>NC_141163.1:11749340-12998507 GCF_053477565.2 Lygodium microphyllum | reverse complement strand
GCCAGATATTATGTATCATTTATTGATGATTTCAACACGTATACATGGCTATATATCCTAAAGCACAAAGATGAAGTGCTACATGTTTTCAAGGATTTCAAAACACATGCCAAAAAATGAGTTTGGGTGTTATATCTCATACTTGAGATCTGATAGAGGTGATGAATATGTTTCTTGGGAATTTGATGGTGGGTACTTGGCTAAGTATGGCATCAAAAGGCAGCTTACATGCAATTATACACCACAGCAAAATGGTGTGGTAGAGAAAAGAAATCACATAGTAACGAAAGCTGCTAGGGCCATACTCAATGAAAATAATTTTTTGAATTGTTATTGGGCTAAAGTAGTTGTAACTATAGTTTATGTCTTGAACAGAACACCTACAATTGGGATTCATGAACTTACGTTGTATGAGAAATTGTATGGCTACAAACACAATATCAACCACATTAAAGTATTCAATTGCATTGCTTATGTACATGTGCCTAATGAGAAGAGGAAGAAGTTAGATCCAAAGGTTGTTAAGAGTGTTTTTATTTACTATGCATAAGACAGAAAAGCCAATAAGTGCTACAAACTATCTACTCATGTGACATTGATCAATAGGGATGTAGTATTTGATGAGTTGGCATCATGCTATGGTGATCAAAATATAGTGGTTTTTGATGGACCAGCTAGCCATACTCATGCTGAAAATTACCCTTCCACTAGTACTACAGTGAGTGGATATATAGGTGATGTGTCTTCTACTGTCAGACACAAGATAGCTGTGCAATCATGGTTCTACATCCACTAACATGGATATGTTAGTGAGGGGGAGATTAGATAAAGGCAAAGAGAAGATGGTTCATAATGTTACTAGCCCGCTTACATCTAGTCACTTGGCAGTGATAGTCTTGATAGTGAATTGGGCATACCATTCATTATGATGCTTGGAGTAAGGCAAAGCAGGTATGTACCGCCTCACGAGAGGAATTGCATAGTGAATCGCAATTAAGAAGGTCAAAAAGGATCAAAAAGCATATTGATAGACTAGCTTACCTCAAGTATTTAGCCAGGTGTTTTGCTTCAAAGAGCCTATGAAGTTCAATGAGGAAATTGGAGATAAAATTTGGCGAGCTACCATGGATGAGAAATACACAGCATTGGCTAAAAATGACACATAGGATTTGGTTAGTCTACCAAAGGCAAAACACCCATTGGCTATAAATGGGTTTACAAAGTGAAATGCAAGGTAGATGAATCATTGGAAAGATACAAAGCCCCGGCTGGTTGCTAAGGGTTATGCACATTAATATGGCTTGGATTATGAGGAGACTTTTAGCCCAATTGCAAACATGGCAACCGTGAGGACTATCTAAGGGATGGAACCTTTGGCAGATGGATGTTAAGAATGCATTTCTGAATGGAGATTTGATTAAAAAGGCTGTATATGAAACAGCTTGAGAATTATGTACACCCTGATTACCTAAGTCATGTGTGCAGACTAAAAAAGGCCCTTTATGGATTAAAATAGGCACCAAGAGCATGGAATGCTTGCATTAGTATGTATTTATAGCAGCTTGTTTTTCAAATGGGACATGGGGACCATAGTTTGTTTAGAAGAAGATAGATACGTGTTATGTATTCTTGGTGATTTATGTGGATGACTTGATTGATCATCACTCAAGATGATGACCATGGTGTTGTTGAAATTAAATCCATGTTACAAGCTGAGTTTAAGGTGAAAGATTTGGGAGAGTTGAAATATTTTCTTGGGATTGAGGTTGTGTCTACACCTCAAGGAATCTTGCTGCTACAAAAATAGTATCATTGAGATATGTTGCTGAAATATGGGATGATGGAATGTAAGCCCATGGAAACACCAATAGATCATAATATCAAACTTGCAATTCATGTTGGAAGTGAGATAGAGAATGTCACTATGTATAGACAAATTTGATCTACCTTACTATTACATGTCATGACCTTAGTTATTCAATGGGATTGATTAGCCAGTTTTATGCAAAATTCTCACAAGCCACATTTGGATTATGCGGTATGTGAAAGGTACTTTTGATTATGGGTTGTTTTATGAGCATGGAAAGTCACTTCATCTAATAGGTTATAAAGATGTTGATTGGGATGGTTGTGCCTATGATAGAAGATCAACCAGTGGTTATGCTTCCAGTCTAAGCAATAGTATGATCAGTTATCATAGTAAAAAGCAGCCTACAGTTGATCTCTCTAGCACCGATGTAGAATATAGAGGTTCATTTAGCAGCATGTGAAGTAGTGTGGCTTGTGAAACCATTACATGACTTGGATATATAGTTGGACAAGAGGATCACATTGCATTATGACAATATGAGTAGTGTGCTATTAACTAGCAACCCAGTCTATCATGCTACATCCAAGCACATAGAAGTTCATTATCATTTCATCAGGGAAATGGTACTTGCAAGACAACTTGATCTACTTCATGTGAAGTTTGAAGATCATGTAGCTAACATATTTACCAAATCACTTGGTAGAGATAAGTTTGTTCACTTCAGAGAGCTACTTGGAGTACAATAGTTAGCTTGAGCTTGAGGGGGAATGTTGAGATTCAAGCTCAATAGTACTTATGACCAACACGAGAAAACTATAGCCTAGCTAGACTAGACATGTGTGTGCCTTGAATAAGTCGGGTAGGTTAACTATAGTTAGTGAACTATGGTCAGTTAGACCTATCTCTTTACACTATGGTCACTCAGTTATAGTGTATTACACAATGTGATGAAATAATGAAACAATGAGAGAGTACATTGCTCTTTGTTGGTAACTCTGTGCCTTTGTCTGTCTCTTCCCCTCTCTTTGAACATATGTGATGGTGGTGTACTAGGGGATTGCCTACATATGCATGAATACATGCCTATATAAACGAGTGTGTACGAGGTCTATTTTGAAGATATGTGTGTGAGATGAGGAGGTGGCACACAAATGCACAAGTTATGCACAATGGACTAGTGTACTACACTAGTGCACGTCTAACTATGGAGGTTGTGTACTAGTGTCATGCAGTAATGCATTAAGTTAGTGTCCTGAGGGGTTGTAGTGGTGCAGTGAAAGATGTTTTAGGATTCAAGATGTGCCCCCTAAAATTGTAATCCCAAAGGACTATAGATAAGCAAGAATGGTGCCTTGGTATTGTAAGTTGGAGGCACTAGTGACGTCATGTGCCTACATTTATCCCTGTAATGCAATGTGTGTGCCTATGATGCAAGGTAAGTGCATGCTATCTATGATTATTGTGGTGTGTGGTGGATGGATGGTAGTGTATGATCTAGGTGAGTACACAAATAGTGCATGAGCGCACTATGTGCACTTGAGGTGTATTAGTATTCTTAGATGCATGGATGTACATGCGCTTAGGTACATCACACCCTAAATGCAATGTCGGTGAAGTGCAACTATGTGCAAATGCAATTGCAAGTGTGAGTGCTAATGCAAGTGTATGGTGCACTGCAAGGTGGGGTGTAAATTTGCGCAAGGTGAGTGCACTGGGTGCATGCTCTCACTTGGATGCTGTAGATAAAAGGATGTAGTATGAGAGTGTAACTATAGCTAATAGTGCAATACGTTCTAAGGAAAAATGTGTACTAATTAAGATGCAAGGGAAGGTGTTTCTTGTGTGTGTGTGTGCGTGTGCGGGTGCGTACATGTGTGCGTGTGTGCACACGTGCATGCACCTTGGATATCCTAATATGTGTCTAATGCAATTGGTTTTTGTGCCTAGACAATGTCATATGCCTAGATGTATGCACAATGGGGGATATCATGTGCTTAAGTACAAAGCATACCTAGGTGGGCCTCCAATGCACTAACACACTAGGTGCTAGTAGTATGCAAGCATACTATGTGTCTGCATGTGAATAGGTTATATGTGCAAAGAGGTGCACTAGTACATTGTGATGCACTTGCATATGAACAAGGTGTAGCCAAGCTATGTGTGAATACAATGTGCGATAAGGTGGTTGGTGGACTAGGTGCACTAAGCGCATATGTGCCTCAATTAGGTGTGCAACTAAGTGACATGCGCACAGTGTGTACACAAATGCACATAGTAGAAAATGCATGCAATGCAGATGAATGCATATAGTGTGGATGCAAAATTGCACATAACATGTATGTGAATGTACAATGATGCACTAGGATGCATATGGATGCATAGATACACATGGATGCAAATTGTATGTGTAGGAAAATGCACAAAGTGCATAAATGAATGCACAAAGTGCGTAGGCAAATGCACATTGTGTGTAAGTGAATGCACACATTGTGGATGCCCGGTTGGAACACAACATGTATGTAAATGCAAGGTGATGCACTAGGGATGTACTAGGATTCATATGGATGCACAATGCATGTGCATGTAGATGCACATAATGTGTAGACAAATGCACAAAGCATGTATATGAATGCATGATGATGCACTAGGGATGCACATGGATGCACGGATCCACCTAGATGCAAGGATGCACATGGATGCACATGTATCATACTAGTGAGTCACCAAGGTAACCTTCTCTTCTTTGTACTTCATGTTGTCCTCCCTTCCAATATATTGGATCTAGATATTGGAGAAGGAGAAGGGGTTATTGATGTGTACTAGTATGAGAAGTGTCTACGTGCGTTAATGGAGTATGTGCAATTAGTGTGTATGTACGGGGTGTGTATAGGCATATACACTATGTAAATGAGTGGACTACATAGTGTTGTGTATGTATGCTACTATGTGGGGTGAGTGTATTGTGTGTGTAGTGGGATGTATTATGTGCTAATGGATACACTATGTGCAAGTGGATGCAGGATGCACTATGGTATCAAGTAAGTGAGCACACAATGTGTATGACTATACCTACAAGAATGTACATACACACACGCACACACTTGTCTAATTTTTCTTCCTCCTACCTCACTTCTTGTTATCCTCTCCCCCCAATAGGTTGGATTTGGGTTTTGCAGAGGAACAAGGCTCCTATGAATGCATAATGCGTGGTTGTATGCACACAATGGATGAATGCACAATGCTAGGAACCTATGGTGTGTGTCACACAAATGCTTCACTCATTACTCTCTTCTTGCCTCACTCCCTTATGATTCTTCATTCTAGTAGGTTGGATCTTGGTTTGTGGAGAAGGAGAAAGGTCTCTAGATACACCTGGTTGCCTATGTGCCTTTTATGTGTGCACAATGTATGCAAAACAATTATGTGAGCATCAACAAGGCACGCATCCCTTGTAATGGTGGTACA
The DNA here is from genome assembly GCF_053477565.2 of Lygodium microphyllum. Lineage (NCBI taxonomy): Eukaryota > Viridiplantae > Streptophyta > Polypodiopsida > Schizaeales > Lygodiaceae > Lygodium > Lygodium microphyllum. The sequence goes on along the minus strand of NC_141163.1, from coordinate 12,993,232 downwards.
AGGTACTCATCCCTTACAATGGTGGGAGATCGAGTAAAGGATTCCTTAAGAAATAGAATTTTATTAATTGAAAAAAATTTATGTGCACAATTACATCCTAGCCTTTTATACTCCCCCCCTAACTTTATGCTAAACCTATCCTAAGGTACTCATTTGCTATATTACAAACCATCCCCTCCTAAAGAAGCTTTGTCCTCAAAGCTTGCAAAATTTTAGAAAATGCACAATGAATATGTTGAGAATGGCTTGGTGGCATGTAAACCCTTGGTGAAGTATAAGCCTAGGTTGAAATAAAAGTCTTCATGCCAAAGAAGAGTCCTTCAAGGTATGGAAACAAGTAAGAGAATCTAGTGGACTACTGTAGACTATCAAAGCATGGCTGCCATCAAAAGTTTGCCCATAACTTGTGATAGAGAAGTCGAAATGACATGAATGAAGTTTTGTTGTGAAGAAGAGACCATAAGGAACCTATCTAGTATATAGAATTCAATCATTGTTGCCAAAAGGACAATTTAATTCATGACAAAAAATTCACACAGCAAGCTTTCCACTATCCTCTAACTATAATAATCCCACTAGTTTAAAGGATTCATGATGCCTTAGAAAGGATGATTGAATATGCTGAGAGATAGGTATCACAATCTTTATTTGTAGCCTACCAACAATGATGTCACAAAAGCCAAATACCCCGTTAGGGTCAAACAGGTAGACATCACAATAGTCATCACATCCATAAATACCCACTGCAAAAAAACACATCCCATCATTACCTCTCAGATCATATGGAAACCCATCCATTGGATCATAGAACTACTCATTTCCAGCTTCTTCATTTTCATGTGGCTCCTTCACACTATAGATAAAGTTTATACTTGAAAGAGTTCACTCTCATTCACTTCCTTATCAGATTGCTACTCTGATCATGCTGATCTTTGCTCCCTTCAATTTGCACTTTGACTTATGATCAAGGGTCCATTTCTCCCCACACTTGAAACACAAACCGTTAGTATATATCTCATTCAATTTATCATTAGACACATGCTTGACTTGAGAATTATTTGATGTCAGTCTCCCTCCAAAATATGTCCTTTTAAACTTTGATTTTGAATCAACATTAGGCCGTGAATTCATTTCCTCTTTTATGTCATAAACTATAGGAAAAGTTGGAATCTTGTTGTAAGAACTTTGGAAACCTATTCTCTTGTCTAAATGGCTCCCTTTGCTACCTAATTTGCTATCCAAACCTAAAATACTGATTTGAAATTGAATTTTCCACACTTTTGGATTGAAATAATGACAAGTCTCTACGATAATTTTGGTTGTACTGTTCAACAAGCTAAATTATCTCATGAATATTTTTAGGCTACATTGCACCCACCTCTGAAGAGAGATGTAAATCAAGCCCAAAGATGTATTTATTCAGCTTGGCTATATCAGTAATGCCTTCTACATACATGGACAAATTCAAGAATATATTGGAGTAATCCCTCTCACAAACATTCCCCTTTGCTTCAAATCATAAATTTCCTTTGCAACTTTTCCTTCTCCATTGGAAAGATAAATACATCAAACATTACTCACTTGAACTCATTCCATGTACCAAACTCCTCCCCAACATTTTTCGTGTACCTCCTCCACCAAGTGTGGGCATAACCTTTAAGGTGAATGGCTTCATAGTAAATTTTTGCTTCATCGCATCTTGGGTAAAGAGTGACGTACATTTCAAGTTTGTTGATCCATTCTTCCCACTCCGTAGATGAAGAATTGTCTCCTTTGAAGTTGGTAATATTGATCTTCTCTTTATACTCACACTCATTGTATGGGTACTAATTATAGTTGGGCTATCCAAAGGATTGTTGTCTCCAAGAATCTATATTCCATGATTGATGCCTTTGATAGGGCTATCCATGTTGATTGCTACCAAAATCTTGATGAAATGATCAATCATTTCCTTGATTAGAGGGCCTTTCAAATGAATTCCATTCTCTTGGAATTTGATCTTATATAGATCTGAAGAGCACCCTGCCACGGCACAAATAGAACCACGAACCGGCTAGGTAGAGGCTGCAAATACATTTGCTGGCCACAAAAACCTGCAAGAAGCCTTTCTTCCTCACCAAGAACCATGCTCTCCAAACACACAAGAGGAAGGCACACAAGAAATTAGGAAATTCTTCCATCCTCACCCTCTTCCTCTTCCTCACTCTCCATGAGATCTTGCAAAGGAGAAGAGAGAAAGAAACAAGAATGCAAAAGATGAGAGTTGTGCCAAAATGGGAGAGAAAGAAATGAAACATGAGAGGAGAAGATAAAGGAAGAGAGAGGTTGTAACCACCTCAACCTCCCACCTCCTCAAATCACCCGACAAGCCTCTTCCTTTTCCTTTCTTGATATTATAAAAATTGGAATGCATACATCTTGGCTAAGGTCTAAAAACCCTTCAATTTTTGAAATGAGACAGAAGCTGTTTGACCTTCCCTTTCCTTTCAACTTTTTTTTTAATGTGAGCCTTTTGGACTACACATTTTACATTGCTTCATATTTGAAATTTTTACAAGAGAGTACAAAAGCAAAGTGTCAATTTGCAAAGGATGTTTCCATGTTGAGCACATTGTGGTGCCTTTATTTGCACCTGGTCATCATTCCTCCCACACTTAAGTGTGAAGCATCCCCATGAACAAATTTGAAGAAGAACCACGTTCAACACTTGCAAAAATCTTCATCTTCATCATCGATCTTCAATCTTTGTTTTCCTAATTGCCTTTTGTTTTCCTTGAAGGGAAAAGAAATGGGACACACATCACATAGAGAGAAATTGCACAATTAGGTCGTATAGCCTAGGCTATAAGCACACCAAACAAAACTCAAAAGATAGGGCTCTTCAACAACTTGTGCATAAGAACAACATCACACTCAAGTTAGGTTGAAAGACAACCACACAAGGAAGCACAAATAGAAACCCAAAAAAAACAAAATATAACCATCAAACACTCCCTCACAAAAGATATTGCAACTATGCACTCCGCCCAATTGTTTTGAAAGAGGAAAGGAGAGGTAAGTTTATTAAGAGCAATAATTTTTTTAAAAAACAAAAAAAAAATCATTGGGTGTTTTAGAGAACAGTCTTGGTAGGGAAAAGGGCAGATTCAACGGAAGAGAAGATATCCATGTGAACAATCTACAAAGTATTTGTTAAAGAGTAATAAGGTTTCTTTTGTGAATTTTAAAGGTTTCTGCATAGAGATAAAGAAAAAGAAGACATCGCTTTTTGTGAACGCATGTGGACTCAAAGGATAAGCTTGGTAGAGGATAAGGCAGTGTGGATTTCTGAAATACAACATATAATAATGTTGTGATGTTCGTGCTATATGGAGCATTGGATACACAATTATAGCTTAACAGGTCTCTGAGGCTGCCGCCAGTTGTGGATTGGAGAATCCGCCATTTGTTGGAGCATCTTCCCTACGTCATTCCTTGTTCAAAGCCTGAATCATCTGCACAAAAGAAATACTCCTGCTCGTTGTGTGGAAAATCCATAAGTGGGGGAGACGAACAGTCTAGCGTCGCCTTTATGATGAGAGAGTTTGCTGCGAAGCTTGTCTGCACTACTTTGATGTGCCTGCATCATCTAAAGATCAAATCCTTCTTCTTCTTCATCTTGTATAGAGACACAAAACAAGCCTGACACTGTGGTAGTAGGCTTGATGCAGATAGAAGAATGGAGGCTATTCATATTGACATCACTGAGGGACTAGGTCTCATGGGGACTAGGCATTGTATAGCGAACACTGCCTCGCTCTTTCTCATGTACATGATCATGACAGGCCAACAGTGGCACATATGGAGGGCATGGAAAGAAGGGATAGTGAATGGATTAACAAATGTATGTTTGCTTGTAAAGTGTAAGTGAAGAGGGGGTGATGAGGAGAATAGAGGGAAAGAGAGGAAAGAGGGAGATGCAGTGGAATTGGGGGAAAATTTGCAGCAAAAACAGAGACTTATCAACCCATCTTCTTCTCCATCTTCTCATTGAAAAGCCCATTTCTTCTCTAATCTAGACAGCCCATCTATCCTTTTTGAGGATACAACCAAAATGTTGATGCCGTGCTGTCCCAACATCTCCTTCTCTTTCTTTCTTCCAAAAATCAGCATACATTGTTGAAGAGAGAAATTGTTTGAAACCTTCCATAGGTGAACCTCAAATACCTTATTTCTTGCAAGCTCCATAGCCACCTCTTTCCCGACCAGTGCACCAAATGAAGAGCACCCTGCCACGGCACAAATAGAACCACGAACCGGCTAGGTAGAGGCTGTAAATACATTTGCTGGCCACAAAAACCTGCAAGAAACCTTTCTTCCTCACCAAGAACCATGCTCTCAAACACACAAGAGGAAGGCACACAAGAAATTAGGAAATTCTTCCATCCTCACCCTCTTCCTCTTCCTCACTCTCCATGAGATCTTGCAAAGGAGCACAAGAGAGAAAGAAACAAGAATGCAAAAGATGAGAGTTGTGCCAAAATGGGAGAGAAAGAAATGAAACGTGAGAGGAGAAGATAAAGGAAGAGAGAGGTTGTAACCACCTCAACCTCCCACCTCCTCAAATCACCCAACAAACCTCTTCCTTTTCCTTTCTTGATATTATAAAAATTGGAATGCATACATCTTGGCTAAGGTCTAAAAACCCTTCAATTTTTGAAATGAGACAGAAGGTGTTTGACCTTCCCTTTCCTTTCAACATTTTTTTTAATGTGAGCCTTTTGGACTAAGGAAAGAATGGTAGGGGTGTTTGACTTGTCTTAGCATGGTAGGGGGCTAAGGAAGGAATGACTTGTAGAAAGGAACACATCCATGGTCTTCATCATCTATACGTACCTCCTCCTCATGCCTATTGTCATTCTTTTGAATAAATTGAGGTCTTGATTTGTTCTTGAACTGGTATGCATTATGTTGATATGTATCTCTGATCTTAGAAGGTTCTCCTTTCTCAAAGATTGTAGGATCAAGAAGTGGGGTGGAATATGGGTCTTTAGAAGGTGGAACACTACCAACTATAGGTGGTACTTCTTACATTTTGCTTCCCAAATTGTTAAGAATAGGAATAAGCTCTCATCAAATTTACTATGCCCATAGACTTGTTAAGCATGTGTGTGTGTGTGTGTGTGTGTGTGTGTGTGTGTGTGTGTGTGTGTGTGTGTGTGTGCGTGCGCGCGCGCATATACATACATATACATACATACATACATACATACATACATACATACATACATACATACATACATACATACATATATATATATATAGAATCCCCTCATTCATGCACTCAAATCCTTAGACAATTGTTAGTATCGGTTAGAACCTTGAGATGCATGAAACTCTGCATTTTCATGATGATTCTATTGAGCATTGATAGCACTAGTGCCTTCATCAGAGTCTTGATTAACCCAAATCCACTAGGCTCTAATTGGTAATTCTTAATACCTTCATCCATAGTTTCCAAGATTTGATCTTTGATTTTATTCTTGGACATCTTGAATGAGATGTAAATATATCCCTAAACTCCTATAGGAGCGATACATAGTTTGCACACTCATCATCGAATAATATAGTATAAAGTTGGATTGGATGGGGATCATTTACGATTTCCAAGATCCCACTCTGTTATATCGACAATGCGTATTTGATCTTTTGCCCCTATTGGCTCATTCAAGAACACTTGATAAACTTCCTCCATTGTGAAAACCCTCATTAGACTCATTGGAGCTCAAAGTTCCAATAGGGCAGAGGTGCCCTCAAGTGCCTCCCATTTTGTAGTGGGAGGTGGTGCCCTTTCATTCAGTGGGTAGTCAAGGTAAAAATCCAAAATCACTCTCCTTGACCCATGCTCGAAGATCAACCAACTAGCTAGGATATCTACCAAACAATCAAATTGTAATGTCCACAGCCATCCTAGCAACAATTGATAGCTTGGTCTCCCAACAAATTGGATAACATGAAAGTTAAGGGCACACTCAATATATGCTATTATTACATGTACTTGAGCTACTATTCATTCTGACTATCTTCCAATGTCATATTCCTTTTTTAGGATAGTTGCACCATCCTTTTGAATGGGCAAGACAAGCCTCTCTAGTAAGTCCATACTCATGATGTTTATGGATGTGCCATCAATATACACATGCATCCTAGCGTAGTGTTTCTCAACATGTTTCCACCATTCACTACCCACTCAATTGACATCAGCAAGTTCTACAACATAACCCATTCATAGGACTTTCTTAAATTCCTTGAGAATATTAGGTGGTAACCATATTAATTGTAGCAAGTTCACATCTAGCTTGACTTCACATAAAGTATTCACTAGATCGAACTCATGGAAGTTTGCAACATCTTTTTTTTCTTTCCACACCATCCTCTCTTTCAACTTTCAAACAATCTTAACAACCTCCTTCACTTTTGACTTATGCTTGCTCTTAACCATGGGCTTCTCTAAAACACCTTCAAATTCAAGAGAACATGCCTAGGTATTGGCATTTGCAACCTTCTTGTTAGCCTTGATAGGCTTAGGGGTAGCTTTGCTTGTGCTAAGGTCATCATTATGAACCTCTTTCATTTTTTGGCCCTTAGTGACCACTTTTACATTGTCAGAGGATTGTGTTTCCATCAATTGGAAGTGCCTCTACTAGACTAACCCCACTTGGCACTTCCTCTAGGGTGGCTTTTCCTCTTTGCAAGATTTGCTTAGGGCCCTTCCCTCAAGGATTTGCACCATTTGAATGATGATTCACTGGCAGAGTTGTTAGCTACCTTATTGGAGTGAACTAACTCTACTCCAACAAGTATTGGCCATATGTCCTGACTTCTCACATATATCACACTTCACATGAGGACAATTCCATGCAAGAGGTACTGACCATCACACCACTTACAACTAAATCTTGATGGACCACCCTCTTTAGGGTGTTGACTTCCTATTAAATTTTGCTATTTATTCAAGAAGTTTAAGTCTACAACTATTTGTATATATTGTTCAATTATCATGCCAGTATAATGCTTCATCGTGTCCTTGACTTCCCCAAGAACATTCAATGTACTAGATTCATAACCATAATCATCAGCTTGGTGTCCCGATAGCTTAACCACCTAGTTAGGTATTGGTGGCTGATTAATTGGCATTACATTGGAATTTGGCATTCGACTTCACCCATTTGGCTAGCCATTGTCATAGTAGCATTAGGTGGAGTTGGTAGCATATGTATATTTTGCATGATACCTCCTCTTGCATTAGGATTTGTTATGGATGGACTTATCATACTTTAACCTCCTAGCTCTAAGTTATCCCAATTTATCATTAGGACTAGACTTGAATAGATATTTGCCCAATATATATAGGTTGCTTTGTAATCACAACTCTATCTCCTCCACTCCTGTGATGGCAATATTTATATTAGCAAGAGGAACACTACTCAACTGCACTTGAGTGTTAAAATCCAATACATGTAGGAAGTACTATAGTTGGGCAGTAGGTGGAATGGGAATAGAGGCTTGTAATTTACAGAACGCCTCCTTCAATTTCTTAGCATAAGCCTCCATTTTCGCATTAAATCCTGCATCTTGAGTTTTGCAGTTTTGATATTTTTTATGTAAATAACTGAAAGTGACTAAGTTTTTTGTGATTTTAGACATTAGCAAATATGATTCAAGTATTTTCAACCATCATATTTCGAAAATCAAAGCTGCTACTAATGCCATCACATATCCGCTGACACTCACCTTCACACCTCATTGCTGTAGAGAAATAAAGCAAAATTTTACAAGAAGCCATGGCCAAAGTTGTTCCTGTTGATTCAACCAGCCACACAAAACTCCATTTAGTGCTAGTTCTCTTGATTGTTGTAGCGAAATAGAGCAAAATTTGATATTTTCATTTAGAGCATTATTTCTCTTTATTGTTGTAGCGAGATAGAGCAAAATTTTACAAGAAGCCATGGCCAAGGCTGTTCCTGTTGATTCAACCAGCTACAAAACTCCATTTCATGGGGATTGAAGGGGTGCACCAAAAAATGTGTCCCCCCCTCCCTCTCATGACAATTTTGAGTTATGCCTCTTCTTAATCACTAACCCATTCATTTTCCTTGTGTCTACACTATCGACAAGTGGTTTGCTTAAAATCAAAGGTCCAAACAAGCTTGAAATTGAAATATGAAAACTTAAGTATGTCTCTAGTATTGAAAACCACTACCCTTGCCTCCTAGCGGCTATTTTCAACTTCTGAATCATGTAACTACTTTATAATGTCAAATTTTATGGCCATTAAATGGGGGTCAAATGGACTTCAATTGATAAATGGATACTTGTGTTGGATTCCCAACATCAAATTGCACGTTGGAAAACACGAGCTACTCAATCTGTGATTGACACATTTTCTACCAAAACCACCACTTTTACAACTCTCATGCCACTTTTGTGCTTTAAATTCACTCTTAAAATCAACTCTCATTGGTGACGACAAGATAGGGTGACTCGGCCCATCAAACCCACGAACTGATCTACACATTCACATAAATCATAAAGAGCATCAAGCTGCTACAAATAAAATACAAAATATAGCACAACATAGCTCTCACCCTACCCCCTAAAACAATCAAGGCATGAATTTCACGAGGGATAGACCAAGCATAATTTGACAAGGAGATCAAGTAGCTACAAACAACTGCTCCAACACATAGTGACTAAAGAGATCACGAGGGATAGGCCAAGTATAATTTGATGAAGAGATCAAAGCTAGTTGCAAACCAACTGCTCCAACATAGATCGACTAATAGAACTATCAAAGAAGTCATTCTAAGCGGTGGCATGACCCGTCTACCTTACCTAAGACAACTGGACCAACAACTTCTACTAGGCGAGTACTCCTTTAGCTTGTCTCATTTATATTTATTTTCTTTTGGCTCAATCTCTATTCTTAATTATTTTAATCTCGAATGTGTAAAAAAGAGGGAGTTGAGCATACTATGACCCAAGGAGAACAAGGCATCCGTCTAATCTATGTACCTAAGAACCTACCAAGCTCACACGAGGCAACACAATTTTCTTTTTTATTCCCGCTCACTTTTATTTTTGCTCCGACCATCCTCATATTATTTTGGCAAAATGCCACCCACCATGAAGACTAGCCACTAGACTCATTCTCAGGAACCTACTAGGCCTTCACCAGGCAATAAATATCAGCCCTTTGAAACTTTTATTTCCCTTGAATTTCTTATTATAGGGGCTAGAAACCCTTTTTTACACACCTTTGTATTTTATATTTTTTAGATTTATTTATCATTTTTTCATTTTTTTGTAAGGCTTTCCTAACTGTCTCACAACTAATAGGGATTCTTAAAACTAGCTCCCTAGTGGGCTAGAAGGACATGTTCACTATAGGGCTACCCTCTAAAAAAGCTCATTACATGCCTTGATAATGCCTTTGCAAGAGGCAGACAACTACTCAATCCTCCCCAAACATACTTGACCTAATTCTAGGACTTCGTGCCTTGACTCTGCCGGTCCTCTACACAAGAAAGAAAAATCCCCAATATACACATAACACATTCTGCTTAAGGGAAAATAACTTGGAAAGGAAAGTTATTACCTAGACTAGCCATAGAAAGCTTTCACGCTACAATTGGCTCCCTCTTAGTGCTCCTTCGAACTTGTCTAGTGTAATACTAAAACAAAGAACCATAAAATATACTTGCACCAAACAGACACATGGCCCTCTTGGCCTAATGAAATCAACCATAAAGCACACTTTTCAACAACCTGCTACTAAAAAGAAACCCCTGGTCCCCACATAAACCCTACTCAAGTACAAAACTAGACCAAGGAAATTAGCTACTCAACCCTACACTAAATGCATCAAATTATTAGCTAAGACTAAGTCAAATTATTAGCTAAGACTGAGTCCTACATAAATGGCAAGGGAAGCCCGATGAATATTGTTTTGGCCTTCCAACACACCATAACAGTCACGAAACATCATTCTGCCTGAATACACAATAGTACTAAAAAGAAACTCCTTGGATAGATTTCTAGCCTTCATCTCCACATAATATTCAGGAAATACATTCAAATGCAGAGCAAACATCATGCTCAGCAACATAAAATTACTGATCATTGAGCACAACACTGTTTTCATTCACCATAATCATCATTGATTGAATAACATGAAAGAGTAGCATTAGCATTCAAGACACAATAAGAAAATGATAGGATCAAACATCAGCAGTCATTCCTGAGTGCTGCCCACAGTCATATTCCATTCATGATTAGAAAACTAACTACTCAAATACAGCTGCCTGACGTTTTGGACCTACGCCCTGACTTTTAGGTGACACATCATATGAAGTATAAAGACTGCTTTACATATGCTGACCCAAAAGACTACATGCATACTAATACTAATGTATAAAATAGTACTAAATAAACAGTAGAATCCGAGCCCTAACAAATATGCTATTCAACAATCCGATGTGTCCATGAAATAATAAAAAGATGGTCAATTGTTGCTACCTGCCTCATAACCCATACTAACCATTAGTAGCCAAAACAAAACATGTTGGCATCAAGCAATCCCCATAGTAGCGCTAGGCTGATATCAATAGGAAATTGTAAAAGCCCCTTAGGACCACAATTGAGAAAGACATATTCAACAAAAGCATAATTAGCTAAGGAGTCTACAAAGTGATTCTAGAAGCGGGGAATCAGCTAGCAAGTCACTACCTCAAGGATCTCAAGGATATCCAAGGTTGCATGGTGGTACATCCTTCGAGTGGGATCCCTCACACTATAGGTCCCATTCAATTGGTTGATTACTAACTGTGAGTCGCCTTTCACCAATAACCGATGAATACCACTAGGTACTAGATTTAACCCCATAAGCAAAGCCTTGTATTCCACCATGTTATTAGTAAAAACGGTGCCTAAATACACTCTCATTTTCAAAACCACTCGATGATGAGGGTCTTTTATGACAACCCCTACACTCACATGCTTAGTAGGTCATTGAGAAGATCCATCAAAATATAATGTATAAACCAAGACTTCATTGATGTAATCTGCCATGACAATTAACCTATTTGTACTTATGATAATCAAAGTCTAACAGAGAGAGGGGATGTAAGGTAGGTACAATCCCTCCTTCCTCGCTAAGCTCAATGGAGATGCAAGTAAGAACCCAATGACAATGATGGCAATAGACTCAAATATCCCATGTCTAGGGCTATTTGTCTATATTGTTCAGTTATCATGTCAATATAATGCTTCATCGTGTCCTTGACTTCCCCAAGAACATGTGATGCACTAGACTCATAATCGTAATCATCTGCTTGTCGTTCCAATGGTGTAACCACCTAGTTCGGTATAGGGGCTGATTAGTTTGCATTACATCGGGGTTCATCATTTGGCTTCTCCTATTTAACGGGTCCATCTAGCTAGCCATTAGCATGGCAACATATTAGGAGGAGTTGGCAGCATAGGTATATTTTGTGTAACGTCTCCTCTTGCATTAGGGTTTGTTATAGGTGGACTTATCACACCTTAACCTCCACTAGCTATAAGCAATGCCAAATTATTATTAGGACCTAGACTTGAATAGAGATCTTCAATAGATGTGTAGGCTACTTGTAATCATGACGACTCTATCTCCTCCACTCATGCAATGGTAGTATCTATATTGGCAAGAGTAATACTAGTCAAGTACACTTGGATATCAAAATCCCATCCATATAGGAAGTACTATAGTTGGGTAGGGAGAATAGAGGTTTGCAATTTGCGAAAACTTCATTCAATTTGTTTGCATAAGCTTGAGTATTCTCATGAGGCTCTTGACGTGTCACATTCAAAACATGCAGTCAATATTAACCACCTCTCTCAAGGGCAAACTCTATTCGGAAGGCCACATGAAATAGATCTATTGTGGTTATGGTTCCGGCTTCCAAGCCATATTGAATTCACACCGCGGCTCTTTCTTTCAAAGTCATATTAAAGAACATCATAAGATGTCTTTCATATTGAATTCAATAACTAAATATTAACTTTTGGAAATCACTAATACAAAGTTCTACATCCTCCTCTACTAACCCATTAAAAATGGGTAGGGAAATATCAAGCGCTAGAAAATCCACCATTTCTACAGGTATTGCAATTGGTTGCTCTATCATGATGTCCAGGTTTACTCTAGGAGTTTGTAATGGAGGGGTTACATTCCCCCTTGAAGTACATTGACTTTTCGGGGAAAGGGGAATATTAGAGCTTTCTCCTCTCCCTAACAGACTAACTGGGATATTAATTGGGTTAGTAAGACCTCTCACTCTTAGTGATATCGGACTACTACAGTTAGGAGAATACCTCCTAATAATCTCAGCTCTCCATCTAGCCCTTTTTCAACTCTTTCTTGTCGTTGAATCTTGGCTTGATGGTTTCTATCACCACACTTTTTGGCATACACTAACTAAGTGGGTTCCTATTAGATGAGGTTCAAAAACCACCAATTATTAGGGGCTCTTCAAAAACGCACCACCTATTGGGACTTAAAATGGGCCCACATTGGCTCTAAGGCTCTAGTCAGACTCCTATACTCTCCAAACAACCCCCATGGCCTCGTGGCCAATAGCGTTTGGATGTTATGAAATGATTTATCTAACTAATGCATTTGTAGACATGAGTTTCAAATTGTAGTCCAATGTACTGCCCATCCTGACTCCAAGAAAAGAGAGCATCCCATACATGTAGGTGACTAACACCTCAGCACACACATAAATAGAGCATCCCCCAGCTAATTGTTGTGGCCCCTACGACTCTCCTACACCCTAGGGTTGGGCCTCAAGAGGATGTACCATCTTAAACATAGAGAACAAATGTGACAAAATTCTCTCTGGATACATATAACAATCCATGAATATTTCAACCTCACATAACATCCCCTCAAAGATTAGCATGCTACCCTACATCAAAGGAAACTCACACCCACAATGTAGCTCACAACTAGACATATAAGTGCTATGCATCCAAGAGTTTTCCTTTTGATACCATGCTCAAATACAAATGCAATGTGTACGACTCATTGTGCTCAAACAATTTTAATTATAAATCAGTCATGTGTCGAACCTTTTCACGATTTCATTTCTCTAACATTATGCTACGTTGTTATAGACAGACAGTACTGGGCTAACGCATGCTACGATTCCTCTTCAGACTTTAATTGTTTCCGTGCATAGGTATAAAAGAGTTTTGTCATCATTTTTTGTATAAATAAGCAATAAATATGCATTTTTCACACATAAATAGAGGTAGATTGAGGCAAATCCTCATGCCCTACCCTCATAATACATCCACACACACTAAGTATATTTTTGTGATTTTTTGCACATTGAAACTAATTTTTTCCTATTTTTTACTTTAAAATATTATTTTATGGGTTTTTATTTATTTGAATATAAATTATTGATTTTTCTTAATTTTCTAATTTATGTGACTAGTATGGATTGTGATCCATCAGCATGCCAATTATTATTCCATGCGACCAACATTAAACTCACAAAACCCAACAAAATTTCCATTTTTGCATTAAATCTCACATCTCGAATTTTGCAATTTTGATATTTTTTATGTAAACGACTGAAAGTGAATAAGAGTGTTATGATTTTCAACAGTAGTAAACATAATTCAAGCATTTTCGACCACGTTTCATGAAAGACATAAGAGATATGACATAATATGCAATAAATCAACACTTATGTTAAATCCCGCATTCGTGACACATTGTATTTCAAAAATCGGAGCTGCTAACTCTCACCTTCATGCTTCTTTGCTCCATTACTCATATCTCGTCACACAAACCAACACCCATTCCCTCTCATCCTCTCAACCCACACGAACAATGACTATGGGGAGAGAGAAAAAGGAGAGAGAAATACTAGATTTTGATCTTTTCATTCAATGCATCATTTCTCTTGATTGTTGCGGCAAAATAGAGCAAAAATTTGCAAGAAGCCATGTCCAAGATTATTCCTCTTGATTTAATCAGCTATAAAAGTCCATTTCATAGAGATTGAAGGGGTGCACAAAAAAATGCGTCCCCTCTCATGAAAATTTTAAGTTATGCCCCTTCTAAATCACCATTTTCCTTATGTTTACACTACCGATAAGTGGTTTGCTTAAAATATCAGAGGCCGAAATGATCCCAGAATTGAAATCTGAAAATGATGCCAAGAGGCATATTACACGGTGGATTCCGTGCCTCAGTGGATTCCATGAGGTTTTACGGTGGATTCCATAAACTTTGATTACCGAGGCTCATACACAAAGTGGATTCTTTGTGCGAGAAGTCGATGGGGACGCCTATCCTTTTCGGGCGTTTCGTTAATTTCGTGTGTACATGGGTGATTCCATAGCGGGTGATTTCACAAAATACATATTAAATTAATAAACGTTTATGAGTTTAGAGTGTGCACTAGTGATAAATTAAGGTTAGGATTGATTTCTAACCAATTGATTTATTTATGTGGCTGAAGACTGCTAGGTATTCACTTTTGTCGATTTAATTGTATTATTTTACTAACGATTGTGAATGCTTCAATTGATGTGTAGAGATAGCAGTAGTGGCGGAGGAAAGCATTGGAGGATAGTGTGTATTCGAGTTATCACCTATATTTTGATGGGCCCATACCTTAGGCATGGCGCCTATATTTTGTCGCGCCTATTTATTAAGGCGTTGGATATTTATTTATTATTTTTGTATGCGTATGGGTGCACGGTTATGATATTTGTATTTGGACATTATATTGGGTATGCCTGACTCTTTGGGCGCCCGGCCATTAGCTTTATTTCTATTTAGCACTAAAGCAAACTCAAAAGCCAAAAGCGTGCTATTTTGTAATTTGGGCTATTATTTGAGCTTGAAGATGATTAATACATAAAATACATGCTTTGTGGAGCGCTCACACAAGGCATGGGGGGAGATTGCACCCAATTGGTCTCTTGTTCATGTCGTGCATGCTTTCTACCTTGAGTTTTGTGCAAAAAGTAGAGTTCTTTTGTTCTTGGGGACCTTCTGACGCTCACTACGCGCGCTTATGGCATCCGATCTATGCACCAGCGGTATTAGAGCGAAGCTGAGATTGAGTGCTTCCAATCGCTACCGATCTTGTGTGAAGGCAGAGCTCTTGGAACGATCGAGCTCTACAGTCAATTTCATCACGAACGATCGATACGGGTGGATTCCTGGCGGTTAAGAACCTTTGTCTACAGCCTCTAGTCGCAAAGGACCGGCCTGAGAAAGCGGAGGACCACGTCAATATCTCCTTCAAGAAGTCGTTTTGGAATAGAGAATACATATTAGCTCCCATTTTTTTCAAAAGTTTAAGTTTTAGCTAAAAGCTTAAAAAGCTTATTATAAAGCTTAAGCTCCATAAAAAATTTGATGAATCTAAACAGGCGGCACACCAATGTGAATTTCAACGCAGAAAACGGCTATTCTCCCCTCAAAAAAATCGTCACGACTGTCAATCCTAAGCTACAAGTCATTAATCTTCTAAGTCTTCAAAGTCTACAAGTTCTGCAAGTTCAAATTTACCTACTCTGCAAGTCCACATAGATCAAATCTGACTTACTTCAATAACGCCCATAAGGATTGTTCATGCGCAGAAGCACAGAACTACAAAATTGTTCCCTAGAAGACTCTATTCGCATATGCAGACTTGCTGAACCAATTTCAGCACACGCAGAAGGTTATACATAGTTTCTAAGAAGACTACAAATCCCGCAACCGCAAAAGTCGAAGACCGTAAAAGCCAAACAAAAATCTATAAGCCTTGTATACCCGACTTTGAGCTACGCTCATCCCGCTAATTGGATTTTGAGAGAGTGAGGTCTTTTGGATTTTTACAGGATGACAGAACAAAATATGGATGATTTAATGGCTGAAGGCGATCTTCCTGAACCTACGATGGAACAAAAATTGGATTTAATTATGATGCAGCTTGATGAAGAACAAAGAGCCCGACAAGCTTTGCAAGTTCAATTGGCCAATTTGCAACGATCTACCACCAACAAAGATGGACCACAATCCAAAGATCTTATCTGACGTACCATCGATGTGACGCTCGAAGCTCAATCCATCCGCAAAGAAACAAAGATAAGTAAAAGAAATTTCAAATTCCGTACTTTCAATGAAACTCGAGATGGAAAGACTGTCCTTGCATTCATCAGTCAGTTTGATGATTACTTTCATGAAGAGACGTACACTGAAAAATACAAAATTAAATGTGTCACTAATCATTAAGTTAATCGAGCATCTCTTTGGTGGACCGTGGTTCATAAGAGTATTGAATGTCCCACTACCTGGGAGAGTTTCAAAAATAAGTTTCTGCAGAATTTCCTTCCTCCTCAATTCCAGGAAAAAGCCATCAAGCAATGGGATCTTCTACAGCAAAGAGATCGTGAGCCTATTTCCCAGTACACCGAACGTTTTTGGAATGCCCGACTATAACTCAGAATGCTTGAAGACGTACCTGAACCGACTCACGAACGCAAGTTTATGTCTGGATTACTTGGACATTACTACGCTGAAGTGAATATGTTCAAGCCTACAACCCTTGAAGATGCAATTTCTTTGGCTCATGACACTAAAGACAAAATTCAAAGAAGAGACAAGCGTCCACAACAATTTCAAGCAAATGGTAACTATGGTTCTAAGTAATTCAATTCAAATTTTAGAAGATTCAATCAAAGTTGTTTTCCTTCATCATCTTTGCGTAAGTCTTGGGCAAAACCACATGCTTTGCCATCAAATACCAATCAAAACCCTAAGCCATCCTCACAGCCAAATCCCAATATTCCTAGACTTCCTGCCATTGCCAACAATGTATCTAAAGCTAAACCTATAGTGTGTTACAAATGCCATCAACCTGGACATCTAGTAGCCAATTGCCAATCGAAGAAGCCACCTGTCCATATCAACTATCTTGAGCAATGGAAGATGAAGAACATGAGGAAATGCCTGACTTTATGGAAGATGAGGACGACATTGCTACTCCTTCAAATACTTTACCAGGTATGCCAACTCCACACTCTTTGTTGACAATGAAATGTTTAGTGCATGGAAAAGAAAAGATTATTTTGCATGATGATGATAGTACACATGATATTATTTTTGCAAAGTTAGTGAAAGAATTGAAATTACAAACTGTTTCTACTCACTATCGCATTAAAGCAGCATTCTTAGGCACAAGGTATAATGGAACACAAGAGGTGCATGACTTAGAAATTAAAATTGGTGAATACATTGAACGTAAAAATTTCCTAGTTTAACCTTTGTAGCCTAGTGATATTATCTTAGGTATGCCTTGGCTTTATCAGCATAATCCTGACATAGATTATTCCACGCATTCAATTAAAATTCATTTTCAAGGAAAACAAATTACATTGTATGGTATACACGCATCTAATAATTTTCCACTGCTTACTCATACTCAAGCTAAACGTGCGTTACGTAAAGTAGCAAATCTTATTTAATTTGGGTGAATGAACTTCAAGCTAAAGAAAAACATATGCACCCTAGGCATAAAGAATTCATTGCACAATTTAAAGATTGTTTTGCTGAAGATTTACCACCTGGACTACCTCCTTCACGTCCTGAAGATCACAAAATAGATCTAATTCCTGGTACACATCCACCATGTAAAGCACCATATAGGCATAACCAGATTGAACAGAAAGAAATTCAAAATCAAGTAGAGGAATTATTAAACAGAGGATTAATTAGACCTAGTAGTTCTCCATTTGGCGCACATGTTTTGTTAGTAAAGAAGAACAATAATACTTATCACATGTGCATTGATTATCATGCCCTGAATAAGATTACTATTAAGAATAGATATCCAATTCCTAGGGTAGATGATCTTATGGATAAACTACAAGGTTCTACCATATTCAGTAAGATAGATCTTAAATCTGGTTATCAAGTGAGATTAGATAAATCTGATATATTCAAAACTGCATTTAGAATACAATTTGAACATTATGAATTTTTAGTTATGCCTTTTGGATTGACTAATGCACCTGCTACATTTAGCCGAATGATGAATCGCATATTTTTGAAATATCAACATTGTGTTATAGTATTCTTTGACGATATATTGGTATTTAGTAAAAATGAGAAAGAGCATTATGAACATCTGTCTTTAGTTTTCAAGTTGTTGAAATATAATCAATTGTATGCTAATCCAAAAAAGAGTGAATTTTTTCAAAAAGAAATTGAATATCTAGGTCATATTGTGTCATCAGAAGGTATTAAGGTTGACCCTAAGAAGATAGAAGCAATATTAAACTGGCCCATACCTAAAATTGTGCATGAGTTACGTTCTTTTGTAGGTCTTGCTAGTTTTTACATGAAGTTTGTGCGAAATTTTTCATTACTTGCCTTGCCTTTGACTAAACTTTTAAAGAAAGGTATTGTTTATCATTGGTCTGATAATCAACAAAAATCTTTTGATTTATTGAAACATGCATTTACCCATGCTCCTGTATTACAACTACCTGATTTCAATAGACCATTCTTTTTAGTAGTTACTGATGCTAGCGGATCTGGAATAGGAGCTGTACTTATACAAGACAATCATCCTATAGCCTATTCTAGCTGTAAATTGAAACCATCCGAACTTAAATATTCTACATATGATAAAGAATTGCTAGTTGTAGTACAAGCTTTACGACAATGGAAACATTACTTAATGGGTTCTGAGTTTATGATTAAGACTGACCAACAAAGCATTAGACATCTCCTTATTCAACTCCAAATATCTGACCAATATATCAAATGGGCAACTTTTATTCAAAGTTTTCATCCCCTTATCCAATATCAACCAGGAAAAGAGAATGTAGTAGCCGATGCTTTAAGTAGAAGACCGACCATTCAAAATATCTCTGTCATATCATTTGATTCTCTTATCCCTATCACTACAAGGATTTAAGCTTATAGCGATGGCGGGTAGCGACGCGAGTAGCGGCGTCGCTATTTGCGCTCCACAGGGAAAAAAAACAGGCTGAAACCGAGCACGGCTTTATTTTGCGTTTTTTTGTGTTTTGTGTTTTGAGAGCGAGAGCGACCGTTGTGAAAGAAGGAGAGGAAGAAGACTTGCCGCCGCCATCGCCGCCGTTGTTCGCGAAGGAGAGGAGGAGCCTTCATCGCGAAGAGGAGCCGCCCCACAATCGCCATATCTCATCAGTGAGTCTCCCTCTCTCCTTCTTTTGCTTGTTTAAGGTTTAAATCACTTTCTCTTTTGCTTGTTTAGGAGAGGAAATGAGAGAGAAAGAGAGGGAGAGGGAGAGAGAAAGAGAAAGAGAAAGAGAAAGAGAAAGAGAGGGAGGGGGAGAGGGAGAGGGAGAGGGAGAGGGAGTGCATTCTCTCTCTCCCTCTCCCTTTTGCTTTTGGAGAGTGTTAGGATATATTGTGAGAGGGAGAGGAAATGAGAGAGAAAAGAAAGAGAAAGAGAGGGAGAGGGAGAGGGAGAGGGAGGGGGAGAAAATGAGAGAGGGAGAGAAAGAGAAAGAGAGGGAGAGGGAGAGGGAGAGGGAGAGGGAGTGCATTCTCTCTCTCCCTCTCCCTTTTGCTTTTGGAGAGTGTTAGGATATATTGTGAGAGGGAGAGGAAATGAGAGAGAAAGAGAGGGAGAGGGAGAGAGAGGGGGAGGAAATGAGAGAGGGAGAGAAAGAGAAAGACATGTATACTCAAATGGATAGCTTTATGGAGATGTATGTCTACTCAAATGGATAGCTTTTGTCTACTGAAGATGTAGTCTACCTGTGTGTGTATATATTGGAACGATAACATATCCATGATTATGATAATGGTATGCACTTTGCTTTTTTTATGGGTACCATTACATTGACTCCTTAAGAGGGCTAAAAAATTGGTCATACACTTTATAAAGTCTAATTATGAGATTTAAGATACACAATAATAGACTTATCGATAATGGTATGCAATGTGCTTTACCATGGGTCACGTACATTGGTGACTCTTTAAGATGGCTTGAAATTGGTCATATCCTTCATAATGTCCAAGTAGGGGATCTAATTGTGATATGCATAATTCCTTGTTTTTGTATTAACTTTATAGGCATAACAAATTAGTAATCATGCCAACTAGTCAACGGAAGGACTAAAAGAAAATGATCCCCTAGCTAATGGTCATTATGGTACTTCATCAAAATGAACCCAAAAGTATTACCATAGAAGAAGAATCCCTTAAATTGAGCATAGGATATTTTCTTCAAAGGTTATGACTATGAGTATAATTGATTGGAACAAATTTTATAACTATGGTACACACACACACACACCCCCACACAGGCACAAACATTTTTACTATTTAATATTATCTTTGACATGGTAACCTTGTATTACATTGTTGCATTTGATGTCTTCCAATCATTACAATAAAAGTTGATAAATTTCATAGATGGCATTAATTTTTATACATGGACCTAGGACAAAAAAACCACATTACTAAGATGCTTTTTGTTTAGATTGATTTATTATTAGACTAAGAGATCCTCAATGATACTCATAAATTTTGTTGACTAGAATTACTTATACTCAAAGCCCTCTAGTGCAGTTGTATAAGTAATCCTAGTAGAGCCCCTCTAAGATACTCAAAGTACATAACCTAGAGACCGTAGCTAGGTATATAAGGTATAATGGCCATACAAGAAGACAACTCAATAATTGACTGATCACCACTAAATCCCAAAGAAGAATCGTGTTCCATCCCCTTCAACTCTATATTCACCTCGTGAAGAACTTCATTAATCATAGCATCCTTGTCACCAATCTTTTCGTTGCAATGATGAAGTAACATATTCATCACTATTCCTTTTAGCATCTAAGGTATTATCCAATCTTTTAGTCAAGTCCAAACATTTAGTCTTCAACTCATGAACCTTATGAACCAATGCCTTTTTTTTCTACAATAATGAATAATTATCTACCGGAACAAACAAATCCTTGAGCATGGTATATGGCCGAGATATAACATCAATAAATCTCTCAACTACTATGTCCCATGATTTTTTACATCAATCAGTAAAGCATTTCTTATATCTTGAAGTTTAGATTTCAACACCATGGATGCATCAATATCAACCTCAATGTTTTTCAAAATTTGCTTCTCAACCTCTTGCAGAGGCTAAAACCTCTCAAGCAAGAGCTTATGATCAACTTGCAACTTGACATACATCTCCATAAAGCTATCCATTTGAGCCTCGTTTTCCCAAATTATATTACAAGTCATTAAATTATTTGTTGTAATGTAGACAAGATGGAAAACGAAGAAGTTCAAGATCGCGAGGCATATCTTAATCAGCGTGTCCCATGTCCTTGCTCTCAATGCAAGTTGGCAATTAGACGAAAACGCTGATTGTCTATAGAACACGTACAACGATTTGGCAAGTTTCAATCTGAGATCATTAATCAGGCGATTGCGGATTTTCAGCAAACAGTAATTTGAAGTTAATATCAATCATGCATTGTACTCGCAAGCTAATTGAATACCATATACAATAAGATTGGGTCTTGCTGGCGAATTTTCTATCTAGGGAGGTGATGTCTCGTCTCAAGGGGGAGTGCACCCTTTGCGGCCAATTAGAAGAGTTCATGGCATGCGATGGATGGAGTGCAGGAGCCAATCCACCACTCGCAAGGCCAATCTATACCGTCAATGCCAGAGGAGACAGGAAACCTTCCAGACCTACCTACAATCTTGGAGCCTGAGATGGAGGCAATGATCGATGCATTGATTCCCATGGATGTCAAGACTTCTGATCCGCTTAGAGAGGAAGCATCCATACCATTATATGATGGGTGCCGAGTATCTCGATTGAAGACACTACTTGCACTCTTAAGTGTGTAAGCAAAATACGGGTGGAGCGATATGAGTGTGACTGAGTTGTTCAAGCACCTTGTACATAGGCTTCATTGATTTTTTTTTTGACACTATTATTACAAACATTTGTGCTTTTTCAAGGTGTTCTATGATTTTTTTCAGGTTATTGAAATATCATATATTACCACCTGCAAATACCATGCCTGAGTCTCGTGATGATGCACGACATGTTTTACGGAAGCTTGGCATGGACTACAATAACATCCATGCATGTATCAACGATCTATCTGTTTCGAGGAGAATACGAGACTATGGAGACATGTCCAAAGTGTAGTGCTCACAGGTATCGACAAGACTTGCAAGGGCAAACCATTCCTCAAAAAGTTCTCAAACGCTTTCCGCTCATCCCCCGCATAAACCACATATTTCGTACGTCTGGCATGGCAAGCTTGACAATGTGGCATGCGCAGAATAGGTCCACGAATGGAGTTCAACGAACATCAGCGGATTCGCGCGCATGGAACCACATTGACTCTACATTCCCAAGCTTTGCGTGAGAGCCAAGGAATCTTCGGCTCGGTCTCGCAATGGATGGCGTGAACCCATTCAGTCTGCGCTCAACTTCTTATAGTGTGTGGCCTATAGTCCTTGTCAACTACAACATCCCTCCATGGCTTTTTACGAAGAAAGGGCATCTCATCCTTAGCTTGCTCATCCCAGGCCGCTACAAAGTAAAAAATATGGACGTGTATCTTCGTCCATTAGTCGATGAGCTTAAGATTTTGTGGGAGAAGGGGGTCACTGTGCAAGATATGAGCAGGTGCGATGGTCGGCGGTCAACCAATATTCGAGCCATTCTCATGTGGACGATGCATGACTTTCTGGGATTGGGAGAGTGCTCAAGTGAGCAGGCCTCCATTCTCGCTGGTAATATCTATATTTTATCTCATTTAATCAAGTATTCACTAGGTCGTGGTGTTGGAACAGGTCTGGTTACCTCAGGTTATCATGCATCCATTGTGCGGGCCACAGTTAGACTCCCGAAGGTCATGAACCATGAAAAAGATGGTATATCAAGGACACGTTGCTTTCTTGCCGGAGGATCATGAACTCAGGGAAGGTTTCCTTGGAAGACCTTCAACACGTATGAATGCCGCAAGCTGGTACGAGCTGAAAATGGTCCACGCGGAATCACATCCAAATGGAATGCGACAGTTCTCAATTTTCTACGAGTTGCCATATTGGACCCACTTATACAGGTCAACCACTTGTTGAATCCCATGCATATTTTCAAGAATGTGGGCAGCTTGTTATGGGACCACATCACAAGAAAGAGAGACACTATAGGGGCACGAATGGATTTGAAGGAGGTAGGTAAGATGGAGGCGCTTTGGCTGCAGTCGAGTGCTGACGGTCACGTGCAGCTTCCTCACGCTCCTTGGGTTTTGTCCACTAAAGAAGAGCGCATTGTGAAGCAAGTAATTAAGTCTATCCGCACTCCGACGGGTATGATGCGTTCTCTCAAGTCCGCATTTTCTAAAGACAACCAAAATCGGGGCTAAAATCCCATGATTGGCATAAGATATGTCAGGTTTGTACTACGAATGGATTGTGATTAGCGTGGGCATTTTGCTATTTGGAATGTGGCCATTATTCATAATGCTTTCTCATTTGTGGCAGTTTGTACTACCGATTGCGAGCAGGATGTCTTACTCCAGAAATTTGCAGGGTCATTTACAAGTTGTCGACTTTGGTGCAATGGATCTCACAGAAAGAGATTAAGACATACTCTATTGAATCCGTGAGGAGGGGAGCAGTGGAGACGGTCTGTCTCTTTGAGAAATACCTGCCCACCAGCATGCTCACGATACAAATCCACCTTCTTGTGCATCTTGTGGACGAAGTGGATATTGCTGGACTTGTCCATACGCGATGAATGTTCTTCCTGGAGCACTTCATGAAAACCCTGAAAGGCTTTATGCGACAAGGAGCTCGACCAGAAGGTAGCATAGCCGAAGGTTGGTTGGTGTCTGAGGCGCTAGTGCATATTTCACAATGGCTACCAACGGTGGAACCAGACAATGAAATGCTATGGTTGCTGAAGGATGATGATAGACTCACTGGAGATGTGGTGGTTGGAAATGGAGTAGAAAAAAGAATGGATGCCTCAATGGAAGAGAAGGTGAATCGCTTTTGTATGTTGTACCATGCCTCCATGGAGACGTGGCTCGCCAAGTACCAGATTGCAAGACAAGATTGAGAGGAAGCACGAGCTGAATTCCGACGTAGTACGCGTCATTGACCGATTTGATATCCCGAAGGCATGGAGGAGATGCTGCGGTTTATGTCAACGCGATGATTGCATGGAGCCTTGACCGCAACATCTCGCGAAGGGACACAGGTCTCAATGGAGGAGTGGGAATTCTCGAGGGGATGTAGTCCAAAGGTGATGAGGGGTTTAGAATCTGTCGTATCTAAATTTTATATGCAACATCTAATTTGAGTGTTTCAATGTACAATACAAAATATATAGTGCAGCGTGGTCGCACGGATGGCATTTTCACGTGGAGCGTATTGACAAAATGTGCTCCACAATGGACTGTGGTGTCATGGCAAGGTTCGAGCAAAAGAGCCGGCGACAAGCAACGGATCCAAACACAGTTGTGGATGAGATGGAGTATTTTGGAAACTTGCAAAGTATTATTACGGTGGATTACCGTAGCTTCTCCATGATACTATTCGATATGTAGTGGTTCAAAGTGGTATTTGGAGGAGCTGGAACAACAGTTCGACGAGGTCCATCTGGATTTCTCGAAATAGATTCCGAAAAAAAATGGATGGATTTGCGCGACACCTTTGTGTTGCTGGCCCATTGTGAACAAGTGCATGGGGTCATTTGGTTGCTAATTGTATTACGACATGGTTTATGTCACAATGGTTTAAACTCTCTTGTACATGTTTGTGAACAGGTAATCTTCTATCCAAACCCCCGACAACCTCGATGGTGGTATGTTATACCTTCAACTCCCCGAAGTGCGAGAGTATATGATCAAAGTGATGTTTCGAGCATAGATGAAGATAATATGCAAATAGAGGGGTCGATATTGCAAGGGGTGGAGGCCGTCGAAAGCTTGGAGCCAGCATCGGCTAACAATGATGAAAATACAGGAGTCCAAGAATTCTTTGAGAACGAGGCGGACTCATTCTTTTGTGGTGACATGTTTATCAACCTTCGAGTGTATGCGGAGTTGTGTCAAGAGATTAACGTGGGACCATAGGATACTTCATAATTGGAGCATCCACTTACTCAATTCGTTGACCGGTCTCTTATAAAGATACATAAGATATGCATTTTAAGTGAGATTTTTTTAAAATGATTTATATTACTATGCTTTGTATGATTTAAATTGATTATTCTAACATCATTTTTTGTTTGTGCAGGTGACATTTTTAGGATGAGTCGAGGGATGAGCGATGAGGAGTTACATGACATATTCGCACACATGTCTCCAGACCAGCTCGCCAGATTTAGAGAGATGGCAGACCAGGAGCTGTCTCGTTCTTCGTCAGGGCGCTCTGCTAGATCTGCTTCAGCGCGATCAGATGCTTCGGCTTCGAGCAAACGATCTCGACGCTCACCACTTGGGCTAGAGGGAGGGAGTGCATCGAGATCAGGGGGATGCTACTGTGGAGACACGGATGTGGTGTCTCCGTCTCGTTGTTCAGCTAGGGCTACGTCACCTCCAGGATTTGTCACACTGTGGGGACGTCTACTCCAGTTACTCTGGCTTTTGTGTAGCCGTCAGCACAGGTGGCACCCCTTTGAGTGCCACTCCGAGAGAGATTACCCCCGTTGATACACCGGATGCAGAGGGGTCTCTTGGATATGCCCAGGAGCGTGGACGCAGATGGGAGAGGACCCATCTTAGGCAGACTCCTAGGGGTTATGGATATCTGGTCGATAATAGGTCAGGAGCCATCATCATGAATGATGAGGGGAGGAGGGTGATGGCTCACATGAGAGAGTTGTGCCAATAAGTTTTTCGGCACAACGTCTTGGATCATTGGAAGAACATACCGGAGGGGAGCAAGGACTACATAGTAGCATCCTTGCACGAGGAGTTTTCGGTACCAGCCGCAGTAGATAGATTCTCTACGGGCTGGATGATGGATTGCATGCGTGCATACATGCCACATAGACGATCTGACGCACGCAAGGCAATCAAGAGTGGGGCTGCAAAGCCCGAGTGGTTAGATGCATACAACTGGCACTAACTGAGGGAGGAGGCTACATATTCTCCAGGATGTTGGAGTCAGCAGAGTGAGACGGCGAGGGCACAACTCGAGGCCGGAGTGGTCCATCATCTTGGGAGTAGCGGCGGCCACATGGCATATTTGGAGGACTTTGTAAGTTTTTCTTTTGTTTTACTTGTTTGTTTTTTTGAAATATTCTTTGTACTGGCAATCATGTTTTAACAGTTAGCATTTTGTTTTCTTTGCAACACTCCATTACAAATCGCGATCCATCTGGCCTTGAGACTCGATATGCAGAGAAGCACAGTCTCAATGCATTGATCGACCGATTGTATAGACGCGGCGGCCCTGTAAGTCACTCATCTTTCTTGTCCGTAGTTACCATGAGATATTTGAATGCATTATTGTATGGCGGACTGATGTGTTGTTTCTTTTTCTGCAGAGTCCGTTCGATGCTCCTTTGCGACGGGACGAGCTTTCGGGGGACGAGGATGCGTAGCTCGCCCTTGGATCCCTGGAGCTCACACACATTTATTTTTGAGTCACCTGATTTATGTAGACATTTTCTATGTATTAGTGATATCCTGTCATGACTGTACCAATCGCTTTTTATGCGATCATGTATTTTTTCATGTATCAGTTTTATGATTTCAGTATACATTCTTTTTGTTTGCAAGTGCTTTATACACAGTAGTGCAGACTGCCCTGCCACAAAAAAAAATTTATCCCTGTTACCGTCGCTATTAGCATCGCAAATTTTACTGCTCGCGTCGCTATTGGCGCGCTATGCGCGTCGCAAACCATCGCTATTAGCGTCACTATTGGCGTCGCTATCAGCGTGGCAAATACCGACGTTTCTATGGCATCGTTAATAATGACGCTTTTTGCGACGACGAGGGTAAATTTTGTTGTTTGTATTTTCGTTGCTTTAAACGTCGGTATAAGGCCTATATCTTGTAGTGTATGAAATATACTTATCATGAGGATATTACTTTTCAAGCTAATTGGAATAAATTAGTTGGAAATAACTGGATTCCTATTGATTCACTGTCTTACAATGATGGATTCATGTTTTATGAAAAGAGATTATGTGTTACAGTTCCATTTAGATCTTTTGTTTTGAATGAGATTCATTGTCCTCCATATCAACGTCATAGAGGTATTATCTCTACTTTGCGTACATTGACTAAAGATTTTTATTGGCCACATATGGACACTGATGTATCTAACTTTGTTTCTGAATGTTTAGTTTGTCAAAGAGTTAAGAGACATCATGGTAAACAGTATGGTTTACTTATGCCTTTATCTATTCCATCAAGACTATGGGAATAGATTTCTATGGATTTTATTATTGGTTTACCTAATACTGAAGCTAACCATGATATGATTTGGACTGTTGTAGATAGGTTTAGTAAACAAGCATATTTCATTCCATGCAATAAAACTTTAACAGCATCTCAGGCAACACAATTGTTTTTTAAAACAGTTTTCACTAATCATAGATTACCAAAAGTTATTATTTCTGATCATGATTCTAGATTCTGTAATAATTTTTGGATTACTTTGTTTGCTAACTTAGAAACAAAGATTGATTTTTCATCTACATTTCATCCTGAAACAAATGGTCAAAGCTACTAACAGTACTATTTTAGATCTTTTACGTGCTTACACTATTTCAAAACCACATACATGGGATACACATCTACATTTACTTCAGTTTGCATATAACAATACTCCACACACAGCTACAAAGAAAGCACCACTTGAAATGATTTATGGTTATAGATTGTCTACACCTATTGCATCATTATCAAATAAGATTCAGAGTGCTGATGATATTGCTAACATGCACGCTACTATTTTTTATGAAGTTAAAGACATGATTGCCAAAGCCGAGTAATCATATACAAAGCAAGCCAATAAGAAAAGACAAGCCATGAATTTCAAAGTTGATGACTATGTTTGGTTAAGAATAGAGAAACATAGATTACAAAGTGTAGATAAACATCCAGTTGTAAAATTAGCACCTAGATTCTATGGACCATTTAAGATCATTCACAAAATTAATGACAATGCATTTAAGTTAGAAATACCACCACATTGGAAAATTCACAACACCTTTCATATTAGTTTATTACGACCCTTTAGAGGCCAATTACTTATACGCCCTGTTTATGAAAGCCCACCTTTGTTAGATGACAAGACTGAAATCCTTGAGCCTAAAGCTATCATAGATACGGACTTTATGACCACTAGAACTGGCCGTAGATATTCTAGATATTTGGTCAAATTTAAAAACCATCCTGTTGAAGAGGCCCAATGGATGCACGCTAGAGACTTAAATACTTTCTCCACTCTGTTAGCTCCACATTGAGCTAATAGCAATTGAGGACAATTGCTATCCCACCCTGGGGGTATGATGCCAGGAGGCATATTACACGGTGGATTCCGTGCCTCGGTGGATTCCGTAAACTTTGATTACCGGGGCTCATACATAAAGTGGATTCTTTGTGCGAGAAGTCGTTGGGGACACCCATCCTTTTCAGGTGTTTCGTTAATTTAGTGTGTACATGGGTGATTCCACAAAATACATATTAAATTAATAAAAGTTTATGAGTTTAGAGTGTACACTCGTGATAAATTAAGGTTAGGATTGATTTCTAACCAATTGATTTATTTATGTGGCTGAAGACTGCTAGGTATTCACTTTTGTCGGTTTAATTGTATTATTTTACTAACTATTGTGAATGCTTCAGTTGATGTGTAAAGATAGCAGCAGTGGCGGAGGAAAGCATTAGAGGATAGCGTGTATTCAAGTTATCACCTATATTTTGATGGGCGCATACCTCAGGCATGGCGCTTATATTTTGTCGCACCTATTTATTAAGTCATTGGATATTTATTTATTATTTTTGTATGCGAATGGACGCATGGTTATGATATTTGTATTTGGACATTGTATTGGGTATGCCTGGCTCTTTGGGCGCCCGCCCATTAGCTTTATTTCTATTTAGCATTAAAGCAAACTCAATAGCCGAAAGCGTGCTATTTTGTAATTTGGGCTATTATTTGAGCTTGAAGATGATTAATACATAAAATACATGCTTTGTGGAGCGCTCACACAAGGCATGGGGGGAGATTGCACCCAATTGGTCTCTTGTTCATGTCGTGCATGCTTTCTACCTTGAGTTTTGTGCAAAAAGTAGAGTTCTTTTGTTCTTGGGGACCTTTTGACGCTCACTGCGCATGCTTACGGCATCCAATCTGTGCACCAGAAAAGCTTGCTTTAGGCCATAGATGGCCTACCACAACCTATAAACATGGCCCTTCTTCTTCTACATAAGAAAACTAAGAGGTTATGACATAAATCTCCTCCTCCGTGACACCATTCAGAAAGGTCGACTTCACATCCATCTAATAAACCGGCCAATGGTGATGAGTTGCAACGACCTAGATAGCTCAAATACTGGATATCCAAGCTGTAGGTGCGAATGTTTTAAAGTAATCCAAGCCTACTCGCATAGAAAATCCATGGTTCCCATCAATCAAATCATGAACCCAACCTTTATTACACGGTTGATGGTGACAAGTCTCTCTTGATCATTTTGTATGTTGATGACCTTATCATCATAGGGAGTGTCTCATTAGAGGTTGACCAAACTCGAAAGATATTGCGATAAGAGTTTGACATGATGAATTTTGGGATTATACACTTTTTCCTTGGTTTGGAGATTTATTAGATGGCATGGGGCAGCTTCATATCCCATTATAGGTACATCTCTAAGTTACTGTTAGAGTTTGGCATGGCCGAATGTTGGCCTATTTCTTGCCCCATGGACCTAAAATCCAAGTTATTAGCAGCTGCAATGATCCCCTTCAAGATGCTATCTAGTACAAGCCTTATTGGCTTGTTGCATAATTTTTTTTTTAAAAAGGCCTCCCCTTCAACATAAATGTCAAAACTAACCCAATAGCAATGGTGTGGCTTTATTTTTATACATTATTGCTCCCACCACACTTCCTAGCTGTTCTAAAGTATATGAATGAGAGCTAGTTTACTCCATACTCATATAATTACCTTTCTTACCTCACATCCCTCTTGATTCATGTCTCTCCATGAGGTAGCACCTTCTTGACCACTCCTTCTTAATAAAGTCTATTCGTCGTATGTCATATGCATCTTACTTAATCCCCATGTCCTTCTGAGCATTTTAAGAAAAATAAAAATAAAAAATAGCAAATCTCCATTCCCACACTAAAGACACTACACTTACATCTAGGGGCTCTTAAGTCAGAAGTGTCTCATGGTCTCGACTAGTTGGCTCTGTCACTAACCCCCTTGCTCCCTCCCCTACCAAGTCACACCAAGGGCATGACACCCCTAACCTTACTAATTCCCTTAGATTCGCTACACAAATACCTCCCATCCATCTAAAATTTATGAAAGAGAAGCTCCAAGAAATCACAAATTTGGATACCTAATCTCTTCATATTTAGCGAAAACTTATCTTTTGAAATAACTAACAAAAGTTAACTAGGGCTTCAAGAGGGCGATGTTAAAACAAGTCTAAATATCAACATTTGTATAGTCTAGGGTGTGAATCACAAGAGCAATGTAATAGGTCACATAAAGTAGATGGAAAACACAATGTTCTAACACTTTAGTAATTAGATTCAATTGAAAGCTAAATCATTGTTATATATGCCAATATTTTAGCTTTTGTCACATCATCTATATCTTTCCAACATTCAACCATAAGCTTTTCATGTTCCACAAGTTCTCCAATCTCATTTATGCACACATATAATTTCATGATGCCTTTTTTACATCCTTACATTGTTCTTAGCCTTTTAGCTCAGATCAAGTGTAGGGCAAAGTCATTTATGCACACATATAATTTCATGATGCCCTTTAATCCTTTTAAGTTCTTAACCTTTTGGCTTAGATCGAGTGCAGGGCAAAGTTAGTGTCTGCCTTAACTTATATAATAGAAGGAGTCACAAAATATGACAAAGTTTGAGGCAATATGATGGTGAAAGATTATTCATATCTAAATTTATAGAGAACCTTTTGACATTTCCTCCTATGAAAGTCCACACTCTCCTAACACAATAGGTTTTTTGTTGGATAGCCTTCCAAACTTCAACTATACACTATAAGATCAAAATGGGCTATACAAAATGCACAACCTAGAAAAATCAAAATGTTTATTTGGAACATAACAAAGAGTTGACAATGGTTAGGATATGAAGGATCATGTTCCACCCCCTTTGCCAAGCGCATTCACCAAATGTTTTTTTATTTATACAAAATTTCAACCATGAATCCAAAATGAATAGATATAGTTACAATAAATACCCAACTACAACAAAAATATAGTCATTTGCTTTTGTACATCAAAATGACATAAATATAAACACCTCTTGCAAAAAGAAAAATGCAAGGATTTGTGTATAACCATCTTACCCTTCTCTTATTGTTTTGCTTGGCTAAGTTATTCATTGATAGTATGCCAACATCTATACTTGTATTATAAAATGTGTATGAATTTCCATTCCCTAGCCACTTCAAATGAGAGAGAGAGAGAGAGAGAGAGAGAGAGAGAGAGAGAGAGAGAGAGAGAGAGAGAGAGAGAGAGAGAGAGAGAGAGAGAGAGAGAGATTACAAAATGTCTATCTTGAATTACACATGGCTATGTGATAACAATGTAGTATACTATTACCAACTGAAAAGCTGTCCTATAGTGGTTTAGTGTTTCAAGGATAATAATTGAAAAACTGCATTGTAGTGGTTTAGTGTTTCAACGATAATAATTGAAAAGTTGCATTGTAGTGGTTTAGTGTTTCAATGATATGTGCAAGTTTATTTTGTCTAAAACTTTAGTATGGTAGCATTGTCACGGTTTGGTGTCTATAGGGTATGTTGTAAAGTTATGAGATGCAAAAGTGTACTAATGTAGTAAGATTAATGATTGAACATCAAAGCTCTTAGATCTAGAGACCAATCAACATCGAAGAAAGTAATGATTCTACTAGATCATTGAAATAATGAGTGAGCTCTAAGCTCTAAACACGTTTTTAAGAAACCAACAAAAGATCTAATATAATTGACAATTTTGTATTGCGGGTTGGTTCATAGTTTTGACTGACTTTTACTTGTTCATAGGTTCACAATTGCATTCTTATACAAAGGGGGCATAACACACAATTATAACAAAGTTGAACGAGATAGTAAATCAATGCCATGTCCAACTTGACGAAAAATATTGTCGATATTTGCTTAATAGCTCACTATGAGTGGTATATGTACCATCAAAGTCACTTAATAGTTGCATCCCTTCTTAGGTCGAGGCAAATACTGATTTGATCCATCAAAGAGACACCACTTTCAATTAAAAAGAGGGAACTCTTGTGTAGGGTTTATTGGTCCTTTGATGGCTAGAAGATCCAGTCCATGAGGGAAATTAGTCTTAGTTGGAGTGGAATTAATGTCAAGGTAGAGCAACATACACATATGCATCATTTGTTGTTGCATTCCTTCTTAGGTTGAGGCAAATACTGATTTGATCCATCAAAGAGACACCACTTTCAATTAAAAAGAGGGAACTCTTGTGTAGGGTTTATTGGTCCTTTGATGGCTAGAAGATCCAGTCCATGAGGGAAATTAGTCTTAGTTGGAGTGGAATTAATGTCAAGGTAGAGCAACATACACATATGCATCATTTGTTGTTGCATTCCTTCTTAGGTCAAGGCAAATACTGATTTGATCCATCAAAGAGACACCACTTTCAATTAAAAAGGGGGAACTCTTGTGTAGGGTTTATTGGTCCTTTGATGGCTAGAATATCTACTCCATGAGGGAAATTAGTTTTAGTTGGAATGGAATCCATGTCATGGTAGAACAACATACACATACACATACTTTATTTTTGTATTGGCAACATTTAGAGAGAGACACACACACACACACACACACACACACACACACACACACACACACACACACACACACACACACACACACACACACACACACACACGTAATATAACATAATATGTATACATGTGCATACATACCTATACATATAGGGGCCAGACCACTAATCTAAACTTAGTGTCATATACATGCACTATCCTATTGTTACGTATCTCTTTGGGTCATATGTGCATACAACTTTTCATCATTCTATCACGTATTACTGCTAACAAGTACTTTAATGGCTCATTGGATCCCATGTTATTGTTATGCATGCTTATGAAAAGCAAATGTAAATGGAAGCCAGTAAGGCTATTCGGATCGAGCAATATAGTAGCATGTTTGAAATGTATGTGGATAGAATACATTTATGGTGTTTGTAAGTCTAGTACCATAGTAAGACAAATTATTAAACATCAAGGCTCTAAGATTGATAGGTTGACTAATAGATAAGAAAACAACTATTCTACTAGATTGTTGAAATAGTGAATGACAAGTATAGTGATGCTTTCATCTCCAAAATCTTGTTAAGAATTGACTAGGATCCAATATAAATGACAATTTTGTATTGTGGGTTGTTTCAAAGTTTTGACCACCTTTTACTTGTCTAGAGGTTCACAATTGAATCTTAAAATGTAGGGTTTGCAACACATGATTTACCAAAGTTGAATGAGCTGGCCAGTTTAGTGCCATGTTTAACTTGATTAAAAGCTTTGTCATTCTTTGTTCAGGTGCTTGTTTCTAGGGCTAGTTGTATCACCCAAGTCACCTATCCTTTCATAGATGAGGCAAACCAGAAACCAAATTTGCTAAAAGGTGAAATCTTGTATAAGGGTCAGTAATCTTTGGATAGCTAGAGGATCAACTCCACGAGGGAATTTGATTTCAACATGGAGTAAAATTGACGTCAAGGTAGACGAACATAAATATACACATTGTTGTTGTAGGGCAAAAGACACACATATATGCCCATTTTCGAGTCAATCAATTAATCTAAAATAAATGGATTTCTACATGCAAATATAGATACAAATATATAGAGATATATCCATCCACCATTCTTACATACGTATTTATAAATGTACACATGTTATACATGTACAAATATCCTTGCTTCATAAACCGCCCATGCATACACCCTCCTCCTTGCCTCCCCCAACATCCCATCTCAACCCGAAAACCCCCCCGCCCCCCCCCCCCCCCCGGGGAAAAAAAAGCCCAAAAACATATGCCTATATAAACTTTGATACATATACATACATATGTGTACTCTGGACATATGTTTACATGTACACATGCACACGCCTAGGCCCAATGCATCCGAGAGAGAGAGAGAGACAGAGACCCGATTTCCATTCCTCTGGAGTCTGCAGTCTGCAGTGCTCTGCTGCCCACCCACCTGACCTTTTGTGGTTCTCCGCTGATTCACGAACCACCTCTCCCGCCTCCTTTCCCCCCGCGGCGTCCAAAAGCGCTCACACACAGACTCAGCCGATCGCCCACCTCCCGAATCTTCTGCCCGTTACAACCCTCTCTGCACATGACACAGAGGGCGATTTTCGACGCTAGTAACGCGGCGTAGCACATCGCCCCCAGTTTCTTCTCCTTCCTCCTACTGCCGCATTGACACAAAGAAAGAGCAGGGGAAACAGAGGAATGGGCTGGTTCAGCTGCTACGGAGGATCTCGAACGAAAGAGAAGAAAACTCCCCGTCGTCAGCAGCAGCAGCAGCAGCAGCAGCAGCAACTGGCCCTCCCTACAGCAGACCCTGCTAAAACACCACCCCTTAAGGCCCAGTCTGGTAAGATGCCTGCACGTCATTTGCAAAATTTGAGTGTTGTTTATTTGATTTTCCAGAAGTCGATTGAAATGCCTTTTTGTTCTGGCAAATAAGGGACATGATATTAAGTAAGCACGGCTCCCTTTAGAGGTGCAGCAAAGGACCGTAAGAGTCCAAGGCTCAGAACTGTGCTTGCACATTTTAGCAGACAAAATTTTACACTGTTCAAGAAACACACACATTCTCTATTTGTATGGCTTCTTGTGCCTTCCATAGCTATGGGAGGAGATCCATTAACAAGGGGAGCATCAAGCCATCCTTGTGTTTTGTGAGCTCGATAGTGAAGTCAAAATTTTGAGACAAGGTAACAAACTCAAGGGCACGAAGTTGTGGTTGTTGCAGAACTATTTGCCCCCTCGAGAGGACAGCAACATGAGCTTGGGCTGTTTTTAATGATTTCCTTTGCAAGTGTAAACAGCTTCTCCATATCATGAATGAAGTTAACTATTGATTGCATTCTTACTCTTGTGAGCTCTATGTTTTGCCTCATAAGTGCATGCTAGCATGAATACGGTACATTAGTAGTCAAATTTTGAGCATTGTTCTAAGCGAACTCAATTTGTGAAAGACAGTGCTCCTATCCGGATTGACAACGGGAGACATGCACACAAGGTATTCTCCACGCTTTGGTTGGTTCTTTCTACCCTGTCCATTAGTTTTGAGGATGATGGTCTCCAGTTTTTGGAAGATTGTTGGCGAAAAATGGCTATAGAACTTAGAATAAGGGATGATAGTTATTGACTATTTCATCGAGCAAACCATATAACTTATAAAGATGTTCGACAAAGAAACTTGCCAATTTGTGTCCTTTGAGAGTCAGTCTTTTGTTAGGTAAATGGAGTCATGTTAGCCAATTGGTCTACCATGGCCCAAATTGTCTCGTGGCTACTTTTTGTTTGGGGCAATTGTCAAAATATGTGACAAAGTAAAGAGAGAGTAGGGTTTGCGGGGAGAAACACAGAGTATCTATGGCAAAACATTGAGAGAGAAGAAAGAGAACACAAAAGAAAAAGATGATGAAGCACTAAATTATGCTAAGTGAAGAAGAGCTGATACAATGGACCCGAAGCTCAGAAGACGATGGCATTGTCCTTTTTGAATTAGGCAACAACAGTTGAAGGGAAATCACATAGAGAAGAGAGTGAAATGAAGTCCTTTTGGGTAGTGGGCTTTCGAAGTAATCATTAGGAGGTGAAGCATAGCTGATTGTTGAGGGAGTGGAATGTAGTCCTCAGATGCCGTCAAAGATGAAGAAGATGATCACTAGTTGTCAAGGTAGCGAAGTGGAGTCCTTTGATGTGAGAAAGTGGACTAGATTGCAAATGCAATTACTTGAGGTATGTGAGCTGCCAAATGTAGATGAGAGCAGTCTAGATGCTGACGGTTAGAGGTAGATGAAGATGCTAGCTATGAGGAGTGATGGTGGGTTGGAAATGCAAGTACCGACAATTTGTATGATGACATCAACAGTAGTGGAACTCTCGAATTTGCTAACACAAAAACCAAGATGATGCTAGGTGTGGGAGAAAAAACACTTGATGGTGGAGATCCTCTTGGAGTGCAAATGTAAGCCTATAGCTTGATGCCAAATGGATGGGAGTTGACGCCGGATGTGGGAGAGGTGGAAGATGACCTCGACTTGCAATGTCCTCTAGTAGGGGTTTGAGCAGTAGTGGTGAGGAGAGAGAAGAGAGATGGAATGACTGAGAATAAGTGTGGGATGATGTGAGGGATGATTGATGAATGAGGGGAGAGGTGGTGTAACCGGCCTGTTCACTGGGAAGGGCGGTAGTGTACAACCAAAATATATAAATGCTTTCATCCAATTAGCAGTCGCCCACTTTACCTGAATTTAAAGACAGAATCAAGAAGACATACATGAAGCTAGAGTGCTCCTGTTGTGACATAGACACCCTGTTGGCCCCTAAGTTAGGCGCCCCTTGCGGTATTTCTTTATTTTTAAAAAGAGAAAGTACAATGGACTGTCTTTCACCTATTCTGGGTGAAATTTGACAGCATAACAGTACAATTACTGACCCAAATCAAGTTGACCAGGAGGGGAAACTCTGCCCAAGTCTGAATCTTCTGGTTGAATGCTGTTTCAGACACTTGCTTGGTAAGGTTACCACCCTCACCTGTTCCTGCTTGTAGGCAGCAAACAACTGTTCCTGTTCCTGGAGAAAAGAGGCTCTTGCCTCATGCAAAAACAACATATTCCACACAGCTGTACCTGAATCAGAAGAAAGGCCCTTGATTCTGCAGCATAACCATATTGTCAGGGAGAGAAAGAGAGAGAGTAGGAAGCAAGCTCAAGCCTCTGTGCATCATAGACAAGGTAGACCAGCTCTCAAGAGCTCTCCATCTACAGCAATCCATCTCCCTTTCACAAAAAAATGAGCCCCCCATGCATTGAAACTCGTTTTTGTGCTGCCCTCTCTCTCTCTCTTTTGGGAATTTATACCCAAATTGTGACACATGGCATACATGTAACAATTTTCCTGTTTAAACCTTTCGGTCTAAAATTCTCCATCCTCGGTTTAAAATTTGACCTTGGCACATGCCAAAGGATTAATCCTCGTACAAAAACGAAGATAATGACGCGAACAGATTCTGGGGTCCAAAAATAGTAACTCCCTAAATTTTAGGAGTTGCTTCCATTGCATCCCCACAAGTCTTCTAACCATCTTTGCAGACTATGGCTACATCCAAATCTGTAATGTAGCTCAACTGAAAGTGATTTTCCACTGATGACCCCACATGGACTAATCTCTTGAAGATTTGTCCATCTTCACTTTGAACTAGTCTCTTCCAAGCTAGTTCTTCAACACACTTGTCCGTATATACTTTCACAAGTCTCTTCCTGGCTTGTTAATCTAGAGTGCCATCAGTCTCTTTCAGACTTATACTGGCAGACTTATACTGGACCTTAACTGTCTAGTCTTGACTCACTAGACATTCCTATCCGTTTCACAAACTGGCCATGCAACTCAGGCATTTAGATTTCAAGAGGGATCCTTCCAAAAAGAAAAACCAAATAAAATATGTAATAAAGAAATCAACAAAAAGGTAATAGTTGTCAGAGTCTTGTGACAGGTGGCCTATAAATAGGCCTCAGTCAGTCTAGGGTAGCTTCCCATTATATGAGTGTCTTGTGCCATTGAAAAAGTGCCTAGAATTTGGGCGCCCAACCCTTTTTGGGATTGTCAATGTGAAACCCTAAATAAAGGAATTATATTCTTTATAGACCTTTCGAGATAGTTTTAGGCATGGAAGGCCCTCAACCATCCCTTGACGTGTCAGCTCATAAAGAGAGTTGTAGCCAAGGTGTTCTAAGCGAAAATGCCAGAGATGCTCAGAGTCCATGGGCTCCTATGTGGTGGCCAAGGCTTGGAAGTGATGGAACTCCAAATCATTGGCAGTTGGCTTGTAAGAAAATGGTCATGTGGTAAAGGCCATTAGGTTGCGTCTTGTCATGAGCAATTACTAAATGAGTTTGAGAGTCTAGGACCTCGACTGTGGTTGTAGTGAAGAAAACTGCTCGCCCCAACTAGCAAAGTTGTTGAACGGACAACAAGTTTACTCCAAGCTGGGGGGGATGATAGATATCATCTAATGAAGCTAGATCCGGACCCTGATCAATGGGAGAACTGATGGGCATGAATCTTGACCGAGGAGTTATTTCCTACGCAGACTCGCCTGGCTATAGGGGCTCGGGAAATGAAAATGTCATCTATAGGAGTCTTGTGATGGATAGCTCCATTGTCCACAAGCCAAACATGTGCTAATGAGAAATGTGCTCGGATGCGAGGAGTGGATCTTTGTAGTCACCTCGTTAGGAGACAACTCGTAGATGCGAACGAGACTTGCATCCGATGTCTCTAAGGAGACGATGTGGGCCTTTGCAACTAGTTAGACAAACCCTTTGGAGTTGAGTAGTTCGCCAACTGTGATGGTTGATTGGTGGCAATGTGGGTTTGGTCTCGCCACTGCTCTTGTTGGGGGTTACTCAATTGGGGTGCAAGGGTTTGATTCTTGGATTTTAGCTGTGTCTCTTGCCTTAAATCAACACTTGTCATCATAATGGCCAACCTTTTGACAATGTTGACAATACCTATTCTTCTTTAGTACATTTTGCCATTTAGGTTTGAGAGTGGATTGTGTGGTTCCTTGGGATTCACTAGCCTTGTTTTGATTTTGATTTGGATTTGAATTTTGTTTGTTCTTGCCTTGCTACCCCTTTTGAGAAGATGCAACGAGAGTTCTCTCTATTGAGAATGTGTTATGAAATTGATTGAACAACCGTGCATTACGCAATAGCTGACACTCAAAATTCATACAGTGTGGGCATCTGAGGTTGTGAAATCACTTGTTGCACAAATGGAAATATTTTCTTGGTAGCTTGTTAAGGAACATGGTAACCTAATCATTAGAGGACTTAGGGGATCTAATAGTTGAGAACTCAGCGAGGAGACACCGATACTCAATCAACTTGACTTTCAGGTTATCCTTGTTGGTGATTTTAAAATTTTGGAGCTCATGATCCAAATTGATGCGACAGGTCCTATCTCGAGCCGCATAGTAGTTAGTCAAGTGTGCCCAATGCTTGGATGCTAAGTCGAAATGTTGAAGTTGAGAGTGAAACTTAAGCAATAAGCTCTACATAAGCTCGACAATAGGGAAGGTGTTATGAGCCTTCCATGAGCAGACAACCTCATATGGAACAAGTGCGGAATCAGGTTGGGTTTCAACCTCTACAACCAATATCATAGGTTCTAAGAGTCTACGACATGCCTCATCAAGTTGGACCAAGTTGTGTAGTTTGAGTTGTGGAAATGAGTCTTGTCATTAAAAGCATGCTTGGCAGATAAGAAGCTAGAACCGTGAGGTGTCTGTGAAGATGGATAGGGGTAGGGTGGAGGATAAGATAGTAGTGGCGGATAAGGAGGAGGAGGGGGTAATGGTGGATAGATAGAAAAAGGCTGTTGATGTCCAAGAAGTGCCGATTGATGGAGAGGTACCGAAATAGACATAGGTTCATATGG
The DNA here is from genome assembly GCF_053477565.2 of Lygodium microphyllum. Classification (NCBI taxonomy): domain Eukaryota; kingdom Viridiplantae; phylum Streptophyta; class Polypodiopsida; order Schizaeales; family Lygodiaceae; genus Lygodium; species Lygodium microphyllum. The sequence continues at coordinate 12,953,192 of NC_141163.1, read as the reverse complement.
TACTGTAGGTGGAGGTGGAGGCAGTGGGACATGATAGCTCTATCCAAATATTGGTTGGGGCACAACATAATGACTGGATGGTCCACTAGATAATGCCAGAGGCAAATTGAGGCTGTGCCTAAGTGTGCAGAACCCCTCGCTGTGGTGTGTGGTGGTAAATGTAGTGCGCTTAGTGGAAGCAGAAAGGATGGTGCGGTGGAAGATGAGGGAGGGATGGGTGGGGGCCCAAATGGATTAGTGATAGATGTTGTTGTGGAAAACACGGTTGGTTTCTTTTGTCCATTAAATGCATTAGATGAAGATGCACCTACTTCAAATTGACCATGAGAAATAAAATCATTTGAATGAAAGGGAAGGGAAGGAATACTTACAAGTTCTTCTTTCAACTTCTTACCTAGTTTTGAGTTCATAAAGAAATACTTGTCTTCCTCATAACTTAGAAACCAAAGGTTATTTTGAAGAGTGCCTTCTTGATGAGCATGTCCCTTGATCCAACAAAAAATACAAATTAGTTGGCATAGAATTTGACATAGTAGGGTTTATATGTGGCATTGGAGAAAAGAAGTACTGTGGAAGTAGTGTAACCCGAGCCAGGTTCCACTTGCAGATGGCCAGTTTGTAGTGGAGTGTGCACCGAATCTAAAGGAGATAGCTTAGGCTTACCTTCAACCTCCCATTGAGCCCTCTGCATAAGGATGAGATCATACTTAGTGGCGGAAATCTAATATGGTCTGTGGACTCCATGGTATGGTAGTTTAATAGTTCTTTGCCCATGTCAAATCGGACAATAACAAGCTTGTGCCAGAAGTGGTGCAACAATGGAAGCATAGACAAGTGCTGAAATAAATTGCTGAACACAAGATGGAAGAGAAAGGAAACAAAAGAATGAAAGATCAAAAGAACAAAATAATAAAAGAACGTTACAAAGGAAGAGAACTCAGAGATGTGCTCAAGAATTGGAATCCATATACCAAACACGATAATGACATGTACAACAGTGAGTCACTGGCTGTGTGGGCACCGGCATTGGCTCCTCTCTCCAACAAGAAGGCCACTTGAAGAATGATGACGAATGAATGAGAGGAGGAGCCACTAAATAAACAGGCCCAAAAGATGCCAAACATGGTAGCTGATTGATGAGTAATAAATGCCTAAATAATCACTAATATGACCAGTGTAAAATGCCTAAAATACCCAGTAATGTCAAGGATAACCCAGACTCACACATGAGCTGACTAGAGTGCTAACACCCTCTCTTAGATCATGGGTGATTTGATACAGTACAATGGGACAATGATAATCATATACAACAAAGAACCACCAGAGTAGAACCATGGATACCCAAGTAGTGGGTGATCAAGCCACCACCAAGGTGCCTTGGAGAGAACTTGACGTCAATGTCGATTGTACCACCTCCCGAAAATAGAGAAGAGTCATGATAGATCTTTGTGTCTGCCAACAATGTCTCACAATAGCATATAAGACTATCTTGTCAAAAATGCCTTTGAAAATATGTGACCATGGATTCCCCGCCTTTGGCCAAGACCGCCAAAGTGTTGTTAGCATTCGAGTCATCCCCTGGACAGGCTGTGTTAGGGTTTTTGCACAGGTAGGGTTTGGTACAGCAGACAGATTACAGAGCCACGGCAGCAGCCAACAGAGTACAATGCCACATCAGCAGCCAGCCACGTCAGCAGATTGCGTAGGTGCCATGTGGCAGCCTGCAGTGGAGATGGACAGTTTTTTTGGCATTATTTTATTGCAGCCGGCTGCATTTAATGCAACCGACCTGTTTATTTTATGCATTTTATTTCTGATTTATATAGCAGTCCTCCAGCACATTGTTGGTACATTATTCAGTGATTTCAGATTCTGATCTTGAGATCTGTTGGTTGAGACAGACTGTGCTCGGGCTGATGGAGATCGAGGTCATCAAGTCGGAGACATATGCAGATATTTCCTCTGCTCCCTTGTGTATTTCTGCACTCTTATACAGCATACTACACCGCAGATTTTTTGCTTTTACACTCCTTTTCTCTCTCTCTCTTCTCTCTATGTTCACTCTCTCTCAGTCTTTGTCCTATGCTTCTGCATCGCTGCACTCTGACATGGTATCAGAGCGGTGAAGATGGACTGACTGAGGGCTAAACCTATCTAAAGAAGAGATTTCAGCACGACACAAGGCTGCGTTTCCAGGTTTCGAGGGCAAGCGGGAGGGTTGCGCATCGGATCAAGGCTGAAGCAAGCGTGGGCGTGTGGAAAAGGAGTCTAATTGGTGAATTTGCTGTAGGTAATTGCTGTTCAAAGGGGAGGAAGGCTGCGTTTGAGGCCTTCCATTCCAGATTTTACATTTTCATCGCCTCCGGCAGGTGAAGAAGGTTTGGGTAGCAAAGGAATCAGTCCTAGAAGGCTGTGTTTTCACAGTCAGAGGGGGCTGCTTTTGCGTTTGTGCAGGTATTGCAGGCTAACATCTCTACAGAGATTGATTTGGAGTTCTAGGCGATCATGGACAGGAAGGTGCCTGTCCTATCGGCTCTTCCAATGGATCAAAAGCTTGATGGTGACAATTACCGCATTTGGCGGGTGATGATGTTGGCCATTTTAGCGTCTTATGATTTGGCGGAATTGGTGATGGAGGAGATTAACAGGCCCTCGGTGAGGGATGAGTCTAAACTCTCTTCCAATGCTCGTGTAGAGTTGACCAAGGCCCAGTCTCATCAGGACAAACTGAATGCTAGGATTCGATCTTTTCTGTTTCTGTTTTGCACCACAGCTGTGATAGCTCACATCGAGCACTTGACGGTGGCTCGTGAGATATGGCTGGAGCTCGACCAAATATACAATTGGATGACCCTGATGAAGAGGGTTTATTTGGAGTTGCAGATGCGGACTTTGTCCGTGAATAAGTCTTCTTCGCTTGGGAAACACATCAGCAAGCTTCGACAGCTTCAGATGCAGGTTCAAAATGCGGGGAAGCCTATTTCCTTCGAAGACATGACTATCACTTTACTATCCTAGTTGCCGTCATGATTCGGTACTTTTTATTCCACTCTTATTACTTCAAGGCGGGAGTCGACTCTTTGGTGGGAAGAGTTGGTTCCTATGGTCTTGGACCAGGAGGAACAATTGAAGGGACAGAATGCTTCCAAATCAGAGGCATTGGTTGGTCAAGCCTCTGAAAAGAAGGGGAAGGACCAAAAGAAGAAGAAGTAGGACAACAAATCCAAGAAGGACAAGGAGAAGGAATTGACTTGTCATATTTGTGGAAAGACCGGTCACTGGAAGAAGGATTGCCCCAACAAAAACAAGAAGAATACCAAGAAGAAGGACACGAAGGACTCTGGAGCGGTGGCTGCACCCTCATTAGCTGCTTTTCTACACTTTGCAGTCAACGAGGACTCTACACCGACAACTTCTAATGCTGCGATGACAGCTCCCCAAGCTTGAGAGTGGATTGTGGAAAGTGGTACCTCACAACATGTGACTCCTCCTTCCGTTGGTGTTGCCCATTTGCGACCTTTGCGTGGGTAGATTCTCATTGGAAACAGCTCTTCTGTGTCTATTGCTGCGAGGGGTGAGATGCAGCTTATTCCAGATAGACGTGGTGGTACCCACACCTCTGAGGTGTTGCATGTGCCAGGATTGGGGTATCATTTACTTTCGGTTCATAAGATTTGTGCTCTTGGTCTCTTGGTGGAAATTGACAGTGATACTGTTCGAGTCCTTGATCGTGGATCGAGGAAGGTTCTCTCTGCAGGGTATGAGGAGAATGGAGTCTACAAATTGAAGTCTTCTTCAGCTCTTACTTCTCTTCTTCTTACTTCTTAGACACAATCTGAGCTATGGCATGCTCGGTTTGGCCACCTGAACTACGAGTACCTTCGGAAGGCGTTGCGAGGGTCGTTTGTCCGAGGCTTGCCGAACATAGTGGTGAGCCATCAGCCATGTGTCTCCTGCACTCGTGGGAAACTGCATCGGGATGCAATTTCCAACAAAGCTTCTAGGAGGACTACTTCACCCATGGAGCTTGTATCTACGGATCTTTGTGGCCCGATGAGGATTGAGTCCCTGAAGGGGAGCTTGTACTTCATGTTGATTGCAGATGACTACAGCAGGATGACTTGGGCCTATTTCTTGACTTTGAAGTCGGAGGCTTTCTCTCATTTCAACGATTGACTTCTCTTTGAGGAGAACTATTCTGGCCGGCGATTGAAGACCTTGCATTCAGACAAGGGAGATGAATTTATGCATAATGAGTTTGCTTGTTTTTGTGTAGATAGGGGCATTCACCAAGAGTTTGCTAACACCAATACTCCCCAGGAGAATGGCATTTTGGAGCGGAAGAACCGAAGTGTGATTGAGATGGCACGCACCATGATGGAGCACTGACAGACACCTTAGTTTTTGTGGGCCAAGGCAGTGGCTACTGCAGTTCACATCCTTAATCGATCTCCCACTTCGGCCGTTGACAGGATGACACCTTTTGAGGCTTACTTCAGGACTAAGCCTGATGTCTCTTATTTCAGGATCTTTGGGTGTGACGCTTATGTGCACATTTGGAAGACGTAGCGTGATAAGTTCGAGGCGGCTTCTCGACGATAGGTTTTTGTTGGCTATAGCTCCCAATCCCAAGGTTATCATTTGTTTGATCCCGTTAAGCAGGATGTCTACACGAGCCGAGATGTGCAGTTCGTGGAAGTACCGGCCACAGAGGGGGGTGAGGAGCACCCCATCCTTGGAGATCCAGGGGAGAGTTGGGCTCCCAAGTCAGTTCCTTTGGAGCCAGAGCCTCTTGATGGAGATTCTTCTTCGGATTCAGTCTTCTCTTTCATCGGCCACCCCCAAGGAGCTTCTGCCGGTGGATGTTCCTGAGTCTTCAGCAGATGGAGAGCGATGGGGAGAGGTTCGTCCTCCTCCTTGTTGGGCCCGTGACACCCTCTGAGATTTAGGGATCGAGGGGGTCCTTGAGGAGTGGGAACCGCAGGATGGACTGCGGAGGTCACGGAGGAACCGGACACATTCTTCAGAGCTTGTCTGCTCCAACTATTGTTTACTGACCTGTGTTATGCAGGATCGAGAGCCCACTTTAGTGAAGGAGGCTTTGCAGTCTGATCATTGATGGAAGGCCATGGAAGCCGAGTTGGAGGCTATTGAGAGGAATGGCACTTGGTCTCTTGTGCCTCGTCCCTCTTACAAGAAGGTGATTGGTATTAAGTGGGTCTTCAAGACGAAGTACCTTAGCGATGGTTCTTTGGACAAGCACAAAGCTCGCCTTGTTGCTAAAGGTTTTGCTCAGCGTCTAGGCATTGATTTCCATGATACTTTTGCTCCCACTGCTCGATTTGAGCTGTTCTTGCCTTGGCTGGCCATAGGAGATGGCCTGTTTATTAGTTGGATGTGAAGTCGGCCTTTTTGAATGGTGACTTGCAGGAGGAGATCTATGTTGAGCAGCCTCCTAGCTTTGGATCCTCGGATGGGATAGTTTACAAGTTGAAGAAGGCCTTGTATGGCCTCAAGCAGGCTCCGCGTGCATGGAACGAGAAGATTGACTCATTTCTTCAGTCGAAGTTGGGATATTGGCGCTCCAAGGCAGATCTGCAGCTTTATGTGCACACTTCTGAGGTTGGTCATGTGTTGTTCGTGTTATATGTTGATGATTTGATTTTGATAGGGGATCATGCACAGAAGGTCCGAGAGATCAAGACAGCTTTACATTAGGCATTCGAGATGACGGATTTAGGGCTTCTTCATTTCTTCTTGGGTCACGAGATTTATCAGTCTCAGAGGGGGATTTTCATCTCTCAGCAGAGGTACATTCAGGAGCTCTTGGTGACTTTTGAGATGGAGACTTGTCGTTCCATTACTACTCCTATGGATCTAAATTGGAAGGCCACTTCACACTCAGATTCTCTCTAATGGATGCTTTACCCTACTGTCAGTTGATTGGATCCTTGATTTGGCTTCTCAACACTTGTGTTGATCTTTGTTTTGTTGTGGGTCTTTTGGCAGGGTTCATGACGGAACCCAAACGGGTGCATTGGCAGGCTGCCTTGAGGATTCTTCGGTATTTGAGGGGGACCTCTGACTTAGGGATTTCTTATCCCACAAGTACAGATGCTTCAAATCTGGTTCTTGCAGGTTGGAGTGACTCGGATTGAACTGGCGATGTGGACCACCGACGGTCTACTACAGGCTACTGTTTTATCTTGGGTACAGGTGTTATTTTTTCCAGGAACTACAAAACCCTCGGGCTGTTTCATGTAGATCTCCTCATCAATGTCACCATGCAGAAATGCTGTTTTCACATCAGCAGTGAGAGCAAAAAGCACACGTAGTGTAGTCATCTTCACGACAGGTGAGAAGACCTCCTGGAAGTCAATCCCTTCCTTCTGTGCATACCCTTTGGCAACCAATCTTGCCTTGTACTTGGGTTTTCCATCAACTGTCTTTACTTTGTAAACCCATTTGTTTGGAAGAGGCTTTCTTCCTTTGGGCAACGACACAAGATCCCAAGTATCATTAGCATACAGAGATTTAATCTCTTCCTGCATAGCTAGCTCCCACTTATTGATGAATCTGCATGACTTAGCCTCTTTATATGTCAGAGGCTCACCCTCATCAGTAAGCATCACATAATGCAAAGAGGGGTCATACCTATGTGGCTGCCTTCTTAGGTGTGTAGACCTGCGTACCCAATGATCTACATCCTCAGGAATCGGATCTACATCTGGAGGCATGTTATTTTCAGCATTTATTGGCTGCTGTAAGCCATTTTCAGCATGCTGTTCATGCTGTACAGCACCTTCATTTTCATTTCCAGCACCTGCATTTTCATAATCAGCAAGTCTATCTTGCTGTCCATGACCTCCCTGTGCTTCTATTTGCTGTTCATCATCATTTGGCTCAAAGATAACCGGCTGATCATCAGTTTCAGCTTGTGGTATAGCACCATGAGGCTCATCATCTGAAGTAATTGGTGGCTGCGAATTCTGAAATTTGACCTTTTTCATGTCTTCATCAGAGGCTAAAGTACTTTTCAGCAACTTTGCCTCATTAAACACAACATTACGGCTGCGAACAATTTTCTTGGACTGAGGTAGCCACACTCTATAGCCAAACTCACCCTCATCACCATAGCCCATGAAAATGCCTTTGATGGATTTCGGGTCAAGTTTATTCCTCAGCTCATTTCTAACATGCACAAAAGCATCACAGCCAAATATTCGTAAATGGTCATATGAGGCCGGTTTGCCAGACCAAACCTCCTCAGGAATGCCATTATTTAGGGACCTGTTTGGAGAGCAGTTGCAAATGTGAACCGCGGTTTTAAGTGCCTCTCCCCAAAATTCACGAGGGAGATTAGCAGTGGACAGCATGCACCACACTCTCTCACATAGAGTCCTATTGTATCTTTCAGCCACACCATTTGAAGAAGGGCTGTAAGGGGCTGTAAGCTCCCTCTTGATCCCATGCAAGTCACAAAAGGACTTAAATTCATTAGACGTGAACTCACCTCCATTATCAGTTTTCAAGCATTTCAACTTTCTACCTGTCTGAGTGGTCACGAATGCATGAAAAGTTTTACAGCAAACACTTCACTTTTCTTTTTCAACAAATAAACCCAAATCTTCCTGGAACAATCATCAATAAAAGAGGCAAAGTATGCAGCACCATCCAATGATTTCACAGGCATGCTACATACATCCGAATGCACTAAGTCCAAGACATTTGACTTACGGGAGACACCAGAGTAAAAGGAAATTTTCATTTGCTTTCCAAACTGACAGTCATTACAAAAATCAAGTTTAGAGCCTTTTCCATCAACCCTCTTCAAAGAGGTAAGGACATCAAGTCCTTTCTGGCTCATATGGCCTAATCTCTTATGCCATAACTCCAAATGACAGCCAATTTCAGTAATTGCAAGAAACTTGCCATTCAAAGCTTTACAGTGCAAACAATACAAAGTGCCCTTCTTGGTTCCTTTAGCAATCAGCATGGAACCCCTTTTTAATTTCCACAAACCACCACCAAACAGTGTGGTGTAACTATGCAAGTCAAGCTGTCCAATAGATAGTAAACTCTTCTTGATGCCAGGCACATATCTGACATCTTTCAACACAAGTTCTTGCCCGTTATCCAAAGACTAGTGTATGGTGCCAATTCCATCAATGCTGCAAGCATGATTATTTCCAAGGTAAACCTTGCCATAACAGCCTGCATCAAAAGTAGCAAAGCACTCCAAGCATGGAGTCACATGGAAAGAGGCACCAGAGTCTACAATCCAAGTGTGAGTGACACCATCATCAACTGACAAAAGTGCATCAATCACATCAGCCTTGGTGATCTGCATATCCTCCATATGACATGCAAGGGCATCATAATCCACTGCACATAATACATCAGCCTCTGCATTCGAGAGCTCCTCTATGATAACACTGGAGGCCACATTGGCCTTTTCCTTGCCTTTGCTTGCCTCAGATGCATTTGTCTTTTCCTCTTTCTTCTTTTTGTCTCCTGCATTTTTCTTTTTCTCTTGTTCCTTCTTGTAATACATGCAATCAGGCTTCTTGTGGCCCTTCCGACCACACTGATAGCATGTAACATCACTCTTTTCTTTTCCTTTGCTCTTGCTCCTGCTTCTCTGTCCAGCATTTGCATTTTTCTTTTCAGCCCTGCCTTTAACATTATAAGCTGAGTTGCTGCCTTCTCCACTAGACTTACGTCTAATTTCTTCATTTAAGATCGAACCCCTCACACCATCATATGTGAGATTGGGGTTATTGCTGAGAGAAACAACCAAAGTCTCCCAAGAGTCAGGCAATGTCATGATCAAAAAGATCGCCCTCAACTTATCATCAAAATCCAAACTTGCATCCTTGAGCTGATTTAAAATGCTAGTAAATGCACTCGGGTGCTCAGCTGCAGGCTTGGACTCATCCAGCTGCATATTCACCAACTTGCGCATTAAATGCACCTGATTAACAGGTGTGGTGATCTCATAGGTAGTCTTCAACTTCTCCCATATTGCATGACCAGTGTCTAAACCCTTAATGTCTGTGAAAATGTCATCAGTGACACCCATCTTTATATAAGCCACAGCCCTTTTATTGACTTTGGCCCAATCTGCCTCAGACATTTGTACGGGTTTATCTATTTGCAAAGCATCCTCACAATCCTTTAAGAAACAGTATGCCTTGCATACGATCTTTCCAAAGATCAAAGCCCTGACCATCAAATCGCTTGATTTCCATCAAACTTTTAATGTCAGAACTGGAAGAAGTTGCAGCCATTTTATCACAAGTACAAGTGTAAAAGCACTGAACTGCAAGAGCACAAGCTAAATCAGCAAACACACTGCTGTTCTTGCATAACCAGCAATAATCCTCTACTGTTTTGACATAAACCAGCCACTGCACAGGCAAATAATGCAGAAATTTATCAAATTCTGCACAAAATCCCAAATTTCCAGGTCCAAATGTGCGCAAATGTCAGCCAAACTGACTCAGCTGAGCAAAATTACATCAATACATGAAAAGCCCCAATTTTTCTTGGTCCAATGCCAAGAAATTTTACTCGGATGAGCAAAATTCCAACAAATTTGAAAAACCCCCAAATTAATTGAGATCAATGCGAACAATGTCTGCAATTTCTGACACAGATGTCACTGTCAAGCATAAATAGCATCAAACCTGGGAAAAGCCCTAAATTTCCAGGTTCAAATTTGACCAAATCTGAGAACTGTGCTTGCGCGCGCGAACTCCCGTTAGTGGCAAAGGGGTTGCTTGTAGTAAACCTTAGAAAATTTTAAAAAATTTTTGGAAGAAAAATGTGTCGAATTTGTAGCCGTTGACCTGCGCTGCCCGTCAGATGCCATGCAGCCTTGCGTGAGCTGTCACCTGCTCAAAAACATGACGAAAACTGCATCGCGTGACCTGTGCAGCCTGCGCCTGGTGCCACGCAGCCTGTCGCTGCAGTTTCGTGACCTGCATTGACCTGTGCAGTGTGCGCCTGGCTGCTCGTGACCTGTTCGTGACTGCCTGCCTGGTCAAAAGTTGACCTATCGCTTGTCTATCAGGCTGTCGTTTGCACAAAACGTGACCTGCAACACTGTCGCCTGACTGTCCAGCACATACACGTGCCTGGAAATAGTGACGACCTGACCTGTATGAGTGACGACTTACTAATTTCTCGCGAGCGAAGAGCTGGTGATGTCTCACGCGGACTTCGAGGAGCGCGAGCACCTTAAGCTGTCTCTGATACCAGTCGTTGGAGCGCGCGGGTAGCGGAAGCGTGAAGATTTGCAGCAAAGGAAGTGAACAGGTGAGTGAGAGTAAGAGTAACGAACAGATTTGGGTGTACCAACAAATGTGTTGGTACACAAAGAATAAAATTTATTTATACTTAGGGCCCGTAAGGGTGCATTCACATGTACAACATAATACACGTGTAAAATACACGGAGGTGAATAAAGGACCTTTACATCCCAACAAAAACGGCTTGTACAAGCAGTCATCCAGCCATGGTTAAGGGCAGGAAACCAAAAACACAGGCTGGTCGAGCATTGAATGCAGCAAACAGACGATTGCAGGCTGAAATCCAGGCGCAGGCTGAAAACGCAGGTTGCTGGTCTGAAAAACGCAGGCATGATCAACAAGGGGATGAAAGACCTGTAATCAAGAGAAAATTGTAGCAGGAACCAATATCTTGCAATCTGATACCATGTCAGAAGTGGTGCAGCAATGGAAGCATAGACCAGTGCTGAAATAAACTGTTGAACACATGATAGAGGAGAAAGGAAACAAAAGAATAAAAGAACACTGCAAAGGAAGAGAACTAAGAGATGTGCTCGGGAGATGGAATCCATATACCAAACATGATAGTGACACCTACAACAGTGAGTCACTGGCTGTGTGGGTATCGGCATTGGCTCCTCTTTTCAACAAGAAGACCACTTGAAGAATGATGATGATTGAATGAGAGGAGGAGAAGCCACTAAATAAACAAGCCCAAAATATACCAAATATGGTAGCTGATCGGTCAGCAATAAATGCCTAAATAATCACTAATATGACCAGGGTAAAATGCCTAAAATACCCAGTATGTCAAGCATAGGCTAGACTCACACGAGTCGACTAGACTGCTAATAGCTTGGAGGTTCACTCTTGATGGTTTCTGTCCATGTTTGGATATGGAGATTGGAGTGGTGGTGTGAATGTGTTCGAAGTCATCAGACCCTTTTGTTGTTTCTGCTTGTATGGATGAGCTTTTTGATCAAGGGCCAAGGTTTCTTAGAGAGTACCTAGTTTTGATACCATGTGAACAAATGCTCTAAATGCAGAAAACACAAAACCAATTGTATGACAAAGCACAAACTAATAAACATAGAACACAGTTAGGGTTAGGGTAACTTAGAGACAATGAATACAATGAATAATGAAGTGAATGACTACTGAATATACAACGTTCATGCAGCAAAGAGACTATACAGCGAATATTGAACCTCAAACTCTTGTATCTTCGGGATCAAGGCAAAGGTTATGAGTTGGAGAGAGTGTCATACTCCAAAATGGATCCCGAAACATAGCAAGGCAGCCTCTTTGTGTTGAAAACTAGCAAACACAGCCAAAGAGGTTGGATCCAATGTAGATAGGCAGTGAGGAGAGAGAAAGTCTATAAATGCAAGTACTTGAGGAGAGAGAAATTGCACGATAGCTAGAAACAATAGACGACCATACAGGAAGTGTAGACAACAACTCGAGGAGAGAGAAACTCAACAAACACAAGGTTTTGGATGATGGTGACAGTGCTTGATTGATGGCAACAGCTCTAGATGATTAAGTCAATAGCAAACACAATGTTTTGATAGTAGGGAACAAGTCCAGGGTACCAAGTGACAGCTCCTAGATGTAGGTGATAGCTCTAGGATGCAGGCGGGTGGAGACAAAGGCTAGAATTAGGTACTAGATGATAGCATACAACAAGGGGAAGGTCTGACCGTGATGTCTTCCATGAACGAGGCGTGGGCAGTAGAGATACAGCTTGTGAAACCTGCAAAAACGAGATTGAAGGAGGGTGGTGGGCTGCTATCAGAGTGTAGCGAATGAAGAAGCATATGGACAAGATAGAAAGAAAATGAACACGAGAGAAAGGGAGAGAAAAGAGACCGAAGAACATAGGAATTTGTAGTCAATGAATGCTGAAATGAAGAGGGCAGATATATAAGGGCTATAGGCGTATCTCCTCAAGTTGTATCTCTCCCGTCAGCACCTGGAAAAAAGTGAGTGGGGCAGATTGCAAATTGGGCCTAAATAGGAGAAAAGAATGCAATAAAATACTGCAGTTGGCTGATAAAAAACTAGCCGACCTGACCAAAACCAGTCGACTACTATACAATGGAATAAAATAATGAGCGATCGGTCCTCCAACTACCATGTGGCATTATCGCTTGCTTGAGAAACTGCCCGCACACACTGTTTGCTGAAAATGCCTATTGATTTCCAGGAATAATGAGGTAATGCCGTCCAAGAGTACCTCCAAGAGAATTGACTGTTAGTAGGATTGTAAGCCCATGTGTGAGTTTGTGTGTGCCAGATGGGCTAGGCATTTTAGTCCATATCTTAGGCATTATTTTTGTGTGGCATTTGTAGCATTTTATGCTTGTCAGCCAAATGCTGGCCGACTAGCTGTCATATTTGGCATATTTTGGGCCTATTTATTTAGGGGCTCCTTCTTCTCATTCAGTCATCATCATTCTTTAGGTGGTCTTCTTGTTTCTTCTAGCATTTGCCTAAATGCTTCTCGACTATGTGATGGTCGTGGAGACTCACAATGTACCCTACCCTCTGCCCAGAGTTCTTTTTCCAAACAATTGAGCATGATCAATATCAATACAAAGCTATCCTTTGCACACATTGTTGCCCCATGCAAGCATCACATGAGATTCCATGTCTTTTATATCCTTCTTAGAATTTACAATAGCCCGATTACCGCAGTCATCCACATCTTGTTACTCATTGCAATTTGTATTTTGGGCTTGCCTATGGGAGTTTTCACCTCTATTTTTTTGCATTGCATGAGAACTAAATTGAGCATATCCAGTAGGGAGATCTTGAGGTGGATGATTATATTATGCGTGACATGAAGCATCCTCCTATAAGTTGATGAATAGGATTTAAATGATGCAATCATGTATCAAGCTTTAAGCATGAGCATGTGCTATTTAGCCTTTAGGGCACGTGGGAGTCTTCAGCTGAGACTTAATTGCTGAGTGTACATTATATACTCCTTTTGACATTTTTCTGTTCTTAGGTCCTAGTCCATTGGCTTTACTAAATTTCTTAGTTTGTACTGTTTCTTGTAGTCTTTGGTCCAAGTACTCATTATTCAATGTTTATTGTTGGAGTGTAGTCTTTATATCATATGGTATTTTGCAATCACCATTTGGAATTATTACTTCTACTCTTCGATTTGAGTATTCATTGTTTTTAACTATTTTCAACTTGCATTGCTAATGTATGTTTTAGATGTGACATTTTAGGAAGGCGTTTGAGTTAAGGTATCATTTAGTTTCTTTATACATTAGTTCAATTATGTCTAGAAAATATATAATTTTTAAGTCCTTATCTTGGTCCCGATCCCTTGTCCCCTTGTCTTCCCCATCTTCATTCCCATCCTTGGTGACTATGGACTATTCCCTTTGATGAATGGGAGTCATGAAGCCAATCTTGTGGAGGAGTTGTAGGACTATGCGCTATTGTCGATGAGGCAAGGTCTCTTGGAAGATGAGATTGTCGAAGAAGACTCCTCCACTTGATGGATGTGCATGATGTAGAGCAATTTGTGTGCACATGCATTGTATGTCAGAGAGCATAGCAACAAAGAACATGTTGCTTTACATTTGGAAGTTTTGAAACGCTTCTATGAGTGGAAAACTTGAGGTTTTTTTGACCAAAAAAGAAGTGAAGCTTGACTTTAGGAAAATGCTACATGATGCTTCGAGACCTTAATCTGAGCCGTTTTTTGTCCTTCCACCCTCTTCCCGTCACTCTGATTGCTCTATCATGCAGGCGCATGCATTGTATGTCAGAAAGCATAGCAACGAAGAACATGTGCTTTAGGTTTGGAAGTTTTGAAACGCTTCTATGAGTAAAAAATTTGAGGTTTTTTTGACAAAGAAGGAAGTGAAGCCTGACTTTAGGAAAATGTTACATGATGCTACTAGACATTAATTCAGGCCTTTTTTTCCTCCTCCTTTGCTCCTCCCATCTTTCTAATTGCTTTATCATGCCTAGATAGTAGATGCTTCTTAGTTCACTAGGCCTTTAAGTAGCAGCCTCCCCCTCTAAGCTGCCACCTCCTATGTTCATTATTTTAGTTCTTTTTTTGTGATATGTATGGATCATAGTATAGTTCGTCTGTCCAAAGACTGATATGTATGAATCATAGTATAGCTCCTCTAAAGCTTGTCCAAAGACTAAACTTTGAGATGAGTCAATAATGGATGCACAACGCGCTATCTCAAATAAGTCTCATGGAGCTGCAACAGGGAAGGAGAGCCTTTGAATGACAGCAAAGCAGGTTGTGATAGATGGCAACAATCACATGTAGCTGAGGATGCTGGGTGGCAAAGTGATGGCAGCAAGGTAGAGTGTCTGCCAACAAACGGCAGCAACCAAGATGTCGATGCACATGGCTGGCTGCAAGGCAGCACCTTTGGATGGTGAAGATGGGGATAGAAGATGATGGTAAGAATTGTGGATACACCAAAGAAAGAAAAGAAAGAGTGGTGTGCACATTGGTTCCTTTTATAGAACAAGTTGGAGCTGGATATTTGCCTTTGTAGCATATTCTTGAGGTGCATGGGCCATACTTTGCAGAAAAGGCAAGCATCGGAGTTAAGCCCATGTAGGGGATGGAAAATTTACACTAGATAGTGCATGGTGTATACCAAAGAAAAACTGATCATGGTGGAGGGATGAATTGCAGCAATCCAATGATCCTATTGCTATCTTGGTGGTTCAGGATCATAGTAGCAGATGAAGCTTAACTCTCACAGAAGAGAGCAAATGAAAGTGTATAGACATGATTAAATCACTTCGTGTCACTAAAAGAGCTCGTTTGATGTCTTAAGTGTCAAAGAAAACCATGCCAGGTATTTAGAAACAAGGCTTTGAGAATGTAGTTAATGGGTTCGAAAAGAGCTAAGATAGTAAAATGAAGAATGTGTTCAGTGTGAATGCAATTCATTATTTAAGAGAGAAAGAGAGAATGCATCTATGCAAACAAGTCTTAAAGTTTAAGCACTATATAAGAGGGCTTCACTTTCTATCTTATTCATTGCGATTTCAAATTTCTTGCTATGTAGGAAAGATGGCTGCAAAGAATGCTTTTTGGGGCTGTTTTAATGAGCAGAAATTAGCCAAAAAAAAGAAGAAGATGAATTACAGGCAAGTTTTTGTAGCTCAACAATGCCGAGACTATCTTGTTGGAAAGAAAAGAGGAGAGAGAAAGAGTGACGAGAGAGAAACGCTAGAAATATAAAAAAGAAGAGAGAGAAGCTATGAAAACTGAGTGCAAGCAGGTGAGATGAGAGATAGTTATTGTATATTGATAAAAGATGCTAAAAATTACACGTCTCAACTTTTATACATGCATTAGTGTGACAAGGTATTATTAATAACTCTCTCTCACTAATATATATATTTCCAACTTCTTACAATCCATCCCTGCCCAAAGGTTTTTTCCCACAAAAACAAATTTACAATGGCAAAGAAGGATGGATGAAAAAGAGAACTCCTTTGATTTCAGCTATACAAAAGATTAGTAATGAAACAAGTGCTGAAGAGTTATTTGTTGAAATGAAGACATAAAGAAAAGCCTTTGCCATATATATAATTTGGATGTCTTGAAAAGGAATTGGAACCTTCAAATCTTTAAGAAATAGACTCTGTAAAGAATAGACAGCTTGCCCTAAAAAATAGGTCATGTTGAAGAAAATTGCCATAACTTTTGATAGAAGTATCCAAATAGAGTGTGCCACATATCAAAATGTAGCTATTGAAGAATATTTTGATGCTATATAGGTGGCAAAATTCTAAAAAGTAGGCAAAGTAAAATCTGTTCTAAAACAGACTGTGTTGAGATTCTGTTTAGAGTACAATTGGCTCACACGTGACTATGTCTTAACAACCAATGCATCTCGTAGGTAGGGAAACTCATTGTCACGAGGGCGTGAAAATTTGATGCTTTGCTTATGTTTAATTGACATTCGATTAAAGGTTTAATCAAATGTGCAATTAAAAGATGCACATGTGTTGCACGTGTGAGGTGCAAGCTACTTTTTCACAGTTGAAGGCCGAAGGACCCTGTGAAAAAGATGGGTGTCAAAGGCAAAAGTTGTAACAAGTTACACTTGTTAGATTCTAGGTGAATTTTGGTGTCAGTTTGCCCCTAGGACCATTAATTGGCCATTAAGTGTCAGTGGTGACACTAGGGACTAGGCATTAATTAATGGATTAATGCTTGTTCAAGAGTCGATTAATACATGGGATCACATTGGGAACCATATGGCCTAGCCAATTAATTTTTGGATAGGCAAGGCCAATTTTCTGGACATGGATTAAGGGTTCAATTAATTTTCAGAATTAATTAATTCTGAAAATTAATTAAATGGTTGGAAATTGCTGAAAATGGATTAAGAAAGCTGCGACTTAGCAAACCTTTCCCATGGAAGTGGGGAAAAGGCTAAATAGGGCTTTTGGTGTTAATTTGTCCCTAGGACCATTAATTGGCCATTAAGTGTCAGTGGTGACACTAGGGACTAGGCATTAATTAATGGATTAATACTTGTCCAAGGGTCGATTAATACATGGGATCACATTGGGAACCATATGGCCTAGCTATTAATTTTTGGATGGGCAAGGCCAATTTTTTGGGCATGGATTAAAGGCTGAATTAATTTTTAGAATTAATTAATTTTGAAAATTAATTAAATGCCTGGAAATTACTGAAAATGGATTAAGAAAGCTGTGACTTGGCAAAACTTTCCCATGCAAGTGGGGGAAAGGCTAAATAGGGCTGAAGGGAGAGGGAAATATCGTTTTTTCATTTTGGAGCGGTTGGACTGTTGCTGCCAGCTTTTGGGGCCATTTCCCAG
This sequence comes from Lygodium microphyllum, assembly GCF_053477565.2. Taxonomy (NCBI): domain Eukaryota; kingdom Viridiplantae; phylum Streptophyta; class Polypodiopsida; order Schizaeales; family Lygodiaceae; genus Lygodium; species Lygodium microphyllum. The sequence goes on along the minus strand of NC_141163.1, from coordinate 12,936,037 downwards.
TCATTCGAGACCATTTTGGTGATGGAGATTGCATATTCTTGACCTTGGGAAGCTGGCAATTGCTGCTGCTGATGTACTTTCTCTTGAAGATCACAGTCTCTGATGCTCCTATTGTTGTTGGTGCATCCGTTTAGGGGTGGTACAGTAGGGAAGCAGCAGATTTTGATCAGTTCTTCACGACAAATCTCAGAATTTTCTCTCTCTACAGCATTCTCTCAACTCCTTCAGCCTATGCTCAGCCATTCTCAGCAATTCTTAGCCATTCGGAGGAGATCTAGGCCATTTTTGGTGGGCTGATCTGTAATTTCTGTAGTAAACCCTTATTTACAGCAGAAATTAGGGTTTAGCAGCCACCGTGGGATCCGTGCCAGAGATTGAAGGCTCAAGGGACTGAAATCAGTAGTTGATAATTGAAGATTATCAAGGGATTTCAGGAGCCAACCCATCTCAAATTGATTTGGGGCAGCATTTGGCCAGCCAAGGGTCAAATTGGAGAAGAAGTCCTGGGTGAATCAAAGGGCAAATGACCCAAAAGGCTTGCGGGTCATTTATGACAGTAAGAGCAATTGGTTAATAGGAGGAGATTGAAGAATCTCGAGTTGTACTCCTTCCAATTGAATGAAAGCTAAAGAAATACCGCAAGGGGCGCCAATTTTGGGGCCAATAGGGTGTTTACTGTTCAAGAATGTTATGGTAAAGTGTGTATTTCATTTTATGTGCATTTATTTATTGCTGTAATTAACTCTTAAATCAGGTTATCACCACCCATTCCAAGAAGGAAGGCCGATTTCACTCATCCAAAATGGAATTTGGCCTCTAAGAAGCTTCCTCAAGTGTGAAACTCTTCCACTTGATCAAATACTCAATGATGGAGCGAGAGTGAAGCTTTTTTTCATGTTGACCTATGATCAAATGTTCAAAAGACTTACTTAGAGATGTGTGATTGGCATCATATGGATCTAGAACACCAAACATGGGATTGATGAGAACTTGGACAAGCACAAGGCTAGGCTCATTGACAAGGACTGCCCCAAAAGAATGGATTGGACTATGACAGATATTTGTGGCAAGAGCTCGAATGACTACTATTCAAATGATAATAGCCTTGGCTACTTGTCAATCATAGGTGGCTCGTTTACTAGATGGATGTACTTAAGATTTCTGGAATGGTGTTCTTCAAGAGGAGATTTGTAGTATTTCAAGCTCAAAGTGTGTGCCTAGCATTTAAGTGAAAACTCTTTATGGCTTGAAATAGGTACCTTGAGCTTGGTACCAATGGATTGACTACTTCTCCTTATAGCATGGATTTTGGGGGTTGGATTACAACCTTGACCTCTATTGTAGATATGCACATGATTTGATGGCTTAGTATCTTGCACGTGGATGTTATGATCTTTACTAGGAGTCACAACAAGTGCATTGCTCATACATCATTTCTTTCTTGGGCTAGAGGTTTTGAGGATCACAAAAGTGAAAAAAACGTGTGGTCAAGTTGCTGTCAACCTTTTATAGACTGCGTGTAGGGCTCTTTCTTGCTCCATGGACTTGGGATCCACCTTGTCATAATGTATGCTGAGTGCATTGTTAGATGTTAGGTACAAGAGTGTAGTCTTGCCATTGATTTGACTCATCTATACCAGCTTAGTTGTTTCTACATAATTTCTATCTTGATTGTGCTACTTGCAAAGGCAATTGTATTCTCATTGGAAGCCTACATTGCGGGTATGATGGTACTTATAGGCCACTTGGGCACATGGGCTTATGCATGGAGAAGGGGTCTCAGTGTTATGTTGAAGGGATTTAGATTGGGGAAGTGATATACACATAGATACTATATCTTTTTGTTTTACCTTGGGATCACATGCATCATTGTGTGAGACAATTAATAATTCTTCAGCATAGATAATCAGAGGTGCTTGGCCATAGCGAGTAACCCTATGTGCATGTTGTCAGAGCTGCTTGCCCATAGCTAGTGAATCCTGTTAACAAACGTGTGTCTTGTATCGTCATCTCTTGCTTGTGAGCCTTAGTCTGAGTTATATGGGGACATTAGGAGCTTTGACATTGTTTTTGTTTGTCATTTTATGTGCATTAGGCACTTTAGGTGGAGGGTATATTAGTATATTTCTTTATGGGCAACGTAGGCTGTCCTCGGCACACACATTACGGGCCTAACCACTTTAGTATCAGTTGTGGCCCCAATTTGCTTATATAAAAGTGCCTTGTCCCCTCACTCTTATTTCAATTATCGATCCTTTCTGATCAGCCAGCCCTCCTCATTCTCTCTTCCCCTTGCTACCTTTTAGCTCCGACGCTGATGCATAGAGCTGTGTGTTGGGGATGAGTGTTGCAACCTTGTATCCTTCAGCCATTTCATACAGATTGTTCCTTTTCTCACTTGCGTTCTCTTTCTATCTCCTCCTCCATGTTTGGTTTCCTTTTCAATGCGCACTCTCACATGGTATCAGAGCTACGAATGGGAGCTGGAGTTTCTTTGAAGAGGAGCAACCTATCTGCCATATCCAACAAGGTGGGGTCTACAACATTCCTGCAAACCTGCGTTTACTGTGCTGCAGAGCAGGGTGGCCTGTTTTCCTCACTCCTCCCTGTTGCATTTGGAGCTGCACCCACTTCTGTACCCTGCATTTCAGGCTGAGGAAATCTCCTCTTTGCTAGGCGGTATCAACTTCAACTTGAAGACTACTATTTCTGCAGGAACAGACCCCTAATCCTCTGCATTTTGCACCAGCCAGTTTTCTGTATGCTTTGTTTTGGGCCTGTTCAACTTTCTTCTACCTAGGCGATAGTCATCTGATGTGGTCGGTCTCATATCAGGCCTGGATGGCATCTTATTGACCAGGGTGGCATCCAACCAGGCTGGGTGGCCTGTTTTCCTTGGCTGATGACTGCAGGGCTGACTCTTAGATCTGCGTTTTTGTGCAGACTTGTGTTTCTTAAGTAGGATACTTAGGTGGATAGACCCTTCTATTGCTTCATTTACTGGATACGCCTGTGTTTTGAGTTGGGAACCTCTTTTGGGTGCTAATGTCATCATTTGCTGAACTTGCAGCCACTTCTAGGCATCAAATTGTCACCTCTCCTACCTCAGATACTCCCCATCTTTATTGATTGTACATCAGCCTTTTTGATGAGCAGATTGACAGACCTTGCACAGGCGGAGAACATCTAGTGGAGCACCTATTTTCTTCTGTTTCTTGCAGGTAATCTTGAAGGACATGTATGGCATACGTGTATGTTGTGGGGGATTGTGTAGATTGACCACTATGCTATCATTCTCTCCCTTCATATTCTTTCAAGGTTTCTAATCCCTAATTGGTAGTGATGTCACTCTCTCTTTAGGTGATTGTTGTTGAGAAACCACTTCTTCAGTTTACACACTTCATTTAGGGTTTCGCATTGATAGCCCCAATAAGGGTTGGTGTCCACATTTTTGCCTCTTTTTTAGTGGACTCCCACATAGTGGTGCGCCACCCTAGACAACTTATGCCTATAAATAGGCAGTTACTTCATTCATTCTTTACTCCTACCACCACTCTTCAATCATTTTTCACCCCCTCTTCCTTCGTCATTAGACACTCTTCCCTTCACCAGCCCCTTGCATTGCCCTCACACTCCTTCAGGAGGACATTGCGGCTTGTGGCCCGTGGCGGCCTTCACCCTTCCTCTTTTGCTTCAGGTGCCCTGTTCTAGCATCAAACCTTGTGTTTGGAGCATCATCTGGTGTCACTCGTTTGTTACACAGGTTGTTGGCATCTGCGCTTTCACAGCTTGGCTTCTCCTCAATCACATGGTGTCACTTGTCTGTCGGGAGGTTGCTTGGACTTTTGTTTTTGCAACCCAGCTCATCCTCCATCATATGGCGTTAACATTTGGGCTGCTTTCCCTACGTTTGATGGCTTTGACACTCTGGGATTTATGTTTTGCTGCCCAAGTCACTCCTCGGCATTAGAGGATTGTGGTTCGCTCCCTTGATAGTTGATGATCATCTTCCACATCTTTGACAACATTAGAGGATTGTGGTTCGCTTTCTTGATAGCCGTCTTTTACCTTCTACTCATTACTTCAATAGCCCACTACCCGAAGGAGTGCGTTTCACTCGTTTCACTGCGCAGGTTTCCCACAGGTGCTGGCGCGTAATTTAGAGAGGACAGTGCAGTTATCTTCTAAGCTTTGGCTCCGTTGTATCATCTTTTTTTCTCATAGCATGTTTCAGTGCATCATCATCGTGTTTTTTTTGTGTTTCTGAGTTTCTATTGTCTTTGTACTTGCTGTACACACTTTGTGTTACTCCCTGCAAAACCTACTAGTTTGCACACTTACTTGTTTTGACATGGTATAGAGCATACCTCTTATTTTGACACGGTATCAGAGTATGCTTGTTATTTTTGACATGGTATCAAAGCGCATGAGCTCAGAGAGCTAAAGATCCATAGATGGTGATCATCTTCTACATCTCCAACATCATTAGAGGAATGCGGTTTGCTCCCTTGACAGATGTTTTTCATTTTTCAGTGATCACTTCGATAGCCCATTGCTCGGAGGATTGCGTTTCGCTCCCTTCAATGTGTAAATTCCACAGGTGCTGCCGTCTGATTTAGACAGGACAGTGTAGTAATCTTTTGAGCTTCCGCTCTATTGTATCAGCTTTTCTTCTCATAGCATGAATCAGTGAATCATCACCGTGTTTTTCTTGTGTTTCTGAGTCACTCTTCTCTCTTAGTGTTTGCCGTACACACTATGTTACTCTGCGCAAACCCTACTCTCTCTCTGCACTCACTTATTTTGACATGTTATTAGAGGATACCTCTTATTTTGACATGGTATGAGACCATACTTGTTATTTTTGACACCTCTTCTACCCTCTCTATCTGCATTCGAGAAGCTGGATGGGACAAACTACTCGCTACAATGGTGTAGAGTCAAGTGCATCCTCGACACCTATGACCTTTGGGATTTTGTTGCAATCCCTATATCTTGATCTACCATGGATGATTGGATCGTTGTGATGGTGTGACCTCAGACTTGGTAGCTTTATGGGATCGGTTGAATGCTAGAGCCTGCTTTTCTCTTTTTGAGTTGTGTGGATTTTGTGCTATTGCATGTAAGATGTATCTGCATCCTCGTAGAGGTTTGGAAGAGATTGGTAAGTCTCTACTGGATCCAAACATTTGGGCATTGCGTATCTCTTGACTTGAAGCTACAATAGTTCTTTGTCGTAGATTTTCCTACAATGAGGGATCATATCGACAGGATGGAGGAAATTTGGGATGGGCTTGCATCCCTTGGTCAGGACATTTATTCGGAGGACCTAGTTGTCTCAGATCTTCCATCACGGACTTCTGATTTGCTCTACACCAGTCTTTTCACCTGCTATATACAATAGAATATCACTTGGGAGGAGCTAATCCCATTGGTGCTTGAGTAGGATGTGCATCAGAAGGAGATAGATTCTAGTGGAGCCCGTGCACATAGTCATGCTCTTGTGGCCTTATCCACATGTACAGGACAAGCAAAGTAGAAAAAAGGGAAGAGGTTGGAGCTATCTTTTGACTCTGATACCGATTTTGTTATCCTATGTGTCCTCATTGTGGGAAGGGCTTGCATCCGAAGGGGAAGTGCTAGAAGAAATACCCTCATCCTCATTTGGGAGTGAAGATTGGATCTACATTAGAGTCTCCATCTACCTCTACTTCGTCACTAGCTATCATCACCGAGCTAGTGTTTCTTCACATTCATCAAGTGGAGGAGCCTTCTTTGGTTGTCTTGTCATCTTAACAACTTTGGCTCATCAATAGCGGTGCTTTGAGTTGTATGACTTCTCAAGGAGATTTGGTACATGATCTTTGTCCATCTAAGGGTACAACCAGTGTTGGTGACATCTCATTGGTGGTTGTTAGTGGTGTTGGCACTTTAGCTCTATTATGTGGCCGTCCATCAAGCTCTGTTACAAAGGCCTGACATGTTTTGGACTTGGGCTTCCATGTCCTCTCAGTTTATGGCCTTACTAGACTTGGGACTTGAGTTGTCTTCATTGAGCATTCCGTTTTTGTTGAGGATTCTTCTACAAGAGCCACTCTTGTGACGGGTTGGTAGGAGAAGGGGCTATACATGATATATTCCCCTTGCATGGTTGAGGGTCCTCCAAGGCAGATTTCCATTGCTGCACTTGCTCTTGGTTGTGCACCATCTCTCCCATAGGTTTTATTCCATCCCCCACGTTCGCCTCTGGGTGTTTCCTCGTACCTCCCATCCCTTTCAAAGGGGGACGATATCAGTGATGTGGTTGTAGCTTTCTTGGCTCCTTGTGTTTCAGACGGGTTTTCCTAGGATCTTGAGGAGTTTCTTCAACAACTATAGTCCTCTTTGGGCCTTTTCTTTCTATTTTGACCTCTTTTCTTTGTCATTGAGCCACCATCCCTTGCAACTTGGCCCTTGGTCCTTGTTGTTTCGATGCAGGTTATGGTGTTTGGTTGCTAAGCTTGTACTATGTTTAGAGTTTGACTTAGAGATCATTGTATATACTGAAAGTCTTTGCATTTATTACAAGCCAATAGTACTTTTTCGAAGAATAGACTATGTGAAAGCTGCATTGTATTGTCTATTCAGATAGCCTTGTGAACTGTGTTATATGTGGAAAAGGATTATTGAATTTATGCTTGATTTTTTGGAATAGGTGACTTGAAAACTGCACCTCTAGTTGATGCAACAAAAGTTGCACCAAAGAACGGGCATGCAAACACTTCTGCAGAGGACAATCCCGGGCTAACCTCACCTGCTCCAAACATTCGTGCACAGACTTTCACATTTTGGGATCTAGCTGTTGCGACCGACAATTTCAGGCCAGAGTGTCTGATTGGTGAGGGTGGATTTGGATGTGTATATAAAGGCAGGCTAGAGGATGATCAGGTCAGAACACTTTAAGGTAATGTAAAATTGTCATTGTAAGCATTACTTTGATTTTGTGACCAATTCAATTGTGTCTGTGCAGGTTGTTGCAATTAAACAACTGGATCAAAATGGATTGCAAGGGAATCGAGAATTTTTAGTTGAAGTCTTAATGCTCAGTTTGCTACATCATGAAAATCTTGTGAACCTCATAGGATACTGTGCTGATGGTGATCAAAGGCTTCTTGTATACGAGTTCATGCCCCTAGGATCTTTGGAGGATCATCTACATGGTATGATGCCCATGTGAGGATATTATCTTATGTGTTGCTATTTTGGTTGCTATACTCTGTGGGTTGTTCTAATGTTAAATCTAGGAAGTGATCAAGCACACATTGCTAGCCAACATTCTGGATTTGGATCGGATTGATTGCAGATCTACCACCTGATAAAGAGCCTTTAGATTGGACCACACGCATGAAAATTGCTGCTGGCGCCGCAAAAGGTTTGGAGTACTTACATGACATTGCCAATCCACCAGTCATCTATCGTGATCTAAAATCCTCAAATATTCTTCTAGGGGAGGGGTTTTTCCCCAAGTTGTCTGATTTTGGCTTGGCAAAACTGGGACCAGTTGGTGATAAGACCCATGTCTCTACTCGTGTGATGGGAACATACGGATATTGTGCACCTGAGTATGCAATGACTGGTCAACTGACTCTGAAGTCAGATGTATACAGTTTTGGTGTAGTATTATTGGAGTTGATAACAGGTAGAAGGGCCATTGATCAAACAAGGCCCTCAGGCGAGCACAATCTTGTAGCTTGGGTAAGATCTAATGCTATTAGAGCTAATCTTGGCTATTAGGGTGCTGCAAAAGTTTAAGCTGTCATGATTGCTAACATTTTTGCTTTTACTTGTTATAAAAATGAGTTTATTTACTGGCAGGCTACATGAAGTTAGGAGGCTACTTTTTCTTTATCAATGTTAAATTTGGATTGCTTGTCCTTGAACTTTGGGGTTATCGGGCCATGAGAGTATTTGGCATGTTGTTTCAACTTTCATTCATTCATCTCAGACACAAACTTTGTCATGCACCGCTTTTTGGACTCATATACATTATTGATACTTTGTTTCTTTTATTTCTTTTGATTTCCTCCTTGCAGGAGTCAAGTGTGAGTGGTAAATTAGCACAAGCTTATCCTACTTATCATATAAGTGGTGCATCAGAGGTTATATGTATGGATGCCAGACCTGAAGCCAGCAAACTGTCCAGATAATTGGATTGATAAAGGGCGACTCCCTGCCAAGCTACAGCTTGCAGCCCAAACTTCCAGCCCTTTTTGCACTTCTCCTTGTGTTTTCCAAAACCCTTAAGATATCTTCAAAGCCCAGCAAGATTTTCATTTGGCAGGAATAGAGAGACATATCAGAGTCATGAGAAGGTGGGACTCCATATCTTCGAGGAGTTGGCATTCAAAGAAGTCTAAGCAGCTGGGGAGGAGTTGCATTTGGTCATCTTGACTAGGTTTTCCATCGGAGGAGTGTGAAAGGATGAGGAAGCACATCATTTATGGGCTGAGAAACCTTGGGTTTGCTTACTGAGCCAGTGTGCTTTGGTCATCCATGCCTGGCTCAGTGGGTGCTGCTTGTGAAAAGCCAATTTGTGCCAACATTTGGTGGAGCTAAATTGCCTCCTGTGTAATAGAGTAGAGGGCATTGTACTCAACCTTTGTAGAAGATAATTCCTCCTCACATGATTCCGTAGGACTTGGTCCCATGTAGTATTTAAAGACTGAAAATTAATATTTAATTATGGATAATAATGGAAAATCCATTTGGGAAGGATGCCACTTGTCAAAAATGCCCATGCAAGACTGAAAAACGTCTTTAGAGGTTGGAGAGAGGCATTTTTAGTGTATTCAGCCTGCAAGAGAGAGGAAGGAAGGTTGCTGGTTTGATTTACAGCCATTGGAGGACCTTCTGAGGGAGCCAAGGGAAAGAGAAGACCAATCAACAGCAGGTGATAGCATCTACAGGCTGTTGAGATGGGGCAACAACAGTAATGACTAATTTCTTCAGTTATTTGCATCTACAAGCTGTTGTGGTAGGGCAGTAGCTGCATTTGATTGATTTTCAGTCATTCTTCGCGACAAAACTATGAATTTTCTCTCTCATCTCCCAACCATTTCATAGCCTTGCTGCATTTGACCCTTGGAGGTTGAAAAATTGCAGATTTCTCTGTTGTAAACCTTAATTTGTAGCAGAAATTAGGGTTTAGCAGCAGCCTCGGGAAGTGTGCTAGAAATTGGAGTCTCCTAGACTTGGATTTTTTAGGGCTGAAGGTGAATTTCAGTTGAATTCATGTGGAGGACTAGCCAACCATTGAATTTGGGGCATTTTCATCGTCCATGAAGTGGGTGAAGGCCAATCAAGTTCTTGAATCAAGGAGCAAATCGGATTGAAGACTTGCTAGTCACTTTGGACAGCAAGGGGAGTTTGGATTGGGAAGGGCATTGGGAGAATTCCGTTGTAAATCAACTTTAGTCTTTTTCTTCAATTTTGAGGCCAATCGAGTGTGCATTGTCCAAAACCAATAGGTAAATTTGTATTTTAAGATTTGCATTAATTGTTTGCTGCTATAATTAAGTTGTAATCAAGGATTTACCACCCATCCACGGAAGGAAGGCTGGTTTCATTGCAAGTAACAAAAAACATGCTTGGTAGCTTGCCAATGTGACATGCGTGGCTAGTGCATATATTTGCTTAAGGCTGAAATTGCAAACTGAATGCCCGGCCTTGGGTTGCATAAGTAAATGAGATATTCAATTGTTGGAGCATACGTATGGATATCAAATAAATCACTATCATCATGCAAGGACAACTTGAGTCCAGGTTCCATTTGTGTACAAATTGGCTTGCAATCTTGTAAGCCAAACCTCTCAAGAAGTCTACCAATGAATCTAGATTGTGACAATCCAATGCCGCTAGCATCATGAATGAATTGAATGCCCAAATAATAGTTCAAAGGCCCCAAATCTGACATCTCAAAAGTTTGCTGCAAATTTTGTTTGAATGCTGAAATCTGATCAGCATGTGTCCCTATTAGTAGAAGATCATAAACATAAAGGTATATGACCAACAAGGATCCCCCCTCTTTACAACGCAAAGTGTAGACTTTGAAGAGCTGTTTATGAACCCTTGGTTGAGTAAAAAGGCATCAATCTTTGCATACTAAGCTCAGGGAGCTTGCTTCAAACCATACAAAGCCTTTTTTAGCTTACACACCAAGTGTTCAGATCCCACAATTGCAAAACCAATGGGCTTGTGTACATATGCTTCTTCTTGAAGTTCCCCATGTGAAAATGCAGTCTTTACATCAAGCTAATGCATAGTCCATCCATAATGGGCAGCCAAAGCAACCATAGACCTAATGGTAGCCATGCAGGATGTAGGAGCAAATGTCTCCTCATAGTCAATGCCTTTCTTCTGTGCGTAGCCTTTAGCCACAAGCGTGGCCTTATGTTTATCAATGGATCCATCTGCATTCCTTTTTAGCTTATAGACCGACTTTGTACCAATGGCTTTCTTTCCAACAGGCATAGACACTAAATCCCATATTTGATTCTTTATGATAGAATCAAACTCAGCTTGCATTGGTGCCATCCAATGCACACTATGTTGTGCATTCTCAAAACATTTAGGCTCCTCATCATCGTGTGTATCTGTTGCCATAACAAACTTCATTGTATGTGCACCATCATGGATACGAGCTTGCCTTCCAGTACGACCAGCAATAGGAGCATCCAAATGGCTATCTTTCATAGTTTGCATACCATCTAGGCATCTGCCTAGCTTCCTCACTGTGTACAAGCTCTTGCTAAACTTCAAATTTAGCACCTTGCTGAGTATTCAGATCAGCCATAGGCTGATTTTCTGCATTACCCATTGGAGTAGCTGGTTGAACATTAAGTTCACTTGTTGAAGCTCCAGTTGTATCATCGAAAGAGATGAGCAGCAACCCTTTAAATATATCATTGGTAGCTTGATATGTATGAAAACCAGCAAGGGATAATTTTGATTTTTCATCAAAACCACATCCCTACTAACAAATATGTTCTTAGAGACAAGATCATATAATCCATATGCATTTAACAGCCTTGTTATCCAACTTCTTTTTGAGTACCTTGGGAATGTGTGCATACACAAGACACCCAAAAGCACGAAAATGTCCAACAGAAGGTTTTTGGTTGTTCTAAGCCTCAAAAGGCGTGACATTCATTAATGCCTTGGTGGGGCACCTATTCAAAACACGGCAAGCGCACATAACTAGTTTCATCCAAAAAGTATGTGGCAAGCTCTTTGCTTTAAGCATACATTTGGCTATCTCCATGAGTGACTGATTCTTTCTCTTTGCAATCCCATTATGTTGTGGAGTATAAGCAATAGTGTACTCATGGACAATGCCTTTTTGCTTCAAAAAAGAATTCAGCATAGAAGACATGTATTTCTCCCCTCGGTCCGAATGGAGAGTCTTAATCTTATTGTGAGATTGATTTTCAGCATGTGCTACAAAAGCCAAAAATGCATTATATACTTCTGACTTTTTCACCAAAGAGTAGGCCTAGCAAAAATGAGTACATTCATAAATAAAAGTGACAAAATAGTAACAGCCACCCAATGACTTTTTCTGCATAGGGCCACATACATCCGATTGCACAATCTGTAATCTGGCAGTTGCTCTAAAAGCAACATCACGAGGAAATGAAAAACGATGCATTTTTTCCAAAATGCATCCCTCGTATATATGCTCAAGAGGTCTCTCCAAGAGAGGTAAACCATTAAACATTTGTGTACGTTACATAAGCATCAAGCTACCATAGTTTACATGCCCCATGCGAGCATGCTATAACTTTGCCTGTGACATAGTAGGAGTGAGAGTAGACGCTAGATAGACCGATTGATCAATTGAATTAGCATCTAACTCATATAACCCATGACATAGAGTGCCAGTCAAAACCAAAGTCGTGTGTACCTTTGACTATACATTTGTCATTATGAAAGGTGACTTGCAAATCAAACTTTGCCAAATAAGAGATAGATAACAAATCCTTCGTTATGGATGGCTCAAATAATGCATCTTGCAAGCGGAGATAGAGCCATGAATGGCTGTCAACACAATCTCCCCAATATCTCTAACAAGGTATGATGCATTGTTGGCACACTCTACAGACTTGCCAACAAGGGCTGCAATAACGGAAGAAAACAAATCCCTGTGGGATGTGATATGCCTAGAAGCACCATTGTCAAAAACCATATGGTCGCATCCTCAATAGAGCTAAATGCTCTATCAGCCCAAGAAGAGTCATAACTGCATGTGTAAAAACAATAGTCCGGGCTTGCAACAAAAGACGTGGACTCAGTAGCAGTAGAAGGTGCATAAAAAAGAGACATGCGTGACTCCTTCTTCTTCTCCTTAGCTATGCACTTTCTACATTTTGTGATGTAGTGTCCTGGCTTCTTGCAATAGTAGCACTTGCTCTTCGTGGCTTACGTGCCCCCTTGTTTCTTGCTACTCTGTGAAGCACCTGATATCCCAAAGTGGAGCATAACATCCATACCACTGTTCTTTCTTGTCTGCTCTTTCTCTAAGAGCAAACTGGCCAATTGAAGGAAAGCAAGTGGTTGTGGGAAAATCCTCATGGTGAGGTTCAAGGTTGCATGAAAGGCCAATTATGGGGTCGGCAATGAATAGATATCAATTGTACATGTGAGTAATACTCATCTATATTCATAAGTTGCCCACTCAAGTCATGAATTTTCTTCAGATGATCTTGCATAGAATCACTCTCATCCATCTTCACAGTCTCAAGCTCTTTCTTTAAGAAAGAGATGCATGTCTCATTCTTTCTAGCAAACATCTGCTCTAAGGTCAGCCATGCTTCTCGTGAAGAAGCTGCAGACGGAATGTGTGAGATGATGGACCACTGAACTGCCAATGCAATTAGCAACAAAGCTTGAGCATCCCATGTGTCCCATGCCTTTTGTGCTACTGATCTTTGGGGAAGTGGTTGAGCTAGAGTGGGCTGAATAGGTTGAGCAAGCTGAGTTGCCTTGTCCACGTCCTCCTGGGGGAGATGTAGTAGGAGCTAGAACTCTAGGCCTAACTTCTTCACCAGTGATATAATCCCAAAGATTCTTTGCAACCTACACATTCTTTATCATAAAAGTCCATAGAGAATAGATGTTGCCATCCAACCTATTCTCCTTGGACACATGCAAATATATCACCTCCCTGATTGGCCATGGTAAATGTCATTGATTAAGGAGCAAAAGAGCAATACTTCAAGTTGGACCAACTTGGAAATCTCAGAATTTCTATAAACTACTACAAGCACTTTGCCGTAGTTAGCAAATGTAATCACACTCTGTGAAAAACTATCTGAAGTACACGTTGTCCAAGGTGCAAACAGTGCTCAGTGGCACTAAAAATGCAAAAGCCCAAAAATTTCTTGTCCTAAAATGCACAAATTCAGTCTGTTTCAGACTGTCATTGATGTACATTTGCCAATCTCTGAGCTGACAACAAAAGCCCCAAATTCTTAACCCAAAATGCACAAAATCTTTGCAAGAAATGTGTCCCAGACACTTGCAAGAGCAGAGAGATGCTGCCTGCACAAGCCCCTTTTTGAAGATCAAATCTGAATTAAAAAAGTTTGTTCTCTGTTTATCTCTGATAATGCAGAGTTGGAGCAAGGCGGACCAGGCAGTGCAGGTGGCAGTTGGAGGTTGAGCTGGAGTGGCAGGCGGCTGCTGGTCAAGGATTGGCGCCCAGGCGCCTTTAGTGCTGGCAGCACCTGCAGAATGTTATGTAGGGTCAAAATGGTTTGGTGCAGGTAAGTATGGACAATCAAGCATTTGCAACCAAATATTGAAATAAATGGAAGTCATGGTAGCCTTCAAACTCATAGTTGTCAGGTATGAAAGGTACGATACGGTATGGTATGATAAAATAAAGTACTAAATGATACCTTATGCTTTTATAAGGTACGATACAATATTAGTATTAAAAAAACTTGATTTAAAACAAAACTATAAATCATTAAACGATAGAACACATGTTTAAAGTGAAAATAGCCATGTCATTACAAAATAAGATTAATACATGAGGGTGGCTCTCATGGTCGCACAAGTTGCGGTATCGCACAAGATGTGGTACAACTAGAGTTAAGTACATCCATGGATGAGAGATCGTAGTTGATACAATGATAGTAGATACAAAAAAGAGAGAGGCCTATGATGAAGGATCACTATTATCATCATCATCATTAGAACCATTTGGGTTGAGGTTACCATCATCATCAAATGATAGCTCCCTAGGTGTTGGCTGTGTAGGCAGGGGGAGATGCCATCATGAGGCATGGGATGGGAGCTACTAGAGCCTCGCCTCACATATTTTTGCAAGCTGCTTGAACCATGTCTCCTTTATACTGGAGGATGTCGAGGGACCATGCCCTTATTGCCACCTACTTGAACTCCTCATCACGAGCACATTGACTACGAGTGTTAGGAGTATTCTATAAAATTTTGTAGGGATCATCTCCTCCTCCTTATTCACCTCTTGATGTACACTAGGGAAGAGCATTGTGTGTCAAATTTAATGTATCAATATTCACCTACACAATGCATAGAAGATTGTAAATACTAAAGTCTAAATCTCCTCTCTATTCTCTCTAAAACATGTGCATGTGTGTCTCTATGAACACCGTGGAAGCATGTCCTTTCACCAATGTCGCTCTAAAAAAGTGAGCAAGGTCTATCGTGTATCCCCCACAATCACTCATATGTAGCACCCTATAAAAGAAAGTCACGATAATGACAATGGCATAGGCTTTTTGCCAAAACTACTCATTGAGGCACAAGTGTTGCATGGCTTTGGCCTCTTGAAGTATCCAAGGCTTCCCACCCCCCTAAAGTGCTATGCAAGACAACACGGAGTATCCAAGCATAGCCGAAACACGTCTATGCCACATAGGAATGTGCCAGATGGGATGGCAAAAAGTAGGCAGTTTTATTGTATGGGTCCATATAAATACATACAAGATGGTACTCTACGAATCATACAGTATGAGTAATACCATTTGACATACGAAGGCAACTATGCTCAAACTCAAAGGATAAAGGCAAAGTAACTTCTTCTACGGACTCTTCAAGCACCAAGGATGATGTGCTAAGAAAAAGAGATGCAATTATTGTAGAAAAAAGGGGCATCTTATTGAAGAATGCAAAAAGATGACGGCAAGTGAAAAGAAGAAATAATCGGGTATGAGTGTTGCTGAAAATTGAGCAGAAACGAAGGATGCAACCACACATTTAGCAAGCTTGGATATTGGTTACTAGTCTTATACTTTTGTTGTGCATTGTTCGTATAATCCTTCTTTAGATGAACATGGTCTTTCATTGGCTGAAAATTGTAGCACATGGTATTTTGATAGCGGAGCTTCCAAGCACATAATGTCCTTTCGTTACCTATTTGTATCATATGCAAATGTACAAAAGGGGGGATCCATTGGGAAAATTTGCTTTCGGTTTTAGCCATTGCATGTGTTAGTTTTGTGGTTAAAGTCCACATAGGTCAATGTAGTGTTTATGGTTGTAGTGATGGAGATGCCCTCATTGTCACATGCACATTGTACAATGGGTTGAGGCTGTCCACGTCCGACGGATTGGTCGACTTGTTTGATCCGTCCAATTCGATCTGTTTGATGGCTTTAGTGTGCCGGTCAATTGCATCCCGTTTGAGGTCAAAATAATTGTTTGGTGATTGTTTTTTGCACTTTTTCCTCTTGGTTTCTCCAACCGCTCTCTGTTCTCTATGAGCTATTCTCCTCCATTAGCTCTCCTCTTCTCTCTCACACACAAAGTCTCTCTCTCGAAAAAAAAAACATTTTCTCATGACACATACACAATGTGACAGTGCAGCCACCTTCTCTCTCTCATCCACACACAGATCCCTTTGATATATCTCTCTCTCTCTCTCTTTCTCCCTCATCTCACCAACTCTAAACCCTAAATCACTCTTCCTCTATAAAAACTTCTAGTATCTACTCACTTGACTCTTGAGCTTCCCACACTTTCTTTTGCACTTACTTTTGAGAGTAGTCTCTAAATTTATATTTTAAGTCTGAACATTAAGTATTGCATTTAAATTGCATGTATTTTTTTTTCATTGGACGTAGGTCCAAGATTTATTAATCTTATTTGTACCA
This sequence comes from Lygodium microphyllum, assembly GCF_053477565.2. Lineage (NCBI taxonomy): Eukaryota > Viridiplantae > Streptophyta > Polypodiopsida > Schizaeales > Lygodiaceae > Lygodium > Lygodium microphyllum. The sequence goes on along the minus strand of NC_141163.1, from coordinate 12,919,862 downwards.
CACCACTATCGGGTAGTACTAATTGGACACCATCGGACGTGACAACCTTGGAATGGACTCTTATCAGCTTGATATATTTTAGAGGAGAGTATTAGAGGATGCATTACAAGTTGATACCACCATTGTAGATGACACTGAGTTATGACATGCCCACTTTGGTCATCTTAATCATGGCAATTTGCTTTGCCTATAAAGCTAAAATATGGTGCTTGATCTTCCTCCGTTAGAAGCACCTACTCACAATGTATGTGTAAGTTGTGTACTTGGCAAAATGCATCATGGTTTGTCCCAAAGGTGGATCTATGCATGCTAATTAGAAATTACAGCTTGTGTATAGTGACGTTTGTGGGCCCATGCATGTCAAATCCATTTGAAGGTTACCTGTACTTTGTTACCTTTAGTGATGACATAACTTGGCATTCTGGGGCATATGCTTTGAGGCACAAATGAGAAGTGTTTGTATGCTTTAAAACCTTCTTGGCTGTGGCTGTGGCTGAAAATGTCAGTGGATGCAAGTTGATTACACTACGTACCTATCGAGAGGGGGCAGGATACATGTCATAGGAGTTCAACTCCTTTTTGGCTGAAAGGGGCATTATACATTAGTGCACTACACCTTATACACCTCAACAAAATGGTGTGGTGGAAAGAAAAAATGGCATTTTGATTGAAATAGCACATTGTATGTTGTCACACAATAAGGTGCCCCCAAAGTTTTGGCTTGATGCTATTATGTGTGTAGTGTGTGTGTTGAATTGCAGCCCCACTAAATTATTGGCTGAATGTATGCCTTATGAGGCTTGGAATGGATGGAGACTAGTGGTGTCACTTATTCATGTCTTTGGTTGTTTGCCATATGCTTTGGTGACACAATCGTGAAGGCACAAACTGCAAGAGCAGACTGTTAAATGCATTTTTATTGATTACAATGCAAAAAGTGAAGGGGACCGCTTGTACCAATTGTTCGACAACAAGATCTTTGTTAGTAGAGATGTGGTACTTGCTGAATATGCTTGTCAGCCCTTCATGGACTGCAAAAATCAGCCCAATGTGGGGTGTGTGGACATGTTTGACAATTTGTTGCCATTGTTTTCACTTTGGACAGCAAGGGCTGTTGTTTTCACTTTGGATAGCAAGGGGAGTTTGGATTGCGAAGGGGATTGGGAGAATCCCATTGTAAATCAACTTCTTCTTCAATAAAGCTAAAGAAATACCAAAAGGGGTGCCAGTTTTGGGGCCAATCAAGTGTGCATTGTCCAAGATCAGTAGGTAAATTTGTATTTTCAGATTTGCATTAATTGTTTGTTGCTGTAATTAAGTTGTAATTAAGGATTTACCACCCATCCATGGAAGGAAGGCTGGTTTCAAAAGACCTCTTAGAAGTCAATCCCTTCCTTCTGTGCATACCCTGTAGCAACGAGTCTTGCCTTGTACTTGGATTTCCCATCAACGGTCTTTACTTTGTATACCCATTTGTTTGGAAGAGGCTTCCTTCCTTTGGGCAACGACACAAGATCCCAAGTATCATTTGCATATAGAGATTTAATCCCTTCCTGCATACTTAGCTTCCACTTACTATTGAATTCGCATGACTTGGCCTCTTTGTATATAAGAGGCTCACCCTTATATGTAAGCATCACATAATGCAAGGAGGGGTCAAACCTATGTGGTTATCTTTTTACGCATGTAGACCTGCGTACCCAATGATCAACATTTTCAAGAATTGGGTCTACATTTGGAGGTATGTTATTTTCAGCATTTATTGGCTGCTGTAAGCGATTTTCAGCATGCTGTTCATGCTGTACAGTACCTTCATTTTCATTACCAGCACCTGCATTTTCATTACCAGCATGCTGTTCATGCTGTACAGCACCTTCATTTTCATTACCAGCAGCTGCATTTTTATAATCAGCAAGTCTAGCTTGCTGTCCATGACCTCCTTGTGCTCCTATTTGCTGTCCATCATCATTTGGCTCGAAAATAACTGGCTCATCATCAGTGTCGGCTTGTGGTACAGCACCATGAGGCCCATTTTGTGAAGTAATAGGTGGCTACAAACTCTGAAATTAGACTTTTCTCATATCTTCATTAGAGGCTAAAATACCTTTCAGCAATTTTGCCTCATTAAACACAACATTACGGTTGCAAATAATTTTCTTGGACTGAGGTAACCACACTTTGTAGCCAAATTCACCCTCATCACCATAGCCCATGAAGATGCCTTTGGTGGATTTTGGGTGAAGTTTGTTCCTCGGCTCATCTCGAACTTGCATAAAAGCATCACAGCAAATATGGGTAAATGGTCACACGAGGCCGATTTGCCAGACCAAACGTCCTCAGGGATGCCATTATTTAAGGACGTGTTTGGAGAGCGGTTGCAAATGTGAATTGCGGTTTTGAGTGCCTCTCTCCAAAATTCATGAGGGAGATTAGCACCGGACAACATGCACCGCACTCTTTCCCATAAAGTCCTATTGTATCTTTTAGCCACCCCATTTGAAGAAGGGTTGTAAGGAGCTGTAAGCTCCCTCTTGATTCCAAGCAAGTCACAAAAGGACTTGAATTCAATAGATGTGAACTCATTCCCATTATCAGTTCTCAGGCATTTCAGCTTTCTACCTGTTTGAGTGGTCACAAATGCATGAAAAGTTTTTAAAACAGCAAACACTTCACTTTTCTTTTTCAACAGGCATACCCAAATCTTTTTGTAACCATCATCAATAAAGGAGACAAAGTATGCGGCACCACCCAACGATTTTATGGGCATACTACATACATTAGAATGTACTAAGTCCAAGACATTGGACTTACGAGTGACACCAGAGTAAAATGAAATTTTTATTTGCTTTTCAAACTGACACTCGTTACAAAAGTTAAGTTTAGAGCCTTTTTCATCAACCCTGTTCAGAGAGGTAAGGACATCAAGTCCTTTTTGGCTCATATGGCCTAATCTCTTATGCCATAACTCCAAGTGACTGTAAATTTCAGCAACTGTAAGAAACTTGCCATTCAAAGCTTTACAATGCAAACAATACAAAGTGCCCTTCTTGGTTCCTTTTGCAATCAACATGGAACCCTTTTTCACTTTCCACAAACCACCACCAAATAGTGTAGTGTAACCATGTAAGTCAAGTTGACCAATAGATAGTAAACTCTTTTTAATGCCAGGCACATATCTGACATCTTTCAACGCAAGTTCTTGCCCATTGTCTAAAGACAAGTGTACAGTGCCAATCCCATCAATGCTGCAAGTATGGTTATTTTCAAGATACACTTTTCCATAACTTCATGCATTGAACATAGCAAAACACTCCAAGCAAGGAGTTACATGGAAAGAGGCACCAGAGTCTACAATCCAAGTTTGAGTGACACCATTAGTAACTGACAAAAGTGCATCAATCACATCAGCCTTGGTAATGTTCATATCTTGCATGTGACATACAAGGGCATCATAATCAACTGCACATAATATATCAGCCTCTGTATTCGAGCTGCTCTATGACTACACTAGAGGCCACATTGGCTTTTTCCTTGCCTTTGGCTGCCTCAGATGCATTTGTCTTATCCTCCTCCTCCTTTTATCTCCTGCATTCTTCTTTCTCTCTTGTTCCTTCTTGTAATACGTGCAATTAGGTTTCTTGTGGTCATTCCGACCACAGTGATAGCAAGTAATATCACTCTTTTCCTTTCCTTTGCTCTTGCTTCTGTTTCTCTGTCTTGCATTTGCATTTTTCTTTTCAGCCCTGCCTCTTACATTATAAGCTGAGTTGCTGCCTTCTCCACTAGCCATACGTCTAATTTCTTCATTCAAGATTGCCCCTTACCCCATCATATGAGAGATAAATCTTGAACTGCAAATGCCCTTGAACTGCAAAAGCACAAGTTAAGCCAGCAAACACATTGCTGTTCTTACTCAACCAGAGATAAATCTTTGCAGTTTGTACATGAACCAGCCACGACATGGGCAAAAATGTAGACAAATTCTGCACAAAGCCCCAAAATTTCGGGTCCAAAAGTGCATGAATGTCAGCCAATCTGACCTAGTTGAGCAAAATTTTACAGATACATGAAAAGCCCCAAATTTCAAGGATCCAATGCCAATAAATTTTACTCAAAAGAGCAAAATTCTAACAAATTTGGTAAAATCCCCAATTTAATTGAGCTCACCACATGCAATGTCTGTAATTTCTAACTTGAATGTCATTGCCAGGCATGGACGAGATCAAATATGAGAAGAGCCCCAAATTTCCAGGTTCGAATTTGCACAAATTTGAGATTTGTGCCTCCAGTGTGCAAACCCCGATTAAAGGGAGAAATTTCAAAGGAGATTTTGAAGAAAAATAAATTTTTGATTAAAAAAAACAGAGTGAAGGGGGGTGCGTTCCCGTTAGGTGGGTCGTGTAACGGAATTGGCAGCTCCTATTCTATTGTGTGGCACCGTTGGCGCCTGGCGGTTGCCTCTCGTGCTTGGTCCCTGTCGCCCGCTCCTTCACTCCCACGTTGTGCTGTATCGCCTATTACAGGCAGTCGCCCGTCAATTGGTCTACGCTTGGCGGTTTTTTGCCGCGTTACACGACTGCCCTGTCGCTCGACTGCTGTCCGCCTTTTGCCTGATTGCTTCCTATAGTGAGCCCATTGATTGCGACTTGATTGTTGCTTGATTGCTGCCCACTACTCGTCTCTTGTTGGTGGTCTCGGGAAGTGCGCGAAACCTTACTCGTCTCCTGTTGGTGGTCTCGGGAAGTGCCCGAAACCTTATGCTTTGATACCAGTTGTTGGAGCTGAGTTGGATGTAGCAATTTGAGGACGAGTGAGAGTGACGGTTGGAGAGACTCAGAGAGGGAGAGTGAGAGTACGATTAGATTTGAGTGTACCTACAATGTGTTGGTACACAAATAATAAAATGTATTTATACTTAGGGCATGTAAGGGTGCATTCACATGTATAGATAAATAATGTGCGTGTCCTATACACGGAGGTCAAACGGGCCTTTATCCCAACACATGAGAGCCTTGAGAGGGGGCTACCTAGGGTACATGGCTATCCAAGAAGCACTTAAGAAATGGGAGTTCCAAGGATAGAGTCCACATTATGGCGCAAGACCCGAAGGCGCGATACATGTGGATTAGAGCTGAAGTCTCTTGAGACAGGATGCTTTACATTGCTCTCTGCTACTTTCCATTGGGGATTGAGATGTGCCCCGGGGGAGCCTCAACTGTAGGAGCAAGAGGGAGATGGAGGATTAGAGGAGGGGGGTCACCATTCACACTAATAGATGAGATTACACGCACTACTTAGGGCTAGGAGAGGTCCTTTTGATAGGAGATTTTGATTCCCAATGGACGGTGTGACACAGAGTAGACAATGTGAACACATATGACTTTGAGGACCTAGGGTGGTTGTAGGTGATGGATGTGAGGGAGATAGGTATACAGATAGGGTATCAATTGATATTGGAGGGGATAGCACTCAATATGGTCTGCATTTAGTAGATCTAGGGTCATGACTCCGTCTCATTATTTGTAATGGGATGAAGAAGGGCTGGCAGTCGGAGCATTGACTTGCTTTCAGCCCACAGATTCTAGCATAGTGGATTATGTCCTAGGCCCCTTTGAGATGATGGAACCAGTCAGATTTTTCATCATCCTTCCCTGCCTGATTAGAGCAGGTCGTACCTACTTGTCCCTCACCATATCCAGCCCCCCACACCCACAACCTCCAGCCACAACCTACATCCAGCTCACCACCTACTTTACACGTGAGCTAGCTGACATATACAATCATCATGTCTATAATGGGCTCACGCAGATCAAGCACATCCCTACCTTAGGGACACACACCTCTCATCTCACCTCCATCCTACACTCAGCTACCCTCTAGAGCTTTTCACACTCCACACATGCTAGGGGACTTGTTAGATCTGCATAGAGAAACTGAGCAGAAGAAAATACGATTGTTGCATAGAGAGGAATCAAGAGAACAGATCAAAAGACAGCCAGGAAAAGGCACAAAACAAAGTTTGCAGCCACCAGACATTGAATCCAGTGTGAAAACACAGTTACCCAGCCTGCACAGAAGCAGAAACGGTTAACACAGATGTTAATAACCAAAATGCAGGCAGAAACAGTAAATGCAGTTGTTCTTGAGGGAACACAGGTCGCCTCAGCCTACAGACACAAAGCACAAACTGCTGAGTAAAAACATAGGTAGCAGGGGAATAGAATCAGGCCAAAGTTCATCAGAAACTAGTCACCAGGCTGGACCAGCAGTTGTAGCAGTCAAGACAGGTGAGAACATCAGCTGATAGATGAAAACACAGACCCGCACCAGCAGAAAACAGCACCGGCACACCTGAAATGGCTGACATGAGGCAAGAGCAGGACCTAACCTGAAATATTATACCATGTCAGAAGTGGATGCAGTGACGGAACCGTAGAAAATTGCTGTAACAAATTGTGTGACACGAGAGAAGAGACATGCATTGGCTAAGTTAATATGCATCCATTCTTGAGTAGGAGCAGGAGTTGAGCAGTGGGGCGGAGAGATGGGGTCATAGAGCACAAGGACAAGTTTGGCTTTAGGAGAGGCTTCTCTACATTGTATCACATCCTTACAAGAGTGATCATTGAGGAGGGTAGAGCTCATGGCCGACGGATCTACTAGTGTTTTGTGGATTTCGGCAAAGCCTTTGACATAGTGGTTAGAGACAGGCTAATATGTAGATAATATACTATGGGGGCATGTAATATGGGGGCATGTAAGGAGCTTAGTTGGGGGATTCTTGCACTCTATGAGAGGGTTGTTGGCAGAGTGCGTACACTTGAGGGCCTTTTAGCACCTGTTCACTCCACCATCGGGGTGAAGCAAGGATGGCCCCTCTCTCTAAGGTTATTTGGCCTCTTCTCATTGATGACATTGTTGATTACATATCTTAGGGAGGACATAGATGAGCTCCACTAGTTGGCACTTGGATACCTCTTCTATTATATGTAGATGACATTGTATTGATAGTTGATTCTCCATGGGGAGTAGAGAAACATTTGGATGCACTATCTCCTTATGCATTAGATAGTGGATTCTCAGTGAACCTTGGTAAAACTAAGGTGATGGTGTTTAACACTACACCTTTGGGTTAGGAGATTAGCACCTAAACTCACATATGGGTAGGAGGAGATGGATTATGTGGATTCGTATACATATTTGGGAGGATTATTTATAGGCCCCACCTTCTCTATGAGAGAGGTAGCAGACAGTAGATTGACCTGAAGACACATAGCACTAGGTGGTTTGGAGAGGATGTGCTCACATGTACAATTTTAGGAGCCCTGCACTAGGATGTGGCTCTTTGATACATTGGTCACGTTCACATTACTCTATGGAGTACATGTATTTTGGGGGCCTAGTCTTGATCACTGCAAGTGATCAGGCTGCACTTATGATGGATGGAGGTCGATGGAGAGACCATTGCATCTACGATTTCTAGGATGCTTAGATGCAAGGCATCGGTCCCACATGATATCATCACAGCTGAGCTAGTGACCACACCAATCATAGTAGAGGCGCTCACTAGATCACGTGTTTCATAAGTTTCTTTCAAGAGGGGGTAAAACAAGAAACGTGGGTTTTTTTATATAGGGGTTTTTAATAGTTTTGACTGGGGAAAAGGTTCTAAACCTCTATGGAACTTTCTCTTAAACAAAGAATGGCTAATTGAGCTTGAGTGATAATAGAGTCAATTAAGTATAATACATTATACGTTACATATCCATGATCTATTATTGACTTGTCACTTATGTCAAAGTTAGTCTTTGGACAAGCTATACTATGGTTTACAACTAAAGCATTATGATTCATATGTATCATACAAAGAAAATTGAAATTAACATGTAAATAGCCTATCTATAATATGGATTGAGTCAAGTTGCAACATCATGATTCTCATTTCAAAACAAATTGACAAAATGTCAAAATCGAGAATGAATTGTAATATATCATAAATAACTCATAAATGAGAATAAAGTCGTATAATATTCAAATCTCAAGACAAGAATAGATACTAGATTGACAAAATCCAATAACTAAACAAAATCACAATAAAATGAGTCTCATTTAAAATCTTGAGCCCTCACGAGTCATTACACATCATCATGATCATGTTTAACATTGCGTAATAATTTTTGTCAAAAAAACCATGTTTTGGGTTCCAACTCACCAAAAAAATAAAAATAAATAAAAACACACACGTTCTTTACTCTCAGAAACGTTTCGTAAGTTTCAAATTCAAAGAAACGTGTTTCTTAACTGCTATGCCTTTTGTTGTCTGGTTGGAAGGACCATTAATTTAAGCAATGGTACTTCATACGTTAGAGATATAGCTAGTCCTTTATGGCTCTTTTACTGAGCATAGGATAATATTTCAGCTAGCTCTTGTGTCTGTGTGTTTTTGTTCACTTTATGGGATTGTGTATTTTCATTTGGCTCAAGAACCAACAAACTCTCAGGTGAGGATTCACAACAGTACTTATGTGTGCCAATCCTATCAAATTCTGGGCTCAGCAAAGTCCATTATATAGTCAGAGTTCAACATGTTGCTTGTTGTTTTGGTTAATTTAGCATGGAATCAGGATCTAGCAAACTTTTTACTGTTTTCAGAAAGATAATGCTTGGTTTACTTGGCATAATGGTGGTTCATGGTGATTTGCAGGCACGGCCTTTGTTTAAAGACAGAAGGAAGTTTGGACAGATGGCTGACCCAAAGTTAAAGGGCCACTTCCCTGTCAGGGGCTTGTTCCAGGCTTTAGCTGTGGCAGCAATGTGTCTTCATGAGCAGGCTGCATCAAGGCCCTCCATTGCTGATGTTGTGACTGCACTTAACTTTTTGGCATCTCAAACTTGTGATCTGGAACTTCAGTCTCCTAGCAAGGCTGTTTCAGAACCACCTGTTGCAGACAACAAGGATGAGAAGAAAGGATCAGCAAATCAACCGGTACAGCAGATGCCTTCACCTGAGTTGGTATCTTCTGCTGCTGCTGATAAAGTGAGATCAAAGGTGGAGGGGAATGATGCCAAAGCTGCTGCAGGTCTTGAGGCCCCAAGCAATGGAAGTCCAGCAGCATGGAGGGCTCCCATGGAAGGTAAGGACAGAGAGCAGGCTGTAGCAGAGGCTAGGGTCTGGGGTGAAGCCTGGAGAGAGAAAAGGGCTGTGGCACGAGTTGATAAAGGATGCTTTGAGAATTCAGCAGCTCCAATATCTCAGGAAGGTTAGGCTGGTGAATTGATACGTACTCCATGTAGATGGTTTGAAAAGCTGCTACAAAAGTATAAGACAAAGGTATGACCTGATCGGTATAGGCATTTTGCTCCTTGTTCAGCAAAGGTATGTTCTCCGAGAATGGTATCTAAATGTGGTTGAAAGGTGACAGGAACAAGGAGAATTTGGTCAATTGGGAGAGAGTTGTTGTATCTGTTAAATGATTGTAATATATTGTAGTGAATGCAATTTGTGCCATATGTCTTTTGATCTACGTGTGCCATGCAGCATGAAAGTATCATATGCCTGCCCTTGTGCTGTACAGGGCCTTTCTTCACTGTTTCAGCAGACAGGTTAATTGACTCTGTCACATACAAAAGGATGAATATGACAGAGATATTTGTCTTAACATATTAATGTGTCCTTCCATTTCATGCAATGAGAGAAAATTCAGTTCTCCCGCTTCTTGGATGTGGAATTATGTTTGCTTGTGAAGTATGATAGTTTTCTGCTTGAACAGAATGTAAAGTTGTCATCATGCTTTTGGTATGGGAGTCTCATGTTGCTCTTCTATTAATGAAGATGCATTTTGAGAGCTGTAGTTAACTGCATTCAGTGGATTTACTATTGAGAAATTGGATTCATCATATTTGATGTAATTTCACGAGCTGTAGTTGAACTGGATTTGGTGGCTTTGCTTTGAGAAATTGGATTCATCTTATTTGATGAAGTGTCTCAAAACTGCAATGAAATCAGTTGTATCCCTTGGCTTACTAGTGGTGTTAGCAGTGAAGCAGGAGTAAAGGCCAAAGGATTCTCCCTCATTTCTGTAAAGAGGCATGATTAAAGATAAGGTATGCCTTCAATGATATTTGAAGTCACGAAACTTTCTAAAAAGATGAGAGGGGATGTGTGTGTATGATCTATGGTTTTATATTGGGCTTATGGCCAGATGAATTGCTGTGAAAATTGCCGGAGGAGAATGGGGGTTTTGTCTGAAGTTATTTTGGTTTTACATCTCTCCGGTGGTTTATTGCTCTGCGAAAGTTTTGTTAAATGAATTTATTTCTGTCCTATCAAACAATAGTCAGAGATATTTCTGAAAGTATGCTTGAGCTAAGATGTGGAATTGACAATGAAGGGCTTAATTTGGCATGCAGGGTAGTGTCCTAATCGTAGAGTGAACACTCTTTTGTGTTAAAGGACTGAAAGCAAGAATTGAGACATACAATCTCCAAGCATGTCAAAGCACATCTCTCATCCCTCAACTGGATTTTCATCTTGCTATGAATTGAAATAGCGTCGATGTGTTAGACATGATATTTTGCCCTCATCTTGCTATGAATTGAAATAGCGTCGATGTGTTAGACATGATATTTTGCCCTCTAGATGTGTTAGAAAGTAGGTTTTCCTGGTTTAGTTCGGTAAAAAACAAAAAAAAACAAAAAAGCACCATATGGACAATGTCTGAACCATCTTATATTGCAACATTCACATGTTAGTTGGATTTGTGGTAGGCAAATTGAGCGGATTGCTTCCCATTGATAACTTTGAATGGTGGATTCAACCAGTAAGATTACATTAACCAAACTTTCAAGAGGCCACCAAAGGGCACAAAAATGTAAAAATAATGGAGCTTGAAAAGAAAGTCTTTATGCACCATGTATTGCTTGAGAGAATATGGGTGAAAGGTAATAGAATTAAAATCAACAAAATAATCACAATATGGAGAGAACAATAGCACTCTTTATTCATTGGAGAAAAGCAAATATGGCAGTGAAGTTCAACTGATGGGTAATCCCCAAGTTTGAATCTAATGTGAAGGACCTCACTCAACTTTGATATTTTTTGTACAGAAAGATCACAATGTTGGCTACTCTTAAGACCATTCATTCTCAATGGTACACTTTTGCACTTGAGTGTTAGTACTATGACACAAAATTCTTCAAACTATAGTTTGTTTATGCAATACCACTGGTGCATTATCCAAGTGGGCTGAGTACATTTCATGGATCCCTTTGTTTGTTGGATGCTACATGGTTTTCAAAGATGTTTATTCATATTTCAACACGATATGATGCAAGTTTCATGCATATTTAGCTTTGGGCGTAGGTTGGTGCATTCCATAGTTTGTAGGTTGGTAACCAACTAGCTTGGATGTGAATGACATTTTTAACATATACGATGTGGAAGGTTGATGGTAGGTAGGTGGCTTCTAGGTTTTTATAAGTCGGGAAACAAATAAAATATTCAATGCATTGGATCTACAATATTGTAATGGTGAAGGTATAGTGCACACCAGTATGAATGATAAGGGAAAGGGTTTTTATTGATGATGTAAGCTTGCCTTCAATTTTTGAAACCATTGCTAAAAATAATATAGCCTTAGCGTAAGTGATGAAATATTCAAAGTTCAAAATTTTGGGGAAATCACCTCATACGCATTGGGCAATTGCTCAAACTGTTGCTAAGTGCATCACATAAACAATGGCATTTTTAACCTAGCTTATGCAATGCATTCAACAACATTTGTGAACTAAGTTGGCATTGCTAAAGAGATGCCCTTGATCATGACAATGTAGTTTTTAAGGGACACACACACACACACACACACACACACACACAGACACACACACACACACACACACACACACACACACACACACGAAATGATTCATTAGTGCTTGAAGATAAAAATGATCTATGAGGTCGTGAGGTACAACCATGTGTAAGACGATGCAATTGTTTGGAAAATAAAAAGCAAGTAAAAGCTGAAACCTTAAAAGAATAATTTGGACAATTCCATCACAAGTGATAAAAACTACCTAAGTTCTTAGAGATGAAGATAAAGATACATGGCTTGGGCCTGTGGATGCCATGAAGATTAATAGCATTCCAAGAAATCCCTTATTAATTTCTCTCTCATAGCCTTGATGTTGTGCTACCCTAAGAAGAATTTGGGGATCTTGTTGTAGCTCTACCTTAAGTAATAATCTCATGTATCACCTACATGTGTATTGATGATGCCTCGATTGAACTCTATGATGTGTTGATTGTACAAGCTAGACTACTTCACCAATCAATATTGCTTTCTTTAATGAAGATTAGACATGCGCTTTGGTAGCTCTTGGATGTAGCATGAAACTACCATGAGGTTGCCTAAGTAATCCTTATAAAGAAATTTGTAAGTTGCTAGTGACCCTTTCCAGCAATGTAATGATTCCTTGGGTAGGTGGTGCTTTTGTGGAGTCTCAATGCTACATTGATTGCCCTAGTGAGTGCATTCCCAAAACTGGTTACCCTTACCTTTAGTTTAGTGACGTTTGTGTTAGGGTCTTGTATGAGAGTTTCTTTTGGCCCTAATTATGTACTCATGAACTCCCTCTATCCACAAGTCATTTAAATGATTGGTTACTATCTTTTCTGTTAGAATGTCTTCCATAAAGCTCTTAGGAATTCTTGTTATATGGTGGAGGATTTGGGCTATTACACACAATTGTTCCTACATAATGGCACTAAATCGATGTCCATTTTGATTAGACCCTTGGTTGTTTAGAAAGTGTCTCTAAGCCCTCCTATCTTTGAGGGAGAGAAAGAGATTGACACATCTTTGATCGGCATAGTTTATGACTCTTGATTGTAGCTCAAAGAACCATTTCCAAACAAAGAATAAAAGTGCCAATGAATCTTATCTATCTTGGCTCTTGCTATTAAATTCAACATATACCCTCCTTAGTAGGTACATATGTATAATTTCCAATGTCAATCTCTAGCTACCATGAAGAATGCACAATTGGTCAATAACACATCTAATTCCATGAGAAAGATGGATGTTGATGTATCTTGGGCGAGAAATAAAGCCATCATCTCTAGTTTGGAGGAGACACTTTTGGTAAAAAGGCATGAGCGTCTCCAACTCATACACCAATGTCAGCCATGCCCTCATATCTAGTTGAGCAAGAGCCTATCTATTGATCTTGCCAATCTTTGAGTGGCTCAAATTGAGAGACCATTTATCAAATGAGTACTGAAAGGTGGATAGTGCATCCATGCTAAATCTATGTGTCTCCAAATCATATACCAATGTTAGGCATGCCCTCCTATCCACTTGAGCAAGAGCCTATCTATTGATCTTGCCAATCTTTGAGTGGCTCAAATTGACAAGTGATTCATCAAATGAGTACTAAAAGGTGGGTAGTGCATCCATGCTAAATCTACGTAACTCAAACAAGGATAACATATGGGGATTCCAACATGAAGTGTCATGTTCCATAAGCTATGTTGACCACTTCATGGACAACCATGTATATTCTTCCACAAGCCATATGTGAATGATAGTGATATGGTACGAGCCCCTAACACACTTGAAGAGACCCTAACTCAAACTCTTAGGATCTCAAATGCACCAAAGACTTACATTTGATCATCCTAGAAATCATGGGTGCCAAGGGTCTCTTCATCAACCATCACATGTCCAGCTTGATTAACTATGATGCTCAATGTTGGGCCTCCATATTTATGCTCTAGATAATAATATGGGTGTGACCATTATATCAAATAACCATGACTTGGTCCATGGATTCTAAAATTGCATGCGTGAGCATATCCTCTCAAAATACATTGTCATGTATATCTCGGTGTCAATTTAGTCTCTACGGCTTTCCTCATAGAGTAAGTGGCCCTTGTGGATAAGACTCATAGATAGTATAATAATGAATATACGCATCATCCTAGGTGTAATTAAATATCGATGGTGGTTTCTTGACCCATCGCGACATTAAATGCCATATATCTAGGTTTCACCAAGATTGATTGAGAATCCAATATCCTATGAATATCAATTTTCTAGAGAGCTGACTATCAGCACAATGTAATTTGAATATAACATGAGGGGTACTTAGGTATCTACTAGTCGAGCTTTGTTGTCCTGTTCCTTGGACATAGAGATCTCATCAATGCATAGTCCAAATAGTGATTATGAAAGAGGGCATCCCTACTTCATGCCAATGGTGGATTCAAGAGAGTTAATAAAACCTGAAATGTCCTTACTTTGGTGTCACTTTTCATGTAATGCTAGAATTTCCTAAATGAGCTTCATATGTCCTTGCATGTCCTATAGCTTGTGCATCAAACTAGCTCTTGGAAATGTATCAAAAACTTTATGAAAGTCTAGAAAGTAGTAATAAATTTCTCTCAAGCAGCTTTGGCCTTCTTAATACTAGCTGAAAAGTAGAGCTTGAGTGGAAGCACACAAGTGAAAGCAAGAGCTATGGTAGATGGAGCAAGAGAGCAAGAGAGACAATGCATGTGGGAACTCCAATAGTCATAATGTGTGACTGGCCGTCCCTTATTCAAATGTCATTAAAAAGAATGAAGAATGAAGTGATAGTGATGAGTGCCCACCACTTGGAATGTACAGGTATATGGGTATTGCCAGTATAATGAGTACATGGGTGGTTAGGCATATGCACATTTACCCCCAAAACCTTCCACTTTAAGACAAATGTGCCCATGTTAGTGAGGAGAGAACAAGAAATAAAGTGACAAAGTATAGATGTACATAAAGTATAGTAGGATGAGGAATAGACGTCATGTCATCCTACATCCATCATCTTCCTAAGGAAGACAAAACATTTCGCCGAGGGACTTTTAGTGAGCAGATCTGCGGGATTTTTGTCAATTGAGATCTTAACAAGCTCAATAGATTTATCGTGTACCACCTCCTTGATGAAATGATAGCACACCTCAATGTGCTTTGTCTTCACATGGAAGACTGAATTCTTGGCCAACTGAATGGTACTCATAGAATTCGATTGCAATGTAGGGACTGCATTAATAACAATAAGGCCTACAACCAGACAACCTAATGAGAGAGACTCCTTGCAAGCCTCAATGACTGCAACGTACTCTGCCTTTCTGTAGTAGATAGGGTTGTAAATTTTTACACCATGGACATCCAAGAAATAGCTTCTCTTGCAAAGGGGAAGACATAGGCAAAGGTAAGCTTCCTACTGTGTGCATGTCCTGCATAATCAGAGTTATGTAACCCATGACTCACGTATCCTGGTCACCATAACATATACATATCTGCACTGCCCTTAAGCTAGCTCATGATACCCTTCATAGCATCCCAATGCCACATGCTAGGTGTAGCCATATAATGTGTCACAACTCCCACTAAAAATGCTATGTTAGGACGAGTGGCTATCATGGCATATATTAAACTCCCCACTACTGATGCATAAAGGATCTTGGCCATCCTAGCCTTCTGCTCATTAGAATGCAGACAATCATCTTGACTAATCTTCATATGAGAAGGTAAAGGAGAGCCAATAGGCTTAACATCTTGTATATGAAACTGCGCAAGAACCTTGTAGATGTACTCCTGTGCGACAATTAAAGGAGCCCCTTAGAGCAATTGCACGTGATACACATCCTAAGTATATGCGAGGCCTATTTCATGTCCTTCATCTCAAAGCTCTTCTTGAGTTGACCTTTCAAGGCATCCAACTCATCATGAGCACTCCCAGAAAAAATCAATATTTCATTAATATAAAGTGCCAAAATTATAAGGCTACCATCAGGAGCCTTTTTTGTATATAAACATGGATCCATATCATCGGGGGTGTATCCTTGGGAATGCATGAAAGCATCGACCTTGTGGTACCATTCCCTAGGTGCTTGCTCAGGGCCATAAATGCTCTTTTTCAACTTGCATACTAAGTGTTTCCTTTCTTTTTCCTCAAAGCCCTTAGGCTAATGCATATAAATCTCATCATGCAAGTCCCCATATAAGAAAGCTATTTTGACATCCATCTGATGGAGGTCTAGATCAAGTAGTGGAACCAAAGTCAAAACCAAGCGTAGGGTAGTCATCTTGACAATAGGAGAGAAGACTTCATTGAATCAACACTATGCTCCTACTTAAGACCCTTAGCAACCAATTTGGCCTTATAGGTTGGTTTGGGGCATCGAAGGTTACTCTTCATCTTGTATACCCACTTGCATGGCAAAGGACGTTTCTCACTAGGCAAAGGAATCAAATGCCATGTATGATTTTTTTTGTAGTGAGGTATACTCTAACTACATGGCCCTTTCCCAAGAGTGACTATCACCTCTGCACATGGCCTCATCATAAGTAAGAGGCTCACCTGTATTTGTTACCAAAATATAATCCATAGAGGGCGCAAACCAATTAGGATGATGTCTATCTTTAGTAGACCACTACAAAATAGGATATGGCACATATATCTCCTTTCTAACATCATGGTCCTAGGCCATTGGAGCATCAATTGCTACTATCTAGCTGGCTATAGAGTAACATGAGGCTCCTCCCAAAATATCACTCTGCGTACCTCAATAGCTTGCTCAGGTTTCTTATGCATTATCTCCTCATGGAAAATAACATAATGCCTACAGATAACCTTCCGGGCTTATGGATCCTATAGATGATAGCCCATCTCACCTTTGCATCCCCATAACCAAGAAATATGCATTTCATGGACTTGGGATCCCTCTTACTGCGCTTGTCCCCCCTGGGAACATGGCAGAAAGCCTCATAACCAAAGACATTCAAATGAGTGTATGATGGAGGTTTTCTAGACTGTACCTTCTCTGCAAAACTTGATAGTCAAGGGAAGTGCATAGGGATTGATTAATCAAACGTATGGAAGTAGTGACTACCTCAACCCAAAAGTGTTGTGGTAAGCATGCATGGCTAAGCATACTACAATCTCACTCTTGAATTGTTCTATTCATGTGCTCATCCATACCATTTTGGGGTGGGTGTACGAGGTGGTCAATTGACACTTAATACCCCTCTTATCACAAAATTGAAAATTGCTCAAAGGCGTTAGATACGTACTCGCCCCCATTGTCAGATTGTAGGAATTTCAGTATATACCCAAAGCTTATACCTAGACTAGTTCTCAACAAAAGCAAGCTAACGTTGAAAGGTAGCCAAGACTTCATGCCGTCTAAAGACTTGCAAGTATAGGTCCACAAACATAAGAATGAACAAGAGAAAGAGGCTCACCCATGCATGTAATGTTAGACTTCTTATGCAAATTACAATTGTGCCTACCATAAAGACAATGATCACAAGAATCAAAATAGTTATAGTCAAGGGATAGAAGATGCTGCAAATGGGTAAGCATTTTCATTTCCTTTAATGACTTGTACCCAACAATGCCATAACAATACATGTGGTATTGCAGCCAATGCCAAAACATGGTCGATAGACCCATATACAAGTAAGGGATAAGAGTGTTAGATTTGGCACCTTGTGTTGGGACAAGATTCCCATGGATAAGCTTCCATGAGAAATCACCAAAAGAGACATCATAATGTACATCATCCAACTGTCCAGTTGAAAGTAGGCTTTTAGTGAAAGTCAGCACATGGAGTATATCATGTAGAGTAAATATAATACTTGAAAAGAAAATTGTAGTTAGACATCTCCAATACCAAAAATATCCAATGCCAGGTACATTATCTGACACTTGTCATGTTGCGATAGGAGTGGAACCACGCACAATAAGGGGTGACATAAAATGAAGCCCCTGAATTAAGTAGGCAGCACTAAGCATAGGTAGACAAGGCATCACTCAACTATAAAACATCAAGAGAAGAAGCTGCAAGTATGTAGTCATCATCAGATACAGTCTACACGATATTAATCTCTTCAATCTTGACAATGGGCTTGACTTGCTAAGGACAATGCTATGATAATCATTCTTTTCCTACACTTTATCATTTCCATTTTCCTTGTGCTCATCATCACATTTTTTATGGCACTGTGGTTAAATATGACCATGCTTCCCACAACAATAGTGATAATACCGATTTTCATAGTCTATATATGTTAAGTACTTCATTTTTGATATGCTTCAACTTACAATTTGCTTTATGACATAACATGTTAATGGACCAATTCTATTGAGCACATATGAGATCTCAAGGTAAAGAGAAGATAACTACCAAATGCATAACCCTCTGAGCCAAGCTCAATATAGAACCCTTAAGTATATAAATATCATTGACAACACAGTTAGATATATAAGTTCTAGGTCCAAAGTAAGTGATCAAATTAGTCCATTGTAGGGTAACTACGTCCAATACATATCAAGAGAGTATGTACATGAAGTATGTGTCCCACGGTCTTAATGAAATAAAGCTCAAGCTCAATTGCATAAATCCAAAGCTCTATGTAACATCCAAAGTAGTGCAAGTAACTTCCATTAGAACAAAATCGAGTGCCAAATGAGCAATACAAGCTCAAGACATCAAGTACATGACATCCGAGCATCCAAGATACATGAAGCATAAAATGGGAGCATAACAGATTCTTCAAGCCTATAACTATATAAGCCACTAAAGTAACCTAGGCATGTAACCATAACCAAGATCAATGTAACCAAGGGCAAATCTTACCTCAAAAGTATGCCATAGCATATCAAGAAGTATACATAACAATCAAAGTAGTAGTAGATCCACTAAGTATCCCGTAAAGCATCAATGAGCATTAGGCATAAGCTTTTCAAATGCTTGTCACCCTATTATTACAACACTGAAATGATAGTGAAATTTGAGCTACTTCAAGCTCAAATCAATCCTAAAAGCATAACCATACCATCCATGCACCAAAGTAGCATCCTCCTCGAAGCATCAAAGATGCATTATGACATTTATTGTTTACTATCCAAACTGGAATTGTTATGTTCTATGTAAAAAAGAGAACAAAAAAACTACATAGAATCAATGTTGTGGGTGCCCAAAATTGTAGTCCTTGTCGTGCTCTTCATTTCTAGCTATAGAACGCCTAAATCAATATCGTATGCAAAAGTTGCCATAGCTATCCAGGACTTCTATAGCATGCTCTGTATGCACTCAAAATGGATAAAATGGTTGCTCCTTAGCTCAATAAGCACTCAAAAAGGCTCAACTAAGCCCTGGGAAGCTCCTCAACAAGCAAGGAGCAAGCTAGAATAAGCTGAAAGAAGGAAGGACTCAATGCATACCTCGAGAAGAAGAAGCAATGGTTACTATGGAACCTTGAGTTGAAGATTTGAATATGGGATGAAGCAAAGGATGAGGAATCTCCTTGAATGGTTGACTCTAATACGAGTTGAAAGATAGAGCTCAAATGGAAGCATAGAAGTGGAAGCAAGAGAAAAGCAAGAGCTATGCTTGATAGAGCAAGAGAGCAAGAGAGAGAGACATCGTATGTAGGAAATCCAACAGTCACAATGTGTGACTGGCCTTCCCTGATTCAAATGTCACTGAAAGATTAAAGAATAAAGTGATAGTGATGGCCCCCACCACCTATAGTGTATAGGTGTGGGGTTATTGTCAATGTGGTGAATACATGGGTGGTTAGGTTCATTTACCCCCAATACTAGCTAAGAATGTGGGGACATAATTAGTATCAAAAAGCCTCTCCCAAATCCAACATAACCCAATGGTCTAAGACCTAATCTCTCTATCCATCAAGTTAGCTCAAGATCAAGAATGGATTCTTATGATTTGGCCAATGTGTATCCAATGATGATAGTTTGGTAATTAAAAAGTGAAGTAGGATCACTTGACTTGACTACACATTGAGTAGTGTTAGTGCTACAACTCTGTTGAAAGCCTTTGAGCATGGATATAATAAACACATGCAATTAGACTTGCCACCATATCTCTAGCATGTATCAAGCGCTTAGCAAGGCATCTTGATTTGTGTGTTACTAGTGTGAAGCATGACAATGGCCTCTTGAACCATACTCTTTGTGGAGAAGGTAAATTTATATGGGCAAGGATTTGTTGGTCAAGGAGAGGTGATTTGTGTGTTATTAGTGTGAAGCATGACAATGGCCTCTTGAACCATACTCTTTGTGGAGAAGGTAAATTTATATGGGCAAGGATTTGTTGGTCAAGGAGAGGTGATTGTCTTTCTACTATGTAAAGATTGGTTGCACAATGACCCCTTGTAACAAGAGATGTAATAGATGTGGCTCAAGAATTTTTTTGGTAAAGTTGCTAGGCCTTCCTAGAATCTTAGATAAAAACGAACTACACAACTCTTATAGCATGAGCTAAGAATCTATTTCTTTCATTGTGTGGGGCGTCTCAAGAGTAATACCTATTTGTAAGTAGTGTACCTAAAGCCACCTTTTTCTACCAACAAACTCTACTCTTGTGGCACTCATCATCCTACTACCTATTCCGAAGCATCAAATTAGAGGAAGCATATTAAGTGGATTGTAAGTGTAGAGAAGATGCAGTTACTTTTTCATGTAAAGCCTCACTAAACTATCGTATGATGTAGTAATTGACATGATATAGCAAGATGAAGATCTCCATTGATTAGATATCCACAGTCACTTTGGAAAATCAATATATTGAGTGCTATTAAGTTGTATAAGGGACATGTACCTATGCCAATTTGCGAATAAAAAATGTGTGGAAATTACATAGTTGATGTGGTGGCACCATGTCATGAAGGGAAACATGTGAGCACTTGATAGCAAATATTTAGCTAGACTATTGTGTGTATGGCTAATCCATGAGTTGTGCTCATCTTAATAAGGCATCTCTCATGATCTATGTACTCTCACACATAATGTAAGATTGAATCCATCTATAGCTGAGAGAGAGAGAGAGAGAGAGAGAGAGAGAGAGAGAGAGAGAGAGAGAGAGAGAGAGAGAGAGAGAGAGAGAGAGAGAGAGAGAGAGAGAGAGAGAGAGAGAGAGAGAGAGAGAGAGAGAGAGAGAGAGAGAGAGAGAGAGAGAGAGAGAGAGAGAGAGAGAGAGAGAGAGAGAGAGAGAGAGAGAGAGAGAGAGAGATCCCTTAGCAAAAAGGCATTCTTGGAGTTTCCACCTCTAGTTTTCCTCCTACTAAGTGAAACAAACATGTATAGGAGCATCATTGATTTGGTAATGTACTCAATTTAAAAAGGGCCACATGCAAATTGCAAGATTTTCCCGTAGAAGTCTAGGTGTTCCATCCATGAGTAATTTAAAAGGGTTCCTAAAACCAAATATGATGTGTAAAAGGGCCAACCAAAGAGCCTCAAAACAGGATATGATGCTCAAATCCATGAAAAAAAACCTTAAGAGTTGGTCATTTTATAGAAGCTAAAAAAAGAGTACATGCGAGAAGTGATTTTTTTGAGCAAGCTTTTCTAGGCAACCTCCATTTCTTGTTCCACATAGTCCACTTATTTCTCCTCTTTTCCTAGGCATATATCAATCACTACTATTGCTCCTCCACTACCACTACCACCACCACCACCATTGCCACCACCAGCACCACCAGCACCAGCACCAGCACCACCACCTCCTCTAGCACTAGCACCAACACCACCTCCATCGCCTCCATTGTTGTTACCAGTACCACCTCCACCGCATCCACCACCACCATTCCCACCCATGTTTCTCCCCCCACGTTAAGTACTTCAAGTATAAGTCTCTCTCTCTCTCTCTCTCTCTCTCTCTCTCTCTCATCCTCATTTGCCTAGCCTCCAAATTAAATTCATGTTATGTATATGTTTTTCATAATTCTCTTAATTTTGCAAGGGTCAAGAGTTTGCAAGAGATCCATTGTCTTAGACACTTTTAGTAGTTAACATCAGGGCAATAAGAATATCACATTGTTACTCCCACATGCATATTTACATTCACATACCTGTCTCTTTTATGTGTGTGATTTAGAATTACATCCCTTCATACCATCACTTCCATTGTGCACACATAAGCAAAACTACATCAGAGATGCTTTCGCTACACTCAATTGAGCATTATTGTGTGAACTTACTATAAGGGGGTATTTTTCACGTCCCTTCTTCGATGACAGCTTGTGGCTATTTTTCCCATATCAAGAATGCGCTGTTGGGCAACCCCTTCTCGATAAATTTTTTTAAACCATGCCAAATCTTCATCTCTTGGAGGAGAGAGAGGTAGAGAGTGAAACCCTGGTGGGGGTTGTCGACAACCCTTCCTAGGGAAGAGAAATTCCACAAGTCCCATGCTTCTACTCTCAAAGGGCCTATGTAATTTTTTCCATCCAGAAGGGACTGCCACAACTCCTTGTTTAGTGAAAAATAATTTCACGTAACCTCATTTGTTTTGGAGAGGGGACTTGTGGAATTATTCTTCGTTGAAGAAGGGGTTATTGGCAGACCCCTCCCAACAGAAAAAAATACATATATCACTCTCTCTTTGTGTGTGTGTGTCTCTCTCTCTCTCTCTCTCTCTACGCGCACACACACACATACACATATTGTTAACCCTCAAATGAACAAGGTGGAAAAGTTGAAAAATCCAAAGCAGAAGACAAGGCCAAGGCAAAAGTGAAACAGAAGACGAAGGTGTACCAAGAAGAATCTAGAAATACAAGAAGTGCAGAAAAGTCCTAAATCAAGAAAAAAGGCGCATGAGAAAAAGTGCGAGTCTATACTTTTGTAAAAAAGCGCAAGGCACACCATGATTTATTTTTAAGAGTGCCGGGATCTCACCCATGCAATTTGTAGTGAATGAGAAGCTCATTCTTGTGTGTGGCCAAAACTAGCTCTCTTCTTCTCCTTCTTCTTGCTTGCTTGCTTGAGCTTGTGCTTGAGAGAGGGAGTGTGAGAGTGTGAGGGAGTGAGTGTGTGAGGGTGAGGGACCATGGTGGAGAAGCTCTCCTTCTTCTCCTCCCTTATTCTCTTCTCTTCTCTTCTCTTGTCTTGCTCGCGACAATGGAGCTTGGAGTGTGGAGCTTGAGGATCGAGCTTGCTTGAAGCTTGCACTTGGATCATGGAGCTACCGGAGTGCTTGGGAGAGGAGGCAACTCGATCAGGCATGCATGTAAGCTCACTATACCCATAGAGATGGATGGTGCATTGGATATGTGAGAGGTAGCCATTAGTGCTCGGTTTGGAACACTTGAAGGAATAAGTGGTCCGTGGGTCTCGGTGATTGAGCACCTCTACATTTTGGTTCCATTGCCGGGACCAACGGATTCAAGCCTTGAGCGCTTGTGCGCTTCGAATCGAGCATTGAAGTAGGGTTTTTCCTGAACCAGTGCTTGAGGTAGATAGGTAGGAAGGGAGGGAGTTTGAAGAGGTATTGGATCTCCTTAGCAATTAGGTTTTTGGTTTTTGGACTTGGAAAAGCATGTTGTAGTGTAGGTATTTCCCTTATGATTTTTTCTTGCATTTAGGAAGGATAGAAGCAAAACATTGGAGCACGCAGTAGGGTTTTCTGTTGTTGTATAACATGCTGAAACATAAAAAAGAAGGGCAAAAAATAAAAATTTGGATTAAATATTGGTGAGGGGAGCAGGACTAAGGTGAGCACAGGCCAGGACAGGGTGATAAGGGGCCAGGAGTGGCAAGGAAGACCACATTTTGCATTATATGGTTTCAGGAGAGTTGGAGAGAGGGAGAGAAAGCTTCATTGCATAGACCTGCTTCGATCTTGCCATCGAGGAGTTCTTTGTCGACCACATGTAATTCCACACCTTCCCCTGCATGAGTAGCTTGGATTTGGAGGTGCTCAACTAGTAGGAAGGCCTTGTTGAGAGTGGAAAAAAGACTGAAATTTTGATTGATTTTTGTTGCTTTTGAGGTTTGAATGGTTGATTTTTGATGGATTTAGAGTGATGTATGGTTGTTAATGGAAGTGTTTGAGAGTGTTTTGGATGATATTGATTATGTTTTGGAAGTTCATGATGATTCTCAAATGAAATATGAAGCTTTGTGATGTTCTGATAGGTTCTGATACTTTTTGTATTGTTCTGATTTTTTTCTGTATGAATCATGGATTGATGATTGATGAAGGTTGAAATCTTTTGAAAGCTTATTGAATATTTTTTGATAGTTTGGAATCTGCTCTCTGAGTATGAGTTATGAGGTTCTGCTGTTCTTTGATGACCTTCTGTAAGCCTCTGTAAACCTTCTGTAGAGCCTCTGTCTTTGCCCTATCTCTACTCTGTTCCTATTCTATTCTGTTCTGTAGATCTTCTATAAGTTTTTTGTAAAATGTATCTGTGATATTGGAAAAGTTTTCTAACTTTTGGAAAGGATGAATCTAAGTTCAAAAGAGCTAAAACAAATGGAAGAAGCAGCTGCTGAAGACTGAAGAGAAGACTGAAGTGACAGTGACAGTAGTGAGCTATGAAGAGATACTGTAGTGGCTTTGGTGCCCTTTCATACCTCCCATACCTCTTGGGAGGTGCATCCATGACCTAAGAGGGATTATTAAGTTTCATTATTGAGTATTGTATTGAGGAGATGATGTATTATTGAGAGAGAGAGAGAGAGAGAGAGAGAGAGAGAGAGAGAGAGAGAGAGAGAGAGAGAGAGAGAGAGAGCCAATTCTATCAAAGCAGTGTATCTGTATATGAGAGATTGGGAGAGAAAAATATGAAGACATTGAAGATGAATACTATGTGATTGATTTACATTCAAAAATGGTGTATTCTTTTATGTTCCTTGTTTTATTGATGGATTCTATGAAGATGTTGAATATTATGGTTGATTCTATCATATTCGTGGGAGATATTTACTGTGATGCTGTGTGAAGATTTGCTGTTTTCTTTGTTTTGGTCATCAAAGAATGAAATAAAAGCTTGTTGATGTTACAAGATAAATTTTCTTACAGTAGAATCCCCTTTTCCTTGGTGTCTCTCTTGAGGCTCCATATTTTTGGTGTGCAACCGGGGAAACTTGCCATCAACAAGCATCAGAAGAGGCTGAAAATGAAGGAAATGGCATTGCCAAGAAGAGGAGAATTCAATGGATGCTTGGAAAGTTCCTTATTCCACTGAAGAGTTGGAGATTCTTATTGCCAAAGCCACTTTTCACAGGTAGTTCATCCCACAATGGTAGAAACATATTACCATCATGATGCAAGCTCTATGCGGTGGACTGTTTCCTCTTTCTGTTGAAGCAACAGAAACTTGCATCTTGGTGGCAAATTGTTTGGGAACAAACTGAAGGGCAGAAGAATAGAGAATGACTATCCATGGAAGATTTGGTATTCATTGAGAAGTTTCTAGACATCATCAAGTGGGAGATCGTGAAGAAGCTTCAGGAGTCGTGGTCTGTGGAGGTTCATGAAAACAAGGGAAGGAAAAGAGTTGGAATTTGTTTGTGGGATGCTCAATAGCAAGATACGTGGGATGCTTGGTGCACTAGCAATCTTATGTTTGTCCAATTAGCAACCCACTGGAAGTTGGTAGATAGAATATTTTCCACAACATACACTGTTGAAACCCTCAGAAGCTGGCATTATTATAATGGTGGTACAACAACGATCCTAAGAAGAATGACTTTTGATACTTTCAGAACGTAATATCTCCCCCTCTGTAGGGGTTTGAAAGCCAAATTCAGAGATATTGAAAAGAAGGAAGTAGAAGAGATGTTGGCCAAAGAATCCTCCAGAGATTGAAGCCACTCTTTGATTCTATTCTGTTGAGTATAGGCCAACTGGTTGGAGCCAACCCTCTGATGAATGACACAATTAAGAGGCAAGCATTAGAACAAGTCCAAAGGTACGTGAGAAGAGAGAAGGCAAGAATCAAGACTGAGAACGAGCTTGCAAAGCAGAAGCCTCCTTTGACGCCCTAAAACCACTCTTTACAGAAGTCCCCATGGCGACTCAAGGTCCCCTTCCTAGTTAGATTCGTCTTGGAAATATTGATGATAGGCCAACAAATGTAGTCCCATTGCCAATTTTTAAGGGAGAGTACAATGAAGACCCCGATCTTCATTGTAGTAGAATTTATGATAGCATGTGTGGTTACAATGCTAGAACCCCTGAGTATTAGTTAGCGATATTTTCCGCCACTTTCAAAGGCGCGGCATTTCAGTGGTATGAGAGACAAGTAGCAATAAATTTTGGCACATGGGTCGACCTGAAGTTGGCCTTCCTCACTAAATTTAGGCGTAAAGGTTTTGAAGAGCGGATGCGAGAGGAGTTCATGAACCTAAGTCAGTCTTCTGGAGAAAGAGTAGAAGCTTATGTCTGGTGAATGGAATCCATCCTGAAGAGATGGACTAACCATCATTTGGAAAAAGGTATCCAGAAAGGAGTCTTCCTCAGAGGCCTACAACCAGAAGTTCGCAAGTTCGTGGAATTGAGAAGACCAGTCAATCTGCAAGCTATAGTGGAAGGTGCAAGATTATATGATGAAGTTGAAGCAAGACTTTCAATGACTCCATGAAGAGGAGTCTTACCTCCTCCCATGCTAGGAATGGTATACCCATCAAATGCATTCCCAGGGACAGTTCCCTATCCCTATCCCCAGATGCAAACAGTGCCACAGTATAATGCACCTAATCCATTGTGGTCGCCACAGACGACAGTGCCTCAAATGATGGTTCAACCACAACAACAATGGTCTCAAACAGTTCCTCCAATGGCGCAACAACAGTGGAACCCTACCAACTGGAATCAACAATCCCAAGTCTCAACAGGAGCTCTGAATCAGAACCAAAACAGAGGACCGTCTGGATCAACCCAACCAGTGTATGCAGTAATTATAGAAGCTTCACAAAACCCTACTACAAGTATTTCAGGAGGTGAAAATCTGAAGGACTACTTATCTAACTTAGTTGCAAGTATCAAGAAAATGCTTATGGATGTGATTACAGAGCAGCTACAAATGTTGAAGGTGAATACCGCTCATATATCCACCCCTGCGGGAGTTGGGAGAGATGTGATGCGTTCCAATACATGGTGCAGAAAGTGTCATCAAGCGAGACATTTAGCCACTGAATGTACCCAAAAACCAACCATTCCTGGAGCCTTTTGTTACTACTGTTTGAGGAAGAACCATATAGAGGATATTTGCTCTCTGAAAGAGATGCACGAACGAAGACAGAAGGATGAAAATGCAAGATTCAACTTGCTAGAATCCAAAATGACAGCACATGATATTGGACCAAAGCCTAGGGAGTTTAGTCCTAATTTCGGTCCAAGGAGGTTTTCCTCTCAAAGTTACAGAGGATGACAATCTGGCAGTGGTCAAAGATCAGAGGTGGAATGTTATAGGTGTGGAGAAAAGGGTCATATCTCCTCGAATTGTCCAAATCCTAGACGATATGTGGATTACAAGCCCTTATGCAGCCGATGCAAAGGAGAAGGCCACACTACAAAGGACTATTCGAGTCCAGCCCCCCTGTCAAGGCCAATGCCACTGATAGCCAACAGAAGGTACAAGAGCCTGCCTCCAATTTTGTAGAGTTGGAAGTTGTCGCTATCACACATGCCAAGAAGAAGGAACCAGTTGTCCAGAATGAAAATAACTCCCCTGCCAAGGCTATGAAGTTCAACCTGCCAACAGAGGGACATAGTAGTACATAACAAAATAGTGCAGTACAGAGCACTGCAGTGCAACAGAGAGTCACAGAGATAGTCCTAAAAACAAGACCAGAGGTCCATGAAATAGACAATGCAGAAGTACCTCCAGAAACAGAAGAAGTGCCGATGCTGCCATTGCTAGAAGAAAAAGGAAAAATGAAAATGGGTGTAGCCCCATTCCCCAACAGGCTGGAAAAGCCCGTGGATCTTATCAAAGAATATGACTTGGTAAAAGACCTAGACACTTTTAAACCAAACTTAACATTTCGACAGTTGCTGATGCTATCTCCCAGCTGTCGAAAGAAATTCAAAAGCAACTTGACAAGAAGACGTGGACTAAGGATTGCTCCTTCTATAGTGACCAAGACCAATAAGGCCCCAGAGCCTGTAAAGGAAGCAGATGTGGCTAACGCCTTCCTAGATCCTAGAACCCCAGAGATTAGTGTACGGATAGAAGGATGCTTTATTTAGATGCATTGATTGATGGAGGCTCATCAGTAAACATAATGACGGATGTGACAATGAAGGACTTAGGGTTGCAAGGAATTCAACCTACACAGTGGCTTATCAGATTGACAGACCAAAGTAAAATTAAACAGTTGGGCATCCTCCCATACATAAAAATAACCCTTGCAGAAAAAGATTATTGGCTGACCTATCTGGTGGTTAAACCAAATTATTATGGGACCTCATATCCTATGCTATTGGAAAGACCTTGGCTTTTTGAAGCAAGAACCAGGACGGACTGGTTCAAAGGAACCCTAACCCTAGGCAAAGGATCCAACAAAGTGGTGTTGAAATTGTATGGATCGCAAAAAGGCAATGGATCCACATCCATCGAAGTTATAACTGACTCCTCCAATGAAGTAACAAATGGTACATTAGGAGATGAAGAGGCTGTTAAACAGCTCTTTCCCAAGAAAACAGAGGCACAGTCCCTAACAGTGGGCACTGTAAGCCAACTACCAAAGGAAGCAAAATCGTTGTCCATGGGAGAATACCTCCTGCCTCAACTCAAATTGACTTCTGAAATCACATTTGACAGCGAGATAGAAGCATGGATGTACTGTTCTCCTTGTTACATGGTAGTCATAGAGATAGTAGTAGAGACAGAGCTAGAGATAGAAGAAGAAGCAGAAACAGACATAGAGGTGGAGGATCTGTTCTTCTCCTACAGAGCCTCTACAGAAGCAGAGACATAGCCTCCAGAGGAAGAGGATGAAAATGATGAGGAAGGAAACAAAGCAGGTTATGAAAGTGCAGTTGAAGAAGATTCTCTAATAGCGGACGATCTTGTTGAGGTCCCTACAAAGACCTCAGAGGTCGAAGATCTCGGGGTGTTGGATGGAATGACCATAGTTCCATTTGGGTTGACCAATGGACCACAAAGTATGCAGAATCTGCATGAGAAATGGATCAAAGGTATACAAATTAAGTTCACCAGTGGCTCCTATCGCCATGACCATTCATTCCAGAGAAAAGATAATGATGATGTCCCTTGTCAACAGAAGCCAGAGCTATTAGAGCCACAGCTTCTAGAAGGTCTGTGCTATGTGACATTCCTAGATGCATCCTCTGAAGATGAATCCCTGAGTCCAGAAGAAATCACCACTCACAGAGACACAAACAAAGCTTTGATACCCTTCCAGCAATCTCAACAGACAAATGAGTCATCTGTTCAGAAGGAGGACATTGGTTCTAGTGGAACATTAGATGATGACACTACTCCCTTGAAAGAGTTAGACCTCTATCCAGAAGCAATCCGTGGGACATTTATCTGCGAAGTGGAAGGCGAAAGACAAGTAACATTCTTGGATACTGGTGGTACTGAACGTCACCTAAAAGTGGGTCTCAATCTTCTAGAAGAAGAACTAGTGGTCCTGCAAGACTTATTAAAGGAGAACTTAGACATGTTTGCTTGGTCATATAAAGATCTAAAGGGGATTTATCCGACAGTATGCCAACATCACATTGACCTAGAGCCTAATGCCAAACCGGTGAGACAGAGACAAAAGCATATGAATCCTAATTATTCAGCCCTGGTGAAGTCCGAATTATTGAAACTTCTTGAAGTCGAGTTCATTTATCCCGTGGCTAATAGTGAATGGATTTCACCCATTGTGGCAGTCTCCAAGAAGAACGGAAACTTCAAATATGTGTAGAATTTCGGAAGCTGAACTCAAAGATGAAGAAGGATCATTTCCCTATCCATTTTATAGACCAAATGTTGGACATAATGGCATGCCATGAGTTGTATTCCCTCTTGGATGGATTCAGCGGATATAACCAAGTCCAAATCGCAAAAGAGGACCAATCTAAAACAACCTTCACCACAGAATGGGGGGTCTATGCCTATAGAGTGATGCCATTTGGGCTCTGTAATGCTCTTGCCACTTCCAACGAGTAATGATGGCTGCATTCCAAAATCATCTGCATGATTTCATTTAGGTGTATCTTGATGACTTCTGTGTCTATAGCTTAATACGAGAGCATTGGGGACACCTAGAGTAATGTTTTGATAGATGTCAAGAGTATGGGATTTTTCTCAACCTCGACAAATGTGTCTTTGGCATTTCATCAGGAGCTCTTTTGGGCCATATTGTCTCTGCACAAGGGATTGCAATAGACCCGACGAAGATTGAGAAGATTGTCGCCTTGGCAGCACAAAAAAACCTCAAGCAATTGAGAGGATTTCTTGGTCACGTGGGCTACTACAAAAGATTTATTCCACATTTTGCAACCAAGTCATCCCCTCTGCACAAGCTCCTAAGGAAAGATGTGGATTTCCTTTGGACTGATGACTACGAAGGAGCCTTTAATACCCTAAAACAATGCCTTATCCAAGCACCTATTTTGAAGCCTCCTGATTGGACGAAGGAGTTTCATGTGCACACAGATGCATCAGTTGAAGGGCTAGGTGCTGTGTTATGTCAAAAGGCCCCTCTAAATTAGATCAACCGATATATTATGCAAGCCGAAAGGTCAGTGATAGGGAACGGAACTACACAGTGATAGAGATTGAGTGCTTGGCAATGGTGTTTGCACGGCCGACCCTCCATAAGGATGCATATGACTACTGCAAGAGATGTGATGCTTGTCAGCGAATGGGAAAACCCACCAAAACAAGTGCCATGCCACTGCAACCTATTCTTCCCCTAAAGCCATTCGAGAAGTGGGGGATTGATTTTGTGGGTCCCATTGATCCACCCACAGACGGAAGCAGAACATATACATCTTAGTATGTACGGATTATGTCACAAAGTGGTGTGAAGCTAAAGCTTTGAAGTGGGACGATGGTAACATCGTAGCTCTGTTCATGTACAAAAATATTAACACCCGTTTTGGCAGTCCCCTCGAGCTGGTAAGTGACAGAGGTACTCATTTTCTTAACAAAATCATGGAGGAGCTAACATAGCTGTATAAGATCTACCATCGCAAGTCCACTCCTTACTATCCCAAAGCCAACGGCCAAGTTGAAGTCACCAATCGCATCCTCTGCTCGATCCTGACAAGAACGATTGCCGCACATCGTCGCGAGTGGATGATCGAGTTACCGAGATCCTTTAGGCATACAGAACCTCCCATAAGGCAGCTACAAGACATACCCCTTTCTAGCTAGTGTATAGTATAGAAGCCGTCTTTCCTGTTGAACTGGAATTGCCCTCTTTGCAAGTGGCAGTTAAAGAACGCTTGAGAGATGATGAGTCACTGCAACGCTGCCTCCTACCCTTGGAATGTTTGGATGAGATTCAGCGGCGGGGATGGCCCTACAATGTATGGAAACCACTTAAGCACGACACAAAGCCTATCATGATAGTTTCATCAAGCACAAGGAGTTCAAAGAAGGTGATCTTGTCCTAGCCTATGATTCAAGATTTGGCAAGTTTCTTGGCAAGCTTCAACAACGGTGGATGGGCCCGTACAAGGTACTTGCTGTCAATCCGAATGGCTTTGTTCAGGTGCATACCGTTCACGCCTCTGATGATCCTTTTCTAATCAATGGCTATCGTCTAAAGAAGCACTTCCCTCCTTGGGGATCTTCACAATCACAGTCGACCTACCCTCTCCCTTTTGGGCGTCGCACTGTCATTCTCTTCGTGCTTCTGATAGCCCTTATGATCTTCCTCATGAGGCGGTCTCGTTTTGCTAGCCCCTCACAGATACCTCTCAACCCTACCTTGTTCTCTTCTCGTCTGATCCAACAAGTGGGGCGAGGTTGGTCCAGACACATGGTATTTCTACCATCCTCTTTATTAACAAAAAAGAAAGAAAGAAAGAAAAAAACAAAACAAAACATAAAAAACTGTTATAGGAGAAAAGAAAGAAATTCCCTGTCATAACAGGTCTCGTTCTAAGAAAAGGTGGAAACACCCTTGGGCGAGAAGCTGACTGTGGAAAAGGTGATAACACCCCACAATTCAGGATAGCTAACTCATCAGTAGAACCTTTCCAGCAAGTAATTTGAAACCATCTCCCTTGGTGCACTGTCTCTGCAATATCAATCCGCCTGCCCTTCTTAATAGACGACCTTTCTTACAAATCATTGAAGTACCAGACTTGTGGACTACCTTCCTGGGTACGCCTCATCTTTAATATCCTGATGACAACAACAACTGACACGAACTTCAGCACCAACCCCTTGAGTGATCAAGCTTTCATCCTAACAGGATGGGGATGTGAGTATGGGATACCCTCGGTATCTTTTAAAAGTGTGTGAGACAGAGGGTGGGGTGAGTGACCAGTCTTTCCCTTCAGATTAAATAAGAGGCGAGATGTGTGACTAGAGTGTTGCACGCACGGGATGGGCCTCTCAATGCACAATGCACGATCTGTTCTTGTTGTGCACTGCACCATAAGGCTCCCTGGCCTTCCTTCTCTTGCACTGTATGCTGGCAGTGGGATGCACTGTTGCACCATCAAATGCACACAAGGCATATAACCTCTACACAAGTGACAGTGAGGATTACATCAATGGGTTTCAGGAACGGGTTGCCCTCCTAGATCTTTCAACAGAGAGTGAGACAGAGGGTGGATTGAGTATGACCGGTGTTTCTTCAATCAATTATTGAGAGGTGAGGCTTGAGGGATGTTACAAAAATTGGCGTCAGGTACGTTTCTGTTTCCCTATGCACCGATGGGATGGGTCTTTGCCATCGTCATAGGACATGCCACTCTGTTCTGTGCACTGCACTACAAGGCTCCTTGACTTTCCTCCTTGCACCTATGCCAGATGATGGAACACATGAATACAACATCAATTGTGCACACTGGCATATTCCCTCCCACTCAGTTTCCCCTTGTTCAATTCTACACTGGTCGTGAGTTATGGGATTTCATGCATATTCATTGAGCGATGTGCGTCATGGGGTGAGGACTGTTCTCTCATTCCATTTGAGTGCCCGTGAGTTGAGTGACTATCCTTCGTCAATGATACCTACCCCGACAAGCTTCATCAACTAGCTACCTCCCTGGGTGCTGCTGCATGGTCCCTGCCATGCTGGCTGAACACTGGAGCGAGCCGTGGTACCTCTTGCAGCCGACTCCAACCCTTCTATAGCAGTGATGGTTCCTTCAACCATACACGAAACGGGCTAAGTCTTTCTAACCCTATCCTTATGATTGCAAGTGTACATTATGTTTTAGTGTGGGGACACGAGAGTCCAGTCGGTTGACGAGTCCTAGGTTGTGTTGCTGCATTTAACCTTGTCCGTTAAGGTTTTAAGTATGGGGACGAGTCCCTGCGCATCTATGATGCATAACCCTCTACATATGCCTTACTTTAATCATGCATGTATGCCATGACCTGATTTTTCCATGATGGGGTTTCTTCCCCACCCACTCGTCCATGTTCAACCCATCCTTGGGGCCATTCCTTCTTTTTTTCCCCTTTATCCCTTATTGTGACGATTTTTCATGAGAACACATCCTACATTCACCAAGACCCCCATTCAACCTTATAATCCTGTTCATCCCTTCGACTTGATCATTTTCCCTTTTTCCTAACCCCTGTTCCGACCGATGATTCTTGAGTTATTAATTTTTGAAGCATTTCCCGTAAATTGGACGATTTTCCATGTGAACGCACCTTTATGGATTTCGCACAACAATCTGACATGACAACCCTGTCCTCCATCTTCCTCCTGACATTTTTCATTTTTTCTCCTTGTCGTTCCGATGCACAGTTCATCCGATATTAATGTTTGTGTGTTTTCGGGCAAATTTTTGTGAATATTTTTAATATTTTTCAATATGAACATGCCCTATTTTCACCAGAATTCCAGTTTCATTTGACTGCTGTGTCCCGCCAGCCTTTTCCCACATTTTTCCTTTTTTCTCCACCCTATTTCGACCGTTGTATTTTTCGTTATTATTTTTTCAATATATTTTCGGTTGCGTTTTTGGTGTTGTTTGCATGTGAACCCCTTCTACCTCCATTGGAAGTGAGTTTTGACGTGATAGCATCCCCTTCCCATGGACATTTTCTCTTTTTAATGCCCTTCATTTTACTGTTCGGTTATTTCTGTATTAATCTTTAAGCCCATTTTCAAGTTTTTTTTTTTTTTTGGGTTTTTCCATGTGAAAGCATCCTCTCACGGTTGAAATCGTGTGTTGACGTGATAGGATTGCCAGGCACATTATTTGGCACATTTTACCTTCTTTTTTCTGCCCTGCATTCCGGCGAGCGGATTTTTTCACATTAATCCTCGTATGTATTTTTGGAGCCGTTTTTCGTGTTTTTCCCATGTGAACGCACTGCTTTCGCCCTGGCACCGATGTAACATTTTTCTGTCATCTTTCCCTTGTCTCCCTGCACATTTTTCCTCTTTACGGTCTTTCAATCCGGTGTACGGTTTGGGTTTTATTCATTTTTCTTCCTCGACGTGTGGCCACGTCTCTCCTGTTGCGCGTGAACGCGTTTGTTTTTGGTTTTAAGCGCCTTAGGACGCCCCCGTGGTCTCTGCGCCTCGCGTGTCGCCGTCCCCACTCCGTTTGATCCCACTGATGCAAATTTTTTTTCTCTTGTCCGATTAAAACAAACAATAATAATAAATAAAATAAAACAAAATAAAAACACAAAATCAACCAAACAACAAAAAAGAAAAAAAATACAAAACAAAAAACAAACAAACCCATAACAACACACCAAAAACAAATTTATTAACAAAAAGAAAAAAAAAAACACACACACATACAACACCACAATAATAATACTAAAAAAGAGAAAAAACCAAAAGACAAAAAAAAAACCCAAAACAAAACAAAACACCGAAAAAGACAAAAAAAAAAAACAACCAACAAAAAAAACAACAAAATAAAAAAAAGAAAACAACCCTTTAAAAAAAATTAGAAAAGAAAAAAGGGAACAAAAAGAACACACAAAAAACAAAAGAACAAAAGAAAATATAACAAAAAAAAGGAGAAGGGACACGAACAAGAAAAAAAGGAAAAAAAAACAAAAAACAAAAACAACCTTATTACCTATCACACGCGTGCCGGCTTCGACCCCTTCTCCCTATTGTGCTCGTTGTCTCCATCTCCACCCTTCCTCCCCGCAGTGCGCGCCTTTGGCCTCCCCTCTTGCTCCTCCCGCGTGCCTCCTACCTCGTCATCTCCACCTCCACCCTTCCTCCCCGCAATGTGCGCCTTCGGCCTCCCCTCCTACTCCTCCCGCGTACCTCCTGCCTTCCACTCTTCTCCCTCCCATCTCCGCCTCCTCCACCCTCCCTTCCCTTCTCCTCCTCCCATTCCGCCTCCCTCCCTTCTATCTCGCCTTCCCCTCTTCTCCCTCCCATCTCCACCTCCTCCACCCTCCCTTCCCTTCTCCTCCTCCCATTCCGCCTCCCTCCCTTCCTCCTATCTCGCCTTCCCCTCCTCTCCCTCCCATCTGCGCCTCCTCCCTCCACTCCTCCTCCCATTCCTCCCCCAAACCTAACCTAACCCACCCCCTGCCCCAGTTACTCTGACCTAACCCACCCCCTAACCCTAGTTACTCCTACCCAAGCCCCCTTTCCCACCCCTCCCTAATTACCCCCCTCATAGCCTCCTTTCCCACCACCCCTACCCGTATCTCCATTGATTTTTCACAAACCCGTGAAAAATACCTAAAAGCACTTCAAAATATTAAAAAATTCATAAAAATTCAATTAAAAACAAAAAAATTATTGAAAATATTCTTACTAAATCGGGTATTTTTTGGTTTATCTTGTTGATTATAATATAGAGAATTAATTGAAAAAAAGTAACAAGATTTAAAATTCTTTTTAAAATTCATTAAAAATTGAGAAAAATTCATTAATAATCCTTAAATAATTAGAATTAAATTCAAAAAAATCACAAAAAATTCCATCAATGCATTGGATTACTTTTGGAATATTTTATAGGCTGAAAAAGCCTTGGCACATGGTCACCCTATTATTTGTGGAACCAAATGATAAACTTTTAATCTAAATTCATTTTAAATTCCAAAAATAGGCTACAAAATTACCAAAAAAAAAAATACAAATCCATTGTTGAAGCCAGATGGTTTCATTCTCACTTAGGTTTGATTGATACCCTAATAAATGAAATATAAAAAAAACTACAAAAATACATCTAAATTATAATTAAATAATAATAATAATAATATCACCAAAACACTAATCAACATTACCTAAACCAAATGTGATCCCACTAACATCACCTTGATATTTTTTTTGTTTGTTTAAAAAATAATAAGGTGTTTTATTTTGTCTAGTCAGTGATTTTTACTTTTTTTTTTTTGGATTCCTTGTATTTGGGACTATTTCGTGCGCCCTCATTCTCTTGCATACACACCCCTACCAAGTATCTATCTTTCGTGCTTAATTTATTTTTGGTCATCCCTTAACCACGTTTAATTGTTAAAATAAACTTTATTCACCCACTTTTCCATGCGTGCTCGCACCAAACACACATTTTTCTAATAAATTAAAGTCAACCCGCTGTTCACTTTGCACGCGCTATGTGCGCTTCAGAGGCACTTTAATTTTAAATAAAAATGAACCAGTCGTCACAAAAATGCACATGCTGAAAAAGAAGAGCGTTTCAGACACATTAAATTTTTAATCAATGAATATGCAATTAGTGACCTGAGTCTGCGTATTGAAGTTTGGGCTTCGTTAAAAGCACCATTTTACAGTAATAAATTATAACTAATAATTTAAAAATGAACCGTTGTTTTTTAATTAAGATTTACAACCTAATAAAATTTCAATCATTATTAATAATTTATTAAAATGAACCCTTTACTAAAATCATTTCTCTCACTGCACATTTTTTTCCTTTTTAATAAATACGCTTCGTGGGATGGGCATGTATAGTCCTTTAAGCTGACATTGTTTATCAAAGTTTTGGTTATGTCATGATTAGGTTATTGAGGTATTATGATTTGATTGTGTGATATGATTACGGATGTGGTTTGTAGTTTTCTTTTCTACCTGATACGGGGTCTTGGGTGCCTGCTTGTTGCATAACATGAAGCTTTCGGTCGCATATGTGTAGGGGTCATGTCGATTTGTTTCTAGAATGTGGGTTGTTTGGGGTGGTCAGTTGGTTAGTTACGCCCGTGTGTGCTTATTTTGATCGATTTATTTTTGATAGCTATTTTTTTGTTTTGCAGGCATTCACTGTGATTGTCTGTGTTTGTGGTGTGTGTGTATATTCCATCTGAATGGTGCCTCAAGCTCCTCCTCCTGTTCAGTATGTTCCATTGATTAGTAGGGATTATTCTTCCCTACTGACATTTGAGCCTATTGCGAAAGTTGGTCTTGCATCTTTTGTGGCTGCTTCACTCCCTCTAATTCCAGACAATCCAACCCTTTGTGATGAGTTTCTTGCGTCATACAGTAAGAAATCGAGCTTGGTGCGTGGTATTTCCATTGTAAGGGTTCTCCTTTGTAAGGCTTTATCTCTTCCTTACAAAGGAGAACCCTTACAATTATTCTCAAATGACAAGATTCTCAAACTGTTACAAAAGCAGACTAAAGAGGTCCTCGATGTTAAGAAAGTGATTAACACTTCAGGAGTGTCTTTCTCAATGATCACTGATCCTCTCTGGAAGCCAAGACACCATCTCACTATTTGTCCAAGGAGCTCTTCACAGCTTCGAGGATGGTTTTAAAAGGGGTTGCCATTGACTGGAGTACTTATCTTCTTACGAAGATGGACCAACATTTTGTCAAAGTGACTAGAGGAAATGTTACCAATGTAACCTATGGTTCATATTTATATGCTTTCTTGACATATTCACGTCTTAAGAAGGGTGTGCTATCTCCTCCTCCATCTGGTCCAGTTTCTCCCCCTCCACCTTTAGAAGATTGAGAACCCATTGACATAGAGGATATTGATTCCCCTCCTCCATTGGTCATTCAGTGGAAGAGCTTGAAGCGTATAATAGAGAAAATTCCACTAGTCATTCCTTCAGTGTCAGTTCCTGTCACCTCTGGAAGTGATCTCCTTGCCTACCTCACATGCAACAACTTATTCAGGGCACATCGAGAGGGTTCTTTGGAAATATCAGTTTCTTCGCTGAACAATTTAGTGTTAGGGGATGCCATTCCTTTCCTTTGTAATGACATCCAGAGTTCTATTGAACTCTCAGTGCAGCTTGTGTTCAACAGTTATATGCTTCTTTCTATGAAGAATTGATGCAATCCAAAGACTAGATGCATAAGGCAACCATAGAGTTAGCCTTTGCTAAAGATACTCTTGCCGATCTGTTTAAGCAGATGGAGCAGCAGACACAAATGATTGAGACCTAGAGAGAAGAAATATCTTCTTTGAAAATTCAGGTAGCAGAAGCTCAGTCAGAGGTCACTAGAGTTTCGGAGGATAAAGAGAAAATGTCCAAAGAAGCTCAAGAGTTTAAGACTCTTTTGGATATGAAACTATCAGCTGTCAAGATTGTGGGAGAGAAGGAAGGAGTCTCGCTTGAAGCTTTCTTGCTTGCACAATGGGGGAAGACACACAAGGGTGGAGGCTGAAAACAGTTTTCCTCTTCTTAGTTGTGTAAGCCAAAAGAACTCAAGTACAAAGAAATAGAAGAACCCTATATATGGGTCTCAAACCAAACTCAACTAACTAAGGTGGCATACTAACTGAGCCACGAACTAGAGTAGATAAGGATAGCTATCATGTAGCTATTATTCATGGGCGGTGTACCAACCGCGTCTGCAACTGACAAGTCGGTGACATAAATATACAACGGTCACCCTGGCGTATCACGAGTGGAGCTCGATATCTCAACACTCCCCCTCGAGCTCAATCCCAATTCCTGCACACCAAGCAGGTCTCTGAACTTGCGCAGCTTCTCTGCGCCCAATGCCTTCGTGAATATGTCAGCTACCTGATCCTCTGTGCTGACATAAACTAGATCAATAAGACCTAGTAAAACCCTCTCTCGCACATAGTGATAATGCACCTCAATGTGCTTTGTTCTAGCATGATAGACTGGGTTATTTGCCAAGTGTATACTACTCATGTTGTCACAATAAATGACAACTGGCCCATCTGTAGACTGATGCATATCATAAAGTAGCTTATGCAACCAAGCTACCTCACATGCAGCCATTGCTGCACCCCTGTACTCAGCCTCTGTGCTCGACAAGGCAACTGTAGGCTGTTTCTTGCTGCTCCAAGTGACTGCAGCACTCCCAAAAGAGAATACATATCCACTGGTAGATCGTCTATCAGAAATACTACCAGCCCAATCAGCATCAGTGTATCCATGCAACTGTATCTGAACCCCAGTCTCATAAAATAGTCCATACTGCAATGTGGACTTCACATACCTAAGTATGCGTCTAGCCGCATCCAAATGTGGTTTCCTTGGAGCCTGCATAAACTGACTTACCAATCCAACAGCATAGCTCAAATCTGGCCTGGTAATAGTCATATAAATCAAACTTCCTACTATGCGTCTGTACATAGTAGGGTCTTCTAGAAGCTCACCTGCATCTGTGCTCAGCTTCACATTTTGCTCCAAAGGAACTGAAATAGGCTTACAGCCTGTCATCCCATATTTGGACAGCATGTCCAATCCATACTGCCTCTGCAAGAGCTGTATCCCACTTGGTGATCTAATCACCTCAATGCCCAAGAAATAACGCAGCTCTCCCAAATCCTTCATCTCAAACTTCTGCTTCAATAGCATTTTCACATGAAGGATATCTTCATCACTGTCACCTGTCATAATCAAATCATCAACATAAATGACAAGTAGCATAATACCTTTCTCTGTTTTTCTCACATAAAGTGAGAAATCAGCCTTGGAAATCTGAAAGCCAATAGTGACAAGATACTGTCCTATCTTGTCAGACCATGCTCTAGGTGCTTGCTTCAAGCCATACAAGGCTTTCTTCAACCTGCAAACAAACTCAAGATGAACAGCATGCACATAACCTGGTGGCTGCTCCATATAGACCTCTTCTTGCAAATCACCATGCAAGAAGGCATTCTTTACATCCATCTGATGTAAAGACCATCCCTTTGATGCAGCCATAGCAATGACTGCTCTTACGGTTGCCATCCTTGCAACCGGACTAAATGTTTCTTCATAGTCAATGCCATATGTTTGTGCATACCCCTTGACTACTAATCTTGCCTTGTATCTGTTCACAGAACCATCAGCATTGTGCTTCACCTTATAAACCCACTTACAGCCAATTGCATTCTTACCTTTAGGCAAAGGTACCAACTCCCATGTAGCATTTGCTTCCAAGGCATCCATTTCTTCATCCATGGCTTTCTCCCATTTTTCTTTTCCCATGGCTTGCTCAAAAGATGTGGGTTCTGGTTCCTGTATCACTTTGACCATATATGCATAGTGAATGGCTGTAAATCCATCATATTTCAGCCTATCCACAGGATACCTAGCTCTTGTAGACCTGCGCAAAGTAGGTTCACTCCCAGGTGCTCTCAAAACATCCCTGGTCTTCCTTACTCCAGGTGTAAGAATAGAAGGAATACCCAACTCATCATCAATGCTCTGTTCTGAGCCACTGGATTCACCATCCACATAAGAGTGACCTGCATTCACATCAAACATGGGCTGATCAACCTTCTCTTTTCCTTTTCGTGATACCTGCATACCACTATCTGCATTGCTTTGAGAAGATTCTCCTAATCTCAATCTGCCTGTCCATGGCGAAGAATGTGAACCACTGCTAGAGGACGCTCCAGGTCCACTAATATTTTGTGATTGCTGCTGTGAATTCTGTGTAGCATTACCATTTTGTGCATCTTCATCATCAATCACATTTACTGGTTTATACCAGCTACTCATCTCATCAAAAACAACATCTCTGCTCACTGTAAACTTACGAGTAGAAGGGTTATAGCATCTATACCCTTTTTGCTGCAGAGAGTAACCAATAAAGATGCACTTCTCAGCTTTTGGATCCAACTTGGATCTCAGCTCATCTGGCACATGTACATAGGCAATGCACCCAAAAATTTTCAAATGAGAAATATCTGGTTTCCTACCAGTATACCTCTCCTCTGGAGTCATTCCATGTATTGCTGCAGTGGGAGTCCTGTTCATTATGTAGACTGCTGTAGCAACTGCTTCAGCCCAATAAAAATCTGGCAAGTTTTTTTCATTGAGCATGGCACGAGATACCTCTCCAATATGCCTGTTTTTCCTTTCTGCAATTCCATTTTGTTGTGGGGTATAACTGCATGAATATTGCTGCTTTATGCCATGCTCCTGCAAGAACTTTGCAAACTCATTTGAGAGGTACTCTCCCCCTCCATCTGACCTTAGGCATTTTATCTGCAAGCCTGTTTCTTTTTCAACCATAGCTTTAAGAGTTTTGAAATGCCCAAAAACTTCACTTTTCTTTTTCATAAAATACACCCAAATTTTTCTGCTATAGTCATCAATAAAACTGACAAAATAATGACAGCCTCTAAGAGATGCAGCTTTAGTTGTCCACACATCAGAGTGAATTAATTCCAATGG
This sequence comes from Lygodium microphyllum, assembly GCF_053477565.2. Classification (NCBI taxonomy): domain Eukaryota; kingdom Viridiplantae; phylum Streptophyta; class Polypodiopsida; order Schizaeales; family Lygodiaceae; genus Lygodium; species Lygodium microphyllum. The sequence continues at coordinate 12,878,304 of NC_141163.1, read as the reverse complement.
CTTCTCACTCTCTTGAGCATGTCTAGGAAATGGTTTCCTTGCCTGTTTTCCAAACTGACAGGCTTCACATACCTTATGCATTTCTGCAACCTTGAATTTGGGCAATCCTGCAACAATATTTTGGGCCTGCATTGATTTAAGTCGCTGTACATTAACATGACCAATGCGTTTATGCCAGATATCAATATCTGCAACTACACCGGTCCCATGTGCAAACATTGCTGCACTCAATTCAGACATGTCTGCATCCAATGTAAACATTCTGCCCTTCTTCTTTCCTTTTGCTATCAAGCGACCTTTATTTTTCATATCCTCAACAAAGTATCCATGAGGATTAAATCTGACCTGCAAGCCCTGTTCAACCATTTGACCAACTGAAACCAGATTCTTGGTGATATTCGGGACATGAAATACATCGGACAGGTATTTCTTTTTCCCACCCTGCATAGACAAGGGAATTTTTCCAATCTGCACAATAGGATGTGCAGTATCATCACCAGTCTCCACAAATCCTGGTTTTTCCATTTTCCTTGCATCCTCCATCCATTCTGCATGACCTGTCATGTGGTTTGATGCACCTGAGTCAACATACCATACATCATTGCTTTCTTCTGCACTTGTCATAGAATTGTTCATGTGCTGCACCATGAACAAATGCTCATTTCTGTCATCACCCTGTCTACTAGAAGATGCATAATTCCCTTGTTGCAGTTTTCCATTCATGATGTCATTCTGCTTTTTATAGCAGTCTTTAGCCATATGACCCATTTTACCACAGTAGTAGCATTCAACATTACTGTTTGCATTTTGGCCTCTTTGCCATCCACCACGACCTCTTTGGCTCCCCCTGCCTCTAGAGTTACCACGTCCTCCTCCATAGGACTGGTTTTCTTGAGTTTGCTGCATATTCTGATTTCTGCCACGGCCTCCAAATCGGCCTCCTCTACCTCTGCCTCTACCTCTTCCAGCATTGGAGTAGAAGATAGTTTCTTTTGAAGTTCCCCCTGAAGAAGATGCACCACCATTTCTCTGTTCCTCAGAAATTAGAAGAGCAATCAACTCCTCAAAATCAGGAAATCTTTCACGAACTGAAATGGATGTCCGAAACTGTGCATAATCCTTTCCTAGACCATTCAAGGTCACGGAAACTAAATCATCATCTTCCACTGGCGACCCAATGGAAGCAAGTGCATCTGCAATCTTCTTCACCTTCATGTGGTAGTCGTTGATGCTCATACTTTCTCTTTGCACATTATGCAACTCTTGCTTGAGCTGCATTTTCCTGGCTTGCGTATTTGTGCTATACATTTTTGACAAAGTATCCCATGCCTCCTTTGGCGTACTTGCATCCTGAATATGCACAATCATAGAGTCTGAAATACTGATAGACAGCCAATACATAACTTTCCTGGCTCTCTCATGCCATGTTTTAAATGCCTGCATTTGTTGTTGATTGGGAACATCAGGAAGAACTGGTTCTTCTTCATTTCCTGCAACAAATTCCCAATATCCTTTTCCCATAAGGAAATTCGTCATTCTAAACTTCCATGCCTGGAAGTTGTTCTTGTCAAGCTTTTCAGTGACAATCTGTGAAAGAGAATCAAACGCCATTACAGAATACTGCAAGAAATTCTGTCACTGCAAAAAACACAGCTTCACCCTCACAAGGGCAAATCTGCAAAACTGGCGAAAGTGGTATTTGACCACACAGTCACTTCCTAGTGACGATTTTGCATAAACAGGAACCAAGGATGATTCTGAAACTCCCAATGTCTCTGCGCACAAGCATACGATGCAATTTCTACAGTAACTTTTCACCGACCTGTAGAACAGTGGTTGCACAGCATAAAACTGAGCCTTTTCTTGAGTGCGTGCAGAAAACTTCCGTCTGCAAAACAGGCCCCGAAATGGCCTCAAATCAAAAAAACAACGTCGCCTAGGGCTAAAGCCCTCTCCCGAAGCATATACTGCCCTCTTGCTTCACCGCGAAGGGCGTCTCAACCTGAGACAATGCACTCCTGCAATTTCCGGCTGTGCTACCTGCAGAGATCTGCTCCCAAAACAGGAAATGAAAGCAACACTGCTCCTCTTACCAGACCACCGCGAGCTTGGCTTGCTTTCTTGAGCTCCTTACCACGAACAAGGCTCTGATACCATGTCAAGATTGTGGGAGAGAAGGAAGGAGTCTCGCTTGAAGCTTTCTTGCTTGCACAATGGGGGAAGACACACAAGGGTGGAGGCTGAAAATAGTTTTCCTCTTCTTAGTTGTGTAAGCCAAAAGAACTCAAGTACAAAGAAATAGAAGAACCCTATATATGGGTCTCAAACCAAACTCAACTAACTAAGGTGGCATACTAACTGAGCCACGAACTAGAGTAGATAAGGATAGCTATTATTCATGGGCGGTGTACCAACCGCGTCTGCAACTGACAAGTCGGTGACATAAATATACAACGGTCACCCTGGCGTATCACGAGTGGAGCTCGATATCTCAACATCAGCTTTGTAGACTGCTCACAATACATTAAAATCCGAAGCTTCCCAGATTAAACAGTTGAAGGACCAACTGGCGCAGTCACAGTCCATTCCTCCAAGTCCTAGTGTCCCCATGATTCCTTCTATATCTCAACAGGACTTGGCAGTTCTCTAGAGACAGGCCACATTATGTCTGTTGTTTCAAGATAAAGTGGAAAGATTGCAATTCAGGATGGATTTATTATGGTCTACATTTGAGCAATTTCAGGAGTATGTTCCTCACGACCATTCCTTTCTTGTCCACTATTAGCTGCAAAAGTTGGCCTTCTATATTAAGCTCTCAACGATGGATCTCCCTCTTCCAGAGGATGGTTGGAGTGGGGCTTGGTCTTCTAATTTGCTAACAGAAGTTGTCCATATGGTCTTTGAAGATTCTGTGACAACGGATACAATGTTGCTGTCTTATATGTATCTACGAGGTGATCTATTAATTTTAGATGATGTCAATCTGGCTTGGTATGTGGGGGATGTGGTCTTACAAGCTGTCTTGTATGTCAACCATTTGGAGTTGAGGATAGATAACATGTTCCAGTGCTATTCTTCTAAAGTGGCTACTTGCCCTGACACTTTATGGCATTCAATGATTGATTCTGTAGTCCTAAACCAATGCCAGAATACAGCTTCTACTCATGTGCAGAGCACTAACCAAGTGAGGGTGGATCTCCTAGCTTATCTTTCCAAGAACCATCCATTTGATTCATCCTTCTTTGATGCCTACCATCAATGATATGTTTTAGGTCCCTTTGTTCCTAGCTTATTGTACTATCAATAAATGGGCCATCGCTATGATGCTTATTTTTCCCTTTATCAATCCAACTCAGCAGCTATCTTACCTCTCCTTTTTCAACCTCAGGGTTTTTCTCAAATTCCAATCTTTACCTATTGTTCTTTCATTGAAGATCAAGCCTTTTCCCCTTCTCCATCATGTCCTTCTCCATCTATCCATATACATTCTACTTTCCTTGCTTATCAATTGACACCTTTCCTAACTGATTCACTTAAATTTTCAGCCACTCCTTCTTTAGCTTATTCCTCATTTTATGATTTTGCCTACCCATCTCTTCATCCTCTTTTACTTATTTCTCTTCCATCTCTTGCCACTTCTATTTCTCAACCCTCTCAGTTGGCCAGTGGGTACGAAGGATTTGATTAGCAAATTCCGAGAAGAAGAGGATGGAGCTCAACTGATTCTCTCACGGGACCACAGATTAATTGGCCATTAATTCCAGGGGACTGGACAACTGCTAGTCGAGCATACCAAAATTACCTCCATTTTTCTCAACAATATTCACAATCTCTAGATCCTTCGGTGAGATTGACAACCCATTTTGCTTGGTACCTAGCATATATGCATAGGCATTCCCATAACGATGAAAAGGCCATTCCAAATCTTTTTATGAATATCAATGTGAACATTTATTCCCAATAGCTGGATGTCCTATATTTTCATGCCCTTTGTCTACCTAGTAGATACCTTGTTTTGCTAGAACAGATGTGTTAAGATTGTGGGAGAGAAGGAAGTAGTCTCACTTGTAGCTTTCTCACTTACACAATGGGGGAATACACACAAAGGTGGAGGCTGAAAACAGTTTTCCTCTTCTTAGTTGTGTAAGCCAAAAGAACTCTAGTACAGAGAAATAGAAGAACCCTATATATGGGTCTCAAAACCAAACTTAACTAACTAAGGTGGCATACTAACTGAGCCACGAACTAGAGTAGATAAGGATAGCTGTCATCTACCTATTATTCATGGGCGGTGTACCAACCGCATCTGCAGCTAACAAGTCGGTGACATAAATGCACAACGGTCACCCTGGCATATCACGAGTGGAGCTTGATATCTCAACACTCCCCCTCAAGCTCAATCCCAATTCCTGCACACCAAGCAGGTCTCTGAACTTGCGTAGCTTCTCTGCGCCCAATGCCTTCATGAATATGTCAGCTACCTAATCCTCTGTGCTGACATAAACTAGATCAATAAGACCTAGTAAAACCCTCTCCCGCATGTAGTGATAATGCACCTCAATGTGCTTTGTTCTAGTATGATAGACTGGGTTATTTGCCAAGTGTATACTACTCATGTTGTCACAATAAATGACGACTGGACCATCTGTAGGCTGATGTATATAATAAAGTAGCTTATGCAACCAAGCTACCTCACATGCAGCCATTGCTGCACCCCTGTACTCAGCCTCTGTGCTGCTCGACAAGGCAACTGTAGGCTGTTTCTTGCTGCTCCAAGTGACTGCAGCACTCCCAAAAGAGAACACATATCCACTGGTAGATCGTCTATCAGAAATACTACCAGCCCAATCAGCATTAGTATATCCATGCAATTGTATCTGAACCCTAGTCTCATAAAATAGTCCATACTACAATGTGGACTTCACATACTTGAGTATGCATCTAGTCGCATCCAAATGCGGTTTTCTTGGAGCCTGCATAAACTGACTTACCAATCTAACAGCATAGCTCAAATCTGGCCTGGTAATAGTCATATAAATCAAACTTCCTACTATGCGTCTGTACATAGTAGGGTCTTCGAGAAGCTCACCTGCATCTGCGCTCAACTTCACATTCTGCTCCAAAGGAACAGAAATAGGCTTACTGTTGAGATATCGAGCTCCACTCGTGATACGCCAGGGTGACCGTTGTGTATTTATGTCATCGACTTGTCAATTGTAGACGCGGTTGGTACACCGCCCATGAATAATAGCTACATGACAGCTATCCTTATCTACTCTAGTTTGTGGCTCAGTTAGTATGCCACCTTAGTTAGTTGAGTTTGGTTTGAGACCCATATATAGGGTTCTTCTATTTCTTTGTACTAGAGTTCTTTTGGCTTACACAACTAAGAAGAGGAAAATTGTTTTCAGCCTCCACCCTTGTGTGTATTCCCTCATTGTGCAAGCAAGAAAGCTTCAAGTGAGACTCCTTCCTTCTCTCCCATAATCTTGACATGGTATCAGAGCCTTGTTCGTGGTAAGGAGCTCAAGAAAGCAAGCCAAGGTCGCGGTGTTCTGGTAAGAGGAGCAGTGTTGCTTTCATTTTCTGTTTTGGGAGCAGATCTCTGCAGGTAGCACAGTCGGAAAGTGCAGGAGTGCATTGTCTCAGGTTGAGACACCCTTCGCAGTGAAGCAAGAGGGCAGTATATGCCATTTCGGGGCCTGTTTTGGAGGCGGAAGTTTTCTACACGCACTCAGGAAAAGGCCCAGTTTTATACTGTGCAGCCACTGTTCTACAGGTCGGTGAAAAGTTACTGTAGAAATTGCATCGTATGCTTGTGCGCAGAGACATTGGGAGTTACAGAATCATCCCGGTTGCCTGTTGATGCAAAATCGTCACTAGGAAGTGACTGTGTGGTCAAATACCACTTTCGTCAGTTTTGCAGATTTGCCTTTGTGAGGCTGAAGCTGTGTTCTTTGCAGTGACATAATTTTTTGCAGTGTTCTATAATGGCGTCTGATTCTCTCTCACAGATTGTCACTGAAAAGCTTGATAAGAACAACTTCCAAGCATGGAAGTTTAGAATGACGAATTTCCTTATGGGAAAAGGATATTGGGAATTTATTGCAGGAAATGAAGAAGAACCAGTTCTTCCTGATGTTCCCAATCAACAGCAAATGCAGGCATTTAAAGCATGGCATGAGAGAGCCAGGAAAGTTATGTACTGGCTGTCTATCAGCATTTCAGACTCTATGATTGTGCATATTCAAGATGCAAGTATGCCAAAGGAGGCATGGGATACTTTGTCAAAAATGTATAGCACAAATACGCAAGCCAGGAAAATGCAGCTCAAGGAAGAGTTGCACAATGTGCAAAGAGAAAATATGAGCATCAATGACTACCACATGAAGGTGAAGAAGATTGCAGATGCACTTGCTTCCATTGGGTCGCCAGTGGAAGATGATGATTTAGTTTCTGTGACCTTGAATGGTCTAGGAAATGATTATGCACAGTTCCGAACATCCATTTCCGTCCGTGAAAGATTTCCTGATTTTGAGGAGTTGATTGCTCTTCTAATTTCTGAGGAGCAGAGAAATGGTGGTGCATCTTCTTCAGGAGGAACTTCAAAAGAAGCTGTCTTCTACTCAAATGCTGGAAGAGGTAGATGCAGAGGTAGAGGAGGCCGATTTGGAGGCCGTGGTAGAAATCAGAATATGTAGCAAACTCAAGAAAACCAGTCCTATGGAGGAGGACGTGGTAACTCTAGAGACAGGGGGAGCCAAAGAGGTCGTGGTGGATGGCAAAGAGGCAAAAATGCAAACAGTAATGTTGAATGCTACTATTGTGGTAAAATGGATCATATGGCTAAAGACTGCTATAAAAAGTAGAATGACATCATGAATGGAAAACTGCAACAAGGAAATTATGCATATTCTAGTAGACAGGGTGATGACATAATTGAGCATTTGTTTATGGTGCGGCACATGAATAATTATGTGACAAGTGTAGAAGAAAGCAACGATGTATGGTATGTTGACTCAAGTGCATCAAACCACATGACAGGTCATGCAGAATGGATGGAGGATGCAAGGAAAATGGAAAAACCAGGATTTATGGAGACTGGTGATGATACTGCACATCCTATTGTGCAGATTGGAAAAATTCCTTTGTCTATGTAGGATGGGAAAAAGAAATACCTGTCCGATGTATTTCAAGTCCCCAATATCACCAAGAATCTGGTTTCTGTTGGTTAAATGGTTGAGCAGGGCTTGCAGGTCAGATTTAATCCTCATGGATGCTTTGTTGAGGATATGAAAAATAAAGGTTACTTGATAGCAAAAGGAAAGAAGAAGGGCAGAATGTTTACGTTGGATGCAGACATGTCTGAATTGAGTGCAGCAATGTTTGCACATGGGACCGGTATAGTTGCAGATATTGATATCTGGCATAAACGCATTGGTCATGTTAATGTACAACGACTTAAATCAATGCAGGCCCAAAATATTGTTGCAGGTTTGCTTAAATTCAAGGTTGTAGAAATGCATAAGGTATGTGAAGCCAGTCAGTTTGGAAAACATGCAAGGAAACCATTTCCTAGACATGTTCAAGAGAGTGAGAAGCCATTGGAATTAATCCACTCTGACGTGTGGACTACTAAAGCTGCATCTCTTGGAGGCTGTCATTATTTTGTCACTTTTATTGATGACTATAGCAGAAAAGTTTGGGTGTATTTTATGAAAAAGAAAAGTGAAGTTTTTGGGCATTTCAAAACCCTTAAAGTTATGGTTGAAAAAAAAACAGGCCTGCAAATAAAATGCCTAAGGTCAGATGGAGGGGGAGAGTACCTCTCAAATGAGTTTGCAAAGTTCTTGCAGGAGCATGGCATAAAGCAGCAATATTCATGCAGTCATACCCCACAACCAAATGGAATTGCAGAAAGGAAAAAGAGTCATATTGGAGAGGTATCTCGTGCCATGCTCAATGAAAAAGACTTGCCAGATTTTTACTGGGCTGAAGCTATTGCTACAGCAGTCTATATAATGAACAGGACTCCCACTGCAGCAATACATGGGATGACTCCAGAGGAGAGGTATACTGGTAGGAAACCGGATATTTCTCATTTGAAAATTTTTGGTTACATTGCCTATGTACATGTGCCAGATGAGTTGAGATCCAAGTTGGATCCAAAAGCTGAGAAGTGCATCTTTATTAGTTACTCTCTGCAGCAAAAAGGGTATAGATGTTATAACCCTTCTACTCGTAAGTTTATAGTGAGCAGAGATGTTGTTTTTGATGAGATGAGCAGCTGGTATAAACCAGTAAATGTGATTGATGATGTAGATGCACAAAATGGTAATGCTGCACAGAATTTACAACAGCAGTCACAAAATATTAGTGGACCTGGAGCATCCTCTAGCAGTGGTTCACATTCTTCGCCATGGACAGGCAGATTGAGATCAGGAGAATCTTCTCAAAGTAATGCAGATAGTGGTATGCAGGTATCACGAAAAGGAAAAGAGAAGGTTGATCAGCCCATGTTTGATGTGAATGCAGGTCACTCTTATGTGGATGGTGAATCCAGTGGCTGAGAACAGAGCATTGATAATGAGTTGGGTATTCCTTCTATTGTTACACCTGGAGTAAGGAAGATCAGGGATGTTTTGAGAGCACCTGGGAGTGAACCTACCTTGTGCAGGTCTACGAGAGCTAGGTATCCAGTGGATAGGCTGAAATATGATGGATTTACAGCCATTCACTATGCATATATGGTCAAAGTGATACAGGAACCAGAACCCACTTCTTTTGAGCAAGCCATGGGAAAAGAAAAATGGGAGAAAGCCATGGATGAAGAAATGGATGCCTTGGAAGCAAATGCTACATGGGAATTGGTACCTTTGCCTAAAGGTAAAAATGCAATTGGCTGTAAGTGGGTTTATAAGGTGAAGCACAATGCAGATGGTTCTGTGAACAGATACAAGGCAAGATTAGTAGTCAAGGGGTATGCACAAACATATGGCATTGACTGTGAAGAAACATTCAGTCCGGTTGCAAGGATGGCAACCGTAAGAGCGGTCATTGTTATGGATGCATCAAAGGGATGGTCTTTACATCAGATGGATGTAAAGAATGCCTTCTTGCATGGTGATTTGCAAGAAGAGGTCTATATGGAGCAGCCACCAGGTTATGTGCATGCTGTTCATCCTAAGCTTGTTTGCAGGTTGAAGAAAGCCTTGTATGGCTTGAAGCAAGCACCTAGAGCATGGTCTGACAAGATAGGATAGTATCTTGTCACTATTGGCTTTCAGATTTCCAAGGTAGATTTCTCACTTTATGTGAGAAAAACAAAGAAAGGTATTATGCTACTTGTCATTTATGTTGATGATTTGATTATGACAGGTGATAGTGATGAAGATATCCTTCATGTGAAAATGCTATTAAAGCAGAAGTTTGAGATGAAGGATTTGGGAGAGCTGCGTTATTTCTTGGGCATTGAGGTGATTAGATCACCAAGTGGGATATGGCTCTTGCAGAGGCAGTATGGATTGGACATGCTGTCCAAATATGGGATGACAGGCTGTAAGCCTATTTCAGTTCCTTTGGAGTAGAATGTGAAGCTGAGCGTAGATGCAGGTGAGTTTCTGGAAGACCCTACTATGTACAGACACATAGTAGGAAGTTTGATTTATATGACTATTACCAGGACAGATTTGAGCTATGCTGTTGGATTGGTAAGTCAGTTTATGCAGGCTCCAAGGAAACCGCATTTGGATGCGGCTAGACGCATACTCAGGTATGTGAAGTCCACATTGCAGTATGGACTATTTTATGAGAATGGGGTTCAGATACAGTTGCATGGATACACTGATGCTGATTGGGCTGGTAGTATTTCTGATAGACGATCTACCAGTGGATATGTGTTCTCTGTTGGGAGTGCTGCAGTTGCAGTCACTTGGAGCAGCAAGAAACAGCCTACAGTTGCCTTGTCGAGCACAGAGGCTGAGTACAGGGGTGCAGCAATGGCTGCATGTGAGGTAGCTTGGTTGCATAAGCTACTTTATGATATGCATCAGTCTACAGATGGGCCAGTTGTCATTTATTGTGACAACATGAGTAGTATACACTTGGCAAATAACCCAGTCTATCATGCTAGAACAAAGCACATTGAGGTGCATTATCACTATGTGCGAGAGAGGGTTTTACTAGGTCTGATTGATCTAGTTTATGTCAACACAGAGGATCAGGTAGCTGATATATTCACGAAGGCATTAGGCGCAGAGAAGCTGCGCAAGTTCAGAGACCTGCTTGGTGTGCAGGAATTGGGATTGAGCTCGAGGGGGAGTGTTGAGATATCGAGCTCCACTCGTGATACGCCAGGTTGACCGTTGTGTATTTATGTCACCGACTTGTTAGTTGCAGACGCGGTTGGTACACTGCCCATGAATAATAGCTACATGATAGCTATCCTTATCTACTCTAGTTCGTGGCTCAGTTAGTATGCCACCTTAGTTAGTTGAGTTTGGTTTGAGACCCATATATAGGGTTCTTCTATTTCTTTGTACTAGAGTTCTTTTGGCTTACACAACTAAGAAGAGGAAAACTGTTTTCAGCCTCCACCCTTGTGTGTATTCCCCCATTGTGCAAGCAAGAAAGCTTCAAGTGAGACTCCTTCCTTCTCTCCCACAATCTTGACACTTACAGCCTGTCATCCCATATTTGGACAGCATGTCCAATCCATACTGCCTCTGCAAGAGCCATATCCCACTTGGTGATCTAATCACCTCAATGCCCAAGAAATAACGCAGCTCTCCCAAATCCTTCATCTTAAACTTCTGCTTTAATAGCATTTTCACATGAAGGATATCTTCATCACTATCACCTGTCATAATCAAATCATCAACATAAATGACAAGTAGCATAATACCTTTCTTTGTTTTTCTCACATAAAGTGAGAAATCTGCCTTGGAAATCTGAAAGCCAATAGTGACAAGATACTATCCTATCTTGTCAGACCATGCTCTAGGTGCTTGCTTCAAGCCATACAAGGCTTTCTTCAACCTGCAAACAAGCTTAGGATGAACAGCATGCACATAACCTGGTGGCTGCTCCATATAGACCTCTTCTTGCAAATTACCATGCAAGAAGGCATTCTTTACATCCATCTGATGTAAAGACCATCCCTTTGATGCATCCATAACAATGACTGCTCTTACGGTTTCCATCCTTGCAACTAGACTGAATGTTTCTTCATAATCAATGCCATATGTTTGTGCATACCCCCTGACTACTAATCTTGCCTTGTATCTATTCACAGAACCATTTGCATTGTGCTTCACCTTATAAACCCACTTACAACCAATTGCATTCTTATCTTTAGGCAAAGGTACCAATTTCCATGTAGCATTTGCTTCCAAGGCATCCATTTCTTCATCCATAGCCTTCTCCCATTTTTCTTTTCCCATGGCTTGCTCAAAAGAAGTGGGTTCTGGTTCCTGTATCACTTTGACCATATAGGCATAGTGAATGGCTGTAAATCCATCATATTTCAGCCTATCCATAGGATACCTAGCTCTCGTAGACCTACACAAAGTAGGTTCACTCCCAGGTGCTCTCAAAACATCCCTGGTCTTCCTTACTCGAGGTGTAACAATAGAAGGAATACCCAACTCATCATCAATGCTTTGTTCTGAGCCACTGGATTCACCATCCACATAAGAGTGACCTGCATTCACATCAAACATGGGCTGATCTACCTTCTCTTTTCCTTTTCGTAAGACCTGCATACCACTATCTGCATTGTTTTGAGGAGATTCTCCTGATCTCAATCTGCCTGTCCATGGCAAAGAATGTGAACCACTGCTAGAAGACACTCCAGGTCCACTAATACTTTGTGACTGTTGCTGTGAATTCTGTGTAGCATTACCATTTTGTGCATCTACATCATCAATCACATTTACAGGTTTATACCAGCTACTCATCTCATAAAAAATAACATCTTTGCTCACTGTAAACTTACGAGTAGAAGGGTTATAGCATCTATACCCTTTCTACAGAGAGTAACCAATAAAGATGTACTTCTCAGCTTTTGGATCCAACTTGGATCTCAACTCATCACATGAACATAGGCAATGCAACCAAAAATCTTCAAATGAGAAATATTTGGTTTCCTACCATTATACCTCTCCTCTGGACTCATCCCATGTATTGCTGCAGTCGGAGTCCTATTCATTATGTAGACTGCTGTAGCAACTGCTTTAGCCCAGTAAAAATTTGGCAAGTCTTTTTCGTTGAGCATGGCACAATATACCTCTCCAATATGCCTGTTTTTCCTTTTTGCAATTCCATTTTGTTGCGGGGTATGACTACATGAATATTGCTGCTTTATGCCACTACATGAATATTGCTGCTTTATGCCATACTCCTGCAGGAACCTTGCAAACTCATTTGAGAGGTACTCTCCCCCTCCATCTGACCTTAGGTATTTTATTTGTAGGCTTGTTTCTTTTTCAACCATAGCTTTAAGAGTTTTGAAATGCCCAAACACTTCACTTTTCTTTTTCATAAAATACACCCAAACTTTTCTGCTATTGTCATCAATAAAAGTGACAAAATAACGTCAGCCTCCAATAGATGCAGCTTTAGTAGTCCACACATCAGAGTGGATTAATTCCAATGGCTTCTCACTCTCTTGAACATGTCTAGGAAATGGTTTCCTTGCCTGTTTTCCAAACTGACTGGCTTTACATACCTTATGCATTTCTGCAACCTTGAATTTAAGCAAACCTGCAACAATATTTTGGGCCTGCATTGATTTAAGTCGTTGTACATTAACATGACCAATGCGTTTATGCCAGATATCAATATCTGCAACTACACCGGTCCCATGTGCAAACATTACTGCACTCAATTCAGGCATGTCTGCATCCAACGTAAACATTTTGCCCTTCTTCTTTCCTTTTGCTATCAAGCAACCTTTATTTTTCATATCCTCAACAAAGCATCCATGAGAATTAAATCTGACCTGCAAGCCCTGCTCAACCATTTGACCAACAGAAACCAGGTTCTTGGTGATATTCGGGACATGAAATACATCCGACAGGTATTTCTTTTTCCCATCCTGCATAGACAAAGGAATTTTTTCAATCTGCACAATAGGATGTGCAGTATCATCACTAGTCTCCACAAATCCTGGTTTTTTCATTTTTCTTTCATCCTGCATCCATTCTGCATGACCTGTCATGTGGTTCGATGCACCTGAGTCAACATACCACAAATTGTTGCTTTCTTCTACACTTGTCACAGAATTGGTCATGTGTTGCACCATAAACAAATGCTCAATTCTGTCATCACCCTGTCTACTAGAAGATGCATAATTCCCTTATTGCAATTTTCCATTCATGATGTCATTCTGCTTTTTATAGCAGTCTTTAGCCATATGACCCATTTTACCACAGTAGTAGTATTCAACATTGCTGTTTATATTTTGGCCTCTTTGCCATCCACCATGACCTCTTTGGCTCCCCGTGCCTCTAGAGTTACCATGTCCTTCTCCATAGGACTGGTTTTCTTGAGTTTGCTGCATATTCTGATTTCTACCACGACCTCCAGATCAGCCTCCTCTACCTCTGCCTCTACCTCTTCCAGCATTTGAGTAGAAGACAACTTCTTTTGAAGTTCCTCCTGAAGAAGATGCACCATCATTTCTCTGCTCCTCAGAAATTAGAAGAGCAATCAACTCCTCAAAATCAAGAAATCTTTCACGGACAGAAATCGATGTTCAGATTGTGCATAATCCTTTCCTAGACCATTCAAGGTCACAAAAACTAAATCATCATCTTTCACTGGCAACCCAATGGAAGCAAGTGCATCTGCGATCTTCTTCACCTTCATGTGGTAGTCATTGATGCTCATACTTTCTCTTTGCACATTGTGCAACTCTTTCTTGAGCTGCATTTTCCTGGCTTGCGTATTTGTGCTATACATTTTTAACAAAGTATCCCATGCCTCCTTTGGCATACTTGCATCCTGAATATGTACAATCATAGAGTCTGAAATATTGATAGACAACCAGTATATAACTTTTCTGGATCTCTCATGCCATCCTTTAAATGTCTGTATTTGTTGTTGATTGGGAACATCAGGAAGAATTGGTTCTTCGTTTCCTGCAACGAATTCCCAATATCCTTTTCCATTAAGGAAATTTGTCATTCTAAACTTCCATGCTTGGAAGTTGTTCTTGTCAAGCTTTTCAGTGACAATCTGTAAAAGAGAATCAAACGCCATTATAGAACACTGCAAAAAATTATGTCACTGCAAAAAACACAGCTTCAGCCTCACAAGGGCAAATCTGCAAAACTGATGAAAGTGGTATTTGACCACACAGTCACTTTCTAGTGACGATTTTGCATCAACAGGAAACAAGGATGATTCTGTAACTCCCAATGTCTTTGCGCACAGGCATACAATGCAATTTCTACGGTAACTTTTCACCGACCTGTAGAACAGTGGTTGCACATAAAAAAATAAGGCCTTTTCCTGAGTGCATGTGAAAAACTTCCGCCTCCAAAACAGGCCTCGAATAAAAAAACATGGCAACCAAAGGCTAAAGCCCTCCCTCGCAGCATATGCTGCCCTCTTGCTACACCGCGAAGGGCGTCTCAATCTGAGACAATACACTCTTGCACTTTCCGGTTTTGTTACTTGCAGAGACTTGCTCCCAAACTCGAAAAATGAAAGCAACACTGGTCCTCTTACCAGAATGCCGCGAACTTGGTTTGCTTTCTTGAGCTCCTTACCACGAACCAGGCTCTGATACCATGTCAAGATTGTGGGAGAGAAGGAAGGAGTCTCACTTGTAGCTTTCTCACTTACATAATGGGGGAATACACACAAAGGTGGATTTTGAAAACAGTTTTCCTCTTCTTAGTTGTGTAAGCCAAAAGAACTCTAGTATAGAGAAATAGAAGAACCCTATATATGGGTCTCAAAACCAAACTTAACTAACTAAGGTGGTATACTAATTGAGCCACGAACCAGAGTAGATAATGATAGCTGTCAACTAGCTATTATTCATGGGCAGTGTACCAACCGCATGTGCAGCTAACAAGTCAGTGACATAAATGCACAATGGTTACCCTGGCATATCACGAGTGGAGCTCGATATCTCAACAAGATGTGCTGCCTTTAATTATTTCAGAATCCTCCAAAATCTTTTGTAGACGAGTCTTTATCCTTGGATCACTTTCATAATCATCAAGCTTTTAAGAGGGATCATCTTCATTGATACCCCTGAATGCATCTTCTATGCTCCTTAATGAGACATATTTTGGAGGTACCATTCAGATGGTTGTGTTTGTGTTTGTGCTATAATAATTTGTATGAGATGAGTTCGTGCTAGTTGAATAATTTGTTTGAGAGCTCTCTTTTCAACTATTGATGGTGATGATGGATGGCAAGCCTATGATGCAAAGCTGAAGAACCTCTTATATCCTTTACAAATTTGTTATGACTTTTTATTGTTTATCAGATGTGGTAATGAATAATGAAGTTTTCCTTTAGTAGTATTCTTTTCTAGATACAGGTGATAAGTTGGGGTCGTGGTGGAGTGATTGTTGAAGACAGTACAGAAGATCAAATTGAGCTCTTTACTGAACTTACATTCTTCTTTTCCTTAGGTCGCGAGGACGCTTCCTTTCTAAGTGTGGGGATATGTCGAGAGTGGAAAAAAGACTGAAAATTTGATCGATTTTTGTTTTTTTTGAGGTTTGAATGGTTGATTTTTGATGGATTTAGAGTGATGTATGGTTGTTAATGGAAGTATTTGAGAGTGTTTTGGATGATATTGATTATGTTTTGGAAGTTCATGATGATTCTTAGTAGAAATATTAAGCTCTGTGATGTTCTGATAGGTTCTATTGAGGTTCTGATTGGTTTTGATATCTTCTGTATAGCTTCTGTTTTGTTCTGATTTTCTTTTGTATGAAGCATGGATTGATGATTGATGAAGGTTGAAATCTTTTTAAAGATTATTAAATAGTTTTTGATAGTTTGGAATGGTTTTAGTATGAGTTATGAGGATTTGCTGTTCTTTGATGACCTTCTGTAACTCTCTGTAAACCTTATGTAGAGCCTTTGTCTCTACCCTATCTCTGCTCTATTCCTGTTCCTGTTCTGTTCTGTAGATCTTCTATAAGTGTTCTGTAGAATATATGTGTGACTTTGTAAAAATTTTCTAGATTTTGGAAAGGATGAATCTAAGTTCAAAAGAGCTAAAACAAATGGAAGAAGCAACTGCTGAAGACTGAAGTGACAGTGACAATAGTGACCTATTATGAAGAGACATTGTAGTGGCTCTAGTGCCCTTTCATACCTCCCATACCTCTTGGGAGGTGCATCCACGATCTAAGAGGTATTATTAAGTTTCATTATTGAGTATTGTAGTGAGGAGATGATGTATTATTGAGAGAGAGAGAGAGAGAGAGAGAGAGAGAGAGAGAGAGAGAGAGAGAGAGAGAGAGAGAGAGAGAGAGAGAGAGAGAGAGAGAGAGAGAGAGAGAGAGAGAGAGAGAGCCAATTCTATCAAAATAGTATATTTGTATATGAGGGATTGGGAGAGAGAGAGAGAGAGAGAGAGAGAGAGAGCCAATTCTATCAAAACAGTATATTTGTATATGAGGGATTGGGAGAGAAAACTATGAAGACATTGAAGATGAATACTATGTGATTGATTTCCATTCAAAAATGGTGTATTCTTTTATGTTCCTTGTTCTATTGATGGATTCTATAAAGATGTTGAAGATTATGGTTGATTCTATCAAATCTGTGGGAGATATCTACTGTCATGATGCGTGAAGATTTGTTGTTTTCTTTGTTTTGGTCATCAAAGAATGAAATAAAAGCTTGTTAATGTTACAAGATAGATTTTCTTGCAGTAGAATCCCCTTTTCCTTGGTGTCTCTCTTGGGGCTGCAAGCCTCGATCACTTGGCGCGACGAATTCTATGGAGTCCGGCAAAAAATGCATAGCACTCGGCTCGTCCAAGTGACAGTGATTCTGAGTCGAGTCTTAGAATTGGCCCTTGGCCCCATCCTGTATTAGTTCACAACTTAGCTACGAGCAGTCCTTCAAATCGCGCATGGTGTTTAGCGTAACGGCCCTATGAGCTGGGGGGACTGTCCCCCATGGACCCCCATAGAGGGGGCTCTATCCCCTATGCACCTCCCCCAAGTAGGTTGGAGAGAAAACGTGTGCCATGACAGGTCCTCCAAATTAGACCCTAGTGTAGTAATGGCTCTACACAAGCATGGATTCTCACTTGCAAAGGAGCAACCAAAATCCCATACCCGCGAACAAAGACAAACAGAGACCCTAGAACCTCAATGGGCCAATCTAGCCAACAGGGACAAAAAGGCCACACCGCAAAAACACGTATATGTTGCGTCCGGATTGCGTCTAGTCAAAGCGGAATGGAACAATATCAAGCTACAACTGCGAGGATGACTAAACATGACAGTCTTAATGATAGATGCACCTTGAATGATACTACGCAGACGACCCAAGAAATCAGTGGAGGATCCACATCCGGTCGTGTAATTAGGGACTCAAGGGCATGTATCAGAAGGCCTGAATTTACAAGCCAAGAATGGGAAGACGAAGACATAGTACCGCTGGCTTATCTTAGGGTCAAACTCACTGCAAAAAGGGAGCACTGTGTCGACACTCTCATCGGTGAAGGAGCTGATTTTAATATCTTGACCTATGAAGCATGGACCCTACCAGGCCAACCAAAGCTCACACTGACTAATGCAACTCTTAGTCCTTACGGGGGACACTCCCAAGCACTTATGGGGAAGTGCAAAATCCTTGTAACCATTGAAGCGAAAAGCTTGCCTATCCTATTCCACGTTCCTCCAAATAGTGCTAATTGTGAAAAGGAAACCCTCCTCAGATGACCTTTCAAAAGGGTGACGAAGTGTGAGGCCGACTATGTAGCATAGAGGATACACTTGACACTACTGGGTGTGAGGATAATCACAACCTTTAGTAAGGGTGACCTCATCAAACCTCAAGGGAAAGATAAGGAACATCTTAACATACCAGGCAAGCCTATTAATGAGAGCAAGGACTTGTTGAAAGAGTTGGTACAAGTGCATGTTGAACAGAGAGAACTAGTGAGCGAGGCCATGCTTGAAACAAGAAGGTTAGGAGACAATGCCAAGGATAGGCTTTGGACTTAGAAATATCGTAGAAGACCACAAAAGAAGCCCAAGCCTTATAGACAAAGGTATCGATGGAGAGCCAGCACAATGGAGCGGTGGATATCCAAAGCGTTGCTACGTGCTCAAGGGTATTACGCAGGTAACCAATGGATCTGGGTGCCAAAACCCCCGGCTAAACCACCTCTGTCAGATTGAAAGCCAGATTGTATCAAGAGTGAAGAAGCGTTGGAGGAAATCGAAACGAAAAACCAAGTCTCGAGTCAAAAACATTGGAGTGACCGAGCCCCTCACGATCAAAATCAAGAAACCAAACATGACTATTCAAAGGGTAGATCCTCAGCCTAGTGTGCTTGACAAGCACATATTAGATGTAATCATTGAGGGTATGCAAAATCCACTAGTGCCCAAGGAGCCTTTGATTTCCCAAGAGGATAAAAGGCATCATAGGCACAACATTGCTCATGGCAAGGTTAAATGCTCAACAAAGCAAATGGTAGAATCATCTAACAACCACGAGCAAATCTATCAGCCAGAGTCAAAGCCACTTAGGAGTCCCAAGTCTCCTATACCCTCTTTCCCTAATCAAACACATGAAGCACAATAGCAGTCGTCAAGTGCAGCTGCTCAATCCCAATCTCTATCTCCATCTAAGCTTCCAAATGTCCAAGAGGTGGGACATGACGCCACTCATAGCTCTCGGCCCAAGGATATGCCTGTGAAATCTAATGTGACTAGATCAACTGAGGCTCTATCTACACAAGTGAATGCTCAAAGGGAAACAAAAGACACAACCACTTCCGATCTGCGTGAGGACTTGACACTGCAATCTACTAACAGTAGCCAGTTCACTGAACTAGCCGTTACTACTTCCAATCAGGAATCACAGCAGTCACAGCCTTTGTCCGTGACAATTCCCCTTGTGGAATTTGTCCTTAGCCATTCACCAATGGAAGAGGTGCCGCAATCAACATCCTTAATACCTCCAGCACTGCTGAAGCACCTAAAGCCTAGGCTTGAGGAGAAACCTCTCAAAGATGTAGCCAAGGAGATAGCGCATCTGACCAATCAACCTAGCAAGGCTGTTCAACAGGTTGCAGAAGCTAAGTCCCATGAGAGCACACGAGAGAAAGAGAGTGCTAAGGCCCAACCAAGCACATCAACGGCTGACCTAGTTCAAGGACCTGAGTCGTTAAGAATGACACCTTCATTGCCCACAAACAAGAGGAGAACACAACGAACACAATGGCAGTTACAAGTGGCTGTAAACACCAAGAAGATTGAGACCAAGAGCATGGAAGAACTTGGGAATAAAGCATCGAGTCCATCTAGTAAGGAACCCATTGGCATCTCCCCTAACATCGGTGAAACCTCAGAAACATCCGTGTGTTGTGATAAGTCAAAGCAACCATCACCATTAATGATTGTTGGCAACACTCACTCCTGTTGAGATATCGCGCTCCACTCGTGATACGCCAGGGTGACCGTTGTGTATTTATGTCACCGACTTGTCAGTTGCAGATGCGGTTGGTACACCGCCCCTGAATAATAGCTACATGATAGCTATCCTTATCTACTCTAGTTCGTGGCTCAGTTAGTATGCCACCTTAGTTAGTTGAGTTTGGTTTGAGACCCATATCTAGGGTTCTTCTATTTCTTTGTACTTGAGTTCTTTTGGCTTACACAACTAAGAAGAGGAAAACTGTTTTCAGCCTCCACCCTTGTGTGTCTTCCCCCATTGTGCAAGCAAGAAAGCTTCAAGCGAGACTCCTTCCTTCTCTCCCACAATCTTGACATGGTATCAGAGCCTTGTTTGTGGTAAGGAGCTCAAGAAAGCAAGCAAAGCTCGCGGTGGTCTGGTAAGAGGAGCAGTGTTGCTTTCATTTTCTGTTTTGGGAGCAGATCTCTGCAGGTAGCACAGCCGGAAATTGCAGGAGTGCATTGTCTCAGGTTGAGACGCCCTTCGCGGTGAAGCAAGAGGGCAGTATATGCTGCGGGCGAGGGCTTTAGCCCTCGGCGACCTTGTTTTTTTGATTTGAGGCCATTTCGGGGCCTGTTTTGCAGACGGAAGTTTTCTGCACGCACTCAGGAAAAGGCTCAGTTTTATGCTGTGCAGCCACTGTTCTACAGGTCGGTGAAAAGTTACTGTAGAAATTGCATCGTATGCTTGTGCGCAGAGACATTGGGAGTTTCAGAATCATCCTTGGTTCATGTTTATGCAAAATCGTCACTAGGAAGTGACTGTGTGGTCAAATACCACTTTCGCCAATTTTCCAGATTTGCCCTTGTGAGGGTGAAGCTGTGTTTTTTGCAGTGACAGAATTTCTTGCAGGATTCTGTAATGGCGTCTGATTCTCTTTCACAGATTGTCACTGAAAAGCTTGACAAGAACAACTTCCAGGCATGGAAGTTTAGAATGACGAATTTCCTTATGGGAAAAGGATATTGGGAATTTGTTGCAGGAAATGAAGAAGAACCAGTTCTTCCTGATGTTCCCAATCAACAGCAAATGCAGGCATTCAAAGCATGGCATGAGAGAGCCAGGAAAGTTATGTACTGGCTGTCTATCAGCATTTCAGACTCTATGATTGTGCATATTCAGGATGCAAGTACGGCAAAGGAGGCATGGGATACTTTGTCAAAAATGTATAGCACAAATACGCAAGCCAGGAAAATGCAGCTCAAGGAAGAGTTGCACAATGTGCAAAGAGAAAATATGAGCATCAACGACTACCACATGAAGGTGAAGAAGATTGCAGATGCACTTGCTTCCATTGGGTCACCAGTGGAAGATGATGATTTAGTTTATGTGACCTTGAATGGTTTAGGAAAGGATTATGCACAGTTTCGGACATCCATTTCAGTTCGTGAAAGATTTCCTGATTTTGAGGAGCTGATTGCTCTTCTAATTTCTGAGGAGCAAAGAAATGGTGGTGCATCTTCTTCAGGAGGAACTTCAAAAGAAGCTGTCTTCTACTCAAATGCTGGAAGAGGTAGAGGCAGAGGTAGAGGAGGCCGATTTGGAGGCCGTGGCAGAAATCAGAATATGCAGCAAACTCAAGAAAACCAGTCCTATGGAGGAGGACGTGGTAACTCTAGAGGCAGGGGGAGCCAAAGAGGTCGTGGTGGATGGCAAAGAGGTCAAAATGCAAACAGTAATGTTGAATGCTACTATTGTGGTAAAATGGGTCATATGGCTAAAGACTGCTATAAAAAGCAGAATGACATCATGAATGGAAAACTGCAACAAGGAAATTATGCATCCTCTAGTAGACAGGGTGATGACAGAAATGAGCATTTGTTCATGGTGCAGCACATGAACAATTCTGTGACAAGTGCAGAAGAAAGCAATGATGTATGGTATGTTGACTCAGGTGCATCAAACCACATGACAGGTCATGCAGAATGGATGGAGGATGCAAGGAAAATGGAAAAACCAGGATTTGTGGAGACTGGTGATGATACTGCACATCCTATTGTGCAGATTGGAAAAATTCCATTGTCTATGCAGGATGGGAAAAAGAAATACCTGTCCGATGTATTTCACGTCCCGAATATCACCAAGAATCTGGTTTCTGTCAGTCAAATGGTTGAGCAGGGCTTGCAGGTCAGATTTAATCCTCATGGATGCTTTGTTGAGGATATAAAAAATAAAGGTCGCTTGATAGCAAAAGGAAAGAAGAAGGGCATAATGTTTACGTTGGATGCAGACATGTCTGAATTGAGTGCAGCAATGTTTGCACATGGGACCGGTGTAGTTGCAGATATTGATATCTGGCATAAACGCATTGGTCATGTTAATGTACAGTGACTTAAATCAATGCAGGCCCAAAATATTGTTGTAGGTTTGCCAAAGTTCAAGGTTGCAGAAATGCATAAGGTATGTGAAGCCTGTCAGTTTGGAAAACAGGCAAGGAAACCATTTCCTAGACATGTTCAAGAGAGTGAGAAGCCATTGGAATTAATCCACTCTGATGTGTGGACTACTAAAGCTGCATCTCTTGGAGGCTGTCATTATTTTGACACTTTTATTGATGACTATAGCAGAAAAGTTTGGGTGTATTTTATGAAAAAGAAAAGTGAAGTTTTTGGGCATTTCAAAACCCTTAAAGCTATGGCTGAAAAAGAAACAGGTCTGCAAATAAAATGCCTAAGGTCAGATGGAGGGGGAGAGTACCTCTCACATGAGTTCGCAAAGTTCTTACAGGAGCATGGCATAAAGCAGCAATATTCATGCAGTTATACCCCACAACAAAATGGAATTGCAGAAAGGAAAAACATGCATATTGGAGAGGTATCTCGTGCCATGCTCAATGAAAAAGACTTGCCAGATTTTTATTGGGCTGAAGCAGTTGCTACAGCAGTCTATATAATGAACAGGACTCCCACTGCAGCAATACATGGGATGACTCCAGAGGAGAGGTATACTGGTAGGAAACCAGATATTTCTCATTTGAAAATTTTTGGTTGCATTGCCTATGTACATGTGCCAGATGAGTTGAGATCCAAGTTGGATCCAAAAGCTGAGAAGTGCATCTTTATTGGTTACTCTCTGCAGCAAAAAGGGTATAGATGCTATAACCCTTCTACTCGTAAGTTTACAATGAGCAGAGATGTTGTTTTTGATGAGATGAGTAGCTAGTATAAACCAGTAAATGTGATTGATGATGTAGATGCACAAAATGGTAATGCTGCACAGAATTCACAGCAGCAGTCACAAAATATTAGTGGACCTAGAGCGTGGTTCACATTCTTCGCCGTGGACAGGCAGATTGAGATCAGGAGAATCTTCTCAAAGCAATGCAGATAGTGGTATGCAGGTATCACGAAAAGGAAAAGAGAAGGTTGATCAGCCCATGTTTGATGTGAATGCAGGTCACTCTTATGTGGATGGTGAATCCAGTGGCTCAGAACAGAGCATTGATGATGAATTGGGTATTCCTTCTATTGTTACACTTGGAGTAAGGAAGACCAGGGATGTTTTGAGAGTACCTAGGAGTGAACCTACTTTGCGCAGGTCTACGAGAGCTAGGTATCCTGTGGATAGGCTGAAATATGATGGATTTACTGCCATTCACTATGCATATATGGTCAAAGTGATACAGGAACCAGAACCCACTTCTTTTGAGGAAGCCATGGGAAAAGAAAAATGGGAGAAAGCCATGGATGAAGAAATGGATGCCTTGGAAGCTAATGCTACATGGGAATTTGTACCTTTGCCTAAAGGTAAAAATGCAATTGGCTGTAAGTGGGTTTATAAGGTGAAGCACAATGCAGATGGTTCTGTGAACATATACAAGGCAAGATTAGTAGTCAAGGGGTATGCACAAACATATGGTATTGACTATGAAGAAACATTCAGTCCGGTTGCAAGGATGGCAACCGTAAGAGCGGTCATTGCGATGGCTGCATCAAAGGGATGGTCTTTACATCAGATGGATGTAAAGAATGCCTTCTTGCATGGTGATTTGCAAGAAGAGGTCTATATGGAGCAGCCACCAGGTTATGTGCATGCTGTTCATCCTGAGTTTGTTTGCAGGTTGAAGAAAGCTTTGTATGGCTTGAAGCAAGCACCTAGAGCATGGTCTGACAAGATAGGACAGTATCTTGTCACTATTGGCTTTCAGATTTCCAAGGCAGATTTCTCACTTTTTGTGAGAAAAACAGAGAAAGGTATTATGCTACTTGTCATTTATGTTGATGATTTGATTATGACAGGTGACAGTGATGAAGATATCCTTCATGTGAAAATGCTATTGAAGCAGAAGTTTGAGATGAAGGATTTGGGAAAGCTGCGTTATTTCTTGGGCATTGAGGTGATTAGATCACCAAGTGGGATACAGCTCTTGCAGAGGCAGTATGGATTGGACATGCTGTCCAAATATGGGATGACAGGCTGTAAGCCTATTTCAGTTCCTTTGGAGCAGAATATGAAGCTGAGCATAGATGTAGGTGAGCTTCTAGAAGACCCTACTATGTACAGACGCATAGTAGGAAGTTTGATTTATATGACTATTACCAGGCCAGATTTGAGCTATGCTGTTGGATTGGTAAGTCAGTTTATGCAGGCTCCAAGGAAACCACATTTGGATGCGGCTAGACGCATACTCAGGTATGTGAAGTCCACATTGCAGTATGGACTATTTTATGAGACTGGGATTCAGATACAGTTGCATGGATACACTGATGCTGATTGGGCTGGTAGTATTCATGATAGACGATCTACCAGTGGATATGTGTTCTCTTTTGGGAGTGCTGCAGTCACTTGGAGCAGCAAGAAACAGCCTACAGTTGCCTTGTCGAGCACAGAGGCTGAGTACAGGGGTGCAGCAATGGCTGCATGTGAGGTAGCTTGGTTGCATAAGCTACTTTATGATATGCATCAGTCTATAGATGGGCCAGTTGTCATTTATTGTGACAACATGAGTAGTATACACTTGGCAAATAACCCAGTCTATCATGCTAGAACAAAGCACATTGAGGTGCATTATCACTATGTGCGAGAGAGGGTTTTACTAGGTCTTATTGATCTAGTTTATGTCAGCACAGAGGATCAGGTAGCTGACATATTCACGAAGGCATTGGGCGCAGAGAAACTGCGCAAGTTCAGAGACCTGCTTGGTGTGCAGGAATTGGGATTGAGCTCGAGGGGGAGTGTTGAGATATCGAGCTCCACTCGTGATACGCCAGGGTGACCGTTGTGTATTTATGTTACCGGCTTGTCAGTTGCAGATGCGGTTGGTACACCGCCCCTGAATAATAGCTACATGATAGCTATCCTTATCTACTCTAGTTCGTGGCTCAGTTAGTATGCCACCTTAGTTAGTTGAGTTTGGTTTGAGACCCATATCTAGGGTTCTTCTATTTCTTTGTACTTGAGTTCTTTTGGCTTACACAACTAAGAAGAGGAAAACTGTTTTCAGCCTCCACCCTTGTGTGTTTTCCCCCATTGTGCAAGCAAGAAAGCTTCAAGCGAGACTCCTTCCTTCTCTCCCACAATCTTGACAACTCCACCAACAACATAACTTGTATTAACAAATCAAGAGTGGATATAACATTGTCACAATAGGGAGAAAAATCTATACCAGTCGCATCCAAGGAGAACCATGATGCAATAACAACAAAGCCTTAGGAGAAACATGGAAACCCCGAGGACATAAGCAATCCTAGAGTTGACCAATCTTGCTCATCTAGTCCTGAGCCCCCAGCTATGCTAAAGCCTAGGGAAACTCCTAAAACCTTGCATGAGATAGCAATCGAGCAAGCCCTCATTGAACATAGAAGTGTTGCAGAATGCTTAATTGAGTTGGATGCTAAGCTCAAAGTGATCGCACATGTCTATATCCTTGGAGACATGGGAGCATTCCCTAGGGAGGAGCTTGAAGAATACTTGCCATTTCCCCTAACTTGGGAAGAGCAAGAACATCTTGATGAGCACTATAATAGGCTCCTGTGTGAACGCATGTGACTCATCTTTGACGAGGAAGCCAACAAACTACGCTTAACTGTGACATTCAATGATGTGCTTTGCCAACCAAATCTCTTAGAGATAGAGCAATTAAAGCGACAATCAGAGGGTCGAAGTCAATTTGAAAAATGTTGGTTTGAAAACCGCGTTACAATGACCAAATTGTGAGCCCAGATTATGACAGTCTTAGAGGAGCGATTGGCCAAATGGTGATCTCAAAGAGACCCAACCTATGTGGCGCCAACTTCCTTTCGAGTGTGCTAATTACCATTCGGGGTATGGACTTAGCCAAAACTAGCCAAGAAAACTCTCTAATTGATAAGGTTCTCACTCAGGAGGAGCTACATGTTCCGAGTAGGCTCGGACAAGGTACCATGCTACTTGATGTTGCAAAATATCTATTGTTGTTGAGTAAGCTGCCATGAGTACTGGATGCGCGTGCCACATTCCAGGATAATCCTGAGTTCTACAATTGGTTTTTATCCTCATGAAGTGACAGGGATGCATGAATTATACATAAATGAACAATATGTTTTATGACTGTGAATAAATAATACCCAAGCAAGCACACACACAAGCAATGATAGTTGAGAGGAGAGAGAAAAGTTTGGGGGTTTGACAGGCTGAGCTCCTAGGGTCCTCCTCTCACTACACATCTAGAAGTCATGTGACCGTTCCTGCCTCCACATGGAAGGCATGCAGCCCTCATTGCCACCATAGGAAGCCTTGATCAACACCTTCCTTTGAGGGTGTACACGGGGCACTGTCCCTTTCTATGGGCTCTCCCTCTGCTTTCGATCTCCCCTTCTAGAAATGAGTTCTACCCCATCTCATCACAACTAGTCCATGTGATTTGGGGTGAGTAAAGATCTACTACTAGCTGGAATACGCCCCGTGGTTGAAGCAAGACAAATATTATCATGAGGGCCATCCCTCTACAACAACCATTGCATGCCTCACCACACCCTTTGTCATATATGCTTGATAATCCACTGTTTAATCTCTTTCATGTGAATAATTCTATCCTGCCTCAGGGCCTAACCCTTGGTTCACATTTTGTAGGTTCCCCCATAGTAGTTGTCATGGATCATGTAGTGTAGTTGGCGTGCAAGGAAGCCCTCCGCCGTCCGAGGGAGCATAAGGCACTGGCGCCTCCACCAGAATGCTACGTACCTACTCTAAAGAGGTACGCACCAAAAAGAGGCCCGAAGTGACACCGCCCATGACGCAGATCGAAAAGTCCCCAAGCCAAGAGGACGAAGGCTCAAGGGAGCACCCAAGGTGTAGTGACACCGGCTGTGTAGGCCCTCACTAGACACTCGGGCACCAAGTGCTCGAAAGAGGATAAGGTAGCTAGAAACAAGAGGGAATTCGATGAATTATTTAAAAGTATTCTTGAAAGAGTTGTGGCCAAGGATTGTACCATTTGGGTCCCAGCCAATATCTTCCTTGCCCAGCCTGATGGGAGCCCCTCACTAGCACAGCCCTAGTCGCCCGACCACCCGAACTCACCCCGCCTCATATAGATAGAATAGCCCCTATGTTGTACAAGTTGCTTAACAAAGGCCATCTTGCCATAACTTTTTGTCCTTAAGTGGTTAAAGGGGCAGGCTTCCCAGCTGTACAAACCTCCCTTACCTACAACTAATACATGACATGCCTTTAACAAGTGCCGATGATATGCATCACAGTCAGCATCATAGGATTTTGATAAAGTGATATCTTTTTGTGTTGCATCTGTTCATTATAATTGATGCATGTGACTTGCATATACTCTCACGAAGTGTTGAGTGGATGCAAGACGACACATGTCTTTGTATGAAAGTGTTCTCAAGGCCCAAGTCATTGCAAGACCACCAACCTCACAAAGAGCCATGATAAAGCCTCACTGCCAAAAGTGAAAATCACCCTTGCCGATCGCCCATATCGCGTGGCCCAAAGCACGATCATGGCCACTCTCTCTTTCTGGGTCAAACTCTACACCTAGCACTCACGGCAACTGTTATCTCAATTGTACCAATATCACACGTGACAAAGAGGTTTTGCAAAATCTCTAGTGTATCTCCTTATCTCAACAACTATTCCTCTAAGCAATGAGTCTAGGACACAACCATTGCTGTAATATCCATTTTCATAGCCTTTGAATCTCCACATTTCCCAATCCAATTGAAAGGTTGACAGCCTCAATATATTGCAACGGTTGTACTCATGTTATTCTTTATTTTTTTTAAAAAAGGGGAAAGAAAATGAAAGAAGAAAAAGAGAAAGAAAAAAGAAAAAACAAAAACTAAAAGAAAATAAAGAAAGAAAGAAAGAAAGAAAGAAGCACTCACAATCACAACACGATACCTAGAGGTCCTCAAATTAGGTACACCCAATGACCTTGGTTGGCTGGCTCCATCCCTAGTTCCCTAGCCCTCTACACATCCCCCACAATTGTTCAGGGCACATCAAGGGCATGACATACTTAGGGATCTTGTCTCGCCTATGGTTAGACCTGTCACCTTGACCCAATTGCACAATTCCTTTTTGCACTCTGCCTTAATGTCATTGCAATCGATCATGGTAAGCACTACACGAATGGCCATGAAAAATACACTGTACTCGTCGAGCAAAGCCCAATAGCTACCAGCACATTGACACCAAAATTTTGGTGTCAATGTGTTCAATTATGTTATATCGTGATGTCACAACGCAAAGGATGTCTCATACACCTTCATGTGTACTTCTCCTCAACATGGACAACTTTGCTTCATCCACACATTGTTACGAGGAACTAGACCCGCAGACTTCTAACTACGTAATATCTAAGTATGTACAAGCATTAACATTATATCTACACCAAAATATATACACAGTTTGGGTTCTCAAGTGTAGGACAATACTCTCAGCTTGCTTAGAGTTCGACATGTCTCCCAAACTAATCAAACTACGTCTTGTGCATGATAAAAAGACTAGCACTACCCCGAGGGAGAGACCACATATGAGAGGTTTTCAATTGCAGGTATTGAAGACTCCAACGAAAGTGTCGTTTTCCCTTCATCAATACTCAACTTTGAATTCTTATTCTTTATCATCATGCAAGCCCACAAAGAATCGTCGGTTGTAGAATCCCCAGAACATCAACACCTGTGCCCCCTATCACCAACCACATGCCCCCAATGACCTTCATCCACACCACCACCAAAACTCCTCCATGGCAAACCACAGCTGTCCCTTCCACCCACATCTTCAGTGCATGCCAAAGCTTGCTACCTACGACAATGAGTGCCATGGGACTGGCACTCGTTTAGGAGGGGGGTAATGTTAACCCTCAAACAAACAAGGTGGAAAATCCAAAAAATCTAAAGCAAAAGATAAGACCAAGGAAAAAGTGAAACAGAAGACGAAGGCACGCCAAGAAGAATCTGGAAACACAAGAAGTGTAAAAAATTCCTAAATCAAGGAAAAAGGCACACGAGAAAAAGTGCAAGTCTATACTTTTGTAAAAAAGCACAAGCCACACCATGATTTATTTTTAAGAGTGCCAGGCTCTCACCCGTGCAATTTGTAAAGGTGGATGGGTGGTAGGAAGGAAGCTAGGAAGATAGAAGGACAATGGAAAAAAGGGCCTAAGCCACGGCCAACCATGTAAAAAAGGGGATAAGGGAATGACCACCCAAAAGGGATTTAGGGTTTTGTATATAAAGTTGAAAAGTGAATGAGAAGCTCATTCTTGTGTGTGGCCAAAAGTAGCTCTCTTCTTCTTCTTCTTGTTCTTGCTTGCTTGAGCTTGTGCTTGACAGAGGGAGTGTGAAAGTGTGAGGGAGTGAGTGTGTGAGGGTGAGGGACCGTGGTGGAGAAGCTCTCCTTCTTCTCCTCCCTTCTTCTCTTCTTTTCTCTTCTCTTGTCTTGCTTGCGGCAATGGAGCTTGGAGCGTGGAGCTTGAGGATCGAGCTTGCTTGAAGCTTGCAATTGGATCGTGGAGCTACCGGAGTGCTTGGGAGAGGAGGCAACTCGATCGGGCATGGAGGTAAGCTCACTACACCTGTAGAGATGGATGGTGTGTCGGCTATGTGAGAGGCAGCCATTAGTGCTCGGCTTGGAATGCTTGAAGCAATAAGCGGTCCGCGTATTTCTTGGGCAAGTCATTGACAATGATAACAAGTGCTTTATATTCAAAATTCAACAACTAGGCCAGCCTTAGGGGTTGACTTAGTGAATTGTATGCGAAGGAATGGCACTAGGGACCTATGCAATAGTTGGATATGCTTCGACCACCTACAATGATTGGACCACCATGGCAGTACATGTGTATGACCTAAGGTAGTTTCTCTTACACATAGTTACCATCACAACACGAACTTAATGAACATAGTTCTCCTTAAACTTTGATTCTTGTCTTGTGTTTTTGTAGTGTATAAGAGTTGATAACTCTAGAAATATGCGAGATGAAGGAGGAGAATACAAATGCACAAGTATTTTCTGGACAAAGATGAATCAAGTGAGGACAAGTGTGGCCATCCAAGTACTAATTTTTGAGGATTCATGGCAAATGAGGCATCCACCAGAACTGGAAGGCCATCCACACAATGTTTAATGGTGGTTTGGACAACATAATGCAAGGAAGGGAGAGATCTTGCTTATTTCATTAGGAACAAAGTCTCCAAATACACGCATCATAGTATGTGCACAAGAGTTTTTGAGATGAGCATAAGCATTTGTGTTGTAGGTGGAGGTGTGCAGCCATGGAAGATTATGCAACAGCCAATGCATACAAGCTGGTTGGTCAAGAAGGGATTCAAAGAATCTATTAAATTATATGATGCATGTGTGAGGGATTTTGCTAATGCTTTACTACAGAGCATAAAATGTCATGCATTCATTAGTGAAAAGTTTCATGGTGCAGGATCCAATGTGTAGAGAAGCTTTTGATTCAACTATAGCAAGGACTTATGTTGACACCTTGGCAACAACAATGATAGTTGAGGAGGTGGCAATAGTAACTGAATTGCATCAATATCTAATTTTAGAGGGGACAATGTGACTGTAGCAAGGAAACGAAAGGTTGATGGGAAAGTGGGGTTAGAAAGCAAACGCCTCTCACAAGCTTGAGTATGTGGTTGAAAACATACCTAGAAGAAAGGGTACATGAAAACTAAACTTTGAGGACTCTTTTCCTTCCAACTAGTCAAGGGAAGTATCACCAAATTCTTCGAAGGAAATGGTGGTGGAGGTAGTTCTTCACGACACCATTTGGTCTTCATTTTGGGGCATCATGGAGTGGTTCGGCTCAAGAGGAGAAGCTAGCAATTAACATGGAATGCAGCACCAGTTCATGTGGTTATGTAATGATAGTGTGGATCATACATGGAGCATTTGTTTTTCCATTCATTACGCACCACCCAAAGTTCCACAAGTATGACCAGTGGCACAAGGCACAAATTTGCCAGTAGACGAAATCCATATGTTGGAGAGTGGTGGGTTAGTTTTTATAATAGCTGGTACATGAAGTGGATTCTAATGAGGGTTTATGTAGATACTGGAGAGGTGTTTCACAAGTAGTAAGAAAAAACATAGACTCCACATTAGCTCTAAATGCAAATGTGAAGGGCCACACATTGGCGAAGCCCTTGAAGCATGAGGTTTTCAAACTAAAGCCACCTAGCTCAAGTGTCTTGCAAGAGTGTTATGATGTGTACATTGCAAAGAACTCAAGATGTAATTGTTGAGATTTCATGGACCATGTAATAGAAGAAAAAACATTTTGGCATGCAAGCACATGTACTATGTGTATCTCTGAGTTTGGAATGGATGCAAATGTAAACATGTTTATACACCAACCCATGCTTATGGAAGAAAACTTACACCTCATATTTGGAAGTAGAAAACTTTTCCAGCACCATCAATACTGTGACCAAGAAAGCAACACCAATGCTGCCTCTTAGCACAACCACCTTTTATTTTATCGAGAAAATAGTGTCATACAATTCACTCAGTTAGCTTATGTCAAAATTTTGACAAGATTTTGGTGACATTCTCTCTCTTCGTTTGTCAAGCAATAGCAATATTGCCAAGATTTAAAGCAATATAAATGTACATTTGAATTATTTTTATGAATTGTATTGTATCAAATTCATTGGGGGGGAAGGGGAGGGATCTATCAATCCATTGCAATTAAAGTTCCAATAATACAGAGTGGTTGCACGGGTGTTCACATTATGATAGCGAGAGAGAGAGAGAGAGAGAGAGAGAGAGAGAGAGAGAGAGAGAGAGAGAGAGAGAGAGAGAGAGAGAGAGAGAGAGAGTGTGTGTGTGTGTGTGTATGTGAAGATAGTGGTGGCCATGGTGATGGTGGCGAGGGGCATAGAGAAAGAGAGATAGATAGTGTGAAGGTAGTGGTGGTGGTGAAGATAGTGATAGTGGTGGTGGAGGCAGAGGTGGTGGTGGTGGTGGAGATAGCTATGGTGGTGTTGGTAGAGGTGGAAATATCTAGGGGTAGAATAAGTGGACTATGTGGAACAAAAAACAGTAGTTGCCTATAAAAGCTTGCTTCTTGTCCTCCCCCTTGAGAAAAATGAATGGAAGCTTATTCTAGTGTGTGTCAACTTATGTGGCTTTATCTTGCTCTTGCTTCTTAGCTATTTGCATGCTATTGAGAGAGCATGAGAGAGTGTGTCTTAGAGACAAAGAGTGAGTGTTGGTTTGAGAGTGTGATAGACAAGAGATGAAGCAATCCAATGAGTTAACCTCCTTCTCCTTCTCCTTCTCTTCTTCTTCTCTTACAATGGTGGCCCAAGCTTAAAGAAGGTTCATGAGTGTGGATAGAAGGTATGGAGCAAAGGAGGCAACACATGGATCATGAGGCCATCTACAAATTTGGATCAAGACTGCAATGAGAGAGGAAGGAACAAGGTGTATCCACTACAATCTCAAAGTCATTCATTTTCTTTTGCATTCATGTGAGAGTGAGCTCAATGGTTTAGAGAGGGGAAGCAAACAACTAGGTGAGAGGCAATCCAACATAGAGGGTCAAACTCTTAAAGGGATAAGAGTTTTGATCATGTCCAGTTGTTGGAAGTGCATAAAAGACTCAACACTTTTGGTTCCTTGGCTAAGACACAAGCGCAATCAACCAACTCAGTGCTCAACTTCTTCATCATTGCATAAGATCAGGAAGCTTGTAGATTCATGTGAGTGTGCATATGATTAGGAAGCTTTTGGAAGAATGTGAGTGAGAGATCATCGGGAAGTCTATTTTCATGTGCTTGCTAGTTATTTCTAGAAGATGCATGGTTGGATTAGAAAATATGGTGGTTTTTAAATATTGCTTGTTAAAGGTATGACTAACCAACATTGTTTTGCTAATTTTGTTGAACCTCATGGATCTGTAAGAGCATAAAGAAAATCAAAATATGCATTTGAAGAGAGGTAGAAGGAGTTGAGGTTCTCTGGTCCATAGTGCTAAATGGATTTTTTGGGTTGAGTACCATGCGAGCCTTTAGACCCCATCTTGTCAGTGGTACTCAAAGTGCAACCTTGCACACTTGGGTGCACTAAAGTACATAAATGGAGGGAAGAAGAAGGAATGAAACTCTTTTTAGCACTTGAATGTGACTTCAAAGGTGGGAAGAAAGAGATAACATTGTTGAATAAAGACACACATAGAAAGGAGAATATTTTAAATACATTTTTGCAAAGGAATAACTATCTTTTCAGGGTATAAATGCCCCATCACCTTTCACAAGAGTGAATAAAAATAAAATTAAGAGAAAAATGGTGCCATTAAGATGGCCCCACTAGAGTTGGGGAGAGATGGTCACTTGAGTGGCTATTGCTCTCAATCAAAGCATGTTAAGTTGAAATCAATTGTTTCATGATAGAAAGGCACTCAAAAGCACTTGTTGGAAAGCATTGGAATGCTTAACCATAAGGGGCACTTGAATTTAGGGAGCATTCGATAGCAAGCAATGATTGAAGCACTCAAGGACACATGTTTAGCCCTCCAAATCAAATTAGTTTTGGGATACTTTGCTCAAGGAAAGGAGGCATGAAGCAGGACCAAGTGGGGAAGCTCCAATTGCAAGAGAAATGGGGGTGGTAATAAGTGGTCGAGTGCAACTAGGGCCACTTTACATTTGAGAGTTTGAGGGCCAATAGGCTTGAGACCTCAAAATGAAAATAAAGATTAGGGTTGCTAATCATACTTGAGGGGGAAATGAAAAAGTGTTGTATTTTTGGTATATCCACACATGTTCATGAGCTTCATAACATAGCTATGGAGGACGGTACCTTAGAGTGCTCATGGTTGTGTGAAAGAGAGAATGTGTGTATGGAGAGAAGAGAAAGCAAGACACAAACTAAAAGAAAAGTAGAATTGTATTCATATTGATAAAGAATGTCAAGAATGATTACAATATGGGATAGAGTCTCTTTTATAGGCATAAAGAAGTTACTCTTATTTACAGCACAAGTGACCTCATTATCACATGGGAGTCCAATTAGGACCACACATAGGTGTGTTTGTATCTTCTCTCATGGATTCAATAGATCTCCCCTTTTTTCACCAAATAGAGAAGGATTCATATGTGAAAATAGACACGAGGGGAGAGAGGTGAAGCACCAAGAGCACACACAATTAATTTGCTTGTGTATGGAACTTTATTTAGTACTTCTAAGCAATATGACTATCGATTGTTAGTACGCAATATGATACACACAAAAGCAATGGAGACTTGATGAGAACATTGAGAAACACGACTGAAATCTTCTTTTCTTCTTCTTTCTTCTTTTTCTAAACAATTAAGTAAGTCTACAACATGATAAAAGACTAATATGAAAGTACTGCAATAACTGTGGAAACTGTGAACTTGCTAGGAAAGAAGAGGTGGCACAATGAATGTGCCATAACCAAGAATGGACTACATATGTATAGTCAGATTTAGAATCACTAGCATATCCTCATGTCAATCACCTGACACGCTCATGAATAATACCATGCCACATCACCAAGGCACATAGTGGATGCTAGCTCATGTAGAGCTTGACATCTCAACACTCCTCTTGAAGCTCAATATGAGCTCATGAACTCCAAGCATAGTCCTAAAGCTTTGAAGCTCCTCAGCTCCCAAGATCTTGTGAAAATGCCAGCATCTTAATCCTATGTGTTGACATAAACCAAGTCAATATCATTTGGTAGAACCTGCTCTTGAATGAATGGTAATGGACCTCTATGTTTTTGGCATGTGCATGACACATTAGATTTCTAGCCAATTGAATGCTATTAAGGTTATCATAGTAGATGCTAACCTTCTTATTAACTAGCACTATAATTATGTCAACTGTGGGTAGGTGTAACAAACTAAATATAAAAAGTGATAAGTCAGTGGGGGGCATGTCAGGATCGTAATGACCACCAATGTGGTAAGTGTAAATGTGCAAATCCATCTAACATGTTGATTCATCATCATCAATGTTTGCATATGTTGAGCTTGGCATCTAAACACTCCCCCTAAATCTCAATTGTATCTTTGCAACGCTAAGTAAGCTTCAAAAATTTTGAAGCTTCTTTGCACCCAATACCTTTGTGAAAATGTTAGCTATCTAATTCTATGTATTGACATATACTAATTCAATCTCTCTTACAAGTACATTCTTTCTCAAAAGTGGTAATATACCTCAATGTGTTTTGTCCTAGCATGGAACATTGGACTCCTAGCTAATTGTATGTTGCTCATGTTATCACAATGAATGAAAACTTAACCATCTCCATGTACATCCAAATCACCTAACAACTTTTGCAGCCATATCATCTCACATATTGTCATAGCAACACCTCTATTCTTAGCCTTTGTACTCGATAAAGCTGTTAGAATATCAAGCTCCCATTACTCTTAAGTTATTCTATCTTTATGTGTGTGATCGACATTAGCTGGATACAGATATACACATGTGTGACATTCAATAAGTTGATGTAGTCAGTGACTTAACCACAATTAGTCTTGGTTAGTCATACCTATGTGGGTAAGTCTCTTTCAGTTAGTATGATGGAAGAATAATGGAAGGAACAAAACAATGAGCTGAGGCTCATCTTCCACTCCACTCTGTCTCTCTCCCTCTCTTCCAATATGGTATCATATCTCGAATGCCTAAAGCCTGAAGGCTTGGCAGTGGCCATTTGACATCAAGACATCAGATCTGAAAAAAACGTCATCAAAGGAGACTGTGCCTGTAGTCTGTTTTTTTTAATAGAAGCTATATCTTGCTACAAAAATGGTTTTTGGAGAAATGGCCCACCACGCCTAACCGTTTCAATGTGATCTACAACTTTGCAAAAGAATTTTTTTTCAAATTCCTCACAGATTTTGAGATATTCAACATAGACCTGTGCAGACTGGCTGTTTATTGTAGTAAATAGCAGGTGATTCCAGGGCACTGGTGGCTTTCATCCTAACAATGTATGTGCCCTTATTATCATGGATTTGAGCATGATATTGGAATGTTAAATACTCAGTTTTGGAGCTTATTTGCAGGCTGGAAATAGTGAACTGGTTGTTGTCCTGAAATTGGAAACAATATACCTACAGGGTTGAAGTATCTACGATGCTTATTTCCTACTGACAAATGCTTGGATCATACCACTTGAGTGGTAGATGATTTTTGGGATATTGTGAGTGCTGAAATTCCAAAGTTTGGACTGATTTTTTGCTGTTTATACCAGGTTATTGACTAGTTATTTTCTGTAGGAAGGATACCTATCATCTTCACTTGACATACATGCAATATATTCTGAGCAGTTGGACATGTATCAACTCTTGCATAGAGTGGCAACTGAATGAGATGTTTTGGGGCTATTTTGAGGTCTAAATACTCTTGTTTTAATAGAGAAAATACTGTTGGTTATAGCATTGGGATGGTTGTATTTGGTATTGCTACTTGCATACAGTACAAACATTGATACTTGTATGGACATAGTTTGTTTTGCTTGGATGTTTTGCCACTACCATAGAATGTTTTGAACAAATTTGAGCTTGGCTTATGCTCAATTGACTATGTTTTTTCATATTTGGAATACAGTTTATAGCAAGCAGGTTTTCAGGAAAACTGTCATGAATAGCAGGAAATTGGTCTTGAACTGTAGGAAAATGAGTCAGATACTTACAGGTTGTAAACATCATTGAATACCTAAGCTACAACTATGGTAAATGCTCAAGGCACTGACAATATCACTCAAATTGTGTGAGAAAAGATGGACAACAAAAATTTTGATTTATGGAAGTTTCGTATGAATAATTTTTTGGTTGGCAGGGTTTATTGGGTCTTATGTACAGGTGATGACGCTGAACTTGAAATACATGAAAGGAATCCAAAAAATGATTAGAAAGGGGCTCATAAGCTATGGACTGCGAGAGCATGCAATGTGTAACATTGGTTTTCCTTATGTATATCAGCCTATGGTTATATAGATTACTGGATGCAATTCCCCAAAGGATGCATGGGACATACTCATGAAGAATTATGGAAATGTAACACATGCAAGAAAGATTTAGCTGAAGCAATAGTTCAATAACATGTCTAGGAATGGTAGAAGCATTCAAGCCTACACTACAGAGATCAAGAACATAGTGGATCAGCTTGCCACCATTGGATCTTCAGTGTCTAAGGATGATATGATTGCAGTGACATTGAATGGACTTGGCAAAGAGTATCAAAATTTGATACGTCTATTTTTGTAAGAGTTGAATCCCTTGATTGGGATGATGGGCTTCAAATCATAGACACCCCATGGAGAATGGTTTGATGAGATGGTTGCAAGTTCACATGGTTATCTGTGTACTGGGGATGACACCTAACATGACATTTAGCACATAGGAATTTTTCTGTTGCTAATGCCTGATGGCAAGAAAAAGAGCATGCATGATGTACTATATGTACCTACAATAACCAAGAATCTTTTGTCAATTGGATAGATGGCAGAATAGAAATTCCAGGTGAGATTTAATAGAGATGGATGCTTTGTTGAAGTATATGGTAATGGCTGCAAATTGATTGCTAGAGGCCGAAGAGATGGCAGAATGTTTACTCTTGATGCATCAATTCCAAAATTAAAAGCAGCCATGTGTGCACATGATGATGGTGCTATACGGGATGTTGAGATATGGCATAAGTGGATTGGCCATGTGAATGTACAAAAGGTGAAATCTATGGAGTAGAAGGAGATTATGCTTGGACTGCCTAAGTTCAAGTATCATGACTTTGGACATGTATGTGATGCATGTCAGTTTGAAAAGCAGGCAGGGTTTCCATTTATGAGACATGTATAGAATAGCTCATGACCCTTGCAGTTGGCACATTCACATGTATAGGGTCTGTCTCATAATGCTTCGTTTGGTGGTG
Organism: Lygodium microphyllum; assembly: GCF_053477565.2. Lineage (NCBI taxonomy): Eukaryota > Viridiplantae > Streptophyta > Polypodiopsida > Schizaeales > Lygodiaceae > Lygodium > Lygodium microphyllum. Next base: position 12,840,267 of record NC_141163.1, on the reverse strand, counting down.
CTCATTACTATGTATCCTTCATTGATGATTTCAACAGGTATACTTGGCTTTACATACTGAAACATAAGGATGATGTGTTTGATGCATTTAAGGACTTCAAGAAGCATGTTGAAAATGAGTTGAGCTATAAAATTTCATGTCTTAGATCAGATGGAGGTGGAGAATATGTCTCTAATTACTTTGACAAGTACCTTGCCAAATATGGGATCAGAAGACAGTTAACTTGCAGCTATACACCGCAACAAAATGGTGTAGTAGAAAGGAAAAATAGGGTACTGATGGAATCGGCAAGAGCTATGCTAAATGAGAAAATTTTGCCAAATGGTTATTGGGATGAAGCAGTAATGGCTGCTGTCTATGTGCTGAGTAGAACCCCTACAGCAGGGATTCATGATGTAACTCCATATGAGAGGTTATATGGTCATAAGCATGACATTTTACACTTGAAGTATTTGGCAACATTGCATATGTGCATTTCCTGATGAAAAGAGGAAGAAATTGGATCCTAAAGCTGTCAAGAGCGTGTTCCTTGGTTATGCATAAGATCGGAAAGCTTACAAGTGTTATGTACCACCTACACATGAGACATTGATTAGTAGAGATGTTGTTTTTTATGAGTTGGCATTGTGGTATGGTAATCCTATTGCAGTGGCTACTACTGATGGATTAGCCAGCACTAGTAATGTTGAAGACACACCTATAGTGAGTACATCTATGAGTGGTCCTACAAGTGATGGGTCACCTATAGTAAGTCCTTGGTCAGGCCGCTTGCGGAGTCGTACTCCTACATCCACTGACACATATATGTCAGTGAGGGGGAGATTGGATAAGGGAAAAGAAAATATGCTTGAGGATGCGACAAGTCCACTTACAGCAGGTTATGAGTCGTCCAACAGTGATAGCTTGGATAGTAAGTTGGGCATTTCGTCTATTATGACACTTGGAGCAAGGCAAAGTCGTTATGTACCGCCTCATGAGAGGTAAAGCTCAGAGTGAGCCATAGTTACGGAGATTTGAGAGAGACAAAAAACCAGTTGACAGGTTTAATACATTGGTTATTCAGCCCGCCATTATGCATATATGGCGAGTGTGACAAGTTACAAAAAGAACCTACAAAGTTTGATGATGTAGTTAGAGATGATAAATGGTGTGCTGCCATGGAGGAATATGCAGCCCTGGCTGAAAATGAGACATGGAAATTGGTTGTGTTTCCTGAAGGGAAAGTCCCCACTGGCTGCAAATGGGTGTACAAGGTTAAGTGCAAGTCAGATGGTTCGTTAAAACTCTATAAGGCCAGGCTGGTTACAGAAGGGTATGCACAACAATATGGCCTTAACTATGAGGAGACTTTCAGTCTGGTGGCTAAAATGGCAATAATCAAAGCTGTCATTGCTTTGGTAGCATGCAAAGGTTGGAAATTATGGCAAATGGATATGTCAAGAATGCTTTTTTGAATGGTGATTTGGTTGAGGAAGTATATATGGAGCATCCTGAAGGCTATGTTCACACGGACTTTCCTACATGTATGTAAGCTGAAAAAGGCTTTATATGGACTGAAATAGGCACCTAGAGCATGGAATGATCAGATCAATAGTTATTTACAGCAACATGGATTTAGATTGGGTGATGCAAATCACAGTCTGTTCACGAAGAAGACAGATCATAGATATGTGTTTCTAGTGGTTTATGTAGATGATCTTATCATCACTAGAGATGATGAAGAGGGCATTGCTGGAATTAAATCATGTTTACATGCTGAATTCAAAGTCAAAGACCTTCGTGAACTAAAGTATTTTCTTGGGATTGAAGTAGTCTCTACGCCTCAAGGTATATAGCTGCTACAGAAGCAGTATGCTCATGACATATTACAGAAGTATGGTATGGCTGAATGCAAGCCTATGGAGACACCTCTTAATCAAAATGTCAAGCTATAGATTGATGTTGGGAATGACATAGAGAATGTGACAATGTATTGACAGATGGTGGGCAGCTTGATATACTTAATTATTACCTGTCCTGACTTATGTTATGCAGTGGGGCTGATTAGTCAGTTCATGTAGAAGCCTTGCAAACCACATTTAGATACATTCAGGAGGATCATGAGATATGTAAAGGCTACTACAAGTTATGGGTTGTTTTATGCATATGGAAAATCCCTTGACTTGATAGGGTTTACTGATGCTAATTGGGATGGTTGTGCCTATGATAGGAGGTCAACCAGTGGTTGTGCATTTGGATTGGGCAGCAGTATTATTGGGGGTAAAGGCGCCTCCAAATAGCCACCCGTGTATTACTACACTGACAGTACCTGCCACTGCACACTGCACATGGCGGGCACTCGTCACAGTCACTTATTCTTTATTCTTTTGGTGACATTTTGAATAAAGGAAGGCCCGGCCACACATTGTGGTTGTTGGAGTTCCCACTTTTGAGTCTCTCTCTCTCTTGGCTCTTGCTCTCCATCCGCCATAGCTCTCATTGCCAAGCTTCTTCCTCCTAGGTTCCACTTCCCTTTCAATTGGTATCAAAGCAAAGGCATTGGAGCTTGCCTAGCATTCTCTTCAACCTAAATTTGAAGAGCCTCAACCCGAGCTTCAATGGCAGCCATGGCATCTTCATTTGCAAATATGTTTTGATCTCTCGTCTCCTCTTCGAGCTTTCAGACCTTCATCGGCTTCTTCCTGGGCTGCATTAGAGCCCCCTCGACATTGCCAAGTGCCTCGAAGGCCTGTTGAAGACCACCCAGCCCCCAAGAACAACCATCACAAATTTTGGCATATTTTTAGGTGGCTAGGCTGACTTACCCCTGGCATTTCCCTGCTCTTCCTCAGCTTCCCAGCACTCTTGGCAACCTTCCCGAGCATTGATTGACTCCCCGACATTAGTGCTTGGCTCATGGTGATCGATTCGAGTGCTTCCCCCTTCAGCCCTTTGTTGTATACACAATCCCATGACTGTCAATACAGGGCATCACTTGATATTTACTATTTGATGCTTCTTGGCATTGCCCGTTTGATGCCTATTGATGCCCGGTGATGCATGGATGTTATGGGATGCTATGTCTATGCTTTGGGCTTGATTTGGAGTAGATTTGAGCATCGTTTGAGCTTCATTTAACAGTAAATTTCTTACTGTAATACAGTGGACTGAAGCTCATTTACTTGGTGCATGTATTGGTTCATGGACACGGGGTGCTTACTGGAGGTTTGAATGATCATACCGATGTATTTGGAGGTTGTCAAGTGCTTCTTCTTGGTTACGGAATGCTTTTGAGCTTGGATTAGGTTGGTCATCATCACTGGCATTTGGCTTCAGTTGGCATACTTTGAAAATATTTTATGCCTATTGTCACTGCTTGACATTTAGGCTTCTTGCATTTATGCTTTAATCAGACATGGATGCACTAGATATGGATGCCACTTGGTTTGCCCATGCTTGACAGTTACTTGGAGCTTCATCTTCAGATGTATTTGAGCATTTTGGATCTATTGAGCATTACATTTTGTTGTCAGTTACATGCTCTTTGAATGCTTTCAGGCTTATGCCTTACGGGTTTGAGATAGCTTGGGATTTATGCTCAGGATGTACCCTACTAGGATTTGGCATGTCTGATGCTATGTATTCGATGTATTAGAGGTTTTCTTGCTCTCTTTGCATCTGACTTCACTTCCAATGGGAGCCTCTTGGTATATTTGGATGTACATAGAGTCTTATTTATACTTGAGCTTGAGCTTGTGGGACAATTACATGCATTTGCTCTCTTGAGAGCTTTATATATGCAATTAGTCTGTAGTGGGATAATTTGATATGCCTATTGGGGAAGGCACCTATCTCTATCACAAGTTTGTCAATTTTGTATGCATCTTGCATGGTTACGCATTGAGCTTCTTGCTCTATCAGTTGTGCTTGTGCTTGGTCTCTTCTCTTACCCCAAGACCCATTACATGCATGACTTCTAGACCTATGAGATGTCTCTTGCCTAACAGGTGATTGGTTTGACAGTTCTTGGTACCTTCTTGACCCTGGACACACTGTTGGATGTATCTTGCTACCTAGCAGTTGCAGTGACATATGTATCAGTGATTGCTTCATTTTGGGATAATTTTACATACTGTTGTCACTTATTACAACAAGCTAAAATCTACAGATTTTGAGCACTTCTATGAGGGTAATGCTTACTATTTGATGTTATCTTGATCATATTTGGTGGACAGGTGCTTCTCTTGGTGAAATCCACTCTTTCAACCAGTTTTAGCAGTGGTTTTATGCATTTTCTGCTAATTACAGCAACCTGCAATTTTATGTTTTTGCTTTGATTTAGGATAGTATGGCTAGTCATCTGAAAGATATAGCTCTCTTTAACATTGCCAAGTTGGATGATACCAACTATGGGTATTGAAAGTCCCAAATATGGCAGGTTTTGGTACATAAGTTGCAGATTAAACCCTTACGTTTCAAGGGTGTTAAACCTGAGGATATGGATGATGATGTTTGGATGGAAGTTGATGAGCTATACAAGTCTACCATTATTTTGTCACTCTCAGAAGAGGTCCATCATAATGTTATTGAAGATGAAAATCAGAGTGCATGGGATTTATGGGAGAAGACTTAGGAGCTCTATATGCAGTAGAGTCCTGCGTATGTATTGGCTGAAGTAGTAACGGACCTTCGCATGAAGGAGGGGACCTCCCTTTCATCTCATTTCAGCTAGTTCCATGCTATCATGAAGAGTCTGTTGTCACAGGGAATTGAGTTCAAAGACAACTTGCACCCGTTGTTTCTGCTTGGCACCTTGCCTGAATCATGGGATGTCTTCCGTACTGCCATATACACAAACAAGCTTGATGGGCTGAAAATCAAAGATGTTGAGAGTGCTTTATTGACTGAGGAAATCAATAGAAGAGACAATGATGCTTCATCCACTTCACATGCATTGATCGTTAGAGGTGGCAGGCATGGCAGACATGATAATGACTCTCAGAAGTCCATGTCCAAGTCACGTGGTCACAATAAGTCCTGTGGACGGAAGTCTAATCTTACCTATCATTATTGTGGGAAAGCAGGACATATTAGGCTGTAGTGCCATAAAATGCGTAATGATAAGTGCAAGGAAAAGGGAAAAGAAAAAGTGTAGGAAAAGTCTTCTGAGCACAATATTGTACCTGCAAAGTCCAGTGTGAAGATAGAAGAGGTTAATGTCATGTAGGCCATTGATTCAGATGATGATTATATACTTGCAGCTTTTTCATGCAATGCCTTATAGGCTTTTGAGATACATTCTATGTATACGCAGTGCTGGCTCTTGGATTTGGGTGCATCATTTCATGTGACACCCTATAGAGATTGGTTTCATACCTATCGTACCATGTCTGGTTTTAGGCGTCTTGGTGATGACAAGTATCTTGACATTGTGGGCATTGGAGATGTTAGGCTGCAGTTTTCTTTTGGCAGTTCTTTTGTTTTGCATGATGTATTTCATGTACTGCGTTGACTCTAGCCTTATGTCACTTGGGTAACTTGATGATGCAGGGTATTTTGTGTCTTTTGGAGACTCTGCATGGAAGATTACTCGTGGCAAGCTTGTGCTTGCAAGAGGTGCCAAGTCTGGTAGCCTCTATCCCTTGTATCTAGAGCTACATTAGATCATGTTTTGTTTGTGGGATCTATTCCCCATGTATCCCTTTGGCATGCTCGTTTGGGGCATATGTCTCTTAAAGGAATGAAAATGCTCTGTGCTTTGCAGTATCTTCCACCTTTTGACTCTTCGCATTTTGATTCTTGTAATCACTATTTGTATGGCAAGAAGACTAGAAATACACATAAAATTTTTGGTAAGAAATGCATGGGTGAGCCCTTGGCTCTTGTGCACTCAAATGTATATGTGCCCATGCCGTGTCAGTCACTTGGTGGAGCAAAGTACTTTGTTACTTTCATAGATGATTACTCACGTAAGTTTGGGCTTATCCCATAAAGAGAAAATCCAATGTCTTAGACACATTTCAACATTGGCTTGCATTGGCAGAGAACCAATCTGGGAAAAGGCTAAAATGCTTAAGGTTAGATGGGGATGAGTATGTATCACATGCTTTTGAGTAGTTTTCTGATGGGCGGGGTATTAAGCATCAGTTGACCACCCCTTACACCCCTCTCCAGAATGGTATAGCTGAATGCATGAATATGACCATTCAGGAAAGGGTCCATAGCATGCTTAGCTAGGCTGGCTTACTGCAACACTTTTCGACTGAGGCAGTTACTACTGCAGTGCATCTCGTTAAAAGGTTGCCTAGGAGTGGCATTGACTTTCAAGTTGCAGAAGGCAAGCCCCCCTCTTATGATCATTTGCGTGTCTTTGGATGTGAGGCATTCTGCCATGTGCCCAAGGAAAAACGTAATAAGTTGGATCCTAAAAGTGTCAAATGCATTTTTATTGGCTATGGAGATGCAAGCAAGATGGGTTATCGTCTATGGGATCCGCAGGTGCGGAAAGTGATCCATAGCCATGATGTCATCTTTCATGAGGACAAAATGCATATGCAACCTGAGAAAGTGGTTGAGGTACGTAGAGTTATCTTTCAAGAGGAGCCACCTGCTCCCATTCAGCCTGTTGCTCCATGGCCAACTAGACAGCGTGCAGCATCACCTGATGCTCATGGCCCAGATACTAGACATGCTGATCTTAGACAAGATGTCGGTCAGGCAGCAAAGCCTAGGTTGAGGTGTTCTACTAGAGATAGATGACCTCCTCATTGTTTTGCGCCCTCTATGGATTATGTACTGGTTACAGATGCAGGAGAGCCTCTCACTTATGATGAGGCTATGCACAGGGGTGATTGTCACTCTTGGGAGAGGGCTATGTAGTCTGAGCTTGACTCATTGCATAAGAATCAGACTTGGGGTTTGGCTTCCTTGCCTTAGGGTAAGAAGTATTTGCCATGCAAGTGGGTGTACAAGCTGAAAAGTACCCCTGGACACTCCAAGTCGACATACAAGGCTCGATTGGTTGCTAAGGTTTTAAGCAGGAGCATGGTGTTGACTTTGATGAAGTCTTTTCTCTTGTGGTCAAGATGACCACCCTACGCTTAGTCTTGGCCTTGGTTACATAGCTTGACCTAGACTTGTACCAGATGGATGTCAAGACGGTTTTTTTACACGGGGACTTGTATGATGAGATTTACATGGAGCAGCCTAAGGGCTTTGCAGACCTTGGCAGGGAACAGCTAGTGTCCAAGCTAAATAAGAGTCTATAAGGCTTGAAGCAGGCACCTAGGGAATGGTACCATAAGTTTGATGCATTCATGCAGTCACACAGGGCTACATCTGTAGTGCTATGGATCCGTGCTTGTACATGAAGAAAGCCTGTGATGGTTCTTTACTGATTTTGGTACTCTATGTGGATGACATGCTTTTAGCAAGGACAGCTCATGAGGAGCTAGATGCTCTTAAGTCTTAGCTCAAGAAGATCTTTGAGATGAAAGATCTGGGACATGCCTCTCATATACTTGGTATGCACATTACGCACGATAGATCTCAGGGGCTACTCTATCTGCCACAGAGGGAGTACATTCATAAAGCCCTTGAGTGCTTCTGCATATAGGATGTTAAGCCTATTGGTTATCCATAACCTTCTCATGTGAAGGTTTCACAGGCCGATTGTCTGTAGATAGATGAGCAGAGGGCCAAGATGGCCAAGTTTTTCTATGCATCAGCCCCATGGGTAGTCTTATATATGCCATGATAGCCACCCATCCAAATATAGTTTTTGCAATTGGGGTTGTGGCACGTTATATGGCTACACATGGCAAGAAACATTGGGATGCCGTGAAGGGTATCATGAGGTACCTGAAGGGCACAACAGTTATGTGTCTTTGTTATGGCAGCTAGGATACAGAAGTCGTGGGATACACTGACTCTGATTATGCAGGACATGTAGATAGTAAGAAGTCCACTTCTGGCTATGTGTTCACTTATGCTAGAAGGGCTATCTCTTGGATTTCCAAGGTGCGGAAGTGTATGGTCCTTTCTACTACAAAGGCTAAGTATATTGCAGCCACAAAGGCTTGTAAGAAGGCTCTCTGGTTAGGCCGCTTGATTGCTGACCTTGGTATGACAGATGCTATGCCTACAGTGCATTCGGATTCTATGACTACCATTCAGTTGGCCAAGAATCCAGTCTTCCATGCAAAGACGAAACATATTGAGGTGAGGTATCCCTTCATTCACGAGATTGTTGACGATATGCCTGTTGACCTTGTCAAGATTCCAATTGAGCAGAATCCTCAAGAGATTGATGGGCATTGGATGAGATGACGCCTTTTTCTGCATCGTGTTGTACATGTGTACATGTTGCACTGTCTTTTCTTTTTTCTCTCTCATTGGGGCAGATTCACATTTAAATGGGAGGTTGTTGGGGATAAAGGTGCTTCTGCCTAGCCGCTCATGTATTACTACACTGACAATACCCGCCACTGCACACTGCAGAAAAGGTGGCAGGCGCCCATCACAGTTACTTATTCTTTATTATTTTAGTGAGAGTTTGAATAAAGGAAGGCCCGACCACACTTTGTGGTTGTTGGAGTTCCCACGTTTGAGTCTCTCTCTCTCTTGGCTCTTGCTCTCCATCCGTCATAGCTCTCACTACCAAGCTTCTTCCTCCTGGGTTCCACTTCCCTTTCAAGTATGACCAATTGGCAAAGCAAGAAACAACCTATTGTTGCATTGTCGAGAACTGAAGCTGAGTAGAGAGGAGTTGCCTTAGCGGCTTGCGAAGCAGTTTGGTTGATGAAACTGTTGAAAGACTTGGAAATACAGCTGGAAAGCAGAGTGAGATTTGCATTGTGATAACCTCAGTAGTGTTATGTTGGCTAGCAATCCTGTCTACCATGTTAGGTCCGAACATATTGAGGTTCACTACCATTTTATCATAGAAATGGTTCTTACAGGGCAGATTGACTGTGAAGACTGAAGACCAGTAGCATACATATTTACCAAGTCTCTTGATAAAGAAAAGTTCATATACTTCAGACAGCTACTTGGAGTTTATCAGATGGTTTGAGCTTGAGGGGGAGTGTTAGAATATCAAGCTCACGTTACTTTTTAGTCGGTTTATCTTTATGTGTGTGACCGACATTAGCTGGATACAGCTCTACACATGTGTGACATTCAGTAAGCCGATGTAGTCAGTGACTTAACCACTCTTTCAGTTAGTATGATGGAAGAATAATGGAAGAACAACAACAATGAGCTGAGGCTCATCTTCTGCTCCACTCTATCATACCTATGTGTATAATTCTCTTTTAGTTAGTATGATGGAAGAATAATGGAAGAAGAACAACAATGAGCTAAGGCTCATCTTCCGCTCCACTCTGTCTCTCTCCCTCTCTTCCAACAAAAGCAACAATAGGTTGCTTTTTGTTGCTCCATGTAACTCCTACACTACCAATGAAAAACATGAATTTGCTAGTAGATCTTCTATTAGATATGCTACTAGCCCAATTTGCATTTGTGTATCCAAGCAAATGTATATCCTTAGCTATATCATTAAAAAGTCCATAATGCAAAGTGAACTTGATATACCTCAATATGTGTCTAACTACATCCAAATGAGGCCTTCTAAGCATCTACATAAGTTGATTGACAAGGCCAACAATACAATTCAAGTTTAGCCCTGTGATAGTTATGTAAATCAGGCTCCCTACTATTCGCTTGAATATAGTAGGGTCTTCTATACCATCTCTAATATCCACACTCAACTTCACATTTTACTCCAATGGCACTGAAAGAACACCATATTGGGGAATATGGGAATTTTTCATAAGTTTGGGATGTGTGGTCAATTATTTGGATTTGTCATAACTTGAAAACTATAACTCCAAATTGAGTGCTCTATAGCTCAAGAGATTCCATTTTTCAAGTGCTTTCCAATGATAGGCCACATCATATGGTTTTAAGAAACTTATGGGAATGTTATCAAAGTGCCATCTTTTTAGTATTCAAAAAATGAAAATTGGGAGATTCCCAATGTAACGTGTTCGGTTATCCACTTGTGGGACACGTCTTAGCAGCCCATCAGGAGGGGAATCTAAAAAGCGCCACCTGGCACTCGCAAGGAATGTCACAAGGTTTGCGATCTAGGTCTTCTCGAGTCTGCCCCGAAGCGGAAGTATCGGGCCGTTCCCACTTAGGACTGACGTGAAGTCAGGGGCTTCCCTATCAGCCAAGTCTCTAGGAAGTAGCTAGCGCCGAGAACCACTTTCCGTAGGAACAGCCGAGTCAAAGCGGATTTATGATGCACTTGGTTCATGGAGAATGGGAAACGAGAGGGATGCGAGGCTCAACCTCTCTGCCCATAAGGCATAGTCTCATTCCACTCCCCTAAAGCAGCATAAACTGGGATTCTAACTCTATTGACTCTAGGTCTTCACAGTTTCATTATCACGTCTTTTGAGAAAAGTTCCCAGCTAACAGGGACCACCCTTCCATAGGACAGACCCAAGTTACGTCCACCGTAGTTTCCTCAGTTTGATTAGTTATCTAATTACCTACCATATTATGTTTGACATGCAAAAGCAGCTTCCCTTAATTAATCAATTTAAACACAGATTCCTTCATGCAACTTACGCATTGACATTAAAAAACAATATCAAGCAAGTTCCTTTTCCTAATATTTGACCTTTATTTATCATAGCCTTGGAATACATCAAGTATCATGCCCGAAGGCTATCCAAGCACAATCAACATGATTGCTGCTCCAAGTTTCGCCCGTAGACTAGTACACGGGCCTTGAGATCGCATCTCGAGTCATGTCGGCCTCTTGTACAAGATTCGGAGGCAAGGAATTTACGGCCAGAGTCTCCCCTAGCACCCAAGCATCCTCCCGCTCCAAGCAGCACCCACAAAGAGACCTCTCGCAGCGGGTTCGGTCCATGTACCCGGCACGGTTAACAACCCTCTTGGATAGGGCCAGGCAGGCAGTCGAAGGTAACTGAACCTGCCTCTCCCTCCAGACTATTAACCTGAAGCATTAAGTGTTTGGCCTTGAATTAGTTCCTTGAGCAAAGAAGTTCGACAATATACCTAAGAGTACAATCATGATCATTTTTGTGGTCGTTCGTACGACCAACTGTGCTAAGGTGTGATTCCTTTTTTTTGAATACTCTCAGCATTCGATCCTGGATAGTTCGCAACTTGGTGAGATTCCAAGGGCTTGGCAAGCTAGGTTGGTTGTTTCCCCTTTTTCTTTGGGTTAGGGTTTGTACCCTACCAACCCTAATTATCCTTACCTTAGGTCTCCTTGTAAAATAGATTTTGGACGACCCTGTCGCCCTCAGTTGATTAATTTGCTTCTTGGCAATTCACAATTTTCCTAAGTTTGACAAATCAGTCCCCAAGAGAGAGAGTTGTAGTAGGGCGAATACTCGACTTCTTAACGAATCTAGCTTGTAATTAGATCTCACCTCCCTTGGTGTAAGACGTAGTAGTAGCATCTTATGATTTAGTTGCAATAGCATCTGACCTTGCAGACTAGTTGCACGAGATAGGTAGCAATGCCTATATTGAGGAATTACATCCCTTTGTCGATATTACTAGTATTCGTGTCCTAAGGCCTTGTACCCTCTCTTACTCGCAACATAGAATGATCTAAGTACGAGAATGCTAGATTAATTCTGCAAGCGCAATACTAACCAATATTTTAACTTAACTTAACCTATCTTTCATATTGAATGTAACTGTCATTTCATGCGTATTATATGCTTTTCATCAAATGAAATATAACCCCTTTCTCTTTTCATACATCTACTTATGCATGCAAGTTATGCTACGTAAATTTATAATGTTATAAAAACATAATCTTTTTTTTTCCATGCAAGTCACGCCAAGTCACACAAATAAGAATGCAGTTGATTATGCAAATTCTAAATAAAATATAACTCTTTTACTCCTCTTCCCTTGCAACTATCTATTCTTTAATTAAACATCCTTCTATGAATTAACCTATTTACGGTCGTCACAAGGGATTTTTATTGCACAAATGCATAATTCATTTCTTCCAACCTAAATTACCCAATGCAAACCTTCCAATGCACAAAAACATCGCAATTTATATTTAACCTATATGCGAGATGCAACTAGGACATTATTGCATAAGTGCATCTTTTAACACTTGAACCATATATTCAAAAATGCAACAACCTTTCATCATGATGGTGCGAGGAATATAAGTGCCTTGTCATGCAATTTAAAACTTTTTCGAACATTCCTAAGACCCTTTTTTAAAACAAAGCATTCTAATAATGCAATTAAGTTTTCCCTATGCGAATTTATACTTAATGTACCCATATCATGCGGGAACAAAAAGGGTGAATTTGATGGAACTTGAACTTCCACAAGAGGGGTATTATCAGCTCTCACGCTTCGGGTGGGGACTCCTACATGCGCCCCTCTTGCTCCCGCGTGTGCTTCTTTTGTGTGGCACTTTGGGGCCATCGCAATTGGGACTTGGAAATAAGTCGGGCGGGTGGAGGGTGTGCTGAAATTCTCATCAAACTGGCAGTCCTTCCCTCCCGCAAGAGAACTCTCTCCCGCAAGGGAACTCCCTTCACAGACGAGTTGCATGCTTCCGTGGTCTGCGGGTGAAACACCCCCTAGGAAGCTTTTTTGTGGAAGCTTCTCAAGAAGCTTCTTTATTTTTTTAAAAAAATATAGCTATCTTCTCAACCATTGCTACATCCCAATGATGAGCGTGACCAACAACATTCTCAAAATAAGTAGGCTCAACATTCTCAACCACCTTTACCATATAAGCATAATGGTGAGCTATATAATCTTTAAAATCAAATATTTTAACACAGTATTTAACCTCGCTAAACCTATGTACCACTAGATCACTGAGTGGAGCTTTTACATTACCATGTGTTATTTATACACCTAGTGTTCTAACTAAAGTAATACCAAGCTTATCATCCAAAATCTCTAAACCACTAGAATCTCCATCAAATCCCAAACGACTAGTAGATGCCTCATTACCATCTAATAATTTTTTCTTTTATTTTTATTTATTTGTAACACTTGTAGATGCATGCAAAGATGTGGGGCTACTCCTTAGTCTCCTAGACCAAGGACTACTGTAGATGGAGTACTAGATGATGTTTCTAGTCCACTAAGACTCCATGATTCTTGCTTTTCTTTTTTATATAACTATCATAATAATAATCATGATCATCATCTAATACATCACCACTAGATACATACTAACTATTCATCTCATCAAAAATAACATACTTGCTCACTTTGAACTCACGTGTGTGAGAGTTATAATAGTGATATCCTTTTTGCTCTAAAAAGTATCCAACGAAAATACTTTTTTCAACCTTTGGATCAAGCTTCTTTTGTAGCTCATCAAGCATATTAACATAAGCAATATAACCAAACACTTTCAAGTGTGACACATTTCAGTTCATGGAATGACTCCCAAAGAATACTTTACAAGCAAGAAACCAAATGTGTCACACTTGGAAGTGTTTGGTTATATTGCTTATGTTCATGTGGTTGATGAGCTACATAAGAAGCTTGATCCAAAGGTTGAAAAAAGTATTTTCATTGGATAATCTTTAGAGCAAAAAGGATATCACTATTATAACTGTCTCACAAGTGAGTTTAGAGTGATCATATATGTTATTCTTGATGAGATGAACAGTTGGTATGTATCTAGTGGTGCTATATTAGATGACGATCATGATCATGATTATATAATTATATTTTTTTAATAAAAGAATCATGGAGCCTTAGTGGACCAAAAACATCATCTAATACTACATTTATAGTTAGCCCTTGGTTTAGGAGAGTAAGGAGCAACCCCACATCTTCAAGTACATCTATAAGTGTTACAAATAAATAAAAAGAAAAAAAGAAAGTGTTAGATGGTAATGATGCATCTACTAGTCATTTGGGATTTGATGGAGATTCTAGTAGTTTAGAGATTTTGGATGATAAACTTGGTATTCCTTCAGTTAGAACACTAGGTATACAAAGAGCACATGGTAATTAAAAGCTCCACTAAGTGATCTAGTGATACGCAGGTCTAGCGAGGTCAAATACTCTATTAAAATATTTGATTTAAAGATTATGTATCTCACCATTATGCTTATATGGCAAAGGTAGTTGAGGATGTTGAGCCTGCTTATTTTGAAAATATTGTTGGTCATGCTCATCAGGATGTAGCAATGGTTGAGAAGATAGCTACATTAAAAGCCAATAAGACTTGGGATCTAGTACCAATACCTAAGGGTAAGAAAGCTATTGGCTATAAGTGGATCTACAAAATTAAGCATAATGCAAATGGTTCTATTAGTAGGTATAAGGCTAGGCTTGTTGCAAAAGGCTATGCTCAAACATATGGCATAGATTATGAAGAGACATTTAGTCTAGTTGCTAGGATGGTAATTATTAGATATGTGATTGCTTTGGCAACAGCAGCCAAAGGTTGGAGTTTGCAACCAATGAATGTAAAGAATGCATTCTTGCATGGTGAATTGCAAGAAGAGGTGTATATGAAGCAGCCAATAGGTTATGAGGATTTAGGGCACCCACATATGTGCGCAGGTTAAAGAAGATGCTCTATGGACTGAAGCAAGCACCTAGAGCAATCTCACAAGATCAAATTAAAAGGTGATAGGGCAATTACACCCTAAAAAGATAGATATTCCTTTCCAAAAATGTATTTAAAATATTCTCCTTTCTATGCATGTCTTTATTCATGAATGTTATCTCTTTCTTCCCACTCTTAAGTCACACTTGAGTGCCAAAAAGAGTCTCATGCCTTCTTCTTCCCTCCACTTATGCACTTAAGTGCACCCAAGTGTGCAAGGTTGCACTCCAGTACCACTGACAAGATGGTGTCTAAAGGCTAGCATGGTACTCAACCCAAAAAATCCATATAGCACTATGGACTAGAGAACCTCAACTCCCTCTACCTCTCTTCAAATGCATATTTTGATTTTCTTTATGCTCTTACAAACAAAATCAGCAAAACAATGTTGGTTAGTCATACCTTTAACAAGAAATATTTAACAACCACCATATTTCCTAATCTAATCATGCATGTTTGGTTGATTGCGCCTGTGTCTTGGCCAAGGAACCAAAAGTGTTGAGTTTTTTGTGCACTTCCAACAACCGGACATGATCAAAACTCTTATCCCTATTCCTTCCTCTCATTGTAGTCTTGATCCAAAGTTGTAGATGGCCTCACAATCCATGTGCCGCCTCCTTCGCTTCGTGCCTTCTATCCATGCTCTTGAACCTTCTTTAAGCTTGGGCCACCATTGCAAGAGTATGGAGGAGAAGAAGAAGAGGAGGAGGAGGAAGAGGAGGAGAAGGAGGAGGAAGGAAGGAAGGAAGGAAGGAAGGAAGGAGAAGGAGAAGGAGGTTAAGGCATTGGATTGCTTCACCTCTTGTCTATCACACTCTTAAACCAACACTCACTCTCTGTCTCCAGGACACAATCTCTCTTACTCTCTCAATAGCATGCAATAGCTAAGAAGAAAGAGCAAGACAAAGCCACATAAGTTGACACACTCTAGAATAATCTTTCATTCATTTTTTTCAGGGGGAGGACAAGAAACAAGTTTTTTGAGCGAGTACTTGAGTGACCTTTTATAGGCAACTACTATTTTTTATTCCTCATAGCCCGCTTATTCCACCCCTAGTTATTTTCACCTCCACCACCACCACCACCAATGCTACCTCCACCACCACCACCACTACTGCCACCACTACCTTCACCCTGTCTATCTCTCTTTCTCTATGCCCCTCGTCATCACAATCACCATGGCCACCACTATCTTCACATACACACACACACACACACACACACACACACACTCTCTCTCTCTCTCTCTCTCTCTCTCTCTCTCTCTCTCTCTCTCTCTCTCTCTCTCTCTCTCTCTCTCTCTCTCTCTCTCTCTCTCTCTCAAATTGTTCCATCTATTCACTCTCTCTCATGCACAAGATCAATCCACATTATATAGTAATTCCTCACATTGAATTATGACATGTGTTGTAATAAACACTTCTCTTAAATCATATATATATATATCTCTCTCTCTCTCAAATTGCTCCATCTCTTCACTCTCTTTCATGCACGAGATCAATCCACATTGTATAGTAATTCCTCACATTGAATTATGACATGTGTTGTAATAAACACTTCTCTTAAATCATAAATCTCTCTCTCTCTCTCTCTCTCTCTCTCTCTCTCTCTCTCTCTCTCTCTCTCTCTCTCTCTCTCTCTCTCTCTCTCTCTCTCTCTCTCTCTCTCTCTCTCTCTCTCTCTCTCTCTCTCTCTCTCTCTCTCTCTCTCTCTCTCTCTCTCTCTCTCTCTCTCTCTCTCTCTCTCTCTCTCTCTCTCGTCATCATAATGTGAACACTTGTGTGGCCACTTTGTATTATTAGAACTTTAATTGCAATGGATTGATAGCTCCCTCCCCTCCCCCCCCCCCCCCCCAATGAATTGCAATGGATTGATAGCTCCCTCCCCTTCCCCCACCCCCCCAATGAATTTGGTACAATATAATTCATACAAACAATCCAAATGTACATTTATATTGCTTTAAATTTTGGTAATATTGCTATTGCTTGACAAACAAAGAGAGAGAAGGTCACCAAAAGCTTGTCAAAATTTTGACATAAGCTAGCCAAGTGAATTGTATGACAGTATTTTCTCGATAAAATAAAAGGCAGTTGTGTTAAGAGGTAGAGTTGGTGTTGTTTTGTCGGTCATAGTATAGGAGGTGATGGAAAATTTGTCTACTTCCAAATATGAGATGCAAGTTTTCTTCCATAAGCATGGGTTGGTGTATAAACATGTTTACATTTGCATCCATTCAAACACTCAAAGGTACACATAGTACACGTGCTTGCATACCAAATATGCTTTTTCTTCTGCTACACAGTCCATGAAATCTAAGCAATTACATGTTGAGTTATTTGCAATTTACACATCATAAAACTCTTGCAAGACACTTGAGTTAGGTGTCTCTAGTTTGAAAATATCATGCTTCAAGGGCTTTATCAATGTGTGGCCCTTCAGAGTTGCATTTAGAGCTAATGTGGAGTTTATGCTTTTTCTTGCTGCCTATGAAACACCTCTTCAATATCTACATGAGCCCTCATTAGCATCCACTTCGTGTTTTGCCTTTTGTAAAAACAAACTAGCCACTCTCCAACATGTGGAATTCTTCTATTGTCAAATTTGTGCCTTATGTCACTGGCCATACTTGTGGAACTTTGGGTGGTGCATGATGAATGGAAAAACAAATGCTCCATGTATGATCCACACTATCATCACATAACCACATGAACCGTGCCACATGCTATGTTAATTGCTAGCTTCTCCTCTTAAGCTAGACCACTCCATGATGCCCCAAAATGAACGTGTAGGCATCTCGTGTGTTGTGTTTTTGATTGGTTTTTTGCATGTTCTGTGCCTAGCTCCTAATCATCCTTGACATTGCATGCGACTGCGAGCTAGAATTCTTTTTATAGCCCAAATGGTGTCATGAAGGACTACCTCCACCACCATTTCCTTCAAAGAATTTGGTGATACTGCCCTTGACTAGTTCGAAGGAAAAGGGTCCTCAAAGTTTAGTTTTCTTGTATCCTTTTTTCTTGGTGTAGATACATGTGTGCATGTGAATGTATATGTGCACAGTGGATTAAGTAACAATGAGGTAATATTGTTGTCTCAATATTAAGTATTTGAACAATTTGAAAAATAATAAATATTGTACGTTTTTGTAGTAAGTATAACAAATAGCTTGACATCATACCCCCTTGTAGTAAGTTCACACAACAATGCTCAATTGAGTGTAGCAAAAACATCTCTGATGTAGGTTTGCTTATGTGTACACAATGGAAGTGATGGTATGAAGGGATGCAATTCTAAATCACACACATAAAAGAGAGAGGTATGTGAATGTAAATATGCATGTGGAAGTAACAATGTGATATTCTTTTTGCCCCGATGTTAACTACTAAAAGTTTCTAAGATAATGGATCTCATGTTGATGTCAGGAGGCATATTCCACGATGGATTCCATGAGGTTTTTTAGTGGATTCCGTAAAACTGTTTATTTGCCAGGGCTCATACACAAGAAGGATTCCTTGTGTGAGAAGTTGATGGGGAGAGGATTCCTTGTGCGAGAAGTTAATGGGGATGCCTATCCTTTTCGTGCATCAGATTAATTTAATGTGCATGTGGGTGATTCAATAAAGGGTGATTTCGTAAAATACATATTAAATTAATGGACGTTTACGAGTTTAGAGTGCGTACTTGAATAAAATTAAGGTTAAGACAGAGTTCCAACACCTATTTAATTATTTTGTAGCTGAAGATTGCTAGGTATTCACTTTTTTGGGTTTTATTTAATTATTTTCTAACAATTATGAATGCTTCAGTTGATGTGTAGAGCAGGCAGCGGTGACATTGGATAGCACCGAGTGATGGCATGAATCCAAATGCCTAGAAGAATTACTATTTTTATGGGTGTGCGCATTGGCATGGCGCCAATATTTATTTAAGTATGCTTATTTATTAAAGTGCTTAACAAAACATTTATTATCTTGTATGTGCATATGCGCTCGGTTAAATATTTCATTATTTGATATTTGTATTTGCGCACAATCCAACTTTTGGATGCCCAAACACCTTACTTTATATTTGGAAAAACACAAATGCAAAAGAAAAAGCATGCTATTTGTAAAGTGGGCTATTTTTGAGCTTGAAGATAAATAAAGCTATAAATACATGCCTTGTGAAGCGCTCATACAAGGCATGGGGGAAGATTGCACCCAATTTGTGTTCAAAGAGGAGAGAGAGACAGGGAAAGACAAAGACCATACTGTTGCGCATACCCTTTTGCAACCAGCCTGGCCTTATATCTTTCCAATGATCCATATGATTTACATTTTACCTTATACACCCACTTACATCCAATAGGTGTTTTGCCCTCAGGCAACTGTACCAAATCCCATGTACCATTTTCAGCCAAAGCTGAATATTCCTCATCCATAGCAGCACGCCAATTCTCATCTGCAACTGCCTCATCAAACTTACTTGGTTCTCTAAAACATGTTACTTTCGTCATATAAGCATAATGACGGGCTGAATATCTAGTGTAAGTATACATGTCAACAAGTCGTCTGACCCTCTCTGATCTCCTGAGCTGTGGCTCACTGTGGGCTTGCCTCTCATGAGGCGGCACATAACGGCTCTAGCTAGCACCTAGCGTCATAACAAACGGAATCCCTAATTCACTGTCTAAGCTGTCATTGCTAGATGAATCATAACTTGCAGTGAGTGGACCTGTTACATCTTCAAAAACCTTTTCTTTTCCCTTATCTGTTATCCCCCTCACTGACATATCCGTGTCAGTGGATGCAGTAGTGCGACTCCGTAATCGTCCTGTCCAAGGACTCACTGTAGATTATATATCACCTGTCTGACTACTCATGGAAGTACTCTCTACAGGAGTATTTTCAACATGACTCATACTGGGTCAACCATCAGTAGGCACTGCAACAAGATTCCCATACCAGGATGCTAACTCATCAAATACCACAACTTTGCTTATGAGTGTCTCATGCGTAGAAGGTACATAACACTTATAAGCTTTCCGTTCCTGTGCATATCCTATAAACACACTTTTCACTGCCTTAGGATCCAATTTCTTCCTCTTCTCATCCGGTATGTGCACATATGCAATGCTGCCAAATACCTTCAAGTGTGAAATGTCAGGTTTATGACCATACAACAGTTCATACGGAGTGACATCATGAATCCCTGCTGTAGGGGTTCGATTCAGCACATAGACAGCAGTCACCACTTCTTCAGCCCAATAACCATTTGGCAGACATTTTTCATTCAGCATAGCTTTAGTTGACTCCATCAAAACCCTGTTTTTCCTCTCTGCAACACCGTTTTGCTACGGTATATAACTGCATGTGAGCTGTCTCCTGATCCCATGTTTAGCAAGATACCTGTCAAAGTAGTTTGAGACATATTCACCTCCTCCATCTAATCTCAAACATGATATGTAACAGCCCAATTCATTTTCAGCATGTTTCTTGAAGTCTTTGAATGCATCAAACACATCATCCTTATGCTTCAAGATATAAAGCCAAGTGTACCTGCTGAAATCATCAATAAATGAGACATAATACCGTGCACCGCCAAAAGAAGCATTATGTGAAGGACCCCAGACATCAGAGTGCACCAACTGTAAAGGTCTAGTGCTGTTTTTTACATGTCTCATGAAAGGAAACCGTGTCTGCTTCCCAAACTGACATGCAGAGCATACATGACCAAAATCATTATACTTGAATTTAGGTAATCCAAGTACTACTTCTTTCTAATGCATGGATTTTAGCTTTTGTACATTGACATGTCCGATCCGCTTGTGCCAAATCTCTACATCCCGAATGGCACTCTCATCATGTGCAAACATGGCTGCCTTGAGTCCCGAAATGGTCGCATCCAATGTAAACATCCTGCCATCCCATCTGCCCTTGGCAATTAACTTGCAGCCATTTTCATACTCCTCAATGAAACACCCATCTTTGTTGAACCTCACTTGCAAATTCTGTTTTGCCATTTGACCCACAAACAACAGATTCTTTGTTATGGTTGGTACATGTAATACATCATGCAAGCCTTTCTTCTTGCCATCAGGCATCATAAGAGGAACAATCCCTTTATGCTTTATGTCATGTTGGGTGTCATCCCCAGTACATACATGACCATGTGTACCTGCAACCATCTCATCAAACCACTCTCCATGCGGGGTCATATGGTTTGACGCTCCAAAGTCAATGTACCATCTGTCATCTCTATCATGTCTCGATGCATTTTTAGATACATGTTGCATGCAAAAGAGTCTATCAACTGGCTCATCATGAGCACCATTGGAAGATGCATAGTGCCCATGTTGTTTGCCCTTTGCCTTCATATCTCCCTGCTTCTTGTAACAATCCTTTGCAATATGCCCATACCGGCCACAATAATGGTAGTCCTTGTCCCTGTTGGACTGATCAGACGACTGCTATGAACCAGATCCACCACCTCTACCTCGGGGTGATCTCCCCCTGCCTCTAAACCCACCAGATCCACGCTGGCCTTGTGTATTTGCACCATGCCAATTACTTTGCTGCTGCTGCTGCTGTCCATAAGTATTACGAGTGTCACCACGACCTCAAAATGAACCACGACCTCTAGATCCTCTACCACGCTAGCTAGAGTATAACACAGTGTCTCTACTCTGAGATGCACTAGAACCTGTATTCAAACCAAGTTTGACTTCCTCATGCAGCAACAAGGCAACTAGCTCTTCCCAGCTAGGGAGCTCTTCTCTAACAGAAATGGAAGTGTCAAAAGCTTTGTGCTCTTTGCCTAAGCCATTCAAGGCAACAGCAATCATATCATCTTCTGATACACTTGAGCCAATAGTAGCAACTTGATCAGCTATGGTCTTAATCTCCGTGGTATATGTCTGGATGCTCTTGCCATTCCTAGACATGTTGTTAAACTGTTGTTTCAACTGAATCTTTCTTGCATGTGTCATGGTTCCATAATTTTTCATTAGTATGTCCCAAGCATCCTTCGGAGTCTCACATCCAGTGATTTGAATTACCATAGCATCAGATATACATAAGGAAAACCAATGCAGCACCTTGCATGCTCTTTCATTCCATAGCCTGTAGGCTCTTTTCTGTTCATTTTTTGGATTGTGTGCAGGCAACTCAGGAGCAACTTCATCTCCAGTACATAAATCCCAATAACCTTTGCCAACCAGAAAGTTTTTCATTCTGAATTTCCATAATGCAAAGTTCTTATTATCCAACTTCTCTCCAACTATCTGAGTGATATTGTCAGTTCCATGTGCATTAGCCATTATGCAATAGACTGTCTATCAAGTGCCTGACTCCCTGCAGTCCAATAAGTATGATTGACTAAGTTCAGTCCATTAACAGTTCATGACAGCTTTCTGCACTAAATTGCAGAAAAAAAACCAGGGTATTTCAGCCCACTGACACCCCAAAACAACCCACAAACAAGTGATCTCAACTGTAGATATAACTGTCAATACATAAGCTATGTGCTTGCTTCAGCTTAAGCTTCTGTAACCTCACTGCCAGGGTACATACATGCAGTCTGAAAACTGTAAACTGTGAGTAACCAACAGCAATTTCAAGTCCAAAACTGAGTGGTAATCATGTCATACATGTTCCAAAATATCCCAGGTAGCTGCTAGTACATTTGGCAGTCAAGACATGAGCATAAAGGCACAGAACAGTGCATAACCAGCACATACAAGTGTCAACAAATTCAGTTGCAGGTTGCAGTCAACCAGAATTCAGCATAACAAGCTCCAAACCACTTCAAAGTGTCTTCAATCCAAATCATACATTTGCTCCAGTATGACAAGGTCAATGCATGACTATGTAGTGACCATAGACTGTCTATCTCTAATGAGCAAAGTCATACATTATTTCTGCAATTTGTACTCAGCCAACAAGACAAGATTTCATTTGCTTCAACTCCAAAAATTTCAGCATTCAGTAGCACTTAATGCTTTTCTCAACCCATAAACATTCTGACATACACATGTCAGTACATACATCTCATAGATGTCACCAAATATCACACTATGCTTCAGTAAGGAACAAATGCTTGATGTCCATATTAAATGACAGTTTTTAGCCTGTCTGAAATGCTCCAGATCTGAGTATTTCAATTACAAAAATCAGCTTGCAATGGATCACAACAAGTACATATGATCTACAGCATATATTTATGCTCCAAGAGTGCTTCTGGGCTTGTCAGAGAGCTTCCAAAGCTCTTCAATGTGTTGCATATACCATGTATACTATGTATACAGTAGTGCTGCCCTATTTTCTAGATCTGCCCACTCTGATCTCAGCTCATGTCAGAGCTTAAGGTCAAGCATTTGCCTCTTGCCATCTTAAAACACTTCATACCTGTCATAATCAAGCATTTGATGAAGTGCAGCCCAACAACTGAGAGTAGGAAACATGCGCAGTTCACACAGATCTGTCCTTTGCTCCAGCATCTCTGTTTGCTAAGTTTGATGCTGATGGAGCACACACTAGTGCTCAATACACCCTTCACAAGGCTCTGAACAAGCCACAACCTGCAGCTTGACCCATAGAGTAGGTAATCACTCAGTGCATACCTTCCTCTTACAATGGCATTCAGCCTGTTTGAGAAAATGACACAAGTCTTCAACTGTAGATCATCTTCACTCCCTCTTGCTCCAAGAGGTCCACCAAGTAAGGCTCTGATACCATGTTCAAAGAGGACAGAGAGACAGGGAAAAACACCATATCCATGAGCCTTCAGGCTCTCAAGCTCATTTCTTCATGTTCCACACACTAAACTGAAAAGCAAACACTTAACAAGATAAAGTGACCTAGTGTAAATGTAGACTAGACGGACTAACTCTAGTCAGGTCACTAACTAACTACTAACCCGACTTATTTAATGTAGTCACATGTAGACAGCTGTACACACTAGCTGTCATAGATGTCGGTCATAGATGAAGACACACTGGCGGTGAGCTTGATTTCTAACAATTTGCCTCTTTTGTCTCATGTCATGCAAATCTACTTTTACTTTGTACTTGAAATAATGAAGGTTTGTAGACTTCTTTGTTCTTAGGGACCTTCTCGCATTCACTACGCACGTGTACAGCAATCGATCTGTGCACCAATGGTATCAGAGCGGAGGTGAGATCAAGAGCTTCCAATCGCTTGCCATCTCACGCGAAAGCAAATCTCCTAGAACGAACAGGCTCTACAGACTGTCTCACGACGAACTGACAACACAAGCATGTTCTTGGCAATGAACCCCCTCGTTATACCCTCTGATCACGAAGAAGGACCTCTCATAGTAGGTGGAGGACCACTGGGAAAGTCTCTTCTACAAGTCATTTTTCTCATAGAGAAAGCAATTTATTTTAATGCAATGCTAAGCTTATTGTTTAAGCTTAGAGAGAGCTTAAGCTCAAACACTCCTCACACTAGGACTTTGGCATGTACTCGCTAACATTGATTCGATCAAAGGAATGCCGTCGTTCCGCGCAAATCATTCCAAACCATTTAATCTTTTTAAAATCTTTAAGCTATTAAGCTTAACTTGAGCTAAAGCTTAACTACCAATATTTTACAATAGTAGGTGTTCATATTGTGGTACAATTTTCAGTTAATGGTAACTTTGATACAAAGCAATTCAATTCTAACTTCTAAAAATTCAATTAGAATCGTTTTGTTCCTTCTTCTTTTCGTAAACCCTAAACTCGACCTCTTGCTTTAGAAACTACTAATTCAAACCCTAAGCCTTCCCTCCAGCCAAATCCCAATATACCCAAACTTCCAATCCTTACCAACAATGTCTCCAAAGCAAAGGTTATGTTTTGCTACAAGTGTCATCAGCTTGGACACTTAGCAGCGAATTGTCAATCCAAGAAGCAAGCTATTCAAATCAATCATTTGGGAGCAACTGATAATGAGGACCATGAAGATATGCCAGAATTCACTGAAGATGATGATGATATCAGTGATGCTTTAAATACTTTACCAAGTATGCCAAATCATCATTCATTATCAAAAATGTTTTGTGCATGGTCAAGAAAAGATTTTTTTGCATGATGATGGAAGCACACATGATTTTATTTGTGCAAAGTTGATAAAAGAATTGAATTTATCTATTGTTCCAACTCATTATCACATAAAGGCTGCATTCTTAGGCACTAGATACAATGGTACATAAGACGTGCATGATTTAGAGATTAAAATCGGTGATTATGTTGAGCGCATAAATTTCTTGGTTGTGCCTTTGCAAGCTAGTGATATTATTTTAGGAATGCCTTAGCGTCACAAATATAACCCTAATATAGATTATTCCATACAATGAAAATGTCAAGATTGTGGGAGAGAAGGAAGGAGTCTCACTTGTAGCTTTCCTCCTTGCACAATGGGGGAATGCACACAAAGGTGGAGGCTGAAAACAGTTTTCCTCTTCTTAGTTGTGTAAGCCAAAAGAACTCAAGTACATAGAAATAGAAGAACCCTATATATGGGTCTCAAACCAAACTCAACTAACTAAGGTGGCATACTAACTGAGCCACGAACTAGAGTAGATAAGGATAGCTGTCATCTAGCTATTATTCATGGGCGGTGTACCAACCGCATCTGCGAACTGACAAGTCGGTGACATAAATGCACAATGGTCATCCTGGCATATCACGAGTGGAGCTCGATATCTCAACACTCCCCCTCAAGCTCAATCCCAATTCCTGCACACCAAGCAGGTCTCTGAACTTGTGCAGCTTCTCTGCGCGCACCCAATGCCTTCGTGAATATGTCAGCTACCTAATCCTCTGTGCTAACATAAACTAGATCAATAAAACCTAGTAAAACCCTCTCCCGCACATAGTGATAACGCACCTCAATGTGCTTTGTTCTAGCATGATAGACTGGGTTATTTTCCAAGTGTATACTACTCATGTTGTCACAATAAATGACAACTGGCCCATCTGTAGACTGATGCATATCATAAAGTAGCTTATGCAACCAAGCTACCTCACATGCAGCCATTGTTGCGCCCCTGTACTCAGCCTATGTGCTTGATAAGGCAACTGTAGGTTGTTTCTTGCTGCTCCAAGTGACTGCAGCACTCCCAAAAGAGAACACATATCCACTGGTAGATCGTCTATCAGAAATACTACTAGCCTAATCAGCATCAGTATATCCATGCAATTGTATCTGAACCCCAGTCTCATAAAATAGTCCATACTGCAATGTGAACTTCACATACCTGATTATGCGTCTAGCCGCATCCAAATGCGGTTTCCTTGGAGCCTGCATAAACTGACTTACCAATCCAACAGCATAGCTCAAATCTGTCCTGGTAATAGTCATATAAATCAAACTTCCTACTATGCATCTGTACATAGTAGGTCTTCGAGAAGCTCACCTGCATCTTCACTCAACTTCCCATTCTGCTCCAAAGGAACTGAAATAGGCTTACAACCTATCATCCCATATTTGGACAGCGTGTCCAATCCATACTACCTCTGCAAGAGCCATATCCCACTTGGTGATCTAATCACCTCAATGCCCAAGAAATAACACAGCTCTCCCAAATCCTTCATCTCAAACTTCTACTTCAATAGCATTTTCACATAAAGGATATCTTCATCACTATCACCTGTGATAATCAAATCATCAACATAAATGACAAGCAGCATAATACCTTTCTCTGTTTTTCTCACATAAAGTGAGAAATCTGCCTTGGAAATCTGAAAGCCAATAGTGACAAGATACTGTCCTATCTTGTCAGACCATGCTCTAGGTGCTTGCTTCAAGCCATACAAGGCTTTCTTCAACCTGCAAACAAACTCAGGATGAACAGCATGCACATAACCTGGTGGCTGCTCTATATAGACCTCTTCTTGCAAATCACCATGCAAGAAGACATTCTTTACATCCATCTGATGTAAAGACCATCCCTTTGATGCATCCATAGCAATGATTGCTCTTACGGTTGCCATCCTTGCAACCGGACTGAATGTTTCTTCATAATCAATGCCATATGTTTGTGCATACCCCTTGACTACTAATCTTGCCTTGTATCTGTTCACAAAACCATCTGCATTGTGCTTCACCTTATAAACCCACTTACAACCAATTGCATTCTTATCTTTAGGCAAAGGTACCAATTCCCACGTAGCATTTGCTTCCAAAGCATCCATTTCTTCATCCATGGCTTTCTCCCAATTTTCTTTTCCCATGGCTTGCTCAAAAGAAGTGGGCTTTGGTTCATGTATCACTTTGACCATATATGCATAGTGAATGGCTGTAAATCCATCATATTTCAGCCTATCCACAGGATACCTAGCTCTGGTAGACCTGCGCAAAGTAGGTTCACTCCCAGGTGCTCTCAAAACATCCCTGGTCTTCCTTACTCCATGTGTAACAATAGAAGGAATACCCAACTCATCATCAATGCTCTGTTCTAAGCCACTCGATTCACCATCCACATAAGAGTGACCTGCATTCACATCAAACATGCGCTGATCTACCTTCTCTTTTCCTTTTCGTGATACCTGCATACCACCATCTGCATTGCTTTGAGAAGATTCTCCTTATCTCAATCTGCCTGTCCATGGCGAAGAATGTGAACCACTGCTAGAGGACGCTCCATATCCACTAATATCTTGTGACTGCTGCTATGAATTCTGTGCAGCATTACCATTTTGTGCATCTACATTATCAATTACATTTACTGGTTTATACTAGCTACTCATCTCATCAAAAACAACATCTCTGCTCAGTGTAAACTTACGAGTAGAAGGGTTATAGCATCTATACCCTTTCTGCTGCAAAGAGTAACCAATAAAGATGCACTTCTCAGATTTTGGATCCAACTTGGATCTCAACTCATCTGGCACATGAACATAGGCAATGTAACCAAAAATTCTCAAATGAGAAATATCTAGTTTCCTACCAGTATACCTCTCCTCTGGAGTCATGCCATGTATTGCTGTAGTGGGAGTCCTATTCATTATGTAGACTGCTGTAGCAACTGCCTCAGCCCAATAAAAAACTGGCAGGTCTTTTTCATTGAGCATGGCACAAGATGCCTCTCCAATATGCCTATTTTTCCTTTCTACAATTCCATTTTGTTGTGGGGTATGACTGTATGAATATTGTTGCTTTATGCCATGCTCCTGCAGGAACCTTGCAAACTCATTTGAGAGGTACTCTCCCCCTCCATCTGACCTTAGGCATTTTATTTGCAGGCCTGTTTCTTTTTCAACCATAGCTTTAAGAGTTTTGAAATGTCCAAAAACTTCACTTTTCTTTTTCATAAAATACACCCAAACTTTTATGCTATAGTCATCAATGAAAGTGACAAAATAATGACAGCCTCCAAGAGATGCAGCTTTGGTAGTCTACACATCAGAGTGGATTAATTCCAATGGCTTGTTACTCTCTTGAACATGTCTAGGAAATGGTTTCCTTGCCTGTTTTCCAAACTGATAGGCTTCACATACCTTATGTATTTCTGCAACCTTGAATTTTGGCAATCCTGCAACAATATTTTGGGCCTGCATTGATTTAAGTCACTGTACATTAACATGACCAATGCGTTTATGCCAGATATCAATATCTGCAACTACACCGGTCCCATGTGCAAACATTGCTGCACTCAATTCAGGCATGTCTGTATCCAATGTAAACATTCTGCCCTTCTTATTTCCTTTTGCTATCAAGAAACCTTTATTTTTCATATCCTCAACAAAGCATCCATGGGAATTAAATCTGACCTGCAAGCCCTGCTCAACCATTTGACCAACAGAAACTAGGTTCTTGGTGATATTCGGGACATGAAATACATCCGACAGGTATTTCTTTTTTCCATCCTGTATAGATAAAGGAATTTTTCCAATCTGCACAATAAGATGTGCAGTATCATCACCAGTCTCCACAAATCCTGGTTTTTCCATTTTCCTTGCATCCTGCATCCATTCTGCATGACCTGTCATGTGGTTTGATGCACCTGAGTCAACATACCACACATCGTTGCTTTCTTCTGCACTTGTCACAGAATTGGTCATGTGCTGCACTATAAAAACAAATGTTCATTTCTGTCATCACCCTGTCTACTAGAAGATGCATAATTTCCTTGTTGCAATTTTTCATGCATGATGTCATTCTGCTTTTTATAGCAGTCTTTAGCCATATGACCCATTTTACCACAGTAGTAGCATTCAACATTACTGTTTGCATTTTGGCCTCTTTGCCATCCACCACGACCTCTTTGGCTCCCCCTACCTCTAGAGTTACCACGTCCTCCTCCATAGGACTGGTTTTCTTAAGTTTGTTGCATATTCTGATTTCTACCACGGCCTCCTCTACCTCTGCCTCTACCTCTTCTAGCATTTCAGTAGAAGACAGCTTCTTTTGAAGTTCCTCCTGAAGAAGATGCACCACCATTCTATGCTCCTCAGAAATTAGAAGAGCAATCAACTCCTCAAAATCAGGAAATCTTTCACGGACGGAAATGGATGTTCGGAACTGTGCATAATCCTTTCCTAGACCATTCAAGGTCACAGAAACTAAATCATCATCTTCCACTCTGGCGACCCAATGGAAGCAAGTGCATCTGCAATCTTCTTCACCTTCATGTGGTAGTCATTGATCCTCATACTTTCTCTTTGCACATTGTGCAACTCTTGCTTAAGTTGCATTTTCCTGGCTTGCATATTTGTGCTATACATTTTTGACAAAGTATCCCATGCCTCCTTTGGCGTACTTGCATCTTGAATATGCACAATCATAGAGTCTGAAATGCTGATAGATAGCTAGTACATAACTTTCCTGGCTCTCTCATGCCATGCTTTAAATGCCTGCATTTGCTGTTGATTGGGAACATCAGGAAGAACTGGTTCTTCTTCATTTCATGCAACAAATTCCCAATATCCTTTTCCCATAAGGAAATTCGTCATTCTGAAGTTCCATGCTTGGAAGTTGTTCTTGTCAAGCTTTTCAATGACAATCTATGAAAGAGAATCAGACGCCATTACAGAACACTGCAAAAAATTCTGTCACTGCAAAGAACACAACTTCAGCCTCACAAGGGCAAATTCGCAAAACTGACGAAAGTGGTATTTGATCACACAGTCACTTCCTAGTGACGATTTTGCATCAACGGGCAATAAGGATGATTTTGTAACTCCCAATGTCTCTGCGCATAGGTATACGATGCAATTTCTACAGTAACTTTTCACTGACCTGTAGAACAGTGGTCACATAGCATAAAACATGGCCTTTTCCTGAGTGCGTGCAAAAAACTTTCGCCTCCAAAACAGGCCCCAAAATGGCCTCAAATCAAAAAAACAGAGCAACCGAGGGCTAAAGCCTCTTCCCACAACATATACTGTCCTGTTGCTACACCGCGAAGGACATCTCAATCTGAGACAATGCACTCTTGCACTTTCCAGCTGTGCTACCTCTGCAGAGACTTGCTCCCAAAACAAAAAAATGAAAGCAACACTGGTCCTCTTACCAGAACACCGCGAACTTGGCTTGCTTTCTTAAGCTCCTTACCACGAACAAGGCTCTGATACCATGTCAAGATTATGGGAGAGAAGGAAGGAGTCTCACTTGTAGCTTTCCTCCTTGCACAATGGGGGAATACACACAAAGGTGGAGGCTGAAAACAATTTTCCTCTTCTTAGTTGTGTAAGCCAAAAGAACTCAAGTACATAGAAATAGAAGAACCCTATATATGGGTCTCAAACCAAACTCAACTAACTAAGGTGGCATACTAACTGAGCCACGAACTAGAGTAGATAAGGATAGCTGTCATCTAGCTATTATTCATGGGCGGTGTACCAACCGCATCTGCGAACTAACGAGTCGGTGACATAAATGCATAACGATCACCCTGGCATATCACGAGTGGAGCTCGATATCTCAATAAAAAATTCATTTTCATGGAAACCAAATCACATTACATGGATTGCACACCTTTGATAATTTTTCACTGCTTAGTCATCACACACAAGTTAAGTGTGCATTGAGAAAAGGTAGTAAATCATATTTTGTATGGATGAATGAAATTGAAGCTAAGAAAAATCAGATGCATCCTGGGTATGCACAATTTCTTTCACAATTTAAAGAATGTTTTGATGCTAACTTACTGCCTGGTTTAGCACCTACACGTCCTAAAGACCATAAAATAGATTTAATCCTAGGTTCTCAACCACCATGTAAAGCACCTTATAGACACAATCAGATTGAGCAAAATGAAATCCAAACACAAGTTGAACCGAGGACTCATTAGGCCCAGTAGTTCTCATTTTGGTGCAGTTGTCCTATTAGTTAAGAAGAAAAATAATACCTATAAGATGTGCATTGACTATCGTGCCCTAAATAAAATCATGGTTAAGAATAAATATCCGATCCCTAGGGTAAACGACCTCATAGATAAACTACAAGGGGCCATTGTTTTTAGCAAGATAGATCTCAAGTTTGGATATCATCAAGTACGCATGGATACGCCTAACATTTTTAAGACTGCATTTAGAACTCAGTTTGATCATTTTGAATTTTTTGTTATGCATTTTGGTTTGATCAATGCACCAACTAGATTTAGTCATATGATGAATCATATATTTTTGAAGTATCAGAATTGTGTGATTGTTTTCTTTGATGATATTTTGGTTTTCAGTAAGCATGAGAATGAGCATTGTGAACATCTATCTTTAGTTTTCAAATTATTGAAAGAGAATCAATTATATGCTAACCTTGACAATAGTGAATTTTTCCAAACCCAGATTGAATACTTAGGCCACATTGTTTCTTCTAATGGTATTTGCATTGATCCTGAAAAGATAGAGGCAATTTTGAATTGGCCAATCCCTAAAAATGTGCATGAGTTACATTCTTTCTTAGGCCTTGTCAGCTTTAATGGAAAATTTGTGAAAAAAATTTCATTGCTTGCATTGCCTTTGACGAAATTGTTAAAGAAAGTTGTTGTGTATCGTTGGTCTGACAACCAACAAAAGTCTTTTGATTTGTTGAAACGTGCTTTAACATATGCACCTGCCTTGCAATTACCTGATCACTGATGCTAGCGGATCAGGAATAAGAGCTGTCCTCATGCAAGATTCACATCCCATAGCCTGTTCTAGTTACAAACTTAAACCTTCTGAGTTGACCACCTTTGATAAAAAATTATTCACTATAGTTCAAGCCTTGCACCAATGGAAACACTATATGATGGGATTCAAATTTATGATTAAAATTGACCAGCAAAGTATCAAACATCTCCTTAGTCAGCCACAAATTTTTGACTGCCATATTAAATGGGCAACTTTCATTCAAAGTTTTCATCCACTTATCCAATATTAGCCAGGAAGAGAAAATATTGTTGTCGATGCATTGAGTAGAAGACCAAGTATCAATAATATTTCCATTCTATCCTTTGACTCCCTTACTCCTATAAAGAATACCTATAAAAGCTGATTAGAACAAATTAGTTGCTAATAATTGGATTCCAATTGATTCTTTGTCTTATTCTAATGGATTTATGTTTTATGAGAAAAGATCGTGTGTCACTGTTCGATTTAGATCACTTGTGTTGCACGAAATTCATTGTCCTCCATATCAAGGTCATAGATGTATTATTCCCACTTTAAGAACATTGATTGAAGATTTTTACTGACCGAAAATGGAATCTGATGTTTCTAACTTTGTTTCTAAGTATTTAATTTGCCAAAGAGTCAAATGGTACCATGGTAAGCAATATGGTTTGTTAGTGCCTTTACCAATTCCTGATTGTCCATGGGAACATATTTCAATGGATTTTATAACTGGTTTGCCTAATAGACAAGCTAATCATGATATGATTTGGACTATAGTAGATGGATTTAGTAAACAAGCATATTTTCTACCATGCAAGAAAACATTAAACTACATCCCAAGCTGCACAAATTTTTTTTAAGATTATTTTCACTAATCATGGTTTACCAAAAGTTATTATTTTTTATCATGATTTTAGATTTTGTGATAATTTTTTGAGTAATTTATTTGCTAATTCGGGTACTAAGATTGATTTCTCATTTACATTCCATCCTAAAACCAATGGGCAAACATAAGCTACTAATAGTACAATTCTCAATCTTTTGCGTGCATACACAATTTCAAAACCACAAACATGGGACACACATTTGCATCTACTTCAATTTGCATACAATAATATACCACACAGCTACTCATCAAGCACCTTTTGAAATCATTTATGGATATAGATTACCTACACATGTCACATCATTGTCGAATAAAGTTAAAGATGCTGATGATATTGCCATTATGCATGCTATTATTTTTTCTCAAGTTAAAGATATAATTGTGAAAGCCCAGCAATCATACACTAAACAAGCTAATAAGAAAAGACAAGCCATGAGTTTCAATGTTGGTGATTATGTTTAGTTATGCATTGAAAAGAGAAGATTGAAAAGTGTTGAGAAACACTATGTTGTTAAATTAGCACCAAGGTTTTATGAACCTTTCAAAATAATTCACAAGATCAATGGCAATGCATTTAAATTAGAACTACCCAAACATTGGAAGATCCATAATACTTTTCATATCAGTTTGTTACGACCGTTCAAAGGCCAATTACCTGTCCACCCTGTCTATAAAACCCCTCATTTATTAGAAGAAGAAACTCAAATCCTTGAACTTGAAATTATTCTAGACACTGACTTTATAACCACCAGAACTGGCCAAAGATATTATAGATATTTGGTTAAGTTTAAAAATCATCATGTTGAAGAGGCCCAATGGATGCACGCTTGTGATCTACGTCCTTACCCCTCACTGCTAACTTCACATTGAGCTAATAGCAATCAAGGACAATTGTTATCCCACCCCGAGGGTATGATGCCATGAGGTATATTCCACAGTGGATTTTGTGAGGTTTTTCGGTGGATTCCATAAAACTATTTATTTGTTGGGGCTTGTACACAAGGAGGATTCCTTGTCTGAGTGGGGAGAGATTTCCTTGTGCAAGAAGTTGACAGGGACACCTATCCTTTTCAAGTGTCAGATTAATTTAATGTGTACGTGAATGATTCCATAGCGGGTGATTTCGTAAAATATATATTAAATTAATGAACATTTACGAGTTTAGAGTGCGCACTCGAATTAAATTAAGGTTAGGACAAAGTTCCAACACCTATTTAATTGTTTTGTAGTTGAAGACTGCTAGATTTTCACTTTTGTTGGGTTTTATTTAATTATTTTCTAACAATTGTGAATGCTTTAGTTGATATGTAGAGCAAGCAACGGTGACATTGGGTAGCACTGGGCGATGGCGTGAATCCAAATGCCTAGAAGAATTACTATTTTTTATGGGTGCGTGCCTTGGCATGGCACCAATATTTATTTATCCGCGCTTATTTTTAAAAGCGCATGACAAAACATGTATTATCTTGTATGCACATATGCGCTTGGTTAAAAATATTTCATTATTTGATATTTGTATTTGGGTATAGTTTGAATTTTGGATGCCCAAATGCCTTATTTTATATTTGGACAAATGCAAACGCAAAAACAAAAGCATGCTATTTGTAAAGTGGGCTATTTTTTAGCTTGAAGATAAATAAATCTATAAATGCATGCTTATGAAGCGCTCACACAAGGCAGGGGGGAGATTACACCCAATTTAGGGGATACCTACAGAGGAATAGTACTTATAATTTCAACAAAGACTTGGTATTGATAACATGGGGTATGAAGAGAAATTGAAGTCTCCATTAGAGGAGAAACCAAAAAGTTCTATAAATCTATATGATGATAGTCTTCTTGAAGAAGATGAGAACCCCAAGGTATGAAAGATAATTCTAAGATATCCATTGTGATTTATACTAGAGTATGTTATACATTATACAAAAATATTTTTGGATATTTATATACTAACAACTTATACTATTGTGGTTTATTGTGTAAATAGAAATTGAAGATGCAAATAACTTTCTTGGAAGAGTCAAGGGCTCAAGGCCATTGAAGCTTGGCAAAAGTCAAGGCCTTGGTCATATTGGAAGCTTAAATAATCAAACATTTGCAATTTGTCATAGCAAGTTGTCAAGCTCTCCAAGCTTACCAATAATTGACTCTCTATCTTGCAAATCTGTTTTTGCTTTGTACTTGAAATTATGAAGGCTTGTAGAGTTCTTTGTTCTTGGGGACTTGTAGAGTTCTTTGTTCTTGGGGACCTTCCAGCATTCACTACGCACGCGTACAACAACCGATCTGCACACCACATGCAAACTCTTGACCCTTACAAAATTAAGAGAATTGTGAAAAACTAATGCATAACATGAATTTGTGTTGGAGGCTAAGCAAATGAGGATAACACACACACACACACAGAAGTTGCTAATTGAGCAAGAGAGAGAGAGAGAGAGAGAGAGAGAGAGAGAGAGAGAGGGAGGGAGGGAGGGAGGGAGAAAGTGAAAAGTTGCTAATTATGAGAGAGAGAGAGAGAGAGAGAGAGAGAGAGAGAGAGAGTGTGTGTGTGTGTGTGTGTGTGTGTAATAACCTCCAATTTCTACACCAAAAAGGCTAAAAGAATGTGGTTCTTCATCAACGACAAAATATTTCCTTTTATCCAAAAGTTATGGCATACACATCTTTGTAGAATGCTTAATGTCATATTTTGTAAGTCGTGGCATATTTTAGAGGGTCCGCAAGTTGTAAATGCCATTCACAATTTAAACATCCTTTTGCAAGTCAAACTTAAGAAGTAGGAGTTTCTTTTCTTTTGTAGGCATTGAAATAAAGGTCTCTTGAGCCTTACATATGAAGCAATGTATGAACCTTAGTTTATAAATAAATTGAAGTGGTTGCTTTTTGAGGTTCACAGGAAAAAGTGGTGGTAGGAAGTGCATGGCTCTTCTCTGCTTTGGGGGGAGTTGTGTATCTTATTGCATCTTGTTTTCTTCCTCTTCTTGGAGCAAAGCACTTCCCTTTTCACTCTATCCATGTGTCTTCTTGCTGCAATTTCCATAGCTTTTGCACTTCTTATGTGTCCTCCCTCGGGTGCTTTTGGGTGAGTTTTACCTCTTCTTAAGTGTCCTCTACTAGGTTGCATTCTTGGTTCCATTTCCCGGATAGGAGGAAGTCATGGCTGTTGCAATGGAAGATGGAGAAGGAGAAGAATATGATGATCAAATCTAGTTACAAATATGAGATTTTGTGTGTGCTAATTTTGTAGAGAGGTGGCCTGATTTTTGTGTTGTGAGTGACTATTTTGGTAGAGAGATCAATCGCAAATGGAAAGTGAAGAAGACGTTGCAAAATACAAAGGAATAGAATAAGAAGACAGAAGCCATCCAAAGCAACAATGGAAACCCCCATAAGCAGGATCTTAATTTGCAGTTGCCCATATACAATTTGTGGCTAAGCCGCCCGCAATCGAAAGCCATGCATGCGCTGCTAATGCCGGGTATGTGATCGTTGTAGGCAGACTAATATATGTGCAGGGAATCATATAAGGACCCAAGATAATATTATATCAGGCGGGGACAATGGGCATAGACTACTACGGAGTCCTCAAGGTTTCCAAGGCAGCTTCTGCAGATGATTGTAGGAAAGCCTACCGCAGGCTAGCCATGAAGTGGCACCCTGACAATATTCACCATCACATGGAAGAGGAGGAGAAGGAGGAGGAGCAGGGCGAGCAGATCGAGAAACGTAAACTAGCAGACACAAGAACCATGTCACATGGCGATACCATACCCTTGTATGCTTCCTCCCAATCAGACATCGGTGAAATCGTTCCATGTTAGCGCATAGCCCAAGTTTGCATGCAGCATGAGGGCCTTGCAAACATTGGTGTTTTCCTTCATCAACACAGCAACTCAATCCAAGAGTAAGAAGAAGTCGAAATAACAGTAACATAGGCGCCTCTCCACCACATGTTTTAAAAAAAATAAAAGGCATTATATCTTTATATGTGGAAGATAATCTTTAGGTTTTCTTCCTTTTAATCTAAAGACTTTCAAGATACAAACAAAGCAAAGTCTCCTCTCTTAACAAATTAGCTCCACAAGTTCTCCTACATGTGGGCCTCTAAATAAAGCTCAAGAGTCCCCGTTTAATCCTTCTCATCGACAATAAAATGTCTTCATCGTTTGATTTGTATATGGATGATGTGGGTGGAGGTCTTCAAGTCAAAGATCTTAAGTTGAGGGTGCACAAAAATGTATATTCTAATGATGGGCTTACATTTGGTGTTGAAGGTGGAGTTGTCATTTTCTTTCATGGGTGAGAAGTGGGTATCCTTGTGTTTCATTGATGAGTTGAAATTCCATGGTCAATGGTGGGGTATTAAGAGTAATAGATGGAAGAAGAGAATAAAATTGGTGATGAAGTTTAGAGATGGGAAAATATAAATAAAAAGAGTGAAGTGAGATAAATATGATTGGTATTTAGTGGTTCACATTGATGATGGAGTTCAATGCTCTTCTTTGGTTCACGGGGACGCTTCACCATTGTTCGTGGGAGGAAGGATAGCCTCCAATTTCTACACCAAAAAGGCTAAAAGAATGTGGTTCTTCATCGACAAAATATTTCCTTTTAACCAAAATTTATGGCATACACATCTTTGTAGAATGCTTAATGTCATATTTTGTAAGTCATGGCATATTTTAGCGGGTCCGCAAATTGTAAATTCCATTCACAATTTAAACATCATTTTGCAAGTCAAAGAGAAATAGGAGTTTCTTTTCTTTTGTAGGCATTGAAATAAAGGTCTCTTGAGCCTTACATATGAAGCAATGTATGAACCTTAGTTTATAAATAAATTGAAGTGGTTGCTTTTGAAGGTTCATAGGAAAAGTGGTTGTAGGAAGTGCACCGTTCTTCTCTCTTTTGGGGGGAGTTGTGTGTCTTCTTGCATCTTGTCTTCTTCCTCTTCTTGGAGCAAAGCACTTCCCTTTTCACTCTTTCTCTGTGTCTTCTTGCTGCAATTTCCATGGCTTTTGCACTTCTTATGTGTCCTCCATCAGGTGCTTTTGGGTGAGTTGTACCTCTTCTTGAGTGTCCTCTCCTAGGCTGCACATAGATATATATATATATATATATATATATATATATATATATATATATATATATAGGAAAATTACTATATGGGACTAGAAGAGAGAGAGAGAGAGAGTTGTACTTAAGGTACTAAATATGGGGAGAGAAACATTGGTGGGAATGGTGGTGGTGGAAGCGGTGGAGGTGGTGACTGTGGAGGTGGTATTGGTAACACAGCAATGGAGGCATTGGTGGTGGTGGTGGTGGTGGTAGTAGTGGAGGAGCAGTAGTAGTGCTTGATATATGCCTAGGAGAAGAGGGGGAATAAGTGGACTATGTGGAACAAGAAATGGAGGTTGCCCAAAGAAAATCGCTCAAAAAACTCACTTCTCGCATGTACTCTTTTTTCAACTTCTATAAAAGAACCAATTCTTAAGGTTTTCTTAGTGAATGTACTGCTACTTCAATTGTTATGTATACTTCTTGATATTCTATGGCATACTTTTGAGCTAAGATTTGGCCTTGTTACATTGATCTTGGTTGTGGTTACATGCCTTGGTTACTTTAGTGGCTTATATAGTTCCAATCTTGAAGAATCTGTTAGGTTTTATGCTCCCAGCTTACACTTCATGTATCTTGGATGCTCAAATGTCATGTACTTGATGTCTTGAGCTTGTATTGCTCATTTGGCACTTGATTTTGTTCTAGTGGAAGTTACTTAAACTACTTTGGATGTTACATAGAGCTTTGGATTTATGCAATTGAGCTTGATCTTTATTTTACTGAGATCGTTGGACACTTGAAATCAGCATAGTATTGAAAGCATGCCATGATGAACCATGTGGTGGACACTTCGCAGGAGAAGCGACAACCAGGAAGGCTCTATTAGCAGGATACTGGTGGCCAACCCTCCACAAGGATGCATGCTTGTCAGCGAATGGGAAAACCCACCAAAACAAGGGCCATGCCACTACAACCCATTCTTTCCCTAAAGCCGTTCGAGAAGTGGGGGATTGATTTTGTGGGTCCCATTGATCCACCTACCAGACGGAAGCAGAATAGATACATCCTAGTATGTACGGATTAGTTCACAAAGTGGAATGAAGCTAAAGCCCTGAAGCGGGACAATGGTAACAGCGCAGCCCTGTTCATGTACGAGAATATTATCACCAATTTTGGAAGTCCCCTGGAGTTGGTAAGTGACAAAGGTACTCATTTCCTTAACAAAATCATGGAGGAGTTGACGGAACTGTATAAGATATGCCATCGCAAGTCCACTCCTTATTACCCGAGAGCCAATGGCCAAGTTGAAGTCACCAATCGCATCCTTTGCTCAATCCTGACAAGAACATACTCTCTTGATATGTATTGGATGTAGTTACCCTACAATGGGCTAATTTGATCACTTACTTTGGACCTAGCACTTATATATTTTAATGTGTTGTCAATGATATTTATATAATGGGTTCTGTATTGAGCTTGCCTCAGTGGGTTATGCATTTGGTAGTTATCTTCTCTTTACCTTGAGATCTCCTATGTGCTCAATAGAATTTTGGCATTAGCATGCCATGTCATAGACCAAACTGTAAGTTGAAGTATATAAAAAAGGAAGTACTTAATGTTGAGATATCGAGCTCCACTCGTGATACGCCAGGGTGACCGTTGTGTATTTATGTCACCGACGTGTCAGTTGCAGACGCGGTTGGTACACCGCCCATGAATAATAGCTACATGATAGCTATCCTTATCTACTCTAGTTTGTGGCTCAGTTAGTATGCCACCATAGTTAGTAGAGTTTGGTTTGAGACCCATATATAGGGTTCTTCTATTTCTTTGTACAAGAGTTCTTTTGGCTTACATAACTAAGAAGAGGAAAACTGTTTTCAGCCTCCACCCTTGTGTGTATTCCCCCATTGTGCAAGCAAGAAAGCTTCAAGTGAGACTCCTTCCTTCTCTCCCACAATCTTGACATGGTATCAGAGCCTTGTTCGTGGTAAGGAGCTCAAGAAAGCAAGCCAAGCTCGCGGTGTTCTGGTAAGAGGAGTAGTGTTGCTTTCATTTTCTGTTTTGGGAGCAGATCTCTGCAGGTAGCACAGCCGGAAAGTGCAACAGTGCATTGTCTCAGGTTGAGACGCCCTTCGCGGTAAAGCAAGAGGGCACTATATGCTGCGGGAGAGGCCTTTAGCCCTTGGCAACCTTATTTTTTTTATTTGAGGCCATTTCGGGGCCTGTTTTGGAGGCGGAAGTTTTCTGCACACACTCAGGAAAAGGCCCAGTTTTATGCTGTGCAGCCACCGTTCTACAGGTCGGTGAAAAGTTACTGTAGAAATTACATCGTATGCTTGTGCGCAGAGACATTGGGAGTTTCAGAATCATCCTTGGTTCCTATTTATGCAAAATCGTCACTAGGAAGTGACTGTGTGGTCAAATACCACTTTCGCCAATTTTGCAGATTTGCCCTTGTGAGGGTGAAGCTGTGTTTTTTGCAGTCACAGAATTTTTTGCAGTATTCTGTAATGGCATCTGATTCTCTTTCACAGATTGTCACTGAAAAGCTTGACAAGAACAACTTCCAGGCATGGAAGTTTAGAATGACGAATTTCCTTATGGGAAAAGGATATTGGGAATTTGTTGCAGGAAATAAAGAAGAACCAGTTCTTCCTGATGTTCCCAATCAACAGCAAATGCAAGCATTCAAAGCATGGCATGAGAGAGCCAGGAAAGTTATGTATTGGCTGTCTATCAGTATTTCAGA
This sequence comes from Lygodium microphyllum, assembly GCF_053477565.2. Taxonomy (NCBI): domain Eukaryota; kingdom Viridiplantae; phylum Streptophyta; class Polypodiopsida; order Schizaeales; family Lygodiaceae; genus Lygodium; species Lygodium microphyllum. The sequence continues at coordinate 12,799,844 of NC_141163.1, read as the reverse complement.
CTCTATGATTGTGCATATTCAAGATGCAAGTTCGCCAAAGGAGGCATGGGATACTTTATCAAAAATGTATAGCACAAATACGCAAGCCAGGAAAATGCAGCTCAAGCAAGAGTTGCATAATGTGCAAAGAGAAAGTATGAGCATCAATGACTACCACATGAAGGTGAAGAAGATTGCAGATGTACTTGCTTCCATTGGGTCGCCAGTGGAAGATGATGATTTAGTTTCTGTGACCTTGAATGGTCTAGGAAAGGATTATGCACAGTTTCGGACATCCATTTCAGTTTGTGAAAGATTTCCTGATTTTGAGGAGTTGATTGCTCTTCTAATTTCTGAGGAGCAGAGAAATGGTGGTGCATCTTCTTCAGGAGGAACTTCAAAAGAAGCTGTCTTCTACTCAAATGCTGGAAGAGGTAGAGGCAGAGGTAGAGGAGGCTGATTTGGAGGCCGTGGCAGAAATCAGAATATGCAGCAAACTCAAGAAAACCAGTCCTATGGAGGAGGACGTGGTAACTCTAGAGGCAGGGGGAGCCAAAGAGGTCATGGTGGATGGCAACGAGGCCAAAATGCAAACAGTAATGTTGAATGCTACTACTGTGGTAAAATGGGTCATATGGCTAAAGACTGCTATAAAAAGCAGAATGACATCATGAATGGAAAACTGCAACAAGGGAATTATGCATCTTCTAGTAGACAGGGTGATGACAGAAATGAGCACTTGTTTATGGTGCAGCACATGAACAATTCTGTGACAAGTGCAGAAGAAAGCAATGATGTATGGTATGTTGACTCAGGTGCATCAAACCACATGACAGGTCATGCAGAATGGATGGAGGATGCAAGAAAAATGAAAAAACCAGGATTTGTGGAGACTAGTGATGATACTGCACATCCTATTGTGCAGATTGGAAAAATTCCTTTGTCTATGCAGGATGGGAAAAAGAAATACTTGTCCGATGTATTTCATGTCCCGAATATCACCAAGAATCTGGTTTCAGTTGGTCAAATGGTTGAGCAGGGCTTGCAGGTCAGATTTAATCCTCATGGATGCTTTGTTGAGGATATGAAAAATAAAGGTCGCTTGATAGCAAAAGAAAAGAAGAAGGGCAGAATGTTTACATTGGATGCAGACATGTCTGAATTGAGTGCAGCAATGTTTGCACATGGGACTGGTGTAGTTGTAGATATTGATATCTGGCATAAATGCATTGGTCATGTTAATGTACAGCGACTTAAATCAATGCAGGCCCAAAATATTGTTGCAGGATTGCCTAGATTCAAGGTTGCAGAAATGCATAAGGTATGTGAAGCCTGTCAATTTGGAAAACAGGCAAGGAAACCATTTCCTAGACATGTTCAAGAGAGTAAGAAGCCATTGGAATTAATCCACTCTGATGTGTGGACTACTAAAGCTGCATCTCTTGGAGGCTGTCATTATTTTGTCACTTTTATTGATGACTATAGCAGAAAAGTTTGGGTGTATTTTATGAAAAAGAAAAGTGAAGTTTTTGGGCATTTCAAAACTCTTAAAGCTATGGTTGAAAAAGAAACAGGTTTGTAAATAAAATGCCTAAGGTCAGATGGAGGGGGAGAGTACCTCTCAAATGAGTTTGCAAGGTTCCTACAGGAGCATGGCATAAAGCAACAATATTCATGCAGTCATACCCCACAACAAAATGGAGTTGCAGAAAGGAAAAACAGGCATATTGGAGAGGTATCTCGTGCCATGCTCAATGAAAAAGACTTGCCAGATTTTTATTGGGCTGAAGCAATTACTACAGCAGTCTACATAATGAACAGGACTCCCACTGCAGCAATACATGGAATGACTCTAGAGGAGAGGTATACTAGTAGGAAACCAGATATTTCTCATTTGAAAATTTTTTGTTGCATTGCCTATGTACATGTGCCAGATGAGTTGAGATCCAAGTTGGATCCAAAAGCTGAGAAGTGCATCTTTATTGGTTACTCTCTGCAGCAAAAAGGGTATAGATGCTATAACCCTTCTACTCGTAAGTTTACAGTGAGCAGAGATGTTGTTTTTGATGAGATGAGTAGCTGGTATAAACCAGTAAATGTGATTGATGATGTAGATGCACAAAATGGTAATGCTGCACAGAATTCACAGCAGCAGTCACAAAATATTAGTGGACCTGGAGCGTCCTCTAGCAGTGGTTCACATTCTTCGCCGTGGACAGGCAGATTGAGATCAGGAGAATCTTCTCAAAGTAATGCAGATAGTGGTATGCAGGTATCACGAAAAGGAAAAGAGAAGGTTGATCAGCCCATGTTTGATGTGAATGCAGGTCACTCTTATGTGGATGGTGAATCCAGTGGCTCAGAACAGAGCATTGATGATGAGTTGGGTATTCCTTCTATTGTTACACCTGGAGTAAGGAAGACCAGGGATGTTTTGAGAGCACCTGGGAGTGAACCTACTTTGCGCAGGTCTACGAGAGCTAGGTATCCTGTGGATAGGCTGAAATATGATGGATTTACAGCCATTCACTATGCATATATGGTCAAACTGATACAGGAACCAAAACCCACTTCTTTTGAGCAAGCCATGGGAAAAGAAAAATGGGAGAAAGCCATGGATGAAGAAATGGATGCCTTGGAAGTAAATGCTACATGGGAATTGGTACCTTTGCCTAAAGGTAAAAATGCAATTGGCTGTAAGTGGGTTTATAAGGTGAAGCACAATGCAGATGGTTCTGTGAACAGATACAAGGCAAGATTAGTAGTCAAGGGGTATGCACAAACATATGGCATTGACTATGAAGAAACATTCAGTCCGGTTGCAAGGATGGCAACCGTAAGAGCAGTCATTGCTATGGCTGCATCAAAGGGATGATCTTTACATCAGATGGATGTAAAGAATGTCTTCTTGCATAGTGATTTGCAAGAAGAGGTCTATATGGAGCAGCCACCAGGTTATGTGCATGCTGTTCATCCTGAGTTTGTTTGCAGGTTGAAGAAAGCCTTGTATGGCTTGAAGCAAGCACCTAGAGCATGGTCTGACAAGATAGGACAGTATCTTGTCACTATTGGCTTTCAGATTTTCAAGGCAGATTTCTCACTTTATGTGAGAAAAACAGAGAAAGGTATTATGCTACTTGTCATTTATGTTGATGATTTGATTATGACAGGTGACAGTGATGAAGATATCCTTCATGTGAAAATGCTATTGAAGCAAAAGTTTGAGATGAAGGATTTGGGAGAGCTGCGTTATTTCTTGGGCATTGAGGTGATTAGATCACCAAGTGGGATACAGCTCTTGCAGAGGCAGTATGGATTGGACATGCTGTCCAAATATGGGATGATAGGCTGTAAGCCTATTTTAGTTCCTTTGGAGCAGAATGTGAAGCTGAGCACAGATGCATGTGAGCTTCTAGAAGACCCTACTATGTACAGACGCATAGTAGGAAGTTTGATTTATATGACTATTACCAGGCCAGATTTGAGCTATGCTGTTGGATTGGTAAGTCAGTTTATGCAGGCTCCAAGGAAACCACATTTGGATGCGGCTAGACGCATACTCAGGTATGTGAAGTCCACATTGCAGTATGGACTATTTTATGAGACTGGGGTTCAAATACAGTTGCATGGATACACTGATGCTGATTGGGCTGGTAGTATTTCTGATAGACGATCTACCAGTGGATACATGTTCTCTTTGGGAGTGCTGCAGTCACTTGGAGCAGCAAGAAACAGCCTACAGTTGCCTTGTCGAGCACAGAGGCTGAGTACAGGGGTGCAGCAATGGCTGCATGTGAGGTAGCTTGGTTGCATAAGCTACTTTATGATATGCATCAGTCTACAGATGGGCCAGTTGTCATTTATTGTGACAACATGAGTAGTATACACTTGGCAAATAACCCAGTCTATCATTCTAAAACAAAGCACATTGAGGTGCATTATCACTATGTGCGAGAGAGGGTTTTACTAGGTCTTATTGATCTAGTTTATGTCAGCACAAAGGATCAAGTAGCTGACATATTCACGAAGGCATTGGGCGCAGAGAAGCTGCGCAAGTTCAGAGACCTGCTTGGTGTGCAGGAATTGGGATTGAGCTCGAGGGGGAGTGTTGAGATATCGAGCTCCACTCGTGATACACCAGGGTGACCGTTGTGTATTTATGTCACCGACGTGTCAGTTGCAGACGCGGTTGGTACACCGCCCATGAATAATAGCTACATGATAGCTATCCTTATCTACTCTAGTTTGTGGCTCAGTTAGTATGCCACCTTAGTTAGTTGAGTTTGGTTTGAGACCCATATATAGGGTTCTTCTATTTCTTTGTACAAGAGTTCTTTTGGCTTACATAACTAAGAAGAGGAAAACTGTTTTCAGCCTCCACACTTGTGTGTATTCCCCCATTGTGCAAGCAAGAAAGCTTCAAGTGAGACTCCTTCCTTCTCTCCCACAATCTTGACACTTAACATACATAGACCGTGAAAATCAATATTGTCACTATTGTGGGAAGCATGGTCATATTTTACCACAGTGCCATAAAATATGTGATGACAAGCACAAGGAAAAGGGAAAGGATAAAGTGTAGGAAGAGAATGATGATCACAGCATTGTCCCTAGAAAGACAAGCCCATTGTCAAGATTGAAGAGATTAATATCATCAAACTGTATCTGATTATGACTACATACTTGCAGCTTCTTCTCTTAATGTTTCGTGGTTGATTGATGTCTTGTCTACCTATGCTCTTAGTGTTGGCTACTTGATTAAGAGGCTTCATTTCATGTCACCCCTCATTTGCGAGTGGTTCCACTCCTATCCCAACATGACAGGATATGTCAAATTAGGTAATGACCTAGCATTGGATATTGTTGGTATTGGAGATGTCTAACTACAGTTTTTTTTTTAGGTATTATATTTACTCTACATCATATACGCCAGGTGCCACCTTTCACTAAAAGCCTACTTTCCACAAGACAGTTGGATGATGTAGGTTATGATGTCTCTTTTGGTGATTACTCATGGAAGCTTATCCATGGGAATCTTGTCCTAGCATGAGATGCCAAATCTAGCACTCTTATCCCTTACTTGTATATGGGTCTATCAACCATTTGAAGTGTCTTCTGTCGCTTAACTATAAGTGTTTTGACTATTGTGATCATTGTCTTTATGGCAGGCAAACTTGTAATTCACATAAAAATTCTGGCATTACATGCATGGGTGAGGCTCTTTCTCTTGTTTATTCTTATGTTTGTGGACATATGCCCTACAAGTCTTTAGGTGGCACGAAGTCTTGGCTACCTTTCAATGTTAGCTTGCTTTTGTTGAGAACTGGTCTAGGTATAGGATTTGGGTATATATTGAAATTCATATGATCTCACAATGGGGGGGAGTATGTATCTAAAGCCTTTGAGCAATTTTGTGATGACAGGGGTATTAAGCATCAATTGACCATTTCATACACCCCACCCTAGAATGGTATGGATGAGCACATGAATAGGATGATTCAGGAGTGAGTTTATAGTATGCTTAGCCACACATGCTTACCGCAACACTTTTGGGTTGAGGTAGTCACTACTTCCATACATTTGATTAATCAATCCCTATGCACTACCCTTGACTATCAAGTTGCAGAGAAGGTATAGTCTAGAAAATCTCCATCATACACTCATTTTGTGTGTCTTTGGTTGTGAGGCTTTTTGCCATGTTCCCAAGGACAAGGGCAATAAGAGGGATATTATTTTCCAGGAGGAGATAATGCATAAGTAGCCTAAGCATGTTCTTAAGATACAGAGAGTGATATATAGGGAGGAGCCTCCTGTTACTCTATAGTTTACAGCAGTTAATGCTCCAGTGGCCTAGGACCATGATATTAGAAAGAAGGTACATGTCCCATATCCTATTTTGCAACAGTCTACTAGAGATAGACATCATCTTGATTGGTTTGTGCCCTCTATGGATTATATTTCGGTAACAAATACTGGTGAGCCTCTCACTTATGATGAGGCCATGTGCAGAGGTGATAGTCACTCTTGGAAAAGTGCCATGTAGCTAGAGTATACTTCACTGTAGAAAAATCATACATGGCATTTGGTTCCCTTGGCTAGTGAGAAATGTGCTTTGCAATACAAGTGGGTATACAAGTTGAAGAGTAACCTTGGATGCCCCAAACTAGCCTATTAGGCCAGATCAGTTGCTAAATGTTTTAAGTAGGAGAATGGTGTTGACTTTGATGAAGTCTTCTCTCCTATCATCAAGATGACTACCCTATGCTTGGTTTTGACTTTGGTTCCATTGGCTTGATCTAGACCTCTACCAAATGGATATCAAGACAACTTTCTTACATGGGGACTTGCATAATGAGATTTACATGCAATAGCCTAAGGGCTTTGAGGAAAAAGGAAGGAAACACCTAGTGTGCAAGTTGAAAAAGAGCCTTTATGGCCCTAAGCAAGCACCTAGGGAATGGTACCACAAGGTCGATGCTTTCATGCATTCCCAAGGATATACCCCCAATGATATGGATCCATGTTTATGTACGAAGAAGGCTTGTGATGGTAGCCTTATGATTTTGGTACTTTATGTTAATGATAAATTGATTGCTACGAGTGCTCATGATGAGTCGGATGCCATGTCAGCTCCATAAGAGCTTTGAGATGAAGGACATGGAACAAGCCTCACATATACTTAGGATATGCATCATGTGCAATTGCTCTAAGGGCTCCTTTACTTGTCACGCAGAAGGAGTACATCTAGAAGGTTCTTGATCGGTTTCATATGCAAGATGTTAAGCCTATTGGCTCTCCTTTACCTTCTCATATGAAGGTTAATCAAGTCGATTGTCTACAGTCTAATGAGTGGAAGGCTAAGATGGCCAAGATCCCTTATGCATTAGTAGTGGGGAGTCACTCGTCCTGACATAGCATTTGTAGTGGGAGTTGTGACACATTATATGGCTATACCTGGCAGGTTGCATTGGCATGCTATGAAGGGTATCATGAGGTAGTTTAAGGGCACTGTAGATATGTGTATATGTTATGGTGACCAGGATACATGAGTCGTGGGGTACATAACTCTGATTATCTACAACATGCAAATAGTAGGAAGCTCACCTATGGCTATGTCTTCACCTTTGCAAGAGGCGTTATTTCTTGGACGTCCATGGTGCAAAAAATTACAGCCTTATCTACTACAGAGGTAGAGCACGTTGCAGCCATTGAGGCTTTCAAGGAGCCTCTCTCATGAGGTTGTCTGGTTGCAGGCCTTACTATTATTGATGTGTTCCCTACATTGCATTCGGATTCTATGAGTGCCATTCAGTTGTCCAAGAATTAAATCTTCCATATGAAGACAAAGCACATTGAGGTGTACTATCACTTCATCAAGGAGGTGGTAGAGGACAAATCTATTGAGCTTGTCAAGATGTCGATTGACGAGAATCCCGCAGGTCTGCTCACTAAAAGTCCCTCAACAAAATGTTTTGTCTTCCTTATGGAAGATGATGGACGTAGGATGACATTACATCTATTCCTCATCTTGCTATACTTTATGTACATCTATACTTTGCCACTTTCTTTCTTGTTCTCTCCTCACGAACAAGGGCACATTCATCTTTAAGTGGGAGGTGTCTGGGGGTAAAGTGGCCTATGCCTAGCCACCCATGTATTCATTAAACTGACAATACCCATACACCTATACATTGCAGGTGGTGGGCGCTCATCACTATCACTTCATTCTTCATTCTTTCAATGACATTTGAATAAGGGAAGGCCAGTCACACATTGTGATTGTTGGAGTTCCCACATATGATGTCTCTCTCTCGCTTGATCTCTTGATCCATCTACCATAGCTCTTGCTTTCACTTGTGTGCTTCCACTCGAGCTCTACTTTTCAGCTATTGAGAAGGTCAAATCTGCTTGAGAGAAATTTATTACTACTTTCTAGATTTTCACAAAATTTTTGATACATTTCCAAGAGCTACTTTGATCCACAAGCTATAGGATATGTGAGTACATATGAAGCTCATTTATGGAATTCTAGCATTACATGAAAGGTGACACCAAAGTAAGGACGTTTGAGGGCTTATTAACTCTCTTGAATCCACCATTGGGGTGAAGTAGGGATGTCCTCTTTCATAATCACTATTTGGACTATACATTGATGAGATCTCTATGTCCAAGGAACAAGACAATGGAGCTCAACTAGTAGAGAGCTAAGTACACCTCATGTTATATTCAAATTATATTGTGTTGATAGTCGAGTCTCTAGAAAGTTCATATTTATAGGATATTGGATTCTCAATCAATCTTGGTGAAACCCAGATATATGGCATTTAATGCCACGGTGGGTCAAGAAACCACCATCGATATTTAATTACAACTAGGAGGATGCATATATGCATTATTATAATATCTATGAGTCTTATCCACCACAAGGGCCACTTACTCTACGAGGAAAGTCATAGAGACTAAATTAACATTGGGATATACATGACAGGGTATCTTGAGAGGATGTGCTCGCACATGCAATTTTAGAATCCATGGGCCAAGTCATGGTGATTTGATATAATGGTCACACTCATATTATTATCTAGAACATAAATATGGAGGCCCAATATTGAGCATCATAGTTAATCAAGTTGGACATGTGATGGCTTATGAAGAGACCCTTGGTACCCATGATTTCTAGGATGATCAAATGTAAGTCTTCTGTCCCATATGAGATCCTAAGAGTTGAGTTAGGGTCTCTTCAAGTGTGGTAGGGGCTCATACCATATCAGTATCATTCATATATGGCTTGTGGAAGAATATACATGGTTGTCCATGAAGTGGTCAACATAGCTTGTGGAATGTGACACTTCATGTTGGAATCCTCATATGTCATCCTTGTTTGAGTTACGTAGATTTAGCATGGATGCACTACCCACCTTTCAGTACTCATTTGATGAATTGTTTCTCAATTTGAGCCACCCAAAGATTGGCAAGATTAATAGATAGGCTCTTGCTCAAGTGGACAAGAGGGCATGGCTGACATTGGTGTATGAGTTAGAGACACTGAGGCCTTTTTATCAAGAGTGTCTCCTCCAAACTAGAGATGGCGGCTTTATTTATCACCCAAGATATATCAACCATCTTTCTCATGGGATTAGATGTGTTATCGTCCAATTGTGCACTTCTTCATGGTAGCTAGAGATTGACATTGGCAATTATGCATATATACCTCCTAAGGAGGATATATGTTGAATTTGATAGCAAGAGCCAAAGATAAATAAGATTCATTGGCACTTTTATTCTTTGTTTGGAAATGGTTCTTTGCACTATAATCAAGAGTCATAAACTATGTAGATCAAAGATGTCTCGACCTCTTTCTCTCCCTCAAAGATAGGAGGGCTTAGAGACACTCTCTACAAAGTTAGGGCACTAATAACCAAGGGTCTTATCAAAATGGACATTGATTTAAAGCCCAGATCCACCACCATAGGACGAGAATTCCTAAGAGCTTTATGGAAGACATTCTAACAGAGAATGACTTGTGGATAGAGGGAGTTCATGAGTACTTAATTAGGGCCAAAAGAAATTCTCATATAAGACCCTAACACAAATGTCACTAAACCAAAGGTAAGAGTAATTAGTTTTGGGGGTGTACTCACTAGGGTTATCAATGTAGCATTGAGACTCCACAAAAGCACCACCTACCCATGGAATCATTGCATTGCTAGGAAGGGTCACTAGCAACATACACATTTCTTTATAAGGATTACATAAGCAACCTCATGGTAGTCTCACACTACATCCAAGAGGAGCCAAAGCACATCTCTAATCTTCATTAAAGAAAGCAATATTGATTGGTGAAGTAGTCTAGCTTGGACAATCAACACATCATAGAGCTCAATTGAGGCATCATCAATACACATGTAGATGATACATGAGATTATTACTTGAGGTAGAACTATAGCAAGGCCCCCAAATTCTTCTTAGTCTACGACAACATCAAGGCTATGTGAGAGAAATTAATAAGGGATTTCTTGGAATGCTATTTATCTTCATGGCATCCACAAGCTCAATCCATGTCTCTTTATCTTCATCTCTAAGAACCTTGATAGTTTTTATCACTTGTGATTGGATTGTCCAAATTTTGTTTTAAGGTTTAAGCTTTTACTTGCTTTTTCTTTTCCAAAAAATTGCATTATCTTACACATGGTCATAGATCATTTTTATCTTCAAGCACTAATGAATCATTTCGTGTGTGTGTGTGTGTGTGTGTGTGTGTGTGTGTGTGTGTGTGTGTGTGTGTGTGTCCCTAAAAAACTACATTGTCATGATCAAGGGCATCAATTAAGCAATGCCAACTTAGTTCACAAATGTTGTTGAATGCATTGCATAAGCTAGGTTTAAAATGCCATTGTTTATGTGATGCACTTAGCAACAGTTTGAGCAACTACCCAATGCTTATGAGGTGATTTCCCCAAAAAATTGAACTTTGAATATTTCATCACTTATGCTAAGGCAATATTATTTTAAGCAATGGTTTCAAAATTTCAAGGCAAGTTTACATTATCACTAAACAACCCTTTCCCTTATTATTCATATTGTTGTGCATTGTACCTTCACCATTACAATATTGTAGATCCAATGCATATAATATTTCATTTGTTTCCCAACTTATAAAAACCTAGAAGCCGCATACCTACCATCGACCCTCCACATCATATATGTTAAATGTGTCAACTATGGAATGCACCAACCTACACCCAGAGCTATATACGAGTGAAACTAGCATTATCTCGTGTTGAAATATGAATAAACATCTTTGAAAACCGTGGAGCATCCAACAAACAAAGGGATCCATGAAATTTACTCAATCCACTAGGATAATGCACAAGTGATATTACATAAACAAGCTATAGCTGAAAAATTTTGTATCAAAGCACTAACACTCCAAGTGTAAAAGTGTACCATTGAGAATGAGCGGTACTAACAGTAGCCAACATTGTGATCTTTTTGTACAACAAATATCAAAGTTGAGTTGAGGTCCTTGACATTAGATTTAGACTTGGGGATTAACCACCATTTGAACTTGACTACCATATTTGCTTTTCTCCACTAAATAAAGAGTGCTATTGTTCTCTCCATATTGTGATTATTTTGTTGATTGTTAATTCTATTAACTTTCCCCCCATATTCTATCAAGCAATACATGGTGTATGGACTTTCTTTTCAAGCTCCACTATTTTACATTTTTGTGCTCTTTGGTGGCCTCTTGAAAGATTGGTTAATGTAATATTACTAGTCGAATCCACCATTCAAAGTTATCAATGGGTAGCAATCCACTCAATTTGCCTACCACAAATCAAAACTAACAGTGAATGTTACAATATAAGATAGTTAAGACATTGTCCATATGGTGCTTTTTTGGTTTTTGTCAAATGGACCTTAAAAATGTGTCTAATGAGATTTCAATCAAATTCCTCCATAAAACAAAGCTGGACAAAATCTACTAAGAAACACTCCTGCAATTCTAGCTCGTGACAACCATTCTTAGGATCACAAGTAGCACCCATATGTCCAATGAGATAAAACTGCCACCACGATTAATCAAATGAAATGAAAAAGTTTCACCTCATACTATTTCACAAGGAAATCTAAACAATAATCTTGGATGTGAATAGATTTGTGCTCCCCAAAAAGTCTAACCCAAGGCTTGAACTCACACCCCCAATACTCAACAAACTCCAAGTCACTCTACTATGACCCCATTGGCTAACATAATCTTTATGCAAATAAAAAATCAATCCGTAGAAGTATGTACATTAAATTTTTATTAAACAATTCAAGAATTTATTGAGCAAGAAGACATTGGTCTACTCAACAAGGTTAAAACGCAAGTGGAGACAAAATACAATAACATGAATAAAAAAGTCAAACCTGTGGCAATCCCACTGCCTCCTGAAAGTGAAGAACTGACTAATAAGACATCAAATCAGCCAAGTCTTCGTGACCCTTCACATTGGTCACAAGTTCACATATGAAAGTATAAAAGAGCTCAAAATAGATGAAAATTCTTTCATTTCGCCAGCTGAAAAACATTGTTTTATACAAATGCTAATGAAACATAAAAAAGCTTTTACGACACAAGTGCTAAAAATTTACAGCTCATGGTATAATTTCAACAAGCAATTTTTGGCAACTTCAAGACAAATGTCTCGTACGACATCAAATGCACAACCCAACACGCATTAATGACACATGAATCTAAATGGCCCAATAAAGATTACTTAATTTTAAAGGCAAACTACTCACTTATTTTCCTCTCCTTTGAGAGAGAGTTTGTCATATAGAAGGCTCAGAACTGAGGTGCGTGTAGGGCCAGCCCAACTGTTTACAGATAATCCCAACTATGGAAACATCTAAATATTCATGGGTTTGTCAGTCAAGTATTGTGTCACCATGGATGTTTAATACTACTATGAGGAATTGTAATGCCTTGTGTTGCTTTTACCGAACTAAACCAGGAAAACCTACTTTCTAACACATCTAGAGGGCAAAATATCATGTCTAACACATCGACGCTATTTCAATTCATAGCAAGATGAGGGCAAAATATCATGTCTAACACATCGACGCTATTTCAATTCATAGCAAGATGAAAATCCAGTTGAGGGATGAGAGATGTGCTTTGACATGCTTGGAGATTGTATGTCTCTATTCTTGCTTTCAGTCCTTTAACACAAAAGAGTGTACACTCTACAATAAGGACACTCTAACCTGCATGCCAAATTAAGCCCTTAATTGTCAATTCAACATCTTAGCTCAAGCATACTTTCAGAAATCTCTCTGAGTATTGTTTGATAGGTTCGACAGATTTAAATTCATTTTACAAAACTTTCTCAGAGCAATGAACCACCAGAGAGATGTAAAACCAAAATAACTTCAGACAAAACCCCCATTCTCCTCCAGCAATTTTCATAGCAATTCATCTGCCCATAAGCCCAATATAAAACCATAGATCATACACACACATCGCCTCTCATCTTTTTGGAAAATTTTGTAGCTTCAAAAATCATGCCTCTTTACAGAAATGAGGGAGAATCCTTTGGCCTTTACTCCTGCTTCACTGCTAACACCACTAGTAAGCCAAGGGATACAACTGATTTCATTGCAGTTTTGAGACACTTCATCAAATAAGATGAATCCAATTTCTCAAAGCAAAGCTACCAAATTCAGTTCAACTACAGCTCTTGACATTAAATCAAATATGATGAATCCAATTTCTCAATGCAGTTCAAGTACAGCTCTCAAAATGCATCTTCATTTATAGAAGAGCAACATGAGACTCCCATATCAAAAGCATGATGACAACTTTACATTGTTCAAGCAGAAAACTGTCATACTTGACAAGCAAACATAATTCCACATCCAAGCGGGAGAAATGAATTCTCTCATTGCATTAAATGGAAGGACACATTAATATGTTAAGACAAATATCTGTCATATTCATCCTTTTGTATGTGACAAAAGTCAATTAACTTGTCTGCTGAAACAGTCAAGAAAGGCCCTGTACAGCACAAGGGGAGGCATATGATACTTTCATGCTGCATGGCACATGTAGATCAAAAGACACATGGCACAAATTGCATTCACTACAATATATTACAATCATTAAACAGATACAACTCTCCCAATTGCCCAAATTCTCCTTGTTCCTGTCACCTTTCAACCACATTTAGATACCATTCTCAGAGAACATACCTTTGCTGAACAAGGAACAAAATGCATATACCGATCAGGTCATACCACCTACACCGGGAATATGTATCAATCCACCAGCCTAACCTTCCTGAGATATAGGAGCTACTGAGTTCTCAAAGCATCCTTTATCCACTCATGCCACATCCCTTTTCTCTCTCCAGACTTCACCTCAGATCCTAGCCTCTTCTAGGGCCTGCTCTCTGTTCTGTCCTTACCTTCCATGGGAGCCCTCCACGCTGCTGGACTTGCATTGCTTGGGGCCTCGAGACCTGCAGCAACTTTGGCATCATTCCCCTCCACCTTTGATCTCACTTTATCAGCAGCAGCAGAAGATACCGACTCAGGTGAAGGCATTTGCTGTACTGGTTGATTTGTTGATCCTTCCTTCTCATCCTTGTTGTCTGCAACAGGTGGTTCTGAAACAGTCTTGCTAGGGGACTGAAGTTCCAGATCACAAGTTTGAGATGTCAAAATGTTCAGTGCAGTCACAACATCAGCAATGGAGGGCCTTGATGCAGCCTGCTCATGAAGACACATTGCTGCCACAGCTAAGGCCTGGAACAAGCCCCTGACAGGGAAGAGACCCTTTAACTTTGGGTCAGCCATCTGTCTAAACTTCGTTCTGTCTTTAAACAAAGGCCGTGCCTGCAAATCGCCATTAACCAGCATTATGCCAAGTAAACCAAGCATTATCTTTCTGAAAACAGAAAAAAGTTGCTAAATCCTGATTTCATGCTAAATTAACCAAAACAATAAGTAACATGTTGAACTCTGACTATATAATGGACTTTGCTGAGCCCAGAATTTGATAGGATTGGCACACATTCAAAGAGTACACATAAGTACTGTTGTGAATCCTCACCTGAGAGTTTGTTGGTTCTTGAGCCAAATGAAAATACACAATCCCATAAAGTGAACAAAAATACACACAGATATCCTGTGCTCAGTAAAAGAGCCATAGAGGACTAGCTATATCTCAAAGATATGAAGTACCACTGCTTAAATCAATGGTCTTCCAGCCAGACAGCAAGAGGCCAAGAGGGTAAAAGTTGGCCACATTAGAGCACATTCACACCAAAGCAACAACAAGATGAAACATAGGTGGAACACTCGCCCCTTGGAGTGAATGACAGTCAGTGGATAAAGGGTCAGTAGATCAGCCCCAAAAGAAAGTAATCCACAATTACTCCACACACATTCTAAAGTGGTGCGACTGCTGCCCTGTTATCAGGCTCACAGCTCAACATTTGAAGCCATCCTTGAGGCCTCTATTGCTCCATTTGGAAGAACAAGGCATCTTTTGACTATGATGTCTATGCCGTGACTAAGTGATGGTCTCCATGTGAGGAGGATGAGAATACAATTGTAGGGAGAAAGGTGTAAGTTGAGCCTTGGTGGGAGATATCACAGAAGGAAGGCACCTAGCATGGAAGGCAGGGGTGTAGAAGGCTGAGAAAGAAAGGTGGTGGTGGGAAGCAGCTGGTTGCAAGGATCTCATCAACCAAACCAACGAACCCATCCTTTCATATCATCCACTTCATAATGGAGGCATGTGTATAGAAAGCTTAAACATTTGTGACAATGTGCAAAATGCCTGGAAGCGAGAAAACACAAAGCATTAAAACTAACGCATCAAACAGTCACAGAAGAACACAACTCAAAAACTAGATAATGAATGGGCAATGAAATCCAAAAAGAGAGGCATGAGATGTTCAGTACGGTACCGCCCAGGTACAAGCACTTGTGACAACCAGCCATGCCTCTGGTCTTCCTCTCCAAGTGAGGACCTGAGATAAATCCTGGGCAATAGGTCAAAATGAGCCGCCTAGCTGCCCATTAAGGCACCCCACTAAAGAGCTAGATAAAGTGCCCAAAAACCCATGAAATATACCCTGCTAGCACCCTCCCGCACATCATGGATGCTCACTACGATAAAATATACAATTACAGGGACATACAAGCCCCCAAGAAGCAAAACCATCTTTTATACCACAATAATGAGTATCCTAGAAACATGTAACATGATACATCGTTCCTCCTCGCCATCGACTCCCCCCCCCCGCCCCCCAAAACCTCCAATTGCTCCAATGGTTTGACTCACCTCTGCGGACACAGCTTGTGAGTTAGTAGAGAGCTTGCCCTATGCCTCCACGAAGAGAGTCATTTACATGGTTCCTTGGTATAGCGGCTTCACAGTGGAGTCATTTGCGCTCCACAACAAATTTCTCAAACACCCAATCACCTTACTTTTCCTCGGACTAGCTGTAGAGTACCGCCAATTAGTGGAGGACTTTGGACGGCCCTTCGGCACAGTTCTTCTTGCCTCCTTCGCGGATGCAGTGACAGCTGCAAGAGTCCCAAAGGTACAAGTGGTCGTGAAAGACACAAAGAATATACTAAAGTTCCTGGAGATTGAGGCAAGAGGTCACTCCTTTAGGCAGCAAGTCATTGTGACTAGGCAACCAGGGCAGTGCCTGCATTGTCACGACTTTGGGCATCATCTAACAAATTATACGTGTTTCGGAGCCAAGGCGGCTCTGCCAACAGGCCCGCAGATGAACGCTGACGACTTCACACAAGTCCAGAGACAATAGAGAGGGAGACGGCAAGGGAGGCCACAGCCAGCTCCTCAGACGCAACCCTGACAGCAAGGAGCAGGAGGGCGGCGACACCCCCTCAGCAAAGCACTCCACAGCCCCCACCTGCCCGCCCCACCCGACAGGACCGTAGTCCCCCACAGCCACCACCCGCGCCATAGACTACCCCACCTGAGATCCCACAACCACCACACCCACCCCCCCCCCCCAACTGACCCTAGCTCACAGCCCCCCCCCCAACCACCCGCCACGTACCTCTGACAATCCCACCATCCCTCGATCCTCTTCCCCCCCACCACCTCCCCTGCTGAGCACCCCCCTGATCCGCACCCGGTTCAAGTGATCCCCCCCAAATCCACCCGCCCTCCTCCCACGGGAGGTGATGAGCCACACACGCCTACATCCTTCTCGCACCAGCAGTTTTCCCTCTCCCACACAGCCTCTAGCTCATCTGCCCCTTGCCGCTTGTCACACTTTCCCGAGAGAAGCACAATTGTTGCCACAGGAGTTCTTCCACAATGGCCCATGGTCCTACCTAAGAGTTGTGGAGCGCGGAGAGTTCCCACTACCTATAGAAGTGGGGATCTTCGTGGTTCGTAAGTCAAGGAGGGGCAAGGTCCATCTACTAGCACCATCGGATGAACCAAACTACGTTTTTTTCCTTCGGTCCTCACTCAGGGGATTGGACGACAACACAGATAGAGGAGTTGAAGAGTCAGGTGACGGACCACATCTCCCAGTGGATGGAAGAAGAAAAACTAGCACTGTTTGCACAGCAGTGGCCTAGTTGCATGATGGACATTAAATAGTGGGCTGGTGCCGAGGTCCCCCATGGCACATCAGCAACTTTCTTGGCACAAAAGAGGGACACGATGTGCAGGGAGTTTTTCCAAGTGCACCAACCTCGCACCTCACGAGAGCAGATACGCAGCTTTCAAGATCAGTATGGGAGGACTCATTCTAGCCCAAACGAGGTGATGGAGATTGCCACCGACTACTACAGTCACCTCTTCCAATAAGAGAGCCTCAGCTAGAGGAGAGCAATGTAGATAGCAGGTCTAGGATCACATCCTGTCCCTCGTTACAGAGGAGATGGGACGCTCCCTCCTAGCCCCCTTCACAGGGAAGAAACTAGAGAAGGCTTTCCATACACCGGACGGACAGAAATGACCGAGAGAGGATGGCCTCTCTAAGATCACCTTCATTACCCACTTGGAAGTGGTAAAGGACCCCCTACTGATGACCTTCCAGGATATTTTCACATTTCAGGACAAATGCCAAGGAGTCTTTCGGCAGACCTTATCAGTCTTCTCCCCAAAGCGGGAGACCAGTTGGAGCTTTCCCAGTGGAGACCAATCACCTTATTGTCAGTGGCCCAGAAGGCACTAGCAAAGATGATTGGTAGGCGACTACTCCCCATGCTTCCAAACATCATCCATGACACACAGACAGGCTTTGTCCAGGATAGGAGCATCCTAGACAATGTATTCACCTTCTTTGAGGAGACAGAGTGGACTCAGCACAGTGGGCAAAGACTGGCCGTACTACTCTTGGATTTCGAGAAAGCTTATGACAGGGTAGACTAGGATTTCCTAGAGGGCACCATGGTGAGGTTGGGTTTCCTCGAGGCTTGGATTCACAGGGTCTCCGCACTTTATAGATCAGCCACCAACAGGGTTTTCATAGGTGGTAGATGAGGGGAGGAGTTTCGGCTAGAGAGATCGGTCCGGCAGGGCTGCCCCCAGGCCCTGTACCTGTTCCTACTCTTTGCAGAGGTGATGTCTCACTTCCTCAAGTCACATGTGAGCGGATTACGCGGCCTCCGACTTCCAGTGAAAGAGAAGATTGAGTTGTTAGACTCAGAGTATGCAGATGATACAACACTCTACATAGAGGACGATGAGTTGTTGCTGAAGAGAGTGAAGCTGGCTCTTGAGGTATTCTGTTTTACAGCGGAAGCAAAAATCAACTGGCAAAAGTCGGTTGGTTTCCTCACAGAACCGGACTCTAGCATGGAGTGGGGCGTCCACCTGGGATTTAGATGGGTGAGCAGAGGGCAGACCATCCGATACCTAGGATTCCAAGTGGGACTTGACATCACTCCTCCCCAACAGTTTCTTCCAATCCTCGATTCTATTCGGAGGAAGCTGACCTACTGGAGCACAGCTCGCCTCTCATTAGTTGGCCGAGCCCTAGTGGTTAACCAGGTCCTCCTAGCGACGGCCTGATACATCACCTCGTGTTGGTGCTTCTCCTCATCTTGCATAGTACAACTTCGCCGCCTAGTGTGGAACTTCCTTTGGTTTGGGTCAAACGGCTCCAGGGATTCCAGGGCCAAGGTGGCATGGGCGACCGTCGTACGGCATCGGTCAGAGGGAGGGCTTGGGATCATAGACCCAGAGCATCAAAGCATGGCCCTCTTGGGCAAGCTAGTTGTCCGCAACCTCACACTCGGAGGGCAGACCTCGAAGGTCCTGTCGCAAAAGGGTATTCAGGATTGTAGACCAAGGCTTGGCGGTGAGTGGAGGCCGTCCCTAAGATAGATCTTCACGTCAGCCCAGATCAACCACCTCCCCAGATCACCTTTCCTATGCAACTTGGTCCACGTGTAGCAGGGCCTCCGTAAGGCCCTAATCCAAAGCCCCTCAGGCTACCAAGAGGAGATAGACCGTTACCCGATGATCTTGAACCTCCAGGTCAGGGATCGAAGGCACAGATTGGCAAGCGCCCCCACATCCAATGGGGAGGTTGGGAGGCTTGCCTGACTCGTACCATTAGGACATGGCGAGAGGTGTACAGGATGGTGGACCAAGAGGTGCTACAGCGAGTATCAGGCTGCCAGAGAGGAGTGGAGTTGAGGAGAAGAGAGATAGACGCAGCAATACCTTAGGAGTAGCTTGCTCCCCCGATACGAGAGCCAATAAAGCCCGGGGAGGTATGAGCCGCTAGTAGAGTGGGCGACGCTCTTCTTCACCATACAAGAGGGGGGGCATCTGGCTCTTGACAAAGGACAGCAGGATAAGGGGATAGCTGTCCTTTTATGGAAGAGGATCCAGGTGATTGGCCTTCAGGGGAAGACATGGCGGCTGGGACCCTTTTGTTTTTTGACAAGAGCTCAGAGAGTGGCGCCTCTGGATCTAGGAGGGCATGCCACTTGATGAGCTGAAGTGAAATCTGGGAAAGTGGCTATGGCTCACCACTGCGGTCGCCAAAAAGTCACCGAGGTTCCTGGAGTACACCGCCAGGATTGGCAGACACGTACTAATGCAGGAGGATATGGATTGGGTGCCGTCACATAGCAAGCACTGGGCGGAACACAGCATCACAAAGCCTTTCTGACGGACCTTCTGGCGCCGCCTATGGAATAGCTGAAAATCGAGGAGGGTATCGTATTTTTTATGGCTGGTGGCACATGGAGGCTTGGTGATGGAAAGCTGGCTTGCCCAAATGTAAAAGGAGGGAGGTTATAAGCGCTGTCCTCTGGAAACCCCAAAGCACTACCTTTGGTCGTATGAGGCGGCACAGCTCGTGTGGAGAGGAGCATACCGCATCCTTCGTCATATAGCACCCAACCTTGGATGTATCTCATGGGAAGCTTTCTGCTGGCACGCGGTCAACCAGGGCTGTCACCTTCTATATGAGATTGGAATGCAGGACATGATATTCATTATCGAGGCAAGGTCGTGCGCAGTGGTCGGTTTAGAGACTCTACCCATCTGCCAGGTACTAGAGCCCACAGCAGACCACTCCAAGGTATGGGAGATCATAGGGAGCCTTATTGGTTGGCATATCTGAAAGGTGTGGTGTCAGGAGGCTTTCATCGGAGAGAGACTTTCAATAAGGTGACCTTAGCAAAGCTCTTGATCTCTATCATCCACTCCCTTCACGGCCAATGGGATCAGGTGCAAGGCGAGTCCAGGGCTCGTCAGGAGCTTCGATGTCATTTCATACACACTTGGGGCAGCTAGGACCTGTTTTTCGTGATGCAGGCAGGCAGCCCCAGATGGCGATACACCCCCTCCATGGCTTCTTGCCCCCATCCCCCCAAGAGCGCCTTGAGAGGCTTGTATACATGATGTATTTGTGACTTTCATCAGCTCCAACTAGTCTGTTGAGCATGAGCACTCCGTTGTAATCAATTTTTTTAAGTAATATAATCAGCCACATTTTACTTGCAAAAAAAAAAGATACATCGTTGTGCACACAATGACGACAAAGAGTGCACCATAGATATTCCAGCACTATGCCCAATGCTCCCAATGTGGGAACATCAATACCCCACTCACTATCAAACCATCCCATCATAGACCTAGAAGTCAAACCAACTCCTGGATTTGAACTACCAAACTAATCAATGTAGAAAGCTTCCCTCAAGGTCCACCACATCATATGAACATATGGTAGGCAGCAACATGCCCTACCTCTGCCCTCTCGCAATCATCCCCCTCTAGCCTAAGATATATGAGTAGTAGTACTCTAGTACTACAGCATCTGCATAGATCGCTGTTGAAGCTCATAGGAATGCATGCACCTTGACATTAAAATATGTTTGATGATTCTCATATTTTGTTGCTTATACTAATTTTTCATGCTATGTTGCATCATGTTGTATTCTCTTCGACAGTGAGAGCACAAGGTGCTTTGAGTAATTGCTGGAGTATGACAAGAGCATCCTCCCACCATGCAAAGGTATGCATCAAAGGAGAAACATAGTCCTAGAAAAGGATATTAGAGAATGCCCCAACTCTCATGTGCAAAGCCGCCAAGCCTTGGTCCAGCCCAGCCATCTCGTAGGAGAATTTAGCTTCCCTCCCTGACATGGAACCACCCTCTGAGTCAGTCCAAGGTGTCAAGGATCCATGTAGCAGCCATTTGTCCACCATCTAAACAAAATCGGGCTGCCACCAAAGAACCTAGTGACCTTCTTTACATCAGTCACCCCCATAGATCAATTTGCAGGACCACCACAACAGCAGCATAACACCATGTCATGTGCACGGCAAAGAGATGTGGCCACCAATACAACCAGAAAGAAGCCACCAAGAAAACTCGATGAAACACGCTAGGACTATCCTCGGGAGAAGCCTTTAAAAGCAACAGAGATGTGGATCAACTTTGCAAAGCTCCCAAATTGGTCAAAGAAAAAGGTAAAGAACTAGTGGCTAACAACCAAAATCCAAGCATCTTCCGAGGCCTCAGAGAATAAAGGTTAGGTAATGGTGACAAAATCTCAAAGCCAATCAAATAGAATAGTAATTAGGAGTAATGTGACATGCAAGACAAAAACGGAATATCGAGATAGAGATACTCCAGGCACTTGTGGTCAATCAGCCAGAACAACACGAGAGTTCAACAATTAACTCACAATTCAATCTCACACAAGAAGTCAAAAAACACAAAACCAGCATAGAAGTGAAGTGGGTATAGTGAGAGATTGCAACCACCAACACACAAGACCCTCCCTTAAGCAGAAAAAGCAAAACAAGTGCAAGTATGATTAGTTAGTAAAAATGCATGTTATCACATTGTGGAAGCAGATTCAACCAAAAACACCTCCAAAATGGTCAAGAACAGTACCTAACACTTGTAACAAACTTGGCAACAGCAGTACTCAATCTCAAACTGGTGTGAAGAGGTACATAGCTGACCAATAGCACATCTAATCCCATGTGACAAGTGGGTGTTTATATATCTCAAGCATATAATAAATCCATCACCTGTAATATGGAGAAGATGATCTCTATAGAAAGCCATCTTCGTCCCTAGCTCAATTACTAGTGCCAGCCAATGTCCTCCTAGTCTCTAGCTAGGTGAGATCCATCCTAATACCCCTACCGATCTTAGTGGCTATAGGTAAGAGATGGTACATGAAGAGGGTACTGAAAGGGGGGTAGCATGTCCATGCTGAAGCCATGTAATTCAAACCATGCTAACATCTGTGCATTCGAACACAAAGTATCACCCTCTTTGGCAAGCTCCCAAGAGGATTCAAGGGCCAACCATACATATCTATGACTAGGTAGATCCCACAAGTTGTGTACATATGTGATTGATCTAGTGAGCACCTCTACTACGATTGGTGTGGCCACTAGCTCAGCTGTGATGATATCATGTAGGACCGATGCCTTGCATCTAAGCATCCTAGAAAACATGGATGCAATGGTCTCTCCATAGACCTCCATCCATCATAAGTGCAACCTGATCACTTGCAATGATCAAGACTAGGCCCCCATAATACCTGTACTCCATAGAGTAATGTGAACGTGACCAATGTATCAAAGAGCCACATCCTAGTGCAAGGCTCCTAAAATTGTACATGTGAGCACATCCTCTCCAAACCACCTAGTGCTATGTGTCTTCAAGTCAATCTATTGTCTCCTACTACCTCTCTCATAGAGAAGGTGGGGCCTATAAATAATCCTCCTAGATATGTATAGGAATCCACATAATCCATCTCCTCTTGCCCATATGTGAGCTTAGGTGCTAATCTCCTAACCCACTCAGGTGTAGTATTAAACGTCATCACCTTAGTTTTACCAAGATTCACTGAGAATCCACTATCTAATGCATAAGGAGGTAGTGCATCAAAATATCTCTCTAGTCCCCATGGAGAATCAACTATCAATACAATGCCATCTGCATATAATAGAAGAGGTATCCAAGTGCCAACTAGTGGAGCTCATCTATGTCCTCCCTAAGATATGGAATCAGCAATGCCATCAATGTAGAGGCCAAATAACCTCAGAGAGAGGGGCCATTCTTGCTTCACCCTGATGGTGGAGTGAACAGGTGCTGAAAGGCCCTCAAGTGTACGCACTCTGCCAACAACCCTCTCATAGAATGCAAGAATCCCCCAACAAAGCTCCTTACGTACCCCCATCGTATATTATCTACATATTAGCCTGTCTCTCGACACTGTATCAAAGGCTTTGCAAAAATCCACAAAGCACTAGTAGATCCGTCGACCATGAGCTCTACCCTCCTCAATGATCACTCTTGTAAGGATGTGATACAATGTAGAGAAGTCTCTCCTAAAGCCAACTTGTCCTTCTGCTCTTTGACCCCATCTCTCCGCCCAACTGCTCAACTCCTACTCCTACTCAAGAATGGATGCATATAACTTAGCCAATGTGTGTTTCTTCTCTCTTGTGTCACACAATTTGTTACAGCAATTTTCTATGGTTCCGTCTCTACCTCCACTTCTGACATGGTTTTATATTTCAGGTTGGGTCCTGCTCTTGCCTCGTATCAGCCATTTCAGGTGTGTGGGTCTGTGTTTTCATCTATCAGCTGATGTTCTGACCTGTCTTGACTGCTACAACTGCTGGTCCAGCCTGCTGGTGACTAGTTTCTGATGAACTTTGGTCTGATTCTATTCCCCTGTTACCTATTGTTTTTACTCAGCAGTTTGCGCCTTGTGTCTGTCGGCTGAGGCGACCTGTCTTCCCTCAAGAACAACTGCATTTACTGCGATTTCTGCCTGCATTTTGGTTATTAGCATATGTGTTAACTGTTTCTGCTTCTGTGCAGGCTGGGCAACTGTGTTTTCACACTGGATTCAATGTCTTGTAGCTGCAAACTTTGTGTTTTGCCTTTTCCTGGCTGTCTTCTGATCTGTTCTCTTGATTCCTCTCTACGCAACAATCGTATTTTTTTCTGCTCAGTTTCTCTATGCAGATCTAACAAGTCCCCTAGCATGTGTGGAGTGTGGAAAGCTCTAGAGGGCAGCTAAGTGTAGGATGGAGGTGAGATGAGAGGTGTGTGTCCCTAAGGTAGGGATGTGCTTGACCTGTGTAAGCCCATTATAGACATTATGATTGTATATGTCAGCTAGCTCACGTGTAAAGTAGAAGGTCGTGAGCTGGATGTAGGCGGTGGCTGGAGACCATATTGAGTGCTATCCCCTCCAATATCAATTGATGCCCTGTCTGTATACCTATTTCCCTCACATCCATCACCTGCAACCACCCTAGTTAAAATCTCCTATCAAGAGGACCTCTCCTAGCCCTATGTAGCATGTGTAATCTCATCTAATAGTGTGAACAGTGACCCCCCTCCTCTACTCCTCCATCTCCCTCTTGCTCCTGCTGTTGAGCCTCCCCCATGGCACATCTCAATCCCCAATGGAAAGTAGCAGAGAGCAATGTAAAGCATCCTGTCTCAAGAGACTTCCACTCTAATCCACATGTATCACGCCTTCAGGTCTTGCGCCATAATGTGGACTCTATCCTTGGAACTCCCATTTCTTCAGTGCTTCTTAGATAGCCATGTACGCTAGGTAGACCCGTCTCAAGGCTCTCATGTGTCTCTCTTATCATAATCAAAGAGACATGGCACTATCATAATCAAGTCACGGCTCTCCATCACCTCCTCCATCCTCCCTCATTGTGTCCAAAGTGAACGATTACAATTCCACATTGGCATTTGTATCTCTGAGATGTCTATCTCATAGATGGCGTACCCCTATTCAACTGCCTTGACATCAATGATGACTTGTTCATCTCTGTATACTACCTTCTTGCCTCCTTGGCTTGGATAAATTTTGAGCATGCACAACCGTCTATGCTCCACCTTCACCCTCGTGAGATCTGTGGAGAATAAAGGCTCACCGTGCCTTTTACCATGTTCAAGTGTGAGCACACCCTTACACTTTGTACTTTATATATATTCAAAACCTAAAATGTGGTACATTCATTATTGTACAGTATACCAATTTTATCGTGCTCAGTCTCTCACTCTACTGCTCTCAACTCTCTGTACCTTCACTCTCAGCTCAGCTCACGCACAGACTCCACAACAACAAACAGCAGATACATGGCATATCCTAGCAAAAAGCATTGGGAAGCAATGAAGGGTATCATGAGATGCCTTAAGGGCACAAAGGATTTGTGTATCTGCCTTGGTATGTAGTAGTCATCTGTTGTTGGTTTCACGGATGCAGACTATGCTGGCCATCCTAACTGCAAGAAGTCTACTTCAAGATATGTGTTTATGTTCACAGGAGGAGCAATCTCTTGGATATCTAGGCTGCAAAAGTGTGTTGCACTGTCTACTATAGAGGCAGAATATGTAGCTGCCACAGAGGCATACAAAGAGGCTTTATGGCTTTCACTTGTTACTCATTGTTGTTTATCATTATATACATAATTTCTTTGCTACTATTGTTTTTATTGTTGTTTATTAACATCTGTGTTTATAAAGACCAATGTGCACCATGAGGGTCTAGAAAATAATGAAAAGATGAGTGGTGATAATGCTCAAGGGGAGGCCAAGGATGGAAAACAACAAAAGCACTCAAGGCACTTGGGTAAGCAAGTCTCTCTAGGATTGATGAAGAACGTACTGAGCCAGTTTTATGTCAAGTAGAGGACATTGCCTCCTACCATGCCTGTTTGTAGATTGGTGGCTGGTGAGGCAGTTAGATTTGCCCTAGAAGATGCTCAGTGGTTGATTCCTTCCTTTGATTCCACTGGTTATCTTGAGACAATGAGACGCTTCCTTGTGTCAGTTGTTGTGGGTCATAGATGGGAGACCATACCTATGATAGCCAATCTACATGGCTAGGGTCTAATTTGGCGTCAAATAAATGCGGAATTTGAGAGGGCTAGTGAGAGAGCTTAGGATTACAAAGGTTCCTATCCTCCACTGCAACAATCAAACTGCTATCATGCTAGCACAGAATCCTGTCTTTCACACAAAGACAAAGCACATACACGTGAAGTATCACTTTATCAGGGATGTACTTGACAGCAAAGGCATTGAGCTTGTCAAGGTACGGATGATAATCCTGCAAACCTTTTCACGATAGGTCTTCCAGCTGAGCGGTTTGCTCATTGCCGCTAGATGATGGGGGTTGGATAGTATATGTGTCTTTCAACTTTGTACATACATACACTTAGTTGATTCTTTCCTCTACATTCAAGCACGTTGCCTTTAGGTGGGAGGTTGTTGGGAATAAAGGCTCACGGTGCCATTTACCATGTTTGAGTGTGAATGCACCCTTATCCTTTGTACTTTGTATATATTCAAAACCTAAAATGTGGTACATTCATTATTGTACCGTATACCAATTGTGTCGTACTCACTCTACTGCTCTCAACTCTCTATACCTTCACTCTCAGCTCAGCTCACGCACAGATTCCACAACAACAAGATCGCCATCTGTGTAGATGGGATTCCCTAGGAACCCACGTAGTACAGCCTTCTTCTTCGTGAAGGCTACTCTCTCCAGCTTTAGCACATTTCAAAACTTCTCCATTTTCTTGGAGCTTGAGGGTTCTTGCGATCCCTACCAGCATTGAGGGTGAATACTCAATGCCCACCATAGCAAGATATGGATTACTTGTAGTAGACTCTCATGCATGATTCTCATTCTACCTTTGATTCAACTTAGCTATGGTTTCATTGTGATAAAGTTTTAATTCATTTTCAATTATTGCATGGTTCCGGCCAGTTGTCTCCATTGTTGTTTCTTGACTTTTTTGTTATTTTAGTTCAGTCTAGGCTAAGTTCATTTCAATGGTTGATAGTGTTACCAAATCATCCCATTTTATACCCACTAAAGTCCAGTATTCAGCCAAACAAGTGTGAGATCAATTTATGAAAGGAGTTTTTAGACTTCATGGTTTACCTATGAAGATTGTTTCTGATAGAGATAAAAAAATTCATGGAAAAGCGTTTTCACTTTGATGGAAGCAAAGTTCACTCCATGGGAAATGCTGAAGTAGCCTTGTAGAAGCATCATCAACAAGTGGTTGGAAGTCTAGTTGCCATGACACAACCAAGGCATGTGCATAGTTTATTATCATCTTTTTTAGGTGATGAACCCTCTAACTAGGATGTCTATATTAACCAAGCTCGACAGCTCTATCAATTAATACCGCCTATCTCTGTGTGAATTGTGTCAGGGTCTCCTATGCGGATTGGGATTGTGGCTGCACTAAGGCCTCCTAGGTCTCCCTTGCAAACAAGTCTATGAGTTGCCTCTAAGTGAGGCCATGGTTTCTTGGAGCTACTGTACTCCTAAGGAGCATGTCACGAAGCCGTTGTATCTCAAGAAGAAAGAGGCCAAGACATTGTTGATTAGTGAAATCTATGACTCTAGACAATGGTCCAAATCTCTTTCTAAATAGACAGTGGAATCGGCTCCGGATCTCATAGTATGTTGGGCAATCACACATGTCCGCATCTCATACTATGTTGGGCAATAGCACATGTAGTGCTCCTTTTGTCTATGGCTCTATCTGACATATCTAGCATATACACTCCTCTTGTGGAATGGATCTATTTCTGCCGAACTCAATATCTGGCTGATGTGAAGAAGTGCACAACCGACAAATAGTACATTTGATCCCATGTGAGAGGCGGGTATCTATATATCTAAGACGGATAATAAATCCATCGTTTGTAGTATGGAGAAGATGCTCTAGATAGAAAACCATCTTTGTTCCCAACTTCTACACTAGAGTCAACCATGTCCGTTTGGTATCAAACTAGGTGAGATCCATCCTGATGACCATGCGAATCTCTGATCTACTTAAAGTAAGGGATGGTGCATCGAGGGAATCTTGGAAGGAAAGTAACATGTCCATGCTAAAGCCACATAGCTCAAACTATGCCGACATCTATGTATACAACATGATGCATCACCCTCTCTGGCAAGCTCCCTTGAGGAATCAAGGGTCAATAAACTAAGGGATGCTACATCAAGGGGATACTGGACGGGGAATAACTTGTCCATGTCAAAGCCATTTAGCTCAAACCATGCCAACATCTGTGCATACCAACATGACCTATCACCCTCCCTAGCAAGCTTTCTGGAGGAATCAAGAGCCAATCGTGCATATCTACATTTAGATAAGTCCCATAGGCTATGGAAGTATATGATTGATTTAGTGAAGGCCTCTACCACAATAGGCATAGCTCCTAGTGTCAACTGTGAGGATCTCATGTGGGACTGAGGCCTTACATCTAATCATCTTAGATATCATGGACACCAACAATATCTCTATCGATCTCTATCCATCATAAGTACCACACACATGATCGGCTATGGTGGTCGGGCCCTCATATCTATATTCCATGAGAGTAATGTGGATGTGACTAGTGCAAGAGGCAAATGGCTACGCAAGGGCAAGTGAGTCACGAGGACGTGAAACTTTTATGCTTTGCTTAGCATTTGAGTAAAATTTAATCAAATGTGCAAATGTCACTTCCACACGTGAGGTACAAGTTAATTGTTTCACAATGTGCAACTCAAAACCTGGAGATACCAATTGGTGCCAATGGCAAAAGTTATAATAAGTTATGGCTAACAAGTACTAGGTGATATCCAGTGTCCAAACTTAGCCTAGAACATTTAATTTGCCATTAGTGTCAGTGGTGACACTAGGAAATTGGAATGAATTAACTAATTTGTTAGGTTAGGGTTCAGCAGCATGCACACACACACACTCACAGTGAACAAGTGAATAGCAAGAGAGAAGAGAGTGCTAGAATATCACATCCACTATGTGAGAATGATATGAAAGTACAATCCCTAAGATACTAAGTATCACACCCATTGACAAGTGTTCATATGGGAAAAAAAGCTTGATCCAAGTAGAAGGTAAAAAATGCCATTGGATAGCGAGTGTTCACACCACAACTTAGAAGGAACACGATAAGTGTAACAAACCCCCCTCAAGTGAATGATGTGAACATATACATGGAATAGACAGATCAATCCCCAAATGATATCAAGCCTAGAGCCTTGTGAAAGGCTTCAAACTTCTTTCTAGAGAGAGCTTTTATAAACACATCTGCCAGGACATAAACCAAGTCAATCTCCAGACCATGGAGCCTTTCTCTGACATAATGATAATATACCTCAATGTGCTTATTTGGAGCATGAAAAACTAGATTCCTTGCAACTGCCATGGCACTCTGACTATCAACATAGATAGGAGTGGGTGATTGTTGTCCCTCGACCAAAAGGCATTTGAGCCATACACATTTCAATATAGCTGTAAATGCTACCCTGTATTCAGCTTCACAACTAGATATGGCCATTTTAGACTGCTTCTTGCTTAACCAAGAAATACATGAATCACCAAGCATGAAACAATTACCACTAGTGGACACCCTCATGTCAAAACAACCAACCCCATCACTGTCTGTGAATGCACGCAAGCAAAGAGAAGTGCCTTTAGGATAAAAAGGCCCAATGTCTAAGTGCCTTTGAAATAACAAAAGACACGTTTAAGTGCTTACCAATGTGTAATACCAAGGCCGTGCATAAAGCGTGTCAACTAAGAGACGACAAACTGAATATCTGGTAGTGTATTACACAAATACAATAAACACCCAACAGCCTGCTAATAAAGAGAAATATCAAATGGTTCCCCTTCATCCTTAAGTTAAAATTGTGGCCCGTCTCAATGGGAGTAGAGATAGGCTTGTAGTCTTGCATTTGAAAACGCTCAAGGAATTGCAAAATGTACTTAGATTGTTGCAAAATAATGCCCCCCTCAATTGCAATAAACGGTATGCCAAGATAATAGTGCAAGTGGCCAAGATTTGTCACATCAAAAGCATGCTGTAATTCAGTTTTTAAGGCTGAATTCTATGTATCATGAGGTCCAATCAACAACATGTCATTCATAAAAAGAATGAGAATCAAAAGGTTATTCCCATTCTTTTGGGCATAAAATGTGCCTCCAATGTGTGAATTACTGAAGCCAAGAGCCATCAAGTATGCATGTATCTTTTCATACCATGCCCTAGATTCCTATTTCAAACCATAGAGAGCCTAATGCAAATGGCACACTTTGCTTTCTGACCCTTTCTGAACAAAGCCAAGAGATTAAGTGACATAAACCTCCTCATGAAGATCACCATTGAGAAATGCAGTCTTCACACCCAACTGATGCATATGCCAATCATAATGAGCAGCCAAAGCAATGACACTACAAATGGTGGTCATACGTGAAGTGAGTGCAAACGTCTCATCATAGTCAATCTCATGATTTTGGGCATACCCTTTGGCAACATGACATGCTGTGTAGCGATCAATGCTACCATCAAATCTATGCTTTAATTTGTAAACCCACTTTGTGCCTATAGCACGCTTGCTCACAAGTCACATAGCTCCCATGTGCCATTTTTATGAATAGAGTCCATTTCTAATTGCATAGTTGTCATCCAATGTTTATTTTGTAAAGAAGCATATAGTCGCTACAAGTTACCGTGTGTCACCAAGTTACATTGTGCATGGCAAGTGGCTGCTCTAAGTTCTACCAAGAAGTGGAACAGACTATTTGCTGTCCTGTAATGTATCTAGCTGCCATCTAGGAACTATCTTAGCTTCCCCAATAGTAGCCCTCTCATCAGCTACTTCATAATCACCAATGCCTTGATCAATGGGCTGAAAACCAAGCTGTTGTTCAACATGTGTTTGCCGCAGATTTTGCTACTATAAACCCTCTAAGATGTTGCTAAAATTGGCAAATATCAAGTGCACCTTGCTGAAACAATGGCAACAAACTGTCAAACATGTCCACATGCCCCACATTGAGCTGATTTTTGCAGTCCATGAAGGGATGACAAGCATATTCTGCAAATACCACATCTCTACTAACAAAGATCTTGTTGTCAAAGGGTTGGTACAAGCAATACCCTTCACTTTTTGCATTGTAACCAATAAAAATGCATTTGGTAGTCTTCTCTTGGCAAACAACCGAAGACATGAATAAGTGACACCACTAGTTTCCGGCCATTCCAAGCCTCATAAGGCATACATTCAGCCAATAATTTAGTGGGGCTGCAATTCAGCACATACACTACACACATAATAGCATCAAGCCAAAACTTTGAGGGCAGCTTATTGTGTGTGACAGCATATAATGTGCCATTTCCATCAAAGTGCGATTCTTTCTTCTAGCCACACCATTTTGTTGAGTTGTATAAGGCGTAGTGCACAAATGTATAATGCCCCTTTCAGCCAAAAAGGAGTTGAACTCCTGTGACATGTATCCTGCCCCCCCTCGATAGGTACATAGTGTAATCAACTTGCATCCACTGACATTTTCAGCCAAGGCCAAGAAGGTTTTAAAGCATATAAACACTTCTCATTTGTGCCTCAAAGCATATCCCCCACAATGCCGAGTTATGTCGTCACTAAAGGTAACAAAGTATAGGTATCCTTCAGATGGATTTGCCATGCATGGGTCCACAAACATCACTATACACAGGCTGTAATTTTTTATCAGCACACACAGATCCACCTTTGGGAACAAAGCATGATGCATTTTGCCAAGTACACAACTTACACATACATTGTGAGTAGGTGCTTTTAACGGAGGAAGATCAAGCACCATATTTTAGCTTTATAGGCAAAGCAAATTGCCATGATGAAGATTACCAAACCGGGCATGCCATAACTCAATGTCATCCACAATGGTAGTATCAACCCGTAACGCATCCTCTAATACTGTCCTCTAAAATAAATCAAGCTCATAGAATCCATTGCAAGGTTGTCACATCCGATGGCATCCAATTAGTACCGTCCAATACTAGTACGATACTAATCAAACTCATAAATCTTGGACCTACGCATAATGCTACATCCAATGAAAAAAAAAATTACATGCAATTTAAAGGCTATACTTAATGTCCGGACTTAAAATATAAATTCAAAGACTTTACTCAAAAGTAAGTGCAAAAGAAAGCGTAGGAAGCTCAAGAGTCAAGTGAGTAGATACTAGAGGTTTTTATAGAGGGAGAGTGTTTTAGGGTTTAGATTTGGTGAGATGAGAGAGAGAGAGAGAGGAAGACAAAGAAAGAAAGAAAGAGGAAGAGAGAGAGAGATCAAATTGGGATATATGTGTGTGGATGAGAGAGAGAAGGTGGCTGCATTGGGGTTTTGCGGAAAGAGACTTTGTGTCTGTGAGAGAAGAGGAGAGAGCTATTGGAGGAGACTAGCTAGTAGAGAACAAAGATCCATTGGAGAAACCCAAGAGGAAAAAGTGTAGAAAACAGTCACCAAACAATTATTTTGACCTCACACAAGATACAATTGACTGGTGTAGTGAAGCCATCAAACGCCTTTGGACAAGTCGGATTGGACGAACCAAACAGGTCAGACTGGATGGATCAAACGGGTCGACCCAGCTAGTAGAGAACAAAGAGCCCTTGGAGAAACCCAAGAGGAAAAAGTGCAGAAAACAGTCACCAAACAATTATTTTGACCTCAGACAGGATGCAATTGACCGGCGCAGTGAAGCTATCAAACGCCTTTGGACGGGTCGGACTGAACGGATCAAACAAGTCAACCCGTCTGTCGGACGTGGACAACTGTGGCCCATTGTACAATGTGCCTGTGACAATGAGGGCATCTCCATCACTACAACCATAGAGACTGCATTGACCCATGCGGACTTTAACCACAAAACTATCACATGCAATGGCTGAAACTGAAAGCAAATTTTCCCAACGAATCCCCCCTTTTCTACATTTGCATATGACACAAACAAGTCACAAAAGGACCTTATGTGCTTAGAAGCTCCACTATCAAAATACCATGTGCTGCAATTTTCAGCCAATGAAAGACCATATTCGTCTAAAGAAGGATCATACGAACAACGCACAACAAAAGCATAAGACTAGTAACCAGCATCCAAGCTTGCTAAATGTGTGGTTGCATCCTTCGTTTTTGCTGAATTTTCAGCAACACTCATACCCAATTATTTCTTCTTTTCACTTGCCATCATCTTTTTGCATTCTTCAATAAGATGCCCCTTTCTTCTACAATAATTGCATCTCTTTTTCTTAGCACATTATCCTTCGGTGCTTGAACAGACCATAGAAAAAGTTGCTTTGCCTTTATCCTTTGAGTTTGAGAATAGTTGCCTTCGTATGTCGAATGGTATTGCTCATACTGTATGATTTGTGCTATACCATCTGGTATGTGTTTATATGGATCCATACAATAAAACTGCTTGCTTTTTGCCACCGCCTCTAGCGCATTCCTATGTGGCATAAACGTGTTTCGGCTATGCTTGGATGCTCCGTGTTGTCTTGCATGGCACTTTAGGGGATGGGAAGCCTTGGATACTTCAAGAGGCCAAAGCCATGCAACACTTGTGCCTCAATGCGTAGTTTTGGTAGAAAGCCGATGCCATTGTCATTGTTGTGACTTTCTTTTATAGAGTGCTAAATATGAGTGATTGTGAGGGGTACATGGACCTTCTTGCTCACTTTTTTAGAGTGGCATTGGTGGAAGCACATGCTTGCATAGTGATCACAAAGACGCAACATGCACATATTTTAGAGATAATAGAGAGGAGATGGGCATGGATGCATAAGCCCATCCATGGTTTTGCAACATTGATATATCCAACTTACAAGTCACCAATGGTCATGAACGATAGAGAGCTTCGTTTGGACCAGCTTGCATATTTGACACGTATGGTTCCCATGGATAACCACAATGCAGTACTAGAGAAGCTAGGATGCTATGTAGACCCTTATTGAAGGAGAGAGTTACTTGTGAAGCCTCCATTTTGGTGGCAAATCTTTGGATACATGATGGAAACCCTTCAACCCTTAGCCATGAGAGTCCTTGCTCACAATTGCTCTTCGGCTATATGTGAGAGAAATTGAAGTGCCTATTCTCTCATTTAAACGAAGACTTGCAATCGGCTTAGCACACGACAATTAGAGGATCTAGTTTATTACCGCACAAACTTACGCATGATGAGAGCTATGATGAGCATGGGTAGTCCAAATTCCAATGCAAGTAAACACTTCACCATAAAATTTAAATTTTGTTGTTTTAAACTTTAAAGTTTATTCTTTGCAATTTAGACTTTAGTATTTACAATCTTATGTGCATTGTCTAGGTGAATGTTGATACATTAAAGTTGATAAGCAGCGCTCTTCCAAGTGTATATCACGAGGTGGATAAGGAGAAGGAGATGATCTTTACAAAGCCCTATAGAGAGCTTATAGCACTAGATACTCCTGACACTCATAGTCAACGTGCTCGTGGTGAGGAGTTCAAGTAGGTGGCAGCAAGCGCATGGTCCCTTAACACCCTCCAACATAGAGGAGGCCTAGTTCGAGTGGCTTGAAAAAATACATGAAGTGGGGCTCTAGTAGCTCCCATCCCATGCCTCATGATGAAATCTCCCTCTACCTACACAATCAACACCTAGGGAGCCATCATTTGATGATGATGGTAACCTCAACCTAGATGCTTTTGATGATGATCATGATGATAATAGTGATCCTTCATCATAGGTCTCTCTCTTTTTTGTATCTACTATCATTGTATCAACTACGATTCATCATCCATGGATGTACTAAACTCTAGTTGTACCACATATTGCGCAGTACCACAACGCGTGCAACCATAAGGGCCACCCTCATGTATTAAACTTATTTTGTAATGACATGGCTATTTTCACTTTAAACATGTGTTCTATCATTTAATGATTTATAGTTTTGTTTTAAATCAAGTTTTTTTAATATTAATATCGTATCGTACCTTATAAAACCATAAGGTATCATTTAGTGCTTTATTTTATCATACCGTCCCGTATCCTACCTTTCATACCTAACAACACTATGAGTTTGAAAGCTACCATGACTTCCCTTTATTTCAATGGTCGGTTGCAAATGCTTGATTGTCCATACTTATAGTAGAGTGATTCACTCTTGATTGCTCTTCCTGCAATAACAATGATACCACCACATCAAATGTATATGCATTGGTATCCCCTTTGTATGTTGGGTAAAACATGGGATTTAGTGACCTTGCCTGTTGGGAAGAAACCCATTGGTACAAAGTGGGTCTATAAGCTGAAAAGGAATGCAAATGGATCCATTGATAAACATAACGCCAGGCTTGTGGCTAAAGACTACACACAAAAGAAAGGCATTGACTATGAGGAGACATTTGCTCCTACATCCCGCATGGCTACCATTAGGTCTATGGTTGCTTTGGCTGACCATTATGAATGGACTGTGCACCAGCTTGATATAAAGACTACATTTTTACATGGGGAGCTTCAAGAAGACGTGTATATACACCAGCCCATTGGTTTTGCCATTGTGGGATCCGAACACTTGGTGTGTAAGTTGAAAAACGCTTTGTATGGTTTGAAGCAAGCTCTCCGAGCTTGGTATGCAAAGATTGATGCTTTTTTACTCAACCAAGGGTTCATAAACAGCTCTTCAAAGTCTACACTTTACGTATGTAAAGAGGGGGGATCCTTGTTGGTTATATGTCTTTATGTTGATGATCTTCTACTAACAGGGACAAATGCTGATCAGATTTCATCATTCAAACAAAATTTGTAGCAAACTTTTGAGATGTCAGATTTGGGGCCTTTGCACTATTATTTGGGCATTCAGTTCATTCATGATGCTAAAGGCATTGGATTGTCACAGTCCAGAAACATTGATAGACTTCTTGAGAGGTTTGGCTTACAAGATTGCAAGCCAATTTGTACACCAATGGAACCTAGACTCAAGCTCTCTTTGCATGATGATAGTGATTTGTTTAATATCCATACCTATGCTCCAACTGTTGGATGTCTCATTTACTTATGCAACACAAGGTCAAGCATTCAGCTTACAGTTTCAGCCCTGAGCAGATATATGCACCAGCCACGCATGTCACATTGGCAAGCTGTCAAGTGTGTTTTTCGTTACTTGCAAGGTACTAAGACTCTTGGATTGCTTTATGCCAAGGGGAGAACAGTACAAATACATGCTTACCGTGATTGAAATTGGACTGGTGACTTTGATTCTCATCACTCCACTAGTGGTAATTGTTTCTTTCTTGGCTCATCTTGCATCTCTTGGCTTAGCAAGAAACAATCCATTGTTGCCACATCGTCATGTCAAGCTGAATACAAGGCAACTTTCACTACCACAATTGAATGCATATGCCATATGGCTTGGACGCTTGTTGGCTGATTTAGATGTATCTGTCACAGAGCCTACTTCTTTGTTCACTGACAGTAAAAGTGCCATTGCAGTGGCATGGAACCTAATGTTTCATGCACGCACGAAACACATAGAGATCCACTATCACTTTGTCACAGAGAGGCTACATGCAAGTGATATCAACCTTGTCTATTGTCCTACCACTAGTAATGTGACAGACATCTTCACCAAAGCTCTTCCTCGTGACAAATTTGAAGCATTCCGCAAATTTGATCTCCTTTGGTGGATGACCCTTGTATATTGATCACTCTTCACTCCAAGGGGGGTTTGTTGGGTTTGACTCACGCCTACGCTCACAGAGGAGTATCGGGGATCCTTGATAGGACACTAGGGCACTTTTTACTCTCCTTACGAGAGGTTTTTTCTCCCAAATTTATTCTCTTTTATTTTATGTGCCTATGTTACACAATTTCGGCACTTATCGTGTTTTACACCTTTCAAATGTGAACATACTCTAGCAACCTTGAGGTTTAAGGTTGTACTTTGTACTTGCATCTTACACTCTTCAAATTATCACTCACACACTCTCTTCATTGTCTACTGTATTCTCAGCTCAACTTGAGCTTTGATCTCTGTGCATTCTCTCACCTCTCACAGTGTAGTGACAAACCTATAATAAGTATCGAGTAGACCAGCCAAGACTATAGATACAAGAGAGGCATCAAGAATTATTTCATCAATATTAGCAAGTTGCTCTATGATGCCCTTGATACATGTAATGTATGCATCCACAGAATCACTCTCTATCATGTACTCCATCTCAAGCTACTTACGCAAATAGGCTACACAAGCCTCATTGCACACTTGATACAGCAAAGCAAGCTTATCCCAAGAATCCTTGGCCTTTGTGCACGACCAAATATGTGGAATAACTTGTGTCTTGCACGAGAGTGCAATCAAAGCATAAGCTTAGGCATTGTGCCCATCCCATCTCAATTGATTTGTTGTGGGCGATGCAAGAGGAGCTCGAGCGAAAGATCCACTACTGACCATGGATGAGCTAGAAGAAATTGTAGCATTTTATGTAGCCAAGCTTGTAGGCCTAACTTCCACCCACATACATAACCCTAAAGTTGCTTGGCAACAAGAACATGCTTCATCATGTATGCTCACATGGGATAATTTGTGCCATCATATTTATCAGTGTCCCCAAACATATTGAGCAAATCATTTTGTTCCTACCATTGCTTGCTACAAATTTCTGGCTTTTGTGACCAGCTACTACTCAAAGTGCAAATGCAAGGGCAACACAAAAATGATATAAAGTAAAGAAAATACCAAAAACTTACATTCTTTCGCAAAATCAATGATGGCGATAAAGATTTTGCAAATGAAACAGCTCTAATATGTGCAAATGTTGATGGAGAAGATGTAATTGGCCTCAATGTCGATGAATTTAGAAAAAATTCACAAAAGTCCCAAATTTAGTTGCTGAAATTTTGTGAAATTTGAGCTCAAATGTGAAAAGCCCCAAATTTATGGCGCATAATCGATCAATTTTTTAGCCCCTAATGCAATATGCCCAAAATTTTAGTGAGATTTTTGGTTTTGAATAAAAGCCCCAAAAGTTTTGAAGAAATTTGGGAAAAACTGATATTTGCTGTAAAATCCCCAAATTTTGTGCTTGATAGGGCATTGCCCCCAAATAGGAGCTACTATATGTCGATAAATGCTGATTAAGGATGTGGACCGTAAATATTTTAATATTTTATTGACCGTCACACAAAAACACAGCACGTGTATTAAATCGGTGCTTGATGGAACACGTGCTATTAGGTCTATGCTAGCAAGCTAACGGCATGTTTCACTTGGACAATTGGAGCTGTTGGGGACAAGGCCATATATGTGTGGTGACACGAGCTATTGGTGACATCAACAGGCATGCATGGTGAGACAAGCTATTGAGGTATTACCTCAACTGCTACATGCATAGGCAATGTGTGAGCGGATGTTGTCTAAGCGTCAGCTAGCTGGACATGTTGACTCAGCATAAGACTCTCGAGGGCAGCGTGAAGCAAAGTCACACGTGTGATTGTCAATGCACATTAGAGAACATAGCCCGCAACCGCGCATTGATGACGAGCAAGGCAAAGAGCAACCAAGCGCAAGGCTCAATGATGGCTTAGGCAATGATGGCGGTGGCTAAAAGATATGCTCTAATACCACTGTTAGGTTAGGGTTCAACACCACACACACACGTGTGCGCACACGCGCACACAAACTCTCTTACACTGAACCAATGAACAAAGAGAAAGGAGAGTGTTGGAATGTCACATGATGTGAAAGTACAATCCCTAAGATTACTAAGTACCACACCCAATGACGAGTATTCACATTGAAACAAACCCTTCTCAAGCTAGAAGGTAAAAAGTGCCCATGGATAAGGGAGCATTCACAACAAAACTTCAGAGGAACATGGTAAGTGTAACATAATTAGTGCTAGTTCCACGCTAACGAGTGCTCAGGATCACTTGGGTGATGAATTGGCCTAGCCAATTTAATTGTTGGTAATCAGATTATTTTTCTGAGCCAAAAATTATCATTAGACTAATTTTCAAAATTAATAGTGTGCTGAAAATTTAAAGGCAAACCAAGGGCAAACTCGTTTTAAGGCTTGTTGGTCATTTATGATAGCAAGAGGCAATAGCAAAGCAAAGGAGATTCAGAGAATCTCATTGTATTTCATCCAAAATGCAATTCAAGATAAAGAAATACCGCAAGGGGTACCAATTTTGGGGCCAACAAGCTATCCATTGTCCAAGATTAAGCGGTAACATTTGCATTTTCAATTTACGTGAATTTTATGCTTGCTGTAATTGTTGATCAATCAGGCCATTACCATTCTCTCCGAGAAGGACGACTAGTATCGGGGGGGTAGCTATGAGCTAATGGTCGCCGGGGGGGGGGGGGGGGGGGGGGGGGATATACACGCCGTGTGTGTGTGTGTGTGTGTGTGTGTGTGTGTGTGTGTGTGTGTGTGTGTGTGTGCACGAGTGAAAATGCCACATGTCATGTAACTAGCCTGGTAAGCATATGGAACATGATGAGTTTAACAGGAGGGCACAATTCAGATTGAGAATTGTATGAAATGTTGTCATCCTTGGTCATTCTTTCTATCGTATCCATTAACACCTTTGGGCCCCTTCAGGTTGCAGGCTGATTTGGTCACACGGGAGGAACAACTTAAACAGCATTCCCTTTGCCTACACGTTAACCTTCATCCCTATGGTTGGACTAGGCTTTTGTGCACTCAAACAATTTCTCAAAACGATCAACCAATCAATTTGCATAAGATGGTTGAGAATAAGAGATGGGTATTTAGAAATCAAATAAATTTTAGTCTACTAGAGATAGTAAGGCTAAGTGGTGTAATTGTTTGCTTCAATTGTGGAGGTCTAAGGTTCCTCACTAGGGGAAAGTTTTCATATGGAGCTTCTTGTTGGGGGTTTTCCCACACAGGACATGCTGCACAATCGCAAGTTCTCTAGTGGTAGATGTGTTTCTTGAGTCTCGTAGTACATGTGATGGGACTCATGTTCATCTTTTTATTTCTAACCTAGTTACTAGACAGGTTTGGCTTTCATTTCCCAAGTATGAGCTTCAATGAAATGTCAATATATGATCGTCTATTCTTGGGCTTTGGGTAAGATCTCATTCACAGCCACTTTGCAACCGAGTCATTCTTGTGTTTTTCATTTTCTATGCTGAATTGATCCTTGGCAAATCAGGCAGACACACAATGCATTTATGTCTAATTCAGCCTCAAATATCGTGGGCATGTGGGTTGAGTTCGAGGATTGTCTTTATCGCAAGTTAGTTCCATGTTTTCAGTTGATGTGATTCTTAGAGAGGTGGCTACTCCCTAGATGGATATCCACACCACCCCGTTCATGCTTTGCTTCACAATCCCCTTCTTCTATCCTCACACGGCTGTGTTTTCCATAGCATCTCGGTTCCATATGTGTTTTCCATCTGTCTATAAGCCTGCTTGGTTGGCCAGAAAGCACTTTTTCTTTATTTCAATTCATTATTTTAAACATCTTCATGAAAACACAATAGAGAGAGAGAGAGAGAGAGAGAGAGAGAGAGGTTTCAATTGTTTTGATCCTTAGAGAGGTGAATGCTCCATTGATGGATATCACCCACACCAACCCAATTGTGCCCACTTTGTGATCTCCTTCTTTCAAATTTCTAGCCAAGTGTGTTTTGTAGCCTTTCTGACTCCATGTGTTGTTTTGTACATGCCGTGTTGTTTTGTACATGTCACTGAGTCTGCTTGGTTGACCAAAAGGCCCTTTGTAAATATTTCAATTCATTATTTCAAACTTCTTTACGACAGAGAGAGAGAGACAGAGAGATTAATGTTTAAGGCTAGCTACATACTTCATATTTCAAGAGATGTAATAGGTGTGGCTAGACAATGCTCTTTAAGGAGCCTCCAAGCCTCCAAAGTCCTAGTTCAAGAACAATGATCGGATCTAAATCCTATTCGTATCCGTACATTCTCTAATCAAGGATGTATAACATATTATACAACGATCTTGACCGTATGAAGCTAGATAGGATGGCATCGCATGATGTCATTGTATCATTTCTTCGTCACATAGCTGGGCATGTAGTGCTCCATCCATACACCCGCTACTCTTCCCCACCACCCACACCCACACCCACACACCACCCCCTTGGGAGGCTTTGGAGGTAGTTCTGTGGTGTATCCCTATATGGCGGTAAGATTTTGTGTTCCAACATTATGTCTTTGCCAATACCTTGCATCTTAACATTATATTTCTAATTATCAAGTGTTGCTCTATCATCAACGGATCTCCAACATCTTTCTAGTGTAGTCCCTATGTTTGGTACCCCACCACCCCCTTGGTAGGCTTTGGAGGTAGTTCTGTGGTGTATCCCTATATGGCAGTAAGATTTTTTGTACCAACATTATGTATTTGCCAATACCTTACATCTTAACATTACATTTCTAATTATCAAGTGTTGCTCTATCATCAACGAATCTCCAACATCTTTCTAGTGTAGTCCCTATGTTTGGTACCCTTCCACCCTCAGTCAACATGCGACTCTAATCTCCTCAACTCTCTAGACTGTCGCCCCTCTTTGTAGGTCCCAATGTGTGGTCACTGATTGGAAAAAGTCACTAAGTTGTGACTATTTGCTCCCTCTCTGCAGGGTGCTTGACCAAAGTAATGATGTGCAGAGCCTTTGAATCTCCAGCATGAACTAGCCAAAGCGTCGTCGATATAACGACTCCATTTATCTCAGAGAAGTGTCACCTCTGAATAGAGTGCAATGTGCAGTATCTCACTTGGACTATGCTATAGACACTATATCTACAAATGTAGTACTCTGCACTTTCCATCTCCTCGCAGTATATAATCTGCAAATCCTCTCGACTTTAGGGATGTGGACTACTCTCCATATCTTGATCTCGAGCTAATGAGAAGAGACCCTAAGCTCATCGATGGCTACTCACCTCTCGTGTAGCATATATAGTGTAGGTATCCGGGTCTTTAAATGAACCAACTATCGTGGTCCTCATGAAGTGGTCTACTTAGTATCACATCTTCTAGGGAAGGGGCTGTTGGGGTGAGTTCCATATATACTTTATGTGCAATTGATAGCAATCCTATCGCATGACCAAGTTTCTCTCTACGCAAGAGGGGGAGTTAGGGTCATACTGGAAGGGGGAGAGGTGCTCCAAGTTGATCCCATTTTGCTATCAGCCACTGCTCTACTTGTGCATACCACGAGTCTCTACCCTTTGGGTAAGGTGGTCTATACTGCGGTTCATATCCGTAATAGATCTCCGACAGTGGCATTAAAGGATATGACTCCATACCAGGTTTACCTTGGCAAGAAGCCTTCAATCTCACACTTTCGCATCTTTGGATGCAATGCATATGTCCATGTGGACAAGAAGAACAAGGGACAGCTTGATGCAAAGTCCAAGAAAGTCATCTTCGTTGGTTAGAGTCAAATAACCAAAGGATACTAGCCCTACAATAAGACCAAAAGAAAGATTGTGGTGAGTTGATATGTAATCTTTGATGAGGTTGTAGCCTCTAATCCTCCTCTTGATGGTGTCTCTACTATCACTGGTTCTTGTTGGAGTCCACATCTCCCACCATCTACTTGCCCACTCCCTTCCACATTCCTCTAGTTACCACTTCCTCATCTTTGACTCCTTTCCCTCCCCCTCCTCTTTTTGCTCCTCCTCCACCCTTTCCAACTCCTCCTCCAAGTATTCCTACTCCTTTCCCATTCCCTAAGGTTTCTCCAAGGCACGTTGAGCCACCAAAGTGAAAGCCTTATTTCTCTGATGAGGGGAAACCATTTTTGCCTAGTGAGGGGAAGTCCCTTACCTAGATAGGTATTTTACAGGACCACGAGGCTCCTAGCTCTCTGTGAAGAAAACTGCTAGGGTTTGCGCTAAGGAAACATAGAGTGTACAACCATGACAGAAACACAAAGAGAGAGACAGACACAGAGAGCAAAACTCAAACCCTAAACGCAAAACTCAAAACTCAAACACAAACAGAAGCAGGGGGAGAGTGAACACAACTCTAAAGCGAATGAATGTTGTAAATGAATGTAAGAGTGTACAGTGTGCTCAAGGGTAGAGCAATGTCGGAGTGTGACGTCCACCGAAGACGGATCCCAAGTTAGTGATTACCAGTCAAAGTGTGAAGAGAGAGAAAACTGCAAAACACTGACACCAAGGGCTGCCAAAGACAGAGGCGACATCTATAGAAGGGAGAGATGATACCAGGCAGCTCTAGCAAGGTGCAAACGCAAGCTGTAGGATGTTGCCTAAGGGTGGAGATGCTGGCGATAGCAGCTTCAGGCCAAACGAAGCCTAGGAGATGGCACCAGATAGTAGGCCACAGCAAGAAGACGGACACTACGAGGCTGGAGGGAGAGGTGGCAGCAGTTGCGAAGGCTAGACAGCCACGTCTCCGTAGACTGATGGCTGCAATCTGCACTGGAGAGTATGAAACCTGCATAGACGGAATAAGGCTGAATGGAGGCAACTTGTCTATTTATACATGAAGAAGGGTGCCCCAAAAATTAGTGTTTTTAGGAGACCATTGAAACTCTCTCGAACCGCTTCCCGTTTTAGGGTTTTTCATTAATTAAGTGTGTTTTGGAGCTGTTTAAAAATGCTAATCAGCTGAAAAGTGTGTTTTATCTCAACACACCCTCTCACGCCCAAAACTGAGCCGAAAGGTTAGGCCAACCACTGTGATGTTTACTTACCCCAAGGCGACCCACACCAAAGCAACCAGGGCATTGGACAAAGGATGCACATTGGCTGCCCAGTGGCCTACCAAGATTACAAAGGTAATGGTTATCTTACCAAGGGAATCCAAGTAGTCA
Source organism: Lygodium microphyllum (assembly GCF_053477565.2). Lineage (NCBI taxonomy): Eukaryota > Viridiplantae > Streptophyta > Polypodiopsida > Schizaeales > Lygodiaceae > Lygodium > Lygodium microphyllum. The sequence continues at coordinate 12,756,144 of NC_141163.1, read as the reverse complement.
CCCCGAAGAGGACAAGGCATTGGACAAAGGGTGCACAATGGCTGCCCAGTGGCCTACCAATCCCTACAAAGGCGAACGGAACCACCTTGATTTTTTTTTTTTTTGAATAAGTGAGTTAAATTTTATGGAATGCCGTCGATTGAGTAAGAGTGACCCAAAAGACGAGAGTAGGGACTCGGAAGGGTACACCCAACACATCACAAAACAGTATAAGCTTACCCATCCACTCAGTGTGTCGATGACAAGGAAAAACAAGTGATGAGGTATCCATGTGATAAAGGAGCATGGTGGTGTAGTAACAACAGCCCCCGATGGAAACAGCTTGGGATCCGCTAAAGTGGTGTTCTACACAATGAGATGCAAAGTATGCTAGATGCTGAAGAATGTTGATGTAGCAGGGGCCACTTAGACAGTGTCCCTCGTGGAAAAATTGTTCACTTGCCTAATCGCCCTAGTACAAGGATGATGAAATCATGCAAAGGAAAGGGTAAGGTATAACAAGGAAAAGTAACCGATGTCGAAGACAAAGTGCTGAAGCTTGTAGAATACCAAGAAGGGTAGGAACCCCCTCTCAACCTGGATGTAGATGCCAAAGAAGGAAGAGGAGCCTAAGGTTGGTCTTCATATGGTGCCAAGAACCATAAGGAATGAAAGAAGATGAAGTGGATGAAGCACCCCACTAGAAGAGCAAGGTAGAAGTCACCGCCATGATAACATCGAGAGAGACGTTGCACGATCCACCTCGAGAGGGAAAACCGCCATGCTGGAAGAAGAGCAAGCACTCCTAGGATGATGAAACCATGAAAGGAATGGTGCGCATCCCCACGTCTCTAGCCTAGGTAGGACTAAAGCAATCTGCAAGTTAGCCCTACACTAAAAGACAAAACACTACAAAAGAGATGAGAAGCTGCAAACACAAAGGTCAGTGGTGAGATGCTCCAAAGCAAAACATAATAGAAAGAAAATCTAACTCAAAATAAATGCAATGAATGTGCATGTGTGTGAGTAAATGCAACAAAGACAAAATAATGGAAAAGCTAAGAACAATGAATCCTATGGGCCCAACTCTAAGAGTGCGAAAAATAAATGCTAGACTGACCTAGGGTATCCGAAAGAACCTACAGACATGCTAGTCTAAGAAGATGGCCACCATCGTGTACGTCCAATAGTAGAGCTCTGCCAAGGGAACGCCTGACGAGATGGAGAGGAAGGAAAGATGGATGCATGAAGTACAACGAGATCGAAACCTGCAGACCAATCAGCCAGTCCCCCAAGGGTCGTGAAAGAGACTGTCTACTGAGGCTATGCTCAGGCCACATATCCAGCAGCAACAACGGGTGTTGAAGGAGCAGATGAAGCAGGAGCGAAAGGCGTAGCCCCACTGGATTGTGCTGTCGCAGTGGTCTATTGAGATTTTTGGGTGGAAGACCTTGGGCCTTGGGGTAACACTCCTCGTCCACAGGGTCTGCTCTCTGGCAGTGTGTACAAAACCAGTTTCTCTTACGAAGTTGCTGCCAAATAAGTCTAGATTCTTTGGTTCCATCTGAGGAAGAGGAGTCACCCTTTGATTGGCTTGCCTTCGCATCTTGCGAGTTCTTGCCACTGGTGGATTTCCCTCCCGAAGAAGAGGCAACCAACCCCCTCTGCTCTGAATAAGGCTAGGTGGAAGACCTTGGGCTTTGGAGCAACACTCCTCGTCCACATGGTCTGGTCTCTAGCAATGTGTGCAAAACTGGTTTTTCTTATGAAGTTGCTGCCAAATAGGTCTAGATTCTTTGGTTCCATCTGAGGAAGAGGAGTCACCCTTTGATTGGCTTATCTTCGCATCTTGCAAGTTCCTGCCACTAGTGGGTTTCCCTCTCGAAGAAGAGGCAACCAACCCCCTCTGCTCTGAATAAGGCTATGATGAGAATTTCTTGTGGACTTGATCATGCAACCTCGCAAAACGCAAGAACCGGCACTCAAACTCGTAGAAGGTTGGCAATCGAGGTTGGGAGATGATGTGTTGAATGAAATTGAAATAGACAACTTCTTCAAGAAGAATGTAACCCGATCATTATCTGACTTTGGAGAGCCAGTAGTGGCGAACTTGGTAAGTAACCGCCTATATTAAGCCAGCTTGACTTTCAAATCATCCCCTTCCTTAATAGACAACTCTTGAAGCTCAAAGTCGAGATTGATGCGCCAAGTACGATCTAGAGCCGCATAGCAATCAAGAAGGTGACTCCAACGCTCTGACGTGAGTGAGAAGTGTTGCAACTGAGAGTGAAACTCAGGAAGCAATCCTTGCATCGGCTCAACATTGACTGTGGCATTGCATGCTCTCCATTGACGGATGTAGTCAGGGTGAGCTAGTCGAGGGTCCGACATACGCTCTAGACCAATGAAGAGATTCCAAAGACCTTGAAACTCAAGCACTTCTTGCATGAAATTCAACCAAGTGGTGAAATTTGACCCGTTAAAACGTGTCTTGTCTATGAAGGTATTCTTGGCCGTTGCAACAGAAGTAGTAGTGCTCGAAGATTAATAGTGTGAAAAAGTGTAGAATGGACAGGATGGGGCAATGGAGTACACTTGGAAATGGGCCCAAAGTGCCCACTAGGTATGCGGATAGTGTGCAAGGTGGATCCATAGGTAGGGATAGGCTCACTAGGCATGGGTATGGTAGCCACATGAGTAACCCAAGGAGGTGGAATGGGAACATGCGGAGCAGACGATGGAAATCCCTACGTAGGTGTAACCCAAGGAGAGTGTGAAGACGCACCATAACCTGAGGATGGAAACCCTTGCGTTTGAGTGGTCATATGAGATGTGAAGCTGAGGATAGTGAGGGGGATACCCATCAGAGTCGACCTAGAAGAGCTATGGGTGTGCTCATTTACTGACAGGTGAGAGTCATTGTGTTAAAGGGTGGCATTCTCCCTAAAAGTACCATGGTGCAAAGAGGTAGAGAATGGGATAGAGAGGAGAAGGTGCTAGGAGCAAAGATGGAAGATCCAACCCCTAGGGTGTGTGATACAGATGTGGAGTGTAATCCAAGGTTTTCGAAAGATTATGAGAAGTGATCAAAGTGTGATATAGAAGAGGGTGGAACGGGAGGAAAGTGAGAAGTGTGTGACATGCTCAAATGAAACAGAAGTTGTAGATGTACCTGAATTCCGCTTGCTTCATGAGTCCCCCTCTATTAAAGTTCACATACGCAAAGTCATCCGGATCCTGTACCTCAAAAGAAGAAACAAGCGAGGGTTTTAATTCATGCAACTCAAAAGGATTGTACAAACCTAACATTGGACCTGACTGAGATGATGAAGATGGATCGCAAAACGTTCTGAATGCCGTGTGTCCTCCATGATCGGAGAGGTGGCCAACCTCACCAACCGGTCCGAATGTGGAAGCAAAACTCGTAGGAGAGGTGTAAACATCAACGTACTTGTTGCGATAGTACTCCTCAAAGTCCTCCTTTGTCATGTTAGTAAAATCTGAAATAGGAGTAGAAAAAAAAGGTGAAGGTGAAAGTGGAGTGTCATCCTCCTCACCGAGTCCATAATGTTATCTCAAGGTCTCCAATGATGGAGAAGCCTAATAGGACATCATAGAAACTGGATAGTAAGGTGTATATGACATTGTGATTCGATTACAAGTCATATTGTGTGCCTCGCACAAAGACTAGCTCTCCACAATACCCACAAGATACTCTTTACAAGAGCACCGGTTCTAATACCATGTGAAGAAAACTACTAGGGTTTGCACTAAGGAAACACAAAGTGTACGACCACGACAAAAACACAAAGGAACATTGTGATTCGGTTACTAGTCGTATTGTGTGCCTCGCACAAAGACTAGCTCTCCACAACACCCTTAGGATACTATTTACAAGAGCACAATCTATGATACCATGTGAACAAAACTGCTAGGGTTTAAACTGAAGAAACACAAAGTGTACGACCATGATAGAAACACAAAGAGACAAACACAGACACAGAGAGCAAAACCCAAATCCTAAATGCAAAACTCAAAACTCAAACGCTAAACACAAAACTTAAAATTCAAACATAGAAACTTAAACACAAACAGATGAAGGGAGAGAGTGAACAAAACTCTGAAGCAAATGAATGTTGTAAATGAATGTAAAAGTGTACAGTGTGCTCAAGGGTAGAGCAATGTCAGAGTGTGACATCCACTGAAGACGGATCCCAAGTCTGTGATCACCAGTCAGAGTGTGAAGAGAGAGGAAACTGCAAAATACTGATACCAAGGGCTATTAGAGACAAAGGCGATGGCCGCAGAAGGGAGAGATGATGCCAATGTTGGGATATAAAGGCCTCGTAACCTCCGTGTATAGTACACGTACATTGTACATGTGAACGCACCCTTTACGTGCCCTAAGTATAAATACATTTTATTCTTTGTGTACCAATACATTGTTGGTACACTCTGATCGTCTCGTACTTTTCACTCTACTCAGACTCTCTTCAACCGTCACACACACACGGTCACTCGTACTCAATCTCCATGGAACCAGCTAACGGGACTGACAACAGGGAGAAGATGTAACAGTTGGGCAACTGTTTACAACTGGGTAGCGGACGTGAACCAGGCGCCTGCTATTACGCGCGGGCAGGACCCGAGTAGCAGCCGTGTCGTGATGAAGGGGACCAGGGACCATTGTGGCGAGCTGCAAAAAAGCGGCGATTGCACGACAGGCGAGTGGGAGGGCGACTGGTGGACACGTGGGCGACAGGTGGATGACAACTTCAAACATGATGGGCACGCGTGGGACGGTCAATGGTCAACGACCTCCCGTCAATCTCCCAAAATTAAAAGTTTCTTTTAATTATACAATTACAATCTTTTTTTTTACGGTAGTTCACACGCTAGAAGCACAGATCATTGATCTGTGAGGATTCGAGCCAAGAAATATGGGGCTTTTCCCTGATTTGACATAATTCATGCTTGTCAATGACTATCGAGTCAAAAATTGTAAACATTGCGAGCGGTGACCCAAATTAATTTGGAAATTTTGCCAAAATTAGTCAAAATTTTACCCCTTTGAGCAAAATTTCCTAACATTGAACCCCAGAAACTTGGGGCTTTTCATGTATTGGCAAAGCTTTACTCAGCTGGGTCAGATTGACTAACATTTATGCAATTTTGGACTTGAAATTTTGGGAATTTGCGCAGAATTTGATAAATTTCTGATCTTTTGCCCGTTTGGTGGCTATTTCATGTACAAACAGCAAACATTTATTTCTGGTTGAGAAAGAACAACAGTGTATTTTGCTAGTTCAGCTTGTGCTTCCGCAGATTAGCGCATTTACTCCTGTGTTCGTGATAAAGTGGCTGCAACTTCTACCTGTTCAGACATCAAGAGTTTGATGGTCATGGCTTTGACCTTTGGAAAGACCGACCGTATACAAGGCATTTTGATCCTAAAGGATTGTGAGGATGCTTTGTATAAAGATAAACCCACATTAATGTCTGATGCAAATTGGGCCAGAGTGAATAAAAAGGCTATGGCCTACAAAAAAATGGGTGTCACTGATGACATTTTGACAGACATTAAGGGTTTAGATACAGGTTATGCAATATGAGAGAAGCTGAAAACTACTTATGAAATCACCACACATGTTAATCAGGTGCATTTAATGCGCAAGTTGGTGAATATGCGACTAGATGAGTCAAAGCCTGCAACTGAGCACTTGAGTGCATTTACAGGGATTCTAAATCAGCTCAAAGATGCAAATTTGGACTTTGATGATAAGTTGAGGGCGATCTTTTTGATCATGACACAACCTGACTCTTAGGAGACCTTGGTGGTTTCACTCAGCAATAACTCCAATCTCTCATATGATGGGATGAGGGGTTCTATCTTGAATGAAGAAATTAGATGTATGTCTAGTGGAGAAGGCAGCAACTCAGCTTATAATGTAAGAGACAAGGCTAAAAAGAAAAATGCAAATGCAAGGCAGAGAAACAGGAGCAAGAGCAAAGGAAAGGAAAAGAGTGACATTATTTGCTATCACTGTGGTCGGAAGGGCCACAAGAAACTTGATTGCAGGTATTACAAGAAGGAATAAGAGAGAAAGAAGAATGCAGGAGATAAAAAGAATAAGGAAGAAAAGACAGATGCATTAGAGACAACCAAAGGCAAAGAGAAGGCCAATGTAGCCTCTAGCGTAGTCATAGAAGAGCTTTCAAATACAGAGACTGATGTATTATGTGCAGTTGATTATGATGCCCTTGTATGTCACATGCAAGATATGCAGATTACCAAGGCTGATGTGATTGATGCACTCTTGTCAGTTAATGATGGTGTCACTCACACTTGGATTGTAGACTTTGGTGCCTCTTTCCATGTGACTCCTTGCTTGGAGTCTTTTGCTATGTTTAATGCAGGCAGTTATGGAAAGGTGTATCTTGGAAATAACCATGCTTGCAGCATTGATGAGATTGGCACAGTACACTTGTCTTTAGACAATGGTCAAGAGCTTGTGCTAAAAGATGTCAGATATGTACTTGGCATTAAAAAGAGTTTACTATCTATTGGTGAGCTTGACTTATATGGCTACACCACATTGTTTGGTGATGGTTTGTGGAAAGTGCAAAAGGGTTCCATGCTGATTGCAAAAGAAACCAAGAAGGACACTTTGTATTGTTTGCGCTGCAAAGCCTTGAATGGCAAGTTTCTTGCAGTTGCTGAAATTTGCAGCCACTTGGAGTTATGGCATAAGAGATTAGGCCATATGAGCCAAAAAGGACTTGATGTCCTTACCTCTTTGAAGAAGGTTGATGGAAAAGGCTCTAAACTTTACTTTTGTAATGAGTGTCAGTTTGAAAAGCAAATAAAAATTTCATTTTACTCTGGTGTCTCACGTAAGTCCAATGTCTTGGACTTAGTGCATTCAGATGTATGTAGTATGCCCATGAAATCATTGGGTAGTGCTGCATATTTTGTCTCCTTTATTGATGACTGTTCCAAGAAGATTTGGGTGTATTTGCTGAAAAAAAAAAGTGAAGTGTTTGTTGTTTTTAAAACTTTTCATGCATTTGTGACCACTTAGACAAGTAGAAAGCTAAAATGCTTGAAAACTGATAATGGGGGTGAGTTTACATCGACTGAATTCAAGTCCTTTTGTGACTTGCATGGTATTAAGAGGGAGCTTACAGCCCCTCAAGTCCTTTTGTGACTTGCATGGTATTAAGAGGGAGCTTACAACCCCTTACAACCCTTCTTCAAATGGGATGGCTGAAAGATATAACTGGACTTTATGTGAAAGTGCAGTGCATGCTATCCACTGCTAATCTCCCTTGTGCATTTTGGGGAGAGGCACTCAAAACCGTCGTTCACATTTGCAACCGCTCTCCAAACAGGTCCTTAAATAATGGCATCCTTGAGGAGGTTTAGTCTGGCAAATCGACCTCATATAACCATATACGCATATTTGGCTATGATGCTTTTGTGCATGTTAGGAATGAGCTGAGGAACAAGCTTGACCCAAAATCCACCAAAGGCATCTTCATGGGCTATGGTGATGAGGGTGAATTTGGCCACAGAGTGCGGTTACCTCAGTCCAAGAAAATTATTCGCAGTCGTAATGTTGTGTTCAATGAGGCAAAATTGTTGAAAGACACCTTAGCTCCTAATGAAGATCTAAAAAATGTGAAATTTCAGAGTTTGCAGCCACCCATTACTTCAGAAAATGAGCCTCAAGGTGTTGTACCACAAGCTGAAACTGATAATCAGCCGGTTATTTTTAAGCCAGATGATGATGGACAGCAAATAGAAGCACAAGGAGGTCATGGACAGCAAGATAAGCTTGTTGATTATGAAAATGCAAGTGCTGGAAATGAAGGTGCTGTACAACATGAACAGCATGCTGAAAATAGTTTACAGCAGCAAATAAATACTAAGAATAATATACCTCTAGATGTAGACCCAATTCCTAAAAATGTTGATTATCATTAGGTACGCAAGTCTACATGCGTAAGAAGGCAACCACAAAGATTTGACCCCTCCTTGCATTATGTGGTGCTTACAGATGAGGGTGAGCCTCTTACATACAAAGAGGCCAAGTCATGTGAGATCAGCAGTAAGTAGGAGCTAGCTATGCAGGAAGAGATTAAATCTCTATATGCAAATAATACTTGGGATCTTGTATCACTACCCAAGGGAAGGAAGCCACTTCCAAACAAATGGGTGTACAAAGTAAAGACAGTTGATGGGAAACCCAAGTACAAGGCAAGGCTAGTTGCCAAAGGGTATGCACAAAAGGAAGGGATTGACTTCCAAGAGGTCTTCTCACCTGTTGTGAAGATGACCACTTTACGTGTGCTTTTTGCTCTTACTGCTGTTTTGGATTTAGAGCTTTATCAAATGGATGTAAAAACAGCTTTCTTGCATGGTGACATTGATGAGGAAATATACATGAAACAGCCTGAGGGCTTTGTAGTTCCCCGAAAAGAGCAGATGGTGTGTAAGCTAACACACAGCCTGTATGGGCTGAAACAAGCACCACGGCAATGGTACAAAAAGTTTGACACTTTTATGCTATCTCATGAGTTTACACGCAGCCATGCAGATCATTGATTGTACATGAAAAAGGATACAGATGGCAGCCCCATTTTTTGTATATGGATGATATGTTACTAGCTGAGAAAAAAAAGACTAGCTTGGATGCTTTCAAAAATCAGCTGAAATCAGCTTTCTCCATGAAAGATTTGGGGAATGCAGAGCATATTTTGGGTATGAGGATTCTTAGAGATAGAATGCAGAAATTGTTGTTTTTATCTCAAGAAAAGTACATTGGCAAGGTACTGGACAGATTTAACATGGCTGAAGCTAAGCCTTTTGGGGTACCCTTACCTCCTTATCTCAAGCTTAGCAAAGCCAACAGCCCGAAAGATGCTATGAAGGGAGTTCCTTATGCATCAGCTTGTGGCTCTCTTATGTATGCTATGGTTGCTACTCATCCATACATTGCTTGTGTAGTGGAAGTTGTTAGCAAGTTTATGTCAAATCCTGGCAAAGCACATTGGGAGGCTGTCAAGTGTATTCTTCAATACCTTAAGGATACACAAAGAAAAAGTATTTGCTATGGGCAGGGTGCACTTAGTTTGCAGGGTTATTGTGATGCAGACATGGCAGGTGACTTGGACACTCCTAGGTCCACCGGCGGGTATGTCTTTACAGTTGCTGGTGAAGCCCTTTCTGTTGAGCTAAAATATACATTACTTGCTGATTAGCCTCTTCAACAGCCCCAAAACACACTAAAAATGCTCTTTTAGAGTAAAACCCTAAAACAAGGAGCGGTTCAAGAGAGTTCAATGAAAACCCTAAAATGGGGAGCGGTTCGAGAAAGTTTAGTGGAAACCCTAATTTTTAGGGCGCCCTTCCACATCTATAAATAGACAGGCTGCCCCCGTTCAGCAATGATCCTTGTTTTGTAGGTTACACCAGCCCACACACCCTCTGCTGCTGTTGGCGCCCAGTTTTCAGCTTGCAGCCCGCCTCCATTTGCTGTCCAGCCATCATCGATTGCAGCCACATCATCTTCAGCCTGTCCATTGCTGTAGGCGACAACTCTCAGCTGCTGGCAACCGCTCCAAACTGTCCCAAACTGATGTTCAGCCTACTGTCCATCATCTCCAAGGTCAGCCAGCCTGCATTTTCAGCATTGCAAGCCCTGACACTCTCAGACACTGTTTCAGCCTACTTTTTACAACAAACTGTGCACAGTTTCCAACCCCTGATCGGTTGTACACTGCTGTGTTTACCAGTTTCCAACCTCCAGACTACTGCGTTTTGGTGAGCAGCCTGCTGCCATTCACTATTCAGCACTCCTACACTCCGATTGGTGGTCACACACTTGGGATCCGTCTTCGGTGGACGTCACACTCTGACATTGCTCTACCCTTGAGCACACTGTACACTCTTACATTCATTTACAGCATTCATTCACTTCAAAGTTGTGTTCTCTCTCTCGCCCTTCTTCCGTTTGTGTTTGAGTTTTGAGTTTTGCGTTTAAGGTTTGAGTTTTGCCCTCTGTGTCTGTGTCTGTGTCTTTGTATTTCTGTCGTGGTCGTACACTCTGTGTATCCTCAGTGCAAACCCTAGCAGTCTTCTTAACAGTTTCTTGGTGTTCCAAGTTGCAGAACATTGTTGCACTGAGTACCACTGAAGCTGAATACCTATCAGCTACTGAAGCTCCTAAGGAAGCTATGTGGTTAAGCAGACTTGCAGATGATATCGGCATGTCTATGGGTACTGCAATTTTGGGATGTGATAGCTAGAGTGCTGTGTATCTTGCTAAGAATGCCATGTATCATTCACGCACAAAGCATATAGATGTGCGATATCACTACATCAGACAAATTTTGAAAGATGGTCAAATCACATTGACTAAGATTAAAACACAAGATAACCTTGCAAATGTTCTCACTAAAAGTCTGAGCAAAGCTCAACACAAGCATTGCTATACTATGCTGCTTTGGCACAAGATGTTCGGTGCTATACTATGCAGGCGGAGCTCAATTCCATCAAGGAAGTTGGTTTCAAATCCAAGCAAGCGTAAGGTGATAGGTGTGAACTAGGTCTATAAGACCAAATACCTAGCTGATGGCACCTTGGCACTATTGTCTTCTTTCATGAAGACTCCTTTGTAGGAGCACTCGAGCGCTGCCTTACCACGTGTTGTGCAATTTACATGGGACCAAGTCCTATGGGATCATGTAGGGAGGAGGAATCACTCTATAGCCGGATGAAGTGACTCAAATTGGGCTGGACATGTCCACTCTCAACATTTCACTACACACTTTGCTTGCTCCCTAGGATTGAGAGCCATCTCATGAAGCAACAAGAAGTAGCCTACCATGGCATTATCTTCTACAAAGGTTGAGTACAGTGCCCTCTACTCTCTTTTTTGCAAGTAAAATGTGGATAATTATATTATTCAAAAAGCTAATTACAATGGAGTGCTCATGCTCAATACACTAGCTGGAGCTAATGCAAAGTCACAAATAATATCATGTATACAAGCCTCTCAAGGCCGTCTGGGGGAGATGGGGACAAGAAGCCATGGAGGGGGGGTGTATCGCCATCTAGGGTTATATGCCTGCATCATGAAGAACAGGTCCTAGCCGCCCCAAGTGCGCAGAAAGTGAAAACGGAGCTCCTGACGAGCTTGAGACACGCCTTGCACCTAGTCCCACCGGCCACGGAGGGAGTGGATGATGGAAGTCCAAAGCTCTACCAAAGTCGCCTGTACTAAAAGGCACTCCCCGCCAAAAACCTAAAGCTCTACCAAAGTCGCCTGTACTAAAAGGCACTCCCCGCCAAAAACCTCTTGACAACGTGCCTTTCAAATGTGCCATCCTGTAAGACTCCCTACAATCTCCCACACCTCAGAGCAGTCTGCTGTGAACTCTAGTACTTGGCGGCTAGGTAAAGCATCCAAGCCGACCATTGCACAAAACCCAGCCTCAATGATGAAAATCATGTCCTGCATCCCGGCCTCATACAAAAGGTGACGAGTGCCCTCTACTCTACTACACAGGAGGCAATTTAGCTCCACCAAATGTTGGGACAAATTGGCTTTTCACAAGCAGCACCCACTAAACTGGCCATGGATGACCAAAGCACCCTGACTCTAGCAAAGAACCCCGTGTTTCATGCCCACGTGAATCACAATGAGGTTCAGTACTATTATGTTCAGGAGTGGATCGTGGATTTCAAGAAACAGTGCCATAAGCAAACCCAAGGTTTCTCAGCCCATAAATGCTGTGCTTCCTCATCCTTTCACACTCCTCCAATGGAAAACCTAGTCAAGATGACCAAATGCAACTCCTCCCCAGCTCCTTACTCTTCTTTGAATGCCAACTCCTCTAGGATATGGAGTCCCACCTTCTCATGACTCTGATATGTCTATCTATTCCTGCCAAATGAACATCTTGCTGGGCTTTGAAGATATCTGGAGGGTTTTGGAAAACATAAGGAGAAGTGCAAGGGGGACTGGAAGTTTGGGCTGCAAGCTGTAGCTTGGCAGGGAGTCACCCTTTATCAATCCAATTATCTGGACAGTTTCCTGGCTTCAGGTCTGGCATCCATAAATATAACCTCTCTTGCACCGCTTATATGATAAGTAGGATAAGCTTGTGCTAATTTACCAATCACACTTGACTCCTGCAAGGAGGAAATCAAAAGAAAATAAAAGAAACCAAGTAGCAATAATGTATATAAGTCCAAAAAGCGGTGCATGACAAAGTTTGTGTCTGACATGAATGAATGAAAGTTGAAACAACATGCCAATGTAAATAATCTCATGGCCCAATAACCCCAAAGTTCAAGGACAAGCAATCCAAAATTAACGTTGATAAAGAAATGGTGGCCTCCTAACTTCATGTAGCCTGCCAGTAAATAAACTCATTTTTATAACACGTAAAATCAAAAATGTTAGCAATCATGACAGCTTAAACTTTTACAGCACCCAAATAGACAAGATTAGCTCTAATAGCATTAGATCTTACCCAAGCTACAAGATTGTCCTCGCCTGAGGGCCTTGTTTGATCAATGGCCCTTCTACCTGTTATCAACTCCAGTAATACTACACCAAAACTGTATACATCTGACTTCAGACTCAGTTGACCAGTCATTGCATACTCAGGTGCAACATATCCATATGTTCCCATCACACGAGTAGAGACATGGGTCTTATCACCAACTGGTCCCAGTTTTGCCAAGCCAAAATCAGACAACTTGGGGGAAAACCCCTCCCCTAGAAGAATATTTGAGGATTTTAGATTACGATGGATGACTGGTGGATTCGCAACGTCATGTAAGTACTCCAAACCTTTTGCAGCACCAGCAGCAATTTTCATGCGTGTGGTCCAATCTAAAGGCTCTTTATCAGGTGGTAGATCTGCAATCAATCCAATCCAAATCCAGAATGTTGGCTAGAAATGAGTCCTTGATCACTTCCTAGATTTCACATTAGAACAACCCAGAGTATAGCAACCAAAATAGCAACACAGAAGATAATATCCTCACATGGGCATCATACCATGTAGATGATCCTCCAAAGATCCTAGGGGCACGAACTCGTATACAAGAAGCCTTTGATCACCATCAGCACAGTATCCTATGAGGTTCACAAGATTTTCATGATGTAGCACATTGAGAATTAAGACTTCAACTAAAAATACTCAATTCCCTTGCAATCCATTTCGATCCAGTTGTTTAATTGCAACAACCTGCACAGACACAATTGAATTGGTCACAAAATCAAAGTAATGCTTACAATGACAATTTTACATTACCTTAAAGTGTTCTGACCTGATCATCCTCTAGCCTGCCTTTATATACACATCCAAATCCACCCTCACCAATCAGACACTCTGGCCTGAAATTGTCGGTCGCAACAGCTAGATCCCAAAATGTGAAAGTCTGTGCACGAATGTTTGGAGCAGGTGAGGTTAGCCCGGGATTGTCCTCTGCAGAAGTGTTTGCATGGCCATTCTTTGGCGCAACTTTTGTTGCATCAACTTGAGGTGCGGCTTTCAAGTTACCTATTCCAAAAAACATAAATTCAATAATCCTTTTTCACATATAACACAGTTCACAAGGCTATTAGAATAGACAATACAATGCAGCTTTCACATAGTCTATTCTTTGAAAAGGGACTATTGGCTGGTAATAAATGCAAAGACTTTCAGTATATACAATGACCTCTAAGTCAAACTCTAAACATAGTAGAAGCTTAGCAACCAAACACCATAACCTGCATCGAGACAACAGGGACCAAGGGCCAAGTTGCAAGGGATGGTGGCTCAATGACAAAGAAAAGAGGTCAAAATAGAAAAAAAAAAGGCCCAAACAGGACTATAGTCATTGAAGAAACTCCTCAAGATCCTAGGAAAACCCGTTTGAAACACAAGTGGCCAAGAAATCTACAACCGCATCACTAATATCATCCCCGTTTGAAAGGGATGGGAGGTACAAGGAAACAGCCAGAGGCAAACGTGGGGGATGGAATGAAACCTATGGGAGAGATGGTGCACAACCAAGAGCAAGTGCAGCAATGGAAATCTGCCTTGGAGGACCCTCAACCATGCAAGGGGAATATATCATGTATAGCCCCTTCTCCTGCCAACCCGTCACAAGAGTGGCCCTTGTAGAAGAATCCTCAACAGAAACGAGATGCTCAGTGACGACAACTCAAGTCCCAAGTCTAGTAATGCCATAAACTAAGAGGAGATGGAAGAACAAGACCGAAACATGTAAGGCCTTTGTAACAAAGCTTAATGGACGGCCACATAATAGAGCCAAAGTGCCAAGACCACTAGCAACCACCAATGAGATGTCACCAACAGTGATTGTACCCTTAGATGGACAAAGATCATGTACCAAATCTCCTTGAGAAGTCATATGACTCAAAGCACCGCTATTGATGAGCCAAAGTTGTTAAGATGATGAGACAACCAAAGAAGGCTCCTCCACTTGATGAATGAAGAAACACTAACTCGGTGATAATAGCTAGTGACGAAGTAGAGGTAGATGGAGGCTCTAATGTAGATCCAATCTTCGCTCCCAGATGAAGATGAGGGTATTTCTTCTAACACTTCCCCTCAGGATGCAAGCCCTTCCCACAACAAGGACACATGGGATAACAAAATCTATATCAAAGTCGAAAGATAGCTCCAACTTCTTGCTCTTCCCTTTTTTCTACTTTGCTTGTCTTGTACCTGTGGATAAGGCTGCAAGAGCATAACTCTGTGCACGGGCTCCACTAGAATCTCTCTCCTTGTGACACACATCCTGCTCAAGCACCAATGGGACTAGCTCCTCCCAAGTGATATTCTATTGTATATAGCAGGTGAAAAGACTGGTGTAGAACAAATCATAAGTCCGTGATGGAAGATGTGAGACAACTAGGTCCTCCGAATGAATGTCCTGACCAAGGGATGCCAGCTCATCTCAAATTTCCTCCATCCTGTGGATGTGATCCCTCATTGTAGGAAAATCTACGACAAAGAACTATTGTAGCTTCAAGTCAAGAGATAGACAATGCCCAAATGTTTGGATCCAGTAGAGAGTTACCAATCTCATCCAAACCTCTATAGGGGTGTAGATACATCTTACATGCAATAGCACAAAATCTACACAACTCAAAAAGAGAAGGGCAGGCTCTAATATTCAACCGATCCCACAAAGCTACCGAGTCTGAGGTCACACCATCACAAGGATCCAATCATCCATGGTAGGTCAAGATATAGCGATTGCAACGAAATCCCAAAGGTCATAGGTGTTGAGGATACACTTGACTTTACAAGACCATAGAGGGTAGTTTGTCCCATCCAGCTTCTCGAATGCAAATAGAGAGGGTAGAACAGGTGTCAAAAATAACAAGTATACTCTGATACCATGTCAAAATAAGAGGTATGCTCTAATACCATATCAAAACAAATGTGTGTGCAAAGAGGCAACAGGTTTTGCGGGGAGTAATACAGAGTGTGTATGGCAAGCACAAAGAGAAGAGAAACTCAAATGACAAAGACACAAGAAGAACACGTTGATAATGAATTGAATCATGCTATGAGAAAAAAAGATGATACGGCGGAGCCGAAGCTTAGAAGATAACTGCATTGTCTTGTCTAAACCATGCGGTAGCACCTGTGGGAAACCTGCACAGTGAAGGGAGCGAAACGCAATCCTCTGAGCAATGGGCTATTGAAGTAATCACTAGAAGGTAAAAGACAATTGTCAAGAAAGCGAACCAGAGTCCTCTCATGCTGTGAAAGATGTGAAAGATAATCACCAACTATCAAGGGAGCGAACCGCAACCCTTTGGTGCAGAGGAGTGACCTGGGCAACAAAACGCAAATCCCAGAGTGTCAAAGCCATCAAACAAAAACACAAATCCCAACAGCCTCCTGATGACAGACAAGTGATGCCATGTGATGGAGGAGAAGCCAAACTGCAAAAACGCAAGTGCCAACAGCCCTGTGACAAACGAGTGATACTAAGTGATGAAGAAGGAGCCAAGTAGCAAAAACGCAAACCCCAACAGCCCCTGTGATAGACGAGTGACACCACGTGATGGAGAAGAAGATAGGTTGCAAAAACATAGGTCCCAACAGTCCATGTGATAGACGAGTGATGAAATCACTGATGCTTAATGATCCAGACTGTCGTCAGAGGCTAGGTTGCTGACGCCAACGAGTTGGAGACGATGATGCCAAGCAAGGAGAAGATCTCCACACTGAAAAACGCAAGTAAAGGTGGAGCCCAATGAAAAAGGGTGCTAACGCCAAGCAAATGATGGTGACACCAGGTGGAAGATGCTCCAAACACAAGGTTTCATACTAGAACAAGGCGCCTAAAGCAAAAGAGGAAGGGTGAAGATAGCCACCGGCCACGAACCACAATGTCCTCCTAAAGGAGTGTGAGGGCATGAAAGGAGCCGGTGAAGGGAAGAGGAAGAGGGGTGAAAAATGATTGAAGAGTGGTCGTAGGAGTGAAGAATGAATGAAGTGACTATCTATTTATAGGCATAAGTTGTCTAGGGTGGCGCACCACTGTGTGGGAGTCCACTAAAAAAGAGGCCAAAATGTGGACACCAGCCCTTATTGGGGCTGTCAATGCAAAACCCTAAATGAAGTGTGTAAACTGAAGAAGTGGTTTCTCAACAATAAGCACCTAAAGAGGGAGTGCCATCACTACCAATCAGGGATTAGAAACCTCAAAAGAATATGAAGGGAGAGAATGATAGGATAGTGGTCAATCTACACATAGGGATTAGAATACCTACAAGAAAACAAAAGAAAATAGGTGCTCCACTAGGTGTTCTCCGCTTGTGTAGGGCCTATCAATCTGCTCATCAAAAAGGCTGATGTAAAATCAATCAAGATTGGGAGTATCTGAGGTAGGAGAGGCGACAATTTGATGCCGAGAAGTGGCAGCAAGCTCACCAAATGATGGCATTAGCACCCAAAAGAGGTTCCCAGCTCAAAACACAGGTGTATCCAGTAAAAGCAGCAATAGGAGGGTCTGTCCACCTAAGTATTCTACTTAAGAAATGCAAGTCTGCACAAAAACACAGATCTAGGAGTCATCAGCCGAGGAAAACAAGGCACCCAGACTGGTTGGATGCCGCCCTGGTCAGGAAGATTCATCCAGGCCTGATATGAGCCTGACCACATCAGATGACTATCACCCAGGTAGAAGAAAGTTGAACAGGCCCAAAACACAGCATACAGAACTGGCTGGTGCAAAACGCGGAGGATTAGGGGTGTGTTCCTACAGAAATAATAGTCTTCAAGTTGAAGTTGATACTGCCTAGCAAAGAGGAGATTTCCTCAGCCTGAAACGCAGGGTACAGAAGTGGGTGCAGCTCCAAATGCAACAGGGAGGAGTGACAAAAACAGGCCACCGTGCTCTGCAGCACAGTAAACGCAGGTTTGCAGCAATGTTGTAGACCCCGCCTTGTTGGAATTGCAGATAGGTTGCTCCTCTTCGAAGAAACTCCGGCTCCCATGCGTGGCTCTGATACCATGTGAGACTGCGCAGTGAAAAGGAAAGCAAACATGGAGAGGAGGAGATAGAAAGAGAACACAACTGAGAAATGGAACAATCTGCATGCAATCGCTGAAGGATACAAGGTTGCAACACTCATCCCCAACAAGCAGCTCTATGCGTCAGCATGGGGGCTAAAAGGTAGCAAAAGGTAGCAAGGGGAAGAGAGAATGAGGAGGGCTGGCTGATCAAAAAGGATCAATGATCGAAATAAGAGTGAGAGGACAAGGCACCTATATACAAACAAACTAGGGCCACAACTGATAATAAAGTGGTTAGGCCCATAATGTGTGTGCCAAGGACAGCCTACGTTGCCCATAAAGAAATGCACTAATATACCCTCCATCTAAAGTGCCTAAAGCATATAAAATGACAAACAAAAACAATGTCAGAGCTCCTAATGTCCCTGTCTAACTCAGACAAAGGCTCACAAGCAAGAGATGATACAAGACACATGTTTGCTAACAAGGTTCACTAGCTATTGGCAAGCAGCTATGACAACATGCACATAGGGTTACTCGCTATGGCCAGACACCTTTGACTATCTATCCTGAAGAATTTTTATTTGTGTCACACGATGATGCACATGATCCCGAGGTAAAACAAAAACATATAGTATCTATGAGTGTATATCACTCGCCCAATCTAAATCCCTCCAACATAACACTAACACCCCTTCTCCATGCATAAGCCCATGTGCGCAAGTGGCCTATAAGTACCACAATACCCACAATGTAGGCTTCCAATGAGAATACAGCTGCCTATGCAAGTAGCACAATCAAGATAGAAATTATGTAGATGAGTCAAATCAATGGCTAGACTACACTCTTGTATCTAACATCTGACAATGCACTCGGCATACATTATGACAAGGTGGATCCCAAGTCCATGGAGCGAGAAAGAGCCCTACACGTAGTCTGCAAAAGGTTGATAGCAACTTGACCACACATTTCTTTTCACTTTTGTTATCCTCAAAACCTCTAGCCCAAGAAAGAAATGATGTATGAGCAATGAGCTTGTTGTGACTCCTAGTAATGATCAAAACATCCATATGCAAGATACTAAGCCATCAAATCATGTGCATATCTACAATAGAGGTCAGGATTATAATCCAACCTCCAAAATCCATGCTAAAAGAAAAAGCAGTCAATCCATCGATACCAAGCTCAAGGTACCTATTTCAAGCCATAAAGAGTTTTCACTTAGTGCTAGGCACACCCTTTGAGCTTGGAATACTACAAACAATAGTTGCTCCATATAAAGATCTCCTCTTGAAGAACACCATTCCAGAAATCTTAAGTACATCCATCTAGTAAACAAGCCACCTATGATTGACAAGTAGCCCAGGCTATGATCATTTGAATGGTAGTCATTCGAGCTCTTGGCACAAATATCCGTGCATAGTCCAATCCATTCTTTTGGGGCAGTCCTTGTCAACAAGCCTAGCCTTGTGCTTGTCCAAGTTCCCATCAATCCCATATTTGGTGTTCTAGATCCATTTGATCCCAATCACACTTCTCTAAGAAGACAAGGAACTAGATGTTACCAATCATGTCTTTTCCCACCTCATTTGATGTCCATCTCCTGGCTGTTAGCCTGAATTTGAGCCAAACAAGGACGTTTGGAGCCTTGGCATTATCTATGGTGACCACCCCTTGCATATGTCAGGATTGTTCACCCTACTCACATCAAATGAACTTAAGGGCTTCTCAAATCTACCCATGGATTTTGAAAGATAGATCCACATTGACTTTTCAATCTCCCCCTCTCTTTTTCACCACCTAGGTGGTCCTATTTCATTAGGCAACGTCATGTCTTACATATTCATGCCACTTCAAGGTGAGCAGTTGTAAGAAGCTGGGAATACATGTGTTAGTGAGAGAGAGTTATTAATAATATCTTGTCACACTCACATACGTATAAAAGGTATGAGACATGTAATTTTTAGCATCCTTTATCAATATACAATTATTGTCTCTCATCTCACCTGCTTGCACTCAACTTTCATAGCTTCTCTCTTTTCTTTTCTATCTTTCTAGTTTTTCTCTCTTCTCGTCACTCTTTCTCTCTCTTATTTTCTCTCTCTCTTGCTCTTCTTTCTCTCAACTCTCAGCCTTCTCCTTGACAAGCGGTATCAAAGCATTGGTCTCTAATGTATTTGATACAATCCTTTCTTGGATTTCTTTCTTGGTTACTCAAGGACAGGAAGTTAGTTGGGAAAATGGACAAGTGCAATGACCAAGGAGACCGAGGCATCTTGGATAAAAAGGCAGATCATGCATCCATAACAGGCTATTTCAGAGGTAAAATGGTTAAAAACAGGATGAATAGAGCTAGTCTTGGTTAGAAGTCGAGTTACTTTTCAAGACAAGCTTTCTCTTTTCTCTCTCTTTCAAGCTTTTGGTTGAAACTCTCATAATGGACAGCAAAGATATCCTCCTCTTCATCAATAAGCCTCTTACGTTCTCCTAGAAGCATCGTGCAATGATTCTTCATCCTCCGCTGATCATTTCAACAACCATGGTGCTTGAGGCATTGAGTAGCAAGAGCACTCTAGTCCAGCCCGAAATTTGTGCTGTAGTTTGCATTGAATTCTCGTCATCTTCTCCAACTCATATTAGTCAATCATCACTCCTCTCCAACTTGCCTACTCATTGGACTAGTACTTGACATTGTATTCAGCACGGATTAGCCTTTTGAACCTTTGATCAAAGGTCAACATGAAAATAAGCTTTACTCTCGCTCCATCATTTGAGTATTTGATGAAGTGGAAGTGTTTAACACTTTAGGAAGCTTCTTAGAGGCCAAATTCTATTTTGGATGAGTTTCCCTATCTACGGGATGCATTGGTGGTTAAGACATAGTCATGTATGAGCCAGTTGCATTGTAAACACGATTTGGACAACAATCTGTTTTAGAACAGATTTTATTTCGCCTAATTTTCAGAATTCTGCCCCCTATATAGGGTCAAAATATTCTTCAATAGCTACGTTTTAATATGTAGCACATATTTCTATCAAAAGTTATGGTAGTTTTCTTCAACATGCCCTATTTTTTAGGGCAAGCTGTCTATTCTTTACAGAGTCTATTTCTTAAAGATTTGAAGGTTCCGATTCCTTTTGAAGACATCCAAATTATGTATACAGCAAAAGCTTTTCTTTATGTCTTCATTTCAGTAAATAACTCTTCATTACTTGATTCATTTCTCATCTTTTGTTTACCTGAATTCAAAGGAGTGCTCTCTTTCATCCCTCCTTCGCCATTGTAAATTTGTTTTTGTGGGTAAAAACCTTTAGGCAAGGATGGATTGTAAGAAGTTGGATATATATATATATATGTTAGTGAGAGAGAGTTATTAATAATACCTTGTCACACTAACATAGATATAAAAGGTATAAGACATAATTTTTGGCATCTTTTATCAATATACAATCACTATCTCTCATCTCACCTGCTTGCACTCAGTTTTCATAGCTTCTCTCTCTTCTTTTCTATCTTTCTAGTCTTTCTCTCTCCTCTTTTCTTTCTCTTGTACTCTTCTTTCTCTCACCTCTCGGCCCTCTCTTTGATTACATCCCTCTCCTAGGTAAGGCATACACCTTTTCCAACAAGATAGTCCAAGCATTGTTGAGCTACAAAAACTTGCCTCCAATTTATCTTCTTCCTTTTTTTTGGCAAATTTATGCTCATTATAACAGCCCCAAAAAGGTATTCTTCGTGGCCATCTTTCCTACATAGCAAGAGATTTGAAATCTCAATGAATAAGATAGAAAGTGAAGCCCTCTTATATAGTGCTTAAACTTTAAGACTCATTCACATACACACACTCTCTCTTTCTCTCTTAAATAATGAATTGCATTCACACTAAACACATTCTTCATCTTACTATCTTAGCTATTTTTGAACCCATTTACTACATTCTCAAAGACTTGTTTCTAGATACTTGGGATGGTTTTCTTTGACACTTAAGGCATCAAACGCGCTCTTTTAGTAACACAAAGTGATTTAATCATGTCTGTAGCCAATACATCAACACTTTTATTGGCGATCGTGGACAAGAAAGTGCCTGTCCTACTGGCTCTTCCATCGGATCAAAAGCTTGATGGTGACAATTACCGCATCTGGCGGGTGATGATGTTGGCCATTTTGGAGTCTTATGATTTGGCGGAACTAGTGATGGAGGAGATTAACAGGCCCTCGGTCAGGGATGAATCCAAACTCTCTTCCAATGCTCGTGAGAAGTTGACCAAGGCCCAGTCTCATTGGGACAAACTAAATGCAAGGATTCCATCTTTTCTATTTCTGTCTTGCACTATAGCCGTAATAGCTCACATCGAGCACTTGACGGTGGCTCGAGAGATATGGCTAGAGCTCGATCAGATGTACAGCCGGATGACCTTGATGAAAAGGGTTTCTAATAGATGGCTTCAAGAAAAACAGAGAGAAAAACCATGAAGACCTTGAGCACGAGTCATTCTTCTCCTCCCAACCACGCCTAGATAAGTGCTGGCCCCTCTCATCCGTATTCCTTTGCCAACCGTCCACTTCTCTGGAGTCCTACTATTCTTGGACTCTCTTACTCTCTAGGCTCCCCTTAACCCCGTTCGGGCGCCCAAGAGCCCGGACGGTCATTCTCGTGCATGTTCCCCTAGATTTACCTTAATGTCACATTAAATGTCACTTTTAATGTCACATTCCATATTTATGACCTTAACGTGACATTAAATATCACTTTTAATGTCACATTAATGTCACATTTCCTTCCCCTTAAGAATCGGTTTCGTCCTCGAAAACGATACTTGGAAGGTCTAACTGTAAATCGGGAAACCTTTTCTTTAAAGTACTTACTCGCTCCCATGTTGAGCTTTCTTCTAAACAATCTTTCCACTTAACCAAACATTCCTCATAAATAGTATTCCTTGTTCGTCTATTACGAACATTTAATATTTTTTCTGCCTCATGTGGATTAGATTGGTCATTGAATAGCTCCTCAATATCATCATTTAAGATTAGATTATCCAAATCACCCAGCTTCTTCCTTAATTTACTTACATGAAAAACTGGATGTATTTTACTACCAGCAGGTAGTTGGAGCTTGTAAGCCAATTCTCCCACCCTTTTAAGTATTATGAAAGGACCACAATACCTTGGTGAAAGCTTTGGACATTGTCCCTTTTTCATAGTTTTAGTTTGTTCAGGCACCTTAAGATAGACCAATTCTCCTTCTTCAAAGGAGATGTCTCTTCGGTGAGGATCTGCATATGCTCTAGCTCGATTTTGAGCTTTTTTAATATTTTCTTGAGCAAATTTCAACATACTATTCATATCCTCCAAAAAGTCTTTAGCTGCCTGAACCTTTTCCTTATGCAGTCCTACTGCAAAAGGAGCTCTGGGCTGAAACCCATACATTAACATAAATGGACTATATCCAGTGGAAGAGTGCTTGGCACTATTATATGCAAACTCTGCTATCCGTAAATACTCTTCCCAATTAGTTTGCCTTTTACTTACATATGCCCTAAGCATATCTTCAAGAATTTGGTTAACCCTTTCAGTTTGCCCATCAGTTTGCGAATGATCCGCCGTACTCATGCTAAGTTTAGTATCCAATTTCCTAAATACCGCACGCCAAAAATGGCTATCAAATTTTCTATCCCGATCAGAAACTATATTTGCCGAAAGGCCATACAATCGGTATATGTTCTCTACGAACAATCTAGCCAATTCTGGTGTTTTAACATCAGATGAAGTTGGAATAAACCTAGCCATTTTGGTTAACCTATCCACAATCACTCACACAGAGTCGTGCCCCCTCTATGTTCTAGGTAAAGCAACAATAAAGTCCATGGAGATACTCTCCCATTTTCCCGAAGGAATTTCTAATGGATGGAGAAGTCCTCCCATTTTTAATCTTTCAGCTTTATTAACCTGGCATTTATTACATTTCACCACATAGTCAAGGACGTCCTTATTCATTCCAAGCCAATAGAACTGCCTTTTAATAAGACTATAAGTCTTATTAACTCCTGGAGGTCCCGCACTAGGGGTATCATGACACTCAAAGAGTATCTGGCGCCTTATTTCTATATCTTTCGAGACACATACCCTACCCTTGTAGAGTAAATAACCATTATCAATGGTAAAATTCTTCCACTTGAATCCAGTTTGAGCAACCCCTGATGCTCCATTTCCTTGTTGAACATCCTCAGATATTCCTTCCTCAGTAGAAGCACTTTCATTTGGATCCCCATTTTTTATTGCTTCCCATATGTTGGAATATGCCGGATCAACCTGGCATTTCCCTTTTAAAGATTCAAGCAAGTTGGAAGTGAACTGAGTAAAACTCAATTCATTAATGATGGGCATTCTGCTGAGTGCATCAGCTACTATATTATACTTTCCTTTTCTATATCTTATCTCATAGTCGAACTCTTGGAGGAGTTCGGCCCATCTGGCTTTACGCCCATGTAAATCCGGTTGATCATTAAGCCACTTAATGCTTTCATGATCTGATAAAATCAAAAGTTTGGCACCATACAAATAGTGCCTCCATTTCCTCATTGCATGTACTATTGCATACAGCTCCCTCTCATAAACAGAATAGTTCTGTTTTGCACGATCTAATTTCTTGCTTTCAAAAGCCACTGGTCGACCTTCTTGTAATAAGACCGCGCCTATCGCCTTATCACTGGCATCAGCTTCAACCACAAATGGTTTATTGGGATCCACTATTAATAATACTGGAGCTGTAGCAATAGCTACCTTAAGTTTTTGAAAACTTTCATTTTGATCTGTTCCCCAATTAAAACTTTTCCCTTTCCCTTTTAGTTGGTCTGTCATTGGAACAGCTATTTTGGCATAATCTTGAATGAATCTACAATAAAATCCAGATAAGCCTAGGAAGATCTGCAGCTCTTCCAGGTTCCTTGGAGGTGGCCATTCAATAATTGCCCTTACTTTTTCCGGATCCATGTTGATTCCCTCTTTCGAGATAATATGCCCCAAATATTTGACCTCTTGTGCAAAGAATTCACATTTAGTTTTCTTTGCATAAACGGAATGCGTTCTTAACAGTTGGAATACTAATTGTAAGTGTTCCAAATGTTCTTCTCTTGATTTACTAAAGATCAAGATATCATCCAAGAAGACTGCTACAAAATGTCCTAGATAGGGCCGTAAAACACTATTCATCAGCTTCATAAAGGTAGCTGGTGCATTAGTGAGACCAAAAGGCATCACCAAAAAATCATAATGCCCATATCTAGTACGAAAGGCCGTCTTGGAAATATCTTGTGCCTTAATTCTTATTTGGTGATAGCCTGATCTTAAATCTATCTTTGTGAAGAATTTTTCCCCTTGCAATTGATCAAAAAGATCTTCCATTCTCGGCATAGGAAATTTATTCTTCACCGTTATTTTATTAAGTGCTCTAGAGTCAACACAAAGTCGCATAGAACCATCTTTTTTCTTTACCAATAAAATTGGTGAAGCCCAAGGTGAATTACTGGGTTGAATAAACCATTTATCCAGGTAATCCTTAATTTGTCTTTCAACTTCTTGATTCTGTGTTTCACTTAACCTATACGGTGGTTTTGAAATTGGGTGTGTATCCTTATTTATATCAATTGGGTGATTTATATCACCTCTATCTGGTGGAAGGCCACTTGGTAAATCAGAAGGAATCACATCTTTAAAATCATCTAACAAACTATTCAATTCATTATTAACATTCAACTCACAAACATAAGAAAATTGTTGATTAATATTACAGGAAGTAAAAGTATTATGTACAGGAAGAGACCATAACATATATACCTCACAGACCTCCTTCTTTATCAGCTTCTGAACTTCAGTAGAACACAGCAAAGGATTATCAAATACTTCAAGTTCACCTTGAATGACAAAAGTCTTACCATCCCTTTCAAATTCCAGTGTATTATGGTGATAGCTACGTCTTAAGGATGGTTCCAATCCCCGTAGCCACTCCCTCCCTAGAGCAATATCAGCTCTTTCCATGTTCATTATTTGGAAATCAAGCTTATCTTTATATCCTTGAATCTCAATTTCCAAATTGGATACCATTGTATCCCATATTTTATTGTCTTGGCCTTGCATCATACGAACAACATATTGATGCTCACTGTTTTGTTGGGGAAGTTTCAATTTTTTGACAAGTGCATAATTTATAAAATTATGTGTGGCAAAGTCATCAATCATAACTCTAACCCTTTTTCCAGCTATCAATCCATGTACTCTAAGTAAATCATGTGGCCCAAAAGTAGGCTGCCACATAGAAGTTGACATACAACACTTATGTTGTACATCCATGTGCAAGACCTCTAAAGATTCATACTTTTCATGGCCCTTTAATTCTAAGGTCTGCACTACATGGATTTGTTTTTCTTTTCCCTTGCCCTTGTCCTTATCCTTTCCTTTGTCTTCCCCCTTTTTCTTTTGAGGGCAATTCCAAGCAGCATGGTTAGGGGATAGGCAATTAAAACACAACTTTTCTTTTTTGGCCTTATCAAAGTCATCAGGTATTAACTTTGGCCTCATATATGGTTTCTTTTCAAAAGGTTGTTTTTCACCCTTGAAAAATGGCATTTTCCTTTTAAATTTGCCCACAAATTTTGAGGTTTCCAATTCCTTAGACTTGGGCTCCGTATCAGTGAGACTAGTGAGTGTACCTGGACGCATACTATCTTCATAAATTAATGCAAATTTAATTGCCTCTTCCAGCGTCTTAGGTAAACTCCGTTTTACTTCCTTTTTACAGGCTTTATCTAGTCCCCTAATGAATCCTCTTGTTTTTTGGAATTCATCTATTCCTTCCAGTTTGAGGATTATCTCACGATATTCCTCCAGATATGTCAACAGGGGTCTTCCCTTTTGTCTGACATAATCCCAATCTTCCCAATTTCTTTCCATTTCATTTTCAGGACGAAATTTTTTCAAAAAGACGGATTCAAATTGAGCCCAAGTTTCAGGTATTTTATTCGCCTCCTTTAAAGTTCACCACCACTTATATGCTTTGGGCCCCAAAGTTAAACTAGCCTCCAATGCTTGGAGATGTAGTGGGGTATTTTTTAATTTATGTAAATCTTCCCATTTTTTGAGGAAATTAAAGATTATGTCTTTATTCCTATCTTTTTCGTCCCCGTAAAATTGAGGTGGTTTCATATCCTTTAGAACTGGGTTATCCCTCAATTTATGGTAAGATTGGGGTTCCTTAGGATCTCGCATAGTCACATCTAAATCTTTCGATGAAGATGGGACATCCGAGGTTTCGATTTTATTTTTATCTCTTTCCAACAATAAAGTTAATTGAGATTTTATTTCAGTGAGTGTTTGAGTTAAAAATTCCATTTGAACCCCCTGAGCTTGCACACGAGCAGTAAGATCATCAAATTGCTCTCGTGTAGCAAAAAATTATTCCCATTGTTCTTCTTGTACTTCTGGTTCATGGGGATCTACCATAGGTTGGTCCCCAGAACTAGAACCTTCCATTATTTTCTCTTTCCCTCTTTCTGCCATTAATACACTGGAATTGGAAAGCAAAGATAAGAAATTTGCATACAAAGTAAAGTACTTCCCTGATTTTAATGGCAGGCAATGGTTGCTGGTTTGGAAAGAAATCCGAAAAGTAAGGAACAAATTTTATCACCCAAAGAAAGTCGGTCACGCAGAAAATGGAGCTTCTTTGCAGAACGACTAGTATTCAGCCCCATTCTTTAATAATCACGCTGGTCATTAATGTCGCTTTCCTGAATTTGCTTCCTGCTGAACATGTACTTATGATATAAATACAGTCGAGGCTGAAAATGCATGTCTTATTGGTGTGTTCATGGAGGAGCATTCACAGTCAGGCGTGGGCAAGATTCGATGGCCCACGATCAGCTTTTTAAAAAACGCGTAAAAAAGAATGGCTGCCCCTTTCGATATGTTTCGTGGCCAAAATTACACATCACGTTAACTTTCGTGACGTGTCACGTCACGTCTAACCAGTGACTTACGGGTCGTTACAAGTCCG
The DNA here is from genome assembly GCF_053477565.2 of Lygodium microphyllum. Classification (NCBI taxonomy): domain Eukaryota; kingdom Viridiplantae; phylum Streptophyta; class Polypodiopsida; order Schizaeales; family Lygodiaceae; genus Lygodium; species Lygodium microphyllum. The sequence goes on along the minus strand of NC_141163.1, from coordinate 12,728,548 downwards.
TCGATTGTTGTCGACGTCTCGTCTGACCAACGACTTATTTTCGTGACGTGTCACGTCACTACTGACCAACGAATTTACGGTCCATCGATTATCGACTGAACAGATTGCGGGCGAATCCGTCACTGCCCTTTCGTTGAAGACCTCCAGGAATCCTCACGGCTCTGATACCAATGATAGATGGCTTCGAGAAAAAAAAAAAAAAACCATGAAGACCTTGAGCACGAGTCATTCTTCTCCTCCCAACCACGCCTAGATAAGTGCTGGCCCCTCTCATCCGTATTCCTTTGCCAGCCGTCCACTTCTCTGGAGTCCTACTATTCTTGGACTCTCTTACTCTCTAGGCTCCCCTTAACCCCATTCAGGCGCCCAAGAGCCCGGACGGTCATTCTCGTGCGTGTTCCCCTAGATTTACCTTAATGTCACATTAAATGTCACTTTTAATGTCACATTCCATATTTATGACCTTAACGTGACATTAAATATCACTTTTAATGTCACATTAATGTCACAGTTTCTTTGGAGCTACAGATGCGGACCTTGTTCGTGAACAAGTCTTCATCGCTTCAAGAACACATCAACAAGCTTCGGCAACTTCAAATGCAGGTTAAAAATGCGGGGAAGACTATTTCCTCCAAAGACATGGCGATCACTTTACTATCCCAGTTGCCGCCACAATTTGGTGCTTTTTATTCCGCTCTTATTGCATCAGGGTGGGAGTCAACTCTTCGAGGGGAAGAGTTGGTTCCTATGGTCTTGGACCAAGAGGAACAGCTGAAGGGACAGAATGCTTCCAAATTGAAGGCTTTGGTTGGTCAAGCCTCTCAGAAGAAGGGGAAGGACCAAAAGAAAAAGAAGGAGAACAACAAATCCAAGAAGGACAAGGAGAAGGAATCGACTTGCCATATTTGTGGTAAGACCAATCATTGAAAGAAGGATTGCCCGACAAAGACAAGAAGAACACCAAGAAGAAGGACACGAAGGATTCTGGAGCGGTGGTTGCACCCTCATCAACTGCTTTTCTACAGTTAGCAGTCATTGAGGACTCTACACCGAAGACTTCTGATGTTGCAATGGCAGCTCCCCAGGCTCGTGAGTGGAACGTGGACAATGGTGCCTCCCGGCACATGACGACTCCTCTCCTTGGTGTCGCCCATTTGCAACCTTCGCGTGGGCAGATTCTCATTGGAGACAGCTCTTCTATGTCTATTGCTGCGCGGGGTGAGATGCAGCTTATTCCAAATGGACGTGGTGGTACCCACACTTCTGAGGTGTTGCACGTGCCAGGTTTGGGGTATCATTTACTTTCGGTCCATAAGATTAGTGCTCTTGACCTCTTGGTGGAGTTTGACAGTGATACTGTTCGAGTCCTTGATCGTGGATCGAGAAAGGTTCTCTCTGCAGGATATGAGGAGAATGGCGTCTACGAATTGAAGTCCTCTTCAGCTCTTACTTCTCTTCTTTTTACTTCTCAGATACAGTCCGAGTTATGGCATGCTCGGTTTGGCCACCTGAACTACGAGTACCTTCGGAAGGCGTCGCGAGGGTCGTTTGTCCAAGGATTGCCAAACATAGTGGTGAGCTATCAGCCATGTGTCTCCTGCATTCGTGGGAAACTGCATCAAGATGCGATTCCCAGCCAAGCTTCTAGGCGGTCTACTTCACCCATGGAGCTTGTATCTATGGATCTTTGTGGCCCGAAAGACCAAGTCCCTGAAGGGAAGCTTGTACTTCATGTTGATCGTAGATGACTACAGCAAGATGACTTGGGCCTATTTCTTGACTTTAAAGTTGGAGGCTTTCTCTCACTTCAAGGATTGGCTTCTCTTTGAAGAGAACCGTTTTGGCTGGCGACTGAAGGCCTTGCGTTCAGACAAGGGAGGCGAATTTATGTCTAATGAGTTTGCTCGTTTTTTAGCACATAGGGGTATTCACCAAGAGTTTGCTAAAACCAACACTCCCCAAGAAAATGGCATTTTGGAGCGGAAAAACTGAAGTGTGATCGAGATGGCATGCACCATGATGGAGCATCGACAGACACCTTAATTTCTGTGGGCCGAAGCAGTGACTACCACAGTTCACATCCTCAATCGATCTCCCACTTCGGCCGTTGACAGGATGACACATTTTAAGGCTTACTTCGGGACTAAGCTTGATGTCTCTTATTTCAAGATCTTTGGGTGTGACGCTTATGTACACATTCCGAAGACGCAATGTGATAAGTTCGAGGCGGCTTCTCAATGACAGGTTTTTGTTGGCTACAGCTCCCAGTCCCAAGGTTATCGTTTTTTTGATCCCGTCAAGCGAGATATCTACACAAGCCGAGACATGTGGTTCGTGGAAGTTCCGACCACAAAGGGAGGTGAGAAGCACCCTATCCTTGGAGCTCCAAGGGAGAGTTGGGCTCCCGAGGCAGTTCCTTTGGAGCCAAAGTCTTTTGATGGAGATTTTTCTTCTGATTCTGAGTCTTCACTTCCAACGGCCACCCCCGAGGAGATTCCGCGGGTGGATGTTCCCGAGTCTTTAGCAAATGGAGAGCAACGAGGAGAGGTTCATCCTCCTCCTCGTCGGGCCTATGACACACTCCGAGATTCAGGGATCGAGGGGGTCCTTGAGAAGTGGGAACCGTAGGATGAACCGCGGAGGTCACGGCAGACATTCTTCGGAGCTTGTTTGCTCCAACTATTGTTTGCTGACTCGTGTTATGCAGAATCGAGAGCCCACCTCAATGAAGAAGGCTTTGCAGTCTCATCATTGACGGAAGGCCATGGAAGCCGAGTTGGAGACTATTGACAGGAATGGCACTTGGTCTCTTGTGCCTCGTCCCTCTCACAAGAAGATGATTGGTGTCAAGTGGGTCTTCAAGACCAAGTACCTTAGCGATGGTTCTTTGGACAAGCACAAGGCTCGCCTTGTTGCTAAAGGTTTTGCTCAATGCCCAGGCATTGATTTCCATGATACTTTTGCCCCCACTGCTCGTATGGCGACTATTCGAGCTGTTCTTGTCTTGGCTGGCCATCGAAGATGGCCTGTCTATCAGTTGTGGAGTGAAGTCGGCCTTTCTGAATGGTGGCTCGCAGGAGGAGATCTACGTTGAGCAACCTCCTAGCTTTGGATCCTCGGATGGAAAAGTTTGCACGTTGAAGCAGGCATTATATGGCCTCAAGCAAGCTTCGCGTGCATGGAACGAGAAGATTGACTTGTTTCTTCAATCGAAGTTGGGATATCGACGCTCTAAGGCCGATCCACAGCTTTATGTGCACGCTTCCGAGGTTGGTCGTCTGTTGTTTGTCTTATATGTTGACGATTTGATTTTGACAGGGAGTCATGCACAAAAGGTCCGAGAGATCAAGACAGCTTTACATTAAGTATTCGAGATGACGGATTTGGGGCTTTTTCATCGCTTCTTGGGTTACGAGATTTATCAATCTCAGAGAGGGATTTTCATCTCTCAACAGAGGTACATTCAGGAGCTCTTGGTGACTTTTGAGATGGAGACTTGTCGGCCCATTACTACTCCTATGGATCCGAATTGGAAGGCCACTTCACACTCAGATTCTCCCGTGATGGATGCTTCACACTACCATCAGTTGATTGGATCCTTGATTTGGCTTCTCAACACTCGTATTGATCTTTGTTTTGCTATGGGTCTTTTGGCAGGGTTCATGACTGAACCCAAAGAGGTGCATTGGCACGCTGCCCTAAGGATTCTTCAGTATTTTAGGGGGACCTCTGACTTAGGGATTTCTTATCCCGCAAGTACAGATGCTTCAGATCTGGTTCTTGCAGGTTGGAGTGACTCGGATTGGGCTAGCGATATGGACCGCCAACGGTCTACTACAGACTATTGTTTTACCTTGGGTACAGGTGTTATCTCTTGGAGTAGCAAGAAGCATTCCACAATAGCCCTTTCTTCTACAGAGACACAGTATCGAGCTGCGTCTTCCACCACATGTGAGGTTGTGTGGCTTCGAAGATTGTTGGAGAAGCTTGGCTGCCCCCAAACTCATCCTACTCTTCAGCGGTGCGACAATGAGAGTTGCATTGCCTTGGTACGGAATCCTGTATTCCATGCCCAGATGAAGCACATTGAGATCCAATATCACTTCATTCGGGCAAAGCTTCTGGATGGGACCATTGATGTGGAGTATTGCAAGACGGAGGATAATCTTGCAGATTTGTTTACGAAGGCACTTCCCCAAGCTCTTCTTCTGCCACATTCCAGATCCCTCAATCTTTTGACCTGTCCAGGATCTGAGAGGAGGTGTTAAACAATCATTTCCTGGACGGTTGGTGGACAGCGGAGTACAGCAGTGCCACGTCAGCAACCACATCAGCAAACTGCGCAGGTGCCACGTGGCAACCTGCAATCGAACAATGCAGTCGGACAATTATTTGGGCATTATTATATAACAATCAGTTGCATATAATGCTGCTGACCTGGTCATTTTTATGCCTTTTCTTTTTGGCTATTTATAGCCAGTTTGTGGCACACTCCAGCAGTCATTCATTTCAGATTCTGATCTTGAGATCTGTTGGCTAAGACAGACCGTGCTCGGGCTGACGGAGATCGAGGTCATCAAGTCAAAAACACACGCAGATATTTCCTCTGCCCCCGAGTATTTCTGCACTCTTATACAGCATACTACACCGCAGATTTTCTGCATTTACACTGTCTCCTTTTCTCTCTCTCTCTCTGTGTTCACTCTCTCTCAGTCTTTGTCCTACGTTTCCGCATCGCTGCACTTTGACACTTGCCACCCAGCATCCTCAGCTACATGTGATTGTTGCCAGCTATCACAACTTGCTTTGTTGCCATTCAAAGGCTCTCCTTCCCTATTGCAACTCTATGAGACTTATTTGAGATAACGCATTGCACATCCATTATTGACTCATGTCAAAGTTTAGTCTTTGGAAAAGCTTTAAACGAGCTATACTATGATTCATACATATCACACAAAAAGAACTGAAATAATGAACAAAAGAGGTGGCAGCTTAGAGGAGGAGGCTGCTACTTAAAGGCCTAGTGGGCTAAGAAGCATCTACTATCCAGGCATGATAAAGCAATTACAAAGATGGGAGAAGGGAGGAAGAAGGAAAAAAAGGCCTGGATTAACGTCTTGTAGCATCATGTAACATTTTCCTAACGTCAAGCTTCACTTCTTTTTTTGTCAAAAAAACATCAAATTTTTTGCTCATAGAAGCGTTTCAAAACTTCCAAACCTAGAGCAATCTAACATACAATGCATGTGCATGCATGATAGAGCAATTAGAGTGATGGGAGGAGGGTGAAAGAAAAAACTAAATGATACCTTAACTCAAACACCTTCCTAAAATGTCACATAAAATTCTAAAACATACATTAGCAATGCAAGTTGAAAAATAGTTAAAAACGGTGAATACTCAAATTGAAGAGTAGAAGTAATAATTCCAAATTGTGATTGCAAAATGCCATATGATATAAAAACTACAATCCAACAATAAACATTGAATAATGAGTACTTGGACCAAAGACTAAAAGAAACAGTACAAACTAAGAAATTTAGTAAAGCCAATGGACTAGGACCTACGAACAGCAAAATGTCAAAAGGAGTATATAATGTACACTCAGCAGTTACGTCTCAGCTGAAGACTCCCACGTGCCCTAAAGGCTAAATAGCACATACTCATGCTTGAAGCTTGATACATGATTGCATCATTTAAATCCTGATCATCAACCAATAGGAGAATGCTTCACGTCATGCATAATATAATCATCCTTCTCAAGATCTCCCTGCTGGGTATGCTCAATTTAGTGCTCATGCAATGCAAAAAAAAGAGGTGAAAACTCCCATAGGCAAGCCCAAAATACAGATTGCAATGAGTCACAGGATGTGGATAATTGTGCTGATCACGCTATTGTAAATTCTAAGAAGGATATAAAAGACATGGAATCTCATGTGATGCTTGCATGGGGCAACAATGTGTGCAAAAGATAGCTTTGTATTGATATTGATCATGCTCAATTGTTGGAAAAAGAACTCTGGGCAGAGGGTAGGGTACATTGTGAGTCTCCACGACCATGACATAGTCGAGCTTAGCAGCCACAACTACAAAGGGCACAATCATATGATGATGATCAGATTGCTGTTGAGCGCAACCTACTCATCCTTCTTTCCTACCACAAATGGATCTGCACATGCAATCGTGCTCTTCCCCAACATGCTTAAATTGGCAGCATAGTTGCAGGAAACCGGGAAATGGGAAAACAGGGAACAGGAACAAGAACGGGAATGGAAACATCAAATTTCGAGGGGGAAACGAAAACACCACATCATCCAAGGCAAGTGGGGAGAGGCTAGCTTAGAGTCTAGGTGCTTAGAAGCTAAATCTTAGAATACAAGTTTCATACTCAAAATTAAAGCTTTCCAATTTCCAAGCTTTAAAATAATTGTACAAAAGGCGTAAGCTCAAAGGAGCTGTCTGATGCATACAAGGATTTTGGAACATAATTAATATGCTGATTGCAAAGAAAGAACACTTGTAAAAAAGTGCAAAACCATACAAGAGAGTGAGTGATAACTAATTATCATCTCTTAGTTCCTCTTCCTTTCTATCTCCCTCTTCCTCATCTATGTCATAGTCCCTATCATCCTCCTCATTAATGCAGATAGTTGAAACAAATAGAAACAACTCTAAGCTTAATCATTCTAAATAATTAACATTAAACATTTTATGATTTAAGCTTAATTAATGATACATTTTACAATTAAATATTAAGTATTAAATGACTATTTAATATTATGAGCTTAAAAGAAAATGCTACATTTCACCAACACCAGGGACTATCATTAATTAATTAATTAATGTCAATCTAAGGGTTAACAAAGGTTGGGGACCACTAAGTTGCAAATAGCCTAGCCAATTTAATTATAGATGAGGACACTTAATTTTGGGCAAGGTCACAAGTGCTAAAAATTAATTAATGGCTGGATAATGCTAACAATTGGGTTTAGAAGGCTATCGAAGACTATCACTTGGCAAAAATACCAATGCAAATTGAGAAAACGTTTTTGGGGCTTGGTCTCAACCATTCAGATCAGTTATCATCTAGAGGAGGAGTAAGAAAGGCTGTTGGTCCATTTTCTTAGCAAAAAAACAGCAAATTGCAATAGCTAACAACCATCTGGAGCCATCAACAGGCAAGCCACAACAAGAGAAGGCCCATCAGCTAGCTGTCATGAGGACATGTATTTTTGAAACCTCACTGAACATGTGGATTAATTTTTAATCACATGGTTAAGTAAATGTTACACATGTGGGCTGTAATTGGGGTTAGAGTAAATTTTACAAGCCCGGGACCCAAGGAAATCACGGGATGTCAAAGACAAAAGTTGATATAAGTTATCCGCATACGTACTTAATGCTAAAAAAAACCATTTGGAAAGGCTGCCACTTGTCAAAAATGCCCATGCAAGACTGAAAAACGTCTTTAAAGGCTAGAGAGAGGCATTTTTAGTGTATTCAACCTGCCAAGAGAGATGCAGGAGAGGCTGCTGGTCTAACTTGCAACCATTGGAGGACCTTTTGAGGCAATCAGGGGTAGGAGAAGACCAATCAACAACAAGTGAAAGCATCTACATGCTATTGAGACAGGGCAGCAGCAGTAAATGGCTGATTTTCTTCAGTTCTTTGCATCTACAACCTGTTGAGATAGGCTAGCAACAATAAATGACAGATTTTCTTCAATTCTTTGCGTAGAAAGTTTGGATTTTCTCTCTCCTCAACATTCTCTCTCATCTCCCAACCTTTCTACAGCCTTGCTCCAAAGATTGCAGCATTGAGTTTACTAGAGACTGAGAAATTTCAGATTCCTCTGCTGAAAACCCTAATTAGCAGCAAAAAGTAGGGTTTAGCAACAGCCTCAAGAAGAGTGCCAAAAATTGGAAGCTCCAAGACTTGGATCTTTCAGCATTGAAGAAGAATTTCAGCTAAATTTAGGTGGAGGACTAGCCAGCCATTGAATTTGGGGCATTTCCATCGTCTATGAAGTGGGTGAAGGCCCATTAAGTGCCGAATCAAGGGGCAAAACAGATTGAAGACTTGCTGGTCACTTTGGACACTAAGGGGAGTTTGGATTGCGTAGGGGATCGGGAGAATCCCCTTGTAAATCAACTTCTTCTTCAATAAAGCTAAAGAAAGACTAAAAGGGGCACCAATTTTGGGGCCAATTGGGTATGCATTGTCCAAGATCAATAGGTAAATTTGTATTTTCAGATTTGCATTTATTGTTTGTTGCTGTAATTAAGTTGTAATCAGGGATTTACCACCCATCCACGAAAGGAAGGCTAGTTTCACTAGCCACATCATCAACTGGCTGGCAAGAGCAATTCTAGTACTCCTAGGATACAATAGATTACTTTTCTTGTTGGTTGAAACAAATAAAGTGTGCAGTTCAGTTTATGTTTATGTATTGATTGTTGTAATTAAGGGCTTGATCAAGGAATTACCGCCCCTTCATAGAAGGAAGGCTGGTTTCAAATAACACTACACTTAACAAGTATAAAGAACATGATGATTAATAATGCCACATTTAAAGTGTAAAGAATTTAGTACATTTTACTAAAAATGTTATGGCCTTCTTGGGAAACGGAGCGAACTGAAATATTTCCACAAGTGAAAATGCCATCGAACAAAGAAACCTTTCAGGTCATCCTCCATGCATTTCGGCGTTTTGGGTCCTATAAAGGGGTGTTTCCCGCTTCTACAACTAGCAATGACAAATACCACGTTATTTACTTTTTACATACCCAAAAATTTCTGCTTTTTGAAGCAATATGTGAATAGGAGCTCGATAACTACTCCAAACAAGAGAAGCTCACAACAAAACTCAAAATATGAATAGCCAATGACTGCAACTCATGTCCATCGGATCCATAATCCTCCTACCATAAGGCAGCCCAACAGCCCAATCTCTATGTCTATCATCCTGAAATCAGCCTTCCTTCTTGAATAGGGTGGTAAAACCTGATCAAGCACTTAATTACAGCAATTAAAAACCGAGCATAAATTGAAACGCACAACCTTAACAATCTTGGATAATAGACACCTGATTGTCAGAAGTGGTGCAACAATGGAAGCATAAACATGTGCTGAAATAAACTCTTGAACACAAGACAAAAGAAAAGAAAGAGATAACACAATTCAGATGAGAACTCAAATGTATACTCGGGAAATGGAATCCATATACCAAGACATGAGACAGTACAGATACAATGCGAGTCACCGGCTATGGAGACGCTGGCACCTGCTCCCTCTCTCCAAGAACTGTCCAGTGATGAATGAATGTGGAGGAGGGAGGTTGACAATAAATAGGCCACAATAAATGCCTAAAATATAACAAGTACTGGCCGACTGGCTGCAAATAATGCCAATCCACAATAAACAAAGGCAAATAAAATGCCTAAAATGTCTCTGTGCGCCCAGCCTGCTGAACCACAAGTCTAGACTCAACCATGAGCTGACTAATCTGCTAACACCCTCTCTCAGATCATGGGTGATCTAATACAACACGATATACAATGATAAGGTCACATCATAGTACACACAACAATGTCCATCATAGTAGAACCATGGATACCCAAGTAGCGGGTGCGCAAACCACCACCAAGGTGCCTCGGAGAGAACCTGATATTGATGTCGATCATACCAGCTCCTGAAGATAGAGATGATCATAGTAGCTCTCAATGTCTGTCAACAATGCTACTGAAGTAGCACATATGACCATCCTGTCACCAATGCCGCAGCGCATAAATGACCATGGATTTCCCATCTTTGGCCAGACCGCCAAAATGTCCCCTCATGTGAGCTCCAGACGAAAGCCACCCACTCTATGTCAAGTAACTAACCCATCATGAACCTAGATGTCAATCCCAGCTCCAGGATTTGTACCTGCCAAACTTCAGTTGATGCGTCAGGAATGTCCCTCTCTCGATCCTGTGCATTTGTATAGAAATATAGATGAGGCGCGGCTGCCCCATCTCACCACCCTCTCACACTCCCTCTCTAGCACTGGAGTCTTGAGGGATGACCTCATCACCACCACTAGAAAGCACCTGAGGAAGGGGCCACTAAGCCCTTCCCACAATCCGAAGATGAGGATCCCTTCCGCACCTTGGACTTCACCTTGGCCGGAGGATTTGAGTCAGAATCTAAGGTAAGAGGATGACTCGTTGAAGGAGTCCGCATCCTTCTTCGTCTTTTGATCCTTTTTCTTCTTGGAAGCCGCTAACTCTTTACAGTCCTTCCTTAAATGACATTTCGTACCACAGTGGTAATACTGGGCCTTCGACTTCTTCATCTTCGAACCCCTCTTTGAAGCTACAAAAGCCTCATGGGAATCTCCATGTAGCGTATCATCAGTGGATGTGCATGGAGCAACCATCTGCAGAGGATTTAGAAAAGAAGTAGAGAAAAGAGGGTATTTGGAGAGGGAATGTCACAAGGACGTGAAAATTTTATGCTTTGCTTATGCTTAATTGACATTTGATTAAAGGATTAATCAAATGTGCAATTAAAAGATGCACATGTGTTGTACATGTGGGGTACAAGCTACTTTTTCACAGTTGAAGGCCGAAGGACCCAGTGAAAAAGATGGGTGTCAAAGGCAAAAGTTGTTACAAGTTACACTTGTTAGATTCTAGGTGAATTTTGGTGTCAGTTTGCCCCTATGACCATTAATTGGCCATTAAGTGTTAGTAGTGACACTAGGGACTAGGCATTAATTAATGGATTAATGCTTGTCCAAGGGTCAATTAATGCATGGGACCACTGGGTTGCAAATGGCCTAGCCAATTAATTTTTGGATGGGCAAGGTCAATTTTTTGGGCATGGATTAAGGGCTGAATTAATTTTATGGCTGGAAATTGCTGAAAATGGATTAAGAAAGCTGCCACTTGGCAAAACTTTTTTCATTTTGGAGCTATTGGAAAGAGGTGTCGGATTGTGGCTACCAGCTTTTGGGGCCATTTCCCAGCCATTGGAGACCATTTTGGTGATGGAGATTGCATATTCTTGACCTTGGGAAGCCGGCAATTGATGCTGATGCATTTTCTCCTAAAGAACACAGTCTCTGATGCTCCTATTGTTGTTGGTGTATCCGTTTGGGGCTGGTACAGCAGGGCAGCAGCAGATTTTGATCAGTTATTCGCGACCAATCTCGGAATTTTCTCTCTCTACAGCATTCTCTCAACTCCTTCAGCCTATGCTCAGCCATTCTCAGCAATTCTTAGCCATTCGGAGGAGATCTCGGTAATTTTTGGTGGACTGATCTATAATTTCTACAGTAAACCCTAATTTACAGCAAAAATTAGGGTTTAGCAGCCACCTTGGGATCCGTGCCATAGATTGAAGGCTCAAGGGACTGAAATCAGCAGCTGATAATTGAAGATTATCAAGGGATTTCAGGAGCCAACCCATCCCGAATTGATTTGGGGCAACATTTGGCCAACCAAAAGTCAAATTGGAGAATAAGTCCTGGGTGAATCAAGGGGCAAATGACCCAAAAGGCTTGCTGGTCATTTATGACAGCAAGAGCAATTGGTTAGCAGGAGGAGATTGAAGAATCTCAAGTTGTACTCCTTCCAATTGAATGAAAGCTAAAGAAATACCGCAAGGGGCGCCAATTTTGGGGCCAACAGGGAGTCTACTGTCCAAGAATGTTATGGTAAAGTGTGTATCTCATTTTATGTGCATTTATTTATTGTTGTAATTAACTCTTAAATCAAGTTATCACCACCCATTCCAAGAAGGAAGGCTGGTTTCAGGGAACACAACCAAAACACGAGCACAGACTACAAAAAACAAGAGTTCATATATAGTATAACCCAAAATCTAATCAAAATAAGACAAAAGCTGCAGGAAGAAATCTAAAAATCAGTCAAAAACTGTCAAAAACAGTAAAAACGACCTGATAATGTAAGCACCCAGCCAGTAGGAGATGTTGAAACATCAAAACACAGGCTGAAACAGATGCGTAGGCTGTATGGATGCTGCCATTAGCAAAAAACGTAGGCAAAATAGGGCGCCTAGTAGGAGTAGCAGCTGCCTAATCAGCAAGAGGGGAAACAGTCCTGAAATCAGCAAGAAAACACAGCACAAACACGAATCCCGAAATCTGATACCATGTCAGAAGTGGTGCAGCAATGGAAGCATAAGCATGTCCTGAAATAAACTGCTGAACACAAGACAAAAGAAAAGAAAGAGATAACACAATACAGATGAGAACTCAAATGTATACTCAAGAAATGAAATCCATATACCAAGACATGAGACAGTACAGATAAAATGTGAGTCACCGGCTATGGAGGCACTAGCACCTACTCCCTCTCTCCAAGAACTATCCAGTGATGAATGAATGTGGAGGAGGGAGGCTGAGAATACATAGGCCAAAATAAATGCCTAAAATATGACGGGTCACTAGCTGCAAATAATATCAATCCACAATAAACAATGGCAAATAAAATGCCTAAAATGTCTTTGTGCCCAGCCTGCTGAACCACAAGTCCAGACTCAACCATGAGCTGACTAATTTGCTAACACCGATTGGCCCCAAAACTAGCTTATTTGAGACCATAACGAGCTTTGTATCGCTTGTATACCATGTGCTCTTTCCCCTTAACCACAAACCCTGGAGGTTGTGACACATAAACATCCTCGTGCAAATGACATTTTCATTTCCCGAGCCCCTACAGCAAGGCGAGTCTGCGTAGGAAATAACTCCTTGGTCAAGATTCACGCCCATCAGTACTCCCATTGACCAAGTCCAGATCTAGCTTCATTGGATGATATCTATCATGCCCCCAGCTTGGGGTAAACTTGTTGTCCGTTCAACAACTTTGCCAATTGGGGCAAGCAATTTTCTTCACTGTGACTGCAATTGAGGTCCTAGACTCTCAAACTCGTTTAGTGATTGCTCATGACAAGACGCAACCTAATGGCCTTTACCACATGACCCATTTTCTTACGAGACAACTGCCAATGATTCAGAGTTCCATCACTTCCAAGCCTTGGCCACCACATAGGAGCCCATGGCCTCTAAGCATCTCTGGCATTTTCACTTAGGACATCTTGGCTATGACTCTCTTTATGAGTTGTCACGTCAGGGGATGGTTGAGGCCCTTCCATGCCTAAAACTATCTCAAAAGGTCTATAAAGCATGTCAACTAGGTAAGCAACATCGTACACCCTTTCCTCAGCAATCTACTACCCGTACTTAGGAACCCCTTAGGCTCAATCATGTAGATCTTTGTGGTCCCGAATATCTTGGATCTCAAGGATCTTCAGCTCTTCTTCCTTAGCTCTCTTCTTTTCTCTTTCTTCATACCTTTTTGGGCTTGAGAGGGAGTGTTGAGAAACCACTTATTCAATATAATTCCTTCATTTAGGGTTTCACATTGGCAATCCCAAAAAGGGCTGGGCGCCAAAATTCTAGGCACTTTTTCAGAGGGACAAGGCCCTCATATAGTGGGGAGCTACCCTAGATTAACCGAGGCCTATTTATAGGCCACCTCTCCCCTCATTCATCAATCATCCCTTATTCTCAAACATTCCATCGCTCTTCTCTCCTAACCACTAGTGCTCAAACCCCTACTAGAGGACATTGCAATTCGAGGTCATCTTCAACCTCTCCCACATCCGACGTCAACTCCCATCCATCTGGCATCATGCTACAAGCTTACATTTGCACTCCAAGAGGATCTCCATCATCAAGTGTCTCCTCTCCCACACCTAGTGTCATCCTAGTTTTTGTGTTTAGCAAATTCAAGAGTTCCTCTACTACTAATGTCATCATACAAACTGTTGGTACTTGCATTTCCAGTCCACCATCACTCCTCATAGCTAGCATCTTCATCCACCTCCAATCGTTAGCATCCGGGCCGCTCTCATCTACGTTTGGCAGCTCAAATACCTCAAGTATTTGCATTTGCAGCCATTCTACTCCCTCGACAATCAGCTATCCTTCACCTTCTAGTGATTACTTCGATAGCCCACTACCCGGAGAACTTCATTTCACTGCCTTCGCTATGTGATTTCCCTTCAACTATTGTTGCCTAATTTAGAAAGGACAATGCCATCATCTTCTGAGCTTCGACTCCGTTGTATCAGCTTTTCTTCGCTTAGCATAATTCAGTGCTTCGTCATCTTCTTCTTTTGTATTCTCTGAGTTTCACTTCTCTCTCAGTGTTTTGCCTTGCATACTCTGTGATTCTCCCCATAAACCCTGCTCTCTCTTTACTTTGTCACATATTTTGACAATTGTCGCAAACAAAAAGTAACCACGAGACAATTTGGGCCATGGTAGACCAATTGGCTAGCATGACTCCATTTATCTAACAAAACACACTCTCAAAAGACACAAAATGGCGAGTTTCTTTGTCGAACATCTTTATAAGTTATATGGTTTGCTCGATGAAATAGTCAATAACTGCCATCCCTTATCCTAAGTTCTATAGCCATTTTTCGCCAACATATCCACTCTTAATTGGTTAATGCGAGTTCTGTTGATCTTCCAAAAACTGGAGACCATCATTCTCAAAACTAATGGACAAGGTAGAAAGAACCAACCAAACCGTGGAGAATACCTTGTGTGCATGTCTCCCATCGTCAATCCAGATGGGAGTACTATCTTTCACAAATTGAGTTCACATAGAACAATGCTCAAAATTTGACTACTAATGTACCCTATTCATGCTAGCATGCACTTATGAGGCAAAACATAGAGCTCAGAGGAGTAAGAATGCAATCAATGGTTAACTTCGTTCATGATATGGAAAAGATGTTCACATTTGCAAAGGAAATCATTAAAACAGCCCAAGCTCATGTTGCACCTTAGCCAGAATTGGAGCTCTTAGAAGGCATGTTAGTGTATTTGAGGGTACAAAAAGAATCTACCAGCAAATGTTATAAATTACCTTTGAGATACTAGGAACCATCTCAAATTACCAAGAAGATAATTAGCTAAAAGATAAGTAGTCCTGCAAGATAAAGCATTGATACGTTCAACTCAAACCAGAATTCATCTTGACTATATGGCAAAAAGATCCTATTAGACCGTTTATCCCAACTATTTAGTCCAATGGAAACACTCGCCGGAGCTGTAAGCAACATGGGAGTCATATACTTACTAAAAAGTTGTTTTCCTAACTTCATCCACTGCTTGTGACATAAGAGTACCCCGTTATGCTACTAATACCAAGCTCAAGGGTGATCCCACTCGGCTCTATGGCTATGAGGTTAGTCTCATGTTTGTTTACTTATGATTGTGTCTTGAGTGCAGGTTGGATCCTCAAAAGACGTTTTAGGTGGGGTAACTATCCTCTGGAGGAGGTAAATAGTTCTGCAACAACCACAACTTGGTGCCCTTCAGTTTGTTACCTTGTCTCAAAATTTTGACTTTACTATCGAGCTCACAAAACACAAGGATGACTTGATGCTCCCCTTGTTAATGGATCTCCTCCCATAGCTATGGAAGGCACAAGAAGCCATACAAAGAGAGAATGTGTGTGTTTCTTGAACACTCTGAAATTTTGTCTGCTACAGTGTGCAAGCACAGTTCTGAGCCTTGGACTCTTATGGTCCTTTGCTGCACCTCTAAAGGAAGCCGTCCTTACTTAATATCATGTCCCTTATTTGCCAGAACAAAAAGGCATTTCAATCGACTTCTGGAAAATAAAATAAACAACACTCAAATTTTGCAAATGGCGTGCAGGCATCTTACCAGACTGGGCCATAAGGGGTGGTGTTTTGGCAGGGTCTGATGCAGGGAGGGCCAGTTGCTGCTGCTGCTGACGACGGGGACCTTTCTTCTCTTTCGTTCGAGATCCTCCGTAGCAGCTGAACCAGCTCGTTCCTCTGTTTCACCTGCTCTTTCTTTGTGTCAATGCGGCAGCAGGAGGAAGGAGAAGAAACTGGGGGCGATGTCCTACGCTGCGTTACTAGCATCGAAAATCGCCCTCTGTGTCATGTGCAGAGAGGGTTGTAACGGGCAGAAGATTCGGGAGGTGGGCGATCGGCTGAGTCTGTGTGTGAGCGTTTTTGGGCGCCGCGGGGGGGAAGAAGGCGGGAGAGATGGTTCGTGAATCAGCGGAGAACCACAAAAGGTCAGGTGGGTGGGCAGCAGAGCACTGCAGACTGCAGACTCCAGAGGAATGGAAATCGGGTCTCTGTCTCTCTCTCTCTCTCTCGTATGTAGACAAATGTCCAGACTCCAGAGTACACATATGTATGTATATGTATCACAGTTTATGGGGGGTTGGGGTGAGATTACACCCTCTTCCTTGCCTCCCCCAACCCGCCATCTCACCCCCTCGTGTCTATGGTAAGGGGGGGTCTTCAAGGAGGGGAGAGTGGTGATCGACGGCCCCCTTTTTGCCCCCATCACATCCGATCATCTGGGCCGTCGATCACCGTTGACTGCGAAATCTGATCG
This sequence comes from Lygodium microphyllum, assembly GCF_053477565.2. NCBI lineage: Eukaryota > Viridiplantae > Streptophyta > Polypodiopsida > Schizaeales > Lygodiaceae > Lygodium > Lygodium microphyllum. The sequence continues at coordinate 12,712,083 of NC_141163.1, read as the reverse complement.
TGAGAATGTCTTGTCGCCCAAGTGCCCGGCTCCGCGCGTGCCCTGCTTCGAATTTGCCCGGCCCCGAAAATGTCCAACCTCGCACATGGCCTCCTCCGAATGTGCCCGGCTTTGGAAGTGCCCGGCCCAAAATGTGCCCGGCCTCGAAAGTGCCCGGTTCCGAATGTGCCCAGATCCTGGGGTGCCCGGCCTTGGGCGTGCCGCTGCCGCGAGCTTTGCATGTGGCAAAAAAGCCAGCCATTCTCATGGTTTGGAGAGCGTCGCGCGTATGGAAGATCGAGGGGATTTTGCAGGGAATTGGAAGGACGTTGTGAAAGGGGGAAAGCATCATCGAGATGCCAATTCTGGGATTAGAGGTGGTGCAAGCACGAATTCTCCTATATCATGGACATTGACAATGGAGTAGCAGCAGAAGGGTGGTGCGCGCAAACTCTGGAGCAAGGAGTGTCGACCCTCAGTATCGACGGCCTGCGAGACGAGAATTTGCTCAGGTGAGTTCCTCTACAGCTCTGCGATATGTGTTGCACCGTAGCTAATCAAATATCATGCATCATGGATGTGAAAGCTAGCTTCCTGGCATAGAATAAAGAATCCCACGTAATTGCAGTTATTGCAGGGTATGTCATCCATGCCCGTAGTCGATAGCGTAGCCGCACAACATGGTTTAGGGCTTTTGTGTCCAGGTGTGTTGTGGAGTTCGTCCAAGTGCATATTTCAAATTAAACGTGTGTTTGCTGGCTCCAATAGAATGAAGCCAGACCAAAGACCCAGATCACAAGGGCAGCAAGCCATGCACGTGGCATCAGCACCCCCCAAACACCCCGAGCACGCTCGCCAATGAAGCTCTAATCACAAGGGCAGCAATCACCATCTCCTAAGCAAGCCATGCATGTGGCCTCACCATCTCCTGACGTACCCCAAGTCCCCTCACCAAGGAAGCTCCGATCGCAAGGGCAGCAATCACCATCTCCTAAGCAAGCCATGCATGTGGCCTCACCATCTCGTGACGTACCCCAAGTCCCCTCGCCAAGGAAGCTCCGATCGCAAGGGCAAGAAGCCATGCACCTAGCATCACCATCTCCTCAGCCAGCCATGCATGCAGCATCACCATCCCCTAAGACACCCCAAGTGCCATTGCCAAGGAAGCTCCGATCGCAAGGGGAACAAGCCATGCACGTGCCATCACCACTCTCCCCTCAGCCAGCCATGCATGTGGCATCGCCATCTCCTGAAACACCCCACGTGCCCTCACCAAGGAAGCTCTGCTCTGGCAAGTTTGTTCCTGTGCGCAAATTTGTGGTGCCACCGGCTCCTAGAAAGCAAGCAAAGGCGCAACAATCTCCAACCAAGAAATGACTGCCATTTATTCACATCAATCGGATGCTTTCAAGGGAGTTCACTTGTAAGTTTTTATTTTTCGCATGTAAGTGGTTTCAATTTATTTTAGCACCGAGGTTTTGCATTGCCTAAACAACAATTAACCACGATGCAGGTACGGAAGAGCCTGCAGACGATCTTGCCCAAGAAGAGGATCCTGTCCCTGACAGGCCTTCGGTTGATCTTGCCGATGAGGAAGATCAAGCCGCTGCCAGGTCTACCGATAATATTCGCCATGAAGAACATCAAGTCCTTGCTGCTGACTCATTGGCCGGTTCAGGGTTGGCACCAAGTGAGTACATTACATGCCCATTTGGGATGATTTTAAAAATGTACACTATGGATTTCTCATTGTTCTTGTCTGCAAATCAGAAACTGGCGTCAAAAAATATTGCGTATGAATGTTGTCATCAAGTCAGATTGAATTCTGAACATTGTTGTTGTGCCATTTGATGCTTTGCCAGGCGAAACGACGGCAAGTGCAGACACACATGGCATTGACCGAGGTGGTCCTAGAGCACACCCTGGACCTGTGCACCCCACGGATGATGGTATCATCCGAGCCTTTGAGATTGTCTTTGACAAGAATGGTCGATTGGCTCGCCGGTGCACTTGTGACAAGTTCTGCAGTAAGCGCACACACTTCTACTATCGACGCTCAGCCATGGAGGAACATTTAAAAGCTGCGCAGGGACTGCAAACCATGGCCTGAACTTTGCAGTCCCTGCTGGAGGTAGAAGAGGGCCTACTGATGCACGTGTATACGGCACCCACACGGAGTACGAGGAGCATCGTAGCCGCCAGAGATTCGAGGATGTGGAATTCAAGTGGTAGAAAAATAGAAAAAAGCATGAGACTGATTTAGTGGTCAAAGGATGGAGGATATACAGTGAGTTGCCAGATTCTCAGAGAATGGGAGGTCCGGAGGAATGGGTGGCCGCGTATGTGGCAGAACAGATGAAAAGATACGATGCAAAGAAGGATGATCACATAAAGAGGATCCGTGCTCGCATTGCCGTAGGATTCGATAGATATGTAAGTGTATCTCTGTTCTTCAGTTTTTCTGCAGTTGACTTTGCTGGTTTCCGTTGGTTTTTCTGCAGTTGACTTACTTTTCTGCGCTGCCAACAGCAGAGGACTGCAAGCACAGATGTTGGGGGCCGAGCTCAGACGCAATCATCGCACCATGCACAGTCAATAGACGCGGCAAATCAGGAGGATGCTGCTGCAGAATACATTGTTGCGGACACAACCATAGAGCTCTTATCGCCAGAGGGGCCTTCATTGTCGATCGTATCTTACGACATTACTGTTTTGCCTGGTCGTGTACTATATGCATTTTTTGATGGTGATAGGGACACACACATGATCATGTTCGTATACGATTGATTCCGCTTGTGGATACCTATTTGCCTGCTTCTTTGATTTAACACTTTGATTATGTTGTGCAGATATCGATTCAAGTCAACACGCCTCCAACTGGAGTTGCCAGTACAGGGGGACTTCTTTGAACAATTGAAAGATCCCGCATAGCAGGCCAGCACCTTGGACATGAACTTCTTTGCGCTATGGATGGAGTTCAGCCTGCAGGAGGAAATAAGCTACAAATTCTGGATTGTTGATCCCCTGTGGGTTGGCTTGGCAGGCACTGCATCTAGAAAGTCGAGCTTGGCCAACTTTATGTCTCCGATTGATGAGCTATGTGACATTGTGTTTTTACCCCTGGTCATGAGCGGTCATTGGACATTGTTTGTGTGCTTCAACTGTTCGGGGCATGGGGTGACTCAGTTGCATCAAAAGCCAGGGCTGCTATTCTTGGATCCTATGAACAAGCCACCCACTCCATTGATGTGTGAGATGGCTAAGCTGGTCGTGGAGCAGATATGGGCTGCGGAGCGTCGCCATGAAACCGTACTAAGCAACCCTCCTGTGCAGGCGGTGATACCATGCCAACCGAACGCCGTTGACTACAAGTATTATGTGATGCATTGCATGTGCCTGCTAGTGGAGGCTTGCTTGCAGGGAGTGGTTACAACATCTTTGGTGAGTATATTTAGTACATGCACTAATATGGATTGATTTAGGTCGGCTCATTCTAATCTAAATCCTTGTCTTCATGCAGCTGACAAAGCGATGGTTCGAGCACGATGATGTTGTGCTGATGAGGAGGACCTTGAGTCAGTGGGTTTCTCGTGTGGCCGGCAGCGTTTGAGTGGGTGTTGATCTTCAGCCATAGTTTCATGGGATGTTTTTGAACTGTGGACCTGGGGATGGGTAGAATGCATTGTACATGTTAGGCCATTTTGGCAAGGCTCTTGTAAAGACTTCATGTTTGCATCAACAGCAGTTGACTGTGCATCCGCTTTCTCTTGAGGCGGATCAATTTTGGCTTTGTAAACTATCAGCTTCCATTGACACTTTCATGTGGCTTGTAAACTGTCGACACTCATTAAGAAGATTACATATTTCTATTTGTAGCTTTGATGTTTGCCCTGAGTTAATTTTGCAATTCATGGTAAATTTTGACTACGTCATTTGGGGCTGTGACACTCTATGTAAACGAGGGGTATTATGCAGTTTTTACTCTGGTTCCATTTCGACTTTAACTTTGGTTCCATTTGTGTGGGCTTGGCAAACTCTCGTCGCTGGTCAATAGTCGATAGTAGGAATGCGTGCTTGTTTTCATGTAGACTAGTTGCAGCCATTGTGGGTGACGGGGTTGGAAAGTGGGTTTGCTTGAGCGCGCTGTTGACGTGCCACATTTGCGATATGTGCAGGCTGCGTACGAGCTGTTTCTGCAGTTGCATTAATGCCACTCTGCAGTTGCCCCCCTTGCAGCACGGGCACTAGACATGTACATTGAGGGACGAGGCATGTAATGCATGCCTATACAGTGCAATCAGCTGCAACATAGCACACTGTCATCCAGCATATCAGGGTGTTGGTCTTCACAAGTGCACCTTTCGCTCTCACCTATGGAATCCGAAGACCTACCAAACCTTTTTGCGAGACCATTCTAGTAGTTCACCCTTACCCTGCAAAAAATCTACTTTCCAGATATAACGCATTGAAACAGTGTCCATAACAAAGTAAGACCTGCTTACCAAACATAAATGTCAAATCAGTGTCCATTATGGCATTTAATCTGGCGCATCGGCAATATGCTAGCAGCTATATTCAGGTGGCACCAGGTAACTTTACTTGGGACTGCCACAAAAGAGAAATATCAAATGCTTGCTAATAAGACAAGTGAAACACTCAGAGTTGAAGGTGTCATCGAGGGACATCATCAGGTGGCATCACAATGGACAGAGCTACATATAGGTGATTCATTGGCGAATCGCGATTGTATTGCTAGGGAGGGGGCTCGGTTTATTTATTTAAGTTGTCTCACTAACTTTGTCTTAGAAATGGCAGTTTAACCTTTTTCCTATGATAACCATAAGTTTATCCTCAAGTCGAGAACACTAGTTGTCCAAAGTCTAACAGCCAGTTCCATTCTTAGCCACACCTCAACCTTAACATTGGCAGAGATGTAGAATATCATGCTCTAGGAGGACCTGCAGTGAGACCCACTACACCTATCAACACCATTTCAAAATAGACTACTATTGATTGCAAAAGTGGTCTCACTGAGAAAAAGGTGCTAGCATATGTATGTTAATAGGTTAAAACAACACATTGTAAACATGATCCAATCTTTTAACTAAGAGTCTACCAAAATGGCAACAAGTATGAAACGTGTTTGGCAGATAGGAAATATACAACTGTTCAGGGCACCAAAATAGACATCATGCTTAATAAATGGATATCCTAGCTCTTGCATGGCCAGAGGCAAACCTTTCAGAAAAAGTTTTGTTTGTAAAATCATGATCTTCAATAACAGGAATCATCTCATGCCAAACAATTACCTTTGCAGGCAACTTTATGGTACTCAGGAATTGAAAGTTTAAAAGCCTATGCTCAGTAGATATCTCAGGAGTCAAGAGATTTAGCAAAATATTCAAGCACCTCAACCTACCTAATATTGCAAGCAGTACACACTTACATGGTGCACATTAAGGGTGTGTATGTATGCATGTAACATACATGTGTGGACTGCACATGGTATACACATGCATGTCCCGCAATCAATTCAACAGCCTTTGACAATGTCAATCAACAGAATCCTTGTCAAACAGGCTCACAGATTACCACAGGATTGTCCCAATTTGTTGCCTACCTACAAAGAGACTATAAAGTTGATGGACACATCAGTTTTAATTAGGGGCAACCTAACACCACAAGGATATGGCAGGAAGGACATTGACAGAGCAGCAGCACCCATGATGCATAAAGTCTGGCATGCATCACTGAAACTGGAAGACAACAAACCGCCAAGCCAGTGTCTCTGTGAATTTATGGCTAGCTCAGAATTTAGTCTGAAATGGTACTTGTTTCTAGATCAACTACAGGTGTTATAGGAGATATCAAGCTGGAGCAACTAGATAGATGCTAGGAACATCAGCTCAATGATGGAAGCATAGGGACCATTTCCTATAGGTGTATCGTGTTTCAAACCTTACAATTTTTCTCATGTATGCAGTGTTTTGTCTTGCTTGCTGTTTGTTTTGCCCCTACCCAACAAAATAGGGAAAGAGCAATAAGCACATATATATTAAACAAATACACACATGCTGACTTGTCTCAGAAAATCCACCAACACCAGTCCAAATTTGATGCAAGAATCTATAAAATCACCTGTAAGAATCAATTACTCATATATATGCTGTCATTCAACATGTTCACAAAGACAGTCAAAGTTCAAATCACCTATAAGAACCAATTAGCCATATATAGATGTCGTCATTCCACATGTACACAAACAGTCAAAGTTCAAGCTTGAATCACATACATATTATATCCGAAATCCAAAGTTTATGGCTAACATGTCATGAAAAATAACTCCACTGTCAAACCAAAAATTTAGACTAAAATGTAAAATAGTAAAACTCTAGAATCCCAATAGACAATCATCTTGTGTTCTTGAATTCTGACATTGTGTTCTTAAAAGCATATTCTGATAGTCAGGAAAGAATTTCTGCCTTTAAGCTTTTCATTAAATGTAGAAACACTCCAATGCATAGAGATTGACCCACATAATATATTAAAAGATCGAAATAGACCCAAAGCCCTTCCTCAGCATCATGCTGACAAAATAGCAAGGCTTTGAAAAAATTGTGAGGGATGATACAACACTATGCTGCATAGAGCTGTTAAGCAATCTGAATGCAGAAAAACAGGCTGCTGACTCACACACACAGGAGCAGCCAGCTTTAAGAAGAGCAATCAGCACTTTTGAGATTTACAAAACCAAGGCAGCAGAAACAGAAGGAATCTTAAAAGTAATTTTGGAGTTACTATATACCAAGTCCAGCAATATAATCATTGCAACCACCTCAGCATTGCCGAATGGTTTATCTCACCTTCCACTAAAACCATGCATAGGAGTGGATTCGAAGGAGTCTTAAGGACCCTCCCAGAAGTTCATGAGGCAGTTGAGGTCCTTCAAATTGATCAAAATCGCTTACAATAAAATAGAGAGCTCTCTAAAGGTGTAGTACTCTTGAAGTTCAAAAACAGTCAGTAGAAAATGACCTAACCATAAACATAACACTCATACTTTAATAATATTAGGCTAAGATTAAATGGAGTTTCGCAAGGGGTAAACCACCAGGTTGGACTAAGCAATCACCAAAGATGTGATAGATTGACATTCATTTGTGAATTCCAACATATTTGATGATCATGTGTACATTCTGTTGTGTGTCAACCCACAAACTTCACCACTTGTCTCTAGCTTGGACTACTAAACTTTTTTGCAGTACATGCACATGTCCCAAAAGAACCTAATGTTTTAATCTTAAAATATATTTTTACTCCTGTAGGCCTTGCCTAGGTCTGAAAAGGATGCATACAAATCCAAGAGAAGCCACAAACATAGCAGCGCCACTAAAAGCATCCACAAACAGCCTCTCTGCCATAAGCATTGAGAATATATAAGCTTCTGGCAAGAGTCCCAGTAAACACTATACCACTATCATGCATAAGACATAGACCAAGCAACAGGTACCATCAAAAGTAACTTGGCATCCAACTTTGGCGATGCTAAACAGAAGCTAGATTTTTCTTTATCAATGAGACATAAAGCACATGCAAATACATCACCAAAGACTGACGCAAGTCTGACCTTTCCAATGCCTTTGACAACTGAGAGACATCATTGGCACATGTGACCGAACCCCCATTAGGTGTACATTTTAAGAATATAAATAGGACATACCATGATGTAATGTGCTTCACTGCTTAGAAGCAACACTATCAAAATACTTGGTAGACACGGTATCAGTGGTAGACATAACACATCATACTCAAAGGGATCATAATGATTTGCCATTTTTGATCAATCGTTGCATTGAGTTCAGCACCAAGAGCAGGTCCACCATATTTTTGACATGTCCTTGCAGCATTTGGCTAGTTTTGGTAATTTCCAGCTATTTATAGCTGGCCCAATTTATTGGCAGATACATTGTATTGCAAATTTCAGCACTCTCCGACATCCAGTGGCACTCCTCCCTCGTCCAATGCTTCTCTCTGTCATTAGCTTCATCCAGTGCCCTCGCTCTGTTGATAAACACGGATCTAGAGCTAGTTAACTATGGTGGATGCAAATCAAACACACGATACATTATAAAAAATGAGAGATTGTAACTCAAGTGAATTAGGTTCCAAGATAGATTAGCTTGGACTCATAAACACAATCTCGAGTGAATCAAATTGATAGTGCCATTACATTGAAATGAGTGTCAAGTACATGCTTATATAGCCTTTTTGGATAGTACCACTCTTCCTCTTTGTGTTTATGGGATTTTGGACATCTCTTCTAGAGCATACAACTTTTGTCATCTCTCATATACAAAGCCTCTTCTAGGCATACATCATTTGATTTCTCAACACGCTCGACACTGATGGTTTGGGCTGCGTGCATGGACTGATCAGTCCACATTGTATTTAGCATTCTTTTGGAGTTCAGTGCAGATCTCCTCATCCCTGAAGGTTCTACGAAGAGAAAACCACACTCTATTTGTTGTTTGGTGCAGATTTGTTGCAAAGACATAGATTTTTTTTGCTTTGTTCAGGCACCATCTGTACAGATGTTTGTTCTTCCATCTGCACAGATGTTTGTTCTTCCATAGTTGCCCAAAGAAGATCATCTTAATGGCACTAACTACTCCCTTTGGTCTTACAAAGGGGAGTGCATATCGAATACCTTCAACCCTAAACCCCGCTACCTTGTTCAGTGGAGGACAAAGTATTATCACATGTCCTCTGAAAGCATGAAAGTATTATCATCTGTAGTCCAAGATGTGAAACCCTGATGCATTGTTTCCATAAAAAAGTGGACTATACATACCAACATCACTAAGCATTGCGAGCGCAAATTAAAAACCACGCTTTCACTTGTTGGAACAGTAAAAAAGGAGCCAGCATTGTGGACTATGTAATGGGGTCGCTAGCTTTAATTCCAAAAATTAGGCAATTTGAGATATTTTCCAAGCCCATCAGTATAGCAGCCGACCATGCAATCCCGAAATTTACCCTGGCATGTGGTCGAATACAAGAAACATGCACACAAGCACACACATTTCCGCACTATGAGTTTCTAGAGCAAACTTCGCATATCCATGGTGATGCAGTACAAGATGGCTTAAGGCAGCTAGACCAGCTTGAACCTCTTGTGGATGTCACTAAATCTCTAGCAAAGGTGTTACATACAACAGCTCACAGAGGCATTCTCGTTCAATCACTAAGCTCTACTACACCATGCAGATGCACTGCCCCTCAAAATGCTTGGTATGATGATGAGTGCAAATAGACTAGAGCCCGCCTGCAGAGGCATGTGACATTGGGGACATGCACACACTGGAAATAGCTTTCTTTACAAACTCTCACTAGAAGATGTGTACAAAACACCCTCCTAGATACATTATACATAAGAGTTTGACGTATACATCTGTAGAGCCATGGATTGGTCTTGTTGAACAAGAGCTACTTTTGTAGGTGGCTGATATCATTTTTCTGGCTTAAGTCATATCTCGAACTATTTCCAATCAGCCAAAATCAAAGATATCTCCAAGTTAGTGAAATCCAGCATGTCCAATCTAAGTCCCCTTGAGGTTCAATTACTATACCAATGTGAGATTTTCAATTCATTGCAAACCCAAGTCACAAATTGGGCACATCTAAACATTTGAACTACTTGAGCAAAAGCACAGGAGGCAAGTGCATGAGGGCATTACAGTAGAAGGACCCCAGGCACCAGTGGCAGTGATGAGAAGCCAAGGCCCTGGATAGCCTTGTTCTAAACAAGCTACTTACCCAGTGGCCCCAGTTTTACATAGGCTTTCCACCCTCTGGGAAATGTAGGAGTGTCAGGCAAAGTAATATGGTAACCATTTGTTTCGAAGACTAGGGCAGTTGATGCAATGACAAAAAGCTGTGGACTCAATGGACATCCCTGCCGCCTTAGAGATCTGTGAACACAGAGTCCATATAGTCTGCCACAAAGAAACAAACTGACATGTTCGTCCTCAGACAAGTTGGGACACAGCAAGCAGTGCGTGGCCCAAGGAGCCGTGCTCTCTACTTAGAGGCCATAGCGGGGGACCAACCTACATCTGGAGGCCCTAATTGCCTCCACTGAGCTGGCACCTGACATTTGAACAAGGAAGCTCCTTTCCCCCCCTTCGGTTGGATACGCAATGTCTGCAATTGTTCCATTCCACAACATTGCATCGCCATGGAATGCAGTGATTGTAAGACCAGTCAATGTGCTACGAGCAATCTCTGCATTGCAATCTCTAGCACCCAAAGGTAGCATTGCATCACATGTTTTGCAAGCAAATGTGGACCAGCAGTCAGTGATTAATGTTTTGCTACAACAATGTGGACATTGAATACGATCTTGCTGAGGAAACCTGATTCGTTTACGGCCTCGTTGATGTTTTTTTGGCAGTCGGCTTGTCTGATTCCTTGGGTGCTTAGGTGAGATTCCAATTTTTGGATCAACATCACTCTTCTTTGCACCATGCCCGAGTCTTTTCTCCATCACATTTGCTTGGATCTGCCGAATACTTCCCCCGGATGGTATCTCAATGGTTCTAGGGGCAAGCAATCCAGCTATATGGCTTTGCAATGCTTTCATGTTTTCAATACAGCCCCTGACATCAGTAGTAGACAAAGAGGTTGCTACGTCCTCAAGTCTTTCCAAACTCTGACGTAGCTCGCTGATTTCAGCCTGGAGACATGCATCTTTCTGCGGTTCCATGATATCCACGTCAGCATCAACATCTTCATGCACCCCAACTGCTGGCAATGCTCCTCGCATGGACATAACATGGTCAACCATAGGAAGAGCATCGCGAAGATGTGAGAATTTTGTATGTAAAATTTGTCTTAACCCAAGTAAGTGCTTGCATTCTGTGGTCTGGTCAAGGAAGTCACAGTAACTTGCTTGTACGGAAACATTGTACCAAATGTCCGAGTTTGACTTGCTTAAAACCGTGAACAGCATGGACTCCTCACTAACCACTAGGACAGTAGATGGGTCAAGTTCGAAGTGCTTGCTTATACAGTATCCCCCTTGCAAGCGCTTTGCATGGTCTTTGGATCCCCCTCCGTGTGCATATCTACTCGACTCTGCAATCCCCTGCTTCATCTTGAACCATTCAAGAGCGGTTCCACCCATCCTTGTGCCCGTTTGACTATCACCAACCAATGCATGCACAAGCTCAGTTATGGATCGATTGATCCTTCCATGTAGCAAGGTGTACTTAATGTACTACCACAATCGCTCTACCAAGTTTGTCGTGTCAACGTTTCCATGGTAAAACAATCGCCCAAATTTGGGCCACATATATCGCCACTGTGAGCTTCTACCACACCAACCATGAGAAATGTAGCTTGTGACATCTGGAAACTGTGAGTACTCGCACATGGTTGCATCAAACAATGTGTCAAAGTGTTTCTCACTTGTGCAATGCATTAATTGACTCATTCTCTAGTACAGGCAGTTTCTATCAGCGCTTCCAACCTTTGGCAACAAGTTTTCTACCCAAGCTTTCTTGACATGAAACCAGCATAGTAAAATTCTGCATGCTACCAGCTATCTTTCAGCATCATGGGACTGCCAGCAGTGTGAATCTTCAGCAATGACATTAAGAAGGGCAGAGTACTCTGTAGGAGACTTGTCGATAACAATAGCCACTGGTCTCACGTGATCCATTCTTGCGAATATAGCTTTGATGGTTATTGTTAGTGCAGCAATCTCCTGTGCAGTCCCTGGATCAGCTAAACACAGCATGAGCCATAGAGGAATCCCATGCCCAATATGGTTTGGTGCGACGGCTGCGTACAACAAAAGACCAAACATATTGGTTTTGAAAGTGCTATCTAGAGCCCATGCATTGTTAGGAGATAGACGCTTGCACATTTCCAATATCCACTCGTCTTGCAGTATCAAAATAAATGGTTGCTTTGCCACATTTTCAGCAGTTGGATCATATGACTGCACATACAACACCTTGCCAGCCTCCTTCAACTTATATGCCTCGTGCATCATTGAAACCCAATCATTGTCAGACACCTGACTTCCCATCCGCAACTTGTATGCCAGTTGAGCAACCTCTTTTGGTATCATAAAGAATCTATGTCTTGCCCTATCCAAAAGAGGAACTTTGGACATCTGCCATGTTTCTTTCTTTGAGCTCATTTTTGCTACGTGTTTAACTGAACCCACGTCAAACAAATCATCCACACAACAACGCATTACATTCTTGTGCACGGGCAGATTGTATCTGTCACTATGAGTACGCGGCTGATGCCCTTTGTGATTTGCATATAGAAATATTGTAGCCCTGTTAAGCGCTGTTTTGTAAACCACATTCACACAAAAGGGACAGCCACATCGCTTGGATTGTTTAGGTCTTTGCATAGGTGTGCCTCTTCTGTTGGGCTTACCACTACGATGGCAATTGTACCGTTCATACCTGACATTCGGGCAGCTTCTCTTCCATGGCCTGCCCTTTCTTAGCCGACTATTGTGCTTGATCTGAATTTCTGCCAACACTTCTTGCACCTCGTCTATCCGACACTGAAATGTCTAAGTCGCATTCTCTTGGGCCAGCAAAGTATGTTTAAACTCTTCAGCAGATACACGGCGCACTTTTTGACAAGCACAAGCAAGCACCAGGGCAGTCACATAGCTTGTTGGAATCCCATGATGCAAGATATCTGTACACCAATGCCTTTTCAGAAAGCTAGAGTTTCAGCCAAGCTCCTGTGACATCCGTGATCTCTATCGAAGTGAGCATCCCAAACGATATCATACCATTCTTCGACCCATGCAATGTAGAGCTTGTCTTTTGACTTCAAGCACAAACGGCCATTCACAGCAATGCATACATTCTCTTTTATTTTTTGCCATCTTCGTATATCAATGCTCTTGTACAGACATGCATGCCTCAAGCTCTCGATGGTTGCATGATTTGTGCCAGTAATATCTTGAGTCATTGTCTCATACAGCGGCCTTGTAAAGGCTAAATATTTGGATGATAGGAAATCTTGCGCGTTAGGCACATTTGTGTGTGGCCATTTGTGGTTATGAAGCATCATGGTCATTTGTGAAGGAGTTGTTCCCTGCATTGGATTCCTTGCTGCTTTCAGAAACAGAATCAGCATCTAAGGAGTATACATCTAAAGACATGCAATCTTCTCCACTGCTGTCAATGATGTCTGATGGAATTTGATCCTCTCCAGAAGCATATGCCATGGAGCCTGCCATTTGCAAGGATTACAATGTGTTTACTTAGCAAGGGGTTGCCTTCTTTGCCGAACGCTTGATTCTATGCATCGCCGATCAGACCTTATCCATTCTGTGCATCCAGATCAAGCACGAATTCCGTTGCACAAATCCATTGCCATGCAAACATTCAAAAGTACCTTATCTAGTCAGTGCATCCAGATCAAGCACGAATTTAGTTGCATTTTGCATTCAAATGTACCTCATCCCTTCAGTGCATCCAAAACAAGCATGATTTTAGTTGCATTCTCCATCCAAATCACAAACGAGTCCAGATCAAGGCATGAATTCTCCATGCATGTCGCATATTGGGTGCTTCGAAGGTGGTGCAGGCATTCAAATGTACCTTATCCATTCAGTGCATCCAGATCAAGGCACGAATTCTCCATGCATGTTGGGTGCTTCGAAGGTGGTGCAAGCATTCAAATGTACCTTATCCCTTCAGTGCATCCAGACCAAGCACGATTTGAGTTGCATTCCCCATCTAGATCAAGCATGAATTCTCCATGCATTTCGCATATTGGGTGCTTCAAAGGTGGTGCAAGCATTCAAATGTACGTTATCCCTTCAGTGCATCTAGACCAAGCACGAATTCAGTTGCATTTTGCATTCAAATGTACCTTGTCCATACATCAGCGCATTCGGATCAAGGCACGAATTCTCCATCCAGATCAAGGCATGAATTCTCCATGCATGTTGGGTGCTTCGAAGGTGGTGCGAGCATTCAAATGTACCTTATCCATTCATTCAGTGCATCCAGATCAAGGCACGAATTCTCCATGCATGTTGGGTGCTTCGAAGGTGGTGTGTGAGCATTCAAATGTTTCGAATCCAATTATTCAATGCATTGAGCTGGATCAAGCACGAATTCAGTTAACTGCATTCTCCATCTCTACAGATCAAGCACGAATCTAGCTGGATCAAGCTTGGCATGAATTCTCCATGCATATCGCACGCGTACTGGGTTGCTTCAAAGGTGGTGCAAGCCCGGTTTTTTCATTCGAATTTAAACTATGTTCCCTTTTTTTAAAATAAAAAAGCAGGGCTGGGCACCCCAGGATCCGAGCACTTCCGAGATCGGGCACGCCCGGGACCGGGCACCCCAAGATCTGGGCACTTTTGAGACTGGGCACATTCAGAACCGGGCACATTTTGGGCCGGGCACTTCCAAAGCCGGGCACATTCGGAGGAGGCCACGCACGAGGCCGACATTTTCGGGGCTGGGCAGATTCGAAGCAAGGCATGCGCAGAGCCGGGCACTTGGGCGACAAGACATTCTCACGATCAAATTTCGCAGTCAACGGTGATCGATGGCCCAGATGATTGGATGTGATGGGGGCAAAAAGGGGGCTGTTGATCACCACCCTCCCCTCCTTAAAGACCCCCCCTTACCATAGACACGATGGAGGGTGTATGCATGGGTGGTTGGGGTGGTTAATGAAGCAAGGATATTTGTACATGTACAGCGATGTGTACATTTGTAAGTACATATGTAAGAATGGTGGATGGATTATGGATATATCTATATATATTTGTATATATATTTGTATATATATTTGGATGTAGAAATTCATTCATTTTAGATTAATTGTTTGACTCAAAAGTATGTATATATGTGTGTCTTTTGCCCTACAACAACAAAGTATGTGTATATTTATGTTCGTCTACCTTGACATCAATTCTACTCCATGTTGAAATCAAATTCCCTCATGGAGTTGATCCTCTAGCTATCCAAAGACTACTAACCCCTATACAAGATTTCACCTTTCAGCAAATTTGGTTTGCTTCATCTATGAAAGGATAGGTGACTTGGATGATACAACTAGCCCTCAAAACAAGCTGCCAAACAAAGAATGACAAAGCTTTTAATCAAGTTAGACATGGCACTAAACTGGCCAGCTCATTCAACTTTGGCAAATCATGCATTGCAAACCCTACATATTAAGATTCAATTGTGAACCTCTAGACAAGTAAAAGGTAGTCAAAACTTTGAAACAACCCACAAGACAAAATTGTCAATTATATTGGATCCTAGTCAATTTCTCTACAAGATTTTGGAGATGAAAGCATCATTTTACTAGTCATTCGCTATTCCAACAATCTAGTAATACTAGTCATTCACTATTTCAACAATCTAGTAGAATAGTTGTTTTATTATCTTTTGGTCAACCTCTCAATCTTAGAGCCTTGATGTTTGATAAATTGTCTTACTATGGTACTAGACTTATGAGCACCATAAATATATTCTATCCACATAAATTTCAAACATGCTACTATATTGCTCGGTCCAAATAGCCTCATTAGCTTCCCTTTATATATGCTTTTCATAAACATGGGGTCCAATGAGCCATTAGAGTACTTGTTAACAATAATACTTGATAGAACGATGAAAAGTCGTATATGACCCAAAGAGATACGTAAATAGTGCATGCATATGACACTAAGTTTAGATTAGTGGTTTCGCCCCTATATGTATAGGTATGTATGCATATTATGTTATATTACATGTGTGTGTGTGTGTGTGTGTGTGTGTGTGTGTGTGTGTGTGTGTGTGTGTGTGTGTGTGTGTGTGTGTGTGTGTGTGTGTGTGTGTGTGTGTGTGTGTGTGTGTGTGTGTGTGTGTGTGTGTGTGTGTGTGTGTGTGTGTGTGTGTGTGTGTGTGTGTGTTTACTAATACAAAAATAAAGTATGTGTATGTGTACGTTGTTCTACCTTGACATTGATTCCATTCCAAGTAAAACTAATTTCCCTCATGGAGTGGATATTCTAGCCATCCAAGGACCAGTAAACCCTACACAAGAGTATCCCCTCTTTAATTGAAAATGGTGTTTCTTTAATGGATAAAATCGGGATTTGCCTCAACCTTAGAAGGGATTCAATAACAAATTATGCATATGTGTATGGTGTTCTACCTTGACATTAATTCCACTCCAACTAAAACTAATGTCCCTCATGGAGTGGATCTTCTAGCCATCAAAGGACCAATAAACCCTACACAAGAATTCCCCCTTTTTAATTGAAAGTGGTGTCTCTTTCATGGATCAAATCAATATTTTCCCCAACCTAAGAAGGGATGCAACTATTAAGTGACTTTGATGGTACATATACCACTCCTTAGTGAGCTATCAAGCAAATATTGACAATGTTTTTCGTCAAGTTGGACATGGCATTGATTTACCTATCTCATTCAACTTTGTTATAATTGTGTGCTATGTCCCCTCTGTATAAGAATGCAATTGTAAACCTATGAACAAGGTCAAAACTATGAACCAACCCGCAATACAAAATTGTCAATTATATTAGATCCTTTGTTGGTTTCTTAAAAACAAGTTTAGAGCTTAGAGCTCACTCATTATTTCAATGATCTAGTAGAATCATTACTTTGTTACATGTTGATTGACCTCTCCACCTAAGAGCTTTGATGTTTGATAATCAATCTTACTACATTCGTAGGCTTTTGCATCTCATAACTTTACAACATAACCTATATACACCAAATCATGACAATGCTACCATACTAAAGTTTTAGAAAAAATAAACTTGCACATATCATTGAAACACTAAACCACTACAATGCACTTTTTCAATATATTATCATCGAAACACTAACCCACTATAGGACAGCTTTTCAATTGGTAATAGTATACTACATTGTTATCACATAGCCATGTGTAATTCAAGATAGACATTTTGTAATCTCTCTCTCTCTCTCTCACACACACACAATTTGGAAGTGGTGAGGGAATGGAAATTCATACACATTTTCTAATACAAATATAGATGTTGGCATACTATCACAGAATAACTTAGCAAAGCAAAACGATGAGAGAAGGGTAAGATGGTTATACATAGATCCTTGCTATTTTTCTTTTTGCAAGAGGTGTTCATATTTATGTCATTTTGATGTACAAAAGCAAATGATGATATTTTTGTTGTAGTTGGGTATTGTTTTATTGTAACTATATCTATTTGTTTTGGATTCATAGTTGAAATTTTTTATAAATCAAAAAACATTTGGTGAATGAGCCTGGCAAAGGGGGTGGAACATGATCCTTCATATCATAATCATAGTCAACTCTTTGTTATGTTCCAAATAATTGTTTTGATTTTTCTAAGTTGCACATTTTGTATAGCCCATTTTGATCTTAGTGTGTATAGTTGAAGTTTGGAAGGTTATTCTCTTTTACCCAACAAAAAAGCTATTGTGTTAGGAGAGTGTGGACTTTCATAGGAGGAAATGTCAAAAGGTTCTCTATAAAGTTAGATATAGACAATCTTTCACCATCATATTGCCTCAAACTTTGTCATATTTTGTGACTCCTTTTATGAGCCAAAAGGCTAAGAACTTGAAATGATTAAAGGGCATCATGAAATTATATGTGTGCATAGATGACTTTGCCCTACCCTTGATTTGAGCTAAAAGGCTAAGAACATTGTAAGGATTAAAAAAGGCATCATGAAATTATATATATGCATAAATGAGATTGAAGAACTTGTGGAACATGAAAAGCTTATGGTTAAATGTTGGAAATATATAGATGATGTGACAAAAGGAAAATATTGGCATTTATAACGATGTTTTAGCATTCAATTGAATCTAATTACTAAAGTGTTATAACATTGTGTTTTCCATCTACTTTATGTGACCTATATTGCATTGCTCTTGTGATTCACACCCTAGACTATACAAATTTTGATATTTAGACTTGTTTTAACATCAACCTCTTGAAGCCCTAGCTAACTTTTGTTAGTTATTTCAAAAGATAAGTTTTGGCTAAATATGAAGAGATTAGGTGTCCAAATTTGTGAATTCTTGGAGCTTCTCTTTCATAAAATTTAGATGGATTTGTGTAGTGAATCTAGGGGAATCAATCCTTTGGATAAGGTTAGGGGTGTCATGCCCTTGGTGTGGCTTGGTAGGGGAGGGAGCAAGGGGGTTAGTGATAGAGCCAACTATTTGAGACCATGAGACACTTTTGATTTAAGAACCCCTAGATGCAAGTGTAGTGTCTTTAGTGTGGGAATGGAGATTTTGCTATTTTTTCCTTTTCTTTTTCTTAAAAGGCTCAGAAGGACATGGGGATTGAGTAAGATGCATATGACATATGACGAAGAGACTTTATCGAGAAGGAGTGGTCAAGTAGGTGCTACCTCATGGAGAGACATGAATCAAGAGGAGTATGAGGTATGAAAGGTAATGATATGAGTATGGAGTAAACTGGCTCTCATTCATATACTTTAGAACAGCTAAGAAGTGTGGTGGGAGCAATAATGTACAAAAATAAAGCCACACCATTGTTATTGGGTCAAATTTGACATTTATGTTGAAGGGGAGGCCCTTTTAAAAAAATTTATACAACGAGCCAACAAGGCCTGTACGAGGTAGCATTTGGAAGGGGATCATCATAGTTGCCAATAACTTGGATTTTAGGTCCATGGGGCAAGAAATACGCCAACATTCGACCATGCCAAACTCTAACAATAACTTAGAGATGTACCTGTAATGGGATATGAAGCTGCCGCATGCCATCTAATAAATCTCCAAACCAAGAAAGAAGTGTATGATCCCAAAATCCATCATGTCAAACTCTTGTTGCAATAAAGGTTGGGGTCATGATTCCATTGATGGAAGCCATGGATTTTCTCTTCGAATAGGCTTGGATTACTTTGAAACCTTCACACCTACAACTTGGATGTCCACTATTTGAGCTATCTTTGTTCTTGCAACTCATCACCATTGGCTAGTTTATTAGATGGATGTGAAGTCGACCTTTCTGAATGGTGTTGTGGAGGAGGAGATTTATGCGTCATAACATCTTGGTATTCTTACATAGGGGAAGGAGGACCATGTTTATAGGTTGTGGTAGGCCATCTATGGCCTAAAGAAAGGTTTTCAAATTTCAATTCTGAGGTAATTTGGGTCTCCGATTTTAAGCAAACCACTTTCGATAGTGTGAACATAAAGAAAATGAACATGTTATTTGCTGATTAGTGATTCAAAAGGGGCATAACTCAAAATTTTCATGAGAGGGGACACATTTTTTGGTGTGTCCCTTCAATCCCCATGAAATGGAGTTTTGCAGTCGACTAAATCAAGCGGAATAGTCTTGGCCATGGCTTTCTGCAAAATTTTGCTCTATTTCATCGCAACAATCAAGAGAAATGATGCATTGAATGGAAATATCAAAATCTAGTATTTCTCTCTCCTCATTCTCTCTCCCCATAATCGTTGTTCGTGTGGGCTGAGAGGATGAGAGGGAATGGGTGTTGGTTCATGACGAGATATGAGTAATGGAGCAAGGAAGCATGAAGGTGATCGTCAGCAGCCCTAGTTTTTGAAATACAGTGCGTCATGTATGTGGGATTTAACATAAGTGCTAATTTAATGCATTCTATGTCATATCTCTTGTATCTATCATGAAACGTGGTTGAAAATGCTTGAATTATGTTTGCTCGTGTCTGAAATCATAAAAAACTTAGTTACTTTCAATCGTTTACATAAAAAGATCAAAATTGCAAAATTTGAGATGTGGGATTTCATGCAAAAGTGGGAATTTTGTTGGGTTTTGTGGGTTTAGTATTGTTCACATGGAATAATAATCAATGTGCCAATGGATCACAACCCATACTAGTCACATAAATTAGAAAATCAAGAAAATCCAGTAATTTATGTTCAAATAAATAAAAAGCTATGAAAAATAGTATTTTAAAAGTGGAAAAAAAGAAAAAATTTAGTTTCAATGTGTAAAAAATACAAAAATTTACGAGTGTGTGGATGTATAATGAGGGTAGGGCATAAGGATTTCCCTCAATCTACCTTTATTTATGTGGGAAAAGTGTATATTTATTGCTTATTCATACAAAAAAATGACGAGAAAACCCTTTTATACCTATGTCCGGAAGCAAAACCTAAACTATAGGGAAAAAAGGGCTGAAAAGAGATAAGATTTGATCGATTTCTAGTTTCATTACACATTATAGCATAAAAGCTTCGATTTATTAAAGTTTGAAGAGGAATCATAGCACAAGTTAGCCCAGTACTGTCCCTTTGCAACGCATCATAATGTTAGAGAAATGAAATCATGAAAGGGTTGTTTTCACATAACACATGGCTAATTTATAATTGAAATTAATTGAGCACGATGAGTCATACACATTTCATTTGTATTTGAACATGGTGTCAAAAGGAAAACTCCTGGATGCATAGCTAGAACTTATATGTCTAGTTGTGAGCTACGTTGAGGGCGTGAGTTTCCTTTGATGTAGGTTAGCACACTAATCTTTGAGGGGATTTATGTGAGGCTGAAATCTTCATGGATTGTTATATGTATCATGAGAGAATTTTGTCACATTTGTTCTCTATGTTTGAGATGGTGCATCCTGGGGCCAATCCCTAGGGTGTAGAGAGCTGTAGAGCCACAACAATTAGTTGCGAGATGCTTTATTTATGTGTATGATGAGGTGTTAGTCACCTACATGTATGGGATGCTCTCTTTTCTTGGAGTCAGGATGAGCAATACATTGGACTACATTTTGAAACTCATGTATACAAACGCATTAGTTAGATAAATCATTTCATAGCATCCAAACGCTCTTGGTCACGAGGCCGTGGGGGTTGTTTGGAGAATATAGGAGTCCGATTAGAACCTTAGAGCCAATGTTGGGCCCATTTTGAGTCTCGATAGGTGGTGCATTTTCCGAGAGCCGCTAATAAGTAGTGGTTTTTGAACCTCATTGATGGGACCTAAAATGGGCTGGCACTGGCTATAGAACTAGCCGGACCTCATGCTCATGACACACAAACACCCTCACAGCCTCGCGGACAAGGAGCGTCAATTTAACACTAAAGGACAAACCGCCCTAAAGCTTAATTCATGCGCTTATAGTTTATAGTCCAACATTTCCCTTAAACTCCCTAGAGGGAGACCCCAAAGTACTTAGGTATAATGCCTCGTCACACACATATAGGAGGCACTCCATCGACTAATAGTCGGAACCCCATTGCAGCTCCCCTACATCGCAGGGATTGGCCCTTTGATGCACTGCTAGACATATAACACATACGAGCACAGAATCCTCTCAAGGTACCAATATTTTACGTTCTAGGATGTACCATTCCTCACTACAATTTCCCCTTAGGACCCAACGACTAACCTACAGCTTAGGACATCCTCTCACGCTCATCGTTGGTCACAACCTAAGGAAGACATGTGCCATGCATCCAGGGGGTTTTTTTTAATACCTTTTAATTATTATGCTTAATACAAATCGTGTATGGCTATGTGCTCAGACAAAAGAAAAATCAGCATCGTGCATGGTGCATAAAGCATTCTTTTCACGAATTTCACTAACACGTGCTGCGTTGAAAGGAGGCACCGAGCCATGTGCTCATGCTACCATCCTCTTTATTCAAACCGTTTTCTATTTGCCAAGTGTAATGCATAAATCTAATATTTTCTTTATCTTTCAATGTTTCAGCCCCCTTTCCTCTAACTCTTAGCATTTTGCATCATTGATCAGTTAGATAGGGTTTCTATGCATTTTTCCCTTTTAAAAGAACGATAAATACGCACAAAACATAGAAACGGGGACAAACCGAGGCCAACCTCATGCTTTGCCATCGTTATACATTGCACAAATATAGATATAATTTTTTCTAATTTTTCTCAGCCCGTTGCCTATTTTTTTCCTAATTTTAAATCTATTTTCCCCATTTTTAGGCATTTTTTCTATTTTTCTATAATAAATTATGAGTGAAAATGAAAATTGATTGTGAGCTGTGGTCCTTAGGATCATTGACGGCAAAAACTCAGATTTAATTGGTGTGATATATCATATTTCTCATTTATATAGCAAAAAACCCAATTTTACCCTTAAAACGCGTGTTTTTCATGTATTTTAAAACTAATTCCGGCCATATAGCCTTATATTTTCTGATTTTTAGGTTGCAAATAGTTGAAACTCATGGCAAAAAAATATCATAATGAACTTTCATCCCATATGAACAATGCTTCATAAAGCAAATAGGATAAAAAGATAACTTTTCTTCATAAAAATAGCATTACCGCTTATTTTCAGGTCTCGATTTCTTGGTCTTGATTACGGGACTGATTTCTAGCATGCATTTAATGCTTAGCATCTTCAAGAACAGCACTCTTCATGTCTTCATCCATCCGAAAGCAATCCGGTCTCATCTGGACAAGCTTTCCTTCACCATTCTTCATTGTTTTCTTTCACACAAGAACAACCCCTTAAGGGAGAGAGAGGGAGGAGAGAGAAAGACTAGAATCAGAGATCTCCATCCAGGCCACCATTTGACGGGCGAGAGGCAGCGATAGAGTCAGCATCCAGGAGGGAATCAAGCCCCATAATCATTGGGGGTGGTTGCTCACAGGCTGGAGAATGCATGATCAACAATGGGGCGCAATTTTCGGGTGCATACATGCGCCTACATCTCCACGTTTTTTCTCCCTCAAGAATGCCACGATTTCATGCTACACCCCAAATGTTACATCCCTCTCCCCAAAGGTCATGATCACTTGCCAAACTTTGGTCCACCCCTTCAAATCTTGCCCATTTATTGGCCATTTCCCCATCCGGTGTCCAAATCGAGTGCTGTAAATTTCTGCGCGTCCAGCTTGACATCCCACATTAGCCCGCAACTCCTGACAATCTGCACGGCAGTCTGAAAAATTATCAAAAATCAACAAGTGTCGCTTGGGGGCTTTTAAAGCACTTAACGCTTAAAATCGTCCTAGCTGGAGCCACCGCCTTTGACGTTGCATATTTTTCCCTAAATATTCGTAAATTTTAGCTATTTCTAAGCACTTCTCGGCATCAAAGCTCCGCTCTCATTGGCGACCACGGGATAAAGTGACTTAGCCCGTCGAATCCCACAGTTGATTTGCACAAAACAACCAAAGGAAGCATCAAGCTGATACAAAATAGATACATACTAAACCCAGCACAATGCTCACCCTACCCCCTGATAAAACCAAGGCATGACATCCACAAGGAGTAGGCCTAGTATAATCGGATAAAAGGTCCGAAGCTAGTCACTAACCAAATACTCCAACACGGCCTTACTAGGCGAGGACTCCTATAGCCTGATCAAGAAGTATTTTCTTTTAGCACATTTCTTCTTTTAGGGTTTTTATTTTCCATACTCGGGCGTGTAAAAAGGAGGGAGCTAAGCGTAGTGACCCAAGGAGAACAGGGCATCGGCCTTAGGACCTGTCTTGGTACCCAAGAACTTACCAAGCCCTCGCAAGGTGACACTTAATCCTTTTTTGATGCTCACTTTTATTTTCACTCCAACCTTTCTTATTTTCTTCTTTTCTTCTAGCAAGATGCCATCCCTAAGGAGACAAGGCATCGGCCCCGGGTCTGACTCGTCCCCAGGAACCTACCAAGCCGCCGCACTAGGCGAAGATCAAGTGCTTATAAATGTTTCTTTCTTTTCTTTAAAAAAAAAATAGGGATTAGAACCCCTTTTTACACACCTTTGTATTTATTTATTGTCTTTTCAGATATTCAGGGTTTTATTTTCCCTATCATCATTATTTTTCTTCTGCAGGCTTCTTTAACTGCCTCACAACTAACAAGAACTCCTGGAACGGCTGCCTAGCAGGCTAACATAACAGGGTCACTAGGACTGCCTTCTAAAATAGGTCTTTTGATGTCTGGCAATGTCTTTACAGGAGGCAACTACTACTCAGACCTCCCTCAGACAGATTGAACTTAAACCTCGGGACTTCATGCCTTGGACATCGGTCCCCAACAAGAAAAGAAAAACCCCTTACAAGCACATAAACACATATAGCACAACAACCACAGTACTCATAAAGGAGAGATATCACTTGGATAGGGCCACGAGAAGCTTCCACACAACAAAAGGCTCCTTCCAAGCTCTTCTTCGAACCTGTTTAGTACAAAACTAAAACAAGAAACCATTAACCGCATCTGCACTAAACAGACAACTGGCCCTCTTGGCCTAATGAAATAAAACATTCAAAACCTCGCAACACTGGCCCTCTTGGCCTAACAGAATAGCACCTACACATCCTTCCCTGAAAGAATCGAGATATACAATAATAGACTCCTTTCCAAGGAGGAAAAACAGGCTCATAGCCCTAAACTAAATGCATAAGGTTATGACCCATCCCTCCTGCATATATAGCAAGAGGCATATGCATAATATGTTGTCTAATCAACCTATGGGTCCAGGATAATAACGGTAGATTGGTCTCGGCTACTCTTTGCATCACCCATATCAACCATTGTCTGCCATATATTACATGCTCTGATAACATTCCCCACAAGCGACCGGGTCCTGTTTCATCATTGATCACAATATCCAAACTAGGACCACAATTGAAGAAGAGGTCTTCCTCATAAGCAAGATTTGTTAGTGAATCCTCAAACTGATTCCAATAACGTGGAATCAGCTGAAAAGACACTCTCTCAAACTCCTCAAGTAGGGTCATAGCAGTCCGATGATACATACAAAGAATGGGATTCCGCACTGTGTATGTCCCGTCTAGTTGATTCAGGATCAACTGGGAATCCCCTTTTACTAACAACCGACGAATACCACCTTGTTTGGCAATATGCAATCCCATAATCAAGGCTTTATACTCTGCCATATTGTTAGTGAATCCCACCTCGAGATAAGCAGCTAATTTCATCGTAACTCTACGTCGGGGATCTCGGATTACTACTCCAACACTCCCTTTTTTATTAGGGCCCCTGGATGCTCCGTCAAAATATAATGTGTACGTCCACAATGGGTTTACATAGCCTTCCATCACGAACTCCTTTACTCGTAATTATTATAATCAAAATTTAGCATATTGAGAGGATGAACTAATGGCTCCATCCCACCTTCTTCATTGAACTCAATAGGGATACTTGTCAACAATCGTAAGCAGTGATGGCAAAAGACTTAAATCTCCCACACAAAGGTTCCGTCTTCTTGCTCAATCACTTTGTATCCTTTGCTCCACCTGATGAGTTTCCCCTGATGGTATTTCTGCTCGAGATATGGGTGCTCCAAATAAGGAATTAACCAACCCATCAACCAACTTTAAGCTCTTTTGCAAGTCTCAAATCATCCCCAGCGTGGACCTGCAATGCATTTCTCTATATTAGCATACTTAGAAATAATAACGTTTAATCTTATTAAGATTAACCTTATTTTTATACTCTACTCCCTGTAGATCAGCTAATAGGGCTGTAGACCTATTTTTCCCTAACCTGACAATCTTGTAAGGGCCATCCCATTTAGGTTCCAACTTCCTTGGAAACATCTCCCTACACACATCGTAATAGAGGACTAATTGCCATTTTTTAAAGGTATATTTCTTTGCTCTAAGGTCATGCAGCTACTTCATCCGACGTTTAGCCACCTCCTGGTGTAATAAGCTCTGCAACTTTAGTTCATCCAGATGGGCTATGGTCGTGAAACGTTCAAAGAGAGAATCCTTATCTCCCAAAGAATGGTTAATTACAAACCGTATGGTTGGCAACTCAATCTCGAGGGGTAACACACACTCTTCCCCATAAACTAATTTAAATGGAGTATGGCCGGTAGCTTGTTTGAACGTCGTATTATACACCCATACTGCCACATACAGCTTCCTATCCCAGTCTCATTTCTTCTCAGAGACTATCTTAAATAAGATACCCACAAGCTGCTTATTAGTACTTTCAACTTACCCATTTGCTTGCGGATTATAAGGAGTCGTTTTATTATGCTTGATTTGCCAAGCTTCAGTCAACCTTTTGATCACTTTATTCAAAAAATGGGTTCCATGGTCCGACACTAATTCTTTCGGTGGACCAAAATGGCAGATAATCTGCTCTAAAAGGAAACTTGCAGTCTCTTTTTTCATTGTCCTGCCTCGTCGCCCACGCTTCTGACCATTTTGTAAAATAATCAGTGGCTACTATAATATACCTCTTCTGGATAGTAGACGATGGGGTGATAGGACCTACAAAATCAATGCCCCACTTCTCAAATGGAAGGATAGCCATGATAGGCGTAAGTGGACGTTTCCTATTCTCTCTACTGTCATGTCTTTGACAGGTGTCACACCTCTTAACATACTCAAAAGAATCTTGGAAGATGGACGGCCACCAATATTCAGCTCGTAAAGCTTTCTACGCCGTCAACCGTCCTGCAAAGTGCCCTCCACATGCAGAGTCATGACACTCCTCCAAGGTGAAAGGAACCTCGTCAGGCATCACACATCGACGATAGACATCATCAACACCCTGCCGATATAGTGTCCTTGCGATCAAGAAAAACTTCAATGCCTGTTGTTTGATTTTCCTCTTTTCAGACTTTGACAAACTAGCTCCAGTCTCTCCTATTGATAGATAGTGCGTAATAGCAGCATACCAAGATGGGATAGAAGCTGCATCAATTTTAAACATTTCCTCAATATCACTTCCTTCAGCCAAAGTCTCTTTCGGCTCCCCGAAATCCACAAGGCATTCCACAATACCCTGCAACCTCGGTGGCTTACTCTTAATCTCATAATCGAACTCTTGCAAAGTGAGTAGCCATTTTGCCAAACGATCAGGCGGCTGCAGCTTATTCATAAGCAATCTAAGCCCTTCCGCCTTTGTATAGAACACTACCTTTTCATAGAGGATGTAGTGCTTGAATTTCTTAGTCCCAAAGACCATCGCAAGTCACAACTTCTCCATGTAGGTATAATTGATCTCCGAAATGTCCAATTTTCGACTAGCAAAAGCTATCGGATGATACCACTTTTCCTCCTAGATTTGGGCTAAACAACAGCTTATACTATGCATGGAGGCTGCTGAAAATATGTAGAACATCTCACCTCTTTTAGGTGCCTTTAAAATGGGTGCTTTTACTAGCTCATGTTTCATATCCTCGAAAGCTACCTTACAAGGGTCACTCCATTCAAATAGACAACTAAAGGATAATAAATTCGTTAATGGCAACGTCCTTTTTGCCAAGGCATTTTTAAACCTCTGATAGTGTCCTATCGATGACAGAAAGCTATGAACCTCTTTCGGAGTGCGTGGTGGACTCATAGCCACTATGACCTTGATCTTTGCAGGGTCGGTTGTGATCCCTACTGAATTGACCACATGGCCTAGCAATAGCCCATAAGGTACTCCAAAAACACACTTCCGTGGGTTAAGAGCGATACAAAATTATCTGTAGCGCTCAAAGCATTTTCTTAAAATAATCAACATCCTTTCCCTTACAGTGGTTGTCCCCAGGCCATCAATAAATACTTTCAACTCATCTAGGGAGATGTCACCAAAGGTCTTGTCTGCTGTTCTTTGCCATGATCCAAGTGGATTGCACAAACCAAAGGCCATCACATGGTACGCAAAAGTACCAAAGATAGTAATAAAAGTTGTTTTCAACTTGTCTTCTTCTGCAATTGCCATCTGGTTATATCCTGCAAAGCAATCCATGAACGAATATATTTCCCTACCCGCTAATTGATCCAAAATCTGGTTAATAAATGGCAACGGGTAGTAATCTTTAACCGTCTGCTTATTCAGCTCTCTAAAATCCACACATAATCGGATCTGGTTGTTTTTCTTCTTCCTGATAACAACTAGTGAACACCATTCTGTGTGTTGCACATGAAAGATTAAGCTCGCTTTCCTTAACTTCTGCAACTCCTCAAACAGGCCATCCCTCAATTCAAAAGGCATACACCTTACCTTCTGATGCACAGGATGACTGCCTTCTTTTACGGGAATAGTATGAACAGCCAGGCTGGGAGGAATACCTCTCAGCTCATCATAACTCCAAGCAAAGATATCACGGAATTCTTGAATCAAGGACACATAGTCCTCCCTTTCTGTTGAACTGAGCATGTAACCTAATTTAATTGGCCGTAAATCATTCGGCGTGCCAAGGTCTAACTCAATCACATCTGCATCTCTTATCCTATCTTGCGGCTCTATCGGCTCATTTAGAGTTATCTGATAGATATCCTCCGTAGTGGACCCCTCCTTAGATTCATCACTGGATGATGTCTCACTACCATATGGATCGTCTGCTATTTCTAATTCAGTGGAAGATAAAGGAGCTCTCTCACTTTGAGGAGACTCAGGATAAGCATCGCGACTATTCCTCGATTAGCACCTCTGCCTAGAACCACTCGACCGGCGGCGGGTATATCGACTTGACAGTCTGTTCGTAAGATCCAAGGCCTACCTAGAAAAATCGGATAGCTAGGACATCCTGCAAATTTGATCACCCTAAAGTCCAAGAAACATTCTACACTCGCAACTGTGACATGGACCTTAGTAACGTGACCTTCTGGTTGTCTTAGACTATCATCAGCCATTCTCAGAAGGGTGGAGCTGTCTTTCTGGATGCCTAGACCCAACCTCTCCATCAACTCTGAACTCATGATATTGATAGAGGATCCAGTGTCTACAATGGCATGTTCCACTAGTATTCCATCCACATAAGCTGGAACCCTAGGGCAGTTCTTTTCAGCATGGTCAAACCAATCTTTCCCTACTCGTGCTATGCCTAGAGGTTCCACAATAAACCCAATATGCAAGATCTTCTTAAATTCCTTGCGTACTCTTGGAGATAATTTAATCAATTGCAATAGGTTCACATCTGGTTTGACTTCACAAAGAGAACTTACTAAATCAAAGTCATGATAAGTAGCCAAAGCTCTCTTTTCTCGCCAAACCATCCTCTCTTTTGGTTTTTGGACTGGTTTTGGTGCCTCTTTCTTGGCTCTTGCCTTCTTTCTTAGCACTTCCTCATCCTTCTTAGGGTCGCCTTTCCTGTCAACTGGCCTTAGCGCTCCCCCTTCCATGCTAGGGTTCTGGACTTGCGTCCCCTTATCCCCTTGTTCAGGATTTGCCTCAACCGATTTTACATTATCTTTATCAACCTATTTAGCCTTTTGGCCTCTTGTCATGACTTTTAAGTTAGAGGTTTCAACATCGTTGACCCATACATCCTCAATAAGGCTGACTCTGTTGCCTTGTGGCAACTCCTCTATAGTTGTTTTTCCCCTCTGCAATATTTGTCTTGGTGCATCATTTTGCTGCACGTTATTTCCTTGCGCTCTATGATTCACTGGGCCCGGCTGTTTACTCCCTTGTTGGAGAGAACTAATCTTACTCCAACAGGTAGCAGCTAAACGGCCCGACTTCCCATAAATGTCACATTTCACATTTGGATAGTTTCTGGGGAAGTGCTGTCCACCACACCATTTACAACTGAATCTAAAGGGTCCACCCTCTTCAGGGCGTCAACTCCCTATCAAAATTTGTTGCTTCTTCAAGAAATTAATGTCAACGGCTATTTGTCGATATTGTTCGAAAATCATATCGGTATAATGCTTCATCATGTCCTTAACTTCGCCAAGGACATTAGATGCACTCGACTCATAGCCTCGATTGTCGACCCGTCGTTCCATTGGCCTAACAATTTGATTTGGCATTGCCTGTTGACCCACATGAACAACATTAGAATTCGAAACTTGGCCTCCAACATTTGGTGGAGCCAACTAACTTGCCATAGGCATAGTCACACTGGGAGGAGCCGGTAGTAAAGGTATATTTGAAACCATACTTCCTCTCCCAATAGCGTTAGTCATAGGCATCCCTTGACTTCCATTCGTCAATGCTGGATTGCCGTTAGGTACTAAACCCCCATTAACATTCATTCGAGAGGAGTAGGCCGTTTGTAATCGTGCTTCTACTTCCTCTGCCCGTGTAATAGCGGTGTCTATGTCTGCCAAGGCCACACTGCTCAATTGTACTTGGATATTAAAATCCAACCCATGCAAAAAGTATTGCAATTGGACAGCCGACGGAATGGGAATGTAAGTTTGCAACTTACGAAATACTTCCTTCAACTTCTTGGCATATGCTTTCACATTCTTGTGAGGATATTGGCGTGTTACATTTAAGACCTGCAACCAATATTGGCCACCTCTTTCAGGGGCATATTCCGCTTGGAAAGCTGCATAAAATTGATCAATGGTGGTTATGGTTCCAGACTCTTTGCTATGATACCATACCACAGCAATTCCTTTTAACGTCATATTGAAGAACATCATGAGATGTCCCTCGTCTTGGATGCAATAATTGAACATCAATCTTTGAAATTCACAAATGTAAAATTCTGCATCCTCTTCCACTAACCCATTAAAAATGGGCAAGGGAACTCCTAAGGCTGGTAAATTTGGCGTCCCTGCAGGAATTGCAATAGGCTGTGCCATAGTGACAATCGGATTAGTAGTAGGAGCTTGAACTGACAGATTCACACCCCCACTTGAAGTGGGTAAACTTGGTGGAGGAAAAGAACTTACGCTTCCTCCTGCACCTAATGGAATATGTGGAGCAGTTGGATGACTAAGACCACTGCTTCGTATATGTACTGCGCTACTCCTTTGAGGAGAATAAAGGCTTACGATCTCTAACCGCCGCCTAGCCCTCTCAGCACGTTTTGCTTTCTGGATTTCGGCTTGACGGTCCTTGTCAGAGGACATAAACCAACTTTCTTTTGGTCCCTAGAAACCCTAGATCTGAAAACCACCACTTATAAGCGGCTCCCGGCAAATGCACCACTTATGGGACCTAAAATGGGCCGGCACTGGCTATAGCACTAGCCGGACCTCATGCTCATGACACACAAACACCCTCACGGCCTCGTGGACCAGGAGTGTCAATCTAACACTAAAGGACAAACCGCCCTAAAGCTTAATTCATGCATTTATAGTTTATAGTCCAATATTTCCCTTAAACTCCCTAGAGGGAGACCCCAAAGTACTTAGGCATAATGCCTTGTCACACACATATAGGAGGCACTCCATCGACTAATAGTCGAAACCCCATTGCAGCTCCCCTACATCGTAGGGATTGGCCCTTTGATGCACTGCTAGACATATAACACATACGAGCACAGACTCCTCTCAAGGTACCAATATTTTACGTTCTAGGATGTACCATTCCTCACTACAATTTCCCCTTAGGACCCAACGACTAACCTACAGCTTAGGACATCCTCTCACGCTCATCGTTGGTTACAACCTAAGGAAGACATGTGCCATGCATCCAGGGGGTTTTTTTTTATACCTTTTAATTATTATGCTTAATGCAAATCGTGTATGGCTATGTGCTCAGACAAAAGAAAAATCAGCATCGTGCATGGTGCATAAAGCATTCTTTCCATGAATTTCACTAACGCGTGCTGCGTTGAAAGGAGGCACCGAGCCATGTGCTCATGCTACCATCCTCTTTATTCAACCCATTTCCTATTTGCCAAGTGTAATGCATAAATCCAATCTTTTCTTTATCTTTCAATGTTTCAGCCCCCTTTCCTCTAACTCTTAGCATTTTGCATAATTGATCAATTAGATAGGGTTTCTATGCATTTTTCCCTTTTAAAAGAACGATAAATACGCACAAAATATAGAAACGGGGACAAACTAAGACCAACCTCGTGCTTTGCTATCGTTATACATTGCACAAACATAGATATAATTGTCCCTAATTTTCCTCATCGCGTTGCCTATCTTTTTCCTAATTTTAAACCCATTTTCCCCATTTTTAGGTATTTTTCTCTATTTTTCTTTAATAAATAATGAGTGAAAATGAAAATTAATTTTGGGCTATGGCCCTTAGGTTCATTGACAGCAAAAACTCAGATTTAGTTGGTGTGACATATCATATTTCTCATTTATATAGCAAAAAAATCCAATTTTACACTTAAAATGCGTGTTTTTCATATATTTTAAAACTAATTCCGGCCATGTAGCCTTATATTTTCTGATTTTCAGGTTGCAAACAGTTGAAACTCATGGCAAACAATATCATAATGAGCTTTCATCACATATGAACAAAGTTTCATAAAGTAAATAGTATAAAAAGATCACTTTTCTTCATAAAAATAGCATACCGCTTATTTTCAGGTCTCGGTTTCTTGGTCTTGATTACGGGACTGATTTCTAGCATGCATTTAATGCTCATCATCTTCAAGAAGAGCAATCTTCATGTCTTCATCCATCCGAAAGCAATCCGGTCTCATCTGGACAAGCTTTCCTCCACCATTCTTCATTGTCTTCTTCCACACAAGAACAACCCCTTAAGGGAGAGAGAGGGAGGAGAGAGAAAGATTAGAATCAGAGATCTCCATCTAGGCCACCATTTGACGGGTGAGAGGTGGCGATAGAGTCAACATCCAGGAGGGAATCAAGCCCCATAATCATTGGGGGTGGTTGCTCACAGGCTGGAGAATGCATGATCAACAATGGGGCGCAATTTTCGGGTGCATACAGGCGCCTACATCTCCACGTTTTTTCTCCCTCAAGAATGCCACGATTTCATGCTACACCCCAAATGTTACATCCCTCCCCCCAAAGGTCATGACCACTTGCCAAACTTTGGTCCACCCCTTCAAGTCTTGCCCATTTGTTGGCCATTTCCCCATCCGGTGTCCAAATCGAGTGCTATAAATTTTTGCGCGTCCAGCTTGACATCCCGCATTGACCGGCAACTCTTGACAACCCACACGGCAATCTGAAAAACTATAAAAAATCAACAAGTGTCGCTCGGGCACCTTTAAAGCACTTGACGCTTAAAATCGTCCTAGCTGGAGCCGCCGCCTTCGACGTTGCATATTTTTCCCTTGATATTCGTAATTTTTAGCTATTTTTAAGCACTTCTCGGCATCAAAACTCCACTCTCACTCATCTAATAGGGACCTAGTTAGTTAGTGTATGCCAAAAAGTATGGAGATAGATCCAATATATCCTGATAGAAACCATCAAGCCAAGATTCAACGATGAGAAAGAGTTGAAAGGGCTAGACAGAGAGCACAGGTCATTAGGAGGTATTCTCCTAAGCATAACAATTTGATATCACTAAGAGTGAGACGTCTTATTGACCCAATTAAATCCTAGTTAGTCCATTAGGGAGAGGAGGAAGCTCCAACGTTCCCCTTTCCCTGAAAAGTCAATCTACTTCAAGTGGGAGTGTAACTCCTCTAGTACAAACTCCTAGAGCAAACATGGTCGGCATGATAGAGCAACCAACTATGATACTTGTAGGAACGATGGATTTTCCAACACTTTGTTTTTCCGTACCCATTTTTAATGCGTTAGTAGAGGAGGATACAAAACTTTGTATTAGTGAGTTGCAAAAGTTAATGTTTAATTATTGAATTCAAGATGGAAGACATCTTATGATGTTCTTTAATATGACTTTGAAAGAAAGAGCCACGGCATGATATCATGGCTTGGAAGCCATAACGATAACCATGATAGATATATTTCATGTGGCCTTCCAAAGAGAGTTTGCCCCCAAGAGATGTGGTCAATATTGGCTGCATGTTTAAATGTGACACATCAAGAGCCTCATGAGAATGCTCAAGCTTATGCAAATAAATTGGAGAAGGTGCTTCGCAAATTGCAAGCCTCTTTTCCCTACCCAACTAAAGTACATTCTACATGGATTGGATTTTAATATCCAAGTGCAGTTGACTAGTATTCCTCTCACTAACATAGACATTGCCATTGCATGAGCGGAGGAGATAGAGTTGCAATTACAAGCGGCCTACGCATCTAGGAAAAATCTCTATTCAAGTCTAGGTCCTAATAATAATTTGTCATTACCTACAACTAGTGGAGGTCAAGGTGTGATAGGCCCACCTATAGCAAACCCTAATGCAAGAGGAGGCATTACACAAAATATACCTATGTTGCCAACTCCTCCTAATGCTACCATGCCAATGGCTAGCTAGATGGGCCTGTTAAATAGCAGAAGCTAAATGATGAACCCCAATGTAATGCCAGCTAATCAGCCCCCATACCTAACTAAGTGGTTACACAATTTGAACGACAAGTGGATGATTACAGTTACGAGTCTAGCGCATCACATGTTCTTGGGGAAGTCAAGGACATAATGAAGCATTATATTGATATGATAACTGAACAATATAGACAAATAGCCCTAGACTTAAAATTCTTGAAGAAGTAGCCAAACTTAATAGGAAGTTAGCACACTGAAGAGGGTGGTCCATCGGGATTTAGTTGTAAGTGGTGTGGTGGTTAGCACCTCTTTGCAGAATTTTCTGTATGTGAAGTTTGATATATGTGGGAAGTTAGGACATATAGCCAATACATATTGGAGTAGAGTTAGTTTACTCCAGCGAGGCAATCAACAACTTGGGCTAGTGAATCATCGTTCAAATGATGTGAATCCTCAAGGGGAGGGCCCTAAGCAAATTTTGCAAAGGGGAAAAGCTACCCTAGAGGAAGTGCCCAGTGGGGTTAGTCTAGTAGAGGCACTTCCAATTGATGGAAACTCGACCTCTAAGAATGTTAGAGTGGTCAATAGAAGCCAAAAAATGAGAGAGGTTCAGAATGATGACCCTAGTATAAGCAAAGCTACCCCTAAGTCTATCGTGGTTGATAAGAAGATTGCAATTGCCAATACCTAGGCAGGTCCTCTTAAATCTAAAGGTGTCTTAGAGGAGCCAGTGGTTAAGAGCAAGCACGAGTCAAAAGCGAAAGAGGTTGTTAAGGCTACCAGAAAGCCGGAAGAGAGGATGATGTGGTAATAGAAAAAGGTGTTACAAACTTTCACAAGTTTGATCTAGCGAATGCTCTATGTGAAGTCAAGCCATATGTGAACTTGTTACAATTAACACAGTTGTCACCTAGTGTTCGCAAGGATTTTAAGAAAATCCTACAAATAGGTTGTCATAGAATGTGCTAGTGAGACTGTGAAGTTCAACCGGCCAACAGAGGGACAGAGCTGTATAGAACAAAACAGTGCAGTACAGAGCACTACAGTGCCACAGAGAGTTACAGAGACAGTCCTAGAGACAAGACCAAAGGCCTAGGAGATAGATGATACAGAGCACTTCCAGAAACAGAAGAAGTGCCGATGTTGCAATTATTAGAAGAAAAAGGAAAGATGAAAATGGGTGTAGCCCCATTCCCCAACCGGCTGGAGAAGCCTGTGGATCCTATCAAAGATTATGACTTGGTAAAAGACTTAGACACCTTTAAACCAAACCTAATATTCCAAAAGTTGCTGATGTTGTCTCCTAGCTACTGAAAGAAATTCAAAAGCATCTTGACAAGAAGACGTGGACTAAGGATTGCTCCTTCAACAGCGACCAAGACTAATAAGGCCCCGGAGCCTGTAAAGGAAGTCGATGTGGCTAATGCCTTCCTAGATCCTGGAACCCCAGAGATTAGTGTATGGATAGAAGGATGCTTTATTTCAGATGCATTGATTGATGGAGGCTCATCAGTAAATATAATGAGAGATGTGACAATGAAGGACTTAGGATTGCAAGGAATTCAACCTACACAGTGGCTTATCAGATTGGCAGACCAAAGCAGAAATAAACTGTTGGGCATCCTCCCATACGTAAAAACAACCCTTGCAGGAAGAGACTATTGGCTTTCATACCTGGTGGTCAAACCAAATTCTTATGGGACCTCATACCCTTTGCTGTTGGGAAGACCTTAGCTTTTTGAAGCAAGAGTCAGGATGGACTGGTTCAAAGGAATCCTAACCCTAGGCAAAGGACCCAACAAAGCGGTGTTAAAGCTGTATGGATCGCAAAAAGGCAATGGATCCACATCCATCGAAGTCATATCTGACTTCTCCAATGAGGTAACAGATGGTACATTAGGAGATGAAGATGTTGTTAAGCAGATCTTTCCTAAGAAAATAGAGGCACAGTCCCTAACAGTGGGCATTGTAAGCCAACTACCAAGGGAAGTAAAATCCTTGTCCATGGGAGAATACCTCTTGCCTCAACTAGAATTAACTTCTGAAATCACCTCTGACAGTGAAATAGAAGCATGGATGTAATGTTCTCCATGTTACATGACAGTTGTAGAGACAGTACAGAGGCAAAACAGTTACAAAGCAGAGACATAGCGGATACAATACAGAGACAGTACAGTTACAGAGCAAAGGCAATATAGAGACAGTGCGGATACATAGACGGTCACAGAGACAGTAACAGACACAGAGCTAGAGGTAGAAGCAGAGCCAAAAGCTATGATAGAAGCAGAAGCAGATACATAGGCAGAAGATCTGTTCTTCTCTTACAGAGCCTCTACAGAAGCAGAGACAGAGCCTCCAGAGGAAGAGGATGAAAATGATGAGGAAGAAAATGAAGTGGGTTATGAAAGTGCAGATGAAGAATTTCCTCTGATAAAGGATGATCTTGTTGATGTCCCTATAGAGGCCTCAAAAGCCAAAGATCTCAGGGTGCTGGATGGAATGACCATGGTTCCATTTGGGTTGATCAATGGACCACAAAGTATGGAGTGTAAAATATTACACGGCGCAACGAACAGAATCTGAGAAAGAGATAGAGAGTACACAATAGATAAGAGGAGAATCAGTAAATTCTTTAACTCCAAACAACTGATACAAAGATGGCTCTGTCCACCCGTGCGCTTCCACTGTGTGAAGCTTAGATGGCGATCTAGACAGAAGATAGGTGAAGAGCTTAAGGCTAGCTGGAACAACAACTCTGACTGGGTGAAAGATGAGTGAGTGATGGCTGTGAAGGGATTTAGCTTTTATAGCTTGTGAAGGTCGTTAGGTCGGCCTGCTGACTGGACCTACCATATGAGCCTCCACTAGTTGGCCAGGGAATATTCCCTTTACCATCGGGACGGGGGCGCTGCCCTCGGACCCCCGCCAGGGGGGTCAGCGGCCCCCCTGGGACCCCCCAGCCAGGGGCCGCTTCCGCGGCCCCCGGACCCCACAATAGGGGCCCCTTTTAACTCCCTTACCACGCAACTCAATGCAATGTGCCTCGAGTTGCTACCAGCTTAACCACTCCGTCTAACCCAAAGATTAGACCCACAACAGTCACCTTTTTGCCATCCGGTCACATAGACCTCATCTGATATACAAGTTAGGACTCAACCAATGTCCGGGCTCACATTTGGCTTCTCCTCATAATGGGGGCCTTACAACTTTGAGCACCATGGATCATTGGTAGTACCTAATGAGGGTGGGGCATTGATCATATCTAACACCCCCCCTCAATGTCCACCCATAGGTGAACTATCTTCTTGGCCCAATGCCGAGTCTCTGAAGATGAACTTGAAGCAGATCCTTCGTAAGTGCTTTGGTGAAGATATCTGCTCCATTCTCCTCTGTTGGACAGTAGACCAATTCCACTATCCCATCCTCGATCAAATCACGCACATAGTGATACTGGATCTCTATATGTTTGGTGCGTGCATGAAACACTGGATTTTTGGCAATGGCGATGCAACTCTGATTGTCACATCTCAGCACAGTTGGTTCTTCATCCTGCACTCCCATATGCCATAGAATCCTTCTCAACCATACGGCCTCACATGCAGCAAAACAAGCTGCCTTGTACTCTGCTTCGGTAGAAGACAATGCCACTGTTGGTTGCTTCTTGCTAATCCAAGAGAAAATTCCTGAACCCAAAGAGAAACAATAACCAGAAACTGACTTCCTGGAATCAATGTCTCCTGCCCAATCTGAGTCACAGTTCCCCACAAGAGAAGTTCCGAAACTGTATGTGATACCATAGTCAAGAGTTTTCTTCAAGTATCTGAGCACCCGCATCCCAGCCTTCCAATGACTCTCATGAGGTTTGTTTGAGAACCTGCTCAAAACACCAACAGCAAAATTGATATGTGGTCTGGTGTTACACAAGTAGATCAGACTACCGACCAACCTCCTATACCTCCCAATGTCTGCTAGTGCTGATGTATCCTCGACGGATAACTTTGCATTCACCTCCGTAGGTGTAGCTATCTCCTTGCACTCGGTCATGCCAAATGCCTTCAAGATCTCCCATGCATACTTCTTCTGAGAGATGAAGATCTTTCCTGGCTCTTGCCAGACTTCAATCCCCAAACAATAGTGTAGCAAGCCCAAGTCTATCATTTCAAACTCAGAACTCAAAGCCTTTCGAGTTTGGTTGATCATATCTTCATAGTCACCTGTAATAAGAAGGTCGTCCACATATAGGACAATCACTACAGACTTTTTACCATCCCTGTAAACATACAAGTTAGCATCTGAGGCACATCTTTTGAAGTTTAGATTTAAAAAGAATCTATCTATCCGCTGGTACCATGCTTTGGGGGCCTGTTTCAGCCCATACAATGCCTTCTTCAGTTTACACACTTTGTTCTCAGAATGGGGGGCCTCAAACCCTGGTGGCTGAGCCATGTACACCTCCTCCTTGAGGTCACCATTTAAGAACGCTGACTTAATATCCATTTGGTACACTGGCCACTTCTTATGGGCAGCCACTGCAAGTACCGTGCGAATAGTGGTCATTCTGGCAGTTGGGGCAAATGACTCTTGAAAATCAAACCCTTCAACTTGTGAAAATCCTTGGGCAACCAGTCTAGCTTTGTACTTTTCTAAGGTACCATCAGCCTTGTACTTTACCTTCCAGATCCACTTGGTGCCAATAACCTTCCGCTTTGCTGGTCGATCCACTAGCTCCCAAGTGTCATTCTTCATTATGCTGTCATACTTTGCCTGCATAGCAGCCTTCCATGATGGATCTGCAAGTGCTTCTTCTAAGTTAGTTGGCTCCTTTACTTCTCTCATAATCTCAACCATCAAGGCCATATTGACTATGTGAGCAGAAGCCCTCCTTTGCTCCTCTATTCTCTGAGACCTCCTTGGTCCGTCTACCTTCTCCTCAACAGATGCAGACATAGGATTATTGTGGTCATAAAGCTGCTTCACCCAGCGCGGCAATGGCTTTTCCGGTGGGGTGATGTCAGGTTGGTGAACTTTTTCCTCATCATCTGAAGATGATGCTTCCTCCTCCTTAAGGATAGGGATAGCTCTCGGGACAGGTTCATAGTGGACTACTTCTTCGCTTGATGATAAAGTGGAAGAACTTGCCTTCTCCTCCTCCACTGTATGCGGCTCCTCCTTGAACACCACATCACGGCTCGCGATGATCTTCTTTGCCTCTTGGTCATATAATTTGTAAGCCTTCTGCTCATCACTATAACCCAAGAAGATACATTTTCTGCTTTTTGGTTGTAACTTGTTTCTCTTCTCATCTGGAACATGTGCATAACATTCACATCCAAAAATTCTGAAATGTGAGACAGATGGTTTCTTACCAGTGTAAGCCTCATGAAGTGTTTTTCCCTTGAGAGCCTTTGTATAGCTCCGATTTAGAATGTAGACTGCAGTATTAACAGCTTCAGCCCAAAAATGGTTAGGCAATCCCTTGCCCTTTAGCATGTATCTTGCCATCTCCACAATGGTGCGATTCCTGCGTTCCACAACACCGTTCTGCTGAGGTGTGTGAGGCGTTGTCAATTGACGCTTGATCCCTTTGCTCTTGCAAAAGCTTCAAACTCCTTTGAGTTGAACTCACCACCACCATCTGTTCTAAATTTCTTCACACTTTTCCCTGTTTCATTCTCAACAAGTATTAGCCATTCTTTAAACTTTCCAAAAGCTTGAGCCTTATCACGAAGGAAGTACACCCACATCTTCCTACTGTAGTCATCGACAATCAACATAAAATAAGAAGATCCCCCCAAGGCCTGTGTAGGCATCTTACCACACAAGTCAGCATGCACCAACTCTAGAGGAGCCTGTGCTCTATTCTTGCTTTCTTGTGGAAATGCCTTTCTCTGTTGCTTGCCCATCATACAAGCTTCACATGGTTCCTTCAATTCAGTTATTGTAGGTAGGTGAGCAACCATACCTTGCTTTTGCATCTCCTTCAATACTGCAAATCCGATGTGTCCAAACCTTTTATGCCAAAGCTTACTTGTGCCCACTCCAACGGTGGCTGTAAGAGCACTTAGCTCATACAGGTTGTTCCTTCTTTCTCCTTTGCCAACAATTGTGCCAGCACTATCAATAATTTCTGCACATGTCTTCTTGAACCTCACTTCATGACCAAGATCAGTTATGGCAGCAACTGATAAGAGATTTCTCCTGATTTCGGGAACATACAACACATTTGAAAGCTTATTTGCAGCAACAAAAGAAATAGTACCTGTGCCCGCAGCAGGGCATTTAGCATCATTTCCAACCATCACAGTGATGGATTCTTGTAGAGGCTGCATAGAACTGTATAGACCTTTCTTGTTGGTCATGTGACGGGAGGCCCCACTATCCAACACCCAAGAGTCAGTGGTAGATTCTTCTTGCGCCGAGGAGCACACTTCCTCAATGGTCGCCATGAATAATTCCAACTCTGCTTCAGCCGTATTGGCTGTCTCTTTCCCTTTACTTTTAAGGGTACCATTCTTTTCATCTGCCTTCTTGACACGACAATCTGCAATTGCATGTCCTTTCTTCTTACAGTAGAAGCACTCTCCTTGAAACTTCTTCTTGCCGTCCTTCTTCTTTTTGTCACCATCATTTTTGGTGGAGGAAACACCTTTGCCTTTTGCATTGGCAGAGAATGCAACATCTCCATTGTTGCTTCCTTCTCGGGCTTTCAGCCTCAACTCCTCCTCCATTAATAATGCACAAAACTCCTCAAAAGTCAAAGCTTGAGGTCTCACTTGAGTATTAAGGGCAGTTACTAGTCCATCAAACTTTTGTGGACAAATCCGAAGACACCTCCGAGCTAGCTCTTCGCTAGTCTTTTGTATCCCAGCACCAGCCATCTGGTTGCGCAGATTCTTAATCCGAGTTATGAATGCTTCAACCGCCTCTCCTTTAGCAAACTTCTCCGCTGCTAGTTGATTCTCCAAGTTTTGAATCCTTGTTTGGTTTCGTGTTTCATACTGACTCCTTAGTACATTCCAAGCTTCTGACGCTTTGGTTGTATGCTGAATCAAAGTCAAAACACTGTCAGAACAGCTTGTAACTAAGGCACACAATGCATCTGCATTCCTTCGTTTCCAAGCTCGTAGAAGATCTGCATTCGGAGGAATCATCACACTAGGATTTGGTGGGTCGGGGGTAGGCTGTGGTTCTGCGTCAGTCCCCAGCACAGTCTCCAGAAGCTCATAAGAATCAAGGATAGTTGTAATTTTGAACTTCCACAAGGTGTA
Organism: Lygodium microphyllum; assembly: GCF_053477565.2. NCBI lineage: Eukaryota > Viridiplantae > Streptophyta > Polypodiopsida > Schizaeales > Lygodiaceae > Lygodium > Lygodium microphyllum. Next base: position 12,670,755 of record NC_141163.1, on the reverse strand, counting down.
GTTCATACCATCTAACTTGCCTTCGCTGAAGGTTGGTGGACGAATCCTCAGTGTTTGAATAGCCGGTATAGCAGCACCACCTCCTGCACCGCTTCCTGATGCGCCAAAACCGCTTCTCGGAGTGGACATAGTTTCTCTTTGCTGTTGAAGCCTTTGCCTCTTGCACGCTCTCCGATCTCTAGAGCCCCCTGGGCTCTGATACCATGTAAAATATTACACGGCGCAGCGAACAGAATCTGAGAAAGAGATAGAGAGTACACAACAGATAAGAGGAGAATCAGTAAATTCTTTAACTCCAAACAACTGATACAAAGATGGCTCTATCCACTCGTGCACTTCCACTGTGTGAAGCTTAGATGGCGATCTAGACAGAAGATAGGTGAAGAGCTTAAGGCTAGCTGGAACAACAACTCTGACTGGGTGAAAGATGAGTGAGTGATAGCTGCGAAGGGGTTTAGCTTTTATAGCCTGCGAAGGTCGTTAGGTCGGCCTGCTGACCGACCTACCATATGAGCCTCCACTAGTCGGCTAGGGAATATTCCCTTTACCATCGGGCCGGGGGCGCTGCCCCCAGACCCCCGCTAGGGGGGCCAGCGGCCCCCCTGGGACCCCCCAGCCAAGGGCCGCTTCCGCAACCCCCGGACCCCACAATAGGGGCCCCTTTTAACTCCCTTACCACGCAACTCAATGCAATGTGCCTCGAGTTGCTACCAGCTTAACCACTCCGTCTAACCCAAAGATTAGACCCACAACAGTCACCTTTTTGCCATCCGGTCACATAGACCTCATCTAATATACAAGTCAGGACTCAACCAATGTTCGGGCTCACATTTGGCTTCTCCTCATAATGGGGGCCTTACAACTTTGAGCACCATGGATCATTGGTAGCACCTAATGAGGGTGGGGCATTGATCGTATCTAACATGGAGAATTTGTATAAGCAATGGATTAAAAGCATAAAAATTAAGTTCACCAGTGTCTCCTGTCGCCCTGACCGTTCAGTCCAGAGAAAAGACGATGATGATGCCCCTTGTCAACAGAAGCTAGGCCTCTAGCAGGTCCATGCTATGTGACATTCCTGGACTTATCCTCTGAAGATGAATCCCTGAGTCTTGAAGAGGTCACCACTTAAACAGAAGTAAACAAAGCTTTGATACCCTTTTAGCAACCTCAACAGACAAATGAGTCATCTGTTCAAAAGGAGGACACTGGTTCTAGTGGAACATTAGACAAGGATACTACTCTCTTGAAAGAGTCAGACCTCTATCCAGAAGAAATCTGTGGGACATTTATCCGCGAAGTGGAAGGTGAAAGGCAAGTAATGTTCTTGGATACTGATGGTACTGAACGTCACCTGAAAGTGGGTCTCAATCTTCCAGAAGAAGAACTAGTGGTCCTACGAGATCTACTAAAGGAGAACTTAGATGTGTTTGCTTGGTCATATAAAGACCTAAAGGGGATTGATCCCACAGTATGTCAACATCACATTGATCTAGAGCCTGATGCCAAACCTGTAAAGTAAAGACAAAGGTGTATGAATCCTAATTACTCTGCTCTGGTGAAGGTCGAATTATTGAAACTTCTTGAAGCAGAGTTCATTTATCCCGTGGCTAACAGTGAATGGGTTTCGCCCATTGTGGTAGTACCCAAGAAGAATGGGAAACTTCGAATATATGTTAACTTTCGAAAGCTGAATTCGAAGACAAAGAAGGATCATTTCCCTATCCCTTTTACAGACCAAATGTTGGATACAGTGGGGCAGGCCATGAGATGTATTTCCTCTTGGATGGATTCAGTGGATATAACCAAGTCCAAATCGCAAAAGAGGACCAATCTAAAACAACCTTCACCACAGAATGGGGGACCTATGCCTATAGAGTGATGCCATTTGGGCTCTGTAATGCTCCTTCCACCTTCCAATGAGTAATGATGGCTGCCTTCCAGAATCATCTGCATGATTTCATTGAGGTATATCTTGATGACTTTTGTGTCTATAGTTTGATTCGAGAGCATTAGGACACCTAGAGCAATGTTTTGACAGATGCCGAGAGTATGGGATTTCTCTCAACCCTGACAAATGTGTATTTGGCATCTCATTAGGAGTTTTTCTGGCCATATTGTCTCTGCACAAGGGATTGCAACAGACCCAGCAAAGATTGAAAAGATTGCCGCTTTGACAGCACCAACAAATCTCAAGTAATTGAGAGGATTTCTTGGCCATGTGGGCTACTACAGAAGATTTATTGCACATTTTGCAACCAAGGCAGCCCCTCTACACAAGCTTCTAAGGAAAGAGGTGGATTTCCTTTGGACTGATAATTGTGAAGAGGCCTTTAATACCCTAAAATAGTGCCTGATCCAAGCACCTATTTTACAACCTCTTGACTGGACGAAGGAGTTCCATGTGCACACAGATGCATCAGTTGAAGGGCTAGGTGCTGTCCTATGTCAAAAGGCCCCCTCTAAATTAGATCAACCAATATATTATGCAAGTCGAAAGGTCACTGATAGGGAACGGAACTATACAGTGACAGAGCTTGAATGCTTAGCAATGGTGTTTGCACTGGAGAAGTTTCGACACTATCTATTGTCAACACATTTGAAGTTCTATGTGAATCATGAAGCCCTGTCCTTCTTGATAAACAAAGCAGATGTTAAAGGACGACTGATGAGATGGTTGCTCCTATCCCAGAAGTTTGATTTTGAAGTGGTCACTAAGCCTGGCCGTTTCCATGTCCTAGTCCATCATTTATCATGGATCCCTCAAACAGAAGAAGAGGAACAGGATGATCCAGGCCTTCTTGATGTTTCTTTGTTTCTAGTTGAAATAGTTACTCCCTGGTATGCAGACATAGCCAATCTCCTAGCAACTCAATAGTATCCTCCTCGCATCTCAAGCCGTGAGAAGAAGAAGCTTTTGTTAGAATTAGCCCCCTACACCTTGCCAGGTGGTGCACTATATAAGAGAGGCAAAGATGAAGTGCTATGAAGATGTGTTGCAGGGGATGAAATTGGTATAGTATTGAAAGCATGCCATGACGAACCATGTGGTGGACACTTCACAGGAGAAGCGACTGCCAGGAAGGCTTTGTTAGCAAGATACTGGTGGCCGACCCTCCACAAGGATGCATATGATTAATGTAGGAGATATGATGCTTGTCAGCGAATGGGAAAACCCACCAAAACAAGTGCCATGCTGTTACAACCCATTCTTCCCCTAAAGCCGTTTGAGAAGTGGGGGATTGATTTTGTGGGTTGTTGGGGGTAAAGGCACCTCTACCTAGCCGCCCATGTATTACTACACTGACAGTCACCGCCACTACACACTGTAGGTGGTGGGCACCCATCACCGTCACTTTATTCTTTATTTTTTTTAGTGACAGTTTGAATAAAGGAAGGCCCGGTCACACATTGTGACTATTGGAGTTCCCATTTCTAATCTCTCCCTTTCTTGCTCTTGCTCTCCTGCCATAGCTCTTGAGTCCAACCTTCGATCCGTCGCTCCCTTTCAATTGGTATCAAAGCTTTGCTTTCTGACTCTTGAGCTTGGTTTGTGGCATTCTCAGCATCCCATCGACTCCCTACTTGCATTGGGTCTCCTTCTCGGCAGCCATATCCGACTCCTTCGAGCTCCCATCACTTCTTGGCTTCCTAAGCACCTTCCAGGCATTATTGGGCACCTTTAGGGCATTACATCAGAGATATTTGATCATTTTCTTCAGGGTTTACTTCAGTTCTCAGGTCTCACAGGCTGTAAAGAAGTTGTGGGCAGCCATAGCTCACACTTCTTGGAGCTTCCTTCACCTAGATCTTGCTTTCAACCTATCAAGGCTTGCTGAGGCTTGGTATACACCTTCTTTGGCCCTCATTTGTGCCCCCTTTGGGCCCCATTGTTGACACATGGGACAGTAGACCCCCTCAGCGAGTTCACATTTTTTTTGCGCATGTTTCAAAATTTGGCCCAAAAAGCACTCTTTTTGTCATATCTCGGGCCCGATTCAAGCAAGATAAGAGTCTAAGTTGGGGTTTTGACACGCTCCGTACGCGATGGTGATGTCGAATTTGCCAAATTCTGATGAAAAAATCTTCTGCAACAGTTTCAGGTCTGAGACAGCATGTATTTGTATGCCTATGCTTGTTTGGGCATGACTACATAACCGGTTTGATGCCTATTGTATCCCGATTGATTGGGGGATTGAAGCTACATGTAATGCTATGATTTTGGCCTGATTTTGAGACTAGAAATACACAGTTTATAATAGTAAATGCATGCTAAATACTCTTGGGCTGAAGCTATCTTTCATGCTTTGACATATGCCTATTGGTTCCGGATGTATGTCTTGGGTGATGCTATGATGTATTGATCATCGAGGGATGACTTTGAGCTTGTCATTGAATCCGGATGCTTTTGGAAGCTTGAGCTTATTTCAGCCCGCACTTATTGACATTGGTATATGCTTTGACAGTGATGCTTCTTGGGTTTATGCATACCCGTTGCCTACGGCTTGATGCTCATGTCATGGTTGATTACCCTATGCATACGTTGAGCTTGAGTGCTCATTGAAGCTCCACGTTGGATAAATTTTGGATTATCTAGAGTAGTCTTAGATGTTACTTGGCTTGTCAGAGTTTGGATTGGAATGTATTTGATGTCTTACATGCTTACGGATGCTCTACCGCCTACATGTTCGGGATGTACTATTGATGTATTGTCTTGAACTTATATCATTGGCACTGTGTCTTGCCTTGGCTTGAGCTCTTGAGCTTGTACATACGACTTTTGTGCCAGTGGGAGCATACTTGAATGCTTATCAACATTGAGCACGCGGTACTTTTATGCATTGAACCGTTACATACCATTGAGCAGTTACAGACACTTGAGACTTTGGGACTTCTTACCTTTTGGGATGATACATAATATGTCTTGGTTCACTGTATGCTTATGAGCTAAGTCTTAGTTTTGGATCTGTATCTTTTTGAGCTGACACCTACTTGTGTCAAGTTTTGGTAGTGGCAGGACCACTTTGCCCCATTGACTGGGGGATGTGCCTACTCATTGGTGGTGGCAGATGTTTGTATGACATAGGCAGATGTTTGTATGACATATTTGGGTGTTGGATTCATGCTTATCGACCGCCATATGCTTGTGCTATGCCCGCATGATGCCGGATTTGGTCTTGGCAGTATTTGATTGCCTTGGGATCCGATTTTGGCACTATTAGCTCTCTTTTACTGAAATCTGAAATTTATTACAACAAGCATATATGTATGGTCTGACATGGATTTTTCATGCTGAAACACTCTGAAATGATGTACTTTCACTAGTACTTGGTGGGCAGCAGCTTTGGTTCCACTTTCTTTATCATTTTTCCTCAATTTTGGTGATTTTTTTGTCATTTTTTGCAGTAAACAACAAGCAGTTTTGAACTTTCTACAGTCTTCCACCCTGCATTTTGGCGAGTTCATCCACTGATCATGCTATTTTCAACATCACTAAGCTTGATGGTATGAATTACTCTTATTGGAAGAGCTAAATTTGGCAGGTGTTGGTGCAGAAATTGTAGATCAAACCTTTGAGGTTAAGCGGGCATCCACCTGCAACTATGCCAGATGAGGAATAGCTTGAGCTTGATGAGTTATGCAAGTCCACTGTCTCTCACAGAATAGGTTCACTATAATGTCTTTGAGGAAGAACAGAGTGCATGGCAGTTGTGGAAAAAGATAAAAAATCTCTATGACAAGAAAAGTCCAGCGAGTCAAATGTATTGGGGCTGAAGCAGCTTATGGATCTGCGCATGAAGGAGAATGTGACTATGTCTGCTCACTTGAGCCAGTTCCATGCTATACTCAAGAACTTGACTTCGCAGGACATCACTTTTGCAGAGGATGTCAGTCCTCTTTTCTTGCTTGGTACTCTTAATGAATCATGGGATATATTCCGCACTGCATTATGTGCCTCTATTGCTACCTTGAAATTATCTGATGTTGAGAGTGCTCTTCTGTAAGAAGAGGTTAATCGTAAGAATTTGGATGCCTCTCGTGTGTCACATGCTATGATAGTTAGAGGCAGGAATGATGGATATGGAAAGCATGGCAGTGGCAGTGGCCGTGGATGGGATTCTCAAAAATCTCGGTCCAAGTCTCGTGGGAAGTCACGTAGCAAATCCCTGGCAGGAATGCAGATGTTACTTGTCACCATTGTGGGAAAAAGGGCCATATTAGGCCACAATGCCATGAATTGCGCAATGAAAGGTGCAAAGATAAGGGGAAAGACAAAGTGTAGGATAAGTCCTTTGATCGTAGCATAGTACCTGCAAAGTCGAGTGTTAAAATTGAAGAGATCAATGTTATGTAGCCTGAGGATGTTGATGATGATGATTATATCCTAGCAGCTTCTTCTAGTGCTTCGTAGATAACAGAGATACACTCTATGTATGCACAGTGTTGGCTCTTGGACTCAGGTGCGTCCTTTCATGTGACACCTTGTCGAGAGTAGTTTTATTCATACCGTACTGTTTCGGGTTTTGTGCGCTTGGGTGATGACAGCTCTCTTGATATTGTGGGCATCGATGATGTTAGGCTGCAGTTTCCTTCTGGTAGCAGTTTTATTATGCAGGATGTACGTCATGTACCTGCTTTGACATGCAGTCTCATGTCAGTTGGACAGCTTGATGATGGAGGTTATCATGTATCTTTTGGAGACTATGCATGGAAGATCACTCGTGGCAGACTTGTGATTGCGAGAGGTGCCAAGGCTGGCCGTCTCTACCCCTTGATTGTATCAGCTTCTTTCCTTGATCATGTTTTGTATGTGGGTTCTATCCCACATGTATCTCTTTGGCATGCTCGTTTGGGCCATATGTCTTTGAAGGGAATGAAAATGCTTTCTAGTTTGCAGTACTTACCGCCCCTTGATTATGCGTATTTTGATTCATGTGAGCATTGTCTTTATGGTAGGCAGACTAGGTCTACACATAAGAAGTTTTGTAGGCCACGCATGAGTGAGCCCTTGGCATTGATACATTCGGATGTCTGTGGGCCCATGCCTTGTTAGTCTATGGGTAGTGCAAAGTATTTTGTTACATTCATAGATGATTTTTCACGAAAAGTTTGGGCTTATCCCATTAAGCTGAAATCTGATGTCTTGGCTATGTTTCAGAGATGGCTTGCATTGGTTGAGAACCAGTCTAGATATAGGCTAAAATGCCTAAGGAGAGATAATGGGGGTGAGTATGTCTCACATGCTTTTGAGCAGTTATGTGATGAGAGGGGTATTAAGCGTCAATTGACCGCCCCCTACACCCCCCCAGAATGGTTTGGCTGAGCAGATGAATAGAACCATCCAGGAGCGTGTACGCAGTATGCTTAGCCATGCAGGCCTACCACAAAGCTTTTGGGCTGAGGCAGTTAGTACAGCTGTGCATGTCATAAATAGATCACATGTGTCTTTGGATGTGAGGCATTTTTCCATGTGCCCAGGGACAAGAGAAGTAAGCTGGATCCCAAGAGTGTCAAATGCATTTTCCTTGGTTATGGGGATGCAGGCGAGATGGTTACCGTTTCTGGGATCCACAGGCGCAGAAAGTCATCCCAGTCATGGTGTAGTCTTCCATGAAGACAAAATGCATAGGCAGCTTGAGAGAGTTGTTGAGATCTGTAGGGCCATATTTTAGGAGGAGCCGAGAGCTCTCGCATAGCCAGTTGGACAGCCTACAGCTGCAAGCAGATGCTCATGGTCAGGATGTTGGACAGGCAACTGGGCACGTAGTAGAGCTTGTCGTGAAACGGTCTACTAGAGACAGATGTCCACCTGATAGATTTCAGCCCGATGCATTATGTCTTGGTTACAGATGTAGGAGAGCTTTTCACTTATGATGAAGCTATGCGCAAGGGTGACAGTCACTCCTGGGAGAGGGCTATGCAGTTGAGATAGACTCCCTGCATAAGAATGACACTTGGGATTTGGTTTTCTTGCCTACGGGCAAGAAGGCTTTGCCATGCAAGTGGGTGTACAAGCTAAAAAGTACCCCTGGACACCCCAAGCCGGCATACAAGGCTAGATTGGTAGCAAAGGTTTAAGCAAGAGCATGGTGTGGACTTTGATGAGGTCTTTTCTCTTGTGGTTAAGATTACCACCCTGTGCTTAGTCTTGGCTTTTGTTGCTCAGCTTGACTTGGATTTATACCAGATGGATGTCAAGACGGGTTTCTTACATGGGGACTTGCATGATGAGATTTATATGGAGTAGCCTAAGGGCTTTGCAGAACCTAGCAGGCAGCACCTAGTGTGCAAATTGAAGAAAAGTCTTTATGGCTTGAAATAGGCACCTAGGGAGTGGTATCATAAGTTTGATGCCTTTATGCAGTCACAGGGCTACAGGAGGAGTGCTATGGATCTGTGTCTTTACATGAAGAAAGCCCGTGATGGTTCTTTATTGATTTTGGTACTCTATGTGGATGATAGGTTGATAGTCGGGAAAGCTCATTATGAGCTAGATACTCTTAAGGCTCAGCTCAAAAAGAGATTTGAGATGAAAAATCTAGGACATGCCGCTCACATACTTGGTATGCACATTAGACACGACAGGCATCAGGGACTCCTCTACTTGTCATAGAGGAAGTACATTCATATTGATAGAAAATGCTATGGTATTCATTCGTAAATATTATGATTATGGACTTATTGAAGAGGCTTGGTTTACCCATTCAAAAGGATATTACAGCTATCCTAAAAATAGCCGACGACAATTTAAGATAATCGAAAGGAATAGTATCTCAAGTATATGCAACAATAGCACATATTGAGTGTGTTTTTTATTTTCATGTTATCCGATTTGTTGGGAGACTAAGCTATCAATTTGCTGCTAGGACTGCCGTGGATACTATACTATGATTGCTTGGTAGATATTATACTTGGTCGATTGATCTTTGGGCATGGGTCGAGGAGAACAATTTTGGATGTTTACCCTAAATGCCCACCACTGAGTGAAAGGGCACCACCTCCCACCATAGAATGGGAGGCACTTAAGGGCACCTATGTCACTAGGACTTCGAGCTCTAATGAGTCTGATGAGGGTTCCACAATAGAGAAGGTCTATCAAGTGTGTTTGAATAAGTTGATAGGGGCAAAAGATTGGATACGTGATGCCAATGTACTAGAGTGGGATCTTGGGGCTCCTAATGATTTCCATCCAATCAAACTCGGTACTATATTATCTAATGATGAGCATGCAAACTATGTATTGCTCCTACATGAGTTTAGGGATATATTTGTATGGGGCTATGATGAGTTGAATGGGATCTCCCCTACTATTTTCGTTCACATGATCCCATTGTAAGAAGGTAGTAAGCTAGTAAGACAAAAGGTTACACAAACGCCTTTTGAGCTGAGAGAGCCTCTTTTAAAGGAATTGATGCATTTAAGGAAGGCAAGTCTAATCTTTCATGTTTAACACACTTAGTGGTGCTCATTGGTTATGATAAGGAAGAAGAATAACAATCAAATCTGAATATGCATAGATTTTAAATAGCTAAACAAGAAGATAGTAAAGTACTACTATCCTTTGCCCTTTTTTATTGACCATATTTAAGACCAATTGGTAGGGCAAGTATTGTACTCCTTCATGGATTGTCTTGCTAGTTATAATCAGATGGTCATAATTGAGGAGGATAAGTTGAAAGTGATGTTAATTACAGTCTTTAGTACCTTTGCATACCATGTCGTGGCTTTTGGCCTATGCAATGCTCGTGGGTCTTGGTAAAGAACGACTAATAAGACATTTGCTAGTATTTCCCCTAGAGAACTTAATATTTTTATAGATGATTTGGGGGTGGCTACCACAACCCATGAGAGACAATTCATTGTTCTATGTAAGTGCTTTGAACATTATCATGACTACTGCATAGCGTTAAATCCTCAGAAGTGTGTATTTGGGGTTCCTTATGGCTTATTGCTTGGTGATGATGTGACTGCGATTGGCATTGCCATTGATCCAGAGAAAATGGCAATAATTGTGGCCATGAGTCCACCCACTAGGCCTAGGGAGGTTCACAACATTGTTTCATTTGTGGGCTATTATCGTCGGCTCATTAATGCATTGGTCGAGCATTCATTACCTTTGACAAATCTCTTGGCCTATAGCCATGTTTTTGAATGGGCTGAACCGTATGTGGAATTATCCAAAATGCCAGTGTCAAAAGCTCCAAAGAGAGGTGAGGTTTTCTATATCTTTATGGCTGCAATGAGGCATAGTATCGGTTATTGCCTATCTTAGATTTGGAAGGTGTAGCTTTATCATCTGATTGCTTTTGCAAGCTAAAAATTAGGCATTTTGGAGCTTTGCTATAGTTTTTTAGAAAAAGTGTATTTGGCTATTGTGTTCGCAACCAATAAGTTTAGACATTACATTCTTTATGAGAAGGTGGTGTTTTTCACCAAGGCTAAGGGTCTATGATTATTGTTTAATAAGCTTCAACCCCATGATCACCTACCCAAGTGGTTGATCTCTTTTTAGGAGTTTGACTATGAGATTTGAAGTAGGCCACTAGAATTGCAGGGAATTGTTGAATGTTTAGTAGATTTTGGTGAGCCTAAGGAAGTGTGGGCTTGTATTAGCGATTGTGAGGATCTATGCAAGATTGATGCAACCTCAATCTTGTCATGGTATGCAGTGATTGCCCATTATCTATCCACATGCAATCCGATGGAAACTCTTTCTAAATTTAAGAAGAGGAAGATTAAGCAATAAGCACTTCGCTTTTCCATTATAGCTAGTGTCTTGTACATAAGGGGATTGGATGAGGTTTATCATTGTTGCATGGTGCCTGATGAGGTACCATTCATTTTAGAGGAATGTCATGACTCAACATGTTTGTTGGACAGCTTACCGCCCAAAAAGCTTTACGTATTGGTTATTGGTGGGTGGCTGATAGTTTTCTAGGATGCTTTTGCATTTGTCAAGCATTGTGATATCTATTAGAGACATGATGGTAGGAAAAATCGTAAGAGGCCGCTAAATCCCATTTTGGTTACCCTTCCCTTTGAGAAGTGGGGCATTGATTTCGTTGGACCTGTGCATCCTTCGTCTACTATACGAAAGCATTATATCATTCTGGCGATAGAATATTTTACAAAGTGATCTAAAGCCCATGCTATGATGAAGGATTATGCCAAGGAGACGACTAGTTTCATTTTGGAGCAAATTGTTTGTCATTTTGGTCCACCTAAGGAGCTTGCATCTGACTGTGGGATACATTTTTTGAATAAAGTGATAGAGGCTTTGACACAAGCTCTAAAGATTAAACATAATAAGACTACGCCTTACAACCCCCAAGCAAACGGGCAATTAGAGGTACTAATAAGTAGTTTGTGGGGATTTTATCTAAGATGGTATTCGAAGGTAAGCGTGATTGGGATAAAAAGTTATATGTGGTTGTTTGGGCTTATAATACACCATTTAAAAGAGCTACATACCACATCCCTTTCAAATTATTACATGGGAAAGAGTTTGCTTTACCTTTGAAGATTGAGTTGCTGATGAAGGTTTTCTCTAAATCATTCGTTGGGTGAAGAGGAAGCATTGCAAGAAAGGTTCACTTCCCTTGCACATCTTAATGAGATTAGATTACAAGCCTTATTACATCAAGAAGTAGGGAAGAAGCAGAAGAAAATATTTCATGATCTTCATGCTAGGAAATATAAATTTGCCAAGGATCAATTGGTCCTATATTATGATGCCCATCAGAGCTATTCCTCCATGGCAAGTTAGAATCCAAGTGGAATGGCCCTTATAAGGTTGTTCGTATAGGAAAGAATGGCTCCATAGCGCTTTTAGTGAATTTGCAAGGGGTAGAGTTCAAATTAAAGTAAATTTCAACAAAGTGAAGCCCTACTATGTATAGGGGCTGATGTCCGAACTTGGTGCCTTTACAAGTCCTTTAGGATTCAACTTAAACTTGCAAAAGGATACCAAGACTATTGGATGGAAAAAGTCATTCCTTATCTTAAGCATCCATATTTAGAGCAGCATTAACACCAAGGCAAATTGATCTTGTGGAGTAAGGGTTATCACATTACTAAGTGGTAAGATAGATCTTTCACGTGGGATATTTGAGTCTATTGCCATCATTGTCACCGGGTTCTTACTTGTATCCCCATTGAGTTTAGTGAGGAAGGAGGGATTGTACCTATCTTACATCCCCTCTCTCGGTTAGACTTTGATTATCATAAGTACAAATAGGTTAATTGTCATGGTTGGTTACATCAATGAAGTCTTGGTTTATACGTTATATTTTGATGGATCTTCTCGAGGACCTACTAAGCATGTGAGTGTAGGGCTTGTCATAAAAGACCCTCACTGTCGAGTGGTTTTGAAAACGGGAGTGTATTTAGGTATCGTTTTTACTAATAGCATGGTGGAATACAAGGCTTTCCTTATGGGGCTGAATCTAGCCAGACCTAGTGGTATTCACCAGTTATTGGTGAAAGGAAACTCATAGTTAGTGATCAACCAATTGAATGGGACCTATAGTGTGAGGGATCCCAGTCTAAGGATATACCACCGTGTAGCCTTGGATATCCTTGAGATCCTTGAGGTAGTGACTTGCTAGTTGATTCCCCGCTACTGGAATCGCTTAGCAGACTCCTTGGCTAATTATGTCTTTATTGAATATGTCTTCCTCAATTGTGGTCCTGAGGGGCTTTTACAAATTTCTATTGATATCAGCCTAGAGCTACTATGGAGATTGCTTGTTGACATGTTCTGTTTTAGCTGCTGATGGTCAATATGGGTTATGAGCCAGGTAGCAATTGACCATCTTTCTATTCTTTCATGGACACATCGAATCGTTCAATGGCATATTGATTGGACTTCCCTTGCCATTTATGTAGGACCCGGTCTTAGCTAATTATTTGATGCATTTAGTGTAGGGTTGAGTAGCCCATTCCCTTTGCCTAGTTTTGTACTTCAGTAGGGTTTATGTGGGGACCAGTGGTTTGCTTTTAGTAGTAGATTGTTGAAAAGTATGCTTTATGGTTGATTTCATTAGGCCAAGAGGGCCATGTGTCTATTTGGTGCAAGTGTATTTAATGGTTCTTTTTTTAGTATTACACTAGACAGGTTTGAAGGAGCACCAAGAGGGAGCCAATTGCGGCATGGAAGCTTTCTATGGCTAGTCCAGGTGATATCTTTCCTTTCCAAGTCATTTTCCCTTAAGCAGGATGTGTTATGTGTATATTGGGGATTTTTCTTTCTTGTGTAGGGGACCGGCAGTCAAGGCATGAAGTCCTAGGATTAGGTTAGGTATGTTTGGGGAGGTTTGAGTAGTTGTCTGCCTCTTGCAAAAACATTATCAGGGCATGTAATGAGTTGTTTTAGAGGGTAGTCCTAGTGACCCTATCCTTCTAGCCTACTAGGGAGCTGGTCCTAGGAATCCATATTAGTTGTGAGACAGTTAGGAAAGCGTGTAAAAAAAGAGAAAAAAGGATAAATATATCTAAAAATATACATAATACGAAGGTGTGTAAAAAGGGCTTCTAACCTCTGAAATAAGAAAATCAAACGAAAGAAAAATTTCAAAGAGCAGATATTCACTGCCTTGCAAAGGCTTGGTAGGTTCTTGAGAACGAGTCCAATGCCTAGTCTTCATGGGGGTGGCATTTTGCCAAAAAGAATATGAGGATGGTTGAAGCAAAAATAAAAGTGAGTAGAAATAAAAAGGAAAATCGTGCTGCCTCACATGAGCTTGGTAGGTTCTTAGGTACAGAGACTAGGGACCGATGCCTTGTTCTCCTTGGGTCATAGTATGCTCAGCTCCCTCTTTCATACCTTGATTGTTTCAAGGGGCTAAGGTGAGAGCTGTGTTGTGCTATGTTTTGTATTTTATTTGTAGTAGCTTGATGGTCTTTATGATTTATGTGTATGTGCAAATCAGCTTGTGGGTTTGATGGGTTGAGTCACCCTATCCTGTCATCGCCAATGAGAGTTGATAATGTAATAAACCAGTTCTCACAGCAAATCAATTAATTGAAAATTCATGATATATACAATTCTTTCAAGAAATACACCATGTTTGTAAAATAAGCATAGCCAAGGTAGCTAAGCTTGAAGTAATGATAGCCTTCGATTTTATCACCAAAAAGGCTAAAAGAATGTGGTTCTTCATCGACAAAATATTTCATTTTATCCAAAATTTTTAGCATACACATCTTTGTAAAATGCTTAATGTCATATTTTGTAAATGCTATTGGCTCATTAGTGGGTCTACACATTTTAATGCCAATGCATACAAAACCTCTCTTCCTTTGGTTTATAAAGCTCAAAGATATAGCCATGTATACACAAAATTGAAAGCCAAAGCCTAAGGTTCAAAAATCATGTAAATGTTCTCATTTTGAATAAAGAAAAGAAAGAAGGAAAGAACAGTCGTGATTGTGGGTGGTTGAGGAAGTTGTAACTTCTCTCTTCCTTTATCAACCCATGCATATGGTCTTCTCTCTCTCTCTCTCTCTCTCTCTCTCTCTCTCTCTCTCTCTCTCTCGCTTGGCACAACTTCTTTCTTGATTCTTGTTCTCTGCTCTTTGTGCTCTACTACAAGATCAATGGAGAGTGAGGGTGAGGATGAAGATGGGGATGTCTTTCATGTATTCCTTTTGTGTGTCAGAACTTAGGCAAGGTTCTTGCAATATTTCATGGCTATGGGCAAAGCCCAAGGCATATACTTTGCATGTTGGAAGTTGGGTTTTGTGGGTGCTTGGAAGGGATTATTCATTGGTGCATTTGCTGGGAGCAAGTAAGCCATGAGCGTTGCAAGGAAAGGAAGCAGGGCGGCAGGGGGCATGGACTCAAGCAATGAAGCAGAGAAGGGTTTGGAAATTCAAGGCGGAAGCACGAGTTTGAACAAGGAGAGGAAATGTTGATGCTTGGCCATTGTTGCTGCTGTATTGATTGGGTGATGAGCTAGAGAAGGAATATGCTACAGGTTCAAAGCCAAGCTTGCGAATTGTGCGGAACAGCATGTGCGGATCTTCAATCTTGCCATGGAAGGCTGTTGGATCTGAGATGAGGAGCACGATGTTGCCCAATGGTGGAGCATGCAAAGATTTCACAAAAGGAAGATGGATGGTGCTTGTAAAGAAGTCGAATACAAATGTTGAAGATGGTACAAGAAGGTGAAATAAAAAATTCAGAGAGAAGGATGGCGATGGAGGAAGTGGAAGAAGCGGAAGCACAGGTAGCGGCGTCCCCCCAACATTGGTAGACTAGTTGTTGCAGATGTGCACATCGAGAGGGGAAGGGGATGGAGGTACAAGGCGGTGTAGTTATTGCTATTACAAGATGAGGAATAATTAAAAGAGGACACGTGGAGCTCACCGGCACTGTCGTGCAGGGGGCTAGCTATTGCAGCATCATCGACATCATACAATAGCCCTTGTGTGGATGGATTTGTTATGAAGAAGACGAAGACGATAACATCTCACCATGCTTCTTCCATCCTCCTTATTATTTTCCTGATCCTTCACCTCTTGAAGGAACCCTCATGGCGGCCACAATTCTTGAATTCTTTCCTTATCTTCTACACACCATAAAACTAAAAGCCAATACATTAAAGCTCAACTAATGAAAGGTAGATATACACTATTGCATGTATCGGGAGGAGCTCTTCAAGATCAAATTTCTTTTGAGGGTGTACAACAAGATCAATCTTTTGTGGGAAAATTAATCCATGGTATTTCCCATGGATTAGTAGACAATGTGCTTCAATGTGGTGCTTCTCATTCCTTCCTTGGCTCAAGATTGTGGGCATACTTGTGTTATTTTGCTAAGGGTATTTTTCCTTGCTCTTTTTGAAGTGAAATTTGGAGATTTTTACAAGTGTTGGTGTGAAGAAAAAGTTAAAGATGAGTGTGAAGAATATGGTGTCTTTGGACGGGTATCGATTGAGGTGGTCCAATTTGAAGTGAAGTGAAGTGAAGGTTTGTAGTTTCTTCAGCAACATATGGTGCTTATTTCAAGGCAAAGTGTATTTTCAAAGTGTTCGCGGGAGCTCACAAGCTAAGTGGGGGAGGAATGATAGCCTTCGATTTTATCACCAAAAAGGCTAAAAGAATGTGGTTCTTCATCGACAAAATATTTCCTTTTATCCAACATTTTTGGTATACACATCTTTGTAAAATGCTTAACTTCCTTTGGTTTATAAAGCTCAAAGATATAGCCATGTATACACAAAATTGAAAGCCAAAGCCTAAGGTTCAAAAATCATGTAAATGTTCTCATTTTGAATAAAGAAAAGAAAGAAGGAAAGAATAGTTGTGATTGTGGGTGGTTGAGGAAGTTGTAACTTCTCTCTTCCTTTATCAACCCATGCATACGGTCTTCTCTCTCTCTCTCTCTCTCTCTCTCTCTCTCTTGCTTGGCACAACTTCTTTCTTGATTCTTGTTCTCTGCTCTTTGTGCTCTACTGCAAGATCAATGGAGAGTGAGGGTGAGGATGAAGATGGGGATGTCTTTCATGTATTCCTTTTGCGTGTCAGAACTTAGGCAAGGTTCTTGCAATATTTCATGGCTATGTGCAAAGCCCAAGGCATATACTTTGCATGTTGGAAGTTGGGTTTTGTGGGTGCTTGGAAGGGATTATTCAAGTAATATCGCCAGGGAAGGCTGAGAATCAAAGATGTAAGTTGCAACATGAATATTCACCTCATGTCAAGGTGGGACATGGTATGCACCCCATCTCTTGGTGGCTAAGAGCATGCACCCTCTTAGTTGGTGGGAGGAAGGAGCCTCAAAACATGTATTGTTGAAAATGGCAAAAAGATATCTCACAAGTTTCATCTTCCCCTTTTATACTTAACCCTAGCCTCCTCTAGACTAAAGTGACTTATGCTTTATTACAAGCCATCCCGGCCTAAAAGAGCTTTGTCCTCAAAGCTGAATTGGGAATAAATCACAAGGATGATTACAAAGATAGCTTGAAGCATTTGAAACTCATGCTGAAATAAAGCTCCATGTTGATGAAGATTATAGAAGTTGATGAAGATGGACCACATAAATGGAACAAGTTGCTGTAAACTGTCCAAAACAGGTTGTAGTACAAAAATGGATCATATCTGGAGCTAGAAGTGGTCAATTTCCATGTTTCAGATATAGAAATGTAGAGGATGACATATAGTATCCAGCCATGTCTTAAAAATTGAAGTTTGAAGCCAATAAGACAATTTACTTTGTCATAGAAATTTAATACAACAAGCTGTTTACTGCTCTATTTATGAATTGTCCTCTTGTTGAAGCCATGGAAATTGTTCCAAATATGATGTTTGTCGCCATGAAAACTCTTTCATAGGCAAACCCTTCCATTTGATAAGGTATTCAACAAGAATACAGTTCCTTAGAATCTTCTCCTGCTTGCCAACAATCTTCTCGAGCTCATATATGATTAAACCATCATCATCCAAGGGAGGTAAATTTTCAAGAATTTGAATTTCAAGTCCCACATACTTTTTAAGTTGAGACACATGAAAGACATCATGTATTCTTGTGTTGGAAGGTAAGTATAGTTGATAAGCAAGATCCCCAACTCGCTTGATAATACGATAAGGGCCATAAAACCTATGAGTAAGTTTGTTGTGTCCTCCTTTAAGAGAAGCATAATGTGACTTGGGAACCTTCAAAAATACCCATTCATCTTCCTCAAACTCCACATGTCTTCTTTTCTCATCCACATAGACCTTCATTGTCTCTTGAGCTCTATGAATGTTGTCCTTGCATTGCTTCATAAGGGCCTCCATCTTTTATAACTCCTCACGGGCTTGTGGATTTACATCTTCATGAAACAATGCGGAAGGTACTTGTACTTTGTAGCCATATAAAGCCTCAAAAGGAGACATGCCAATGCTCATATGGTAAGTATTGTTGTAGTGTTGAGTGTTGAAATGACTTGTTTTTTGGCTGATTTTTGTTGTTTTTGAGAGCTGAATGGTTGATTTTATGAGATGATTGATTGGTTTGGAAGTGGGTTGAGAGTGTTTTGGATGATATTGATTGTGTTTTGGAAGTTCATGATGTTTATCAGTGGTTCTGTGATGTTATGATAAGTTCTGATTGGTTCTGTATACCTTCTGTATAGCTTCTGTTTTCTTCTGTTTTGTTTTGATTGTCTTCTGTAAGGAGGGATGGAGTATTGATTGATAAAGATTGAGCTCTTGTGAAAGTTTATTGAATGGTTTGTGAGAGTTTGGAATGGTTTGAGTATGAGTTATGTGGTTTTGATGACCTTCTCTAGGTCTTCTATCTCTGTTCTGTTCTGTACTGTAGCTGTTCTGGTACTGTTCTGTGACTGTTTTGTATGCTTCTGTATGTGTTATGTAGAATGTATGTGTAGCTTGGGAAATTTTTCTAGCCTTGGAAAGAGGTGAATACAAGTGCAAAAGAGCTGAAAGAAGTGAAAGAAGTAGCTGCTGAAGACTCAAGTGAAGACTAGAGTGAAGTGACAGTAGTGAGCTGTGAAAGGATACTGTAGTGGCTCTGGTGACTCTTCATATCAGACATACCTCTTGAGAGGGGTATCCACGACCTAAGAAGGATTATTGAGAGATTGTAGTGAGGATATGATGTATTATTGATGGAGAGAGAGAGAGAGAGTCAGAGATAGTCAATTCTACTGAAACAGAGTGATTGTATATGAGAGATTGAGAGAGAAGACTATGAAGATATTGAAGATGAATACTATGTGATGTATTTCCATTCAAAGATGGTGTATTCCTTTGCTTTCTTTGTTCTATTGATGGATTTTGTGAAGATATTGAAGAATATGGTTGATTCTATCAAATCCGTGGGAGATCTACATTATGCTGTATGAAGATTTGTTGTGCCTGGTATTCTTTTCTTCATTGTGATCATATGAAACATAATAAACAAGCTTGTTGATGTTACAAGATAGATTTTCTTATAAGAGAATTCCCTTTTCCTTGGTGTTCCTCTTGGGGCTCCATGTTTTTGGTGTGCAGCCGGGGAAACTTGCCATCAACAAGCACTAGAAGAGGCTGAAAATGAAGGAAATGGCATTGCCAAGAAGAGAAGAATTCAATGGATGTTTGTAAAGTTCCTTCTTCCACTGAAGAGTTGGAATTTCTCATAATCAGAGGCACTTTCCACAAAAAGTTCATCCCACAATGGCGGAAACACATCACCATCATGATGCATGCTCTATGTGGTGGATAATTTCCTCTTCCTGTTGAAGCAACAGAAATTTGCATCTTGGTGGCAAACTGTTTGGGAACAAATTGAAGAGCAGAACAGAGAGAATGACCATACATGGAAGATTTGGCATTCATTGAGAAGTTTCCAGACATCATCACAAGTGGGAGATTGTGAAGAAGCTTCAGGAGTCTTGGTCTGTAGAGGTTCACAAAGACAAGAAGGAAAAGAGTTGGAATTTGTTCGTAGATGCTCAATAGCAAGATACGTGGGATGCTTGGTGCACTGATAACCTTCTGTTTGTTCAATTGGCAACCCACTGGAAGTTGGTAGACAGAGTGTTCTTTACAACATACACTGTTGAAGCCATCAGAAGCTGGCATTACTATGATGATGGCACCGCCACAATGCTTAGACGTATGCATTTTGACACCTTCAGAACCGAATACCTTCCTCTGTGCAGTGGCATGAAAGCAGAATTCAGAGACGTTGAAAAGGAAGAAGTAGAAGAAATGTTGGCAAGAGAGTCCTTCAAAGACTGAAGCCTTCTGTTAACCCTTTGTGGAGCACTAACAACTTAGTGGAGCCAACCCCCTGATGAATGACGCAATAAAGAGGCAAGCGTTAGAACGAGTCCAGAGGTACGTGAGAAGAGAGAAAGCAAAAATCAAGGCTGAGAACGAGCTCGCAGCAGAAGCCGCCTTTGACGCCCTTGCGAAACTATTTACAGAAGTCCTGGAAATATTGATGACAGGCCAGCGAATGTAGTTCCATTGCCAGTTTTTAAGGGAGAGTACAATGAAGACCTTGATCTTCATGTAGCAGAGTTTATGGTAGCATGTGTGGCTAATAATGCCAGAACCCTTGAGCATTGGTTAGCAATATTCCCCGCCACTTTCAAGGGCGCGGCGTTTCAGTGGTATGAGAGACAAGCAGCAGGAACTTTTGGCACATGGGACGACCTGAAGTTGGCCTTCCTCACTAAATTCAGGCGTGAAGGTTTTGAAGAGCGAATGCGAGAGGAATTTATGAACCTAAGTCAGTCCTCTGGAGAAAGAGTAGAAGCTTATGTCTCACGAATGAAATCCATCTTGAAGAGATGGACTAACCATAATCTAGATGATGGCATTCAGAAGGGGGTGTTTCTCAGAGGATTACAACTAGAAGTCCGTAAGTTTGTGGAGCTGCAAAGACCAGCTACATTGCAAGCTGCAATAGAAGGTGCAAGACTGTACGATGAAGTGGAAGCTAGATTGGTGATGAATCTAGGAAGAGGAGTCCTACCTCCTCTGATGCCAGGAATGATGTACCCACCAAATGCAGTCCCAGGGACTGTCCCCTACCCTTACCAACAGATGCCCCTAGTATCATAGTACAGTGCACCAAATCCACAGTGGCCACAATCAATGCCTCAAATGATGGTTCAACCACAACAACACTGGTCCCAACCAATTTCCCCGATGCCAAATCAGCAGTAACAGTGGAACCCTACCAACTGGAGCCAACATCCAACAGTTCAAACAGGAGCTCTGAATCAGAATCAGAACAGAGACTCCTCTGTGCTAGCCCAACCTGTTTATGCAGTGATTACAGAGACTCCTCAAAACCCTCCTGCCAGTACCTTAGGAGGAGAAATCTTGAAGGATTACTTATCCAAATCAGTTGCAAATATAAAAAAGGAGTTGATGGATGTGATTATAGAACAGCTACAGACGCTGAAAGTGAATACTGCCAGTATATCCAATGTGGCAGGAGCAGGAAGAGATGTGATGCGGTCAAATACTTGGTGCGGTAAGTGTCATCAAGTAGGCCATTTAGCCACTGAATGCACACGAAAACCAACCATTCCTGGAGCCTTCTGTTCCTACTATTTGCGGAAGAACCATACAGAGGACATTTTCTCTCTGAAGGAGATGCATGATAGGAGAAGGAAGGAAGAAGACGCAAGATTCAACTTGTTGGAATCCAAAATGATAACACAGGATATTGGACCCAAGCCTAGGGAGTTTGGTTCTAATTTCGGACCTAGAAGATTTCCTTCTCAAAGTTACAGAGGAAGACAGTCTGGTGGTGGTCAGAGATCAGAAGTGGAGTGTTACAGATGTGGAGAAAAAGGACACATCTCACCAAATTATCCAAATCCCAGAAGGTCAGTGGATTATAAGCCCTTATGCAGTCGATGCAAAGGAGAAGGCCACATTGCAAAAGACTGTCCAAGCCCAGCCCTAGTGAAAAACAGTGCTACTGATAGTCCGGCTAAGGCCCAAGAGCCTACCTCCAATTTAGTGGAATTGGAAGTTGCTGCCATCACACATGCAAAGAAGAAGGAACCACCTATCCAGAAAGAATAATCCTCCTACCAGAACAGTGAAGTTCAATCTTCCACCAGAAGAACAGAATAGAACAAAGCCTGAAAGTGCCGTACAGAGCACTACAGTGCCACAGAGAGTTACAGAGACAGTTCTAGAGACAGGACCAGAGGTCCAAGAGACAAAAGAGGCGGAGGTGCCACAAGGGGCAGAAGAAGTTCCCATGATGCCTTTGTTGGAAGAAAGAGGGAAAATGAAAATGGGTGTTGCCCCATTCCCTAACCGATTATAGAAGCCAGTGGATCCTATTAAGGAATACGATCTGGTCAGAGATCTAGATACCTTTAAACCAAACCTCACATTTCGACAATTATTGATGTTGTCTCCTAGTTGCCAAAAAAAGTTCAAAAGTATACTGACAAGAAGACGTGGCTTAAGGATTGCTCCCTTAACAGCAACAAAGGCCAATAAAGCTTCAGCGTCTATAAAAGAAGTGGATGTGGCTAATGCCTTCCTAGATCCGGGTACCCCAGAGACTGGCGTGTGGATAGAAGGCTGCTTCATTGCAAATGCACTGATTGATGGTGGTTCATCAGTGAACGTTATGATGGATGTGACAATGAAGGATCTAGGCCTGCAAGGTGTACAACCAACCCAATGGCTCATCAAACTGGCGGATCAGAGCAGAATCAAGCCTTTGGGCATTCTCCCATATGTGAAGACTATCGTGGCTGGAAAAGATTATTGGCTAACCTATCTGGTGGTGAAGCCAAACTCTTATGGTACATCCTACCCTCTGTTACTGGGCAGACCATGGCTTTTTGAAGCCTAAGCAAGGACGGATTGGTTCAAAGGAACCTTGACCTTGGGTAGAGGACCCAATAAAGTGGTGCTGAAGCTATATGGTTCTCAAAAAGGACATGGATCCACCTCCTTGGAATTATCTTCTGACTCGCCTAATGAGGCTACAGATGGAACATCAGCATATGAAGATGCTATCGAACAGATCCTTCCCAAGAAAACAGTGGCACGTTCCTTAACAGTGGACACTGTAAGCCAATTCCCAAAAGATGCAAAGCCATTATCAATGGGTGAATACTTCATGCCTGAACCAGAAATGACTTCTGAAATCACTTCTGACAGTGAGATAGAAGCATGGATGTACTGCTCTCCCTGTTACATGGCCATAGCAGAGACAGAGACAGAGACAGAGACAGAGCCAGAGACAGAGACAGAGACAGAGACAGAGACAGAGACAGAGACAGAGCTAGAGACAGAGACAGAGACAGAAGAGGATGGATATGATATGGACGAAGAAGGTTATGAAAGCGAGACGGAAGAGTCTATCCCACCCGAAGAGGATATATATGAAGAAGAAGTTCCAGAAGCATCAGGAGCAGACGAGCTCATGCTATGGGACAGAATGGAGATGGTACCATTTGGTCTGGTAAATGGATCTTCTCATATGCAAAATCTTTATAAGAAATGGATTAAGAAGAATAAGCCATCTTTCAGCAGTGGCTCATACCGTCCTAACCCATCCTTGCCAAAGAAAGATGATGATGATGCACCGTGCCAACAAGCACTAGTCTCACAAACCCAACAGGCATCAGAGGGTCCCTGTTATGTGACGTTCTTGGATGTGTCATCAGAAGACGAGTCTTCAATCCAAGAGGTAATTAATCTTGAAACCAAGCCCGAAACGGCTCTAATCCCATTTCAACATCTTAAGGAGCACCCTAAGTCTCCACCAAAAGAAGAACTTGGTTCTAGTGGGACATCAGAAGAGGA
This sequence comes from Lygodium microphyllum, assembly GCF_053477565.2. Taxonomy (NCBI): domain Eukaryota; kingdom Viridiplantae; phylum Streptophyta; class Polypodiopsida; order Schizaeales; family Lygodiaceae; genus Lygodium; species Lygodium microphyllum. The sequence continues at coordinate 12,647,463 of NC_141163.1, read as the reverse complement.
CACCACTCCCTTGAAGGAGTCGGATCTGTACCCAGAAGCAGTCCATGGGACCTTCATCCGTGAAGTAGAAGGTGAAAGGCAGTTAACTTTTGTGGATGCAGATGGCACTGAACGCCACTTGAAGGTGGGTAGCAGCCTCCCAGAAGAGAAGTTGTCAACTTTGTACAACTTGTTGAAAGAAAATTTGGACGTGTTTGCGTGGTCCTACAAAGACCTAAAGGGGATTGATCCCACAATATGTCAGCATCATATTGACTTGGAGCCTGATGCTAAGCCCGTACGGCAACGACAGAGGCGAATGAACCCGAATTATTCCACATTGGTGAAAGCAGAGCCGCTGAAGCTTCTGGAAGCCGAGTTTATCTATCCAGTCGCAAATAGTGAATGGGTTTCACCCATCGTGGTTGTACCCAAGAAGAATGGCAAATTGCGAATATGTGTTGACTTCCGAAAGCTTAATTCCAAGACGAAGAAGGATCACTTTCCTATTCCTTTCACAGTCCAACTGTTGGACACAGTGGCAGGACATGAGCTTTATTCCCTTCTGGATGGATTCAGCGGATATAACCAAGTGCAGATAGCAGAAGAAGACCAGTCCAAAACAACCTTCACCATAGAATGGGGGACCTACGCTTACCGAGTGATGCTATTTGGGCTTTGCAATGCCCCTGCTACTTTCCAGTGAGTCATGATGGCCGCATTCCAAAATCATTTGCACGATTTTATTGAGGTATATTTGGATGATTTCTGTGTCTATAGTTTGATCCGAGAACACTGGGGACACCTGGAACAATGCTTTGATCGATGTCGGGAGTATGGGATTTCCCTCAACCCTGACAAATGAATCTTTGGGGTCTCTTCTGGAGTTCTGTTGGGCCACATTGTCTCTGCACAAGGGATATCAACAGACCCTGTAAAGATCGAAAAGATTGCAGCTCTGACAGCACCCACCAACTTCAAACAATTGAGGGGATTCCTAGGCCATGTGGGTTACTACATAAGGTTCATAGCTCATTTCGCAACAAAGGCAACCTCCTTGCACAAGCTTCTAAGGAAAGATGCATAGTTTACTTGGACGGAAGAATGTGACAAAGCCTTCACCACTCTGAAGTAGTGTCTGATTGAGGCACCCATTCTGCAACCTCCTGATTGGACGAAGGAGTTCCATGTACACACTGATGCATCCATTGAAGGTTTAGGCGCAGTTCTCTGCCAGAAGGGCTCCTCGAAGTTGGATCAACCGATCTATTATGCAAGCCGAAAAGTCACTGATAGGGAATGGAACTATACAGTGACAGAGCTGGAGTGCTTGGCAATGGTGTTTGCCCTAGAAACGTTTCGCCACTATCTCCTATCCACCCACTTTAAGTTTTATGTGGATCATGAGGCCCTGTCCTTCCTGATGAACAAAGCGGATGTGAAAGGACAAATGATGAGATGGCTCCTTCTATTCCAGGAGTTCGACTTTGAGGTGATTACTAAGCCTGGTCGTTCCCATGTTCTAGCTGATCATCTGTCGCGTATCCCACAAACTGCAGACGAGGAGCAAGATGATCCAGACCTCCTTGATGCTTCCCTATTCTTGGTAGAAACTGTAACTCCCTGGTATGCAGACATTGCCAATCTATTGGCAACCCAACAGTATCCTCATGGCATTTCTAGTCGGGAAAGGAAGAAGCTTATGCTAGAATCAGCCCCCTACACCCTGCTAGGTGGTGCATTGTACAAGAAAGGCAATGATGAAGTGCTCAGAAGATGTGTTGCAGGAGATGAGATTGGGATTGTTTTGAAGGCTTGCCATGACGAGCCATGTGGAGGCCACTTTGCAGGAGAAGCTACAGCCAGGAAGGCTCTGCTATAGTAGGATACTGGTGGCCTACCATTCATAAGGATTCCTATGATTACTGTAAAAGATGTGATGCTTGTCAGAGAATGGGGAAACCCACAAAGACAAGTGCCATGCCACTGCAACCTATCCTTCCCCTAAAGCTGTTTGAGAAGTGGGGAATCGACTTCGTAGGTCCAATCGATCCTCCCACCAGAAGAAAACAGAACCGATACATCCTCGTATGTACGGATTATGTCACAAAGTGGTGTGAAGCTAAAGCCCTAAAGCGGGACGATGGTAACAGCGTGGCCCTGTTCATGTATGAGAATATCATCACCTGTTTTGGCAATCCCTTAGAGCTCGTAAGTGACAGAGGCACTCATTTCCTTAACAAAGTCATGGAAGAGTTGACAGAGTTGTATAAGATCCGCCATCGCAAGTCTACTCCTTATTACCCCAGAGCCAACGGCCAAGTCGAAGTCACGAATCGCATTCTTTGTTCGATTCTGACAAGAACAATTGCCGCACATCGTCATGATTGGGATGATCAACTTACAGAGGCCCTTTGGGCGTACAGAACCTCCCATAAAGCAGCAACAGGACAGACACCCTTCCAGCTGGTGTATGGTACAGAAGCTGTTTTTCCTGTTGAACTGGAATTACCCTCTTTGAGAGTGGCTATCAAAGAGCGTTTGGGGGACAATGATTCACTACAATGCCGTCTCCTGCACTTGAAATGTTTAGACGAAATTCGTAGGATGGCTCTACAGTGCATGGAAGCCACGCAAGCTCGACGCAAGGCTTACCATGACAGCTTCATCAAGCACAAGGAGTTCAAAGAAGGTGATTTGGTCCTAGCCTATGATTCCTGATTTGGCAAGTTTCCTGGCAAGCTCCAACAGTGGTGGATGGGCACATATAAGGTACTTGCTGTCAACCCTAATGGCTCTATCCAAGTGCAGACTGTTGATGCCTCTGATGATCCCTTCCTGATCAATGGATATCACCTGAAGAAGTACTTCCCTCCTTGGGGATCTTGACAATCACGGTCACCTGATCATTTCCCTCGTTGGCACGGCACTATACTTCTTATGATGCTACTTCTGATAGCCGTTCTTCAGCCACTCTTGATGAGGTGGACGCAACCCTCTGTCCCCTCAACCCTACCTTCCAGCCTTGATATCTTATTCTCTATTTTCCACCAGTGACAGTGGCGAGGTTGGTTCTGATACATGGTCTTTCTACCATTTCCTTATTTAATTCGAAGAGAAAAAAAAAAAGAAAAAAAAAAAGAAAAATATACATATCGGTCATGGGAGAAAATGACTTAGGTTCCTGTCATGCCGACCTATTCTTCGAGAAAAGGTGAAAACACCCTTAGGAATAGGGGAAAAAAAGAAAAAAAAAAGAAAGAAAAAAAACCAAGAAAAAAAAGAAAAAGAAAAAAAAACAAAACTGTTGTGGGAGAAAAGGAAGCAATTCCTTGTCATAGCAGGCCTCGTTCCAAGAAAAGATGATAAACACCCTTGGGCGGGAAGCTGGCTGTGGAAAAGGTGGCAACACCCAGCAGTCCAGAAAGTGGATTCATTAATTGATATCCCCAGGATCCAATTCCGAAGCTGCCTCCCTTGGTAGGCTGTGTTCTGGGTCTTTCTGCAGAGTGGCTAACTGTCCTCTAGCAGATGACATGTTCCTATCCAACCCAACGTTCGATTTGATGGCTACCTCCCTAGGTATGCCTCTTCAGCAACAACTAATGACACGATCTTCATCGACAAACAATCGAGTGATGTGAGCTTTCATCCTAACCGGATGGGGAAGTGAGTATGGATTGCCCTCTATATCTATCAACAGAGAGTGAGACAGAGGGTGGGGCGAGTGACCAGTCTTTTCCCTTCAAATAAAATGAGAGGTGAGCAGTGTGAATGAAGTGTTGCACGCATGGGATGGGCCTCTCAATGCACAAAGCACAATTTGTTTCTGTACACTGCACTATAAGGCTCCGTGGCCTTCCTTCTTGCACCGTATGCCAGCACAGGGTGGGGTGCACAGTTGCACCATCGAATGCGCACAAGGCATACAACCTTTGCATAAGTGACTGTGAGGATTACATCAATAGGTTTCAGGACATGGTTGCCCTCCTGTATCTATCAACAGAGCGTGAGACAGAGGGTGGGCTGAGTGTGACTGGAGTTTCTTCAATCAATTACCGAGAGGTGAGATTGAGGGACGTTACGACACTTGGAGTCAGGTATGTTCCCGTTTCCCTATGCACCCACGAGATGGGTCTTTGCCGTCAACACAAGACACGTTACCCTGTTCTGTACACTGCACTGTAAGGCTCCCTTGCCGTCCTCCTTGCACTTATGCCAGATGGGTTCGACACACTAATGCACCATCAACTGTGCACCCTGGCATATTCCTTTTGCACCATTCCCCCTTGTCGATTCCTCAACCGGGTATGCGATATGGGTTTCAATCATTCTTCCTCGAGTGATATTAGTTATGGGGCGAGTGACAGTTCTTTCATTCCATTTGAGTGATTGTGAGTTGAGTGCAATATCCCTCATCATCGACAAATTTCCTACGATCCCTTCAATCAGCCACCTCACTGGGTGCTGCCGCGTGGTCCCTGCCATGACAAACGTGTGCCAAGAAGATGCCTTGGTCCCTCATGCCGCCAACAACAACATAGGACATGCCATCGACAATCAACTGTGATCCTCAACAACCTGGGCCAAGTTTTTCTAACCCTACACCTTCTGTTTCTCAGTGACGTTCATGTTTTAAGTGTGGGGACATTAGTGGATGGTCTGTGGCGTGGTCCTAGGTCCATGCTGCTCGGTTAACCCTATCCGTTAAGGTCTTAAGTGTGGGGATGCGTCCCTGCGCGTTTATATTGCATACCCTTCTGCATATGCCTCAACCTGCTAATGCATTTATGCCATGCCTTGCTGTTACCCTGATGGGGTCCCTTCCCACCCAACAGTTCATTTTCCACCCACCCTTGGGGCTGTTCCCTTGCAGTTCTCCTTCATTCCTTGATTTTGAGGTCCTGCCATGTGAATGCATCCTACGTTCACCTAAGTCCAAATCCAACCTTGTACCCCTTTTCCTCCCTCTAAACTGACCATTTTTCCTTTTTACCTACCCCTGTTCTGGTGCACAGTTTTTGAGTTATTAATTTTTGAAGCATTTTGCGCAAATTAGTCGGTTTGCCATATGAACACACTTTTCTTACTTCAGAATGGTGATTTGACATTATAACCCTGACAACCACTTTCTCCTTGACATTTTTCCTTTTTACTCCGAGTCATTCCGATGCACGGTTTGTCCAAAATTAATTTTCCGGTTTTTCGAGATTTTTTTGTGCGTCTTTTTGACATTTTTCCATGTGAACCTGCCCTGTTTGCATCGGAATTCCAGTTTGATTTGACAGACGTGTCCCCCGTGCCTTCCCCCACCTTTTTCCTTTTTCCTCCACCCTTTTTTGACTTCTGGATTTTTACTTATTAAATTTTAAATGAGTTTTCAGGCGTATTTTTGGTGTCTTTTGCATGTGAACCCCTCCTAATTCCACCAAAACTGCAGTTTAATATGACAACCCTATGCCACTCCTTCTTGCGGAGATTTTTCCTTCTTACTGCATGTCATTCCGGCGAATGGTTCGGCCAATATTAATTTCCGATCCCATTTTCGGGTCTGTTTTTTGGGTTTTTCCCATGTAAACGCGTATTCTCTCAGTTAGAATTATGTTTTGACATAATAGGATAATCGGGCATGCCTTTCTACACATTTTTCCTTTTTGTTGCACCTCGTTCCGATGCATGGATTTTCCGATATTAAATTTTAATGGTGTTTTTAGACCCGTTTTTTGTGATTTTTGCACGTGACCGCCCTTTACCCCCCTCGGAACCCCCGTTGCACATTTTTTCTGTCTTCCCCTTGTCGTTCTTTCCACTTTTTGTTTTTACAACATTTTGTTTTGACATCCGGATTGGAAGTTATTAAATTTTCTTTATTTTTATGTGTTTTTACGCGCCCGCCCCGCGCGTGAACGCGCCCGTTTTCAATTTTACGCGTCTTAACGTGCCCCGGTCGCATTCGCGTGCCTCATGCCCGCAGTCAAGCGCCTTTTCAATCCTGTCACGGCAAATTTTTTTTACCCCCGCCCCGCGCACACGCCCGGGACGGGGGGGTACGCCTCCTTTGTGGGCATCCCGCCCACTAACCCTTACCCCATCCCCCTATGGGCACCCTCCCATGGGCCCTGCCCCTTCCCTATGCCCCCCTTCCCATGGGCCCCTGCCCATACCACTCCCATCCCCCTATGGGCACCCCCCCATGGGCCCTGCCCCTTCCCCATACCCTTCCCTATCCCCCCCACCCTTCTCTCTCCCCGACCCCTCCCCACCCCAACTACCTCCCTTCTTTCTTCTCCCTTCCTCCTCTCCCACTCTTGCGTGTCCCCCCTACCTCCCTCCATTTCCATCTTCTTCTCTCCCCTCCTCCTCCTCTGTTCCATCCTCCTCCCCTTCTTCTTCTTCTCCCTCTCTTTCCCTTCTTCTCCCCTCCTCCTCTTCTCCTCATTCTCTCCTCTCTCCTCCCCGTCATTCTCCCTCCCTTCTTTCTTCTCTCTTCCTCCTCTCCCGCCCTGCCTGCTCCTCCCCTCTCCTTCCGCTCCTTCCTCTTCCTCTTTCCCTCGTCCTCCTTGGCGACACCTCGCACTCCAGTTGCAGCGTCCGCCCGTGCTCCAGTCGTCTGCCCCGCCACGATTGCCGCCTCGCGCTCCAGTCGCAGCGCCCGCCCCTGCTCCAGTCGTCTGCCTCGCCACGACTGCCGCCGAGCCGCCTTTCGCAGCGCCCGGCCCTGCTCGCCTCGTGCTCCAGAGCCCCTGCCCTCGTCGTCTGCCCCGCCACGATTGCCGCCCCCGCCTCCTACGCCTCTGTCCTGCTGCCTCCCACGTGCAACAACCCCCCCCCCCTGTAAGCCCCCTGTCCCACGCTGCAGCCCCGCTGCCTGGCTGCACCACCGCGATTCCCTCCATCAACCCCCGTCCCACCCGTCGACACCCTCGTGGCATCGACCCACGCATCGGTGTGTACGCGCGCGTGGGAGCTTGCGGTTGATCGTGTGATTGATCGTGCGCGGGTGCGGGACTTTGATCGTCGGTTTTGCTGACACGTAGCTGCCACGCAGCTTATTTCTGGGTATTTTCCCAGATTTTTAATTCACACACCCGCACACCCTTTTAATTTTTTTTTTAAAAAAAAACATTGAAAAATTCAAACAAATCATTAAAAAACACATAAAATTCTGAAAAACATTCCAGAAAATCTAGAAAAATTCCTATTATTTCTGCAATTGCCTTTTTTTAAAACTTGTAAATTTCCAGAAAAAAAATTTCAAAACATTTTAAAATTCCATATTCTTAAAAAAAAAACCCAAAAATTTGAAAAAAGTCATTAAAAAGGCTAAAAAATTCCAAATTAATTTCTGAAAAATTCCTAACACTTCCAATAACAATTTTTCTTATTTTTGGCATATTTTTCTAAGCTGTCAATATTCATTTCACACCTAAATTCCTTAAAAATACAAAAAATAATAATAATAAACAACATTTTTCATCCAAACACAAACTAAACATCTAGAAAAAAATCCAGATATTTTTGTATTGTGGAGAGCGCATTCGTTGCATTTCCATACACCCAGTACCAGGTATTTTCCCTTTTATTTGTTATTTTTTCAGCTACCTTAAAACCCATGGTTAACATAAAAATAAAAAACAACCAAAGAGAGAGAGAGAAAAAAAAACAAACACTCAAAGAATTAAAAAAAAAAAGAACCCTCAACACCACCATGGCATGCACATTCGCGCTAAACACACCATATTTTTAAATTAAAATAAACCAGCCGTTCACTTAGCACGCGCTAAGTGCGCTAACGAGGCATTTTAATTTTTAATTAAAATGAACCAGCCGTCACAAGAGCACGCGCTGGCAAAAAATTTGCTCCACATCACCTTAATTTGTAATCAATGAACTTGCATTTAGAGACCCAGTCTGGGTATCGAAGTCCGGGATTCGAATTAAAGCACCGTTTTCACCTAATAATTGGTAATTAAATTTTTAAGAAGGAACCGCCATTTTCTTGCTAGGGTTTATCACTTAATAAAAATTCACCCATTTCTTAATAATTTATTAAAATGCACATTTCATTAAATTAATTTCCCACTCACTACACTTAATTCCCCTTTTTAACGAACCCGTTTCGTGAGATGGGTATGCGCAGTCATTGGAGTTATTTCCATGGTCAAACACTGGTTTATCCACGATGTGGTCTTGATGTGTGTAGGTTGTGGTGATGTTTTGGTTTAGTATCTTTGTTACGATTAAGGGTACGGTGTGTAGTTTTTTCTTTTATTACCTGATACGGGGTTTTGGGTGTTTGTCTGATGCATAGCATGAAGCTTTCGGTCGCATATGTCTAGAGGTCATGTCGAATTTTTTCTAGGTTGTGGTTTGCTTGGGGTTAGTTGGTCGAGTCACGTTTTATTGTTTTGGTTGTTCTCTTATCCTTGGTTTTTTGTATGTTGCTTTGCAGGCATTCTCCTTGATTGTCTGTGTTTGTGGTGTATGTGTAACAATCTGAATGGCGCTTTCTCACGCTCCTCCCCCTATCCAGTACGTCCCATTAGTTAGTAGGGATTACTCTTCCCTACTCACTTTTGAGCCTCTCACAAAGGTGGGACTCGCTGCTTTTGTGGCTACTTCCTTTCCATTGCTTCCAAAGGATCCATCGTTGTGTGATGAGTTTTTGGCCTCCTACAGCAAGAAGTCGGGACTAGTCTAGGGAATTTCTATGACTTTGACGCCTCGAGGCCTAGGGAAGGCTCTGTCTCTTCCCTCCAAAGGTGAACCTTTTGTTACCACTCGTCAGCTTTTCTCTAATGAAGAGATTTTGAAGCTGTTACAAAAACAGACAAGGGAAATGCTGGATGTTAAGAAGGTGATCAACTCTTCAGGAGTTTCCTTTTTCATGATCACTGATCCCGTATGAAAGATGGTCTGTCAGTTTCTCCAGGATAGGTTTATGCCTGCCAAAACGCCATCCCAGTACTTGTCCAAAGAGCTTTTCACAACTTCCAGGACGGTGTTGAAAGGAGTCGCTATTGATTGGAGCACTTACCTCCTCACTAAAATGGATCAACATTTCGTCAAAGTCAGCAGGGGTAATGTTACCAATGTCACCTATGGATCATACTTGTCTGCCTTCTTGACCTATTCAGGTTTACAGAAGAGTGTGCCTCCACCTCCTCCATCAGATCCAGTACCTCCTCCTCCACCTTCAGATGAGTCAGAACCCATTGATATAGAGGATGATGATTCTCCGCCTCCCCTGGTCATACAGCGCAAACACTTGAAGCGGGTAGGGGATAAAGCTCCTTTAGTACTTCCTTCAGTGCCCATTCCTGCTACCTCTGGCAGTGATCTCCCTTGGTATCTCACTTGTAATAACCTATTCAGAGCACATCGAGAAGGTTCGTTGGACATATCAGTTCCCTCACTGAACAGTCTAGTCTCAGGAGATGCAATTCCTTTCCTCTGTAAAGATATTCAGAGTTCCATTGAATTGTCAGTGACAGCCTGTGTTCAACAGCTGTACGCTTCCTTTTATGAAGAACTCATGCAGTCTAAGGACTAGTTGCATAAGGCAACATTCGAGTTAGCTTCTGCTAAGGATACCCTAGCAGATTTGTTTAAGTAGATGGAACAACAAACCCAACTGGTTGCAACCCAAAGAGATGAGATATCTTCTTTGAAGATCCAGTTACTAGAGGCTCAATCAGAGGTTACTAGCCTTTCAAAGGAGAAGGAGAGGATGTCCAGAGAAGCGCAGGAGTTCCAAACTCTTTTAAATGACAAATTTTCAGCCTTATAGACTACTAATGACACAGTGGAATCCCAAGCCTCCCAAATCAAGCACTTGCAAGATCAACTGGCCAAGTCACGGTCTGTTCCTCCAAGCCCTAATGTTCCCTTGATTCCTTCTCTCTCACAGCAGGACTTGGCTGCTCTTTAGAGACAGGCTACCTTGTGCCCTCTATTCCAAGATAAAGTGGAAAGATTGCAATCCAGAATGGATTTGTTATGGTCTACATTTGAGCAGTTTCAGGAATATGTTCCACCAGACCATTTTTTCTTTATCCACTACCACTTACAGAAGTTGGCCTTCTACATGAAGCTTTCCACGATGGATTTACCTCTTCCAGAGGATGGATGGAGTAGGGCTTGGTCTACTGAGTTGCTGACAGAGGTAGTAAGGATGGTGTTTGAAGATTCTGTCACGACAGATACCATGTTGATGTCATATATATATCTACGAGGAGACTTGTTAATTCCAGATGAGGTGGATATGGAATGGTATGTGGGGGACATGGTTCTACAAGCTATTTTGTATGTCAACCATTTGGAGTTGCACATAGCTGACATGTTCCAGAGTTACTCCTCCACAGTGGCTAATTTTCATGATAATTCCTGGCATACCATGATTGATTCGGTGGTCTTGAATCAAAGACAAAACACAGCCCCTACTTATGCCCAGAGTACTAATCAACTGAGGGTGGATATCTTAGCTTATCTTTCAAAACATAATCCATTTGATTCTACCTTCTTTGATGCCTATCATAGACGATCTCTCTTAGGACCTTCTGTTCCTACCCTTCTGTATTACCAACAAATGGCTCACCGATATGATCTATATCTTTCCCTTTGTTAATCTAATTCCACAACTATTTTACCCATTCTTTTCCAACCTTCATCTTTCCCTCAAATTTCCATTTTTACATACTGCTCCTTTATTGAGGATAGAGTATTTTCCCCTTCTCCACCCTGTCCTTCTCCATCCATTCATGTACCTTCCACATTTCCTATTTATCAGTTAATACCCTTCCTTAGTGATTCCCTACAAATTTCTGCCACTCCTTCTTTAAATCATTCTTCCTTTTATGATTTTGCCTACCCCTCACTTCATCCACTTTTCCTTATTCCACTTCCCTCTCCTAACACTTCTATATCTCAACCACCTCAATTGGTTAGTGACTATGACGGGTTTGATCATCAGATTTCTAGAAGAAGGGGATGGAGCTCGAATGATTCCCTTACAGGACCTCAGATCAATTGGCTAGTAATTCCAGGAGAATGGATAGCTGCCAGTCAAGCTTATCAGAACTATATTCATTTTGCTCAGCAGTATTCACAGTCTGCAGATCCTTCAGTGAGATTAACTGCTCACTTTGCTTGGTACTTGGCTTATATGCATAGGCACTCTCATAATGATTCCAAGCCTATTCCAAAGTTGAACATGAATGTCAATGTGAGCATTGATTCCCAGCAGCTGGATATATTGTATTTTCATGCCCTTTGTTTGCCTAGCAGATACCTTGTCCTATTGGAAAGGATATGCTGTCTTCAGTTTTTTCAAAATCCTCCCAAAACATTTGTAGATGAATCCTTGTCTATGCATCGTTTCCGAAATCATCAATCTTTCAAGAGGGATCATCTTCATTGATACCTTTCCAATGTATGGTGGATGCTTTTTAATAAAAATCTCTCTTTTGGAGGATTCATTCAGATGGTTGCGTTGTGTGTCGTGTTTGTGTTGTGAGTTACTTTATGTAATACGAATGTGGTGGTTTCCTATTGGATTCGATTTTGTGCGAACTACATTTTGGAGAATTGTGGTGATGGGGTCATGGTTGGAGAGTTGAAGATGATGCAGATGAAGAAGAAGAAAACTCTTATATCTTTTACAAGTTTGTTGTGTTTTTTTAGTTTGATAAGAAGTGTTAATGTATAAAGGGTTTTCCTTTCGTTGTATTTTTATATTAGATACAGGTGATAAGTTGAGGTCGTGGTTGGCTGGATTATTTTTGAAGCGATATTGAAGATCAAAGTTGAGATTTTGAATGAACTTGTATTCCCTTTTTCCTGGGTCGCGAGGACGCTTCCTTCTTAAGTGTGGGGATATGTTGAGTGTTGAAATGACTTGTTTTTTGGCTGATTTTTGTTGTTTTTAAGAGCTGAATGGTTGATTTTATGAGATGATTGATTGGTTTGGAAGTGGTTTGAGAGTGTTTTGGATGATATTGATTGTGTTTTGGAAGTTCATGATGTTTATCAGTGGTTCTGTGATGTTTTGATAGGTTCTGATTGGTTTTGTATACCTTTTGTATAGCTTCTGTTTTTTCTGTTTTGTTCTGATTGTCTTCTGTAAGGAGGGATGGAGTATTGATTGATAAAGATTGAGCTCTTGTGAAAGTTTATTGAATGGTTTGTGAGAGTTTGGAATGGTTTGAGTATGAGTTATGTGGTTTTGATGACCTTCTATAACCTTCTGTAGGTCTTCTGTAGAGCTTCTGTCTCTGTTCTGTTCTGTACTGTAGCTGTTCTGATACTATTTTGTGACTGTTTTGTATGCTTCTGTATGTGTTCTGTAGAATGTATATGTAGCTTGGGAAAGTTTTCTAGCCTTGGAAAGAGGTGAATACAAGTGTAAAAGAGCTGAAAGAAGTGAAAGAAGTAGCTGCTGAAGACTCAAGTGAAGACTAGAGTGAAGTGACAGTAGTGAGCTGTGAAAGGATACTGTAGTGGCTCTGGTGACTCTTCATATCAGACATACCTCTTGGGAGGGGTATCCACGACCTAAGAAGGATTATTGAGAGATTGTAGTGAGGATATGATGTATTATTGATGGAGAGAGAGAGAGAGAGAGAGAGTCAGAGATAGTCAATTCTACTGAAACAGAGTGATTGTATATGAGAGATTGAGAGAGAAGACTATGAAGATATTGAAGATGAATACTATGTGATGTATTTCCATTCAAAGATGGTGTATTCCTTTGCTTTCTTTGTTCTATTGATGGATTTTGTGAAGATATTGAAGAATATGGTTGATTCTATCAAATCCGTGGGAGATCTACATGATGCTGTATGAAGATTTGTTGTGCCTGGTGTTCTTTTCTTTATTATGATCCTATGAAACATAATAAACAAGCTTGTTGATGTTACAAGATAGATTTTCTTGCAAGAGAATTCCCTTTTCCTTGGTGTTCCTCTTGGGGCTCCATGTAGCAAAACTCCGCAAGATGGAGCCATTGATCCCATGCATCTTGTGTCTCATGGCAAAAGTGCCTCAAATAAACCTCTAGCTGTTTGTTAACTCTTTTAGTTTGCCCATTCGTTTGTGGGTTTTATGCAGTATTAGGAGTCAAAAGAGTCCCCATTAAAGAGACCAAACTTTTCCAAAAGTTGCCCATAAACTTAGTGTTGCGATTGGACACAATCTTCATTGGCAAACCATGAAGCTTGAAAATACATTTCATAAATTGTTGAGCCACTTGCTTTGTTGTAATTTGACCCTTTGTAGGGATGAAATGGGCTGACTTAGTCAACCGATCAACTACTACATAAATGTTATTCCACCCATGCTTAGTTATAGGCAATCCCACAATGAAATCCATAGAGATATCAGTCCACTTGCCTTGAGGAATAGCAAATGGCTGAAGTAAGCTGCTAGGTAGAAGAGATGAGTCTTTATTTTGTTGACACAAAAGACATTGCATTACATAATCCTTTGCATCCTGCCAAATGCCCTTCCAATAGAAGCTCTTATGGATGTTGTCAAACGTTTTGAATAGCCCATGATGACCTGCTAAAGGTGAAGAATGCATCTCATGCGAAATATGGCCTTTGAAAGAGGATTGTGGTGTCAAGTAGACTCTACCATGATACCATAAAAGACCATTGTGCCAATTAAAATTGGGATACTCTTCTCCTTTTCCTTGCTGAAATTCGTTCATCATATTTGATGCTTGCTCATTAAGCAAATATTCTTCTTGGATGTCATGAATCCAATCCTTATGTATGATTGAAATCGAGGATAAAAAACATGCCCACATACATGATAAAGCATCCACCACAACATTATCTTTTCCAGCCATGTAAGATATTTCAAAATCATAGCTTTGAAGAGTAGCTAACCATCTTCTTTGTTTAGGGGATAACTTTGGTTGGGAAAGGAAGTATTTTAGTGCACACGATGATCGTTTTTCACCTTGAAATGAATGCCTTATATATAGTGATGCCACTTTTTGATAGCATGCAGAATTGCTAACATTTCTTGTTCATAGACATGTAGTTGATGTTCCTTGTCATTAAGCTTGCAAATTTCATAGGCTATAACTCCATGGTCTTGATACAAAACAACCCCAACTCCTCATCCACTAGCATCTGCACATATAATGAATTCCTTAGAGAAATTCGGGCATACAAGAATAGATGCTGAAACTAATAGAGATTTCAGCTCATTGAAACTCTTGTCGGCTATGGAGTCCCAAAAGAAAGCTTCTTTCTTCAGCCTATCGATTAAAGGAGCCGCCACATGAGCATAATTTTTGATAAACCTTCTATAGAAGGAAGATGATTCAAGGATATCCCTTAAAGAAGTAGAATTTATAGGAGTAGGCCACTCTTCAACAGACTTCACCTTGTTAGGATCCACATGAATGCCTTGCTTTCCAACAATGTGACCCAAGTATTCCACTTCATCTTCCATAAAAGAACACTTTGACATTTTGGCAAAGAGTGTATGTCTTCGAGCCGCCACATGAGCATAATTTTTGATAAATCTTCTATAGAAGGAAGATAATCCAAGGATACCCCTTAAGGAAGTAGAATTTGTAGGAGTAGGCCACTCTTTGACACACTTCACCTTGTTAGGATCCGCATGAATGCCTTGCTCTCCAACAATGTGACCCAAGTATTCCACTTCATCTTCCATGAAAGAACACTTTGACATTTTGGAAAAGAGTGTATGTCTTCTTAATGTGTTAAAGACTAACATGCATTAAATGCTCAACCTTGGATTTACTATAGATGAGGATATCATCAAAGAATACAAGGACTGTTTTGAACAAGAAAGACTGTAATATCTTATTCATGAGTGCTTGAAAACTAGTAGGTGCATTTGAAAGCCCAAATGGCATAACCAAGAAGTGATATAACCCTCTTTTAGTCCTAAAGGCTGTTTTATATTCATCCCCTTCCTTCATTCGAATTTGATGATAACTTGAACGAAGATCAATCTTGGTGAAGACCTTTGCATCTTTGAGCTCATCCAAAAGGTCATCAATGCGAGGAATCGAGTATCTATTCTTCACCATGGACTTGTTAAGCCCCCTATAATCAATGCACATACAAAAAGATCCATCTTTTTTCTTTACCAAAAGCATAGGAGAGGCAAACAGAGATTGACTTGACTAAATTAAACCCATTTGCAACAATTCTTTAACTTGTCTTTCCACTTATTTCCTTTCAAAATCTGACAAGTGATAGGGAGGTTTATTGATGGGTTTTGTGTTGGGTAGCAAGTCAATAGGGTGGTCTATCTCTCTCTTTGGAGGCAAAGATGATGGTTGTTGAAATAAATCTTTATATTCTTCCAATAGCTTTTCCATTCTTGGATCCTTTTGTTTTGAAGAAGATGATGGCTTATTGGTGACTGCTCTTCATCCACTTTCGCAAGCAAAAGAGTGAATATGCATGACTGTGCATTGATTTCTTTACGCATCTTCTTCCTAGAGATGAGTTCCATTTGCTTTTGACCAATGCCCTTCAATATCATAGGGTGTCCATTCCATTGGAATTCCATTAGCATGTTTTGTAAATCCAAAGAAAACTTTATGATGGTTTTCAACCAATCGTAGCCAATGACAATATCTATGGGACCCATTTTCAAGGTGATCAAGTCCACTTCCGTAACACATGAAGGAGATAGGGTAATAGGAGTGTGTAGGCATACTTCATTACTTGATTCATAAGCTCCATTAGCAACTTGAATATTCAACAATTCTTGCATTTCTTGAGGAAGCAGTCTCAACCCATGCAAAGATTTGGTATTAATGAAGCTATGGGCCAATCAAAAGATGAACTTTTCTATTATTGACCAACCCTTCAAGTCTAAGGGTATTTTCTCCTTTACAATCGGTCCAAGTATCATGAGAAATTGCACATAAAGAACCACCTGTATCAAAAGGAAAACTATCCATAATATCATAAAATTCATCATTATTTCCTTTCTCTTCGTCATGCATTTCTTCAACCATAGGGTTTGCTTCTATCTGAAATACATTCCCCTCTTCACTTTCATCCTCATCCGTCTCATCAACGATGACAAAGTTGAGCTTGCTGCTTTTAGATTTGCATTTCAGTCTATGGTCTTGTGACCACTTTTCTCCATACTTGAAGCATAACCCTTTTGCCATCATGTCTCTAATTTGTTCATTTGAAAGAACTTTATTGTAAGTGCTATTCTAAAATCTCTTTTGTACATTTTCAGCCCTTGTAAAGCTTTGTTTTGCTTTAGCCATTGGTCTATAACCATTTCCTCCACTTGGTTTTGATCCATAGACCGTTGGATATGTAGGCAACTTGTTGTAATTACTGTTGTAGTTACTATTTCCCTTGGTTTCTTGCCTATAAACATCCCTTTGTTGGGCTAAAATGTGTTCCTATCTTTGAAGGCTGATTAGGTAATGAATACCCTGCACTTTTTGGCTGAACTCCCATTGAATCTCTTCTATATTTCTGCCCATATCTTTGAACATACAAAATGGCTTCATGAATTGTCTTAGGCTGCATTGCACCTACTTCTGAACAGAGGGCTGAATCTAAACCAAAGATATATTTGTTTAATTTGGCCAAATCATCAATCCCTTCAATGTACATAGAAAGGTTAAGGAACATGTTAGAGTAATCACGAACGAACATGCCCCTTTGTTGAAGACCACCATCTTCTTTGCAATCTTTCTTTTTCCATTGGAGAGACAAACACACTCAACATTGCCTTTTTAAAATCCTCCCAAGAAGCAAAATTGTGACAAACTCTTTGAATATATCTCAACTATGTATGCGTGTAGGCTTCAAGATGGAGTGTTGCAAAATAGATCTTGGCTTCATCATGGCAAGGAAAAAAGTGTGAAATACATCTCCAATTTGTTTACCCATTCTTCCCACCTTGTTGGAGATGCATTATCCCCCTTGAAGTTAGAAATGGTAATCTTCTCTTTGTACTCCCTTTCATTATAAGTTGGCTGAAAGTTGTTGGAATGCTATCCCAAAGATGATTGCCTAAAAAAATACCTATTCATTGAATCTCTTCCAAAGGAATTTGGTCTAGGATTATTACCACCATGATTTGGTTGTCCCAATCTAAAAGAATTATTCTGTCCATTAGTGGGCTGACTATAATTGAGTCTTCAAATCCTTGATAGCTGCTACTACTTCCTCAAATCCACTTTTCATGAACTTGACCAGCTGGGCTGAAGTCCTTCATCCACTTTGTTTGATATATTCTCAATCTTCCCCAAAGATTTGGAAAGTTGCTCATATTGATAATGCATCCCAATGTTCAACATACGCATCTCTCTTGAAAGCAACTGCTCTTCAAAAAGATCGTGAGTCAAAGGATTTCCATCATTACCCAATTGTGCACTATGGGCATTACTAACGCTTACATCATCATCTTGTTGGTCATGATTGAGGGCTTCATTAGTATTGTTTTGATCGTTGATATATTCTCTGATATCTTCTTGAATGGTCTCCATGACTTGATCTTTTCTCTTGTGTTTGGCCATTAAGGATAAATGCTGTCAATATGACTGTGGAGGAACTGTAAATAACCTGCTTAGTATTGCACAAATGCCAATGACTTATTGACCCAAATAAAGCTTATATATCAAGAATGTTCTATATTTAATATCTCAGCTTGCAATAGGGTATATGGGTAGAATGAACTCAAACATTGTATCCAAGACAGCTTGTTTAGGTGCAGTCCCCTAGACCCCTTGTTAGTAAATTGAACATAACTTTTGCTCTTGATGTCCGATTACTAAGCTTTTTGGTCCAAATGAAAGCTTAACATCCCCTATTCAAGTCAAGCTATTAAGATCCCAATTCAGATCACAATTTTTTTTTTTGTAATAGGAACTGTGTACCTATCTAGAGAATTCCTACAACCTGTTAATACTTTGTGGGAACACTGTTTGACCCTGAAATGAATCGTGTAGTACTTTGTGGGAGCTTTTGCTCAACTGCCAAGACCCATGGACCGCTTATTGTTTCAAGTGTTTCAAGCGAGCTCTAATGGCTACCTCTCACATAGCCGACATGCCCTCTCCCTTCCACACTTTGGTAGCTCCACGATCCTAGATGCTAGCTCAAGCATGCTCAAGCCTCCTCCTTCTCCAAGCTCCAACCGCCATATCCATGTGCGCAAAAGAAGGAAAAGGAAGAGAAGATGATGGGGAGCTTCACCCCCTTGATCCCTCACTCCCACTCACTCCCTCCCTCACTCTCACCCTCACTCCCTCTCTCAAGAGCACACACAAGCAAGGAGAGGAGAAGAAGAGGAGAAGAGAAGAGCTCTTGTTGGGCACACATCAAAGAATGAGCTTCCATTCACTTTTTGAACTTTATATATACAAACCCTAAAACCCCATGGGCACCCATCCTTTTTTATATGACCGGCCATTGTGGCAAGGTCCCTTTTTCTAATTCCCTCTTTTTGCTTTGTGCCCTAGGCCTATATTCAACTATTCTTTTACAGGTGGCACAGGAGGGAGCCTGGTGCTCTTTTACAAAAAGTTTTTTGGAGTTTTTTAGGTGCCTTTTATTTAAAACTACGCTTTTGGCCCTAGCTTAGCTTTGGAGCTCGCCTGCATGTCCTTACTCCTTTTCCATCTTCTTTCTGGTTTTTCATTCATCTTTTCGCCTTCTCGGCTTGGGGTTAACATTACCCCCCTCTGAGATGGGTACCAGTCCCATGGCACTCTTGTCAACTGTTGGTGGTTGAAGAGGCAGTTGGCGGAGCAGTGATGTGAGGGTAGGGCATCATGTAGACTCGAGTGCTCGTGGAAGCGTGGGAGGAAGGTTGGGTGGAGAAGTAACGGATGTTGACGGGGGCCTTCAAAGTTGGTGGGTGGGTGCAGTGGTGGTGCTTGGAAGGATAGGGGGTGGTGCTCCACCTAAGGAGGGGGATGTCTATCTTAGTGTGCAGTGCGAGTGGCTCAGGGTGATAGGTCTAACCATAGGCGAGTGGCCTCCCTAGGTATATCTTGCCCTTGATGGGCCCTAAGCGTGAAGTGGGGGGGCAGAAAAGGGCTAGGGGATTAGGAGTGGAGCTGCTGAACGAAGCCACCGGGCACGCCTAACTTGAGGACCCCTAGGTGTGGTGATTGTGCTTTATGAGGTGCTGAATGGGTGTGGAAGTGAGTTGTTTGATTTATTCCATGCGTAGGGATGCACAGGTATTCCATGTGTAAGGAGCCTTTTTTTTTTAGCACTACTAAGAGAACGACAGCCAGTACCTAATCTTCCTTGTCTGATGGAGGCGGAGAAGGGGGTCGGATGGATTTGCTCAAAAATTGACGGCTTTGCATGTACCCTTTGAGGTTCATGCGAACGTGGAGAGAGGTGGTAGAAAGGAAGGGGTGGTTGCACCTAGTAAACTGGTTGTCGTTCATATCTTCTAGGAGAGCTAGGCAAAAGGAGGGAAGAAGGATAGCTCTCATCATTAGGCATGCCATAGCACATCTATCCATAGAGTTGGGGTCAACAAAGAGGGGGGGCAAGCCACTCTCTTGTGGTGTCGGGTCTTGCTTAAGTAATAACTTAAGAAGCCTAAGGTAATTACATGTAATTATAAAGGCGGGATCTGGACAGGAGGAGAAGTCTACGAGAAAGCGCGCCATGGAATCACTTAGGCTTCTTAAAACAAAGAGGAGGGCATGCTCGAAGGAGGCGGCATTGGAGTTGTAGATGATGGAGAAGTGTTGAGTGTTGAAATGACTTGTTTTTTGGCTGATTTTTGTTGTTTTTGAGAGCTGAATGGTTGATTTTAAGGGATGATTGATTGATTTGGAAGTGGTTTGAGAGTGTTTTGGATGATAATGAGAGTGTTTTGGAAGATCATGATGTTTGTTGATGGTTCTGTGATGTTTTGATAGGTTCTAAATGGTTCTGTATACCTTCTGTTTTGTTCTGTTTTGGTCTGTTTTTTATCTGATTGTCTTCTGTAAGGAGGGATGGAGTATTGATTGATGAAGAATGAGATATTGTGAAAGCTTATTGAATGGTTTGTGAGAGTTTGGAATGATTTGAGAATGAGTTATGAGGTTTTGATGACCTTCTGTAACGTTCTGTAGGTCTTCTGTAGAGCTTCTGCTTCTGTTCTGTTTCTGTTCTGTTCTATACTGTAGCTGTTCTGGTACTGTTCTGTAGACTGTTCTGTAAGTGTTCTGTGGAATGTATGTGTGACTTTTGGGAAAGTTTTCTAGCCTTGGAAAGAGGTGAATACAAGTGCAAAAGAGCTGAAAGAAGTGGAAGAAGTAGCTGCTGAAGACTCAAGAGAAGACTAGAGTGAAGTGACAGTAGTGAGCTGTGAAGAGACACTGTAGTGGCTCTGGTGACCTTTCATATCAGACATACCTCTTGGGAGGGGTATCCACGACCTAAGAGTGATTATTGAGAGTAATTTAGAGAGATTGTAGTGAGGATATGATGTATGATTGATGGAGTGTGTGAGAGAGAGTCAGAGATAGCCAATTTTACTAAAACAAAGTGATTGTATATGAGAGATTGAGAGAGAAGACTATGAAGATATTGAAGATGAATACTATGTGATGTATTTCCATTCAAAGATGGTGTATTTCTTTGCTTTCTTTGTTCTATTGATGGATTTTGTGAAGATGTTGAAGAATATGGTTGATTCTATTAAAAACCGTGGGAGATTTACATGATGCTGCATGAAGATTGTTGTGCCTGGTGTTCTTTTCTTCATTGTGATCATATGAAACATGATAAACAAGCTTGTTGATGTTACAAGATAGATTTTCTTGCAAGAGAATTCCCTTTTCCTTGGTGTTCCTTTCGGGGCTCCATGTTTTTGGTGCGCAGCCGGGGAAACTTGCCATCAACAAGCACCAAAAGAGGCTGAAAATGAAGGAATTGGCATTGCCAAGAAGAGAAGAATTCAATGGATGATTGTAAAGTTCCTTCTTCTACGGAAGAGTTGGAATTTCTCATAATCAAAGCCACTTTCCACAAGAAGTTCATCCCACAATGGCGGAAACACATCACCATCATGATGCATGCTCTATGTGGTGGACAGTTTCCTCTTCCTATTGAAGCAGCAGAAACTTGCATCTTGGTGGCAAACTGTTTGGGAACAAACTGAAGAGCAAAAATAGAGAGAATGAACATCCATGGACGATTTGGCATTCATTGATAAGTTTCCAGACAACATCAAGTGGGAGATTGTGAAGAAGCTTCAGGAGTCTTGGTCTGTAGAGGTTCACAGGGACAAGAAGGAAAAGAGTTGGAATTTGTTCGTGGATGCTCAACAGCAAGATACATGGGATGCTTGGTGTACTGATAATCTTCTGTTTGTTCAATTAGCAACCCACTGGAAGTTGGTAGACAGAGTGTTCTTCACAACATACACTGTTGAAACCATCCGAAGCTGGCATTACTATGATGATGGCACCACCACAATGCTCAGACGTATGCATTTTGACACCTTCAGGACCGAATACCTTCCTCTGTGCAGTGGCATGAAAGCAGAATTTAGGGACGTTGAGAGGAAAGAAGTAGAAGAAATGTTGGCAAGAGAGTCCTCCAGAGACTGAAGTCTTCTGTTAACCCTCTATGGAGCACTAACAACATAGTGGAGTCAACCCCCTGATGAATGACACAATAAAAAGGCAAGCGTTAGAACGAGTCCAGAGGTACGTAAGAAGAGAGAAAGCAAGAATCAGAGCCGAGAGCGAGCTCGCAGCAGAAGCCGCCTTGGACGCCCTTGCGGAACTCTTTACAGAAGTCCCAATGGCACATCAAGCCCTTCCTCCTCCTGCTGGAGGTCCACTTCCAAGCCAGATCCGTCCTGGAAATATTGATGACAGACGAGCGAATGTAGTCCCATTGCCAGTTTTTAAGGGAGAGTACAATGAAGACCCCGATCTTCATGTAGCAGAGTTTATGGTAGCATGTGTGGCTAACAATGCCAGAACCCCTGAGCATTGGTTAGCGATATTCCCCGCCACTTTCAAGGGCGCGGCGTTTCAGTGGTATGAGAGACAAGCAGCAGGAACTTTTGGCACATGGGACGACCTGAAGTTGGCCTTCCTCACTAAATTCAGGCGTGAAGGTTTTGAAGAGCGGATGAGAGAGGAATTTATGAACCTAAGTCAGTCCTCTGGAGAAAGAGTGGAAGCCTATGTCTCACGAATGGAATCCATCCTGAAGAGATGGACTAACCATAATCTAGATGATGGCATTCAGAAGGGAGTGTTTCTCAGAGGATTACAACCAGAAGTTCGTAAGTTTGTGGAGCTACAAAGACCAGCTACACTACAAGCTGCAACAGAAGGTGCCAGACTGTACGATGAAGTGGAAGCTAGATTAGCAATGAATACAGGAAGAGGAGTCCTACCTCCTCTGGTGCCAGGAATGATGTACCCACCAAATGCAGTCCCAGGGACTGTTCCCTACCCCTACCAACAGATGCCCCCGGTATCACAGTACAGTGCACCAAATCCACAGTGGCCACAATCCATGCCTCAAATGGTGGTTCCACCACAACAACAATGGTCCCAACCAATCTCCTCAATGCAAAGTCAGCAGCAACAGTGGAATCCTACCAACTGGGATCAACAGCCAACAGTTCAAACAGGAGCTCTGAATCAGAACCAGAACAGAGACCCCTCTGTACCAGCCCAACCAGTTTATGCAGTGATTACAGAAACTCCTCAAAACCCTCCTGCCAGTACGTCAGGAGGAGAAAGCTTGAAGGATTATTTATCCAACTCAGTTGCAAACATCAAAAAGGAGTTGATGGATGTGATTACAGAGCAACTACAGACGTTGAAAGTAAACACAGCGAGCATATCCAACGTTGCAGGAGCAGGAAGAGATGTGATGCGGTCAAATACTTGGTGTGGTAAGTATCATCAGGCAGGTCATTTAGCCACTGAATGTACACGAAAACCAACAATCCCTGGAGCCTTCTGTTCCTACTGTTTACGGAAGAACCATACAGAGGACATTTGCTCTTTGAAAGAGATGCATGATAGGAGAAGAAAGGAAGAAGACGCAAGATTTAACTTGCTGGAATCCAAAATGACAACACAAGATATTGGACCCAAGCCTAGAGAGTTTGGTCCTAATTTCGGACCCAGAAGATTTCCTTCCCAAAGTTACAGAGGAAGACAGTCTGGCGGTGGTCAGAGATCAGAAGTGGAGTGTTACAGATGTGGAGAAAAGGGCCATATCTCACCAAATTGTCCAAATCCTCGAAGGTCAGTGGATTACAAGCCCTTATGCAGTCGATGCAAAGGAGAAGGCCACACTGCAAAAGACTGTCCAAGCCCAGCCCCAGTGAAAAACAGTGCTACTGATAGTCCGTCCAAGGCCCAAGAGCCTACCTCCAATTTAGTGGAATTGGAAGTTGCTGCCATCACTCGTGCAAAGCAGAAGGAACCACCTATCCAGAAAGAAAATAACCCTCCTGCCAGAACAGTGAAGTTCAGTCTTCCACCAGAAGAACAGAACAGAACAGAGCCTAACAGTGTCGTACAGAGCACTACCGTGCCACAGAGAGTTACAGAGACAGTTACAGAGACAGGACCAGAGGTCCAGGAGACAGAAGAGGAGGAAGTGCCACAAGTGGCAGAAGAAGTTCCTGTAATTCCTCTGTTGGAAGAAAGAGGAAAAATGAAAATGGGTGTTGCCCCATTCCCTAACCGATTAGAAAAGCCAGTGGATCCTATTAAGGAATACGATCTAGTTAGAGATCTAGATACCTTTAAACCAAACCTCACATTCCGACAATTATTGATGTTGTCTCCCAGTTGCCGGAAAAGATTCAAAAGCATACTGACAAAAAGACGTGGTTTAAGGATTGCTCCCTCCACAGTGACAAAGTCCAACAAGGCTCCAGAGCCTGTAAAAGAAGTGGATGTGGCTAATGCTTTTCTAGATCCGGGTACTCCAGAGACTGGCGTATGGATAGAAGGTTGCTTTATTTCAAATGCACTGATTGATGGAGGTTCATCAGTAAACATTATGACGGATGTGACGATGAAGGATCTAGGCCTACAAGGTGTACAACCAACCCAATGGCTCATCAGACTGGCGGATCAGAGCAGAATCAAGCCTTTGGGCATTCTCCCATATGTGAAGACTACAGTGGCTGGAAAAGATTATTGGCTAACCTATCTGGTGGTGAAGCCAAACTCTTATGGTACATCCTATCCTCTGTTACTAGGCAGACCATGGCTTTTTGAAGCCCGAGCAAGGACGGATTGGTTTAAAGGAACTTTGACCTTGGGCAGAGGACCCAACAAAGTGGTGCTGAAACTGTATGGTTCTCAAAAAGGACATGGATCCACCTCCTTGGAATTATCTTCTGACTCCCCTAACGAGGCTATGGATGGAACATCAGCAGACGAAGATGCTGTCAAACAAATCCTTCCTAAGAAAACAGTGGCACATTCCTTAACAGTGGATACAGTAAGCCGACTTCCAAAGGATGCAAAGCCATTATCAATGGGTGAATACTTCCTGCCTGAACCAGGCATGACTTCTGAAATCACTTCTGATAGTGAGATAGAAGCATGGATGTACTGCTCTCCCTGTTACATAGCCACAGCAGAAGCAGTGACAGAGGCAGGAGGGGAAACAGAGAATCTATTCTTCTGTTACAGAGCTCCTACAGAGACAGAAGCAGAAGCAGAAGCAGAGACAGAAGCAGAAGCAGAGACAGAAGCAGAAGCAGAAGCAGAAGCATCAACAGAGACAGAAGCAGAAGCAGAGACAGAGACAGAAGAGGATGAATATGATATGGACGAAGAGGATTATGCAAGTGAAATAGAAGAGTCTATCCCCCTTGAAGAGGATACATTTGAGGAAGAAGTTCCAGAAGCATCAGAAGCCGATGAGCTCATGCTATGGGACAGAATGGCAATGGTACCATTTGGTCTGGTAAATGGATCTTCTCATATGCAAAACCTTTATAAGACGTGGATTAAGAAGAGCAAGCCGTCTTTCAAGTGTGGCTCCTGCCGTCCTAACCTATCCTTGCCAAAGAAAGATGATGATGATGCACCGTGCCAACAAACATCAGTCCCACCAACCCAACAAGCATCAGAGGGTCCCTGTTATGTGACGTTCCTGGATGTGTCATCTTCAGAAGATGAGTCTTCAAGCCATGAGGTAATTAATTTTGAAACCAAACCCGAAATGGCGCTTATCCCATTCCAACGTCTTAAGGAGCAACCTAAGTCTCCACCAAAAGAAGAAGTGGGTTCTAGTGGGACATCAGAAGAGGACACCACTCCCTTGAAGGAGTCGGATCTGTATCCAGAAGCAGTCCGCGGGACCTTCATCCGTGAAGTAGAAGGTGAAAGACAGTTAACCTTTGTGGATTCAGAAGGCATTGAACGCCACTTGAAGGTGGGTAGCAGTCTCCCAGAAGAGGAGTTGTCAACCTTGTACAACTTGTTGAAAGAGAATTTGGATGTGTTTGCGTGGTCCTACAACGACCTAAAGGGGATTGATCCCACAATATGTCAACATCATATTGATTTGGAGCCTGATGCCAAGCCAATACGGCAACGACAGAGGCGAATGAACCCGAATTATTCTACATTGGTGAAAGCGGAACTGCTGAAGCTTCTGGAAGCCGAGTTCATTTATCCAGTGGCAAACAGTGAATGGGTTTCACCCATCGTGGTTGTACCCAAGAAGAATGGCAAATTGCGAATATGTGTGGATTTCCGAAAGCTTAATTCCAAGACAAAGAAGGATCACTTTCCAATCCCTTTCACAGACCAACTGTTGGACACAGTGGCAGGACATGAGCTTTATTCCCTTCTGGATGGATTCAGTGGATACAATCAAGTGCAAATCGCAGAAGAAGACCAATCCAAAACAACCTTCACCACAGAATGGGGGACCTACGCTTACCGAGTGATGCCATTTGGGCTCTGCAATGCCCCTGCTACTTTCCAACGAGTCATGATGGCTGCATTTCAAAATCATCTGCACGACTTCATTGAGGTATATTTGGATGACTTCTGTGTCTATAGTTTGATCAGTGAACATTGGGGACATTTGGAACAATGCTTTGACCGATGCCGGGAGTATGGGATCTCCCTCAACCCCGACAAATGCATCTTTGGGGTCTCTTCTGGAGTGCTGTTGGGCCACATTGTCTCAGCACAAGGGATATCAACAGACCCTGCAAAAATCGAAAAGATCTCAGCTCTGCAAGCACCCACCAACCTCAAACAGTTGAGGGGATTCCTAGGCCATGTGGGTTACTACAGAAGGTTCATAGCCCATTTTGCGACAAAGGCAACCTCCTTGCACAAGCTCCTGAGGAAAGATGCAGAGTTTACTTGGACAAAAGAATGTGACAAAGCCTTCCACACTCTGAAACAGTGTCTGATAGAGGCACCCATTCTGCAACCTCCTGATTGGACGAAAGAGTTCCACGTACACACTGATGCATCAATTGAAGGCTTAGGCGCAGTCCTTTGCCAAAAGGGCTCCTCGAAGCTGGATCAACCGATCTATTATGCAAGCCGAAAAGTCACTGATAGGGAACGAAACTATACAGTGACAGAGCTGGAGTGCTTGGCAATGGTGTTTGCCCTGGAGAAGTTTCGCCATTACCTCCTATCCACCCACTTTAAATTTTATGTGGATCATGAGGCCCTGTCCTTCTTGATGAACAAAGCAGATGTGAAAGGACGAATGATGAGATGGCTCCTTTTATTCCAGGAGTTCGACTTTGAGGTGATTACTAAGCCTGGTCGTTCCCATGTTCTGGCTGATTATCTGTCGCGTATCCCACAAACTGCAGACGAGGAACGAGATGATCCAGACCTCCCTGATGCTTCCCTATTCTTGGTAGAAACTGTAACTCCCTGGTATGCAGACATTGCCAATTTGCTGGCAACCCAACAATACCCTCCTGGTATTTCTAGTCGGGAAAGGAAGAAGCTCATGCTAGACTCAGCCCCCTACACCCTGCTAGGTGGTGCACTGTACAAGAAAGGCAAAGATGAAGTACTCAGAAGATGTGTTGCAGGAGAAGAGATTGGGATCGTTCTGAAGGCTTGCCACGACGAGCCATGTGGAGGTCACTTTGCAGGAGAAGCTACAGCCAGGAAGGCTCTGCTAGCAGGATATTGGTGGCCTACCATTCACAAAGATTCCTATGATTACTGTAAAAGATGTGATGCTTGTCAAAGAATAGGGAAACCCACCAAGACAAGTGCCATGCCACTGCACCCTATCCTTCCTTTAAAGCCGTTTGAGAAGTGGGGCATCGACTTTGTAGGTCCGATCGACCCTCCTACCAGAAGGAAACAGAACAGATACATCCTCGTATGTACGGATTATGTCACAAAGTGGTGTGAAGCTAAAGCCCTCAAGCGGGACGATGGTAACAGCGTGGCCCTGTTCATGTACGAGAATATCATCACCCGTTTTGGCAGTCCCTTAGAGCTGGTAAGTGACAGAGGCACTCATTTCCTCAACAAAGTCATGGAAGAGTTGACAGAGTTGTATAAGATTCGCCATCGCAAGTCCACTCCCTATTACCCCAGAGCCAACGGCCAAGTCGAAGTCACCAATCGCATCCTCTGCTCGATTTTGACAAGAACGATCGCCGCACATCGTTGTGATTGGGATGATCAACTTACAGAGGCCCTCTGGGCGTACAGAACCTCCCATAAAGCAGCAACGGGACAAACACCTTTCCAGTTGGTGTATGGTACAGAAGCAGTTTTCCCTGTTGAATTGGAGCTACCCTCGTTGAGAGTGGCTATCAAAGAGCGTTTGGGGGATGATGATTCACTGCAACGCCGTCTCTTGCACTTGGAATGTTTGGACGAAATTCGTAGGATGGCTCTACAGTGCATGGAAGCCACGCAAGCTCGACGCAAGGCTTACCATGACAGCTTCATCAAGCACAAGGAGTTCAAAGAAGGTGATTTGGTCCTAGCCTATGATTCACGATTTGGCAAGTTTCCTGGCAAGCTCCAACAGCGGTGGATGGGCCCCTATAAGGTACTTGCAGTCAACCCTAATGGCTCTGTCCAAATACAGACCCTGGATGCCTCTGATGATCCCTTTCTGATCAATGGATATCGCCTGAAGAAGTACTTCCCTCCTTGGGGATCTTGACAATTACGGTCACTTGATCTTTTCCCTCGTTGTCGCGGCATTGTACTTCTTATGTTGACACTTCTGTTAGCCGTTCTTCAATCACTCCTGATGAAGTGGACGCAACCCTCTGTCCCCTCAAAACCCCCTTCTAGCCTTGATCTCTTATCCTCTATTTTCCACCAGCGACAGTGGCGAGGTGGGTTCTGACACATGGTCTTTCTACCATTCCCTTGTTCAAATTGAAGAAAAGAGAAAAAGAAAAAAAAAAGAGACCAAAACCAAACATATCAGTCATGGGAGAAAAGGACTTAGGTCCCTGTCATGCCGACCTATTCTTCGAGAAAAGGTGGAAACACCCTCGGGAATAGGGGAAAATAAGAAAAAGAAAAAAAACAAAGAAGAAAAGGAAAAAAAAAAAACAAAACAAGTCTGTTATGAGAGAAAAGGAAGCAATTCCCTGTCATAGCAGGCCTCGTTCCAAGAAAAGGTGATAAACACCCTTGGGCGAGAAGCTGGCTGTGGAAAAGGTGGTAACACCCAGCAGTCCAGAAAGTGGATTCATTGATTGATATCCCTCGGATCCAATTCCGAAGCTGCCTCCCTTGGTACGCTGTGTCATGGGTCTTTCTGCAAAGTGACTAACTGTCCTCTAGCAGACGACATGTTCCTATCCAACACAATGTTCGAATTTGATGGCTACCTCCCTGGGTACGCCTCCTCAACAACTGATGACGCGATCTTCATCGACAACCCCTTGAGTGATGTGAGCTTTCATCCTAACCGGATGGGGAAGTGAGTAAGGCTGCCCTCCTGTATCTATCAACAGAGAGTGAGACAGAGGGTGGGGCGAGAGACCAGTCTTTTCCCTTCCAATCGAATGAGAGGTGAGAAGTATGAATGAAGTGTTGCACCCACGGGATGGGCCTCTCAAAGCACAAAGCACAATTTGTTTCTGTGCACTGCACCATAAGGCTCCCTGGCCTTCCTTCTCGCACCGTATGCCGGCACAGGGCGGGATGCACAGTTGCACCATCAAATGCGCACAAGGCATACACTTTTGCACGAGTGATTGTGAGGATTACATCAATGGGTTTCAGGAGAAGGCTGCCCTCCTGTATCTATCCACAGAGAGTGAGACAGAGGGTGGGCTGAGTGTGACTGGAGTTTCTTCAATCAATTACTGAGAGGTGAGATTGAGGGACGTTACGACACTTGGAGTCAGGTATGTTCCCGTTTCCCTATGCACCCACGGGATGGGTCTTTACCATCAACACAAGACACATCACCCTGTTCTGTACACTGCACTGTAAGGCTCCCTTGCCTTCCTCCTTGCACTTATGCCAGATGGGTTGGACGCACTAATGCACCATCAACTGTGCACCCTGGCATACTCCTTCTGCACCAATTCCCCCTTTGTCGATTCCTCAACCGGGTATGAGATATGAGTTTTAATCATTCTTTCTCGTGTGATATTAGTCATGGGGCGAGTGACTGTTCTTTCATTTCGTTTGAGTGACTGTGAGTTGAGTGCAATATCCCTCATCGACAACGAATTTCCTGCGATTCCTTCCATCAGCTACCTCCCTGGGTGCTGCCGCATGGTCCCTGCCATGACGGACGTGTGCGCTGTGAAGATGCCTTGGTCCCTCCAGCGCTGACAACAACACTGGACGTGCCATCGATACTCAACCTTGATTCTTGACGCAACGGGCCAAGTTTTTCTAACCCTACAACTTCTGTTTCTTAGTGATGGTTATGTTTTAAGTGTGGGGAAGTTAGTGGATGGTCTGTGGCATGGTCCTAGGTCCCTGTTGCTCGGTTAACCCTATCCGTTAAGGTCTTAAGTGTGGGGACGCGTCCCTGCGCGTCTACATTGCATACCCTTCTGCATATGCCTTATCTTGCTCATGCATGAATGCCTTGCCTTGCTTTTACCCTCCTGGGGTCCCTTCCCACCCGCCCGGTTATGTTTCACCCACCCTTGGGGCTGTTCCTTTGCAGTTTTCCTTCATTCCCTGATTTTGAGGTCCTGCTATGTAAATGCCTCTTACGTTCACCAAAGTCCTCTTCCAACATTATAGCCCTGTTCCTCCCTTTGAACTGACCATTTTTCCTTTTTACCTACTCCTGTTCCGGTGCACGGTTTTTGCGTTATTAATTTTTGAAGCATTTTACACGATTCAGACGGTTTTTCCATGTGAACACGCTTTTCTTGCTTCGGAACCGTGATCTGATGTCATAGCCCTGACCAAAGCTTTTCCCCTGACATTTTTCCTTTTTATTCCACATCATTCCGATACACGGTTTGTCCGTTATTAATTTTCCGGCTTTTCGCGCCTTTTTCGTGCGTATTTTTGACATTTTTCTATGTGAACTTGCCCTATTGGCATCGGAATTCCAATTTGATTTGACAGCCGTGTCCGCTGTGCCTTCCCTTACCTTTTCCCTTTTTCCTCTATCCTTTTTCGATGTTCGGATTTTTACTTATTAATTTTTAAATGACTTTTCGGGAGTATTTTTGGAGTTTTTCACATGTGAACCCCTCCTATTTCCGCCGGAACTGCGTTTTAACATGATAACCCTGTGCCACCCCTTCTTGCGCCAGTTTTTCCTTCTTACTGCCTGTCATTCCGGTGAACGGTTCGTCCGATATTAATTTCCGATCCCATTTTCAGGTTTTTTTTTGGGTTTTCCCCATGTGAACGCATCTTATTTCAGTCGGAATTATGTTTGGATAGGATAGGATTGTCGGGCACATCTTTTTGCACCGTTTTCCTTTTTGCTGCACCTCATTCCGATGCACGGATCTTTCGATATTAATTTTTAAATTGCGTTTTTGGTTTGTTTTTTGTGTTTTTTGCACGTGAATGCCCTTTACCCCTCCCGGAACCCCCGTTCCGTATTTTCCCTGTTTCCCTCCTGTCGTCCTGCCCACTTTTCGTTTTTACGCTATTTCGTTTTGACATCCGGATTGGGAGTTATTAATTTTTCTGTATTTTTGCGTTTTTTTCTTGCGCTCGTTTTGCGCGTGAACGCGTCCGTTTTCGATTTAACGCGTCTCCACGCGCCCCGGTCGTGTCCGCGTCCCCCGTACCGTCCTCCCCGTGTCGTTTCAATCCCGTCACGGCAAATTATTTTACCCCGCCCCGCGCACGTGCGCGGGACGGGGATCCGCCTTTTCTTGACCCCGCCCATCCTCCCTAGCCCCTGCCCACCCCAACCTGCCCGCCCACCTCTTTTTGAAAAAAAAAAGAAAAGGAAAGAAGAAAAAAAAAGAGAAAAAACAAAAAAAACAAACGACACCCCCTCCCGCCAACCGTCTCTCTCTCTTCTCTCTCTTTTTCTTTCTTTCTCTCTCTCTCTCTCTCCCTCTCTGCACGTACTCTCCCTTCTCTCCTCCCTCTTCCTTCTCCCTCTATCTCCACCATCTCTCTCCTCTCCCTTCTCTCTCCTCCTTCTCTCCTGTCTGCCATCGCCTTCTTCTTCTTCCTCTCCCCTCTTCTCTCTCTTCTCCCTTCTTCTTTCTTCTCTCTCTTCTCCCTTCTCTTCTCCTTCTTCCTCCCTCTTCCTCCCCTCTTCCTTCTTCTTCCTCCCTCCTGTCGACCTCCTCCACTCCTTCTTCCTCCCTCTTCCTCCCCTTCTCCTTCCTCTCCTTGCCACCTCGCCGCCGCCAGAACCGCCGCCGTGGTCGTCATCGCCGCCGCAGCGCCTCTCCGGCCGTCGCCTCCACGTCGCCGCCCGGCCCACCGTCGCCGCCGCCAGAACCGCCGCCGTCCCGACACGTCACCGCCTCCACCCCGCCGACTCCACCTCCACCTCCCCTCCCTTCCACCTCCCACCTCCCACTAACCTAGGTTAGTAACTCACTAACCTAAGTTAGTCACTCACTAACTAAGTTAGTAACTAACCTAACTTAGTTACCACCATGACTCATTAAAACTTAATTAACTAACTTAGTTAGTCCGAACTAACCTAGGTTGATTTCCATGACCACCATGACTAACCTAACTTAAGTGACTTAAGTGACTTAAGTGACTAATGTGACTTATGTGATTTATGTGACCAATGTGACTTACTTAATCACAACATTCATTTTTTCATAAAAAAATTTCAAAAAAATTTCTAAAAATTCCTTCTGTCTTTTGTTAATTTTTGGACCTTTGTCTGCTAGGAATTGCCTTTCCTATAATTTTAGAAAAATCCATCTTTCCTAAAATTACCCATAAATTGCCAAAAAAATAGGAAAAATCATTTAAAAATTGTAAAAAATTGTAAAAAAATTTCTAAAAACCTTCTAAAAAATTTCCCTCACCTCCCTTCCTCATTTTTCATTTATTCAACCATTACAAAATCACAACTAACAATTAACTTAACTAACTTTTTTTTAAAAAAAGAATAAATATAAAAAAATAAAAACCCAACATCACTCACCTTAACACATCTGCTAAGGTGTTATTTGTTGTTTCATCAGTGCTTTTTGCTTTTCCTTTCCTGGGACTCTTCCGTGCGCATTCCTGCATTTCATACACACCCTGCCAGGTATTTATTTTCTGTTATTTATTTATTTATTTTCCCCCCTTAATCACAATTAATTGTTAAAATAAACCCTTTAATCCACCCACCGTTTCCACGCGCATTTGCGCTAAATACACATTTTTTTAAATTAAAATAAACCAGCCGTTCACTTCGCACGCGCTACGTGCGCTACAGAGGCACTTTAAAATTTTAATTAAAATCAACCAGCCGTCACATGAGCACGCGCTGGCAAAAAAGCGCTCCACATCACCTTAATTTATAATCAATGAATTGCATTTAGAGACCCAGTCGGGAATCGAAGTCCGGGACTCGTGTAACTGCACCGGTTTAACCTAATAATTGGTAATTAAATTTATAATAAGGAACCGCCGTTTTTTTATTAAGGTTTATCACCTAATAAAAATTCACCCATTTTTAATAATTGATTAAAATCAACCCTTCATTAAAATAATCCCCCCTCACTGCACTTAATTTTCTTTTTAATGAACCGTTTCGTGGGATGGGTATACGCAGTCATTCGTGTTATTTTCCATGGTCCAGTCTTGGTTCTATCATAGATGTCGTATTGATAGATGTTGGATATGATATGGTTTTGGTTTCCTGTTTTCGTTACGGTTACGGTTACGGGTACGGTATGTAGTTTTTTTTTTTCTTTTATTGCCTGATACGGGGTTCAGGGTGTTTGTTTGATGCATCGCATGAAGCTTTCGGTCGCATTTGTCTCAGGGTCATGTCAAATTTTTTCTAGAATGTGGTTTGCTTGGGGTTAGTAGGTCGGGTCATGTTTGATTGGTAATTCTCATATCCTTGGTTTTTTGTCTGTTGGTTTGCAGGCATTCTCTTTGATTGTCTGTGTTTGTGGTGTGTGTGTAACCATCTGAATGGCGCCTTCTCATGCTCCTCCCCCTATCCAGTACGTCCCACTAGTTAGTAGGGATTACTCGTCCCTACTTACTTTTGAGCCCCTCACGAAGGCAGGACTTGCTGCTTTTGTGGCCACTCCTTTTCCATTACTTCCAGAGGATCCGTCCGTATGTGATGAGTTCCTGGCCTCTTACAGTAAGAAGACAGGAGTAGTCCAAGGCATGTCTATGACATTGACGTCTCGCGGCTTAGGGAAGGCTCTATCTTTACCCTTCAAAGGAGAACCTTTTGTGACCACTCGACAGCTCTTCTCTACTGAAGAGATTCTCAAGCTGTTGCAGAAGCAGACAAGGGAGGTCCTTGATGTTAAGAAAGTGATAAACTCTTCAGGAGTTTCGTTTTCTATGATCACTAATCCCGTCTGGAAGACCATGTGTCAGTTCCTTCAGGACAGGTTCATGCCTGCCAAAACGCCGTCACACTATTTGTCCAAAGAGCTTTTCACAGCTTCCAGGATGGTGCTGAAAGGAGTTGCCATTGATTGGAGCACATACCTCCTTACTAAGATGGATCAGCATTTTGTTAAAGTCACGAGGGGTAATGTTACCAATGTTACCTATGGATCATATCTGTCAGCCTTCTTGACCTATTCAGGTTTACAGAAGACTGTGCCTCCACCTCCTCCATCAGATCCAGTACCTCCTCCTCCACCTTCAGAAGAGTCAGCACCTATTGACCTTGAGGATGATGATTCTCCGCCTCCCCTGGTCATACAGCGCAAACGCTTGAAGAGGGTAGCGGATAAAGCCCCTGCTGTACTTCCCTCAGTGCCTATCCCTGCTACTTCTGGCAGTGACCTCCCTGGGTTTCTCACTTGCAATAACCTATTCAGGGCACATAGAGAAGGATCCTTGGAGATCTCAGTTCCTTCCCTGAACAGTCTCGTTTCAGGAGATGCCATTCCTTTCCTCTGCAAGGATATTCAAAGTTCCATTGAGTTGTCAGTGACAGCCTGTGTTCAACAGCTGTACGCATCTTTCTATGAGGCGCTCATGCAGTCCAAAGACCAGTTGCATAAGGCAACCTCTGAGTTAGCATCTGCTAAGGATACCCTAGCAGATCTATTCAAGCAAATGGAACAGCAAACCCAACTGGTTGCCACTCAAAGTGATGAGATTTCTTCATGGAAAACCCAGTTACTAGAGGCTCAGTCACAGGTTACTAGCCTTTCAGCAGAAAAGGAGAGGATGTCCAACGAAGCGAAAGAATTCCAAGTTCAATTAGATGACAAGCTTTCAGCTTTACAAATGGCTAATGACACAGTGGCCAACCAAACCTCCCAAATCCAGCAGTTGCAAGATCAGCTTGCAAAGTCCCGCTCTGTTCCTCCAAGCCCTCCTGTTCCAATAATTCCTTATCTTTCACAGCAGGACTTGGCTGCATTACAGAGACAGGCTACTTTGTGCCCTTTATTCCAAGACAAAGTGGAAAGATTGCAGTCCAGAATGGACTTATTATGGTCTACCTTTGAACAGTTTCAGGAATATGTCTTACCTGACCATTCTTTCTTTGTCCACTACCATTTACAGAAGCTGGTCTTCTATATGAAGCTTTCCACGATGGATTTACCTTTTCCAGAGGATGGCTGGAGTGGGGCTTGGTCTGCTGAGTTGTTGACAGAGGTAGTCAGAATGCTCTTTGAAGATTCTGTCACGCCAGACACCATGCTGATGTCATACATGTATCTCCGAGGCGATTTGTTAATTCCAGATGAGGTAGATTTGGCATGGTATGTGGGGAATGTGGTCTTACAGGCTGTTCTATATGTCAATCATTTGGAGTTGCGCATAGCTGAAATGTTTCAGAATTATTCCTCCAAAGTAGCTGATTGTCAGGATAATTCGTGGCATCCTATGATTGATTCGGTGGTTCTCAATCAAAGACAAAACACAGCTCCTACCTTTGTACAGAGTACTAACCAACTGAGGATGGATCTCTTAACCTATCTTTCCAAACATAATCCATTTGATGCTACTTTCTTTGATGCCTATCAGAGACGATCTCTCTTAGGACCTTCTGTTCCTACCCTCCTTTATTATCAACAATTGGCTCACCGTTATGCTATATATTTTTCCCTTTGTCAATCTAGTTCCATAGTAATTTTACCACTTCTTTTCCAACCTTCCAATTTCCCTCAAATTCCTATTTTCACTTACTGTTCCTTTATTGAGGATAGGGTATTTTCCCCTTCTCCACCCTGTCCTTCACCCCTCATTAATGTACCCTCCACATTTCCTATTTATCAATTAACACCGTTCCTTAGTGATTCCTTACAAATTTCTGCCACTCCTTCTTTAACCTTTTCTTCCTTTTATGATTTTTCCTATCCTTCCCTACATCCACTTTCCCTTATTCCATTACCCTCTCCTAACACTTCCATATCTCAACCACCTCAGTTGGTTAGTGACTGTGACGGTTTTGATACTCAGATTTCCAGAAGAAGGGGATGGAGTTCGGATGATTGCCTTACAGGACCGCAGATTAATTGGCCAGTAATTCCAGGAGAATGGACAGTTTCAAGTCAAGCTTATCAAAACTATGTTCATTTTGCCCAACAATATTCACAGTCTGCAGATCCCTCAGTGAGATTAACTGCTCACTTTGCTTGGTACCTGGCGTATATGCATAGGCACTCTCATACTGATTCAAAGCCTATCCCAAAGTTGTGCATGAATGTCAATGTTAGCATTGATTTTCAACAGTTGGAGATACTGTATTTTCATGCCCTCTGTTTGCCTAGCAGATACTTGGTCCTATTGGAAAGGATGTGCTGTCTCCAATTTTTCCAAAATCCTCCTAAAAACTTTGTAGATGAATCCTTATCTATGGATCGATTCAGACAACATCAATCTTTTAAGAGGGATCATCTTCATTAATGCCTTTCCAATGTATACTGCAAGCTTTTTAATGCCAAACTCTTCTTTTTGAAGAAGTCATTCAGATGGTTGTGTTGTGTATTAGTGTTTGTGTTGTGAGTTCATTTATGTCAAACGAACATATTGGATCTTGTGTACGAGCTATATTTTGGAGATTTGTAAAGATGGGGTCGTGGTTGGAGAGTTGAAGCAGATGAAGATGCAGAAGAAGAAGAAGCAAACTCTTATATCCTTTACAAATTTGTGGTGATTTTTAGTTTGATAAGAGGTGTTAATGTGTGAAAGAGTTTTCCTTTCTTCGTATTTTTATATCAGAAACAGGTTATAAGTTGGGGTCGTGGTGGATGGATTCTTTTTGAAAAAATATTGAAGATCAAAGTGAAGCTTTGAAATGAACTTGTATTCCCTTTTTCCTGGGTCGCGAGGACGCTTCCTTATTAAGTGTGGGGATATGTTGAGTGTTGAAATGACTTGTTTTTTGGCTGATTTTTGTTGTTTTTGAGAGCTGAATGGTTGATTTTAAGGGATGATTGATTGATTTGGAAGTGGTTTGAGAGTGTTTTGGATGATAATGAGAGTGTTTTGGAAGATCATGATGTTTGTTGATGGTTCTGTGATGTTTTGATAGGTTCTAAATGGTTCTGTATACCTTCTGTTTTGTTCTGTTTTGGTCTGTTTTTTATCTGATTGTCTTCTGTAAGGAGGGATGGAGTATTGATTGATGAAGAATGAGATATTGTGAAAGCTTATTGAATGGTTTGTGAGAGTTTGGAATGATTTGAGAATGAGTTATGAGGTTTTGATGACCTTCTGTAACGTTCTGTAGGTCTTCTGTAGAGCTTCTGCTTCTGTTCTGTTTCTGTTCTGTTCTATACTGTAGCTGTTCTGGTACTGTTCTGTAGACTGTTCTGTAAGTGTTCTGTGGAATGTATGTGTGACTTTTGGGAAAGTTTTCTAGCCTTGGAAAGAGGTGAATACAAGTGCAAAAGAGCTGAAAGAAGTGGAAGAAGTAGCTGCTGAAGACTCAAGAGAAGACTAGAGTGAAGTGACAGTAGTGAGCTGTGAAGAGACACTGTAGTGGCTCTGGTGACCTTTCATATCAGACATACCTCTTGGGAGGGGTATCCACGACCTAAGAGTGATTATTGAGAGTAATTTAGAGAGATTGTAGTGAGGATATGATGTATGATTGATGGAGTGTGTGAGAGAGAGTCAGAGATAGCCAATTTTACTAAAACAAAGTGATTGTATATGAGAGATTGAGAGAGAAGACTATGAAGATATTGAAGATGAATACTATGTGATGTATTTCCATTCAAAGATGGTGTATTTCTTTGCTTTCTTTGTTCTATTGATGGATTTTGTGAAGATGTTGAAGAATATGGTTGATTCTATTAAAAACCGTGGGAGATTTACATGATGCTGCATGAAGATTGTTGTGCCTGGTGTTCTTTTCTTCATTGTGATCATATGAAACATGATAAACAAGCTTGTTGATGTTACAAGATAGATTTTCTTGCAAGAGAATTCCCTTTTCCTTGGTGTTCCTTTCGGGGCTCCAAGAAGTCATGCCGCCGGTGGCAACAAAATCCACGCCTACCCTATGAGGATACACCATGAATGTGGGGTCGTTCTTCTCATAGGGTAGGGTGTTGCAAAACGCCATCTAGGCAAGCATGTTAATATCGCATACTCGCCTTCTCCAAAGAGGTTGGCAGTTGTAGCCCCTTACAGTGTGTGGTACCTCGAACACCTTGTCTTGCCAAAACTCTGCTTCCTCTGTGCCCCATAGAGTGGGGGTCTTTGCCTTGTCTTCCAGCCATTTTCGGCCCAGCCGGCCGCTAGTCGCGATCACCTCCTCCATTACCTTAATTGGTAGGACCCTTCTCAGGTTGTTAGGCATGAGAAAACTGAAAGTAAAAGGGTCTTTTTCGTTTTCTTACTGTTCCCAAATCACTAGCTTCATGTGGAATTGCATCGGGAGGTCATCGGGGCATGGTGGGAGGGGTGCGGATGGCCGCACGACTGGTTTGGCTCTCAACTGCCTCCTGGTTTCTTCAACTAATTTCCTCCGTCGCTCCTTGAGCACGGTTTGTCTGTCCGAGGGCGGGTTGAGTTGTTACAGTTCCTGATCATGCGACGAGGAGGGTTGTGGGATTATTTCTTCGTTGGTTCTCCTTATGAAAAATTCAATGTTAGCCTCCTCCCCCTCTCGGTCGTCCAGTTGCGCTCCTTCCTCAAAGCCGAGTGCGTCCAACTCCTGGGGGTTAGGCCGGCCAATAGTAGGTACTTTCGTTATTCTTCCAAGCCCAGCCTAACCTTCGCAGGTTGGGGTGGCATCTGTAGCCCTGCATGGAGGGCTCTGCATGTGATGCTTAGTTTCTTTTACACCACCTCCAACGACTCCTTTCCCTCTGGCCGGGTTGTAATGTGTTGAGGAAGACCTGTTTGCTAGGCAGTGAAGGCTGTCTGGGCAGCATTCGCTTTACTTTCTGCCAAGATTTTTTCTTTTTCCACCAAAGCGAGGCGCCGCGCTAGTGCCTTCACCTGTTTCTCATTCTGCGTGGCCCATTCCTCGGCCCTTTTGTTCATTCCTTCCATGCTCTCCCCCTGCATTTGTGCTAGGGTTACAAGCTTCTGCTCCTGGGCTCTGGGTTCTTTGCTCATATTCTCGTGCTCTTTCCTTTCGAGGTGTAGTTGAACGGTCATGGACTCGATCTCTTTTCGCTGTTGCTCCCTCTCTTCTCTTCTCTCCCCTTCTTTGGTGTTTAGTTTCTCCATCATCATTTGCTCAATGTTGGCAGTTTTCACCTCTAGTTACCCATGTTGCATCAGGAGGAGCTTGTATTCCCCCTGCATTTGCACAAGTTCTTGATTTTCGTCCTCAAGCCACTGTTTGTAGCTTTCTTCCATGTCTTCTTTTGCTTTCAATTCTTGCTTGAGGTCAAATATTTGACGTCGTTGCATGGCTATGATGTGGGTTATCTCTAGTTGGAAGGTGGCCACTGACTCTTTCTCTACCACCAACTTAGCCACTGCCATTCTCTTTTCCTCCTTCGCCCTCTCCAATTGGCAAAGCAACTCGATGACGTATTCGTCGTAACTGGCTGGTGGCGTCATTGTTGCATGGGTGGGGGTGGTTGAGGCCTCCACGCGCGGACGCTTCTAGTCCTGCCTCGATTCTGCATCCACAACTAAATTTTTTTGCCTCGTGGCCATGGTTTCAATGCTCTTCCCTTGGGCCATTTCTTTACTGATGAAGTATTGCATCCATGCCACAAAGTTGGAAACTTCCATGCTGGTGGGGATGCTAGGGGTGAGCATAGTGGGTTCAGTGGAGGGTGCCATGAGGGTGGGGATAGGATGGAGGGGTGCTTTGCCTTTGCCTTCCAGGACTGCGGGCGGCGCGGCTTCTGGTGCCTGCATGCTAGAGCTAGGCCCTTCTTCCCTCGGTTGGCTCCAGGCTCCTAGATCCTCTGCCCTTCTTTGTTGCTCAATGGACCGGCGTGTGGCCTCGGCCAAGTCCTCCTCTTCCTTTCTTCTTAATTCCTCTTCTTCCTCCGCAGCTCTTCTTTGCCTTTCTTTTTCAGAATTTCTGTATTCTTCCTCCAGTTTCTCCTTTTCTTCTTGCTCCTCTCTTGTCTCTTTTCAGCCTCTTGCTTCGACGCCTTTTTAGCCCGCCTGACTTGCTCTGTTGTTTCTTCTTCTTCCTGCTTCCTCTTCTTCTCCCTCTCCTCGGCCTCCTTGAGGGATTGTCTTTTTGCTTTTTCCAAATCTTCCTTCTCCTTCTTGCGGTCTTCATCTGGTTTCTTTTTCTTCTGCGTTGTCTTCTTCTTGGTTTCCTTGACTTGCTTTTTGCTTGATTGCTCTTCTTGCCCCTATCCTTCCTTATCGGTCTCAGTCTTGCCACTGGACCTCTCCTGGTACTGATGAGGGGGTGACCTGTTAGGCGTTTCCCCTTCCCCCTCTTCTGCATCCTGCGTCTCTTTCACGGCCTCCTAGATAAGCGCTGTTAAGTTGCTTGCATAGGCAATGAACGAGGCCTTGGACTTGGCCTTTTTTATTTTTGTGGCCTTAGACGTCGGAGACTCTCCTCCTACGGGCATGCTTCCTAAAGCCAGTGCCTTAGTCGCCTGGTCGATAGTTTTATGCACATAGCCGTTCCAATTGACTTCATTTAGGGTATGAGCCGCCACGTTCTCTAGTACCAGCACACTAATTCGGTGCATCAATGCATTGTAGCACTGGCTGGAAAAGAGCGCGTGTACCAATTTTGCCTGCAATCTGGTTTCTACATCAGGGATATCTTGAATGCTGATGCTGTCATTTTTCAGCACGTCCTCCTTTCTCATCCCCAGCATGGCGTACACATCTGTCTTCTGCTTCTTTTCTATTTTCGGTTCTAGTCTTAGCACCTTTTCCACCAAGGTGGGGGTTAAGCGAACCAGCACTTGCTTGGCGTTTTGTTCCCTTCCTATTGTGACGGTGCCGCACTCGTTGCCAGGGTCGTAAGACCTGAGAAATTCCACACACCTTGTGTGGTCCAGTTCTTGTGTGAATCTTTCAAGGTACTTGGCGAAGTTGCATTTTTCAATGACTCTCATGGCCGCCTCTTCCTTGGCCACCAATCCTTCTATGTTGTGAATAGTTCGGAATTTTAGTTGGTCGTAGGTGCGGCTCTCCAGGGTGATGCTGTACTGTGGTCTCTCCTCTTCCGTGAATGGAAGCCGGCGGGCATGGTCTTGTTGCAACATTTTTTGTTCCTGTCATGAAGCCTAGTTTCCATTAGTTCTTCCAAATTGACAATACAAAAACATCCTAGACTAAAAAGGAAAGATTTACGTGTTTATTGAATGGAAGCCTTAAAATCCTATCCAATGTGAAGCCCCCCTTTTTAGCTTTTAACTTTTTGCCTTTTATTTTAAAGTTCTCTTGACATTTTTCTACCTCACTTGTTGCCTACATGCTTATGCATTTTGCTTGACTCCCGCTAATTTTAATCGATCTCTTGATTCTGATTTTAATTGATCTCTCAATGCACCTTACTCCCCTTCCCCTGCCAACTTGAGAAGAATCCTTACTAGGATTGAAGGTGTGGGGGGTTGAGGACCTTGGAATGGGTCTTAGGAGTCATCGGTGTAAGAACCAAGTGTAAAAATAGGGGTTGTACTCTAACTGAGCTGTGCGATCGAGATCAACAAGGTGAGTGCTAATGTGCGTTATGTAAGTGAGAACATCTGTTAGGAAGTCACCGGAGGCATTGCGGCTAGCAATGTGTAGCTCCTCCTCAGTCAGTAGTTAGGTGATTGAGGTAAGGATATCCCTTGATGTGCTCCTCCAAGGGGTGGTTGCGAAGAGTGGTCAACACATTGTACGAGGTTGGCGCGATATAAGTGGGTTCGTACTCCGCTGTTTTGATTGTGTGGCGCTGCTTCGCGTTGGTCATGACTCGGCAGCCCTCTACTTCCCATTGCAACCTAAGAGTGTACCAATGTCGTAAAAATGGGGATTTCGTCCCAGCAAGTTGGGATAATTCTGTGATTTCTTGGTCGGTGATGGCAGAAGTGGTTCGCTGATCGTATGACATTATGAGATGCTGTTTGAGTGCTTGCTCTTTGGAGACCTCGCTGTCGAGTAATACAATAGTGGAGTTTGCTGCCTTTGCAAAGGCAAGTTCAAATGTCTCCCAAGAACAAGGCATCATGCTAATTTCAATTGCGAAAGGTTCGGGTAATAAGCCTAAGTCCAAGCGGTTATAGCTCAGAGCCAGCTCTCTAAAGGTGGCATCGAGCCATCTAATGCAATCAACCACGTCATCCCTTGTATTTGCAGCTAGATCTGAGGCCAGTGTCAAAAATGACTTTTGCTCGTAGGAGGGCTTAAGACCTGCTCTGGTGGTTGGGGTTTGATGGCCCAAGAGCCTTTGACAGCGGATAGTTGTGGTTGCGGGTGTACCTTAGGTTGCGGTTGGGCGTCTTTGCTTAGGGCTGGTGGAGCGGCGGCTACTTTTGATGGACTGTTGCCTTCAGTGTGGATCATTGTCGTCGAATGGACTCTAGTGTGTGATGGGTTATGCGATGGTGTCTGTCATTTAGGCCGGTAGGCTTGTTCGAGTCTTTCGGGCATATGTGTAGATGGGCTTGCTAGATGTGGTCCTGGAGAGCACTGTGGCTCATTGTTTTGAGGTTTGATGGGGATGGGGGTGATCAAGCTCGGGGGTAGCATACGAGTGGTGGTCTTGGCCAGGTGGATTTTAGGGATATACAACCAGGTGTTTCCCTCATAGTAGCCTTGTGCGAGCAGGAGAGCTTTGGGGACCCACCTGCGCCGGATCATGCTCTGATTTCTGTAACTACACCTTGATGTCCTAGGTTTAGAGCTATGGGTCTTATGCAGTCGTGTGTGATGAATCCTAGGCGGTGGTTGTGGTTGTTTAAGCCTCCGTTGGAAACTATGCTATTGAGCCTTAGCTTTTGTCACCACGAGTAGTGGTTCTTGAGTGGTGGTGGGGGGCAGCCAGGCACTACCCTTCTTCTTAGATTCGGATGCTAATAGTTTTACTGGTGGTCGTGTGGACTGTTCCATCGCGCCACCCTTGCTGAAAGGTGTATCAATGTGGATGTTGCCTATGGTGAGGTGAGCTTGTTGCGACTCATAATCGATGTGGCAACGAGTTTGCTTCTTGAAGGTTCGCCCTAGTAGCATCTATGTGCCTGCATCCTTGGTCTTTGGTAGCACGTAGAAGATCATTGGTATAGTTTCAGTCTCGATAGAAATGGTGGCCCTGCACTTGCCAAGGAGTGCATAGGAGTGGCCCCCATATGGGTTCAACCTGGCGTTAGTGGGTTGTAGTGGTGGTTTGCCAAGTTGGGTCTAATGATCGTGAGTAAGGACATTGAAGTCCGCTCTCTCGTCAATTAAGGTATTGAGGATGCATGTCCTCTTGGTAGTGACAGTGATGTGCAGGTATGCAAGGTCCACGACTTCCTCCTCCACGTCATCGATTTTGGTGATGGTGGCTGCACGGATGTTGACTGGTGGTTCCAACATTGGTGATTTATGCAAAGGATGCGCGGGGGATAGTATTTCTTGACACGGCTGCCATTGAAGAAGCTGATTCCTCGCCGGCTAGAGTTTCGAGCTCGACATTGCCCATCCAGCTGATTGCATGGACCCTGAAAGGTCCAAGACCCCAAAACTTCATTTTTTTCTTGTGCTCCTTGACTGAGTATAGGAGCACTAGGTCGCCTTGTTCGAAGTCGCATTGCTTGACATGTTTGTCAAACCAGCTCTTGCGTTGTGCCTTCTCGCATATGAGTGTGTGAGTGGCTAGAAGACGGGTCTCCGAGAGGTGTTCGAGTTCTACTAGGCGTTGCGTCCATGCTTCCTTTCCTTCCCATTGCTCCTAAAGCGCAATTCATAGGCTAGGTATGAAGAATTCTATGGGGAGAATTGCTTCGGTTCTGTAGGTGACCCTAAAGGGGGTCTGTCCGGCGGCTGTTTTGTAAGCTGTGTGGTAAGCCCACAAGGTCGCCATTAGCTTGTTATCCCCGTCACTGGGTGAGGCTGAGACTACCTTGGTTAGGATGTTGACAAGAATCTTATTTGTGGATTCTGCCTGGCCGTTTGCTTGAGGGTAGTATGGAGAGGATTTCCAATGGATAATTAGGAAGATGGATAGGAGATGAGTTATCACTTCATTGATGAAATGTGTTCCCTGGTCACTAACTAGTTTGATGGGGCATCCAAATCGTGAGATCACGTGCTCCCATAAGAACTTGGCAGCCATTCGAGCATCGTTATTTAGGGTTTCTCTCGCTTCTACCCACTTTGTTAGGTAGTCTGTGGCCACAATGATGTATTTGGCCTGAGTATACTGTGCAGCAGGGCTGATGGGTCCTATAAAGTCAATCCCCATTTTTTGAAGGGTTGTCATGCAATGATTGAGGTCAACTCCATCTGATCCTTGCGAATTGGGACGTTTGTCCGCTAACATTCGTCACAATGCTTAACAAATTGCGCAGCATCAAGGAACAACATTGGCCACCATAGTTGAGATTGCAACACCTTGCGGGCTATTGTGTCTCCGCAAAAGTGTCCTCCAGCAATCCCACTATGTGCCTCTGAGAGCAGTCTTGCATCTCATGTTCGCACACGCATTTGCGCATCAATCCATCTTGCCCTAAGTGATATAGCTGGCATGCTATCAATTGATAGGGTTGGATTTTGAGAATAAGTCACCTTAGTCTTGCCTTTTCTATTGGTTGTTCAGGTAGTCCATGCTCAAGTAGTTGGACTATGCCATGTGCCCAATATGGTGTTAAATCAGCTTTGAATGAATCCCTCCCATTGGAGAGGTTAAAGAGGTGGGCGTCTAGCAATTCATCAATGATGCCTTCTCCAGCAAGTTTCCCTGTGGGGATGCGTGACATATGACCAACCATGTAGTGTTGTTTCCCCTTCTATACAACCACCGAGAAGTCAAACCCCAAGAGCAAAAGGA
The DNA here is from genome assembly GCF_053477565.2 of Lygodium microphyllum. Classification (NCBI taxonomy): domain Eukaryota; kingdom Viridiplantae; phylum Streptophyta; class Polypodiopsida; order Schizaeales; family Lygodiaceae; genus Lygodium; species Lygodium microphyllum. The sequence continues at coordinate 12,602,506 of NC_141163.1, read as the reverse complement.
GCCACTGAGCTATGAGTGGTGCAAGGTTTGTTCACTAGGTATAGCAAGGCTTGATGGTCTACGAAGAAGGTAAAGGGTGTAGCCAGTGGATAATGCCGGAACTTCTTCACAGCAAACACCATGGCCAAGCCCTCTCTTTTAATCGTTGAGCAATTCATTTCTGTCTCCGTTAGTTGTCAGCTTGCAAAGTTCATTGGATAGTCTAGGTCGTGCTTGCCAGGTTGGCACAACACTGCCCCCACAGCGATTTTAGAAGCATCGATATGCATGTGGAAGGTTATGGTCCAATCCGGGGCTTGTAGAATTGGTGCTGTGGTTAGAGCCTTCTTCAACTCTTCATATGCACATTGGCAGGCTTTAGTCCATTCGAAGACAATTAGCAGTTTGTACAAAGGTCTTGCTATCAATGCGTAATTCAACACAAACCATCGATAGTATCCCGTATGGCCTAAGAAGCATTGAACTCCCTTGTAGTTGGTTGGGGATGGAAGGTCCACAATAGCCTTGACCTTCGAGAAGTCAGTGGCAATGCTGTTCTTTGACACCACATGGCCGAGGATGCATCCATGTTTCATCCAAATCTGGCATTTCAAGGGGTTCAGGGAGAGACGATATAGGCGACACCGATCAAAGATTACTTGGATTTTGTTCAAGTGTTCCATCCAGGTTGAGTGAACACAGAGGTCGTCAACAAAGACTTCTAGCTCCTTGCGAAGCATGTCTTTAAATATGGTGCACATGAGGCATTGAAAGGTGGCAGGGGCATTAGTCAACCTAAAGGGCATGACTATGTATGCAAAGACGCCCCACTCGGTGGCAAAGGCAGACTTATGCCTGTTGACAGGGTGCACTTGCACCTGGTTGTATTCTGAGAAGCCGTCCAGGAAACTGTAGGCCTCCTTGCCTGCCACTCTTTCAAGCATGTGCTCGGTGTATGGCAATGGATAGTTATCCCTCTTGGTAGCAGCGTTCACCTTTTTATAATTGACACACTCTCTAATTTTTTCGTTTTTCTTCATCACAATGACTATGGGTGATACTTAGTCCGCATGCTCAATTTCATAAATGAATCCCGCTTTCATCAGCTTATCAATTTCTTCCTTGACAGCATGAGCGTGCTTAGGATTCATTGGATATGGTCGCTGCTTCACCGGTGCTGCGTCTGGTGTCATGGGTATGTTATGAGTCACCACACTCGGATCTACCCCCTTAAGCTCTTCCAAAGACCATGCGAACATGTCCACATACTGTCATAAGAGGGTGACCAGACTCGCCTCCTCATCCTCAGCCAAGTCTTCGGCAATGAAGACTGGTCAGGATGTCTCCCATTCTCGGGCTAAGTTCACCTCTTTGACTTTGGTTGGTCCCTTGATTGGTTCACTTGTTTGCCCTTGCCATTTGGCACCCATCAAGATCACTACCCTATCACCTTTCTTGAATTTCATAAATCGTTTTGGAAGGTCCCGTGGTTTTCGTTGCTCATCTGTTTGGGTGTCCCTGGGTTGTTTTGCCTTTTCTTACTTCAATCGTTTGCGCCTCAGATGGACATGTAAGTTCTTGATGGTGCGTCGAGCCTTGGGTAGCCTAGGTATCTCTGGGTCACTATCCGAGCTCACTTCTGACTCAGAGTCAAACTCTCGTCTTCGCTAGAGGAGGGGGTCTCCCTTGGTGGTCATAGTTCAGATGGTGATTCTGCTCTAAGCAGTTGTGTCGTCCCTGGTAGCTAGGCCTGCTTGCTCAAGGTCTATGGTTGCTATGTGTTCTAACCAGGCATGGTCACAATTCATGTGCATGAGCCCTCGCTCTGTCTTGTAGGCACTTATTTTTTGCGGCTTGGAATCTACCCATATTTGTTCTATTACTTGTCCCTCCATGTCGTACTCTATCGAATCCACCTCCCCCTCACTTTCGTCCTCGAAGGGTTGGCAGTCTTCGTACTCGTCGTTAGAGTCCTCTACACTAGCCGGTTCGATGTCCCGTAGGGCTTGGTGCTTCTCTTGTTGCTGATCCGGGACTAAGGCCTAGTTGTACATAAGGTTCAAGTCATGCACTTTGGTCCATTGCCACTCAGATTCGCCTAAGAGGTCCTAGAGAGGCATGAGGTTTGCTGCTGAGTTGTTAGCTAGCTTGTTTGTTAAGTATTCCAGGGCCTCTTGGAGTTCTTTCTTGTTGCCTGGCACTAGGAAGGCTTAGGTCTCCCAAGATGGGTTCCTTCCATCATGCACACTAGTATAGTGGGCGTGTCGTCGGTCACGCCCATCATTGTGATGGCTTGCTCATATGCTTCTTGGTCCACGAATGGCAGGTCGATTGTAGCAAGGACATGCATCCAATCCCACTCGTCTTCTGGACATGGGATATACTTGGTCAAGGGCCCATAAGACTTCTTGACCTGACTGTCACCCTTGAGCATCGAGGAGATGGCATCCAAGTTGATTGGTGAGGTTTTTCAAGTGTCCATCTTCACCCTCACAACTTTCGTCTTGTTGCCTAAGAATATCAAGCTGTTACCCCAATCTTCAATAACTTTGGCATTGTGCATCCAGGGCCGGCCTAACAGGACGTCGTAGTCCACCCCTTTCATGACTATAAAGTCAGGACACCTGCGATTTTTACTGGCTAGTTTTTAAGTACCCCGAATAGCCTCACCCTCATGTCATTTGCTAGCGTGATGTTGAACTGAGCGGTCTCAACAGGTGGGTTTCCCCAGGTTTGCAGTATTGCATGGCTCAACACACTAACCCTGACTCCCATGTTTATGATCCCCTTTCTTGTTGTGTCTCCTAAGGCTAGGATTGGTAACACTGCATGCATCTCGGTGCCTTCCCAGAAAGCGTTAATGTGCAAGGATTTTGGCGCAGAGTGTAGTGTTAGACTCAGTATTTGTGTTTCTGCATCCTGATCCTATAGATCCGACGCCTGTTCTTGTGACTCCTCGACCCACTACTTGAGGTTTCGCCATAGGGTGGGGTGCTGCTTAAGCAGGTCTCCTAGGCTTAACGTCACTGGGGTGGTCACTAGTGTGGTGAGGAGGCTATTGGTTGCTCGTCCCTCTCCTGTGCCAAATTGTCATCAGCCATGGCTGTGACTAATTTGTGGGCCTTCAGCATCAAGGCTTGCCCTAAGGGGTGCTGTCTGGGGTGCAATTGCCCTTCCTGGCTTTGGTTGAGGGGGTGAGTCTGCCGTGGTCATGCCGATGAGATCCTTGCTCCCATCCTCTAGGATGGGCTCAACATCTCTTAAGTGCACTTGTGCCTCTTTTACCCAGTTCCTCACCTTCTCTATGGCCTCGAGTTGGCTCTTCGGACACGGGTACTCCCCTACCTTGGCACTCTCCTTTTCGACTGTCTTGGGGACTGAAGTTTCCGTCTTTGCGTCCTCAACCTTCTTTCCAACAGGTAGAGTTGTAGCACTCTCGGCTTTCAGTGTGATCTTAGCCTCCGGCCTCCTCTTCCTTCACATGTGGTTCTTTTTTCCCGTCAAGGCTGCATCGAGGTTGCTAGGCCCTGGTAGAGATATGCCAACCTGCTTTGCCTGGGCATGGGTCATGACCCACAACGGGATGGGCGTGGCCTCCCCATCAAGGTTCTCGAATGCCGAACAGCCCTAATGGGACAGATGGTACTTTGGTTGAATTTGTAGAAGGTTTTCGCATTGGGCAATTGACGAAGAGGTGGGTGATTCCACACTCTACGCACCTTAGGTCAGCCTTGTCTCTGTTATGCTGCTCCCTTTCTAGGCAACGTGATGAGACATGGCTTGGGTGTCCACAGGTCCAACAAATGATTGGATCCTACATCTTCCCCCTAGGCCTCTACCTCGTTCCCTTCCTAATGCCATCACTGGTACTGGTCGATAGTCCATGACGACGGTGTTATCCTCTTCGTCGTGACAGACATAAGGGTATAAGTTAGTCTCTTCCTCATTTGGCTCTTCCATGTAGTGGAATGGAGCGTTACTCGGTGGATGGGTCACATAGGGACCGAGCGGCCTCGGTATACCCATGGGGTTTATGTCCATCCTGGGGATAGCTGGCTTCATGTCGTTAGGCGCAGGGAGGGCCAATGGGGCTCCCCTTCCGAATAGTGGTTGTTGCGGTCTATTTGTTAGGTAAGGCTGACCATACGGTTGGGAGTATGGAAGTCTCCTAGGCAATCTGTAGTGCATAGCGTCATGACCAAACCTGCCGCAGTTAGTGCAAGGTCTTGATCGAGGGTCTTGACACTCGACTGGCAAATGATTTCTGCCACAGTACACACATTGGATGTGTGGTCGTGTTGGTTGTCTCCACAGGTCTTGCAGCTTGACTATCTCCATCTTGACATTAGCCAAGTCGTGGTTCGTCTTCATGGCCTTCCCCTTATCTTGGGATGATGGTGCGGGTTGCTCACCAGAGGTTGGTGCTCTTTCCAAACCTCGCGAGCTGGTTTCTTCTAAACTGGAGTTCCTGAAGCTCCTCTCTTTCAGTTGGTCATCAACTTTGATAGCTTCCTCAAAAACCCTAGCTACTGCATCTTGTTGCAAGCTTGAATTGGCTGCCAAAGCCTTATACAGTTTCTCATTTCGTATTCCACTGATGAACACAGTCAAAACTGCTCTTTCAGTCGGTCGTTCACCTGTAGGGATCCTCTTGAAGAGGCTCCTTACGTGGGTTACGTAATCGCGAATGTCCTCCTTTTCTTTCTGCTTGACATTCATCAATCGCACCAGCAGATTATCAGAGTATCTAGGCTTGGAAAATCTCTTAATGAAGAGATCCTTGAGGCTATAGAAGTTTGCACGCTCTGCAACGTCTAAACTTGTATACCAGGTCCTACCCTTGTCACCTAAGCAGAGTCCAAATGCTGAGTCAGGTCGCTGAGGCCGTTGGCTTTGCAGACTTGCTCGAACTGCTCTACAAAGCTGTATGGGTCGTCATGGGGTTGGTACTTGTCAAGCTGCTTTGTGCCTATCAAGATTTTAGATTGGCTCTTAGAGCCTTGGGTTGCTCCTAACCCTGCAAGCAGTGAGGTTGCTAATGCTGCAGCACTTTGCTCTCCTGCAGTGTTGTCTAACAAGCTCTTCATGAGAAGTTTGCTTAGTGTTAAGTCTCCTTCTAGGGCTCTCTCATGATCCGCTTGTTGGTCTCTATTGTACATGGCTATGCCTTGCAATGCCTTATGGGCTAGCTTCCTCTCTTCTTCTAAGTCTGCGAGATGATAGCATTTGCTGTCTGACCGTGGTGCTCATATCGGGTGTGCGCATCATAGTTCCTAACCAATTGCTGAATAGCCTCTGGGAAGACGCCCAAGTCGAGTTCCTCATTAGACCTAAGGTCCGCGCTTTCCTCCGCCATGGTCGAGTTCTCCTGGTTCGCCAAGCTATCAATCGGATTGAGTGGGTTTGTCAAATCCCCTTTGCTTGCACCGCTTGCTTGGTCCCACCTTGTGCGTTGATGGTTTGTCTCTGTCCGTGGGTTCTCTCCTATTTGTGGGTTCCTTGAGTGGCTTATCTGAGTGAGTTCCTTGACTTATTAAATGCAGTTCTCAAGCTATCTCCACTCAGTGCGGGGGTTATTTCTGGTACACGTGTGTTTAATCAGGCTTTCAGTTTTTCTTAAGTGCTCTTCAAGTGCGAAAATTCAAGGTGAGTGAGACAAATAGCCTCTAAGCTTCTCATGCACCCTTGGGCGCTACGTTGCCTTGCCATTTCTTTTGGACTCAATTAGGGTTTTACGGCTTGGCAGGTTACCTCTAGGTCTCTGGGTTTCTAGGTATCGCAACAGCCCACTCGAATTGTTAAGCGGCCATGCCTTACGATTTTGTCTACTCGGTGTGCCATAATCAGGCTTTAAGCATCAGGAAGGCTTACGACAAGTTGCGCCGCTGAGCTCTAGGTGGGTCAAGTCAAATCTCTGAGACTGAGTTGGGGCACTCACTTGGCCCAACTAGTCCGAGTTGTAGGGGCCGAGCAGGTGACTCGGACGGGCCAAATCTTGGGGCCGTGTCTGAGTGTAAATTTTTTTTTGTAGGCCGAGGTCCGAGTGGAGTAACTCGGACGGGCCGAGCTAGATGTTGGGCTGAGGGCTGAGTATCGTGTCCTGGGCCGAGTGGACACTTGGGCCGGGTGGACTTGGGTCCGAGTGTTAGTTTGGTCGAAGGGCCGAGTTGAGTAATTTGGACGGGCCAAGTCGAGTAATTCAAATGGGCCGAGTCTAAGGGCTGAGTAGGGTTTTCGGATCGAGGTTCTAATGGGCGGGTCCGAGGGCCGAGTTCGGCCTAACAAGGGCCATTCGGATGGGCCAAACGCGGCTTGACGAATGCCGCGCAGTGATGATTTTGATCGAATTTGCCTAGTTAGGCAATCATCCCCTGCATAAACTTCCAAATCTTGGCTAAAGGCACCAAGGGAAGTGATTGGCATACCTAGGGTGAGTGGTAGGCTCTCCGATGACATGATCGAATCGAATCTTCGCGGGGGCTCTCACACACACACACACACACTCTCTCTCTCTCACTGCAATGGTTGCAAATGAGCTCTCGCTTGGACTCCTAACCCTTAAACCCCTTCTTCGCGGGTAGGGCTTTGACACTCTCAATCATTCACTTGCCGACATTAAGCATCCTAAGCTAGCTTTTTGCCATTTTTTGCATGTTTTATGCCTTGTTTTGCTCTGTTTGCAACAGTAAACCCTACCCTTTCCCGGTTTGATTTCCTAATGCTATCCTACAGTTAATGCACCAAGAATCAAAAGCAACAAACTGACATGATTTCTCCCTATTTTCCAATCATCAAATAAACAAACTAACCCAAAATACTTACTTGTTTTGAAGTTCAAAACACCCAACCTTCCTACCTACCTCAAGCTTCGTTTCGGGGGAGAATCCCTTACTTCGATGCTTGATATGGGGCACGCAAGCGCTCAAGCTTGAATTCGTGGTCCCGGCAATAGAACCAAAATGTGGGAGCTTTCATTCAACCACCAAGACCCACGGACCACTTATTGTTTCAAGCGTTCCAAGCGAGCTCTAATGGCTACCTCTCACATAGCCGACGCGCCCTCGATCCTAAGAGTGTAGTGACCTTACCTTGATGCCAATATGAGTTGCCTCCTCCCTTCCACACTTCGGTAGCTCCATGATCCTAGATGCTAGCTTAAGCATGCTCAAGCCTCCTCCTTCTCCAAGCTCCAACCACCATAGCTGTGCGCGCAAAAGAAGGAAAGGGAAGAGAAGATGATGAAGAGCTTCACCCCCTTGATCCCTCACTCCCACTCACTCCCTCCCTCACTCTCACCCTCACTCCCTCTCTCAAGAGCACACACAAACAAGGAGAGGAGAAGAAGAGGAGAAGAGAAGAGCTCTTGTTGGGCACACACCAAAGAATGAGCTTCCATTCACTTTTTGAACTTTATATATACAAACCCTAAAACCCCATGGGCACCCATCCTTTTTTACATGACCGGCCATTGTGGGAAGGTCACTTTTTCTAATTTCCTCTTTTTACTTTGTGCCCTAGGCCTATATTCGACTATTCTTTTATAGGTGGCACAGGAGCGAGCTTGGCGCTCTTTTACAAAAGGTTTTTGGAGTTTTTGAGGCGCCTTTTGTTTAAAACTATGCTTTTGGCCCCGGCTTAGCTTTGGAGCCCGCCTGCGTGTCCTTGCTCCTTTTCCATCTTCTTTCTGCTTTTTCATTCATCTTTCCACCTTCTCGGCTTGGGGTTAACATACTTGTAGACCTTCAAAATAATTAATAGACCTGTGATATGCTATTAGGCACCTGTGAGTATCTAGTAAACACCTGCAAAACTGATATGTACTTGTGTGGAAGGACATGTAAATCTGCCCAAGGATATCACAAATTGCCCTGTTCAGTACTCCAAGTCTTCAAATCTTCATCCACTCTTTCCCAAGTGGTCTTTCGTGGTCCATATCTGTGATGAGGGATAAAACGACAAGATGGGCACCTAAATGGGCTCTGAAACTCCGGAAGGTGTGCAAAGTTCCTTCCGGGCTAGGTTGTGCACCTCTACGGAGTCTTAAATAGCAAGGGAGGGTCACCTCTCTTTTGTCTTGCTATCTCGTCCGGCTTCGACCTTTTTCCTTAGTCGAAATATACATGGCAGATCTAGTATTCTATCAATCAAAGTATGATATTGGAGCCCGAAGAGGAACACCAAGGAAAAGGGGATTCTACTGCAAGAAAATATATCTTGTAACATCAACAAGCTTTTATTTCATTCTTTTGATGACCAAAACAAAGAAAACAACAAATCTTCACGCAGCATCATAGTAGATATCTCCCATGGATTTGATAGAATCAACCATATTCTTCAACATCTTCATAGAATTATTCAATAGAACAATGAACACAAAAGAATACACCATCTTTGAATGGAAATCAATCACATATTATTCTTCTTCAATGTCTTCAGAGTTCTCTCTCTCAATCTCTCATGTATAGTTACACTGTTTTGATAGAATTGACTATCTTTGACTCTCTCTCTCTCTCTCTCTCTCTATCAATAGTACATCATCTCGTCACCACAATACTCTCATAATAACTCTCAATAATCCTTCTTAGGTTATGGATGCACCTCCTAAGAGGTATGTCTGATATGAAGAGTCACCAGAGCCACTACAGTGTCTTTTCACAGCTCACTACTGTCACAGTCACTCAGTTTTCTCTTCAGTCTTCAGCAGTTGCTTTTTCCACTTGTTTTAGCTCTTTTGAACTTAAGATTCATCCTTTCCAAAAGTTAGAAAACTTTTCCAAAGTCACATATACTTTCTACAGAACACTTACAGAAGGTCTACAGAGTAGTACAGTACAGTACCAGAGCAGCTACAATACATTTACAATACAGAGACAGAGCAGAGACAGAGGCTCTACAGAAGGTCTACAGAGGGTTACAGAAGGTCATCAGAACCTCATTACTCATACTCAAATCATTCCAAACTATCAAAAACTATTCAATAGGCTTTCAAAAGATCTCAATCTTTATCAATCATCAATCCATGCTTCATATAGAAGAAAATCAGAACAAAACAGAAGCTATACAGAAGGTATATAGAACCGATCAGAACCTCAACAAAACATCATAGAGCTTCATATCTCCACCGAGAATCATCATGAACTTTCAAAACATAATCAATATCATCCAAAACACTCTCAAACACTTCCATTAACAACCATACATCACTCTAAATCCATCAAAAATCAATCATTCAGTCCTCAAAAATATCATAAATTAGTCAAAAATTCAGTCTTTTTCCACTTTGAACAGATATGCATGGCTGAATCAAGATCTTGCCATTTCATGATACGCAAGAACAAAATGGAATAGGACTGAATTGAAATGGATATGGGTAAGGAATACCTACAACAGTGACTCACTGCTTTACAATATAATTCCACTTATCGATTGATTCTTATTTTTAGCCATATTGCATTCCATCATAACAAGCCATTCAATGTTAGGGTTAGCACAATTTTTCCAGTAAATGGAAGGGATTAACAACAATTGGCTCTGATTATTATTGAGTAAAATGAAAAGAATTCAGCATGACATCATTTAGCCCTAAGTTGGGTCTACATACAATTCAAATGGTAATTCTTAGATGAGATTACTCTTAATTATCCCTTTTCAACAAATGGATGGCTTATGCAATTGGATTTTAAGGGTTTAAGAGCAAAATTAAGAATTATCTCTTGTATTGTTGAAGTGGAAGATTATGGAAGCTCCAATACCCGTATGAGACTTGAAATTCTTGAACTCCCACTTGACGTAGCCAAGAATACATGCAAATTGCAATTCCCATGATGAAATTGTAGCTCATAGATTCCAATTTATTTTCAAGAGAGCTCCAATATCCAAAATTTTGATATAAGTGACCCTTGTAGCCCAAATGTGGTTGGAATCTTGGAAAGAATTCAATGATGAGCATCCACAAAGGTAGAAGTCTTCAATCCCTAATAAAAAACTCTTCCATTGAAGCTTTAAAGCTTGCATATGTTGTCCATACACTTGCAATGAAAAGAAGAAGCCCTATTCTTGGAATATTGATGCAAGACCATGAATTCTTGATATAATCCCATGCATAGAAGCTTTAGGATGCATCAAGAACCAAAAGCCCCATGATACCATCATTCAAAGTCCAAGAATTCTGAAAATTCAAGTGGCTACCTTGTTTTGACTCCATAGCCACCATTCTTTGAAGCTTTAAGTTCAAGAATGCATCAATGTCTGTCCTTGAGTGTTGAAGAAGCTCCAGGATACTTGTTAGAGCAAAAGCCCTTTGATCTTTGAAGAAATTTCAAAAGAAATTCACTACTGTCCTGAATCTGCCATAGCCAGGGTTTTGAAAGCTCAAGAATGATCAAGGATGATCAAGGAGTGTAAGAGACCATGTATGCTTTGCTGAAGACCCGAAGGAACCTTGACAAAGCTTGCTTAAGCCATAGTCAAGCTTCATAGACTGAAATTTTGTGGAGAAGGAGAGCTAGAAAATCAGCGCAATTTGCACCAACTATTCCTGCTGACTTGGCTGATCAAACTCAACAAGTTTGAATAATATGCTACTCTATTTGAAGCTTATGACACAAAGAATCAAGCTCTGATGTCTCCTCAGTGGGAAATGGCCATTGAAAGAAGATTTCAGCAATTGAATCCATGGATTCTTGGAGAAAATCTTGAGAGAAAGAAGAGAGAGAAATTGGTTCCCAAAAGTAATCTTAGTTTAACCTCTGTAACCCCACCTAGACTCCAATTAGGGTCAAAAGCCTTCAAAATGGACCTCCATTTGACCATGTCCTGCTATTTCGGCCAAGAACCTCCATCTTCCTCAAGATCTTCTTCAAGAAGCCTTCAAAATTAGTCCTGACTTGTTGCAGAGAACTCTGACTAGTCATGGTTTGAACTGTACCAAACCCTGTGACCAAATCTTGGTGCTCCAATTAACTAGTTCCTATCCCTATGACTGAATTCTCCAAGAAAATGACTCTTCCCATCGATCAAAGTCCATGCTCTGATACCAATGTAATTAACTAGTTCTCACAGCAAATCAATTAATTGGAAATTCATGAAATATACCATTCTTTCAAGAAATACAAGAAATACACCATGTTTGTAAAATAGACATAGCCAAGGTAGCTAAGCTTGAAGTAATATTACCATGGAAGACTGAAAATCAAAGATGTAAGCTACAACATGAATATTCACCTCATGTCAAGGTGGGACATGGTATGCACACCCATATCTTGGTGGTTAAGAGCATGCACCCTCTTAGTTGGTGGGAGGAAGGAGCCTCAAAACATGTATTGTTGAAAATGGCAAAAAGATACCTCACAAGTTTCATCTCCCCCTTTTATACTTAACCCTAGCCTCCTCTAGGCTAAAGTGACTTATGCTTTATGATACCAATGTAATAAACCAGTTCTCACAGCAAATCAATTAATTGGAAATTCATGAAATATACCATTCTTTCAAGAAATACACCATGTTTGTAAAATAGCCATAGCTAGGTAGCTAAGCTTGAAGTAATATTGCCATGGAAGGCTGAGAATCAAAGATGTAAGCTGTAACATGAATATTCACCTCATGTCAAGGTGGGACATGGTATGCACACCCATATATTGGTGTCTAAGAGCATGCACCCTCTTAGTTGGTGGGAGGAAGGAGCCTCAAAACATGTATTGTTGAAAATGGCAAAAAGACACCTCACAAGTTTCATCTCCCCCTTTTATACTTAACCCTAGCCTCCTCTGGACTAAACTGACTTATGCTTTATTACATTAAAGTGCAAAAGTGACCAGAGAGTTGTAAAAGTGGCGATTTTGATAGAAAATCTGTTGATCACAGATTGAGAAGTTGGAGTTTTCCTAGGTGCATTTTGATGTCAAGAATCCAACGCAAGTGTCTGTTTGTCAATCGAAGTCCATTTGACCCCCATTTAATGGCTGCAAGATTTGACATTATAAAGCAATTGCATGATTTAGAAGCCGAAAATAGTCTCTAGGAGGCAAGGGTAGTAGTTTTCGATACTAGAAACATGTTTTAGTTTTCATATTTCAATTTCAAGCTCGTTTGGACCTCCGATTTTAAGCAAACCACTTGTTGATAGTGCAAATGCAAGGGAAATGAACCAATTATTTGCTAATTAGTGATTAAGAAGAGGCATAACTCAAAATTTTCATGAGAGGGAGGGGGCACATTTTTTGATGCACCCCTTTGATCCCCATGAAATGAAATTTTGTACCTGGTTGAATAAAGAGAAACAGCCTTGGGCATGGATTTTTGCAAAATTTTGCTCTATTTTGCTACAACAATCAAGAGAAATAATGCACTAAATGAAAACATCAAAATCTAGTCTTTCTCTCTCGCCATAATCGTTGTTCCTATGGGCTGAGAGGATGAGGGGGAATGCGTGTTGGTTCATGACGAGATGTGAGGAATGGAGCAATGAAGAGTGAATGTGAGTGTTAGCGGCTATGTGATGGCATTAGTAGCTCTGATTTTCGAAATACAATGGTTAAAAATGCTTAATCATGTTTGCTAATGTCTAAAATCATAAAAAACTTAGTCACTTTAGTCATTTACATAAATAAGATCAAAACTGCAAAATGCAAGATGCAGGATTTAATGCGGAAATTGAGGCTTATACCAAGAAATTGAAGGAGGTGTTTTGTAAATTACAAGCCTCTATTCCCATTCCACCTACTGTCCAACTATAGTACTTCCTACATGTATTGGATTTTAACATCCAAGTGTAGTTGAGTAGTGTTCCTCTTGCTAATATAGATATTGCCATTACATGAGTGGAGGAGATAGAGTTGTGATTACAAGCGACATATGCATCTAGGTCAAATCTCTATTCAAGTCTAGTCCTAACGACAATTTGGCATAACCTAGAGCTAGTGGAGGTCAAAGTATGATAAGTCCATCCATAACAAACCCTAATGCAAGAGGAGGTATCATGCAAAATATACCTATGCTACTAGCTCCTCCTAATGCTACTATGACAATGGCTAGCCAAATGGATGAAGCCAAATGTTGAATCCCAATGTAATGCCAATTAATCAGCCATCAATACCTAACTAGGTGGTTAAGCCATTGGGACAACAAGCGGATGCCTATTTGACCCTAGAGGGGTATTTAGCTTTTGTGACATCATTGTTGGCAGGCTACAAATTAAGATTGTGATACCTATCTCTCAGCATATTCAATCATCCTTTCTAAGGCATCATGAATCCTTCAAACCAATGGGATTATTATAGTTACAGGATAGTGGAAAGCTTGCCATGTGAATTTTGTGTCATGAATTAACTTGTTCTTTTGGCAACAATGATTGAATTCTATATACTAAATAGGTTCCTTACGGTCTCTTCTTCACAACAAGACTTCATTCATGTCATTTGGACTTCTCTATTACAAGTTATGGACAAACTTTTGATGGTAGCCATACTTTGATAGTCTACAATAGTCTACTAGATTCTCTTACTTGTTTCCATACCTTGAAGGACTCTTCTTTGGCGTGAAGACTTTTATTTAAGCCTAGGCTTATAATTCACCATGATTTTACATGTCACCAAGCTATTCTCAACATATTATATGTACATTTTCTAAAATTTTGCAAGATTTGAGGACGAAGCTTCTTTAGGAGGGGATGGTTTGTAATAGAGAAAATAAATACCTTAGGATAGGTTTAGCATAAGGTTAGGGGGAGTATAAAAGACTAGGATGTAATTGTGCACATATTTTTTTCCATTAATCAAAATCTATTTCTTAAGGAATCCTTTATTGGATCTCCCACCATTGTAAGGGATGAGTACCTTGTACCACCATTGCAAGGGGTGCGTGCCTTGTTGCTCACATAATTGTTTTGCATACATTGTGCACACATAAAAGGCACATAGGCAACCGGGTGTATCTAGAGACCTTTCTCCTTCTCCACAAACCAAGATCCAACCTACTAGAAGGAAGAATCATAAGGGAGTGAGGAAAGAAGAGAGTAATGAGTGAAGCATTTGTGTGACACACACCATAGGTTCCTTGCATTGTGCATTCATCCATTGTGTGCATCCAACCACACGTTGTGCATCCGTAGGAGCGTTGTTCCTCTACAAAACCCAAATCCAACCTATTGGGGAGAGAGGATGACAAGAAGTGAGGTGGTAGGAGGAAGAAAACTTAGACATGTGTGTGTGTCTATGTACATCCTTGTAAGCATAGTCATACACATTGTGCACTCAATTACTTGATATCATAATGCATCTTGCATCTGCCCTACACATAATGTATCCACCTGCGCATAATGCATCCCACTACACGCACAATACACTCAAATCACATAGTAGCACACATACATAACACTATGTACTCCACTCATTTACATAGTGTATATGCCTATACACACCCCGTACATACACAATAATTGCACATAATCCATTGACACATGTAGATACCTCTCATACTAGTACACATCAATAACCCCTTCTCCTTCTCCATTATCTAGATCCAATATATTGGAAGGGAGGATACCATGAAGTGCAAAGAAGAGTAGGTAACCTTGGTGACTCACTAGAATGATACATGTGTATCCATGTGCATCCATGCATCTACATGCATCCATGTGCATCCCTAGTGCATCATCATGCATTCATATACATCCTTTGTGCATTTGTCTACACATTATGCGCATCTACATGCACATGCACTGTGTATCCATATGCATCCTCGTACATCCCTAGCGCATCACCCTGCATTTACATACATGTTGTGTTCCAACTGTGCATCCACATTGTGTGCATTCACTTACACACAATGTGCATTCATCTATGCACTTTGTGCATTCACCAACACATACACTATGCATATATGTCTATTTGTGCATCCATATGCATCCTTATGCATCATTGCAAATTCACATACATGTTATGTGCAATTGTGTATCCATGCGATATGCATTCATCTACATTGCATGCATTTTCTACTATGTGCATTTGTTTACACACTGTGCACATTTGCCTCGTTAGACTTAGTTGCACACCCAATTGAGGCACATATGCTTAGTGCACCTAGTCCACAAACCACCTTAGTGCACATTGCATTCAAACATAGCTTGGCTACACCTTGTTCATATGCAAGTGCATCACAATATACTAGTGCACCTCTTTGCACATATAACCTATTCACATGTAGACACATAGTATGCTCCGGCACCTAGTGTGTTAGTGCATTGGAGGCCCACCTAGGTACATTTTGTACTTAAGCACGTGATACCCCCCATTGTGCACACATCTAGGCACATCACATTGGCTAGGCACAAAAACCATTTGCATTAAACACATATTAGGATACCTAGGGTGCACGCGCGCGCGGGTGCACACACACACACACACACACACACACACACACACACACACACACACACACACACACACACACACACACACACACACACACACACACACACACACACACACACACACACACACACACACACACACACACACACACACACACACACACACACACACACACACACACACACACACACACACACACACACACACACACACACACACACACACACACACACACACACACACACACACACACACACACACACACACACACACACACACACACACACACACACACACACACACACACACACACACACACACACACACACACACACACACACACACACACACACACACACACACACACACACACACACACACACACACACACACACACACACACACACACACACACACACACACACACACGAACGAAACACCTTCCCTTACATCTTAATTAGTGTCACATTTTTCCACACACACACGAACGAAACACCTTCCCTTACATCTTAATTAGTGTCACATTTTTCCTTAGAACATATTGCACTATGAGCTATAGTTACACTCTCATAGTACAACCTTTTATCTAGAGCATCCAAGTGAGAGCATGCATCTAGGGCACTTGCCTTGCTCAATTTTACACCCCACCTTGCAGTGCACCATAGACTTGCATTAGCACTCACACTTGCAATTGCATTTGCACATAGTTGCACTTCACCAACATTGCATCTAGGGTGCGGTGTACCTAAGCGCATATATATCCATGCATCTAAGAATACTAATACAACTCAAGTGCACATAGTGCACTTATGCATTGTTTGTGTGCTTACCTAGAGCATGCAATACCATCCATCCACCATACACCACAATCATCATAGATAGCTTGCACTTGCCTTGCATTGTAGGCACACACATTGCATTGCTGGAATAAATGTAGACACATGATGTCACTAATGCCTCTAACTTACAATACTAAGGCACCATCCTTACTTATTTATAGCCATTTGGGATTTAAATTCTAGGGGGGGCACATCTTGAATCCTAAAACATCTTTCACTGCACCACTACAACCCCTTAGGGCACTAAATGCATTAGTGCATGACACTAGTATGCGACATCCATAGTTAAACATGCACTAATGTAGTACACTAGTCCATTGCGCACAACTTTTTATTTTTGTGCCACCTCCTGATCTCACACACATATCTTCAAAATAAACCTAGTACACACTCGTTCATGTAGGCATGTATTCATGCACATGTAGGCAATCCCCTAGTACACCACCATCGCTCATGTTCAAAGAGAGGGGAAGAGACAGACAAAGGCATAAAGCTACCAACAGAGAGTAGTATACTCTCTCATTATTTCATTATTTCATCACATTGTGTAATACACTCTAATTGAGTGACAATAGTGTAAAGAGATAGGTCTAGCAACTGACCACAGTTCATGAACTATAGTTAACTTACCCGACACACACATGTCTAGTCTAGCTAGGCTATAGCTATCTCGTGTTGGTCATAAGTACTACTGATCTTGAATCTCAACACTCCCCCTCAAGCTCAAGCTAACTATTGTACTCCAAGTAACTCTCTGAAGTGAACAAACTTATCTCTACCAAGTGATTTGACAAAGATGTCAATTACATGGTCTTCAAACTTCACATGAAGTAGATCAATCTATCCTACAACTACCATTTCCTTGATGAAATGATAATGAACTTCTATGTGCTTGGATGTAGCATGATAGACTGGGTTGCTAGTTAATATCACACTACTCATATGTTCACAATGCAATGTGATCTTCTTGTCCAACTGTATATCCAAGTCATGGTCATGTAATAGTTTCACAAGCCACACTACTTCACATGCCGCTAAAGATGAACCTCTATATTCTACGTCAGTGCTAGAGAGAGCAATGGTAGGCTGCTATTTACTATGCTAGCTGATGATACTATTGCCTAGATTGGAAGCATAACCACTAGTTGATATTCTATCATAGGTACAACCATCCGAATTAGCATATGTATAACCTATCATATGAAGTTACTTTCCATGCTCATAAAACAACCCATAATCAAAAATACATTTCACGTACCACATAATCCTCCTAACTGCATCCAAATGTGGCTTGCGAGGCTTATGCAAAAACTGGCTAATCAACCCCATTGAATAACTAAGGTTAGGATGGGTAATAGTAAGGTAGATCAGATCAGTCTATACATAGTGACATTCTCTATCTCACTTCCAACATCAATTGCAAGTTTGATATTATGATCTAGTGGTGTTTCCATGGGCTTACATTCCATCATCCCATATTTCAATAGCATATCTTAAGCATATTGTTTTTGTAGTAGCTGGATTCCTTGAGGTGTAGATGCAACCTCAATCCAAAGAAAATATTTCAAATCTCCCAAATCTTTCACCTTAAACTCAACCTGTAATAGGGATTTGATTTCAACAATACGATGGCCATCATCTTCAGTGATGATCAATCGATTCATCCACATAAATAACCAAGAATACATAGCCAATCTCTATCTTCTTCTAAACAAACTATGGTCTGCATGTCCCATTTGAAAACCAAGTTTCTATAAATACATACTAATTCAAGCACTCCATGTTCTTGGTGCCTATTTTAATCCATAAAGTGCATTTTTTAGTCCACACACATGATTCAAGTAATCAGGGTGTACATAATCCTCAAGCTATTCTAGATACATCTCTTTAATCAAATGTCCATTCAAAAATTCATTCTTGACATCCATGTACCAAAGATTCCATCCCTTAGATAGTCCTCACGGTTGCCATGTTTGCAATTGGGCTAAAAGTCTCCTCATAATCCAAGCCATACTGTTGCGCATAACCCTTAGCAACCAGCTAGGCTTTGTATCTTTCCAACGATTCGTCTACCTTGCATTTCACTTTGTAAACCCAATTATAGACAATGGCCGTTTTGCCTTCAGGCAGACTAACCAAATCCCCTATGTCATTTTTAGCAAATACTGCGTATTCCTCATCCATGGTAGCACACAATTTTTATCTCCAACTGCCTCATTGAGCTTCGTAGGCTCTTTGTGACCCATCACTTTAGTCATGTAAGCAAAATGTTTGGATAAATACTTGAGGTAAGCTAGTCCATCAAGATTTCTAACCCTTTTTGACCTTCTTAACTGTGGTTCACTATGCGATTTCCTCTCATGAGGCGATACATACATGCTTTGCCTTACTCTAGGCATCATAACAAATGGTATGCCCAATTCACTATCAATACTATCACTACCAAGTGACTAGATGTAAGGGAGCTAGCAACATCATGAACCATCTTATCTTTTCCTTTATCTAATCTCCCCCTCACTAACATATTCGTGTTAGTGGATGTAGAACCATGATTGTGCAGGTGTCCTGTATCTGACAATAGAAGACACATCATCTATATGTCCACTCACTATAGTACTAGTGGAAGGGTAATTTTGAGCATGAGTATGGCTAGTTGGTCCATCAAAAACCATTATATTTTGACCACAATACATGATGTCAACTCATCAGATACTACATCCCTGTTGATCAATGTCACGTGAGTAGATAGATTGTAGCACTTATAGGCTTTTCTATCATATGCATAGTAAATAAAGCACTCTTAACAGCCTTTGGATCTAACTTCTTCCTCTTCCCATTAGGCACATGTACATAAGCAATGAAAATGAATACTTTAAGGTGGTTGATATCCTATTTGTAGCCATATGATTTCTCATACAATATAAGATCATGAATCCCAATTGTAGGTGTTTTGTTCAAGACATAAACTGCAGTTATAATTGCTTCAACCCAATAACAATTCAACAAATTATTTTACTTGAGTATGGCCTTGACGGCTTCCATAAGTACATGATTTCTTTTCTTTGCCACACCATTCTACTGTGTTGTATAACAACATGGAAGCTGCCTTTTGATGCCATACTTAGCCAAGTACCCATCAAACTTTCATGAAACATATTCACCACCTCTATAGATCTCAAGTATGAGATGTAACACCCAAACTCCTTTTTGGCACGTGTTTTGAAATACTCGAAAACATGTAGCACTTCATCTTTGTGCTTTAGGATATATAACCATTTATACATGCTGAAATCATCAATAAATGATACACAGTATTTGGCACCACCAAAAGATGCATTATGGGCTAACCCCATACATCTAAATGCACCAACTGCAAAGGTCTGGAACTATATCTGACATGTTTGACAAATGGAAACCTCACTTGATTTCCAAATAGACAAGTGGAACATACATGTCCTAAGTTCATATACTTGAACTTTGGCAAGCCAAGTACAACCTCCTTTTGCTACATATTTTCCAGCCTTTGAATGTTTATATGACCAATGCATTTATGCTAGATTTCCACATTTCTAACTACTCCATTATCATGGGCAAACATGGATGCCTTTAACTCAGGAATAGAAGTATCTAAAGTGAACATTCTGCCATCTCTTCTACATTTAGCAATCAACTTGCAACCATTTCCATAAAATAGCCATCTCTATTGTATTTGACTTGTAGATTCTACTCTACCATTTGTCCAATAGACAATAGGTTCTTAGTGATAGATGGTACATGTAACACATCATACAAACTCTTTTTTTTTGCCATCATGCATGACTAACGATACTACACCTGTATGTTTGATATCATGTTGTGTATCATCACCAATGTATACATAGCCATGAGAGCTTGTAGTCATCTCATCAAACCACTCACCATGTAGAGTCATATGATTAATGTACCTAAGTTTATATACCAGTGTTCATCAGCCTTGCCTTGCTTAGACATATCCTTAGAAACATGTTGCATAGCAAACAACCTATCTGTTTGATCAACATGAGTGTTACTGGAAGATGCATAGTTACCATGCTGTCTACCTTTTGCTTTCATATCAACTTGCTTTTTATGACAGTCCTTTGCTATGTGTCCATATCTACCACTATAATGACAATCTTTGTATCCATTTGGCTGATTAGGAGATTGCCAAGAATTACCTCTGCCTCTAGGTGATCTCCCCCTACCTTTAAATGAACTAGATCCTCTCTGGCCTTGTGCATTTGAACTTTGCAATGCATTTTGTTGTTGCTATTTGTAGGCATTCTGAGTGTAAATACAATCTCAAAAAGCTCCACAAGCTTTGCCACCTCTAGCTCTCTAACTAGAGTAAAAGACAGTATCTCTACCTTGAGAGGTACTCGAACCTATATTCAAGCCAAGATTGACCTCCTCATGTAGCAACAATGCAAGTAATTCATCCCAATCAGGAGAGTTTGCTCTCACAGAAATCAATGTGTCAAAGGCTTTGTACTCCCTACCCAAGTTGTTTAATATGACTGCAATCATGTCATCCTCTTCAACTTTTAAATCAATAGTAGCAAGATGATCTGCAATGGTTTTAATCTTCATTGTATAACCATGGATGCTCCTTCCATTTCTAGTCATATTATTAAACTATTGCTTCAATTGTATATTTTGTGCATGAGTAATATTGCCATAGTTCTTCATAAGAATTTCCCAAGCATCCTTCAGGGACTAACAACTAGTAACCTGCATAGCCATTGCATCTGAGATGCATAAAGAGAACTAGTGTAGCACTTTACTTGCTCTTTTTGACCATTGTCTATGAGCCCTCTCTAATCAAGAGTAAGATTTCTTTGAGGCAAATTGGGTTTAGCTTCAGCCCTGGTACATAGATCCCAATATCCTCTGCCAATCAGGAAGTTTTGCATCCTGAACTTCCATAGAGCAAAGTTCTTATTATCAAGCTTCTCCCCCACAATCTGAGTGATATTATCAGTACCTCTTGCATTAGCCATATCTTGCTTCAGTTGTTAGTATTCATTGTTGTATTCAGCGTGTTGATGCTTGACTCTCTAGAGTCTAAGATGTCTTTTCAATGATTAAAATGCTTGCATAACATCCAAGAAACTCATGTACATTTGCATGTATCCTACATTCGATTCAGTCTAGTTCAATCTAGACATGTAGTAGACATCGATTCATCAATGGAAATTCCAAAATTTTTTAGTCAAGTAGCATAGGTATGACACTATTCAAACAGGAAAGTTTCAATCCAAGAGTTAATGATAGTAAAATCTCTACAGTAACCAATGATATTTCAGCTTAGAAATATGCAAAGCATCTCCAAACATTTGTCATAATATCTATGTGTAGTATTCTAAGTAGGTACCATTTCATGTAGATATCTTTCAACAACAAATGATAGACAATAGTCTCACGTAGCCAGTAGTAAAAACTCTACAATAATAAAGGTATTCTCTACTCATAGTAGTCTCAAAACATATTTGACATGTACCATAACCTCTAGGAGTCAATACAGGGACATATGAGCATCAATGGTTGTCCGTACAACTAGTAGTAATGATCAAAGAGACTTCTCATAGCTTGCAAATAGCCAACTCTCTATTATAACCAGCTATAAATTAGTCCAAATTTGGGCATTCACTGCTCATAGCATTCCATAGACTATCTTACATCCATGTAGTCTCATCCAAGCATAAGTAGGTACCAAACAAGGTTTAGGGAGCTCCAAGATGTCAAGTATGAGTTGTCAAAGATTCAATACAACACCCCGCCTCTATCAAATACTTTTAGTTTTTAGCTTCAACTCCTCATAACCATGCCCTAATTGTATGAGAATTATTCTATGTTAGTTGCCAACTATCACATTGATCTTGAATATGCTAATATCAAGCATTTAATGAGCTAAAACCTTGTGATTAGTACAAATAAAAAACTAGTGTAAATTTTCAACTTCATATTGATTCCTGTAGGTTATTTGGCTAGTGCCTATGCCTCTTAAATGAGCACTTAACAAAGTGCTAGATAGGCTCCATAATATAGGATATATACCTATCAACCACAAGGGCTAAAGATGCTTGCCTTATTAAACTTGGTGCAACCCCGTTTGACATCCGAAGGCAAGTGCAAATGTTTGCATATCATACTGTTGGACTTATGTAAATTTTGATCACGATGAGCTCAACCACAGGCTCCAATGCAAGCCGATGAACCCTCTTTACAAGCTTCAATAGGCTCTATCAAATGTAGACTCCAAAAACACACTTATGCATACCATTCAAGTGCAAGCTATGGTTGCTAATCCTGCAGGCTAATCTTCTTCACAAGTTATTGGTTTGAGTCACCCTCTAACTTCCAGTTCCTTTAAGATTGAGCTCTTGTGCAGATTCAAATATATGTTGACATCATTATAACCAGATCATTTGAGAGACTCTAACAAAAGACAAAAACATCAAAGAGCCATTAGTACCAACATTCCAATTTCTTCATCCATAGCATACCTTCACTACAAACATCCACAAGTCACCTATTGCTATAGGAGGAGTCACAAGTTATTTCAACAATGGGCATTCAAATCTTCATCAACAAGGATAGGTTTCTCTTTAACCATAGCTTCATAAAAAACATAGCAATGTGCTTCCAATGTCCATGGTCAATCTCTTATCTTCATTACATGTGTAATGACATAAGCACCCGTTCATGAAGGGGGTTTAAAGGAGGATTTTAATAAATGTTATAAACCTTAGAAAAAGAAAAAGAATAAAAAAGGAATTGTCATTAGAGTGATCAATCATGCCGACTTCATTTTGAATACTATCTCAACGTGTGATGCTACTCGTTGTGTGATGGAGAACATCCTTGGCATAATCACTACACTCATCGATACCGCACCGAAGGCACCATTACCCTTTGAACTATCTCATAGTTCAGTGAACAATAACCATGAGTATAGAAGTCTAGTTAGCCTTGTACTAAGGCTAATTGATTAAGCTTCAACAAAGGTTTAGACTGAAAAAGATTGCAAGCAAAGATCAAAACAAGTTAGAAAAAATAATAATAACTAAGGAAAGTTGCAACTAAGAACACTAATTAGAATTGAGAATTCAAAGAAAACCTAGAAAAATCCAAAGGGAAACTAGAAAAAATCTAAGAAGGGGACAAGACCAAGTTGGAAAGAATTGCCACTAGATTAAAATCTTACTCTAATTGCCTCACTATTTGTGTAGAAATATCACTTGAAAAAGAATTTCTTATGCTTCTAGTGGTCCATATAAGTTTAGTTGATGCACTTAGGAAGTTTGATTGAATTGGTCAAAATCCTAATGTACCAAATTTGCAACATGATAAAAGAGAAGTGCACTAGACATTCCCCAAGGCTAGCTATAGAAATCCTTTAGCAAGAGGGATTGGTTTTTGCTACCTTAGAGAGTTCAAACTAACCCAGATGGGGAGAAGTCTCTTCGTAGGGGATCCTTGGATAGGAGGAGTTGACGGTGCTAGGGGGCTCTAGCTAGGAAACTCGTACGCTCCTAGGGAACCACCAACCAAATCCTTGCATGAGTTAGGATGCAATTCTTGAGGTCCCAGGTACTAGTTAAGGGCAAAAAACTTGGTAAAATAAAGATGTTCGAGTCATTCTTTAGTATGGGCGAAATGTGAACAGTTGTATAAGATTCTCTAATAAATAGGAAGTTGTATTCCAAAGGATTGTTTTCATTGTTTGTGTGTTTTGACTTAAGTTACATGAACAAATATGGTGACTAAAAGGACTAATTAAGGAATCTACTTTATTTGTAGAAAACTAAAACTATCCAATCGAGGGAAGCAGAAGAGTGAGATTCCTAACAAATCCACCCTAAGGTAGGGTGGTTTCAGTAAGCTAAGAGCTTCTCTATATTTTGATGCATTATCGTGTAGGGAACATTGACCATATAGAATCAATTAGGACCTTGACTCTATCGTTTTAGGGGAATGAAGCGAGACTTTTCCCTATGGGAAGAGGAGTTGACGTATCCATACTCCCCCTCATTTCTCACTCTCCTTGAACCAAGTGTGATATGAGTTCGTGCAATCTAGTACAAGAAAATTCTTGAAGATCGATGCTAGCTAATCTGAATAGACAACCTTAGTTTACTTAGAACCCAAAATTGAGATTGATTCTCATGGGAATGGCTAAGACCTTCCATTACGAAGTGGACATGAGAGAGTCTAGGCAGCAAACCTCATGTTATTTGAAAAAGTACCGAGCAATGTCATCTAGAAAATCATCTCAATGGACTATTAAATCGTGCCACTGAGGATATCTCATAGCAGTCTCATCACATGTGGTATTAGAGAGAAAACTAAATTAATGCATAGAAGGATTTATTTGCAATCTTTTTAAGGAAAAGTTGAATGCAAATATGATTTATCCTCTATTAATCGATGGAATAACGATAAAAATTCTTGGTGTTCTAAACAATGTTTACTTCCATGATGCATTCCCTTGATTTTGATCGACAAAATTGTTTCATGAGAATCTTGGAGCGTATATATATCCCCTCACTACTATCACTTCATCAATGTTGATCGACTTGACTATCCTCAAAACAACCTCAAAAGAATCAAGTAGATGGAAGACCCTAAGCTACTCAAGACCTAAATCTGATCCTCAACATAGGTGGAGAATGGATTTGCCAAAACCATTGTCTTTGTGACCAAGTGCTTTGCATTCTCGTAGCTAAGTGCATTGCCATTCTAGGGTGCTCGCACTACAATAATTATTGTAAAGGCAGTTTCCCAAATCTTCCCCTAAAATACAAAGTCCTAAATATATTTGATGCCCTCTAGGCCTACAAAATCATTGATGTATATGAGTTTCACAATTAGAATTGTTGTAACCAAATAGCTTCCTAGCTTGATCTCAATTATCTCGTAATAATGAAATTCGGCTAGCACTATTGTAGTTTTGAATAATGAAAGGGTCTAGAGTTCTTTGTAATGTTGTGTACTTTCGTACTAGACTTGTACTTTTGTACTAGACTTATGCTATAAATCTAAAAATTGTGGATTCAAGTATTGAAAACCTTAGAGAGAGATGAAAGTTATAGCATAAAAAATGTTCATCTAATCTTGCAAATGTTAATAATCCTTGGGTATTATGCCTTCCATGTGATGAAGTACAAGAGAAAAGATTCATTCTCAAGAAAATCAAACTGTTTGAGTTTGATGGCAAAGGAAAGGATGTTGAATCTGAAGCAAAAATTTGGATTGAATCTATGGAGGATTACTTCACTACTACATACACTGTTCCTCCTAATCAAGAAATGATAGCTAAACTAAAGTTGATGGGTGAAGCTTGAATTTAAAGGAAGCAATGGTGTAAGGACTAAGGGATTTTTAAAGCAACCATCACTTTTGAAAAGTTGAAGGAAGTTGTCTCCACAGGTAATATCTCCCGCTGACATACTACACCTTTAAGATGAATGAATTCTTTAGTTTAAAGTAATTTGATTGAGCTTAGAAGTCTACTATTCTAGATTTGTATCTTTAGACAACATCCAAGAGTGGAAAAGTTTGAGGACAGGGTTCTCCATATAGAGGACTATGAGGATATGTCAAAGGGATCCAAGAACAATACCAGATTGGTCAAAGAAAGAAGGTATTGGGAGCTCACCCTTGACTGCCAAGACCCACGGACTGCTTATTGTTCAAGCATTTTGAGCTGAGCACTCATGGCTACCTCTCACATAGCTGATGCGCTATCCCTCTCTACAAGTGTAATGAGCTTACCTTGATGCCCGATTGAGTACCCTCCTCCTTCAAGCACACCAATAGCTCCACAATTTGTGCTGCAAGCTCAAGCAACCTCAAGCTCCCACCTTCAAGCTCCATCCTCCATAGTCGCGTGTGAGACAAGAGAAGAGAAGAGAAGGGAAGAAGAGAGGAGATGATGGAGAGCTTCTTCTCCTCGATCCCTCACCCTCACACACTCACTCTCCCTCTCTCAAGCACACACAAGCAAGCAAGAAGGAAAGAAGAAGAGGAGAAGATAAGTCCACTTTGCCACACATCAAAGAATGAGCTTCTCATTCACTTTTTGAGTTTATATACAAAGCCCTTATCCCTTTGGGCACCCATCCCCTTTTTTACATGATCAGCCATCATGGCAAGGTCCTCTTTTCCCATTCCCTTCTAGTTGCCCTTTCTCTTTACCTATACCCTTCTACCCTTTACAATTTGTATAGGAGGGAGCTTGGCACTCTTTTACAAATTTTTTATGGGTGCCTTGCATTTATAAATGTGCTTTTTCCTTTGGCTTAGCTTTTGAGACCGTCCTTGTGCTTTTGGCCATTTCCCTTCCTGCTTCTTCCTTTGTGTCCGCATATGGAGTTTTCTTGGAATTTTTTGGACTTCTTTTTCTTCGTCTCAAACTAGAGTTAACATTATCCCCCTCCTAGATGAGTGCCAGTCCCATGGCACTTCTGTGTTTGTGTTGAGGGCTCGGTGATCTAAAGGGTGGTGGGTGAATTGATGATGGTGGGGTCGTGTGGGGATTAGTCATTGGAGAGAAGCTGATCAAAATGTTGAGATGGTGGAGGTCGAGAATGGTTGGAGTGAATGAAGAGGCCTTTGAAGTTGGTGGTTTACCTTCTTTGTTTATATTTGAAAAGAAAAAAAGTGCACTATCTAGGGGCAGTGTCTACCTTGCCACATGGTGCATTGTGCTCGTGCTAGTGGAACTGAGAGTTGGGTCGAGTGTGCGCTGTTGTCCCACACTTGAGGGCCTTGTTCGTGCATCGTTGTTGGTGCGGTGCATGACTTAGGTAGACAAGTGTGGAAGTCCTGCCCTTGAGGTGCCCAAGCGTGGAGTGGGGAATGGGGCTAGGTAAAAAATACTAGGTGCAGTGATTGTGGCACTCGAATAATTTGAGGGACTTGGTCTTTTTCCTCTCTTTCTTTTTCTTTGTTTTCTTCTTTTCTTTTCTTTTTCTTTTTTCTCTTCTTCTCCTATTTTTGGGATAGATATAGGGGTGCTCTTAGGCTACACCCAGATGATAATGCATCATGGGGTGGCCTAAGGGATTTGCTAAAAATGGCACAACTTTGCATGTAGCTCTTGAGAATAGCCATGATGTTTAGAGACGTGGTTGATAAAAAGGGGTGTCCACACGTTGTAAACCAACTATCGTTCATGTCTTCAAGCACCTTCATACAAAAAGAGTGTAACAATGTAACCCTCATCATTAGCGGGCCATGGCACAACTATCTATTCCCAGGTTGAGATAAAAAAAGAGTGAAGGTAGGTGGGCCTTCTTGGCGGTTGGCTTTTGCTTTAATAGAAACCTAATGGTCCTAAGATAATTACAAGTTGTGATGAAAGTAGGGTTTGGACAAGATGAGAAATCCTCGAGGAAGCGGGTGATTGAAGGATGAATGTCTCTTGTCTTGAAGGTTAGGAATTGTAGTGGGAGCTCATGCTCAACCGCCAAGACCTACGAACTACTTATTGTTTCAAGAGTTTCAAGCAAGATCTCATGGCTATCTCTCACCTAGCCGACGCGTCGTCGATCCTCTCGGGGTGTAGTGAGCTTACCTTGATGCCGAAATGAGTTGCCTCCTCTCTCGCACACGTCGGTAGCTCCACGATCCTAGATGCTAGCTCAAGCATCCTCAAGCCTCCTCTATTTCCAAGCTCCATCCACCATAGCCATCCACGTGAGAAAAGAGAAGAGAAGAGAAGAGAGAAGAAGAGAGAAGAGGAGATGGTGAAGAGCTTCACCCTCTTGATCCCTCACTCCCACACACTCACTCACTCCCTCACACTCTCACACTCCCTCTCTCAAGAGCTTCACCCTCTTGATCCCTCACTCCCACTCACTCACTCACTCCCTCACACTCTCACACTCCCTCTCTCAAGAGCACACACAAGCAAGGTGAGGAGAAGAAGAGAGGACTCTTGTTAGCCACAAACCAAAGGATGAGCTTCTCATTCACTTTTCAACTTTATATACAAAACTCTGAAATCCCATGGGCATCCATTCCTTTTTACATGACCAGTCATTGTGGCAAGGTTCCTTTTTCTAATTCCCTCTTCTTGCTTCATGCCCTAAGCCTATACCTGTCTATTCTTTTACAAATGGCATAGGAGGGAGCCTGGCGCTCTTTTACAAGAGTTTTTAGAGTTTTTTGAGGCACCTTTCATTTAAAATTGCACTTTTTGCCCTAGCTTAGCTTTAGGGGCTGCCTCTACGCCTTTGCTCTTTTTCCATCCTTTTTGTACTTTTTCCTTCATTTTTTTGCCATCTCGAATTGGGGTTAACATTACCCCCCTCCAAGATGCCAGTCCCATGGAACTTCTAGCTGTTTGTTGGGAAAGGGTAGGCAGTTGGCAAGTTGTTGGTCAGGTGATGGTAGGTCTAAAAGTCTACCTCTTCGGTCCCCCTAGAGAGTGGGACTCTTTTCTCTCTCTTCCAGCCATTGCTAGCCTAGTCGGCTTCCAATCACAATCATTTCCTCCACTACTTTAAGTGACATGACTCTCTTCAGGCTGCTGGGCAGAAGGAAGCTAAAGGAGAAAGGTTTTTGTCCCTCTCCTGTCGCTCCCAAACTATCAATTTAGCGTGGAAACCTGCTGGGAGGTAATCTAGGCATGGTGGTAGGAGTGCGGATGGTTGCATGACCGGCTTGGCTCTCATTTGTTTCCTAGTTTCTTCCACTCATTTCCTCCATGCCTTCCCCCTGCCTTTGCACCAGAGCTATGAGTCTTTGCTCATGGTCTTTCAATTCTTTGCTCATTCTCCCCTGCTCTTTTCTTTCTACATTCAGCTTCTCAGTCATGGTCTCCATCTCCTTGTGATGTTGTTCTTCCTCTTGCTTCATTTCCTCTTCTTTGGCGGCAAATTCCTCCATGCCTCATCCGATCTAAACAATCTTTGCGGTTAGCTCTTCATGTTGCATGATCAAGAGTTTATAATCCCTCTGCATTTTTACCAACTCCTGATTCTCATCTTCCAGTTGTGGCCTCTAGCTTTCCTCCATGTCATCCTTAGCCTTCAGCTCTTGTTTGAGATCAAAGATCTCCTTTGTTGCATGGCTATCTATCGGGTCTTTTCAAGTTGAAAAGTAGCTATCGACTCTTTTTCTGTAGAAAACTCAGCTACAATTATCTTCCTCTCCTCTTTAGCTTTCTCTAGTTGAGAGAGCAATTCGGCAATGTATTCATCATAGTTAGCTGGTGGTGTCATCATCATTGGATCAGAGTGGTTGAGGCCTCCATTTTCTAGCATTTTGGATCTTGTCTAGATTCTACGTCTCTGGCCAGTCTCTTCTGCCCCATGGCCGTGGTTTCCATGCTCTTCCCTTGGGCTAATTCTTTATTGATAAACTATTGCATCCATGCCATAAAGTTTGAGATGTCGACACTAGTGGGGATACTTGGGGTGAGGGAGGTTGCTGCGATGGTAAGCACCTGAGATGGGATGGATGGGGGCTTTACCCTTGCCTTCAGTGATGGCTTGTGGTATGATCTCCGGCACCTGAGTGCTTGAGCCTGGCCCCTTCTCCCTGGGCGGGCTCAGAGCTCCTAGGTCATCTGCCCTGCTTTGTTGCTCTATAGACTGACATGTGGCTTCGGCTATGTCTTCCTCCTCCTTCCTTCTTAGCTCCTCCTCTTCCTCAGCAGCCCTTCTCTCTCTCTCTTCTTTTGCTTTCCTAGATTCTTTCTCCAATTTATTTACTTCTTCTTTTTCTTTCTTATTTCTCTCTTCGGCCTCTTGTTTTGACACCTTCTTGGCTTTCTTGGCTTCTTCATTCGACTTTTCTGATTCCTGTTTCTTCTTCTTCTCCATCTCTTCCGCCTCTTTGAGGGAGTCCCTTTTTGCTCTCTCCAAGTCCTCCTTCCCCTTTTTCGACCTTCGTCCTGCTTCTTCTTTTGTGTCATCCTTTTCGCTTTACTTGCTTTTTGCTTGACTGTTTCTTCTGTTCTCCCCCTTCTTCGTCACTTTCGGTCCTGTCGCTAGACAACTCTTGGTCCTGGTGAGGGGATGATCTGTCGGGTCTCCTTCTCCTTCCTCTGCATCCTTTGCCTCTTTTATTGCCTCCTGGATGAGGGCAGTCAAAACACTTCCATAACCGATGAAAGAGGGTTTGGATGAGGCTTTCTTCCTCTTAGTGCTTTTGGAGGCTGGGGATCCCCGCCTATTGGACAAGGCTAGTGCTTTTGCTACCTGGTCTATGGTCTTGCACACATAGCCATTCCACTCAACCTCATCCAAGGTGTGAGCTACCACATTGTCCAGCATAGGCACGCTGATCTGGTGCATGAGGGAATTGTAGCGCTGGCTGGAGAATAGTGCATGCACCAGTTTTGCATGCATGTGAGCTTTAGCATCAGGGATATCCTGGATGTTGATGCCATCATTGGTCAACACCTCTTCCCTCTTCATCTTAAGTAAGGCATAGACGTCTCTTTTCTACTTTTTCTCCACCTTAGGCTCTAACCCCAATGCCTTCTCCACCAAGGCTGGGTTTAAGGGTACCTGTACGTGTTTGGACTTCTCTCTCCTTCCCACTGTTACAATTCCACATTCCTGATCGGGGTTGTAAGTTCTGAGAAATTCCACACACTTCGTGTAATTAGGATCTTGTGCAAACTTCTCAAGTTACTTAGCGAGGTTGCACTACTTTATGTCCCTCTTGGCTGCTTCCTCCTTGGTCACTACTTTCTCGATGTTATGGATGGTTCTAAATTTTAGCTGGTTGTAGGCACGGTTTTCTAAGGAGATGCCGTACTGGGTCCTCTCCTCTTCCGTGAAGGGGAGTTAGTGGGCACAGTCTTGTTGCGACATCTTTCATTCGTGTCATGAACCATAATTCCCATTAGTGCTTTCAAAAATAATAATTTGCTGAAAAGAAAGACTTTATGTTTGTTGAATGAAAGCATTAAGATCCAACATAGATTCTTTCCTTCAAATTTTTGCCTTTTATTTCAAAGCTTTTGTGACATTCCTCCTACATCACCAGTTTTTTATGTGTTTATGCATTTGCTTGATCTTGATTGGTTTTAATTTGATTCACCTTACCACCTCCCCTTCCAGATTGAGAAGAATCCTTCCTAGGATTGAAGGTTAGGAGGTCAAGGGCATTCAACATTCAGATATAAGGGTTACTTGCGCATGAGCCAAGTATAGAATTTTGGGTTATACTCCAGCTAAGCTTAGGAGTCTAGATCGAAGGGTCGGGTACTTAAGTGTGTGATATAAGTGAGGACATCTGCTAGGAAATCGTCGAAATTGACACGGCTAGCGATGTGTAGCTCTTCTTTGGTTAGGAGATGATCAAGATATGGGTGTCCTTTGACGTGCTCTTCCATGGGTCGGCCACAAAGAGTGGTTAACTCTCTATATGAGGTGGGTGCGGCGACATAGGTTGGGTCATACTTCGATGTCTTGATTGCATGGCGTTGCTCAACGTTGGTCATAATTTGACATCCTTCGAGTTCCCACTACAATCGTAGAGTGTATCAGTTTCATAAAAATGGGGAGCTGTTGCCAGCTAATGGTTTCAACTCCTCGACTTCTTCGTCAGTGATGGAAGAAGTCATGCACTTATTGTAGGATGTAATGAGGCACTGTTTGATGGCTTGCTCTCTTGATATCTCAATGCGTAGCAACTCGGCATAGTTGAGTGGGGTGTTTTGACAAATGTGAATTCGAATGTTTCCCAGGAACAAGGCATCATGCGAACTTCAATTGCTAAAGGCTCTTGAAACAGGTCTAAGTGCAAGCAATCATAACTTAGAGCCAACGACATAATGTAGTATCTAAGCATCTAAGAGAAGCAATAATGTCATCCCCTGTGTCTTTGGCTAGGTTTGTGGCCAGAGTTAAGAATGATTTCCACTCGTAGGAGGGTTTAAGGCCTGCAGGTAGTTGCGGTTTGATGGGGCTAGAAGGCTTGGCGGCAGATGGTGGCAGTTGCCTATGAAGCGGTGGTTGAGCCTCGTGGATGAGCATTGGAGTAGTAGCTACTACGGATGGGCTGCTACACTCGGATTGGGTTTGGCAAGTCTTATAGGCACTAGCAGGGGTTGAAGTGTGTAAAGGCATTTATGGTTTGGGCTGATAGGCTTGCTCAACTCTTCTGGGCTTATGCGCGGGTGAGCTTGTAGGAGGCGAGTCCTGGAAGCGCTATGGCTTCTGGTTCTAAGGTTCTATGGGGCTCGAGGTGATCAAGCTTGAGGGTAGTGTGTGAGTAGTGCCTTGGGCCATTCGGGTCTTAGGAATCCATATCTAGGCATTTCCCTCATAGTAGCCTTGCGTGTGCAAGAGGGCTTTAGGAACCCATCTTGGCTTGATCATGCTTCGATTTTTGTAATTGCATCTCGGCCTCTTGGGTTTAGAGTTTCTTGTGTCACGAGGATGTGAGCATCTACTCCTAGGCGACAGTTGCAATTGTTTAGGCCTCCATTGAAACTTAGGCTGTTGGGCCTTAGCTTTTGCTGTGCCTCTCATGAGATTCGGTGGATGGTGGTCGAGCACTACCTTCCTCTATAGACTTGGCTGTGAGTATTTCTATCGGCGGCCTTGTGGACTTTGATGTGGTCACACAGCCCTTGCTGAAGGCTATAATAATGCGGACATTGCCTATGGCGAGGTGGATGCATTGCGACTCATAATCGACATTGCAGTGAGTTTGCTTGTTGAATGTTCACTCTAGCAGCGATTCTGTGCTTGCATCTTTAGTGTTTGGAAACACGTAAAAGATCATTGGTACATTCTTAGTCTCAATAGCAACAACGGCCTTGCACTTGCTGAGAAGTGCATATGAGTAGCCCCCATATGGGCTTAACTTGGCATTAGTGGGCTGTAGTGGTGGTTTACCAAGTTGGGTCCAATGATCATGAGTTAAGACATTGAAATCTGCGATCAAAGCATTGAAAGTGCATGTTTGCTTGGCAATGACCTTGATGTGGAGGTATGCGGGTTCTATGACTTCCTCATCCTCATCATCAATTTTCGTGATTGCAACAACTCGTAATTTGACAAGGGGTTCTAACATTGGTGGCTCATGCAGCAGATGCATGGGAGGGTAGTACTTCTTAATGCAACTACCATTGAAGAAGCCTATGCCCTCGCCGTCTAGAGTCTTGATCTCAACGTTGCCAGTTTGGGTGGTTGCATGAACTTTGAAAGGCCCAAGACATCTAAACTTCATTTTCTGCTTGTGTCCTTTAACTGAGTACAGGACTACTAAGTCGCCCTATTCAAAGTCGTGCTGCTTGACATGCTTGTCAAAATAGCTCTTGCATCGTGTCTTCTCGCATATGAGTGCATGAGTGGCTAGAAGGTGAGTTTTCGAGAGGCGTTCAAGTTCAACCATGCGTTGCATCCATGCCTTCCTCCCTTCCCATCGTTCTTGAAGTGCTATTCTTAGGCTAGGAACGAAGAACTCTACTAGTAGAATTGCCTTAGTCCCATAGGTCAACCTAAAGGGAGTTTGGCCGATAGCTGTTTTTAAAGCTCTACGGTAAGCTCACAAGGCTTCCATCAGCTTGTTATCTCAGTTGCTGCGCGAAGCAGAGAATACTTTGGTCACGACATTTAAAAGGATCTTGTTTGTGGATTTTGCTTGCCCGTTTGCCTGAGGGTACTATGGAGAAGATTTTTGATGGATAATTAGAAAGGTGGATAGAAGATGCGCTATCACTTCATTGATGAAATGTGTGCCCTGGTCACTGACTAGTTCAATGGGGCAGTCAAATCGTGAGATCACTTGCTCCCATAAGAACTTGGCAATCATTCTAGCGTCATTCTTTCGTGTTGCTCTCGCTTCTGCTCATTTCGTTAGGTAGTTTGTCGCCACAATGATATATTTGGCTTGCGAATACTATGTCGTAGGACTAATGGATCCTATGAAGTCGATCCCCCATTTTTCGAAGGGTTGTTGTGCAATGATTGGGGTCAACTCCATCTAATCCTTGTGAATCGAGACCTTTGTCCATTGACACTTGTCACAATGCTTGACAAATTGTGCTGCGTCGCGAAAAAGCATGGGCCATCACAGTTGAGACTGTAGCACCTTGCGGGCCGTTGTGTCTCTGTTAAAGTGCCCACTAGCAATTTTGCTGTGCCCCTCTATGAGCACATCGTGCATCTCATGCTCGCATACACATCTACACAACAACTTGTCTTGCCCTAGCCTATATAGTTGGCATGCTCTCAACTGATAGGGTTGGATTTTGAGGATAAGTCACCTGAGTCGGGCCTTTTCTATTGGTCGCTTAGGCAGTTCGTGCTCCAATACTTGGAAGATGTCATCTGCCCAATATGGCGTTAGACTAGCCTTGAATAAATCTCTCTCGTCGGAAAGGTTAAACAGATGGGCGTCTGGCAATTCATCGGGAATGCCTTGTCCAGTGGCCTCTCTCGTGGGAATGCGTGACATGTGGTCAGCCATGTAGTGTTGTTTTCCCTTCCATACAACCACGGAGAAGTCAAATTCTAAAAGCACAAGAAGCAATCAAGCTATGCATCCTATAGCGTAGGGTTTGTTTACTAGATATAGCAAGGCTTGATGATCCACAAAGAAAGTAAAAGGCGTAGCCAACAGATAATGCCAAAACTTCTTTACAGAAAATACCATGGCTAAACCCTCTCTCTTAGTCCTCGAGTAATTCATTTCAATCTCAGTGAGTTGTCTGCTAGCAAAGCTCACTGGATAGCCGAGGTTGTGTTTTCCAGGTTGGCGCAATACTGCCCCCACGGCAAATATCGAAGCATCAATATGCAGGTGGAAGGTGATGGTCCAATCTAGGGCTTGTAGAATCAGTGCAGCAGTCAGAGCCTTTTTCAATCCCTCATATGCTCGTTGGCATGCTTCAGTCCACTCGAAGAAGATCAACAGCTTGTACAAAGGTCTAGCAATCAATGCATAGTTCAGCACAAACCGTCGATAGTATTCCATATGGCCTAAGAAGCATTGAACTCCCTTATAGTTGATCAGGGGGTGGAAGATCAACAATAACCCTGACTGTTGATAAGTCAATGGCAATGCCGTTCTTCGATACCACGTGCCCTAGGATGCATCCGTGTTTCACCTAGAACTAGCACTTTAACGGGTTCAGGGAGAGACGATATAGGAGACACCGCTCAAAGATTGCTCGAAGTTTGTCTAAGTGTTCTCTCCAGGTCAAGTGAACACACAAGTCATCCACGAAGACTTCCAATTCCTTGCAAAGCATGTCTTTAAAAATAGTGCACATGAGGCGTTGAAAGGTGGTTGGGGCATTAATCAACTCGAAGGGCATGACTATGTAAACAAAGATGCCCCACTCAGTGGCGAAGGCAGTCTTATGCCTGTTGGCAGGATGTGTTGAGATGGCAAGCTCAACACGTGCGGACATTGATGATGGACCGCCTGGCTAGATGAGTCTGTACGTCTACACTTAGCATGTCGGTGGTCATTATGATACTCACATGGCCACTGACTTATCACTTATTATATTTAGTTTGTTATACCTACCTACAGCTGGCAAAGATATAACGCCAGTTGATTAGTGTAGTCGGTTATGCACTGTTTGACTTAGAACACCACTTTCCTTTATGTTGTATCTTATCTATATTTTGTGTACATTGTATAGTGTATGGAAGAAGAAGAAAAAACCATCAAGAAAATGTTTTGGCCTCCATCTCTCTTCTTGTGTTCTTGAGTGAGCTTCCTCTTGTGTATAGTGTGTATTTGGCATAGCAGCTCAAGCAAAGCCCCCCACCACGTGATTCTTAATAGGATGCACTTGCACTTGATTGTATCCAGAGAAGCCACCCAAAAAGCTATAGGCCTCTTTGCCCGCCACTCTTTCGAGCATGTGCTCGGTGTACAGCAATGGGTAGTTGTCTCTCTTAGTGGCAGTGTTCACCTTCTTGTAATTGACGCACACTCTAATCTTTCCATTTTTCTTCATCACTATTCCTATGGGCGACACCCAGTTAGTTGCTCAATTTCGTAAATGAATCTTACTCTCATCAGCTTATCAATCTCCTCTTTGACTGCATGAGTGTGTTTTGGATTCATCGGGTACAGTCGTTGCTTGATCGGCGTTGCGTCTGGCGTCATGGGTATGTTATGAGTCATTACACTTGGATCTACCCCCTTAAGCTCTTTTAAGGACCAAGCAAATAGATCTATATACTCTTGCAAGAGAGCAACAAGACTTGTCTCCTCTTCCTTAGTCAAGTCATCAGCAAAAAAGACCGGTTGGGGTATCTCCCCTTCTTGTGCTAGGTTCACCTCCTTGACCTTGGCTGGTCCCTCGATGGGTTCACTAGTTTGTCCTTGGCGTTTGGCATCCAATAGAATTACAACCCTTTCACCCTTTTTGACTTTTGTAAATCTCTTTGGGAGATCCTGCGGCTTTCTTTGCTCTTCCGTTTGTGTGTCCCTAGGCTGTTTTTCCCTTTCTTCCTTCAACCACCTGTGCCTCAGGTGGACAGTTAGGTCTCAATTGGTGCGGATGGTCTAGGTATTTTTGGGTCGCTATCTGATCTTACTTCCAACTCAAAATCGAACTCATCGTTTTTGCTAGAAGAGGTGGTTTCCCCTGGTGATCGTAGCTCAGAGGGTGACTTTGTTCTAAGCACTGGTGTCATACCTGGTTGGGTTAGGCCTGCCTGTTTGAAATCTATGGCTCCTATGTGTTCCAATCAAGCATAGTCACAATCCATGCGCATGACCCCTCACTCTATCTTAAAGACACTCTTTTTCTATGGCTTGGAGTCCGCTCGTATCTGTTCTATTTCTCGTCCCACAGTGTCATATTCCACCTTGTCTATCTCACCCTTACTTTCGTTACTAAAAGAACGACAGTCTTTGTACTCATCATTGGAGTCTTCTTCATCCGACTGCTCATCGTCTCCTAGGTTTTGGTTGTCTCTGATTGGGGACTAGGGTCCAATTGTACATGAGGTTTAAGTCATGCACTCTGGTCCATTTCCACCTTGGTTCATCTAACAGATCTTGGAGTGGCTTAACGTTTGCTGCTGGATCGCTAGCTAGCTTGCCAGTCAAATACTCCAGATTCTCTTGGAGTTCCCTCTTGTTATTTGGCACTTGGAATGTGACAAGTTTAGGTTTCCCACGAAGGGTTCCTGCTAACATGCAGACTGGTATGGAGGGTGTGTCTTTTAACTTGCCAACTATCTTGATGGCTTGCTCGTATGCCTCATGATTTGAGAATGGCAAGCCAATCGTAGCAAGGACATGCATCCAGTCTTGCTCATCCTTCGGGCATGGGATATACTTGGTCAAGGGCCCATAGGACTACTTGACTTGAGCATTACCTTTAAGCACCGTGGAGATGGCATCCAAGTCGACTGGTGAGGTCTTCCAAGTGTCCATGTCTACCATTATAGCTTCCATTCTATTGCCAAGGATGATTAAGCCATTACCCCAATCTTCGATGACTTTGGCATTGCGCATCCAGGGTTGGCCTAATAGGATATCATAGTCCACTCCCTTCATGACTATAAAGTCAACTGAGAACTGGACGCTTGTGATTTTCATCGACCAATTTTTAAGTACCCTGAATGGTTTCACTCTCATACCGTTTGCTAGTGTGACATTGAACCTGGTGGTCTCGATAGGCAGGTTTCCCCAAGTCTGAAGCATTGCGTGGCTCAGTATACTAACCCTCGCTCTTGTGTCTACAATCCCCTTTCTCGTTGTGTCGCTTAGGGCTAAGATATGTAAGACCGCATGCATCTTGGTGCCTTGCTAGAAAGCATTAATGTGCAAGGACTTAGGCACAGAGTGCAGTGTCAGACTCGGTATTTGTGTCTCTGCATCATGGTCATGCAGGTCTGCAACAGCTTGCTCTCGTGATCCTTCAACCCATTGCTTCAGGTCTTGCCATAGGGTGGAATGCTGCCTAAGCAGGTCTCCCAGGCTTACTGTCAGAGGGGTGGCCACTAGCGTGGTAAGGAGGTCATTGGCTGCTCGTCTTTCTCCTATTTCAGATTGTCCTAGCCAA
Source organism: Lygodium microphyllum (assembly GCF_053477565.2). Lineage (NCBI taxonomy): Eukaryota > Viridiplantae > Streptophyta > Polypodiopsida > Schizaeales > Lygodiaceae > Lygodium > Lygodium microphyllum. Next base: position 12,564,290 of record NC_141163.1, on the reverse strand, counting down.
TGACCATGATTGATTTGCTGGCTTGTAGCGTCAAGGCTTTGCCTAAGTGGTACCGCTTGCGACACAATCACATCTCTTGATTTTGGTCGAGGGGGTGGGATTGGCGTGTTTTTGTTGGAGAGATCTTCGATCTCGTCCTCTAGGATGGGCTCTGCATTTTTAAGGTGCTCTTGGGCCTCTTTTAGCCATTCCTTCACTTTCTCGATAGCCTCTAGTTGGTGCTTCGGATGTGGGTATTCCCCTATCTTAGGACTTCCCTTTTCAGCCGTCTTAGGAGCTAAGGTTTCTACCTCCGCATCAATGACCTTCTTTCCAGTAGGCAGAGTCATGGCACTCTTAGTTTTCAACATGATCTCAACTTTGGGTTTCTTCTTTCTCCATCTATGGCTCTTCTTCCCGATCGAGGCTACATCGAGGTTGCTAGGGCCTGGCAGCCGGCCTGCTTCGCTTGGGTCATGACATGCAATGGAATAGGTGTGGCCTCCCCATCGAGGTTCTCGATGCTGAACGACCCCAACGGGACAGATGGAACATTGGCTGAACTTGAGGATGGTTTTCGCTTGGGATAGTCAATGAAGAGATGAGTGATTTTGCACTCATGGCACCTTAGATCTGGCTTGTCTCTATTTGGTTGCTCCCTTTCAGGACAATGTGATGAGACATGCCCTGGATGACCACAAGTCCAACACATGATTGGATCCTGCGTCTGCCCTCCTAGGCCTCTACCTCGGCCTCTTCCTAATGCCATCACCTGTACTGGTCGATAGTCCATAAGGACTGCATTGCCCTTGTCGTCGTGCGAGATGTATGGGTATACATAAGTCTCTTCCTCATTTGGCTTCTCCACGTAGTGGACTGGAGTGTCACTCGGTGGATGGGTCATGTAGGGACCAGGCGGTCTAGGTATGCCTGTAGGGTTTATGTCCATTCTAGGAATAGTCGGTTTAATGTCCTTAGGCATAGCAAGGACCAATGGGGCTCCCCTTCCGAAGAATTGTTGAGGTCTACTTGCTAGATATGGCTGGCCATATAGTTGTGAGTATGGAAGTCTTCTCAGTAATCTGGAATGGGTGACATCGTGACCAAATCTACCACAATTAGCACAAGGTTGTGACCTAGGGTCTTGACACTCGGCCGACAAGTGTTTTCTGCCATAGTACACGCATTGGACGTGTGGGCGTTGGTCGTCTCAACATATCCTGCAATTTGGCTATCTCCATTTTCACCTCAGCCAAGTCTTGGTTTGTCTCAGTGGCTTTCCCTTTGTCCTAGGCCGTTGAACCTGATCCTTCACTAGAGGCTGACGCTCTCTTTGAATTCCATGAGTTGGTCTCTTCTGAATTTGAGCTCTTGGAGCTCCGCTCTTTCAGCTAGTCGTCTAATCGAATGGCCTCTTCAAACACCCTAGTTAGCGAGTCTCGTGGCAAGCTCGAGTTGCCCGCCAAGGCCTTATATAGCTCCTCACTCCGTATTCAATTGATAAACATGGTGGACACCGCTCTTTGAGTAGGTTGTTCACCCATGGGGATTCTCTTGAAGAGGCTCCTCACGTGGGTGACATAGTCGTGGATGTCATCTTTCTCTTTTTGCTTGACATTCATTAGTCTTACTAGCAGATTGTCAGAGTATCTAGGCTTGGAGAATCTCTTGATGAAGAGGTTTTTGAGGCCATTAAAGTCCGCTCGTTCTCCGGCATGTATACTTGTGTACCAAGTCCTACCTTTGTCGCCTAAGCAAAGCCCGAATGCTTGAGATCATTGAGTCAAGTTGGTGAGACCATTGGCCTCGCACAGACTTGCTTGAATTACTCTACAAAGCTGTATGGATCGTCGTGGGGTTGGTACTTGTCGAGTTGCTTTGCAACAAATGGGATTTTAGATTGGCCCTTAGAGCCTTGGTTTACTCCTAATCCTACTAGTAATGATGTCACTAGTGCTGCAGCACTCTGCTCCGCTGCTATGTTGTCGAGCAATCGCTTCATGAGAAGCTCACTCAATGTCAAGTCTCCTTCCAGGGCTCTCTCATGATCGGTCTGATTCCCACCTGCTAGGTTCAACACCCGTTGTACCTCGCACAATTCTGCGTTTTTCCTTAAGCTCCTAACACACTAGTCTTGGTTGTATTTCACTATGCTGTGCAACGCCTTGTGGGCTAGCTTCCATTCCTCTTCCAAGTCTGTTATGATGGCCTCTACCATTTTGCCGCTGTGCTCATACCAAGCTTGCTCATTGTAGCTGCTCACTAGCTACTGAATTACCTCTGGAACAACTCCTAAGTCAAGTTCCTCGTTCGGCCTGCCATTTGATCTTTCCTATGTCATGATCACGTTCTCGTGCTCCACCAAGTTGTCGATCAGGTTGAGCAAGTTGGTCAGATCCACTTCTCTAGCGCCGCTTGCTTGGTCCTGCTCTGTGCTTTGGTCGTCCTTCTATGTCTTGGGATCTTCTCCTATTGGTGGGTTCCTTGAATTATTGCATTGATGGGAACGAAAATGGGTTGGCATTGGCTAAGGAACTAGCCGGACCTCATGCTCTCAACAGACAACCCCACCACACCACATGACCTCGTGGGCCAAGAGCGTCTATCGAGGGATACACTATCCTAAACACTAATCACTGTGCGTTTATAGTCTATAGTCCAACGAATGTTCCCTTTCCCATCTCCTCAAAGGGAGATTATATGTATATCGGCATCAAATGCCACACATCATGGACACAAGGGCACCCCATCGACTGATTGCCGTGGCCCTACCGCATCCCTCCTACATCTTGGTGGGGATTGACCCCTCGATGTGCTGCTTCCACACATAGACACATTAAAAAAAAAACTCCCCTCTTGGTGCCAATATGTTTAACATTCCAGGAATGCACTTATCCTCACTTATCCATCCCCTTGGACCCACCGTCTAGACCTACAACTGGGTTGCTCACTCTCTCTATGTAGGTCAAATCCTAGAGAAACCAAGTGCTATGCATCCAGGAGTTGTAAGTGATACCATTTAACGATGCTTGATGCAAATGTGTATACGATTAAGTGCTCAAACAATTGGAAAATAGCCTCGTGCATTATGCAAATCCATTTTTTTCATGTTTCCATACACTAACACATAATTGCTGTAATGAGAGAAGATACCGAACCTTACACTCGTGCTGTACTTCCCTTTATTTAACTTAACGTCATCCTATATGAATAATGTAGCAAATACATCAGAATTTATATCATATTTCAATGCTCAAACTCCCCTCTCTCCTACTGTTTAAGGTTTTACCTCATTGCATAGGTAAAGGGGTGATTTCATGTGTATTTCTCATGAAATAAGCAGCAAATACTCACAAAAACATATAAATGGGGATAACCTAAGGCAAATCCTCATGCTTTATCCTTATTATACACTCAGAGACATATCCATAATTTTCCTTGTGTGTTTTCTAAATTTTTCCCTTTTAAAGAGCATTTTTTCTCATTTTTCCTTATTTTTCCCTATTTATTATCAATAAAAATAGAATAAAACTAGAATTATTTTAGAGCTGTGGCTCTTGAGTCCTTAAACATCAAACATATAGATTTTATTGGTATTTTTTTTCATGCTTATCCGATTTTAAGTTAAAAAATCCCATTTTCACTCTAAAAACCATGCTTTTCGGGTATTTTTCCATTTATTTTCCACACTTGAAGTGTATATTTTCTGAGTTTTTCATTATGAAAGACTAAAGCTGATAGCAAACAACATGTCCATCAAATTTCAGCCCATATGAACATTGTTAACCTCATCAAATGCGAAAAAAGAGCCATTTTCTTTGTAAAAATGTAATTATTGTGTATTTTTTATTATTTCAAGTTTTGAAACTTGTTGTGATTCTGCAAACTAGGCCCTGTTTGATGCTCAGCCCGCCTCCACACTGCAATTTTCAGCCCAGCTTCAACTTGGAAGCAATCCAGTACCACGTCGGATGAGCATTCACCACCCGGGCTTCATTCTTCTTCACATACATGAATTGCCCCTTGCAAGAGAGAGAGAGGAGAGAGAAAGACTAAAAATGAGATTTTTAAATCCTCCATTAAAATGGGCAAGCTTGCAGCCATCTTGTTCCTCTCTCTGCCCTGATCAAGAATCTCCCTCTCTCTCTCTCTCTCCAAACGGGTTTGAATTGGAGAGGCAACGAGCAAAAATAAGGAGGCGCATTCCCTTTGTTCAACAGTTTTTGCATTAGTTTTAAGGCTTTTATTAAGCCTAAGGTTTAAAACATTAAAATAATCGGTTCATCTTTTTGTGTTCACACTACTGTCCCGCAAGTGGATTTTTCAAATTTAAAGGCCCAAATGAACTCTGATTTGCAAACCGATTGGACAAGTGGCTTCGTGGTGTCGAACTCCATCAACTGGCCTCTCCCATGTACTTTACGGCTTCCTGATCCAGTAGCTGCTTTATAACGCCAAGCCTTGCGGGGATTAAATGGAGGGTCAAACGACCTCCAATTGACGAACCAAGACTTGTGTTTGATTCTTGATGTCGAAATGCATTAAAAAAAACTCTAGCTCGACCATCCGCCACCGTTTGATTTTTCATGAAAATTGGCTCTTTAACACCTCTCGGGCACTTTCCGGCTCCAAAATGAGCTTCAATGCTTCAAGAGCGGGTCCAAGTTAGGTCCTAAAATCCAACTCTCATGCATCCAATTTTCAATTTATCTCTACTGAGTGTGTGTGTATTCTTTCCCATGCGCTTGTGCTCAATCAGGCTTTCAGCTGTCCTTGAGTGTACTTCAAGTGTGGAAATTTAGGGTGAGTGTGGAAAACAAGTATCTAAGAGGTTTATGCACTCTTGCTTCGTTTTAAGTCTCGTTTTAAGCCTGATGGGCTTATTGACCACTTATGGCCGGTCGTCTTTCAGGTTTTAGGGTTTCTCGCTGTGTTGTCTTACCCGTTTTAGGTTTGTTCAGGGTCTTTGGCTCAGCTGGCTGTTGCTAGGACTCTGGGTCTCGCAATACCCTACTCAAGCTGCTAAGTGACTACGTTCTACGAATTTGCCTATTCCCTGCGCTAGAATCGAGTTTTGCATGTTGGGAGGACTCACGAAGATTTATACGGCCGAAGTCTGGTCTAATTTCTTGAGAATTTGGAAAAATCCTGACTCAGCCTAACTCGTCCAAATTACAGGGGCCGAGTGATGGATTTGGACAGGCAGAGGGTCGAATGGAAATTGTGGGCCGAGTTGTCATGGTCGAGGGCTGAATGGGAAGCTTGGACAGGGTGATTCAGACGGGCCAAGGAGATTTACTCGGACGGGCCGAGGCACGTGGGCCGAAGGCCGAGTTTTGATATGGCCGAGTGAACTTTGGGCCAAGTGGGTTCGTTCAGACGGGGTGACTCGACTAGTGGGCTGAGGGCCAATTTTGGGACTCGGCCCAGGAACCGGTTACTTAGACGGGCCGAACCGTGCGTGACGATGGCAGCAAAGGTAGTAATTTGCTCAAATCTTGCCATACGTGTAATCATATCACATGAGAGCTTCCAGATTAGTACCAAGGCATAAGGGGAAGGGCTTGATATACCTGGAACGCGTGGTAGACTCCCTAGCGGCAAGATCGAATCGAATCTCCAAGAGCTCTCTCTCTCTCTCTCAATGTTAGGGTATGAAATGAGCTGTTCCTTGACCTCTTGGCTGTTAAACCCCTTCTCAGGTAAGGTTTTGATGTCCCCAATCACTCACTTTCCAACATTAAACATCCCAAGCACTCTTTTTTCCCTTTTTTGCATGATTTGTGCCCTATTTTACAACAGCAAACCCTACGCTTTTCCGATCTAATTTCCTAATCCTAACCTATGCTAAATGCAATAAAGATCGAAGGCAAAAAACTGAAATGATTTCTCCATCTTTTTCAATCATCAAACCAACAAAATAACCCAAAATACTTACTTGTTTCGAAGATCCAAAAAACCCAAACTTCCTACCTATCTCAAGCTCCGTTTCGGGGGATGAATCCCTTATTTCGATGCTCGATATGAGGAGCTCAAGTGCTCAAGCTTGAATCCGGGTCTTGCCAATGGAACCAAAATGTAGTGGGAGCTCACGCTCAACTGCCAAGACCCACGGACCACTTATTGTTTCAAGCGTTTCAAGCAAGCTTTCATGGCTATCTCTCACCTAGCCGACGCACCATCGATCCTCTTAGGGTGTAATGAGCTTATCTTGATGCCAAAATGAGTTGCCTCCTCTCTTGTGCACTCCAATAGCTCCATGATCCTAGATGCTAGCTCAAGCATCCTCAAGCCTCCTCCATCTCCAAGCTCCATCCACCATAGCCGCGCGCGAGAAAAGAGAAGAGAAGAGGAGATGGTGAAGAGCTTCACTCTCTTGATCCCTCACTCCCACACACTCACTCACTCCCTCACACTCTCACACTCCCTCTCTCAAGAGCACACACACAAGCAAGGTAAAAGAAGAAGAGAAGAAGAGAGGACTCTTGGTAGCCACACACCAAAGGATGAGCTTCTCATTCACTTTTCAACTTTATATACAAAACCCTAAAATCTCTTGGGCACCCATCCCTTCTTATATGATCAGCCATTGGGACAAGGTCCCTTTTTCTAATTCTCTCTTCTTGCTTCATGCCCTAAGCCTATACCCGCCGTCTATTCTTTTACAAATGGCAGAGGAGAGAGCTTGGCACTCTTTTATAGGAGGTTTTAGAATTATTTTGAGGCGCCTTTCATTTAAAATTACATTTTTTGCCCCAGCTTAGCTTTAGGGGCCGTCTCTATGATTTTGCTATTTTTCCATAAAATTTTCACTTTTTCCTTCATTTTTCTGCCATCTCAAATTAGGGTTAACAGGCACTCCTTGGGATTCTCTGAATTGGCATTGTAGATCTTAGGGAAGTCATACCTACCATGCTCCTCCCTATTGTAATCCACTCCATGTCTGTGAGGGTAGGGCATGTAGATGGGATCATTCCTTTCTTCAGGAAGTGTGCCACAGAATGCCATCCATGCATCAAGGTTCATATCCCAAATCCTCCTCTGCCACTTGGGATATGCCTCATAGCCTTGGACTGTCTTGGAAACCTGGTACACCTTGTCTAGCCAATAGTCTGGAACTTCCCACCTCCATTGAGTGATGACTATGCTTCGCTCCGTGACCCATCGATTTGCCAAGTTGTTGGCCATTTGAATTATTTTTTCCACTACTTTCACTGGTAGGACTCAGTCCATGGCCTGTGGGTAGAAGAATGATAGTTCAAAGGGCCGGTTTTGGAGTTCTCCTTGCTCCCAAATACTTAGTTCCTAGGGCCAGTTGACAAGATATCAATCCTCGCATTGTGACATGGGCTCTCCAGGAAGCTGTTGGGGTTGCGCTCTAGCTCTTTACTACACTTGCTCCACCAATTCCCATATTCTTCTCTTAGCTGCAATGATGCGCTCAGGTACTTGGCTGCCTTTTGAATCTTCCTAAGATACATCTGGCAGTGGTTGGCTAAGCTCTCAGGCATATTGCTCTTCTTCTAGCTCCTGCTCAAAGTTCAGCCCTTCCTCTAACAGTCGCTCTTGTGGGGCCGGAGTTGGGGGTGGATGCAACTGCTCCTACTATTCAAAACCTAGCTCCTTCAGCTCACCAGTGGAGAGGCTGACTTACCTCAAATATTGGCATTGTTGTTTTCTCGTTAGGCCGGTGTGTCGGTTGGGAGAGCACGCTCTTGCAAGTAGTATTTTAGGTCTCTAATGGTCAATTCTAACTTCCTTCTTGTCCTCTTCACGGAATCTTCATTTTCTACTTGTGTTACATGGAGCACTGTGCTTAAGATGGCTTGCCGTTGCACCTCTAAGCTTGCTTCTATGGCTTCGGCTCTAGCCTCTGCCAAAACACCCACTCGCATTTTGCTATGGCAAAGTGCTTGGCAAGTTCTCACACCCATTCGAAGGTGTGCTCTTCCCACTGTTTTACTTTTTCTTCCAACTCCTCCTTGCTCTTCTCCATGCTTTGAGATAACATCATTACCACTTGCTATTGTTCATTCCATACATCTAGCATGTGTATTTTTTCCTTGTTCTGGTGGTTCAACTACTCCTTGGCTATCTGCTAGGCTTGTGCCATGGAGAGCTACATGGAAGTTTCCAACAGCCTTTTGGATAGATCTTCATTCCTCTGCGCATGGGCGTCTTGATTTCCTTTCTACCGCTATCTTTCAGATTTGGCGATGGTTTTTATCTCCTGCACCTCCCGTTCTAGGTTCTTCAGCTCCTCCTACAACCCTTGGGTTGCTTTCTGGATGGCTTCTTCCCTCCCTTTCTCCAAGCATTTGATTTTCCTTTCCAGTCTCCCTTGTTCCTCCAACTCTAGGGCAGTCATCCTTTTCAAGTCTTATATTTCTTTTTGATATCTTCGTGCCCTTTCTTCTGTAGGGGCTTCTAGCTCCTTTGTAGCCTCCAGGATGTTTTTCATATCTCCTCAACACACCTTGCTTCCCACTTTCCTTCTTATTCTTTCTTTGCTTTGAGGAGCTACTCTTTTAGCTCTCTGATTTCTTGTTGATGCTTTGCTGCTTGGCAAGTTGCTTCCAAATTAAGTGCATCTAAGGCTTCTCTCTCAATATCCAACACTCTCTTCTCCTCCTTGGCCTTTTCTAGCTACGCTAGGAGCTCTTTGCCATACTCATTATATGTTATGGCCGCGCGCGTTGTGGGGGATGCTGTAGTCGTGGAGGCCTCTAGCTTCTGCCTTGGGATCTTTCCTTGACTCGGCATCAGCTGTGACCAATCTTTTAGCTCTTGTAGGGGCCCCCTTGCTTTCAAATCTGGACATGTCTCCTACATCTTCGTAACCAAAAACTGCATCATGGACATTAACTTGCTAGTGTCCATGATGACTGTAGTGTCTTGGGTAGTCCAGGTGGTCATGGCATGGGACATGAAGATTAATGGGAGGGGATGCATTGGGCCTTGCCCTTACCTGATACCATTGGAACTGCTTCAATTTCTAAGGCCTTGACAGTATTGCTTCGCTTTCCTTCCCTCCTAGGGCTCATGGTAATTAACTCCTCCATACCCAAGGTCTTCTCCATTGACATGTGCATGGCCTTGTCTATGTTTTCGTCTTCCTTTCTTCTCAACTCTTCCACCTCTTGCTCTGTTTTTCTTTTCCTCTCATCTTCGGTCCTCTTGGACTCTCTTTGGAACATCTTCAGCTCAGCCCGTTCCTCCTTTGTCCCTTCTTTGGCACCTTGGGCTCTCTTTGGCCTCGGATGGTGTCTCTTGCTCTTCCCTATCAGTTATAGTCCTCTCACTAGACTACTCCTACTTCTGGTATAGCAATCGGTTAGGGGTCTCCCCTACTTCCTCTTCACCTCCTTCTGTGTCCTTCAGGGCCTCTTGGATGATGGCCGTTAGTACTCCACCAAACTTGATGGTGGATGCCTTGGAGGAGGACTTCTTTCGGGCTCTGACCTTGCTGTGGAGGCTAGGGATTCCCCTCTTGCTGCTGCTATGCCTATGCTCAAGGCTTTTGGTGAGCTTTCAATAGCCTTTCGCATGAAGGTGTTCTAGTCTACCTCATTTGGGGATCTAGCTGCGATGCTTTCCAGCAATGGCAACTTGATTTTGTTCATAAGGGCATTGTACCTTTGATTGGAGAAGAGAGTATGAACCATCTTTGCATGCAGTTTGATTTTAGGATTTGGGATGTCCGCCAAGCTTATCCCATCCACTGTGCATACCACAACCTTGCTCATCCTCAACATGCTATACATGTCCCTCTTTGGGCATCTCTCTGTCCTACTAGTAGCCAAACCTAGGGCCTTCTCCACCACTATAGGGCTCAATTCCACCTCTACTTGGTGGGCTTCTTTCCCTTTTTAGATCATCACTATGCCATAGTTTCTTTTGATATTGAAACTCCTCAGAAGTTCTATGCACTTGCCGACCTTCTCTACATACTTCTGTAGGTTGCACTGGTCCAGAGTTGTTTTATGGGCGGCTCTTCCATGATGGTGTCTTCTAGATTTAGGGTGTGCTTGAATGTCAACTGGTTGTAGCCCCTCGTTTCTACCATCAAGCCGTACTTTGCTTGCTCTTCCTTCGAGAACAAGAGCTTGCTACCTTTATCTTGCCTTGCCATTTTAGGTTCATGTCATATATCATGGCCCACCATTAGTTTTCTTGAGTGGGCTTCCTATTGGGGGTACAGGTGCCTTCGCCTAGCAGCCTGTGTATTACTACACTGACAGTACCCGCCACTGCACACTACAGGTGGCGGGCTCCCATCACAGTCATTCTTTATTCTTTTAGTGATAGTTTGAATAAAGGAAGGCCCGGCCACACATTGTGGTTGTTGGAGTTCCAACTTTTGAGTCTCTCACTCTCTTGGCTCTTGCTCTCCATCCTCCATAGCTCTCACCACCAAGCTTCTTCCTCATGGGTTCCACTTCCCTTTCAATTGGTATCAGAGAAAAGGCATTGGAGCTTGCATGGCATTCTCTTCAACGCAGATTTGAAGAGTTTCAACCCGAGCTTCAATGGCAGCCATGGCACCTTCATTTGCAGGTATGTTTTGATCTGCTTCTCCCCAAGCTTCCAGACCTTCATCGGCTTCTTCCCAAGATGCATTGGAGCCCCCTTGACATTGCCAAGTGCCCCCAAGGGCTGTTGAAGACCCCCCATCCCCTAGGAACAAGCATCGCAATTTTTAGCTCATTTTTAGGGGGTTGGGTTGACCTGCTCCCAGCATTTTCCTACTCTTCCTCGGCTTCCTGGCACTCTTGGCAACCTTCCCGAGGATTGCTTGACTCCTCAGCATTAGTGCTTGACTCTCGGTGATCAATTCGAGTGCTTCCCCCTTCAGCCCTTTGCTATATACACTGTCCTAGGACTGTCAAAACATGGCATCACTTGACATTTAGTGTTTGATACTTCTTATCATTACCCGTTTGATGTCTATTGATGCCCGGATGTTATGGGATGCTATGTCTATGCTTTGGACTGATTTGAAGCAGATTTGGACACGATTTGAGCTTCATTTAACAGTAAATTGCTTGTTGTAATATAGTTTTTAGGGGGCTGGGCTGATCTGCTCCCTGGCATTTCCGGACTCCTCCTCGACTTCTCGGCACTCTTGGCAACCTTCCTGAGCATTGCTTGACTCCTCGGCATTGGTTCTTGACTCTCGATGATCGATTCGAGTGCTTCCACCTTCAACCCTTTACTGTATACATAGTCCCAAGACTGTCAAAATAAGGCAACACTTGACATTTACTGTTTAATGCTTCTTGGCATTGCCCGTTTGATGCTTATTAATGCCTGGTAATGCCCGGATGTTATGGGATGCTATGTCTATGCTTTGGGACTGATTTGAAGCAGATTTGAGCACCGTTTGAGCTTCATATAATAGTGAATTACTTGCTGTAATGTAGTGGGATGAAGCTCATTTACTTGGTGTATGCATTGGTTCATGGATACGGGGTGCTTCCTAGAGGTTTGAATGATCATACTGATGTATTTGGAGGTTGTCAAATGCTTCTTCTTGGTTGCGGAATGCTTTTGAGCTTGGATTAAGCTCTGACTTGGTCGTTCTTCACTGGCATTTGGCATATTTTGGACCAGTTTATGCCTATTGTCATTGCTTGACATTTAGGCCTCTTGCATTTACGCTTTGGTTAGATATGAATGCCACTTGGTTTGTCCATGCGTGACAGCTCCTTGGAGCTTCATCTTCAGATATATTTGAGCATTTTGAATCTACTGGTCATTACATTTGGTTGTCAGTTATATGCTCTTTGAATGCTTTTAGGCTTATGCTTTACGGGTCTGAGATAGCTTGGGACTTATGCTCCGGATGTACCCTACTGGGATTCCGCATGTTTGATGCTATGCATTTGATGTATTAGAGTGTTGCTTGCTCTCTTTGCATCTGACTTCACTTCTAGTGGGAGCCTCTTGGTATATTCGGATGTACACAGAGTCTTATTTATAGATGAGGTTGAGCTTGTGGGACAGTTACATGCATTTGCTCTCTTGAGAGCTTTATGTTTGCAGTTTGTTTGTAGTGGGCTGATTTGATACGCATATTGGGGCATGCACCTATCTCTGTCATAGGTTTGCCAGTTTTGTATGCATCTTGGATGATTATGTATTGAGCTACTTGCTCTATCAATTGTGCTTGTGCTTGGTCTCTTCTCTTACCCCGAGACCCATTACATGTATGACTTCTAGACCTATGAGATGTCTCTTGCCTGACAGGTGATTGGTTTGATAGCTCTCGGTACCTTCTTGCCCCTGGAAACTCACTATTGGATGTATCTTGCTACCCGGCAGTTGCAGTGACATATGTATCAGTGATTGCTTCATTTTGGGACCGTTTTACATACTTTTTACATTTATTATAGCAAGCTAAAATCAGCAAATTTTGAGCACTTCTATGAGGGTAATGCTTACTATTTGATGTTTTCTTGGTCATATTTGGTGGACATGTGCTTCTCTTGGTGAAATCCACTCTTTTAGCTAGTTTTAGCAGTGGTTTTAATACATTTTTTGCTAATTACAACAACCAGCAATTTTGCCTTTTTGCTTTGATTTGGGACAGTATGGCTGATCATCTGAAACAACTCTCTTTAACATTGCTAAGTTGGATGGTACCAACTATGGGCATTGGAAGTCCCAGAAATGGTAGGTTTTGGTGCAGAAGTTGCAGATTAAACCCTTGCATTTCAAGAGTGTCAAACCTGAGGATATGGATGATGATGTTTGGATGGAAGTTGATGAGCTATGCAAGTCTACCATTATTTTGTCACTCTCAGAAAAGGTCCATCATAATGTTGTTGAAGATGAAAATCAGAGTGCATGGGATTTATGGGAGGAGATTCAGGAGCTCTATGCACAACAGAGTCCTGCATCACAGATGTATTGACTGAAGCAATTAATGGACCTTCACATGAAGGAGGGGACCTCCCTTTCATCTCATTTCAGTCAGTTTCATGCTATCATGAAGAGTCTGTTGTCACAGGGTATTGAGTTCAAAGACAACTTGCACCCTTTATTTCTGTTTGGCACCTTGCCTGAATCATGGGATGTATTCCATACTGCCATATGCATGCACTGGACCTATCTACCATCAAAATGGTTTTCAACTAGTTTGAGAATTGGTTGGGAGCCCCTAGAGACATGCTTGCACGTGTGATTCAAGAGAGGGGAACATAGGAAAGAAGATTGAGGGGGGAAAGGATAGCCTTTTCTTTTGTAATGTGATTGATTTATTAAGGTGCCAAGACCCCCCATAGAAGTGAGGTAAAGTTGTCCTTGGGAATCAAACTTAGCCTAAATGTATGCATACTTTGTTGGTGTAAACTAGCTAACCCTTCAAGTGATTGGTAAAGCTGGCCTTTTGGTGGATAGGCTCTAGCTTCCCGAAACATCATGAACCCATTGAGGGGTTCCCGCTACAACCTATAGACCATGATTGACAACTTTACCTCAACATGCCATTGTCTAGTAGGGCTTACAATGAGTTTCTTAGAGTTGGATTGGAGCATGATTAATGTGGAATAAATTATAATTGTTTTGAACCATTTGTGTGATCCATTGTGTGGTGATACATCTAATTGCTATATTGGTTACATAAATTGCAAAGTTGATATGCACTAGTTCAAACACAATCTTGGACACAAAGCACACATGGAAAACAATCCTTGATCAAAACATTATTTGCATAGAGAAAATTTATCCATGTCCCCATCACCCAAACTCAAAAGGATTTGGAGAGCAAGCTTTAACTCATACGTGAAGGGATATTTTTCTATATCCAACAACAATTAGTTATTAATAAATGTAACAAAAATTTTTGATGCAAAAAGATAGTATATGTATTAAATAATAGTATATGCAAAAATATAGCATATGTATTAAATAATAGCTTGAGTTATAAAATTTTAAAATAGCATCAAATCAATGCTTCTTGAATATTAGTAAATTTAACAAAATTATTACCTACTCATTATACACCCTACCTGTCCCTTTCCTCATGGGGATTCTCATCTACACCCACATGCAAGAAAAACTATTGGCCAAAGGAAAATAATACCATGCAATATGAAAGAACTCTGCCCCATTATCACTTGACTTTGTGATACAATTGGAGATGGTGGTTGTGTTGTGGGCGAGGATGTGACCATTGACGTCAAGAATGTTTCCCAATCCTTGACAATCAAATCCTTAAGGTAAATCTCTACACTTGCTCATAAAGTTCAAAGCATATCATGTGTGCCTAGTTTGAACATTAGTACAGAGGAGAATCAAAGGAGTTGGGCTACATGAGAGAGAAAACTATCAATTGTCATATCTTAAAAAATTTCTTTTTGGTGGGGAATGTTGAAGACATTAAGACATGCAACAATGGGGACAACATATCTATTAGGAGACACCCATGTTGAAGCGGGAGAGCTACATGTTCTTCACATGGATCATATTCTAATCTTTAAGTTCTAAAGGGGAAGTATCTTCATGAATTCAAGTCCCCATGAACATCGGCCTATTTGCAATTGTACACGTGGATCCTAGGCTGGGAGGATTTTACTGGAATGGGATTTGGAGCTACTACAAAAATGATCATGATGATGATGTTGGTGGGAATTGATGATGCATGAGACGAAACCCTTGTGATGGCATATTTTGAGTTCCTATCAACTCATCATCCCTCCTTCCACCATGGGTAAAATGGCTCTACTTGCTGATTTTTCCTTTATGTTTTTTTTTCATTGTTGCTATGTGAATTTTGGCATGCACTCTTTATAAGAATTGGTGGCCCATGTTGATTAGTTTGATGTACATCATAGTCCCAATGCCTGGTTTATTTTTTGGGAGCTTCATAAGAGATAAATGAGAACTAGGCTCCTACTAGACAAGAAATGATTAAGGCAAGAGATCGGGGGTTGCTACTTCGTTTGAAAGGGAGAATTGCAGTATGAAAGGTGTGTTTGAGAGAGTAGGATACCATGATCGCTTAAAAAGGTGGAGCTATGGTAGGCAAAGATTCTCGTATAAAGGGTGATTTGGATCATCATCATGAAAAGGTCTCACGTTGAAGGATGTGTTAGTTTATGCTATGGCCTCTCAAGAGCACAATAGAAATACATGATACATCAATCTGCCTAAAAATAGTCCTACAGCAACAACTAACTTTCTGAATCCATTCACAATCATTATCATCACTTAATACTCAGGAACACTATACAGACAATAAATACATATTACGATTATTCATGTGACACCATTCTCCTGAAAGATAAATGACAGTTTACAGCCATCACGACTACCCTTGATCACATAACTCAAAATAGAGAACATAAATATTCAAGAAATAGCCACAAATAAGTAGGATCAACATCAATGACCATCTCATGGTGATGTCCTGAAGAATATTTCATTCTTGGTCATACAATATATGATTGAATACAACTTCCGAACGTTTTTGGACTTGCACTTGACCTTTAGGTGAAACATCATATGAAAGCTAAAATCACTTTACACATATTGATCCCAAAATCCTACATGCATACAACTACTAAAATATGAAATAGTACTAAATAGATGATGAAATTCAAGCCCTGACACCTGGCACAACCCAGTTGATGTCAGGGACAATTAGGACTTGAACCCATAAGCATGTAACAAACTATCTGAAAACATGAAGACTAACTATGATGAAGAGTAACTCAAAGAACACGGTTATGCCTTGCTAGAGGCCTTGTAGCCCTTGATAAGCCACACTGAGCAGTAGTGAGTAGAGCCCCCTCACAACTCTTTGCTGCACTTGCATAATTGGATCTAAGAGTCTGTGAAATGCATTAAGATATGTCATGGAGAAAACAAAAAAATACGTCAAGGATAAACCTAAGAAGCTCTAGAAACATAAAGGACAATGTCCATGCAAGTAGACATCTATATAATTGAGCCATCAACACCATGAACATAGGGTCATGATCCATAGCACTAAACCCCTCATGAACTTTATGAATCACTTCATGAACCACATCATTGTCATTAACCTCATTAAAATGCTTCTGCTCTATAGCAAAGTGGCTATATAATCATCACTATGTCTCTTTTCCTCCAAATAATCTTATAATTTTAACTCCAAATCCCTACACTTAGTTTCCAGTATAGGTACCTATTGAGTCAATGCCTCTATTTTATGAATATCAACATCTTGCTCCACTAAAACAAAAACATCCTTAAACATATTATAAGGCCTAGAGATCATTACATCCAAGTTCTTTGCAAAAATCTGCCATGCATTTTTCACCTCAAGCATCAAGACATCATGAATATTCTAAAATTTAGATCTAAGAATCACAGAGACATCAACATCCACCTCTAAAATCTGTAATATATGTTGCTCAACTACTTGCAAGGGATGAAATCCTTCCAACAACAGTTTATGCTCAACTTGTAATTTCCCATGCATGTCCATAAATTTTTGCAATTCATCTAGGCATTTAGACCTAAGCTCATCCATCCATCTTTGAAACAAAACCATAGAGATCTTATTATTGTCTATAATTTGCTGCATCTTTGCAATTTTAGCTTGATGTTGTGAAAGCAAAGAATCATAATTGGCCTATTTCTACTGCAGTTGTCGAGACAACACTACAGAATTCATCTGCTCAATATGCAATTGATCCTATAAATTTTTAGCCTTGGCTGCCTTAAACTACAACATGACTTTCTGCATAACAACCATAGCATCTTCAACATTACTAATAGTAAACCCATCTACTCCTAAATGCACAGAATTAGATGGAGCGTCTACCACATGATTAGTTCCATGATATTTCAGCAATGTATCCCTCATATGAACTTGAGCATCAATCGAAACATTTTGTGACTTAGTCTCTGACTGATGCCTATCATGAAGCCATATTTTCCCAATATTTTACTTCTTCTTTGCATAGATGTTACTTGCAAACTTAGAGGCATCAACATTACCATGGTTTCCAACATTGAGTGCATCATCAAGACATGTATCCTTATTCTCCCCTTAAGCAACCTATTTTGCATATGCCTCAACATAGTCCACTTGCACCAAATCCTGATAAATGGCTTGCTTATCTCAATCATCGGCAAAAAAAATGTCAAGAAGTGGATTGGAGAGAGAAGAATGTAGTAGAGAGAAGGAAGAGTGCAAAAGAGAGAGAAATAGAAAGATGAAGAGAGAGAAAGACTAGAATAGGAGAGAGAAAGACATGAAAGAGAAAGAAGCCATTGAAGCTGTGAGCAAGGAGAGAGAAGGACAATAATGTATCAATGTGTCAAAAAGATAGGAAAAATCACATGTCCTCTCCTTTTATACCAATGTCAGTGTGACATGGCATAACATCAATATTATTTACACACTAAATCCTTATTCTTCCGAGCTTCTTACAATCCATCCCATCCCAAAGGTTTTTGCCCTTTACAAAAATGTATAAAGATTGGAAAAGGATGGATAGAACAGAGTACTACTCTGTTTTTACATCTTTAAAAATGGGAAAATGAATGAAAGATGACTGACATATGGACTAGAATGAAAGAAAAATAGTAAGCCTTAGCTATATACATGATCGGAAATGCTTCAAAAGTATATGGAGCCATAAAGTCTTCAACTGATGAACCCAGAATGAAGTAGACAACTTGCTATGTAAACAGACCCTGCTAGACCAAATCTACCATAACTTCTAGTAGAAGTGTCCAAATGAAGCATGCCACATGTCAAAACGTAGCTCTTGAAGAGTACTTTGACGAAATGTAAGTGGCTTAATTCTGAAAATCAGGCACAATAAAAACTGTTCTAAAACAACGTGCTGTAATGACCTTGTCTGCACCAAAACTAGCTCCATAGACAATAGGTTTCAGCCACCAATGTGTACCTTAGGAAAGGAAACTCATCTAATATAGAATCAGGCCTCCAACTAGCTTCCTCAGGTAGTAAACCTCTCCATTTGATCAAATATTCAACGATAGAATGAGATCGAAGCTTCTTCTCACATTGACATATGACAGCCTCTTGGATGTATTGAATAAGACCTTCTTCATCAATAGATGGTAGCTCATCAATTGCATCAATATGATCACCATAGAAAGGCTTGAGCTGACTAACATGGAAGACATTATGAATCTTTTGGAAGAGGGTAGCTCCAATCTGTATGCCAAGTCTCCAATGTGCTTCAGGATGTGATAGGGGCCATAAAATCTGTGAGTAAACTTGTTACTAGATCCGTCTTTCAAAGTAGAGTAATTAGACTTGGGCACCTTCAATAAAACTAATTCTCCTTCTTGGAACTCTAAAGGCCGCCTCTTCTCATTAGCATAAATCTTCATTTGGTCTTGAGTTTTCCTAAGATTCATCTTACACTACTGAAGAAGGGTTTGCATTCTTTCCAACTCCTCTTTCCCACGAGGGTTGATTCTTTCATTAAAGATGACTGTGGGTAAGGGCACCTTATAGCCAGATATAGCCTCAAAGGGTGAAAATCCAATGCTAGCATAAGTAGAGTTGTTGTAGACAAACTCAGTCAAGTGTAACCAAGAATCCCATGAATTTTGGACATCATAACAGAAATGACGAAAATAAGTCTCCAACCACTTATTTACACTTTTTGTCTGCCCATCAATTTGTGGATGATAGGCCATAGAAGGAGCCAATTTAGTGCCCATAGATGTGAATACTGCCTGCCAAAAGTTACTCATAAACTTTGAGTCTGTATCATAAACAATCACTTGTGGTAATCCATGTAGTCTAAAAATCTGCTCCATGAACTGATTGTCCACTTGAGAAGCAGTAAACTAGGTCTTGGTTGGAATGAAATGGGCTACCTTGGTGAGTCTATCCACCACTACATATATACTATTCCATCCCTTTTTGGTAGGGCAAGCCAATAATGAAATCCATGGTAATGTGAGTCCATTTACTTGTAGGAATGGGTAATGGGTGCAACAAACCACCTAGTTTATGGGTGATGTCCTTATTTTGTTGACAAGGCATACACCTCATGAAAAAGTCCTTGACATTTTTTCACAGCCCTTTCCAATAGAAACTTTTATTGATCCTATCATAGGTCTTGAAAACTCCAAGGTATCCAGCTAAAGGCAAAGAATGTAGTTCCTCCATAATTTTTCGTGTAAAAGAAGAGGTAGAAGGAATGTCAATCTTGTCATTTAACCAAATAAGGCCATTTTGAAGCTGATAATGCGAGTTATTTTCCATGAGACCTTGCTATAATTTCTGAAAAATATGGTTGATCTCTTCATCCAAAAGATGAGCCTCCTATAGTTCTTCAATCCAATCACTATGCAGCTTAGTCATTGTTGAAACTTTTCAAGCCCACATACGAGAAAGAGAATCAGCCACTATATTGTCTTTACCCCTCATACGAGTGATGTCAAAATCGTAATTCTGCAAGGTAGCTACCCACCTACACCACTTAGGAGTAAGATTGGACTGATTAAGGAAATACTTAATCTCTTGGTCATAAACATTCATGGCCATTTCTTTATTTGTAAGCTTACGACTCTCAAAGGCAATCACTCCATGCTCCTGTAACAAAACAACCCCAATGCCATGGCCAATGGCATCACACTGTATGGTAAATTCTTTCAAGAAATCTGGGCATACTAAAATATGAGCGGAAATAAGGAGTTCCTTTAACTAGGTGAAGCTACTATCTGTAAGAGCATCCCAAAACAAAGCTTCCTTCTTCAATCTGACAGTCAAAGGAGTTGCAATAGCTGCATAATGCTTGATAAATTGTTTGTAGAATGAAGATAGAACAAGAAATCCTCTAAGAGAAGTAGTAGTAGTAGGTGTTGGCCAATCTTTTATACATTGCACCTTCTTAGGGCCAGCATGTATTCCTTTTTCACTGACAATATGTCCCAAGTATTCCACTTCAGTTTTCATGAAAGAACATTTCTTCTCCTTAGCAAAAAGCTTGTGATGCCTCAATACATCAAAAACCTTCCTCATGTGTGATAAGTGATCTTGAAGGGTCTTACTGTAAATTAGAATGTTATCAAAGAATACTAAGACAAACTGAAAGAGGAAAGGATGCAAAATGTTATTTATGAGGCTATGAAAGGTAGTTGGAGCATCTGTAAGCCCAAATGGCATCACTAAGAAATGATAGAGCCCTTGGTCAGTCCTAAAAGCAGTCTTGATTTCATCACCCTCTCGCATGCGAATTTGATGATACCATGACCTCAAATCAATCTTCGTAAAGAATCGCGCGCCCTTGAGCTCATCAAGCAAATCATCAATCTTGGGTATTGGATATCCGTTCTTCACTGTGATCTTATTAAGAACCCTGTAATCAATGCACATCTTGAAAGATCCATCTTTCTTTTTGACTAACAAAATTGGAGATGCATAAGGTGAAGAATTTGGTTCTATGAATCCGATCTCAAGAAGTTCCTTGATTTGCTTGGCTAATTCCTCTCGCTCACACTTAGACAATCTGTAAGGTGGCTTATTGATTGGCTTTGAGTCAGGATCCAAATCAATAGGGTGATCTACTGCTCTCTTGGGAGGTAATGAAGTAGGCACCTCAAACAAATCCCTATACTCCTCAAGAAGAGCTGTCAAGGCTAGATGACTTGCTGAATTATTGGGCCGATCTTCCATCTCTTTATTCAAATACAAAACAAATATATGTGAATGCCTCTTGTACTCCCTTTTCAGCTGTTGAATGGTGATAAGCTGAAAATCTAATCTACTAGGAATTCCTTGTAAATGTATGAGTTGTCCATTGAAGATAAACTCCATATACAACTGTGAGAAATCCATAGTGATTTTGCCCAATGTCATCAACCAATCACAACCGAGTACAATATCTATAGGCCCTTTTTCCAAGGTAATTAGGTTTATTTTTGCTTCAAAAATTTCAGCCGACTGTAAAGAAACATGTGGGCATATTTGTGTGCTGATTTCTTCTTCTCCATTGGCTACTTGAACTTGTATGGGATGTTGAAAATCAATGGGAAGACAATTTAACTTGTCCATAATGGACCGATTCACAAAACTATGGGTACTACCACTATTTATTAGAATGAACACAACCTTTTCGTGAATGTCACCCTTCATACGGAGTGTATTAGGGCTCTTAGAACCTGTCTAAGCATCCATGAAAATAGAACAACTAGTGGCAGCAAGTGGCTCATGATAAGTCCCACCTGGATCAAAAGGAACACTCCCACCTGGATCAAAAGGAAAAGAGTCGGCTGGATCATAAAAATAATCATGTCCAACTTCTTCCTCAAGATTATCATTTTCAGCATTAGTTGCAATTACATTAGCTTCATCAATCTCATCTTCAAGATCCTCAAATACTAACATACTTTGAAGTTTGGCTTTGGCATTTTTGTATATATACATTGTGCCATGATCAGGTTTATACTTTTTTCCACACTTGAAACATAAGCCTTTTTCCCTTCTTTCTTTGTAGAGGTCCATAGAAATAGACTTAGGATTCATGTTGGCTGAAATGGATTTAGGCTTGCTGTCCCCTTGTTTGAAGTCAACTCTAGGACTACTTGCTGTCCTGAAATTTCTTTGAGGTCTTGAAGCATTGAACGTTGGATAAGTTGGCACTCTTAAGCCTCCACTTGGCGCATGATTGCAACCATAAATGTTATCAACTTGTCCTTGTTTTAAAACAGTCCTTGGCTGTCCAAAACTAGGCTAAAATGAAGATTCTCTTCTATATTTTCCTCCATAGTGCTCTGCAAGCTCAATAGCTTTAAAAAGAGAAGTAGGGTTTTGTGCCATGACATTAGCTTGTAAAGATGGCTCTAAGCCATACATATACTTGTGGAGCTTAGCCTCATCATTGATGCTCTCTACATACATGGTGAGATTGAGAAATTGGTTAGTGTATTCTCATGCACTTAGGCATCTTTGCTCCAAACCATACCATCTCCGTGTCAATTTCTCTTTTTCAAGAGGAGAGACAAAGACTTCAGCCATAAGTATCTTGAAAGCTTCCCAATTCTTTGCAAGTATGTTCTCCTTTTTAATATACCTCCACCAAGTATGCGCAAATCCCTCCAAGAGCAAGGAAGTAAAATGAATCTTCATGTCATCAGTTCTAGGAAATATGTCAAAGTAAGATTCCATTATGAAGATCCACTCCTCTAAATTCGATGGTGAAGATGACTGATCATTGAACTTGGCCAAAATGATCTTGTCTTTCAGCTCTCTTTCATGGAAGGGTTGTTGTCCCAAAATAGATTGATCATGAGTGCCAAGACTTGAACCTCCAAAATGAGATGGAAATCTCCTAATAGGTGGTTGAGAACCACTATGAAATTTTTCCGTTAGTAGAGGACCTCTAGGAAGTTGAGTATTCAGTCCAAAAGCTTGGGAGTTGGCACCGTTCAAACTGCCCAAATAGTCATCATGCCTTTGTGAAGTCTCAGCTACTTCATATTGAAATATTTGAATTACCTCTCCGTTCAATAATTCCATGATCTTGACCATTTTGGTTAGGTGGCTAAAGTGGGATAACTGAGGGCTCACTGTTTGAATAAGCTTTTTCCTTTGCTTCTTTAGATCCCATTTTGCATTTGCATCCATTGGGAGAAATGAGCCATTATTTTAGCATTGGATTCCATCTATCAATAGAAGCCTTTGTTTGAGTCATTGAATCCACTAGTTCCTCAATAGAAGACTTCGTTTGATCAATAGATAAAACCGTCCACTCCACTCTTGATAATAGGTTCTCATGACGTTGTTGATGCCTTTGTTCATGTGCACACAAGGTATTATTAAGTGCACTAATTTCTCCAAGTTGTTGAGGCTCTTCATGGTTCTCTTCGGGTACATTCTCCAACATAGAATCCCTGATTCGCTGAGCATAATCATCCTGGACCTTATTTTTACCTTTATGTCATGCCATAATAGTGTAGTCCTGCAGTACTCCATGTCAAAAAAATGGCTATAACTTGGGCTAGGAAATTCTGATTCCAATTTTTTTATATTCAAATCGAAGCCAAGAATGCCCTCTTCAAGATGAGCTATAGTACACTATAACAAGTTTAGGACAAAAAATTCTACATTTCAATATTTGAATCTGAACTGTCTAAGCCTATGCCCTGTTTTAACCAGTGAATGCCATGTTTCCACCCTGTAAGGTAAAAGAGTAACCCTAAATGGCTACCAAACCATGTAGAAGACCGAGTAGGATATGTAGGCACCTTGTAGTACCTGCACTTGTACTTTAGTAATGACGTTTGAACCTGTAAGGACCTGTAAATTCCCTGTAGTGTCCTGTAAAGTCCCTGTTTTATCCTGTTTTGCTCCTGAAGGTACTTGAGTCTTTGGAAACACTTCAATCTTCAATTCTCCACTCGTTGTACCTGTGTGAGGGATAAAACAGTAGGATAGGTTTTCTACACGGGCTCCGAATCATCACGAGGTGGGCAAAGTTCTCTCCGAGTCGGTTGGTTGCACCCCTTCGGGATCTTCAATAGTGAGAGAGGGTCACCTCTCTTTTGTCCCACTATCTCCCCCGACATCCACCTTTTTCCTCAGTGGGTACATCAACATGGCAGTAGCATTTTATGCTAATGAATCAGCATGAAATGCATTTTTGAAATATTCATTTAGCCCCTTTCATGGAATGCAATTAGACGGAAATTTTGAAAGATCGGATAGGAAGAGTGTCTTACCAATGCAATTTAGTGACTCACTTATTGCTTGTACTTATCCTTTTGCAATATTTTAGCTTGGGCAAAAGAATTTCAGCCAATGAAATCAAGGTTATGTATCAAACTTGGTAAAAGATATCTATGATGAAATATGACTGAATCAATGTTGAAATTCAATGAAATGGGCTTTGATTAATAGGAAGAACACTAATATTTGATCTATTGATTAATTCAGAGAATTAATTAATCAATAATTTCTCATCAACAAGTGGAAAAGCATTAGCAAGTGGATTATTGAGAGATTTCAGAGATTAAGCAAGAAAAATACACTGATTAAGCTTGAAGAGAATGGTAAATGTTAGCTCCAATCCAATTAATGGAATAATTCTCCATAATCCACCATGAATCCACCATAAAGCTTGAAAGATCCATGAAATCAATCCATATGAACTCCAATATGATCAAATTCGTGAAGAATCAAAGCCTTGAGCTTGCTTGAATACTTAAATACCAAAGATTCAAGCCTCTTGAAGGAAAGCCTCAAAATAAACCTTCAATATGAGCTCCAATATGCTTCACAAAGTTGAAATCTTTGCAATTTGTTGAAGAATCCTTACTGCATTTATCCCATGAGCTAAATTGATGAATAATCTTCAAGAAATTGTTAAGAAATGAAATCTTGGACTGAAGCTTTCATGTCTACCATGGACTGTTCATCTAGGGTTTACAGGAAGGCTGAAGGTTCACAAATTCCAAAAATACAAAAAATCATCAACAAATACCCTCATAAAGTTGTTAGAAATGGTTCAAATGTCTTATGGGCAGCTCCTTAAAACTCAAGAGGTCCATTCTTTAGTCCAAAGTTAATGATTGTGCTAACATATGCTCCCAATTCAATGATGAAGGCTATCTTATCCATATCTTCCAGATGCATCCTAATTTGATTGTATCCTGAAAACCCATCCTTTAGACTGTACATTTCGTGGTGTGCCAGATCATCAAGGAGAGAGTTGGTAAAAGGAATTGGGAATGGATCGGTAATGGTAGCTGCATTTAATTTCCTATAATCCACATAAACTCTAATCTTCCCATTTTTCTAGGGCACCACCACTATAGAGGATAACCAATGACTTCATTAACCAGTTTGATGAACCCAACCCTCAAAAGCTTGTCAATTTCTTCTTTGACCCATTTGGCATAGTTAGGGTTCATTCTATACCTTTTTTGAACGATTGGCCTAGCATCTTTCTTTAAATTTATCCTACGCTGACACACAACTAGATCAAAATCTGTCATGCTCGTATAATCCCAAGCAAAAATATCCTGAAACTCTTTACATAGCTTGACAAGATCTTGCTTGAAATTTTCTTCCACAAAAATACTAATCTTAATGGGTTTGGCCTCCCATTCCATATTCAAATTAACCTCTTGAACCTCATCTTCAACTACCCCTGTAGATCTTCTCATTGTGTACTCATATCTCAACTTAGTCTAAATAATGGCTTTTTGTCCTTCAATATCCCATACATCAGAAATGTCCATAGAATTATCCACACCACATTGCTTCTTTTTAGGTATTTATTGTTTAGAAACTTCGAGATGACCAATTCCCTAGTCCTAAACATTTGATACTACTCATTTCCTGATTTCCCCTAAAATTTAGGCTATTTCTGACCTTAAAGAAAGCCTTTCGGATGTTGTCCTGACTAGTTGTGGACTACTGCAGTTTGAATAGCTTGGTGTTCCAGAACTTCATTTCTTGAACTCATAGGAGGATCTTGATAATCATGAATAATACTATCAACATCTATTTCAAATATTGGAACCAAAGAAGGATTTTCCTGAAGAAATAATTCCTCCTCATCATCTTCCACTTCATTTGCAAGGTTGATAGTGTGAGCTACTACAAGTCTAGAGGAACTCTTCAAGATTACCTTATTAATTGTTGATAATATGATCTCCTTAAGTCCTTTGGGGA
This sequence comes from Lygodium microphyllum, assembly GCF_053477565.2. NCBI lineage: Eukaryota > Viridiplantae > Streptophyta > Polypodiopsida > Schizaeales > Lygodiaceae > Lygodium > Lygodium microphyllum. The sequence continues at coordinate 12,538,651 of NC_141163.1, read as the reverse complement.
TACATACATAATCATTCCCCGAGTCTTGCTTCCATTTTTCCAATTTAAACCACCGTCTACCCAAGACCATTGTATAAGAATCCTCAATTTTCGACATTCTTAATACAAAAAAACTCACCTTGAATTTCAGGCTAGCCACTCTAATTTTTGATTCCTAAGAATACCCAAGGGCTGTAACCTCCTCTGGTCTGCCATTTCGACCTGAAATGGGGTTGGTAGTAGCTCCTTTTGCTTGGTTGCCAAATATGTATGGTCAGGAAGTATATTGACTCGTGAACCCCCATCCAGTAGGACATCATTTATTCTTGCATACTCAACTTTAATGGTAGGCACTTGATAATCCACAACTTCTTGTTGGGTTGGTATGACTGCCTGATAGTCAAGAACTATTTGATCCTAAACTATTATATATTCAAGAACTTCTTGTTGCTTTTGCTTGATCTTTAGGAGCAACTTTTCCTTGAATCTTGGTATTAAATCCAAGATCTGCTCCAAGGTTAACTGGAGAGAGCACTTTGCTAGATCTTGAAATAGCTCTTTTGAACCTCCTTCCTAAAAATTTCTTGCTTCTTGAGCTTCAAGATATTGATCTTGTCAATCAAGATCTAGGGTACCTTGACCCTCCTAATCATCAAGCTTTTCAAGTACTGCTTTTCTCCTGTCATTTTTTGTAGCTTCTTGACTTGTTTAGTTGCCTTTTTGCTAGCTTTCTCCTATTCTTGCCAATCAAGTTTCAAACTAGCTTGGCGTGTTGTAACTGCTAATACCATTACTTCCTCTTGACAATCCTCTATTATAATACAGTTTAAACAATCACAATGAACATGCATACTTATAGCATTAGTGTTACATGACACCTCCTTTACCCTTTCTTGAACATTTTCTTGCTAAATTTGCCTACAGTCATCAACCCTTGTACCTTTAGGAAATTGCATTTTCTCATCTTGATCAGGTAACTCTATGAGGATTGCTGCAACTGGGGTAGGTGGATGTTGTGGATGAGATGCTCCTACAACTCTTCTGTCATTGTGGGTCCTTGCTATTGGCATTCCTCTCTCAGTCCTATGCCTTGCCCAAAGTTCATAATTTGGTCTGACAAAGTACCCTTGACCTCCACAATAGTGGCATGCTCCTATTTGGGTGGTTTGCTGCCTTTTTGCTGTGATGACAAAAAATTTTCCCAAGGCTATCTTGCCTCATGCATTCCTTTAGGTTCCTTGAAGAGTCTTTGAGGCATTGTGTCAGTAACAACCTGATTGATTGCAGTTGGCTACATAAGTCTTGGCCTAGGCTGTATCACTAGCATGTGCTGTGCCATCCTAACATTAGGATTGTACCAACAAGTCTTGGTTTCATAGCCATTTCTTTGGCATATCTCACAATACTTTTTTTAACTCTTGGTGTCAGAAAGACCTAAATCCTTCAGCTTTTGTTTAATCTTCTTATCCAATTTTCTCTCCTCTACCTTTTTCTTATGTTTATCTTTTGATTTCTTCTTCTTAGTCTTGACTAATCCTAATTTCTTCTTTTTCTTCCTGTTTTTCTTACTGCTAGACTCATCATCACCAGAGTCATTGATATCATCCTTCGATTCTAAACTATACTCACTATCCTCATCATCATCACTATCACTTTTTGATTCTGATTCTGATTTTGAACCTGCATCAGAATTTGAATCCAAAGCATTGTCGTCTTTATGGGTCTTTGATCAGAGGTACCAAGCCTCCTTTCCACCCTCATATGAGCCCTAATCAACGTATCCAATGTATCATTCTGACCCATCTTCACATTGGCAATAGGATTCCTGATTTTACCCCTCAGGCCCTTCATAAAATAAGTGTTCTGCATCTCCACTGACAGTACATCACTAGCATCCAACCTCAGTAGGTTCTTAAACTTCTAGGTATAATCCTCCACCAACATATTCTTTTGTTTGATCTTCTTGATCTTCCTTAAAATGTCTCCCAGAGTTTTGTCCTTATGGAACCTACCTAAGAATTCTATCTTTAAGGTATCATATGTATTGAATGTTGCCATACCATAGCTGGCAAACGAGTGCATGACTTTTCCTTGCAAGGTAGTAGCAAACTGCTACTTCTTGACTTGATCTCCATACATCTAGTTGAATCCACTTGTTGTTCACCTTGTCTCAAATCGAGCCACATGGCAATTAGGATCTTCCTTCTTTTTCCTTGAGAACTTAGATGCTTGGACCTTTGGGTTGACAAGCTAATTTAGGTTCGTTATGTTTTTCTTTTTGGGTTTCCTCTGAGGAGGTGGTAAAGGATTAAAATTTAGAGATTTTTGAAATGGGATTCTGGCACTCTGTAACACAGAAATGCCCTCCCTAGCACTAGATGTTGTAACCTTTCAAGTGCTTGTCATCTAGGAGGAGTATCCTAATGTTCAAGTAGCAATATAGCTTCCTCATTATCTGATAAACGTGGTATGCTTGGAGAGGTTGAAGGAGATTCTATTGAGGTGGCGGGGAAATCATATGCTATTAAGGTACCTGCAAATGTACCCACCACCAAAGAATTCTGCCTAGCGTATGTAAATAGTTCTTCATCTAGCCTGCCTAATCCTCCTGCTTCTCTCTATCATTCAACCATGCAACCTACTATTGTTGTCTTGCTAGTGCTTCCCTTAATTCCCGAGACCTACTTCTTGTTAAAATGGGATTTGAAAAATGTGGATAATTGTCTGACATAAATGCTTCCCATAAAAGGCACCTTGTACATCTTCAATGCCATTAGCATCCTACACCCCTGCAGCTTGTTCTTGGGGTAATTGTTTCCAAGCTTGATGCCTAAATCATGAGAATTATTCCCATGAAACCAATAAGATTGCCAAAGTGTTATGGCCTAGCAGAAGACCACAACAGGATTACATGATACATCAATCTACCTAAAAATAGTCCTATAGTAACAACTAACTTTTTGAATCCATCTACAGCCATTATCATAATTTAATATCAAGGAACACTATACATACAAGAAATACATATTATGATTATTCATGTGATACCATTCCCGTGAAAGATAAATGATAGTTTACAATCATCAATAACAACTACTCTTGATCACATAACTCAAAGTAGACAATGATAGATATTCAGGAAATAACATCATATGAAATCTAAAGTCACTTTACACATGTTGATCCCAAAAGTCTACATGCATACAAGTACTAAGGTATGAAATAGTACTAAATAGACGATGTAATTCAAGCCCTAATAGTTTGAAGGCAAGAAGGTTGCTGAAATTGGTTGCAACAGGTGATGTTGCACATGGGATTGATGTGAAGGATATAAGGGTTGCTGAAATTGGTTGCAATAGGTGTTGTTGCACATGGGATTGATGTGAAGGACATAAGGGTTGTCATCATTTTTTACTTTCCAACATGTGTCAAAGATTATTTATGTTCACTAAATGGGGGGAGCTAGAAGGGATGGAGCAACTAGCGTGGCCTTCACTTTCTTTTGGAAACAAGACTCTAGGTAGGTCAGAGAATTGATAAAAATACTAGAAGATACAAATCAAGTGGTACCATTTGAATTGTGCCAACAAGCAAACAAGTTCCCAGAATCAAGTGATTGGCCAAGACATTGGGCCTCTTAAAGTACTGGCATCAAATAAGAAAGTAGGGATTGTCAAGATGTATTTATAGAATTGGTAGGTTAGGATAGGAGTGTGAAGGTTTGGAATCTTACCAACTGTTTACAAGTTGCCTTTGAATCACCTAGGCTACATAGGCTATATGAACCATGTTACTATCACTCTTGTGCCAGGGGTAGAAAGGATGAAGTATTGATTCTCCTCGGGGAGGCTAGTCATAAATATATGTATGTATCATGTGGGTTCAACATAAGGGATTTTTAAAATACCATTTTTAGATATTTTTTACATACAGAAGGGTCCCATATAAAAGGGGTTACTTACAGATTGAATAGAAAAGGGTTACTTTTTATTAAGAAAAATTTCACAGATAAGGATATTTATAAATAGGCCTTGAACACACTTGATATAGAGGGTATACATATAGTGAACTACCCAGGATTGATTCTATGGAATCTTGCTAAGTTCATCTATGAAGATTTGGGATTTGAAAAGCAAGAGTGTTGTGGAGGAGCAACTATGTATTGAGGAGAGAAGGGAGCTTCCAAAAGGGCTATTGGAAGCGTGAAGAAGACGGGTTTTTCTCAACATGTGAGATAGAATAGAGATTTACCCACTAGAGTGGAGGAGTGAGAGCCAAAAAGATTTTTGGTGGGGATAACTATGAAGGTAGCAGTATAGAAAGGGCATGTTGAAAATATTCATTCAGCACCATACTTATCACGTTGCTGCTCCACTGATGAAGGGTATTGGTGGCACATGCTAGTTATTGTGGCTTTGCAACCAAAGTAGAGAAAAACAACTTTGGTAAATAGCATGACTTATCTCTCAAATCTAACACAAGAACCCCCATGGCTTCATAGAGAACCCCTAGAGATATTGATATAAAGAATACCTTGAGGGTGGGAATGCCTTGCCCTACAAATCCACATGTAATATATTACTACACTCAAATTCCATTGTAACAACTAGTGCTACCTAGACTAAAAAGGAGGCAACAATCGCATGGACACAATTGTACAAGACACTCTACAAACCACTAAAAATTCTCCTTAAGTTATTGATACATTGAGGGAATGAACCATGGAATCACAACTCTCTAGGAACCCAATCACAAGGGGAAAAGAGCATCAAACTTTGATCTTTACAATTAAAGGCTATGCTTATGGGAATACCTTAAGACTTGTTGAACCTTGCCCTTTACCCCCTTTATTATTGGCCTCATCCCATTCAAAAGGTCCTACATAAGAAAACTAGCTAGGATAGTACTGTAAGAGTACATTGTTTAGTTGGAAACATTATCCTAGCAGAGCCCCATGTATTATCAAAATAGTACCCTAAAGAAGTTAATAGTGGGAACATCTAAAGGATTACCTTGAGGGGCTTCTCATCGTCTCATGATCCCTTTCTCTGAGAGAATGTATTGTGCTCACACAATTGACTTCCTTACATCTCCTTCTAGAGGCATCTCAAACATGTCCCAGTGATTTATGCAATGACTTTACATTGCTAATTGCATTGTACATCCTAGTTGCTATCCAAATTTTCTTAGTAGTGGGAGCTTATTGTTCTACATGTTTGCCTATAGTTATATGTTAATTTACTATAAATTTATGGACATCCATGTTGAGAACCAATTTTGAGCAATTTCCTTAAAAGCAAACACTTGTATTCAACACTCTAGTACTTCTTGCTTGTGGAAAGCAATGTATTAGCTTTGTCTTCCTCCTACTACATGTTATTTTGCTTGGTTTTGATTCTAATTTGCTATTATTGTAATAGAGTAAAAGTGCTTAAATGCCTTAGCCAATATTTAGCCTACTAGGGTTAAGTATAAAAGGCTAAGTTGTAACTAGCCTAGCATTTTTTTGCCATTTTACAACATTACATGTTTGAGGTCTCAACCTCTCACTATCTAAGAGGATGAATACTCTTGGCCACCATAGCTTGGGGTGCATACCATGCTGCAACCTCTCATCATATGATTCTTAGCCAACATTGGTAATATCATTTCATGCCTTGCCACCTTGGCTATGGTTTCTTGGTCAAATAGTCTATTTCTTGTATTTTTAGTTTAATGGCTTCCTGTGGGAAATAGCTTCTTTACAAATTCACAAATTATGTCATTGATAATTTGAAGGAGCATTCACAAATTGCTTCTTCAAATTAGGTGATTGATAAATTTTCAATGGGATTTGGAAGGATTGGATATGGAAATAGCAATTGCTTTCCAAAAAGAATTCACAAATTATGTGATTGATAATTTGAAGGAGCGTTTTCCTAATAGAGGTATTACTTCATGTTTCAAATCACTAGCATGATGCACATTTCCTAGTGGTTTGTAAATGAAGAATTATAGCTTCAAAGAGATTGATACATTTGCCAAATTCTATTGGGAGGAAAGAGAATTAGAGAGTGGTGAGCTACTTGATCCTATGCTTGACATAGTTACAATAAAAGGGAGTTTTAATACTTTAAAGCACAAGCATCATTTGAATGGAAAGGGTGTAGTCTAAGGGATACTTGGGTTGCAATTGGTAGAAATTCTACTACCGGAGAGAAGTCCAATGCTATTAAAGTTGGCTCATATTTCTATGCTCGATCAAGTACTGAGCAGTGGTTGGATGGTTTCCATGGGTTCGATCTAGAGGGTATTCTTTGCCCATGACGGGCATGTGCTTCACAGACCCACAGGATACTGTTCTTCTTGGGCTGTGCGGCGCCCTGCTGGAACCAGAACTCCACATGCTGCAGGCCAAAGTCCCTTTCCATGTCCACATCTTTATCCCGGAGGAGCTCCAGCATAAGGCTTCTAACCTTGTCCAGCTCCAGCGGCCTGTTGGATGAGATCACATCCTGCTGCTTGGCCATTGATCCCTCCACCCCTGCTATCAGGCCTTCCAGAGCCTTCGGCAAGACCTTTTGGGTGAGGCTCTTGCGGTCGATTCCAAGGGACCGGAAGAAACCGTCAGGGTCGGGGACGAAGCATTGCGTGCTTGGCAGGTAAACACTCGCTGCGATCCTCCCCACGCAGCACAGCACCCTCAGTGCCGGAACCAGCACAGGCGCCACCTTTTGCAGCCACTCCGGCCGCTTCCATATTATCTCTATGCCTTTCTGGCCCTTCACCATGTGCGGCCCTGCATCATGCGGCCATTCGCACAACAAGTGCAGGTGAGCCCTCGCCCCTGGGTTCCCCAGACGTTTCAGCTCCCATAACACCACTTTGATGCCAATGATGCCAGCAGCAGCAGTAGCCTCCTCCTTCATCTGACTCCTATATTGCTCATCGTCGGTCATGAGGTATGGATAGAGGGGCACGGAACCTTTGAGAAGCTGCATCACCAGATGGGTTGAGCATTTGCTTATGATATCCCTCTGCGCTACTTGCAAGCTCTCTGCTAGCTTATTTACATCCTTATTGATCTCTCTCAGCATGTATGACAGCCCATCGAACCTTGCCTCCTGTCTTGCAAATCCCTTCTCCATCCGTCTATCCATCCATGTAAAGTAAGCCTTCATCAGTGCATTCACGTCTCGATATCCATGGCCAGAAGTAGTAGTATCATCTCCATTTATATCACTATTCATCGCATCATCAATCGCTAGTTGATCTCGCTCCGCATCGCAATGCCATTCATCATGAATGGTTGAATGTGCACCAAACTCCTTGCGAATCTCATCCACCACCTCCATCCTCTCTTCGATATGCTTCTTCACTTCCGAAGGTAGCAGGACATCGAGAACTCTCCTTATTTCTGGGGTGCCTGGCCAACAGAAGCTACTACCTATGCCTCGCTGTAAGAGTGTCGCATTCACAGTATCGAGAGGGATTGTGAGTGGCTGGCCCTGTGTTTCAGAGGGCTTGCCACTCAAGACCAACTCCTCAAGCTGCACCGTAGGGATGCCTGCCAACCCATAACCAATACCCTGACATATATCAAAGATCGAGTCCTTGATTTTCTCCATGACCTCGCACGCCAATGTGCCAGAGCTTGCATCCGAGTAGAATAAGAAGATATCGATCCATTGATTACGTTCCCACCGACCTTGAAGCAGGCCTCCTCCTCCGAAGCTAACAACCCCTCCCACTGAGCCGCCATCACTAGTGCCATGCTTGACAAAGGATGCCCAGAATTTCCCCACCTGGTACCAACCCGTATGACCATGTATATACCTCTGCAGCCTCACTTGCAGCCTGGTGAATATCGCTGCTGGAATCATTCGTTTGTCTTCATCTCTACATCTCAATCTCCTCCCGTAGAAAAAGGCAGCGTCCTGGTTGGACACAGGGGGCCACATAATGTTATCTGCATCTGACAACGATGGAAAGATGAACTTTTTCCTTCTGCCTGCACTCACCCCACTAGTCTGAACGTGAGTGATCTTGTCTTCAGGAAGTTGAAAGCACAACTCTAGGCGTTGTAGATACTCCAAAATCTGGTCCAGGAACTGCTCCTCGCATCCTTGATCTCTCAACATTTGCTTCATGTCTTCTTCGTCACACCCTGTGGGGTTCAATTCCCATCTGCCATAAGTACTAAAGCTTTTGGGTGTAAGCAACTCCCCAACGACTTTACTGCAGAACCATGTGGGATTAATGACCACGAGTTGCTGGGCTCTTTGTTTCAGCTCCTGCACTGTGGGCTCTTGCCTTGAGAATGAGGTCGTTGGATTCTTCACAGTGGGGAAGTAGACAATCTCGGCTGCATTGTGCAATACATTCAATGCTGCTTCAAAGGTTCCGAACATGCGTTTCTGAGCAAGCTCTGGCCGATTCATGCCGTATCTAAGACAATATTTCTCGAAAAGATCTTGATGTGAAATCAACAAATTAGGCGTTCTGGATAATAATCGTGATTTGATGCCTGGCAAGACTATATCTGAGATCTCATGGCAAATCTTTGGGATGGGAGGTCGGCTTTCCAATAGTTTTTGGAGGAGACTCGCTAGCTTCCGTTTGAAAGCTGTTGTGTAAGAATCATGAATTGCCTGAATTCCAAACACATCTCTTTCTCCTTCTGCCTGGCCGAAGTCTAGCTCTTCTGAGTATTTATTCAAGAGGGCCTCTGTTTTGATTTTGGCCAAATTTTGCAGCGCAGAGTTTGTGACCGTGTCCCTTTGAGAGAAGTCATTGAACACCACCAGCACTCGCGGTTTTCTGTCCGAGACTGTGGGATCATTGCTCTTGTGGGACAGAATGAACCTGAAAAGTAGAGCACAAGAAAGGTCCATGAGCTAATGTATCGAAGAAAGGTACCACGTAGAAAAAAAAAAAAACCAGTCCAAGTTAGCAAGCAAAATGTGTTAATAGTGCTAACTGCGATCATCAGGTGCGGATTGTGAACTGTTGTAACATGTAGCTGCGACTTCCGAGTGCTGATCATTTTGAGTGTGGTAATAATGTACACGGTACTACTGTTCTATGCAGTATGTGGAAATGGAGTAGATTCTTGTTAACATAACCTGAACCAATAGTCGAGCTGAGACTCAACATCTCTGATCTGAGTCACGCCAGGGACGTATTTACACATGACCATGAACAGATCGAGGTTGCTACCACACAGGAAGTAATCGTGAAACGCGTGGTAATCTTCCTGCCCAGCGAGATCGCACAGCACGAGTTTCGTGTTGGAGAAGGTAAGTGTGTGAAACTCGATTCCCTTCGTACGAGTCTGTTGCTCTAGTATTGCTCGACGACCTGCGGTACTTCTGATCATGAGCCTTTTTGCCAGGGATGCCATGAGCATGTTGCGTACAGTCGTCTTCCCAACCTCCCCAAATCCGCAGATGAAGAGCTTTGCCGTGGTTGGGGGTACCAAGGGCTGCTCCAGTAACCCAAGTAGAAGGCGGTTCTTCTTCAAATGAGAGGCGGCCATAGCTCCCGCGTGCCGGCTTACCCAAGGGTAGCTAAAGGAGCAGATCATTGTCTTGCTTAGGGCTTGCGCCAAAGCCATTTCATCTCTCTGATTTTGTTTTCCAGATTCAGATAGAAATTGGAGCTCCACAAGGCATGAGCTAGGGGCAGCAGACTGTAGCTCACCAGTCGGAGAACGTCGAGACATTTGAAGCTGTACTTGATCTGCGGCTGCCGTCACAATCTCTGCAGCTAATGCTTCAAGCGGGCCTGTTCGAGGCCAATGAATTTTAAGGCTGAGAATGGAATTTGTTGGGTGACGAAGTAGTACTGATCTGCACAAGCTACTGAGTTTGAGGGAAATATCTCTGGCCAGTTGATGATGACTGTCATGTGGTGGGTGAAACTCAAGCATCTGCAGCTGTGGCATCTTCAAGATCACCTCATATTGTTGAAGCATTGTCAATGCAGTGGAGCAAGTGTCCCTTGTCAAAGACAGACGCAAGGCTTGAAGATTGGCTGATACGTGCATCATGACATTGGAAGCCAGTCCGAATTTCTGTACTATTTCAGAATCCATGTGGATCCCTAGGTCTCGTATCGAGGACTGTTGATCCTGGTGACTGGCAGAGCAGATGAACGGCGTCTGCCCACGTGAATATCCTGGGTAGAGACGAAGGTCCAGCCGTGTGAGTTTGTGAGGAATTGAGAAAAGTGTTTCCAGTACACCGGGCGGCAAGGGGGTGCCATAGAAGCTGAGAGCTACGATGTTGAGATGGGGGCTTGTGAGTACTTCGCCTAAGGTTTTGAAGAACTGCGCAGACAACAAGTCGACGTCGTGTAGAGAGAGGTAATCAAACCGCATGAAACCTACGCATCCTAAGAGGGGGAGCTCAAGCAGCGACTCTGCCACCCGCTGCAGCCATAGCCAGCAGGCTAAAACATCATTAGAGGCCCAGCCGTAAACTGGGGGTCCCAGGATCTCAAACACGAGGCCCCGAACCTTCCACGAACTACCCTTCAACGCTGCCATTAAGGACGAGGTGGCTTTGGCAGGTGTATCAACAAGGAAGGGGGGGGATAGGCGGAGGTGGCGGAGGGCGGAGGACTCGGGGAGATGCAGCAGGATCCTGGAGATGGTGTCTCCATGCTCCTCTGAGAAGAACGCAAGCGTGCAGACCCTGCTGGTCAGCAGCTCCGTCAAAGCTGGCTCTAAATCAGGTGATGACGAGATGTTGAAGTTCCGGTGCAGGACCAAGTGCTGCTGGCCGGGCGTTGCCGACCACAAGCTATCTCCCGTCAGATCGGACTGCTTCCTTATGTGCCACACATAACTGGAACAGCTCATCTCGTCATCGACGTTGGGGCTATTGCGAAATGGGTCCGTAAGAAATGGATCCAAGAGTACCTCGAATTGGGCCGAGTCAGCTAGGCCTGATATTATATTTTCAGCCTGCTGCACCGGAACCCTCCCTGGCCATGCCATAATTCTAGCACGCTACCAAACGAGCTACATGCAGGTCGAAATTCTGTAGCCTAGCTCCTCGACAGACACCAGCAAGCCCAAAATTATGAGGCTTGAACACGAGAGAGAGAGAGAGAGAGAGAAGCCCCTAAAGACAGACGGACACGATCAGACAGATAGACAAAGAGAGGAAGGAAGAGACAGAGGAGAAGGACTGGAGGACCAGGGGTCAAGGTTACTGGTGAAGAGAAGGAGAGAGGCGGCAGTCCGCACACTGGCAGATAACTACTAGCAGTAGTAGCTAGTACGAGTAGAGAGCCCCGATACGCGTGTGGTTCCAGACAGACGGACACGATCAGACAGATAGACAAAGAGAGGAAGGAAGAGACAGAGGAGAAGGACTGGAGGACCAGGGGTCAAGGTTACTGGTGAAGAGAAGGAGAGAGGCGGCAGTCCGCACACTGGCAGATAACTACTAGCAGTAGTAGCTAGTACGAGTAGAGAGCCCCGATACGCGTGTGGTTCCAGTTGACTCGCTATATACCATCCACGCGCAATTCGAGCACATATGTCAACAATGTCAAAGTTAGACAATGTGTGGCTCGTTGCCATTGACTGAACCTTCTTGGCAAATAGTAAACAACCACGGTCACTTAAAGGAAAAATTAGAGCTAGCCACATCTAGGAAATTTTTTTACTTACACCTGTTGTTAGTGGCAAAAGGCTATGTATGTATGCATCACTCTCCTTGGCAACTAGTAAACAACCAATCACTTACAAAGCCTCTGTAAAAATTTTACTAACACCTATTATTGGAAAAAAGCTATGTATGCATCACTGGGAGTTGTTTGTCGATTCCATCGAAAAGTGAGCAAAAAATAATTGTAGGATTGATGGTTATACTTTGAGAATTTTGACTTTTCATGGTTTTATTGAATGCATACATGATGGATAGTAATTGTAATTGCTAGAGAACAATGACTTGCAGTGATTTTGAGAGTTTGATCAAATGTGGACAGATAGAGAATTGCATGGAAATTGTTGAAATTTATTGATTATTTTCAAAAAAACATTGCTACAAATTTCTAAAATTTCAATGTCTTGAAATGAACAACTCGTAGCAATGGGCACAACCATGATTAAGTAGTCATCAATGGTAGAGATAGGTTGCATATTGAGATATTAATTATGCGTGGATTTGAGATGAAGGTTTGATGTATTTTTTGACTTTTCACTATAAATTCTCTGAAATTTGTTGAAGTTTTGTATTCATAACATATGCATGATTGCAGGGCATGATGTATACTAAACTAGGTAGTAGAAGGTATGACTAGCTAGTGAACAGGAGATTATCAAGCACTTGATTGTGTCAGATTTTTTTCCTTGTTTGAATTTGTAGACAAAACAAGTCCAATACCTACTATACTTAGTAGTTTGATCATGGTGTATCATGAGCTCATGAGGGGTTTTTAGTTGGTACAATACTTTAACTAGCTTCACAAGGACCACAAAAGGACACACTTTCTGGCTATTTTGAATTGAATCCATTGAGGGATTTGTGTGCATTTGTATTTAAATTTTTGTGTGTATTTTTTGATTTGAGGCTTCATGTGGTCAATTGTGAGATCCCATACAATTCCATGCACTTTCAAGGTCTTTTAGGCCATTAGGGAGTAAGTTTTAGACCCCAATGACATAGTTTGGCCTTGTATCAGTTATCCATCAACATGGGAGCAATTTGAATCTTGCATTACAGGTTTTAGAAAAGAAATTGCAAGTTTTGAGCTAGTCATGAGTTTCCCACACATGTTGATCAGAACAAACATGATAGAGAGCTTGGTAGTGACTTCCTACACCAGCTTTCTTGTTTAGTGCTTGAGTAGATTGATACACTTACAGCTCAATAATTTGATGCTTTATGTTGAAAGTTTGAGTTGTTTATTGAAATCCTCTTGAGCATTGAAGGAGGGAGCTTGACACTACTATAGAGTGATGCATGGATCTAGAGGTTGAGAACAGTAGTCAATGGGGGATTGGTAGATTGAGTAGGCATTCAAGTTAGTGTAAGGGGTTTGTGAATAACATCTTGAGTCATGCATATAAGGCTATTTTATATGCCCATCAAATTGCCATAAGTTTTTTATCCCAATTCGATGATGATCTTGATACTATCTTAGTCTATACATTTATGAGTGTTTTAATTCTCAACTCGACCCGACCATTCGCTTGTCGATAATAAGGTGCTAACTTTTTGTGAATAATCAAGAATGTAGAGAGCACGTGCTCTACTATCTCATTGGGCAAGCAGATCTAGTTATCATCTACTTCCATAGGAATTTGGTTGTTATCCTTGCATCATTCTTTCTTGTAGCCCATGTCTTAGCTTATTTAGTCATGTATTTAGTAGAGCGGCTATATATATATTTCTTGGAAATATTGTGCCACATGGTTGATAAAGTCCATTTCCCATTTCTCAAAGGGTTGCTAGGCCAAAACCAATACTAGCTCCATTTCTCAAAGGGTTGATAGGTTTGATAAAGTCCATTCCCCATTTCTCAAAGGGTTGCTAGGCCAAAACCAATACTAGCTCCACCTTATCCTTCTTGATAGATACTTTCATGCATGGCATTTGTTGCAATGTTTTACCTCGGGTAAGTTACTCATGATTATATATGCATATCACGTGGGTTCAAGATAATGTATTTTTAAAATACCATTTTCATACATTTTTAACACATAGAAGGGTGTAATATAAACGTGTTATTTAGAGATCGAATATAAAAGGGTTATGTTTTATTTAGGAAAAATTCACAAATAAGGATATTAATAAATAGGCATTGAATGCATGTGATGTAGAGGATATACATGTAGTAACTTCCACGAATGTTTTACGAATTGTGATGTGTCCTTGGATAGTGTCAACCATTGAAGTTGAGATTATAAAATCTTTTGTACCATATTGGTGGTGGCATTGAAATAGCCTCCCACTATCCCTACATGTGCCTCTTGTAGCACGTCTTCAAGCTCATGCCTATATATTTACCATCTTAGTAATCCTCTAGGTAAGCCATTTTGTCCTAGCTTGTCCAACTATCATGCAATCATATGATAGGGCCTCATCTTGATAAGAAGGCATGCAATTAGAGCCTTCTCTATTGGACACTCAAGCAGTCCATTCTCCAATATATCTAAAATATTCATTGGTCCAATAGGGTGTTAGGTTAGATATGAATAGCTAAGCCTCCTATTGTAGAATGAACAATTGGGAATATGAAAGATTATCATCAATTCAGCTCATAGTGAAGACACTTGAGCCATGAGCGAAAAGAGTACAACTTGAGCTTCCCTCAGTGCATGCATTGAGAGGGACATATGTAGAGAGAGGAGACTAATCTTGGGTTGCCTTTGTAGACATTATCCTAGTAAGCACACATATGAGCTCCATTATCATCCTTAGTTTGGGGAAAGTCGCCCTCCTCTATTGTACCCTAGAAATAGGATTTGCATCATAGCTTCCAACATCATGATTGACTTTGACACTTTCCCTCTAGCTTGACATTGTTAAGATCTTTGTTCCCAACACCACTTTCTCTACTATTTTGTGGTTCTTTCACCATGTTTGATCCCTTAGGAAACTTAGAAAATTTACATACTCACCCCGTTATCCTCACCATACTCACCCCGTCATCCTCACCATCTCCCTCTCTTGGATGTGTATTCTATGAGGGCTTAAGGCACCAATATCACCACCACTTATTTTTGCAATATGACATATGATAATAATGTGCGTTCATTGCTTGAGGCAAACTCACATAATTAAAAAAACATATCCTCATGATCTTGACCTTATGGCCATTGTTTTGAGCACAAGTACCAGCTATAACATAGTCAATCCCACCAACATATTATTCATAAGCTTCAGATAATAACATTGTGACCCATCAAACATTAGGGGAGTTTAGAGGTCTCAAAAATAACATGTAAGCGATCCTAGAGAGAGAAATATTTTAGGAAATAAAATCATTTTTAAGATTTTTAAATACTTGTATATTTTGGTAAGTAAATATATGAAAAATTGTTAACAAGTCATTATCATGATATTCTCATGGTCACATCAAACCTAGAAATCTAGGCCACTATAAATGTGACAAAGATTGTCATAATGAAGATCTTACTCATCCTCATTAAAGTAAAAACTAATATTTAATTTGAATTTTTTCGACGCTTGATTACTTCCCTCCATTCTCACTCTCTTCTTTCTTTCCCCTCCTTACTAGTTTCTTCTTCATTTTCCTTCTTATTTCTAATTCACATAGTTTTTCAATCCAATCTTCTAATCACATCCTTAGGTATGGATCAGTCATCCAATGATCTCTGTAGCTCTAGTAAAAGACCTCTCTATCATCTTCATATTGAGTTGGATAGTGAGTATAAACCAATAAGGAAGATAACAAAACCCATTACTATTACAAAGTCTATGAAATATATACTCAAGTTTGAAGGAAAGAAGAATCTTGATCATTGGTTAGATGGCAGCCTATACCCCAAAGATCCTAGCAAAAATAGTACTCCACCTTTCTATAGTAGGTTCATTGGTGATGGTTATAATGGGTTTCTAGGTTATACACTTAACTTGGTTGTAGAAAAGGATGTCCTTAGATTAGAGAACCATCTTTTATCAAAACATAACAATGAGTTATTGTAGAAGCTAGAGGGCTACCACACAGGATTCATTCATTGGAGAAACACATCAAATCTTGTCAACGAAAGCAAACTATTGCAGGCCTTTGAAATCGACAAAGGGCTCTTAAAAATATTGAGAGTCTCAAACGAGGAAGAGGTGGTTGTAATAAAAGAATCCAAGCAACATTGTACATTTTTTTAACTTTAAAAAGATTAAAGATGGATTTATTTATAATTAATTATATTGATTTATGATTTTAATTTTTTAAAGGTCTCTTCTTCAACTGAATGCAACTGAAAGAGATTCTTTAAAAGTATAATAATTTTATTATCATCTTCTTCCTTCAGTAGTTTCAAAAGATATTTTCAAGAAGAAGAAATTTGAAAAGACAAAGAAATAATGCTTGGAGTCATTTATAAGGGATCATTATTTGGATACTGAGTTGGTGTAGAAGACACTAATAGCATTGGTATCGGTCGAGATGCTTATGTGCAACTTTTTCAGCTTTTACATTAAATATGAAGCAAGGACATGTATGCAATTGCATACTTCCAAGGCCATATATGGTTAGAACTATCATACAGAGAGTGAATAACAAAGTGATGGAGATTCTGAGTGAGCCTTTCCATATCAAGGCTAGCTTCAAGGACAAGAAAAAGAAAGTTATATTCAATGAATTTAACAATATTTTCCCTGACTTGTCCACCCTACAATGTTTAATGAATCAGATTCTATGACTTGTCACTAGAAGAGGCACAATAAGTGGCTAGATTTGTGGTTAAACTTGATGAAAGTGAGATTTTGAAATGCACAAAATTAGAGAGGGTCTCTATTAGCTTGATGAATAGATCACTTTCATAAGGTCATTGCAATCACTCAATGTCATTTAGTGTTCAATCTGAACACAACATCTAGTAGCTAAGAGCATTTGAAGTAGATACATAGGATTTTGATATATTATATTGGGTTTTGTATCAAACACCAATACCTGATGTTATTAAGTAACAACAAGTAGAAGAAGAGCTATTTGTTGAAGGATTTGGAAACTATAAGATTGAGTGGCACATAGCTAGTGAATTAAAGACACTCAAATGTATGTACAATTGTAGGAGCTTCTTGCTTGACCGCCAAGACCCACAGCTCGCTTATTGCTTCAAGCGTTTCAAGCCAAGTGCAATGGCTACCTCTCACATAGCCATACAAGCTCTCACACCTACGAGTGTAGTGAGCTTACCTCTATATTAGATCGATTTGCCTCCTCCCTCAAGTACTCCAATAGATCCACGATCCAAGGTGCAAGCTTAAGCAAGCTCAATCCTTAAGCTTCAAGCTCCATACTCCATTGTTGCGCACATGAGACAAGAGAAAAGAAGAGAAGAAGAAGAGAGGTGAAGATGGAGAGCTTCTCTACCACGGCCCCTCACCCTCACACACTTAGTGAGGCTCCCTCACACTTCCTCTCTCAAGCATAAGCACAAGCAAGCAAGAACAAGAAGAAGAAGAGAGCTACTTTTGGCCACACATAAGAATGATCTTCTTCATTCCCTTTTTACTTGCATTAGGAGAAATATGGACTCTCTTTTTTGCCCCTTAAGGAGTGAATAAACAAATATAGGCCTAACCAATGAGAGAGCTGGGATTCCAGATTCATGTAACATGAATCTTCTAGCCATATCTTGGACCAAATCTTCCCTCAGCAATAAAATAAGGGAAAAGGGGAGTACAAAGCTGTCATTTCTTGGAAGTTTGTGCCTCGAATTTTCATTTTCTTATTTTTTATGTTTGACTTTTCTTTTCTCCCCTGTTCAGTTTCCCCCTCTTTTTTAGGCGGAACTCAAATTTGTCATATCTCTTTCCCCGCTTCTTCTTTCCTGACGAAATTTTACAGCCTCACTGTTTC
The DNA here is from genome assembly GCF_053477565.2 of Lygodium microphyllum. Lineage (NCBI taxonomy): Eukaryota > Viridiplantae > Streptophyta > Polypodiopsida > Schizaeales > Lygodiaceae > Lygodium > Lygodium microphyllum. The sequence continues at coordinate 12,521,128 of NC_141163.1, read as the reverse complement.
TTGCCCTGTCTGTAACCCTGTAAAATTTCATTTGCTTTGCACAAGCACAGAGAGAGTTTCATGTGTTTTATGAGAGCAGAGCTTGTTTTACCAAAGCCCTAAGATTCTCTTCACAAAACTCTACAGGTATATTTTTCTCTTCCATAGATGTTCTATGGTAAAGTTTTATCTCGTTTGGAGAAAACCTGTGCAAGTTATGTGCATTCTCTGACATGTAATTTCTTTTGTTTTGATGCTCTAGGAGTCTCTTACAGTCAATAATAGTGATATTTTGAATACTCAACTTCTTCTTCAACATCTTAGGGTTTCTCTGTAAACAAAGTTACAGGTATATTGTCTTGTTTTTTTGTTGCTCCACTGTTAAATTTTATCTCGTTTAGACAAAATGTATACAAGTTACATGCATACTGAGCTTTCCTTTGTTTTTTTACTCCAAGAATCTCCGAGGGTGAAGAACAATGATTTATTAAGAACTCAACTTCTACAACATCTTTGGGATTTTGAACACTCAACTTCTTCTTCAACATCTTAGGGTTTCTCTGTAAACAAAGTTACAGGTATATTGTCTTGTTTTTTTGTTGCTCCAATGTTAAATTTTATCTCGTTTAGACAAAATGTATACAAGTTACATGCATACTGAGCTTTCCTTTTTTTTTATACTCCAAGAATCTCCGAGGGTGAAGAACAATGATTTATTAAGAACTCAACTTCTACAACATCTTTGGGATTTTTTGCAGAGAAAGCCACAGGTATATTGCCATTTTTTACTACTGTTCCATGGTTAAATTTCAATGCATTTGGACAAAGCCTATATAAGTTATATGTATGCGTTGACCCAATATTTCTTTTGTTTTTGTACTACAGGAATCTGTCAGTGAAGGAACAATGGTCTTGCTATAAGTCAACTTCTTGTTCAACATATCTAGGGATCTTTGTGAAAGAAATTACATGTACAATGTTTCTTTTTTAAATTGATCCATTTAAATTTAATTTCATTTGGAGAGAACATTTGCAAATTATACACATGTTGATAGGTAACTTTTGTATTTGGTTGTTACAGATGTCTTCACGGAGGAAAAATATCAGTAGTATACTTGCAGTGGAGGTCTTCAACAGGAAAGATAATGGCGGTAATTGGATTTGTGATAAGTGTTATAAGTTGGATTGGATTTTGATGCACCCAAGTACTCGAGGGAGTTTCAAGGTCAAGCGCAAGGATGTTGCAAACCCTAGCAAACATTGGAAAGGTAGAATTCTAGAGTTCAGAAAAGTGTTTAATGGCACAAGTGCAGTGACAGAAGTGTTGATTCAACATGTTTATACGCATAAACAAATCTCTGTACGCGACGAGAACAACATTGCAAATTATAAACAAAACAGTAAGTTGTTAAATTTTATCATTGATTATTCTTTTGTATCAGAGTTGTTTTTAAAAGTCTTTGCAGTATTCTAATTCAGTCTTGTTTGATTGACAGCTCTATATCCATCGACTTTGCATGAATGGCAGAATGTGGAATGTTTAAGCGGCAAGATACATGTTTGGCATGAAGAGATAGGTTCTTTGATCTATGATAATACCTCTACAAGTCAACTTGCCACTCAAAATATCTTTTTTTATAATTCATTGTATGTGGTAGAAAGCCAGAGATTGCAGCATGTCCCATTGCCGCCACTGTCTAGTGGTGAATGGTTCATTGGTAGCTTGGAGTTGTCAGGAGCTTGCAAGTCGAAGATAAAATCTGACATCAATAGTGCTATGAAACCCACCACAGGCTCCAAAGATGTGCATCTTAATTGGTTTATTCCATTCTCATTGTTTGCACATTTGTTTGGTTCATGTGATGTTTTGAAGAAAACAAAGATTACTTATCAATGCAAGTGTCCATCCGAGGAATGGATGAGTTAGCTATTGGGTGAGTCTTGGGAAGTCAAAAGAACACATTTTGATGAGACGATTGAGTGCAGGGTCAACCAATCTGATATTACATTCAGGTAAAACTTTTTTACTACTTTGCATACCTTGATTTAATTGACATAGGTCTCGCTTAGATGAATTGTTATGTTAGTCGCATTGATCACTTACCATTATTTTTGTTTTTATTACAGGTATTTCATTGCTAGACAAACTCTGTGTGTTCGCTTTTGATATAGAAGATGGCGACTTTTGCGAGGGGAGTGGATCAGCTTGGATCAAGATATCCGAGATGACACACATACAGCGCTCGTAGATGTGGTAATCTTGTGGAGTGGTCACAATCCTTTCGTAGTCAGTGCAGAGAGTCATTGGCCCATTTATTTTCTGAGACAAGAAATCCAATTAATGTCCAGTGAGCCCCTCTACAACTTCTATTTCAAGTTAGATAATAGAAAATTCAAGACTCGTAGTGAGCAATCCATGACATGTAAACAATGTGCTTCTCCACATATCCTTGAGATAGTGGAATCCTTGTAAAAAAACTTTATAAAGAGCGAATATATACATTTTTTGAACTTCTGAGTACTTTAAATTTTAGTTTACTGTGATCCAAGCGTGCGATAATACATAATATAATTACTCAATCGTGCAGTTAAAAATCATAATTAAATTGCAGGTTAGAGGTCTATAATCTAGAGAATATTGTCTTTGCACAATGATATATTGTAGCGCATCTCTGCTGCTCGTTTCTTACATTTTAATATTAAATTGGATCCAAAGGGAATTTCAAGGCCTTTTAGATTTATTTTCTTTAAAAAATTATATATTTTCTCTCATTATACTTGAATATACTCAGCGACCCAAACATATTCGAGGATATAATAATGTAGAACGAAGCGTTTGTCTGTATGAGTAATTTTAACAGTGACTTTAAAGTACTGAAATAAAGAAACTAAGGTAAGAGTTTTAATTTGAAACTTTAGAGTTAATAACTTTATAAAGAACCTTTATTTAAAACCCTAGACACATAAAAGCTATAACTCCAAACTCATTTTCACTTTCATTCTCCACTTCCCTACACTTGTGCTCTCATTCCTTCTCTCTTTGTGTGCCATGGCTACCACTCCCGCCTTCGCCGCATGGATCAGTTCCACATGCTACGCGCACATAGGGGACCAGATATACCCTAGGTTTTGCGTGACCTTGAGTCTAGAGAGCTCGCTTTCCGCTGTAGACCCTGACTCTAGTATACTAGCATCATTTTGTGATGTAGTGAACCCTCTCACTTGCTCTATTCCCGACTCCACTCTCAGGTGGGTTCCGATGGATTTTTTGTATAGTTTGTGTGCCGGATCCAGCCATGCAAAGGTGATAAGTCGAGCCCTGGTGCATGTGGGGCAACATCTCCGCGCTAGAGCAGTGCCCACCTCGTCACAGGATCACGTCACAATGGATCTCATTGAGAGGGATGCCGCCTTTGCCATATATGTTATGTGCACTGAGGTGCAAGAGGACACTGACGAGGACATCGACGCACCCTCTCGGCCACTATTAGAGTACTTTGAGAGGGAGCCTGAGGAGATCACTCTCGATCTGAGTGTTGAGGCAGCACAGAGCTTGGCCATTGTGCACCCACCTCCCTGCTCTGATGAGATGCCCATGAGCGAAGAGCCACCCCTCTCTTCTCTCCATGCTATCACCATCGAGGGGGTGGAATATCTACTCATGGGATGTGCTAGAGTTGTTGGAGCTTAGGGAAGAAGAACTATACTCTATCATGGTGCGTGATGCACCTAGTGATTTCATAGATTTTGATTTACAGGATGCCCCACTACATGTTGATGAGGTGGCTCGTTATGATGGCACGAGCATCGATGACATCTCTGCCATTGTGAGCATCCAAGAGCAGATTGAGGATGCGGCACCACAGTATCAGATCTCTGATGAGGAGTTCGAGCGGTTGCAGGAAAGCCTTTTTGGTCCTCGACCCGACTATGCAGTGCCTACCCAGGAGAGAGACGAGGGCAGCCTAGTGGCAGGAGCAGACCTAGATGCTCCATTACAGCAGCAGATAGATGATGCAGAGAAGGTAATATTCTCGGTTTCATATGAAACTTAACCAATAGGGCCTCCAGGGCATCGGGAGCACACACATGTGTTTTTGTCGGGATCGGGCCCCCAGATGTGCCCTGGCCGGAGGCTCGCGTCCAGACGCGAGGGACGCGAGCCTCCGGCCAGGGCACATCTGGGGGCCCGATCCCGACAAAAACACATGTGTGTGCTCCCGATGCCCTGGCCGGAGGCTCGCGTCCAGACGCGAGCCTCCGGCCAGGGCACATCTGGGGGCCCGATCCCGACAAAAACACATGCGTGTGCTCCCGATGCCCTAGAGGCCCTACTGGTTAAGTTTCATATGAATATGATTTGTATATCTTCAGCACACTCCATGCATAGTGAGTCTGATACTAAACTTGTGTGTTGCAGGAGATTGTCTATATAGATGAGTTTTCATCTAGGCAAGGTAGCCGATCTGGTAGCCAAGGAAGGGTGCAAGACTCGACATTGAAGGAGTACGTTGGGCAACTTGTCAATGACATTACTGTATTTCATAAGACATGCTCCCCTGCTTTTGCAGAGAACTTCTTGAAGTTGAGGGTACTAACAAAGGCTGGGCCCTTCAAGACCATCCCGACCAACTCCAGCCTGGAGAAAGTAGTGTTGCTTCGACGTTCGAAGCTTCTCTACTTATTCACGAGTACTAGGTCTGGCCCACTTTTTTCCATGGTGGCCCGTGGCATGGTTGCCGGTGTTGAAGACCCCACTGTCATTAGACAGGAACTATTGGGGCAAAATGTATTGTTGCCTATGATCAAGAATAGCTCTGACCATGGGGAGTCTAGCTCCAAGAAGCCTAGGAGAGAATAGATGTACTTATTGCCTACTAATATCGCATCACTGATGTACTGCACTTTGTAATCTTCTCTTCAAGTAATGAAAACTGATGTTTGTTGGATTCGCGTGCAATGTAGTTTGTGATATGTGTCATTTACTGTTTTTTTTAACTTGAATGTTATGTTTATTTGTCGAATTTATACATAACACGATTTGTACCCTAAATTTAATACATAGTGCTTTATCGAATTCGTGCGCAACATGTATTTGTTCGAACGCATGTAACGATAACTCAATGATGTAAATAAAATAAATATCAAGCGACTAAACAAAAATAAGATGCGCCAAAAACTTTGTATTTGTATTAATAACAATTTTACATGGGGTCCATTACAACCAAGGCTTTACAAAATGTCTTCAGAAGCTACATTCCATGTGCTTTTGAGTTTGTACACCTCTATCCTTGCTGACCTCCGCGAGGACTATCTTTCCATCGCCGAAAGAACCTGACTATCCGCAGATCCCTGTCGGTGATAGTGACCCTCCTTGCATGCACTGCTGCATAGACTGAGTCTCCAAATAAGTCGATGAGGTAGGCTTCAGCAGCTTCTTGTAGTGTGAGGAGGGCCTGGGCAGTCCAGCGATCCGGTTGTTTCGCGCGTGATGTATCTGGAAACTGGTTCCTATTGTTCATGATCAGTATGCCCTCCATGATCTCCCGCACCAACTTCTGGAATGGAGCCTTTGGTATCAGGAGGTGAGTGGTCTTCTGGTAGTGGCGGATCTCGCGAAGAGCCACTGTGCCTGGCTTCCATCGACGCTTGCGATGATGGCATGGTGGTGGTGGTGGTGGAGCTGGAGGACGTGGCTGCCGTATGGAATTTCCAGGGGGGTATCTCTGGGCCGCTTGCTTGGTGCGTACCATGTCTTCTAGGAGAGAGAACTCAGAACTCAAAAGTGAAATGTGTAAAATGAGGTGAAATTTTAAACTTATAGCCAAACTTTTCAAAAACCCTAAAATTTTAATTAATGAATCCACGCTTAGGAAAAATATCACAAGTGCTCCGATTCACATGAAATTTTACCTGTAGGCTCCTCAAGAACACATCAACCATCCAAAATTTTTTTGGCCCCAACAGAAGCCTCTGGATCACTTGTCCGGAGGCTCGCGTTTGGGGCCCTGAATCCCCAGACGCGAGCCTCAGATTCAGGGCCCCAGACGCGAGCCTCCGGACAGGTGACCCAGAGGCTTCTGATGGGGCCAAATTTTTAATATAAATGAGTTTTTCTAATGCCCAGCATGAGGGTGAAGTTTCACCAGATTCCGATTTATAAATTTGACGATTCAATCTTTTTTTGAAAATGCGTTAACTGCATTATACTGCACTGATAATGTATTGTCAACCTCGCAACTGTAGATTAAATGTATTGATAATGAGTGTGCGCAACTGCAGATTAAATGTATTGTCAACCTCGCAATGCGAAACATTGGAAACTTAAAAATTGACAAAAAATAAATCATGGGTAAAATGGAATATCGCATCGGATATACTATTGCCAAACCACTAAATATAGTAAGGATATAGTGCATCGGCCCATGTACAACTGATCACCGACGTGTACGTGGTTGCACATTGAATTTATCCTCAAAAAAACTGCTTACAAAATTGGAAACTTGAAAATTCACACAATGCGAAACATGGTCAAAATAGAATATCACATATTGGATTTAGCATTGTGAAACTATGAAATACACGGTAGATAGTGCATCACACCAAGTACAACTAGAGCTAGGGAAAATTTAGCTCCATTTTGCAGGCCACTACTATCAAATACTTGAAGGTCTACTGGAAAGATAACCCAAAACTAAGCTCCTTACAATCTACAACCAAACGTGAGCTAAAAACATAGATCCAATTACAAGGTAGCTTCTCAAAGCATATTGTTGACATTAAGATTAAATGCATCCTTGTTATTGCAGATCCTGCGAACAAGAACCAGATCTATGGGCTTAATAGTGATACGTTGGGCATGAATGGCTAAAAGTTGACCATCACTCATTAGATCAATCAAGTAGCTTTCAACTGCTTCTTGGAGAGCAAGCAAGGCTTGGCTTGACCATCGCCCCACATTCCTTGCCTGGTTCCTTGAAAAGAACTTGTGATGATGCCCTGACTGTAGATCTTACAGTATTTCTCGCACCAACCTGGAGAATGGTGCCTTAGGAATAATCAAGTCGGCACTCTTCTGGAATTTCCTTATCTCGCGTAGCGCAGCTGTGCTTGGTCTCCATCTTCGCTTTTTATGTGTTGGAGGGCGTGTATTATGAGCTGGAGTAGTAGTGGGAGGTGGAGCAGCTGGAGCATGTGGACCACCATTTCTGGACAATGGCGAACCATCATTATCGACCATACTAGGGCCACCATTGTTGGCCACAGTAGCGCCACCATTATTGGCTGCAGTAGGGCCACCGTTATCGGTCACCAGGGGATCTTTGTCACTCACAGTACGCTCACTAGATTCGGAAGAGTGTTGAGCTCTTGCTCTCGCAGGCACCTTTTTGATAGGAAGCTTGGAACGTGCCATGGCTGTGATGATGAAGGATAGAAAGGTGGAGGGTAGAGTGGAGAGAAATGGAAAAAAATGAAAGGAGAGATGACTTAAATACGAAACTTTCAAAATTACTGTGGTGTAAATGAATTTTAAATTTATCATTTCATTTCATTTCTCCACCCCATCCCTACCTCTCTCTATCTCCTGACACCCCCCTCATGCCCCCCCTCTCTCTCTAGGCCAATGAATGTTCCAATGTTTAGAATTTTCATATCTTTGTCTTAGGATTTCAAAATCGACTTTTCATAATTAAAAAACAAAGTTCGAAATCGACTTTGAAAAATATAGTGACAAACCTTTGAAATTTTAAAGAAAATTTATAAGACATCTCATGTTAGAGATATGAGTATTGATGTGTCATATCCTTGGGACTTATGCTCTCTTGTGGACTCTAAATGCATCAAAATTATTATCTTTATCTAGGTCTCCATTTTTTGCCATCTCTCTCTTGGGTTGCCAACCATTCTGCATGCCGTTGTCTAGCTGTGATGTTTTCATATCTTGCTTTTCTCACTTCATATATTGCCCTACTTATAGATTCTGCTTGAGATGTTTTGGACTTCTTTTCTTTTTCCTCGTATCTTATCTCTAGTCTCCTATACCACCATTGGAATAATTGCCTCATAGAATTGGAATCATTGATGCCACCTCCATGATCAGTTGCCTTTTGAAAAGCACAGCGAGCTTGCCAGTGAGATCTTTCCATGCTTTGAGTTGACCGTATTGCCAAACTTCCTTGATCTGCAAAGTATGGACCATGTGCTTCAAGTATATGCTGCACAAGAAAAGAGATTAGAAACACAAAGTAATTCGAAATGATGATTTTTTTTTGCAATGGTGATAATACTGACCATGTAGTGTGTTATGATATTTGTAGTCCATGCCTCCACCATGGACTTATGAAATTTAGCAGCTGTCTCTTTAAATGCATTGGCATCACCATCCATAAACCCCAACTTCTGTAAGAGAGATGCTAATCTATCTAGGTGTATCCACACTTCTGCCTTCGCAATCCTCGTTCGTCCCCCATTGCTCCAATCTGAAACAGCAAGGTGCAACTTTTTCCATGCTTCGTACTTCTCTGGTTGTTTTACTAGTATATTGCCTTCCTCATCTCGAGGTGGAGATAAAAACTTCCTAGCCTTGGGTCCGCCAAAGCATGGTTTACAAGGAACATTTCCACTCTTCCCCGATTTTTTCTCGTCCTTTTTTATTTCTACTTGGCCTCCGTGCAATCCAACTTCAGAGAGGACTTGTTCTACCTTCTTGCATGTAGCATCAGATTCTGACACGGGCTGCATCTTGTATGCAAAGCATATATATTCATATACTAGCTTCTCAATTATTCTAACCAAACAATGCAATGTGCAAAAGTGAACCCTTGTTAGTGGTATTTCCAAAATAGGGCGCTAGTTTGGATCCACTGGAATTAGCATTCCATTTCTCATGACTTTCTGATCACGTATCGGAGCACCATGTTGTCCTGCCTTGGCAAGCCATTCTTTCTTTCCATCTTTCCCTTTCTTCCTAGTTTGCATGCAGTATATGCACGGAAATTTTGCATTTGCTGCATTTGATAAACCAAACATACACTTCAATGTTTTTAAATCACCTGCAAGATGCCATTCAACTTGATAGTCCCCAAACCCCTCAACATGTAAAACTGCTCCATTATTTTGCTGTTGAATAACACTGGGTATATTAGTGAGGTTAAAAAAAACTTTAAGTACTTCATGGTCCTCCTTTGGTACTTCAAATGCTGCAAGCCACCATATTTCATTCTCCAATTGTACACTGAAGTATAAAGGATGTTTTTCATCGATGTTGGGATCCAATGCTCGATTCATAAGTGTTATACTCACACACTCAAGTCTTTGCCCCTTGATAATCTCACTCTCATCAAGTTTGAGGACAAACTTAAGCTTGCCTCTACATTCTTCCATAGACATATTGTAAAACTTGACCATAGCAATCTGAACCCTACATATATCCAATACAAAGTTGTTGGATGCATTCAATACAAAGGCAACTTCTTTGGAACCATACTTCAATATGTGTGTGTGTTCCAGATGCGTAGGCTCACCAATTAGTTCTAAAACTTTCTCATTTAGTTGTTTTCGAGCCTTCTTCACGTGAAATGGTTTTGGCAGAGGCATTACTCGCTTAGTATTGAAGACTTGCTTAAAACCTGTATCCAATTGTTGATAGAGCATACTATATGACTCAGAACTCATTCCCACCTTGTCACATAATCCCTGAGCATCTGTAGCAGTAAACAAGTTGCTCACATCTCTAAGATGTTCACTAGCAACACCATCCACAATGTCCCTGAATTTACGATTTTCCAATGCATTTTTGACCATATTCTTGCTAAGGACTTTGGCAATAGTATCATTCTCTGCATGAGGAAACATATTTCTCATTGTAGTAGATTGAGCATATATCCGTCTATGATATTGTCCACTTCCTTTGGCTAATTGGCCAATTGGTTTAATGGATCGGATGCGCCGACGTGCCTCTTTGGTTTTTAAAGTGGGCCCAATCTCCAAAGTTTTTGTGAGCTTCCTCTCTATGTTTCGATTCTCCTTCTCCAAGTCATTGACTTTAGACTGTAACTCCATATTTTGCACGTGTGTAGCATGCATAGCATCTTCAATGACAGACATTGCTTGTTGTAGGTTCTGGTTCTCTCTATCCTTCTCAGCCAATAATCTATCCTTTTCCATCAAAGACTGCATATTCCCTTGTAATCTTGTCTGCATATTTGTCAAGGTTTGATGAGCCCCTGCTAATCCTTGTGTGACAAGTCTGCATGTGTATCCATACAATCCTTCATTGCCTTCACAAGCAAACTTTACAAATGATGTAAGCCCTTCAAATTGTGGTGGCCTTCGAGTGAGTGGATCGGGTGGATAAATGCACCCATCAACCCAAAGGTCCACATTTTTTTTCCTTGCATTTCTTTCTTGTTGCATCGTGCATCTTATTGCATCATCTCTTTCCACAGTTCTTTTGAACATTGGTGCATATTCATCCTCCAATTGAAAGTGAATATCTCTCTTTCTCTTGGTACATCCTACACCTGCATTCTGCAAAAAAAAAAAGTATGCAAATGTTAACTTGGATTAACATTCAAATCGTAGAACTACACCCCTTTGATTCACTATATCTGTGTTTTTTTTAAAACCCAGTTGGTTCTTGTCTCTTTCTCTTGCTTTCAGTCTTGATAGACCCTAATCAACCCCTAATCAGCCTGTAATCTTGGCTTTTAATCTACCTCTAATTAGCATCAAATCTTATCTTCTGTTCTATCCAAAATATTCTCTCTCTCTCTCTCTCTCTTTCTCTCTCTCTCTCTCTCTCTCTCTCAACAAAAATTCATCAAGGAAACCCTAAACACATTCATACTAAAGCTTGGCTAGTGGAAAACAATAACATCATCTTATCTTCTACCCTAATTTACTATCTGTCACTCTATCACTTATTTTCTTTGTTCATCTCACACAGTCCTCTCTGTCCCCCCCTTCTCCCCTCCTCTCTCTCTCTCTCTCCCCCTCTCTCTCTCTCTATGAATTGATGCTTAAGGACTGAACAACAACTGTGAAGAATAATAACATCACAAAGATTTAAAAAATAAAGATACCTCCATTATCACTGGATTGCTTGTAGTATAGACTGTTGAAGACGGAGATTTCTTACTGCATATTTCTGAAGAGGAAGATGGCTTGTAGCAGGGTAGAGTGTGTTGTAGATAGAGATTCTTTGATTTCAACAAATGGTATCAAAACTACTCCTCAATGCTGCTTCAGAAGAATTCGTATGCAAGAAACCATATTCTGGAGGGAAAGAGAAGAATGCACAAAATTTGGGACAAAACTAGAGCTTTCTGAGGGAATGAAAAAATGCCCAGAAATAGGTATATACTTGTCCAAAAAAGATGAAAATTTACAAGGAAACTCTCGAGTCAAAAAGGTGTCTCTGGGTAAAAAATAATCTTAAAATATGATGTGTACGTCATTTTATATCATTTTTTAACTTCCGCCCTTTTAAGAAGCGAGAATAAGAATGATTGAAAAGTCATGAGGGCACTAAAGAGGGCATTAAAGAGTCATGAGGGCATTAAAGAATGATTGGCTGCGTTTTTAGAAAAAATAGAATTGTATTTTTCTAGTTATGAGGATTTTGAGAAAAAGTGACCTTATCCTGCAGTTTGGGAATAAAATAATAGGTGAAATCTATTGAAAACACAAAAACGAGATTTGCTTGATTGTAGAAGATCTCTTTTTATAATATTATTTTGGAATCTCTTTTTAGAGAGAGAGAGGTGAGAGAAACCCCTTAAGGGGCAAAAAAGAGAGTCCATATTTCTCCTAATGTTTATACATGCCCTCCTCCTCTTTGGGCACCCATCCATTTTTACATGATCGATTGTTTTAGCCAAGGTCTTCTTTTCTTATTTCTTTTCTCTTTTTGTGGTTCCTTTGCCCATGCCCGTCTACATTTAAAAATTGCACAAGAGGGAGCTTGGCACTCTTTTACAAAATGAATTATAACACACCCAACACTTTCTTTGTTGGAATATTTGGTGCACTCATTTTTTGCCTTCCTCTTACATTTTTCTTAGCTTGGGCTGTCTTTGTAGTAAAGTAAATTAGCCGCATTAGTTTTCTTACCTTTACTAAAATAAAACCATGTAAATACCTTAGTCATGATGGTACTAGGGCTTATTATAAAGAGGCAAGAAGAGCTAATGTGGGGTAGCTTTTTGACACTTACACTAAGTTTTGGAGATTTCTTATTCATCACCATCTTGGGGTGAGTACCAAGCTTTATTTCTTGTATCTTGATTTTAGCTTCCATGGCTACAATGTGCTATCGTATAATGGAAGATGAATATGGCATGGCCTGGAATGAAGCATTACATGTTATTTCTTGTTATTTTCTAGTTCAATTCATTAGTTTTTCTATTGATTTTCATGGTAGAATAGGCCTTCTTTACATTGGTATTGGAGTAATAGTTAGATCTTGTCAGAAGTCATTTTCATGCATTAGAGCTAGTTGCAGTGACTAAGGAGAGAAAGCCACACTTTAAATTTAGTCACAGGAGTTAGTTCTTCCATAACCGTGGTTAGACATGGAGATCTATCACAAATTGTGACCAAGATGGAGGTTCTTGGCATGAACCAATGGATAATGGTGGGCTCCAGCTATTTTGGTAAGTCGTGACTAAAATTTTAATCAAAAGTTTAGGCAAGATGGAAAAAATTGGAGTCCTTAAGACTTTAGAGAAGACAAAAAGCTTCGTTACTTTTTCTCAAAGAAGGATATGTTCTTCTTCTCCAGGTCTATTCTCTTCTCCCATGGAAGATTCTTACCTTGGATCTTTCTTCCATGGGAATATCTCTTTTCCAAACCTCAGTAGCATCAATCCTTGCATTCTAAGGGGATCAGTTGGAGTACCGTTTTGACAATGAAGCCATCAAATAGTCCATGAGAGGATCAAGTGTATATCAAGAAGGGGAAGATCATATGAGGTCATGAACTTATAGTTAGTTTGTTGTGTTGGAAAGGGGAAGCCAAAGATGGTTATGGCGGTAGCTTCCCCAAAGTCGTTGGTAAGGTGGAGCTCCCATATATTGCAGATGAAAATTTCTGTTCTATAAAGGCCTGCAAGCTTGCTACAGGTATTTGCAATCACCTGACATAATCTCTAGAAGAAACTAGCTTTTATTGGTTTCAATTCTATAAAGGCCTGTAAGCTTGCGACTGGTATCTGCATCTTCAAGTGGAATGGCAAGCCATCCTTTTGGTAATTTCTTCAGCACCTGTGCAAACCCTAAGCATCTAGCCGCTTATCGATTTGGTTGCCTTGACCATAACTCTAGAGAGTATTGATGAGATTCGGGTCACGATCCACTGTGGCAACACATCTGGAGGATCATCACACGAAGCACTAGGACGCCAATTGGATGCATTACTACAGTAAAAGGGCTTTTCTAAAATGGATTGCTAGATTGGTTCATACTGCTCCTTAGTAGGAATTAATCTCCATTTCATATAATTACAACATTGTGTAGTAAATGCTCCGACGGATGGAAGAATCCAAGATGATTTATCAACAAAATCGTGATTCAGCAAAACATCGATAACATGAGAATCATCATTCAGCAATACATCAATAACATCAGACCTTGCTTGATTGGTAAGGAACAACGTTCCTGAGAGCAATCTTCCTGAAGGAAAGGTTGCTTACTTGGTACAAAGTAGCTTTGCGGAGCATCCTCCCTGATGACATTCAAACCAACATGCTTTTGAAGCTTAGTCTTCACTACTCTAATATTGGATTGAGACTATTTGAGTCCTTCTTGAGCCTCTGTCCCTCAGAGCCTTTTGTACATAGCTAATATGGGAATACTCTCATGTCGCTTGTATGCCATCATTTTTTGTAGCAATACAAGATCAGATCACAGTTTTAGTTGTTCCTTCACAGAACTCTTTGAATATTGCATATGTGCCTTTACTATTTTCAATTTGGCAAGCTGTAGGAGCATGCATCATCACCACCTCTTATTGTTGCAAATTTTGAATAAAGAAAAGTAGTTTCTAAAATCTTCCTCTGTTACAATAGATGCCAATCCCCCTATAAAAATATTCTTGGTCCTAGCAAGGCCATGTTGTAGAAGTTGCATTGTTGTTTCTCGGAAAGTTTTGCTGCTTTTCTCTAGGGATAGTCTTCTTACATTCAACGACGCGTCCATTGATTGTATGCTTCTCTTGAAGAACTTTGTCAACAACTGTTGGATGTGCAAAGGCCACAAATCCAAAGCCTCTAGCCCTACATGTAACTCTATCTTTCATGATGACAACCTTTGCAACCTAGCCATATGGACAACATAGGCTTCAAAAATTCTTGAAATAATTGGAATTTTCTTCAATTTTGGAGTCTTCAGTCACTCTTGGATTACCTATTACCATTCTACAAGGCATTTCATAAAAAATCGAAGAGGATTTTGGCTACATTCAACAAATCTTGGTTCAATGGAGTACTTATAGAGCTTGAAGGAGAAGAGCATGCTGTAAAGCTGAAATCCAACATGGAGCAAGCTTATAATTGAGAATATTGGTCAATTTGAGGCTGAATTGAAGTCATTCTTGTCAAAGGGTTCTTTATCAAGAATATTCTTCAACTCTAAGTACAAGAGATATTCTCAATCATATTTTAATCTCTCTTGAATATCCTATTGCTGAGCTTACTACCCAATTGATGAAAGAGAGGTTAAATTAATAAGAAATTTATCCATATTCCTAAATGCATTACATGATCATTCGCTAGAGCTTTCATAGATGATAATGATTACCAAATCATTCTCATTTCATCACCATAATCATACTCTAGCTTCCAATTTCTCATCTATTTCTCCCTAACCTTGACATTGCCTTGTTTGATTGTTGTCTCAAATGCCATGAGAAAATTTGTGCCCAATGGTAAGTGATTGTTTTTTTTGTAATGCAATGAGTCACTGCTGAAGGTATTTCCTACCTACTTCCATTTCAATTTTCAGCCTATTTCACTTAGTTCATGCATATCATGAAATGGATAATAATTTTCTCTCAATCCATGCATTTCATGCTATTTTATTAGCATAGTATTGATTTGCCATGTCATTTCCCTCGAGGAAAAGTGGATGCCAAGTGAGTTGGTAGGACAATAGTGAGGTGATCCTCCCCTATTGAGACAAGGATCCTGAAGGGGAGCACAAACCAACTTGAGAGGGAAATTTACAAACCCCTCAAGTCATGGATCCCACACATTTTTCAATTTAGGTGCAAGTACTGACATAAAGAGTGATGTATTTTGGTCTACAGCATGATGTACTTGGCAAATGACTCCACGATGTATTGAAAAATGTATGGGTAGCATGATATGTGGGAAAATGTATGACAACATGAAACACTTGGTAAATATGGGTAGAGATATGCAAAGCAACATGTATGCTTATTGATGCATTGAAGTACTTCAGTTCAATATTGAAGACTTTGACAATGAATGCAAATAGGGATTCATTGTTGGACCACTTTTCTACAGTTACAGCTGGATTAGTCAACTTATTTTGGTCTTTGTTGAGAGTATTCTTAGTACTTGCAGGGTGCAAGGAACTGCAAACAACCACTGAAAATTACCTATAGAAATTTCTATACTGAATCACTTTCAATGTTTGATAGCTCATTGGAAAGGACACATCCTTAGCTTCAAAGAGAGCTAAGAAGTTCATTGTTTGGATAATTGAAGCTCATGATATTTGAGTTTTATTGCTGTTGTATACTCAGGATTTATCACCACCTATGGCCAAAAACAAGAAGAAGGATCCCATTATGGATACTATCAATGAAGGTTTAAGGGATTACTAGCAAGAAAGAGAGCATGAAGCTTCCTAAGAGGCTATTTACCATGTGAACCATGTTAATGAGGAGGCGGAAATGAGTTCAACTCATGTTGCAGTCAACAATCAAGCGAATGGGGCTGGCACAACTCATGTATCTATAGATTCTAATAACTTTTAGCAACTATCCAATGATATAAGGGATATGAAGTTGGGTATTAACAAACTTGTGACTCTCTTAAGTGTGAGAATATTACCTACAACAGTAGTTCCAAGTGTTCCAAGCCCTCCCATTGTTCAGAACATTGTGGGGCACTATGAGGTTAGAGAGCCATCTAGAGCTCAACCATCTCAATTTCAGCCTCGATATTAGCCAAAGGCTTACACAAGCTCTCATGGTCAAGACCCACAAGAGAGGATCCATGCTAACTCTAAGCATGATGAAGATATACATGGGTGTGACTCTTTTTACAAGTCTTTTGATGTTCAACCATCTACTATCCCTAAACCTATTCATGAAGAGAAGTTCGAAGAACAAAGACCATATCATGGTCAAGAAAGTGGAGGTAATACTTCTCATGGGCAGCACCATTATAATGGACATGGTCATGTCAATTTAGCCCTAAATTCTTATGGGCAGCAACAACATGTCAACAATAATCATGCTTACAATCAGCCTTCTAAGCAAAGTCCTCATTCTAATTAGTTTTAGCCTCATCAAATTAGTGGGTAGCAACCACAACTAAATGCCACAATAAATATTTAGTCTCATGTGTATGGACAACATCGAGGAGTATATGTGACAACCACATGTCATGGGTAATTCCTTTTCTAAGCCACAACGACAATATAATCAGACACATGGATTTGAAAACCCTCATGGACAAAAACAACCATATGCTCATGGAACATGGAGTAATGATACTCAAAGGAAAAATTCACTTGGTGTAAATACTTATAGGCAACACCACTATAATGGTCAACCTTATCAATTTGAGAGGGAATACAAGGAGAAGATTACCAGTTTTAATTTCAAGGGCGATAATCCATCCCCAATTGAATTAGAAAAATGGTTTGACAAACTTGATATGTATTTCTCTTTGTATCCTAAGGTTAAGTTTGCAGCCCTACACTTGGAGGAATATGCACACACTTGGTGGTGATACATGTCAAGGATCGATCATGAGTTCTTGATATGGGAAGAATTAGAGAGAGCAATGATCGAAGTATTTTTATCTCCTATAAAAAAAGAGAGGCTGGAAAAGAAGTGGTATGATCTTAAACAAAGGGGATTATTGGTTAGAGACTATTCTAACCAATTCCTTAACCTCAGTACATATTTGGATGGGGTATCCAACAATACCAAGCTAAATAAATACATATTTGGGCTTGAATCTTCTCTATCTTTGAAAGTGGGAGCCATGAAACCTTCCTCCTTACAAGCAGCTATACAATTGGCTGAAAGGTATGGTTAAAAGTATAAGAATTTTTCACCAAGAACATGGCATCATTTTCAGCCAAACCACACCACTAGGATAACTGCTAATTTTGGGTAGACAAAGAATAATTTCAATAAGGAGGAAAACAATCAAATACTATAGTAATATCCCTTCATTTCATATAGTTTATGGTTCAAAACAATGCACTATATTTAGGTTTAACGCTAAAAATAGATCATATGGAAAAATGACTGAAATTAGTGAAAAAACTCCAGGTCCTTTGGTGCAAGGTAAACACGTTCCCAATGACAAGCTGAAGGACATGTATGCAAAAGGACCATGCTTCAAATGTGGAGAGAAATGGTCTCTCGACCATAAGGTAAAATGCAAAGCCAAGAATGTTGAGGTAAGTATGATCTTTGAAGAAGATTCAGATGTTGAAGCGATTGAAGGCAATGTAATTCAGCTTGAGAGCCCATCCACTTTTAAAGAGATGCATGACCATGAAGAGGATAGCCATGAGGAGTTTTATGATCCCATGGATGGTTTTCCATTCGTCCGGGTGGATATTATATGGATGATCCATGGACTGATCTAGATTCCTTGAGGCTATGCTCTATTTCCCATGATGCATGAATGGCTCTAAAGGGGATAATACTCTACGCCGCCTTAGAGGCTATATCAATGGAAGAATAGCTCATATTCTTATCGACACCGGGATTACTCATAGCTTCATCACACAAAGTCTCTTGATGGGCTGAAGTTGAGCACTCAAGAAATGCCTTCCTTTCTACGGATTCAAGTGGCAAACAGAGCTTATGAGAGCAGTAACTAGACTTGCTCTAATGTTTCTATCACTTTATCTTCATTATTTATCTTCATTATGTATCACTTTGGTGAGTCTTATTGCCTTGGAGATGGGCCCCATTGATATGATACTTGGTTGTAATTGGCTAAAGAGTATTGGCAGTTTTACCATGGATTGGAAAAGGTTGCAAATGGAATTCCAATGACATGGACAACAAGTTATTCTTCAAGGGATTGAGAAGAAGAAGTTGGAGGTGATTAGTGCCAAGAAGATTAAGAGGGAAATCAATGCTAAGGCATGTATGCTCACTCTTCTCTTGTCTAAGATTGATGATGATAATCCCTCTAAAAATCACCCCTCTACACATCCCAATGACATGGATCATTGCCTTTGCAAATTATTGGAAAACTATAATGATATATTTCAGCCTCCGTCTTCTCTTCCTCCTAAGCGTGAAGTGGATCATCCCATTGACTTGCTTCCAAATACCAAGCCTATCAATAAGCCTCCGTATCATCTCTCAAAGTGGAGAGAGAATAAGTTGAGTGCCAAGTAAATGAATTACTTGAGATGGTTCGCATACAACCAAGTCAATCTCCATTTGTTTCTCTTGTTCTTTTGGTGAAGAAGGATGGATCATTCCGTATGTGCATAGATTATCGTGATTTGAATAAGGCCACAATCAAGAATAGGTATCCAATACCAAGAATTGATGATCTCTTGGATTAGTTGAAGGATGCCAAGGTCTTTTCAAAGATCGATTTGCGATCGGGATACCACCAAATATGCATGAAGGAGGGAGATGAATACAAAACAACTTTTAGGATTGAAAGGGGACTATATCATTTTTTGGTTATGCCCTTTGGTCTTTCAAATGCTCCAACCACATTTCAAGCATTGATGAATAAAATACTTCAGCCACTCTTGTTTAAGATAGTTTTGGTATTCTTTGATGATATATTGATACATAGTAAGAGCAAAGAAGAGAATTTACAACATGTTAAAGAGGTGTTTGACATCTTGAGGAAGCACAAATTGTTTGTCAAAGCATCTAAAGGCACATTCATGACCAAAGAAGTAGAGTATTTGGGGCATATTTTTGGGAAAATTTGTATCAAGTTTGATCCAAAGAAGGTTCAATTTGTTAAGGATTGGCCTATACCGACAAATGCCACATCATTGAGGGTTTTTTTTGGCTTATCTTCTTTTTACCGGAGGTTCATAAATAATTTTTGCACATGTGGCTACCCTATTGACTGATAGGTTAAAGAAAGAAGCTTTCTTTTGGGATGAAATAGCTGACAAAAGCTTCAATGAGCTAAAGCAACTCCTCATTTCAGCACTTATATTGGTATGCCCGACTTCTCTAAGGTCTTACTATCTATGTAGATGCTAGTGAAAGAGGATTGGGGGTTGTTTTGGCCCACAAGAACATGGTGCCATAGCCTATGAAAGTAGAAAATTTGATGAAAAAGAAAGGCAAATGCATGTGTATGAGCAATAGATGTTGGCTATATTATGTTTAGTGAGAAAGTGACATCATTATCCTTATGGGAGTCACTTTAAGGTGAAAAGTGATCATATGGTGTTGAAGTACTTTCTTTCTTAGCACAACTTGTCTCCTAAACAAAGAAGATGGTTGGCAACCCTTTAATCTCATGATTTTGAAATCGCATATATGACTGGAAAAGACAATATAGTGGCGGATGCACTCTCTAGGATGTGGGCTTGCAATGTATCTACCATCTCTACTATATACAAGGATTGAATAAATGACATACAATAAGAATATTTAATGGAGGAGCATGCTGCCACACTAATGTAAAAATTACAGCAAGGAAAAAATGAAGAACACCCAAACTTCAAATGGCATAATGGACTTTTATGGTATAAAGGGAAGGCCTACTTGATCCCTCAAAGTAATTTCAAACTGAAAGTCTTTCAAAAAATGCATTCTTCACCCTTAGCTAGTCATCTTGGTCTCTTTAAGACCTTTGATAAAGTACATAATAATTTTTATTGGAATGGATTATGGTGGGATGTGAAGGAGTATGTCTCTCAATGTTTGGAATGCCAACAAAATTAAAATTCTTCTTTATTACCAATCGGCCTCCTTCAGCCCTTGCCAATTCTATAAGGAAAGTGGACTTATATCTCTATGGATTTCATTACGGGCCTCCCTACCACAAGGCATGGTTGGAATAGTATCTTTGTTGTTGTGGACATACTTACCAAATCAGCCCATTTTATTACAACAAAGATGTAGTTTCCAACCAAGCAAGTAGCTAATCAATTCATGGAAGGCGTATTCAAGCTACATGGAATGTCTTTGAGAATTGTGTGTTGGATAGAGATACTAGATTCATGGAAGTTTTTGGAAGAGTTTGTTTACTTCCATGGGCACTACTCTTACTCCAAATACCACTTACCACTCTCAAACAGATGGCTAAACTAAGAGGGTTGGGTGGAAGTCTACTTGAGATGTTTTTGTCATGACACTCAACCTCTTGGGATAATTGGTTGCATCTTGCTGAATTTTGTTACAACAATACATATCATATGAATATTGGGATGGATCCATTTGAGGCACTCTATGGATACAAGGTTCAAATTCCTTCAGCCATGTTTCATGAGCAACACGTAAATCCACAAGCAAAGGATGAGCTAGAGAGAATGGAGATGCTTATGAAGCAATGTAAAGAGAATATAAGGAAGGCACAAGATGTCATGAATCCTATGCTGATGATAGGAGGAGACACATAGAATTTGATGTTGGAGGTTGGTCTTTTAAAAAGTTTCCAAGTCTCATTATGCTACCCTCAAAGGAGGGCACAACAAGATGGCTCACAAGTTTTATGGCCCATAGTTGGTGTTGGAAAAGATTGGAGAGCTTGCATATAAGCTCCAATTACCTTCTACTATCCACATACATATTGTTTTTCATATATCACAATTGAAGAAATATGTTGGGCTAGATATATAGGTTATTGAAGTACTTCCACCACTTGATGAAGAAGAACTTATTGTCTATGAACCTGAGAAAATAATTGGAAGGCGTGAGAAGGTTCTTAGGAACCGAACACTTATTGAATTTCTGATTAAATGGAAGGGGCTACCTATGAAAGAGTCCACTTGGAAACCCTCTTCATACTTGGATGCTTTCCCATGGCTCTTGCGCAAGAAGATTTATGATAGTCTGTGCAGGAACGAGGCAGGAATAGCGTGTTGTATTAAAATATTGTCATAAATTAACTTGTATTAGCGACATCAAGAAGTGGTTTTGATAGTATGGGCTGATGCCTTGGGACGTGTACTTCAATTTTATACCACAAACACTCAATTTGGACACTTTAGTCAAAAGTTATGGCAATTTTATGAATTTAGCCATGTTTGGACAACAAGCAGTCATTTCACTCTTTCAGGTTCATTATGAGATTTCTTCATGGAAAGTGATTCCATATGCTTTTGGATCTTTATCGATATGCTCTGCTTCATTAATGACTTGTCTATCACCCTATTATCTTTAGTTTTAATGGCAAAACTATCTTTGAGAAGGGATGGTTTATAATGAAGCAAATTAGCCACATTAGTTTGCTTACCTTTACTAAAATAAAACCATGTAAATACCTTAGCCATGATGGTACTAGGGTTTACTATAAAAAGGAAAGAAGAGCTAATGAGGGGTAGCTTTTTGACACTTACACTAAGTTTGGAGATTTCTTATTCATCACCATCTTGGGGTGAGTACCAAGCTTTATTTCTTGTATCTTGATTTCAGCTTCCATGGCTACAATGTGCTATGGTATACTGGAAGATGAATATGTCATGGCCTGGAATGAAGCATTACATGTTATTTCTTGTTATTTTCTAGTTCAATTCATTAGTTTTTCTGTTGATTTTCATGTTAGAATAGGCCTTCTTTACAATCTTTCATTTTTGACTTTTTTGGGGCTTTTCTATTGTCTTGGACTTCCTTTTGGGCTATACCAACAATGTGTCAAAGAAGGGAGCCAACTTCAGATCCCCCTTCCTATATTACATGTCCCTAGTCATAGAGTTGAAGCCAAGTAATTGGAATAGAGCTCCCTCTAGGCACAACAAGGATCCACAATTTAAGCTAGACTTAGATATTCCTTTAGTGAATGCCCATATTTGTATACTTCATGCACTTTGCAGGATAATTAAAAAGCTTATTCATATTTATATAGGGTTTACATGGAACCTGAAGCCATTATTAGATAGAATAGATGCTATAACAGAGATTGAAAAAGTCTTATCTGCAATTGGTTTGCATGGTGGTAATGTAAATTCTTGGCATCTCCTACATGATGGGAGAGCAAATAAGAGCCAAGAACTCTAAAGTATCCTACCCTAGATCCACTATATCTAGGCATGAAGCCAAAAACTCTAAGAGCTTCTCCCTTCTCCATCAAAATTATCTTATCTGATCCTCTATTGAAAACTTGGGATCCAATCACCTTGGAGATGGCTTTCAAAGCCATCATTGGCAAGTTTGGAGAGCTTGACAACCTACAATGATAAATTGCAACTGTTTAATTATTTAAGCTTCCAATATAATAACCAAGGCCTTGACTTTTGCCAAGCTTCGATGGCCTTGAGCCCTTGGCTCTTCCAAGAAAGTTGTTTGGATCTTCAATTTCTATATGCACAATAAACCATAGTAGTGTAAGATATCAATAGATAAATATCGTATAATATTTGTCTATCATGCATAACAAACTCTAATATAAACCTCAATGGATATCTTAAAATTATATTCCCTACCTTAGAGTTTTCATCTTCTTCAAGAAGACTGTCATCATGAAGATTTATTGAACTTTTTGGTTTCTCCTCTAATTGAGACTTTAATTTCTCTTCATACCCATGTCATCAATACCAAGTCTCTATTGAACCTGTGAGAACTCTTCTTCTACAGGTAGCCTCTCCTTTTCATATTCCATGATCTGATTAATACATGAATGCAAGGCTACAAAGTCGTCTTGAAAATTCTCTCTCAATATCAAGACTTTCTAGCAATTCTTGTTCATAACCTATAAAATTCTTATTATTTTGAATCCATCCTACAAGGATTGCTATAAGTAGTAATCTTCTTTGAGATAAAAAAGGTGTTGAATATCATTTAGCACTACATATCTCTTTTTATTGATGAGGCAACTGAAAAATGTTGGGATACAATCAAGAGAACCTTCTTCAATCTTTGCACTCAACTCTATCTCATTTTCTTCCACTTTTGTAATATTCTCACATTTAAATAATGTAATGTGCCTGCTTATTGGTTGTCCAAGAACGTTTTTAGCGGTCCCTCGAGAGACAAGTCTAAGTGATGCCGCCTAGCACTCCCATGGAATGTCACGGGGTTTGTTGCCTATGGTTTTTCGAGTCTGCCTTGCAACAGAACGCTCACGGTCGAACCCACTAGGATTGACTTGAAACTTGGGTCCCTAGTGATTAAGGTCTCCTGACAACATTCTAGCATCGGGTCCTAGACATCCTACTTTATGCAGAGATACCCAAGCCGAAGAAAACCCATACCAATCTTGGCTCAAAGAGAATGGGAAATGAGAGGGATGCGCCACTCAACCTCTTTGCCCGTAGGGCATAGTTCCATTCCGGTCCCCTAAAACGGCACAAATCGGGTTCTAACCTAACAATACCTAATGGTCGAATGATGGTAAAACCTTGTGAGAAGCCTCCTAGTTCTCTTGGACCACCCTGGCGTATGACGGACCTGTCGAGTGTTTTGCCCACCCGCTTTCCTTAGTGGGTATTCTTTAGTTATCTAATTAGGTCCTATCACATTTATGTGTGACATTTCAAAATTAACTTCCTTAGTTTAGACTTAAGGAACATGGTTCGTTTGTGTAACTTAAAGCACCGACATGAAAATAGAGCAAGCAGTTCTTTTGACAAACAAGTTCCTTAACTTATCTTCAAGTTAATCTTTGTCTCCTGCCCATACAGGAGAAATTATATATCCCTAATGCCTAGTAAAAGTACCTAGTCCAAATCACATGGCACCATGATTTCCATTCTTTATCTAGAATAGGGTCTTCTAGCGCCATAGACGTTGGATCCACGGCCTTCTTCAACTCCGTTCCAGACTCGGCAAGGGGTGTCCAGAGCTCCACCTGACCCACAAGCACCCGAGGAGTGAAACATCATTTTCATGGTTGGCCTTTTCACTACTCAACCTTCGGCCCATGAATTGAGCAGTGCCCTTCTTGAGTTGAAGCACGGTGTGACCTTGGAGATGATCCACATGCAGAAAATGTCATTTCCTTAATTAATTCGGTTAAGAATCAAGCACAAACAAGGCAATCACCCTAATATCATCTTCCAAGAAAACATTCATTTATCCCCATGGCAACTTGTCATCACAGGTCCCTGTCGTGAATTTACCACCAATCACAAGTACTTGGAATAACCATCTAGACAACAATCCAACAATCAGTTGAATGTAAAAGCATTTAGGACATTGTTTGATCAATCCAACAAAACCAATTG
Organism: Lygodium microphyllum; assembly: GCF_053477565.2. Classification (NCBI taxonomy): domain Eukaryota; kingdom Viridiplantae; phylum Streptophyta; class Polypodiopsida; order Schizaeales; family Lygodiaceae; genus Lygodium; species Lygodium microphyllum. The sequence goes on along the minus strand of NC_141163.1, from coordinate 12,496,555 downwards.
TATTTTTTCAAACAATGCAAGAATAGATGTGACAAAATTCCCATTGCACATTCGCTCTCCCCCTTGGGATCAAAGAGCAATTCCATGTAAAATTTACTTAACATTCCCTTCCTTCGGCTAAGGCATATGTTAGGGGTTTTAACACTGTACGTGATGTAAGTTCTATAGGTCACTTACATTGTTCGATAACCCAGCCTTCTTCCCAAAAAGTTGTTGAGAAATCAAATGACGTATGTCTAAAAGAGGCTTTGTATAAGAGAGATGACAAAAGTTGTATGCTCCAGAATGCTCTAGGAAGAGATGTCCAAAATCCCATAAGCACAAAGAGGAAAAGTGGTACTATCCAAAAGCTATATAAGCATGTACTTGACACTCATTTCAATGGAATGGTACTTTCATTTTGTGTCACTCAAGATTGTGTTTATGAGTCCAAGCTAATCTATCTTGGAACCTAATTCACTTGAGTTACAATCCCTCACTCTGAAAATATATGGTGTGTTTAACTTGCGTCCACCATAGCCAACTAGCTCCAGATCTGTGTTTCTCAACATGGTATCAGAGCCATGGCTAAGCTAGTTAGCTAGTGTGTGTCCTTTCTCAATCTCATTCTTTATCATCTCCTCTATTCCTCAAAGCCATCTACCATTGCATACGAGGTAAAGGAGCCCTTCTTGTCTAAGGATTGAAGCACTACAAGGCAGTTGCTATTCTAAAATAACATAAGAATCCTACCTAGTTTTTCCAAACTCTTGGCCCTGCTTGAAGTTGCCTTGCTTCGAAGCCATCACTGAGGCTGATCTATAGACATTATAACAGGTCTACTGGTTCAAAGAAGCAAGGGGGGAACAATAGAGAAGAGAAAGAGATAGAGCCAGAGTAGGTTTATCCGTAGTCCCATGAATGGATTTCCATCACTATGGATTACTACAAGCTACTCGGAGTCTCCAGGAATACTTCTACAGAGGACATTAAAGCGGCATTCCGCAAGCTCACCTTGTAGGTCCACCTGGATTGCCTCTCGTAGGCCTCTCCAATCGAACCATTAGTGCACTCTACTACACGCCACTCTCAGGACATCTCTAAGACCTACCAGGTTTTGAAGAATGACAAGAAGCATGTTGTTAAATCTTAGCTAGTCATGAACTGTGGAGCCTATTGAAGCTTGAAAGGGAAGCCCTCATCACAATCGGGATCAACAGATCGAAAGATGCCATCAGATCTATCACGAGCCACAGAGAAGTGACGCCTGCAATTCATCATTTTCTCTTAACCTTATCCTAAGGTTCACAAAATCAAAAAGGCCTCTTTCACACCTATTCATCCCTCTTTCACACCTATTCACACCCTCTTTATCGAACCTCTTTTCACACTAAACTATTTTGGATTGAAATTTATTTGCATTGAAAAAGACCTATTGTTCTAGTCATAATCTTGATCCCAAAAGTGAGTTTATGCTTCAGTGATTAAAATCCTTATAAATCTCTAGCTTATTGTAAAAGGATAGGCAGTGCTCGAGAGTTCTCGTGGTAAGACCTCCTACTAAGATGACTGAAGTGGAACATATAGCAAAATCTAATGGTGAAGGCTTCCATGCCTGGAAGGAGAAGACCATGCGCCATCTTATGCGGAAAGACTTATGGGACTTGTTTGAAGATGATGCAGATAGTAAGAAGAAAGATGTTGAAGATGGATTCATTGAAGAAGACCAGCTCAAAACCAAAGAATGGAAGAAGATGAATAACAAGGCACTAGGCATCATTGCCTGGGGACTAAGTGATGATGTGCTACATCATATATCTGGCATTAGAAATGCTAGAACTACTTGGGAGGAACTTGATAGAATGTTTGGTACCCAAGCAAAGAACTCAAAGGTAAAACTACTCATGCAGTTTTATAAACTAGATATCAAAGACAATGCTTCTATGACCATGCACATTAACAAGTTCAAGAGCCTAAAAACCCAGCTTGCAACTCTTAAGAAGAATATTGATGAAGACGAAGCAATAGCCGTACTACTTGCAAGTGTAAACAAGGATCCATATGAAAACCTTGTGTCCACTCTAAGTAATGTTCCAAGTCTCTCACTCAAAGATATTGAGCACTCATTGCATGATGGAGAAAGCAAATTTAAAAGCAAAGATGTAAAAGAGACCAGCTCAAGGGAAAACCTCTTATACACTAGAGGAGCTACTGGACCCAAGGGAAGAGGTCGAGGATTCAACACTGACAACAGGACATTAGGAGAGTTTTGAGGTCTCGAAAATGCCTTTTAGGATGTGGAGAGAGAGTGCTCTAGACCAATAAGAGCAAAGCCTCCGTAACGGAACTTCTATTAAAAAAAAATTAAAAAATCATTTTACAAAAATACATAAATATGATAATATCACGAATTTGTATTTTTATTATGTATTTTTAGTCTCTTATATTCGTGATTATGACATCTTTTGCATTAATGGCATAGAGTCTCGGCTACTTTTATTTAATGATGTTTCTAGATTAATGATAATGACTGATGTTATCGGAATTCAAATTGGTGAAAAGCATGGCGCTCAGTTTTTTCCCTCCTTTCTTTTATTCCTCTATTGTTTTTCCCTCCGTTATGATAGCCTAGTCCTCTCTCTCTCTATGCATGTATCTCTCTCTTCTACCATGGATACAGAAATTTGACCTTTAACAAGGCGTCCAAGCTCCCAAATCACATCCATATCAGTGTTTAACTCATTCCAAACTGATGGAAGATAGATTCCTACTATCATTAGCAAAGGTAGTTGGATCACCATGCAACAAGCAAAACGTGGAAAAAGGCAAAGACATGAGAGCTCGTTTATCTCTGCTTGGAAGGGCAGAATCTGAGATTTTAAGCTTGGAGCAAATAAGAATAGTATCAAAGAGGTACTAGTGCAACATGTGTTCATGCATAGAGAGCTGTGTTTGAAACCTGGATCTTCAAAGCTTCCAATGCATAGACCAAATTGTAAGAATTTGATTCTTAAAGTTTTTCCTTTCTTAAACATGGTTTAGGTTTTTCCATTATAATATTTGTTTGTCTTGTAGATGTCTATCCCTCTAATCTTGAGGAATGGCAACCAGTGGAATCTATTATTGATGTTATTGATGTTATACATGGTTCAATTGGAGAAGAAATGTATAGAGGTAGAAAGAAGACAGAGCTTGCAGAGAATGGAATATTCTTTTATGACCATTTTTATGTTATTCCTATGCGGCGTTGCCAATGGGGATCAATAAAACTCCTTCCTTTGCCAGATTTTTCAAGCTTTGAGTGGCCTTTGCCAAGTCCAGCTACTAGTGAGGGCTATAGATGTAAGATATTTTCTGAGATCCAGAAAGCACTAAAATCTAATATCTCAAGTAGGCTAAGCAAAGTTACTTTATTTATGCCTATTAATATATTTATTGATTTCTTCTCTAATATGGAGATAACAATAACAAAAACCATGCTTTCAGTGAAGAGACTAACATATGATCATATCATACAATTTGTTGATGAAGAATGGGATACAAGGACAGAAGGAAAAATTATATGTAAGATAGATCAAGACTCTATAGCTTGTAAATATATGATTGCTACTCAAAATTTTATCCTTAGCTTTTACTATAGTCGATGGCATTTTGTTGGTAATAGTCGAGTTGCTTTAGACCAGAATCTTAATGATTTCAGCAAGGATCCTATTGTAGATCTTGATATTTGGTTCAACGAGGATATTACTGCAATCTTAAAGATCAGAAAATCATGTACGCTACATCAAGTGAGGATGGATTTACAAAATGAAGACATTGAACTACCATGCTCCTTTGTATTCCAACTTGACAAGAAACGAGTAAGTTTTCACATCATATTATATCTACTTAGATGTATATCAAGATCTCACTTTCTAACTAACAAACATTTGTAATTTATTTTTTGCAGATATCGAAAAGGAGAGAAAATAAAATACACTGCAATGACATTCAAGAAAAGATATATTTACTATCAATATAAAATACATGTACAAAATTTGTAGCAGATGTCTATCTGCCATCTCTATGAGATATACAAGGGCTAAAGGGCAAATTTCTATATATGAAGGCCTACAAGGCGATATGGCAAAGCTATTTCTTTTTTGGAGAACTATCCTTTCTAGGAGTCCTTTTGCCTTTCTTTGATGTCTTGGGTATAGAAGGTGTTGAAGCTGTGGATTTTCCTTCCGTGGTTATAGGCACCGCATCTCCTTCATGGTGCAAATCCCCACCAATCTCTGTTGTTGGTTGTATACAATTGACCATCATATACTTCAAGAGCTTTGCTCTGATGTACCAAACATGCTCAGATGTATAGCAATCCTTCGAAAACTGTCACACATTTATAGAAAAAAGAGTTTTAGTTCATTATTGTTCTTACAATAGACTATATTTTTATCATCAATGGACTATTTGCAATTAATATCTATCTTAAAGTTTAGCGTATTTCATATTACCTTTACATGTTTATCATCATTAAGATAAACAAAGTTAACCATTCTTCTAGCATTTGCAATCACCCTCCAGCCACAAGAATGGCTATCATCCTGATGGGGACACTGCAACCACCAACACAAAGTAAAACTATAAAGAGGACGAATGGTAGTTCATAGAATAAACTCATGTTTCAATTATTTTAATGAATAACTTACCGCAACTTGTCTATATTGCATTGTTGCAAGCAAATCAGATGGGATAGGGGGTCTTTTCTCTAGCTCTTCAATTAATCTTTTGATACCTCTGTATATAAAATATGTTGAAATTTAGAGTACTTACAAAAAAAGAATTGAAATATCAAGGAGCCCTTGGATAATATAACTTACAATTTAACATTTCCATGGCTTCCTTTCATAGAGTTGATTAAAAAGCATTGCTTATCCACAAGGTCTATTGCAATCAAGCTCCAATGAGAACTAAAAGCAACCATATCTCAACAAATTAGTAGGATAAAATCTCAAAAACTCTAATAGAATATTGAATCACTTACTTCTCATTATATGGAATTATAAGCAACTCCAAAGTATCGAAGTCAATCAAATTAAGCCAGTGCTCAATAAAACTTGCATCAAGCTCATTCCTCATAAAGAATGAGATAGATGGATCAAAAACCTCAATTTTTTGTTGTATATCCAAAGGAAACTCATGCATTATACACCTAGAAAAGGCATAGAAATAGTGAGTATAAACAATAAAAATCTTATTGCTAAAAAAATATCAAAAAGTATAAGTAATTATGGATGGACATACCTTAGGCCAGCAAGAATAAGACTGTCATTTACTTCTCTTCTTTTATCCTTAATAATCTGAACACATGCAGCATCAAAGGAGATAACCTCAGTTCTTTTGCCTAAGTCACCAGGTAAGAAACAAAACACATTGAATCCTTTTGGATTAGCTGCTTCAAGAAGGGTGGCTAGCTCATTTTCAAAGGACTCTAGTTGCTCTATTTCCCTTTCTTCAACCCTTTGCCTCCTATACTCTCTCCATTTATCTGCTTGTTCCTCTTTAGCCTTCTCCTCTTTTTCATGTTGCCTTGTATCCTTCTCATGGGTGACATCCTCAACCCTGACACCAGAATCATCTTTCTTTCTTCTAGCTGGGGGCACATTAAGGATATTAAATGTCTTCATATCAGTGGGGGGAATTGGCTCAAGGACCTTTGAAAATCTATATCTTAGCCTCCTAAGAATTACCATGTCCTTGTCCATGAGTGTGAGCCTATGATCATGAGCAGCACAAATGTAGGCATCTTGGAAAAACTCAATTAGAAAATCCTCTGTGGCTTCTTGTATATAATTAAGAGTTGTTCTTGTCCATCTGAAACTATCCAAACTATATCTATCACAAATTTCCCTGACAAGCCTCTGAAAATACAACTTTGGAATTGCATTGTTAAGAGCATTTACTGCCTTCCTAATCTCCCTTAGACACCTGACATTTTGAGAAAACCTTCTCCTTGGCTTTGACTTTCTAGAGAGCTTCTGAGGCTTTGAGGACTGATGAATCTTTGATGCTAAATCCCTAGGATCAATCTTCTCTTTTCTTGCTGTTGCCTTAGTCCTAGCCATCTGCCAAAAAAACATATATTACTTCTTCTCCAGCATGTAAAGCAAAACGCGAGTCCCAGACAAGAGTTATCTATGCTGCATGGTGTTTTCTCGTGTCCATTGTGTCCAGTGAAACGCGAATTTAAGCCAGGAAACCTGCTTGAAGTACCTTATTTTTGCGTTTCACCGGACAGCTCATGAATAGCATAAAATTTGACAAAACCAAGAAAAAAGAGCTTTGATCCAAGGAAATATTTTAAGATTACTTAAAATATCCACAGAATTAGGGAGGAAATTTGAAGATTTCCTTAAATTTCCACAATATTAAGGAATGCTTTCACTGTGGGAAACATTCTTTTGTAGTGGTCATGAGCTAATAATAACATAAAGGATTAAGGAAAAATATCAAAACAATGCATTGAATGGAGCTTGTTATTGAAAAGCAAGATGCAGAAACCATACCTTCTTTTTAGCTTGTTCTTCACAATTTCAGCCTTAAGATGACAATATGCTTGAAGGTTTGCTTTGTTGGGGAAGCAGTGAAATGCTTGGAGATTGGAAGGAAGTGCTTGGAGACTGGAAGGAACACCAAAAATAAAGATGGAGTAGCGATGAAATGTGATGAAAGGTAAAGGCGGTGAATTTGCATGGACTTAACGTTCTTCGCAAAGTGTTAATAACACACATGTGACGTACTCTTGCTTATCGAAATTTTTTATTTACTTGAAAAAGGGTTATTTAACACACGTGTGATGTATTTTTGGAAAAAGAGAATGCGCACGTCTTTTGAGGAGTTTATTACGATGTGTTAAGTCAGACACGTGTACACATATTTTTCCATTATTACACAAACTTTTTCGTTGGAACTATCACCACATGCTTAACGGTCGATATAAAAGCATTTCAAACCCATTTCTCCGACATTGTCTTCTTATCTGCCAAAATTTCGTCTCGACTTCCCTTCAAGGTCCTTGCATCCTGTGTGGAGAGCAGTTCAACAATCTTTGATAGGTAACAAATTTTTTTATTACAAGCATTTTAACAAAATAAATTTGATTAATATAGAAAGAATGTTTTATAACACTTGAACAATTAAAGATGTTATGTACTTTCTATCTTTCAAAAGCAGCATAGCTTTTCCAAAAATGATTATATCATCAATTTGTGTGTTTTCATAGAATTTATTTATTGTTCATGTTTCTTTTCTTCATTTGCAATTTTTGACCAGTGAAACGCGAGACAATGTCTCTGTTGATGATATTTTGCTTAGTATCGTGTTTCACCGGCCACATATTAGAATAATTTTTGTCTTCAAGCTAGTGTTCGATGAAATGCGATTCCTTCACAGGCATTTTCCTTACATACTTGAATTTTCGCATTTCACCAGTCAACTAAAAAAAATCTCCTATTTTGATTTTTTTGTCTTGGAAAATCAATGTTGGGGCCTCTTTCCATGATATCATCTTGTTTTATTGGATATTGGTTCTATTGTGCTTTTTTTTTCAGGGATAAATATTTTTCTGGTCAAGATGACAAAGAGGAAGCTATCTCTGGAAGGAATGGATGAGGAGGAGATAATTGAGACATCTGATTATAGGCTCTTTGATTTTTTACACACCACTGGAAATTCTTCCAAGTTTTGCTATATCAGGGAAATTTTCAATGTTCCTTTTGATTTGAAGGAGTTATTGGAGGATCTTGATGATAAACTTACGGAGTACGGATATTTTTATGATAGACATGTGCAAGGTTTGGAAGTCAATGGATTTGTTCATTATAGTGATGTCATGGGAGCCACCAATACATCCATGTCAACTTTGCTCGGCAGGTTCAACCTCATTGATGAGGAATTCAGAAAGAAAGAAACATGTTGCCCTTTCCACTAGTACCAACACCAATGCCTTCTGATCCACAAGGACGTTGGATTTATTGTGTATATTCAGTACATGGAAAATTCTTCTCCAGATATAGATCAACAGAGAAAGCTAGAGGATATTGCAAGTATGGATAAGGAGGTCGAAGAGAAGGAGGAGATGTTCCAAGAAGATGTTGAGAATCAACTTGTCCAAGGTTTTGATGTAGGTTTATTCAAGAGTGACAATATCACAATGGTGGAAGAAAAGGAGATTGAGCCAAGTGCACAGGTTGATGAAGAAGGTCCTCTTGCCTGTGTTCCAACATTTTCCACTTATCTTATCAACAAGAAGAGATATGTGTTGCTAAATGATATTCAACATCTTTTTGATCTTAGAGAAGATTATTGCTTAGCAATCCTTGTAGGTTGGGGCAAAAATGACATGAATTTTATAGGTTATGAACAAGAACCACTAGCAAGTCTTGATGTTGAGGGAGAGAATTTCCAAGATAGCTCTATAGCCTTACATACATGTATTAATCAGATCATAGAATACGAAAAGGGGGGGCTACCTACAGAAGAAGAGTTCTTGCAGGTCCATAAGAAACTTCATATTGATGATGTAGGGTATGAAGAGAGATTGAAGTGTCCATCAGATGAGAAGCCCAAGAGTTCAATAAATCTTTATGATGATAGTCTTCTTGAAGAAGATGAACACCCTAAGGTATGAAATATAATTCGAAGTTACCCATTGAGTTTATGTTAGACTTTATTATGCATTATAGATAAATATCTTATATCTTGTACTGTTGTGGTTTGTTCTATAGATTGAGATTGAAGATCTGGACAACTTTCTTGGAAGGGCCAAGGGCTCTAGGCCAATGAAGCTTGGAAAAAATCAAAGCCTTGGCCATTATATTGGAAACTTAAACAATCAAACAATTGTAATATATCATAGTAGATTGTCAAGCTCTCCAAGTCTACCAATGATGGCTTTGAGAGCTATCTCAAAGGTAATTGGATCTCAAGTTTTCAGCAAAGGTTTGGACAAGATCATTTTGGTGGAGAAGGAAGAAGCCATAAGAGTTTTTGGCTTTATGCTTGGATACAGTGGATCTAGAGCTGGATATTTTGGAGTTCTTGGCTCCTATTTGCTCTCTTATGTAGGAGATAGTAAGAATTTGAAGCTTCTTCCAGTCTATCGGAAACAAGAGTTTTTGAAATATAGATGTCTTATTGAGTGGGATGAAACAAAAGATTCCTCTAGAGGCCCTGTCGAGCTACCTGAAACCAAGGACTCCTCTGAAGGCCCTATTGAGGTGCCTGAAACTAAGGACTCTTCTGCAACACAATCAGACTAGAAGATGCCAAAGATGAAGGGTTTCTTGAAACCCATATTTTCCCAACTCTTTGTTTGGTTTGTAACCATTCTGTAAATCTTTGCTTTGCGCAAGAATTTAAATATCTATATTTTCTTCTTTGGGTAACAATTTGTATAGTCCTTGCTAAAGATTATGTATTTCTTGATGTGGTTGTATCTTTAAGCTTGAATTTATGCCAAATTTGTCGATAGAACCATTGAAAGACCTCTAATAAACTGTTGGCTTTGTGTCTTCCACCTCCATGTCTTGTATGTCTGAAATATTTTGTTCTTGCTTGATAATGTGATTTTTCCATACCTTGGGTTGACCAGATAGATAGAGATCCATATTGTTTAATAAAGTATGGAGCATGGTTGTATAGAATATGCAGCATAGTCAACAAATAAGGAAAGTTATTAAAAAACATTATATGAGTTCGATAATGAAGAAACAAACATATACAGACTTCTTACCATATAGTGAGTAAAGTGTTGATCACCCCAAGCTTTTGTCATCACCTTTTTGAAAAGGTTCAATTGGTTTTTAAAGTATTTGCGATCATCATCATTCCATTCAGTCTTATCACAATAAAAAAACACTTTGTCTAGTGTTTCCCAAACTTTAGCTTTTCTATTTCGAGCTTGTCCATTATCAGTGTGATCCTTAACTGCATTATGCAGGGATTTTCACTGATTAAATTTAATAGTTAAGCCACCATTTCTCGAGTTTATCTTGCCAAGTCTCCCATGAAAGCCTAGAAACCTTCTAGCCTTCACTCCACCAATATATGGTTTTTTTGGGACACAATTACCATCCTTAGACTTTTGAAGATCTGGTTCAATAACAACATTGCCACCATGCAAACCAATTGCAGAGAGAACTTTTTCAACCTTTGTTATAGCATCTGTTCTAGTTGATAATGGCTTCAACTTCCATGCAAATCCTATATAGAGATGAACAAGCTTTTCGATTATCCTGCAAAGTGCATGAAGTGTACAAATATGGGCATTCGCTAAAGGAATGCCCAAGACTGGTTTAAACTGTGGATCTTTATTGTGCCTAGAGGGAGCTCTATTCCAATTGCTTGAGTTATGACATGCAGTATAAGCAAGGAGATCTCGAGTTAGCTCCCTTTGATACATTATACATACATTTGAGTGTCTTTAGGTCACCAGCTGTGTGCCACTCAATCCTGTAGTTTCCTAATCCTTCAACAAATAGCTCTTCTCTTGCTTGTTGCCTTTGAACAACATTAGGTATTGATGTTTGATGAAAAACCCAATATAGTATATCAAAATTCTCAGTATCTACCTCAAATGCTCCTAGCCACCAGATGTTATATTCAGATTGAACACTAAATGATGTTGAGTGATTGCAATGACTTGACGAAAGTGCTCTATTCATCAAGGTGATAGAGATTCTCTCCAATTTTTTACATTTCAGAATCTCACTTTCATCAAGTTTAATCACAAATCTAGCCACTCCCTGTGCCTCTGCTACTGACATGTCATAAAATTTGATCATTAAGCATTGTAGGGTGGGCAAGTCAAGGAAAATATTGTTAAATTCATTGAATGTAACCTCGTTTTTCTTGCCCTTGAAGCTAGCCTTGATATGAAAAGGCTCACCTAGAATCTCCATCACTTTGTTATTAACTCTCTGTCTGATAGTCCTAACCACAAATGGTTTTGGAAGTATGCAATTGTGTACCTGTCCTTGCTTCATATTTGATTGTAAAATTTTAAAAGTTGCATATAAGCATCTCGACTGATACCAATACTATCCAGTGTCTTCTGTACTAACTCAGAATCCAAAGAATGATCCTTCACAAATGACTCCAAGCATTATTTCTTTGCCTTTTTAAATTTCTTCTTCTCCAAAATATCCTTTGAAACCACTGAAGGAAGAAGATGATAATAAAACTGAGCTGCTTTTAAAGAATCTCTTTCACTTACATTTGGTTGTAGAAGAGATCTAAGCAAAATTAACATCACAAATCAATGCAAGTAGTTTAAATAAAGCCATATTTAAGATTTTTCAAGTGAAAAAAAATATACCTTGCTGCTTGGATTCTTTTACCACAGCCTCCTCCTTCTCGTTTGAGATTCTCAATATTTTTAAGAGCTCGTTGTCGATTTGGAAGGCCTAATAAAGTTTGCTTTTGTTGATAAGCTTTGATACGCTTTTCCAATGAATGAATTTTTTGTTGACAATCCTCTAGCTTCTGCAACAACTCTATATTGTGTTTCATCAAAAGATGATTCTCTAGTCCAAGGATATCCTTTTCTGCAACAAGATTAAGTGTATAACCTAAAAATCCATTGTAGCCATCACCAATAAACCTCATTAATGACGAGCTATTATAGAAAGGAGGAGTGCTATTTCTGCTAGGATCTTTGGGATATAGCTTTCCATCTAACCAAAGATCAATATTCTTCTTTCCTTCAAACCTCAGTATATGTTTCATAGGCTCTGTAACCGTGATAGATTTTGTTCTCTTTCTTATCGGTTCATACTCATTGTCCAACTCAATATGAAGATGATAGAGAGGTCTTTTATGAAAGCTACAGAGATCATTAGATGATTGATCCATAGCTGAGTTACAGAGATCATTGGGTGATTGATCCATAGCTAAGGATATGATTAGTAGCAAGAATGAAAACAAAGAAGAGACTAATAAGGAGGAGAAAAAAAGAAGAGAGAAACGATGGAGAAACGATGGAGGGAGGCAATCGAGTATCCACCAAAATTCAAATTGAATATTACTTTTCACTTTAATGAGGAGAGGTAAGATCTTCATTATGACAACCTTGCCAACTTTATGGCGACCTAGATTTCTAGGTTTGATGTGACCACGAGAATATCACGACAATGACTTATTAGCGAATTTTGAAATTTTAACTTACCAAAATATAAACCTTTTAAAAATTTTATAAAATGATTTTATTTCGTAAATTATTTTCTCTCTCTAGGATCTCTTACAGGGCATTTTCAAGACCTCAAAACTCCTCTAATGAGTTGGATGACATGTCATTATTGTGGTAAAACTAGCCATATTGTCAGTGAATGCTTCCACAAGGAAAGAGCACAGCAGATGTAGAATAACCACCACCAAAGTCAATTCATGAATGAAGAAGAAGAAAAAGATACTTCCGCTACCATCAACAACTATGACAAACTGTTTTAAGGAATTTGTTCCCATAGTGGATATTGTAAAAACCCTACCAAAAATGTAAAGTTTCAAGCCTTAACTTAACTAGGCTGCTAGAGAGCTAGTTTCCTAGGCCATGTCATCATGAAGGGGGGGCAAAAGCCAGCAAGGGTAGAGACTCATCATTTGAGGGGGGGTGTTGAGAAATCGAATGATGTATGCCTAGAAGAGGCTTTGTATAAGAGAGATGAAAAAAGTTGTATGCTCCAGAATGCTCTAGGAAGAGATGTCCAAAATCCCATAAGCACAGAGAGGAAAAGTGGTACTATCCAAAAGCTATATAAGCATGTACTTAACACTCATTTCAATGAAATGGTACTTTCATTTTGTGTCACTCAAGATTGTGTTTATGAGTCCAAGCTAATCTATCTTGGAACCTAATTCACTTGAGTTACAATCCCTCACTCTGAAAATGTATCGTGTCCTTAACTTGCGTCCACCATAGCCCACTAGCTCTAGATCCATGTTTCTCAACAAAAGTAGTGGTCTTTATCGAGCCCAATCCCCAAATTTGGATTGAAAAACATAGTTATTGGATGGATCCCAAGGCATCTTAGTCTTTAATCCTTATGATCATTGTTTGTACTAGCTAAGCACAACATCAAGATTCCCAATCTATCAAGCATGAGCTATTAGTGAGAGCTTGGGCAAAGGTCTAGAGCTTTGAAAACGATTCTCTTCTAGACTAAGTTGCTTGCCATGCAATCCTTCAGGCATGCAAGTTGCAACTTATACCTTCAAAGTGATGAAAACAAACCTATTATTGCGAGGACGGGAAGCTCGCAATGCTTGAAACCTTATATGTTGTTCATGATTTCATCTCATAGCATCTAAATGCAATTAACTTCTCTTGATACATGCATTTGGGGAATTCAATCCTTCGAAGACCTGCGATGTAATTTATCATTTTCAATGTCCTATTCTCGTGCAGCGTAATACAGATCTAATGCATCTCATGAGAGAATCAAAGTAAGCATCTATTAATTTGAAAATACATTACTTACGACCGGTATCACAATTGGATTGGTGGTGATACCCTTGCCTGAGGCTTCATTGCTCATTGAGGGATGGCCATCTACGCGTGACACTTTCCACTTGGGGGCCATCCTTGGTCTTATCCTTTGTTAGACACAACAACTCGCACTAGAGACTTCAATAGCCACTTGCTCAAGAAGAGGGGAAATCGGCTTGCGGGTTAAGGGATGAGCTCAGGGAAAAGAAAAGAGGAAATGAGTGTGACCACCCTCTAAGGAGGGGAAGAGAAGGGGATCCTTCAGAGAGTCTCTCTCTCTCTCCCCCTCTCTCTCTCCCTCTTCTTCTTCTTCTTCTTCCCTTGTGTCTCTCTCTCCTTCTCTCTTTCTTTCCCTCTGTCTCTCTCTCTCTCTCACCCTCTCTCTTCCTTTTTCTCTCTGTTACACACACACACACACTCTCTCTCTCTCTCTCTCTCTCTCTCTCTCTCTCTCTCTCTCTCTCTCTCTCTCTCTCTCTCTCTCTCTCTCTCTCTCTCTACCATATCGTCCTCCTTTTTCTCCATTACCATGGGAGGGGGGTGTGAAGGGCGTGGTATGGACTGGCCCTCTCTCTCCCTCTCTTCTCCATGCTTTCTTCATGGCAGCCATGCCAGCGGCCACCTGGTGATCTTGGAGAGATGGTCGATGCCTTCAAGGCTCCGTCATCTTCCAGTTCTTTCCCTTCTTCGTTGTTGTCATTCCCTTCTTCCTCGGTATCATCACATCATCTCGCTCCTCTTTTCCTTCGACGTCATCCTCTTCCTTTCCCCCCCCCCCCCCGCCACTTGTCGGTGACTATAGGGGGGGATTAAATTTTTTTTCGATTATCTTTTAAATTTGGGGGGGGGGGGGGGTTTATGGGCCGCGGCGGGGAATATTACAAATAGAGCAACATCAAATCCCTACACTAGTTGGTTCTCAACATCCTCTTGAAACATTTCCCTCTTCTCTTCAACTTCTTTATCTTTACTTGCAATATTCTCTATCTTCTTCTCTTGTATTGTATCTAAAGAAGAACTGTCCATATACTGAAGATATATAAGAAATCCAATATCCTTGTGGACAAGAAGACATTGATGTTGATTCTAATGAAAAGGGCAATCTCCCTCCCACTTCTTGAATTCCTCATCATCAATGAGGCTAAACCTTGTTTGCAAAGTTGTTTGAGCTGCATTGGTAGCTTCCACCACATCATTGTAATGGAAAAAACCCTCAATCTCTAGGCTATGCGCATGTTATCATAACACTCCCTATAATCCTTCAATTTGTCTTTAAGATCTTTCAAGAGCTCTTGCAAATCAAAGGGTGTTAAAATATTGAGGATGCATGCTAAGAAGGATCACTAATAATAAAATAAATAAACATAATGAGGCATAAGCATTGATAAAGAAGAACAACTAATATTATCCAAAGCATAATGCAAGTACAACTGATGAGAATGACTGACTGAATGAGTGTGGGGATGAGTGCCTTTTATAGGCTTACAGTAGGTGGTATTGGTAGGTGGAGAAAGGTGGAAAGTGACCATGGTATTCACCAACCGTGGTTTTAATAAACCATGCATACATGAGATAGTCTAAGGCTTTATTTGCAATGTGTTTCTTTGCCTTGTTTGTTCCTTACACAGAGGCTATGGTGGATGTGATTGCACATTTCTCAACACCCCTCCTTAATCACAACCAAGAAAGACACTGAGTATACATAGGCTGTCATGAGTAGAACCTTGCTAAGTGTAGACATGGAAAAAAAACCAACCATACAAAGCTAGAGGCTGTTACAAGGCCTCACTAAGTGTGTAGAGGCTGTAGTGTGCAGAGGTTACATGAGGAGTATAGGAGCTTATGGTCAGAACAGTAGGCAAGTTCACATTTTAAACTTAAAAAAGTCTATCAAAAAATGAGCTACAAAAGAGGGACTGGTGAGTCCTATCATTTTGTTCTTGGGTATCTTCTTATTCTTCTTCTTCTTCTTCATTGTTGTCTTCATCTTCTTTGACTGTAGTAAGATATGCTCTTTGAGACCTTTTCTTAGCATATCAAAACTTCTCAATATGCCTATTTTTCTTACGAAAATCACAGACTATACTCTTCTTCCCTTTCACATAGAGGAGTTGTTGGTCTCCTCTTGGGATGCTTGTTTCTCCCTTGCTCTTGATCTTCTTTTTCTCTTCTAGGAGAGAGGCTTTGATCTTGACACATTATTAAACTCGGGTGGAAGACTCTTGAGAAGCACTCCAATGCAAATATCTTCATCCATCTTCAAGTTGATTCTTGCAAGTTGTGTCAACAAGCTTTTCATATAATTCAAATGAGTTGCAAGTGAAGTACTACTTTTCATGTCAAGCCTAAAAAATTCAATCAGTATGCCATATTTGGAGGATTTTAAATGAGCTCCAAATAGGGTTTCTAATCTACCCCATGTCACGTGAGAGGTTTCACAATCATCAACATGATGAATGTAGCTGTCATCAAGTTCGAGCTTGATAATAGCTTGAGACTTATCATCATTTTTATCCCATATGACTAAAAGTGCAGCTTCCCTTGGTTTCTTCTCTTGACCACTTGTGATTGACCACAACCCTTTCTTCATCAGGATCAGTTTGATCCTAGTTTGCCATGTATGGAATTTGACACCATTGAATCGAGTTGTTGGTGAGTCCGTGCCCATGTTGAGGTTGCATGAACAGCAGCAAATCAGCTCCAAAAATTTTAGATTTCAGCAGTAGAAGAGTTGATTACAAGTGCCAAGAAGCACTAGGTGATTAGTATCAAGAGATACTAGGTGACTAGGTGACCAGTATGCCCTTTGAACTTGGGATCTTCAAGGTCTTGCAAGTATGTGGTTCGAGTCTTCCCCTCCTTGATTTGATGCTGGAGTAGCAAAAGAATCATATTTGATCAGAGGCAACGCTAATTTTGTTAGATGACATAAGTGCTAAAAACACTAGATGAGTGTTAATGGACACCGTTCTTGTATCTTCTTGGATTGAACTTGAATCTTCCAAAATGTCCCCTTCTTGCTAGTTTGATGCTTCAAATGTTACTGGAAACTAAGCAATAACTCTAACCCAAGTGGCAAAAAACTCCAATTGACTGAAAAAAATGAGAAAATGAAGGGAAATAGAAGCTTGATGTTGAAGGAGCTATGGCTTCTCAGTTAGGGTTTCAACAGCCGTTTGTTTTTGTTGCTGATTGTGACACATAGACTCGATCATTTTCAAAACTTTTTATATGGATAGAGAGCCTATCTCATGGGATTTGAAAACCAAATGGTGGTTGTCAACATTGCGGCATGCACAGGTAGATTAAGCAGTATGAACAAACACAGTGCAGATCTGGGCAGTGACTGAGAAATGGCACAATGTTGGAGCATAGAGTCAACAACGTTGGGCTTTGAAGTGACACGGAGGAGCGCCTAGAGTTAAGAAAGGTTTGCCCAGAAGAAAGCACGACTTGAAATGGCCTAGGAAGAGAGAATCATGTCCTCTAATGAAGGTGGATAGCTATGGAGGTAGGTGAGAGATTCATGGGAAAGTGGAGGGAGCCAAAATTTCAAACTAAAGTGACCCAATCAGTGGCCTAATGAATCATTACCATGAAACCCGCTTTGATACCATGTTAAAATATAGAGGATGCATGCTAAGGAGGATCACTAATGAGCAAATAAACAATCATAATGAGGCATAAGCATTGACAAAGAAGAACAACTGATATTATCCAAGCATAATGCTGAATGAGTGTGGGGATGAGTGCCTTTTATAGGCCTGCATTAGGTGGTATTGGTAGGTGGAGAAAGGTGAAAAGTGACCATGGTATTCATCAATTGTGGTTTTAATAAACCATGCATACATGACCTAGTCCGAGGCATTATTTGCAATGTGTTTCTTTGCCTTGTTTGTTCCTTATACAGAGGCTATGGTGGATGTGATTGAACATTTCTCAACAAAGGAAACATTGAGCATATCTCTAATGTATATAGATCTGGATGAATTTCAAGTTGCATGGAGGAAATCAAAGAGCTTCTCATCACACACATCCTTCAGATCCTCTTTCTCCATTCTCTCTAGAGAAATCTTCCTTTTAGTCATCCTGCTTACTCATAGAACCAAATTTTGAAACAACAAGACAAGTTTAGGAATATAAAGAACCAATCCACAATTTAGATTTGTATAAGACACAATTGCCTTCAAAATGACTTATGAAAAGTGAGTTTTGAGTATTCAAGTAGCAAATCGTGGCATCATCTTTTGCGTTTCATTGGGCATGCACGATTTATGACTTGATGACTTATGAAATGTGATTATGGAGGTTAGAGGAGCTTTTTGGAGCCTTATCGTGCTTCATTGGACAAAATTTACCATTTAGGTTACCTTAGAAATGTATTACTTTGTGAGGATGAACTGGTTTGGTCAAGAGCACACGTATTCTTGGCTTACTATGTGTAAGGTCTATGATTGTGGGAGAGAGAAGAAAAATTCATAGAAGGAAAGTTTGTGTAAAATCCAGCCTGACTTGGCTTCATTATGTGTATTTATTTATAAACGGTCACCTTGGAACTTACTCAAAAGGTACCAATGTACTAATTAAAGAGGCTATATTTAAACTAGAAAAAGAAAGCTTAAAAATCTTTCCTTTCACTCGAAAGACAATGTCATAAAACTGTCATAATGTTCGAAATAGTTAGTGATATGTGGCACAAGTTTCGAGGTGACAATAGTATACGTGCCACACATGCAAAGTAAATTGCTCATCATACTTTGAGGAAAGGTCCTTTTAAAAAGAAATTTCGAACCACAAAGTGAAATTTCAAACCACTAAGCTCCTTTCTTGCTTTGATTTACCAGCGTGAGATAGCTTCATGACAAACAAGGTCCCAACACACAAGGTAAGACTTCATCACAAACAAGGTCCTATAATGTGCACAATATTTTCTATAGTCTTGGGCTAAAAAGAAGACATTTTCTCTATAGTGATGTAATTTTCTCTATAGTGGTGTAATTTTCTTTGAGAGATTCTAGCTAGCTTTATATCGTTTTTTGTTTATGAGTTTTTATCCCAAATACAACTAAAATTTATTTTTGAACATATGAAACACAAAGACTACGGCTCTCTCTCATGCACAGGTCTTCATTTTGCATTCATATGTCATGGTATGCAAGGTGTTGTCATGCACTTTGAAGAAAATACTAGTGTCATATACTTTAAATCAAATACTCTATATTACATTCTAATGCTTTTTGCCAAGGTTTGTTATATACATGGTAGCCACTTCCATTGCATAGACAATGTAAAGATATATAGCAACTATGACATACATTAAGCTAACAACTGTGGATGCATAAGATTCTTGGCTATGTTAACCTTTTGCTTGTTTGTGTCCTAATTTTGAGTTTTTTTTTTGTTTTTTTTGGAGATTTTAGATGGCTAGAACTAAGGCTATTGCAAGAAAGCAGAAAGTTGATCCTAGAGGCCTTGCTTCAAAGATCCATTAGCCCTCAAGATTTCTAAACTTGCAAGGAAATCAAGGCCAAGGAGAAAGTTTTTACAGCATGTTAGATACCTGAAGGAAATTAGAAGTGCAATGAAGGCTTTGGAGAATGCAATTCCAAAACTGCCCTTTTAAAGGCTTATTAAAGAAATTTGTGACAAGCATAGTCTTAATAGTTCTAGATGGAGAAGGATAGCTCTCAATTGCATCTAAGAGGCTATAGGAGATTTTTCGATTGAGTTTTTTCAAGATTTCTATATCTATGCTACTCATGCACATAGGCTTACACTTATGGACAAAGACATGATAATTCTTAGGAGGTTGAGATACATGTTTTCAAAGGTCCTTGAGCCAGTCTCCCTTATTGATGAGAAGACTTTCAATATTTTAAATGTGCCTCCATATAGAAAAAAGAAAGGTGATCCAGGTCCTAAGGTCGAAGATGTCACCCATGAAAAAGAAACAAGACTACACAAGAAAGAGAAAAAGGCCACAAAAGAGCAAGCAAATAAATGGAGAGAGTATAGAAGAAAGAAGGCAGAACAAAAGGAAGTAGAGCAGCTACCATCTTTTGAAAAAGAGCTATCTACCCTTCTTGAAAGGGCTGATCTTGAGGGCTTCAATGTCTGTTGCTTTTTACTTGGTGATATTAACAGAAGATATGACATGATATTTTTTGACTTTGATTGTGTTTAGATTCTCAAGAATAAAATAAGAGAAGTAAATGACTCTATTCTTCTTGCTGGGATGAGGTATAATATGCCCAAATTTATTGTTACTTACTATATTTTTCTAGTAGTAGACTTTCATGTTTATGTTCACTATTGCTAGGTGTATAATGCATGAGCTCCCCTTCAATATACAACAAAAAATTAAGGTTCTTGGTCCATCTATCTCATACTGTATGTAGAGTGAGCTTGATGTAAGTGCATTTGATCATTGGCTCAATCCAATTGACTTTGAAACTTTAGAGCTCATTCTAAATCCATATAATGAAAAGTAAGTTGATATTCTGTTAGATTTTATGAGATTTTGTTTTGCTAAATTATTGAAGTATGATATTTTCAATTCTCATTGGAGCCTAATTGGAATAGATTGTGTGGAAAAGTAATGTTTCCTCACTAATTCTTTGAAAGGAAGCCATGTAAATACTAAGTTGTAAGTTATATAATCCAAGGTCTCCTTATTATTTTGATCTTTTTTTGGAAGAACTCTAAATATTTTAAATTTTTTATATAATTACTCTAATTTTTATTATCTTTTTTGTATAGAGCTATAAAAAGATTGATTGAAGTACTAAAGAAAAAGCCTCCCATGTCTTTTGATTTACTTGCAACAATGCAATATACACAAGTTGTGGTAAGGTCTTAATTAATATGGTTGGATCATAATAAGAAAATTTATTCTATAAACTATCACAAACAAGTTTCATAGTTTTACTTTATACTGTTGGTTGTAGTTATGGCTTGAGAGTCATTGCAAATGCCAAAAAATTAGTTAAGTTTATTTATATTAATGATGGTAAACTTGTAAAGGTAATGTGAAAGATACTAAACTTTAAGATAGAGGTTCATTGCAAAATAGTCCATTGATGTTAATAATATAGTCCATTGTAAAAAATAACAATGAACTAAACATCTTTTCTTACAAATGTGTGACAATTTTCATTGGATTGCTATACAAGTGAGCATGATTGGTATGTAAGAGCAAAAGGTCATGAAGTACATAATGGACAATTGTATGAAACTAAGAACAGACACTAGTTGGGGCTTGAACAATGAAGGAGAGGAGATGCATGTAACTACAGTAGGTGAAGTTATGCCTTCAACACTTAAGGCAACCAAAGCATCAAAGAAAGGAAAAAGGACTCCTAGAAAGGATGTCTATTCTCCTAAGAAAAGTCCTAAAAAAAAGAAGCATCTTTGCCTCATTTGTTGTAAGCCCTTGTGTGTATAAGTCATAGAGATGGTTGATAAAAAATTACCACAAAATTTGAACATGTATTTTATATTGGTAGTAAACAGATATTTTCTTCAATATATTTGCATTGTATATTGTTCTCTCTCCTCATTGATATATGTAAAAAATATGTTACAAATGTTTATTAATCAGCAAGAGAAATCACGAATACACCTAAGTGGATATAATATGATATAAAAATTTACTTGTTTGTTATTAAGTTGGAACACAACTGAGCATGGTAGTTCAATATCTTCATTTTGTAAATTCATCCATAGTTGATATAGCATACATGATAATTTAACCTTTGGGATTGCAATAGTGTCCTCATTGAATCAAACATCAAGATCCACTATAGGATCTTTGCTAAAATTATCAAGATTTTGGTCTAAAGCAATGAGACTACCATCAACATAATATCATCTACTATAATAATAGCTAAGTATAAAATTTTGAGTAGCAACAATATACTTACAAGCTATAGAGTCTTGATCTATCTTAAATATAATTTTTCCTTTTGTCCTAGTGTCCCATCCTTCATCAACAAATTGTATGACATGATCATATGTTAGTCTCTTCACTAAAAGTATGGCCTTTGATCTTTTTATCTTTGCATTAGAAAAGAAATCAACAAATATATTAATAGGCATAAACAATGTAACTTTGCTTAGCCTACTTGAGATATTACGTTTTAATGCTCTTTGTATCTCAAAAAATATTTTACATCTATAGCCCTAATTAGTAGCTAGACTTGGCAAATGCCACTCAAAGCTTGAAAAATCTAGTAAAGGAAGGGGGGATATTGATCCCCATTGGCTACGCTGCATGGGGACAATATAAGAATGGTCATAAAAGAATATTCCGTTATTTGCAAGCTCTGTCTTCTTTCTACCTTTGTATATTTCTTCTCCAATTGAACCATGCATAACATTAATAACATCAACAATAGACTAGAATGATTGCCATTCCTCAAGATTAGAGGGGTAGACATATACAATACAAACAAATGTTATGATGGAAAACCTTAAATCAAGTTCAAGAAAAGAAAAACTTTAAGAATCAAATTCTTACGATTCGGTCTATGGATTTGAAGATTTGAAGTTCCAAGTTTCAAATATAGCTCTCTATGCATAAACACATGTTGCACTTGTATCTCTTTTTATGCTATTCTTACTTGCTCCAAGCTTGAAATATTTAATTCTACCCTTCCAAGTAGAGATGAATGAGCTCTCATATCTTTGTTTTTTTAAATGTTTTGCCAGTTGTTGCATGGTGATCAAACTACCTTTGCTAATGATAGTAGGAATCCATATTCCATCTATTTGGAATGAGTTAAACATTGATATGGATGTGATTTGGGAGCTCCAATGCCTTGTTGAAGGTCGAATTTCTATATCCATAGTAGGCATAGAGAGAGAGAGAGAGAGAGAGAGAGAGAGAGAGAGAGAGAGGACTAGGCTACCACAAAGGAGGGAAAAACATGAGAGGGATACAAGAAAGGAGGGAAAAAATGATTGTCGAGCTTTTTACTAATTTGAATTTAGATTAACCAGTCATTATCATTAATCTAGACATATCATTAAATAAAAGTGGTCGACTCTGTATGCCATGAATATAAAGAATGTCATAATGACGAATATAAAAGGCTAACAATAGATATTGACAATACAAATTTGTAACATTATTATGTATATATCTTTTTGTAAAATAAATTTTTACATTTTAAAAAATAGAAGTTCCGTTAATGGAGGCCTTGCTCCTATTGGTCTAGATCACTCTCTCTCTATCTCCTAAAAGGTATTTTCGAGACCTCAAAACTCCCCTAAAGTCTTAAGGCATTTGGGATAGTAATCCAAAAGTGTTGTTTGAAGTATTGTCTTCAATCCACCCACTTGGGGTGATCCCTAAATAGATTATTTGAGGTGATAGATCCTCATATTCCAATAACTCAAGACAATCTTATGATGGTCATGAAGAGATACACTCTTCTTCCTACTTAATGTTATGTTGTGATAGTGCTCCACACAAGATGTCTCATTATTCTATGCTCGGGGTAGCCTCTCAAGATAACCTCCACTTGAGGTAATTTCCAATTGTACTCGAGGTAATATCCTGTCTTGATCACTCAAGGTGATCATCATCAATAATTTATTAAGGTGATCTCTAGCAATTGCACCACTCATTAGGAAAAAAATAAACTTAAAAATTGGCCTTTTAGCCCCTCCTCTCTCTCCTCCTTTAAACAAGTAAAAGAGGAAAGAAGAATAGTAAAATAATCCTCTTCTCTCTCCACTTTTGCAATCTTGTTTTGGCTTTTTAATATTATCTATAAAGGATTTTCTCAAATTCATTCTCTCTCCTCATTCAAGAATTCTTTTTCAACCAAATTTTATATTAAAAAAGAAGTTAATTACAGGAGTCTAATGCTTGATTTTCAATTCAAAATGATTAGTAGATACAAAGTAATTGATATTTCAATTAAAAAGAAGAAAAATAAAAATTTAAAAGTTCTTTTAAAGATAATTTGGGGGTTTTTAATATTCTAGATTTTGGCTAAAAAATAAGCATGTTGGTTAATTTTTAATTTTTTGAAGATATTTTTAGAGGTAAATTTGAATTTGGTAAAATACGAGAACTCTTGGATACCCCTACTCTCAAAGTTATTTTTTTCCATTTCCTTACTCTCTCATGGCTCTATCATGACCTCTTCTCTCTGATTATACAACCTTTATTAACATAGAGAACTACTTATACATCTCTTTCTCACAATCACTTATCCATAACCATAATATGTAATCTATCTATGTGTGTTTATCTATCCTCCCTCATGCAATAAGCTACCTCCTTCCCCTTGATACCTTTGTGTTCCTCTCTCTGCATCTCTACTCTATCTTTTGAGACAACCAAGCTTGGCTCTCCATTTTTATTAATATATATGTGCATCCCTCCAACCTATCTCATATAGACAATAAACCAGCTATTTCCATTAACATCTTTATATATCTATCTCAGTGTCTTTACATGTGCCTATCTAGTTTATCATTGTAAACTCAATAGCCCTATTCCTATTCAATATATAAGTGTGTCATTTGGCTTCTCTCCAACCCAAATCTCTAGGATCTGATAATAAACCTTATATTCTCATTAGCATCTCTATGCAATCAATTCATATACTTGCAATTGGGGCACAAGTAATAAGTAAAATGAATACAAAAAAGAAGGAGCTACATATTGCAACATACCAGTGACAACCCTTAGATTCTATAGACTTACAACTAGATGGGATTGAAGCATGTGGACTTGTGGGATGATGGGGGAATCTACCCAATTGATCCCTGAGCAAATAAACCTTCAATTTTCTCTGAAATTAAAAAGTTCCTAAAGTATGTGTGCAAGGGTAATAATGGGTTGCCTGATTACACTAAGTGGCTCAATGATTAGGCATTCAAAGTGTTTACAGCCTGAAATGAAACCATAAAAATTTTTCATGATATGATCGCTACATATCAACTTCATATACAATAGCTCATACGATAAGTGGCACAATTGAATGAGACTGTAGTCAACAAAATAATCAGATTATTTGTGCACAATCCATTTGTGACATGACTGATATTAGTACAACTTACTCAAAAATATACAAGGGTATAAGATGGGTTTGGTCAAGTGTTTAAGAGAAATAGAATCATGGCTCTTCCTAGACCTTTAAAGTTAATAAAGACTTGACGATAACTTAATGCAAAGGTTTTGGAGCTCATAAGAGATCCCATGTATGCTCAAGACATGGAAACACTTACGGTTGGGACCAAAAATGCATATAAGGTAAAGTTCATCGAGCTCAATAATTATTATCTAGATCTATACAAGGTGCAAAAATGACAATGGTAATGTACTATAATATGTCTATTGAGGGATGTAATGGTAAACTGCAGTTTGTTATAAAATTAGATAAAAGTAAGGTTATCAAAGGAGCAAAGCTTGAAAGAGTTAGTGTAAATTTAATGAACAGAGCTTTACAATTCGACAAAAAACCCATGTAACTTTAGTGTTCAATCAAAAAGTGCCATGTGTGATGGCTTGTTGTATTTGAGGTTCCTAAGGAAACATTTAAGGTGCTACAACTATTCTTTACACACATAAGTATTCCAAACATCATTTATTGTCAGGAATGTGACAAGACACTCTCAATTAAAGGGTATGGTCACCACTTGGTAAAATGGTATCTTGCAAGAAAACTTTAAAATGCACGTGTGAAATCTCCAATGGTGCAAATACAAAGTATCTATCCCTATATTTCTTGATAGAGAGGGAGCAAGGAAAGGGCAGGAAGAAAAACTGACAAAGGATGACAAGTGTTACACCGAGCACAGTAAAGAAGATCCCACTTGAAAGCCCATCTTCAATATTTCATTGGATCGTGTTCATATTTGTTCATTCCATACATTTATTAGAATCATGGAGAAAATTAGACAGAGTGTATTTGCTTTGCTTATAGGATGCAATAGGAAAAAGAAGCCATTGCAATGTGTAGGAATATGGAGCAAGTGCTATCAGAAAAATTGGGCTACATAAGTATCAAGTAACAATTATAAAAGATGAGAAGAGAACAAAAAAAATGGTAACTTGCTAAAAAAGCCTTACTTTAGAGGAGCGAAGGCTAGGAAGTTTCATTTAGTACCTACCATTAGTAAGGAAGAAAATGTCACAGTTCATAGATTGCAAGATTATGACGGGTGGAAAAAGTTACATTATGCGGTTCCTAATTGAAGTAATGGAGATAAAACAAGGTTGGCCAAAGCTAAGGTTTGGATTAGTTTTAATATATTGGGTCCCTTGCTTTGAAAGATGGTGTTTGACAATGGAGATAAGTAAGAGTTTATTGATGTTGTGCATAGGTTCTAGAAAAACATGGCAGAAGCATGGGGCAAAAGTTCTATCACATATTACATGGTATGTATCGAGTCAATAATTTAAAAGTATATGAATTGTATACATTATTAAGCATATTCTTACTCATGTGTGATATGTCCCTTTATAGTATATCCTTGAGGTGCATGGATCATACTTTGCAAAAAAGAAAAGCATTAGAGTTTGGTCCATGCAAGGAATGAATAATTCATATTGGATAGCGTGTGGTGCATACTAAAGAAAAATCGATCATAGTGGAGGGGTGAATGACAACAATCCAATAATCCAATTGCTATCTTGGTGGTACAGGATAATAGTAGCGGATGAAGCTCAACTCTCACAAAAGAGAGTAAATCAAAAGTGCTAATGAGTTGGTTGTAGACGTGATTGAATCACTTCTCTTGTCACTAAAAGATGTAATACTTCCACGCAATTAAAAATTAGTTGGATAGTTCAAAAGTTAGTTAGTCAATTAATAAGTTAGTAAGGTTACTAACTAAAGACTAACTAAAGTAAAAACTAACTAAAATTAATAACTAACCATTTCTATTTAATTAAAAAATTAAAAAAGTGAGAGTCATAATTTGATATTTTTCCTAGATTGACAAAGACTGTAGCCACTCTTCACGGAAGTTACAACGTGAACGAGAGTTATGAGCCATATTAATCACTAGTGTTAATGTGTATAGTATGGTTGGTCCAAAAATATTAGATTTTTGGGCAAAACTAGCATATTTTAGATATTACTTATTGTAAATATCATATAAAGCTATGGATATTTCTAGAACAGGATGCCATGAAAAAAAATAAGTGGTTTTCTTCAGCTTTTTTTGGAGATTTAATACAAAAAAAGAAGGATTAGTGAAATCGCATGTGTGCCGCGATCGTCATTTTCAGTAGTAAACAACACTTCGAATAGGGAGAAGAAGAAGGAGTGATTTGGAAGAGTTCTAAACAAGTGTCTTAAGGTTTTACCCCCTTTCGGAGCCAATGGAACCATCAGATTTATAATTTGAGCATCAGATCACTGATTTTTCCAAGATCCCCTCCACAAAGAGCTCTTCTTCTTAGCCACAACCCTTATTCTCTAATTCACTATAAATAAGAGGCATGGGAGCAGTTTAGAGAAGCACAAGGAGATCCCAAGAGATTGTGAGAGAGAGGGAGCTAGAAGGAAATCCCTCCAAGAGAGAGAGAGAGAGAGAGAGAGAGAGAGAGAGAGAGGAGTTACGGCTACGAGGGACAGAGTTAGCTCAATTCCCCCCTATCTCGGTCTTTGACTAAGCCATCCTCTCTTACGCTCTCCAATCTCAAATTCATTCCTCCTTCTTTATCTCTCGAATCCACTTGCGAATGATGGCCTCCAAGTGAAAGATATCTCCAAATGCTAAAACTTCCACCACAACCAACGAGACCGTGAACCAAGGGACCGCAACTACGGGAAACACATCTCTTATGAATCAGGTGCATCCCATTGTATTAGGGAAAAGAAATTGGGAGAAAAGAATTTTTACATTAATCATCGCAACTTAATTGAGCATGTTTCAAGATAATGAGCATACTAGGAAAATTTTGTTCATCACATTCATCTCAGGTGATCGATTAAAATTGCACTTAGAAGACGTTAAATTGCACATAAATTGTATGAAAATTTAATGCTAATATATATATGAAAATATTCAAGAATACACATTAAATTACAATTAAGCCAGATAGATTTTATGCATCTGCATCCATTTGTTTGGTTGAAATAATAGGAAATCCTATTACATCTCACAAAACATAGATTGAACTTGTGATAGAATGCGTAAGCTTCCTAGGAAGGTCAAATAATTTCAAACCCTAAAGTGTTAGAAGCTGAAAGGATTCCTCTCAAGGCCCATCTTGCTTGAAGCTGAAAGGAATTCAAAGTCCTTAAGTAACTATATGAATTACATGACAAACCCTAGTTCAAGGGAGTACGTAGGGTTTCGTTGTAGGGAATCCAATGTCCCAAATTGCAATCAACATTGCAAGGACACTCCTTCATTCAAAAGAATGAGGAAATTAAATTAGGTTATCTTTGGAAATCTTGAATGATAACAAGAATAAATCCAAGACTAGATGCTATCGCATCAAATCGAAATTTCCTTTGGCAGAGAGAACAAAGAATTGTCTAGTCATATTGTGTACTTATGCTTGTGTTTGTACTTAAGAACACTTGTTTGGAAAAGGAGTCATCTAACAAAGGAATTGATAAGAAGAAAATCTTTCAAATTGGATTCAGGTTGAAACACCTGGGAAAGGCGTGTTGAGCACCCCCAGCTAGCTGCCAATCATATCCAAGGGGGTTTTTGATAGCCATGACTAGAATGTGTAGTACCGAACCCGTCGTGACAGGTCTCTTTGTAGAAATGTCTGTTCATAGGAGGATGCTCGGGTGCCAGGGGGGACTCTGGGTATAAATCCCCTACCTTCGGGTCCTACTCAGATGGTCTATGTGACTTGAGAAGGAATCTCAAGGCCTTGTTACTAGTGTAAGGGCGAAAACTTGGAGGAAAATAAGACGCATCCTTACAGATTGCGAGAATCATCCTATGGACGGGATTTGTATCTCAGTTGAAATTTTAGTATAAAGTCTATTTTCAAAGAATTTTTATAATCTGTTTTTGTGTTAGTGCATAAAATTACGTAAATGAACATGTGACTAACGGGTTAATTAAGGAAGCTGCTTGTATGTGTTACCACTAATGTGCCCTAGGTAAGTAGCAAACTAAAGCTATCAAGGGAAGCGAGTGGGAAAAGCCCTCGACGGGGGTCCGTCCTATGGTAGGGTGGTCCCAGAGAATTGGGAGGCTTCTCAACATTCAAATCCCGATGAGGTATTGACCTTAGATAATATAGGGTAGAACCCTGGCTCATATCATTTTTGGGACCGGAATGGGACTTTACCCTACGGATAGAGAGGTCAAGCGATGCATCCCTCTTGTTTTCCATTCTCTTTGAACCAAGTGAGATATGAGTCGGCCTCGATTTAGATGCTCTACGCAAACTAAATCTCTGATGCTAGAAGGCTTTAGAATGACTTGATCATTAGAAACCCAGGAGGATTTAAGTCGATCCTAACAGGGTTGGCCGATACGCTTTGTTGCAGAGTAGACTTGGGATTCGCTATCTGACAAACCTTGTGATATTTTGTAGGAGTGCCATGCAGCATCTTTTATATCAGACTCCTGATGGACTACTAAAATGTGTCATGACCTATGCACGTTACAGTTGGTATCAGAGCAAACCAACATACATCATAAGCAAGATTGTGGGAGCTTTCACTCAACCGCCAAGACCCACGGACCGCTTATTGTTTCAAGCATTCCAAGTGAGCTCTAATGGCTATCTCTCACCTAGCCGACGCGCCGTCGATCCTACGAGTGTAGTGAGCTTACCTTAGTGCTGATATGAGTTGCCTCCTCTCTCACACACGCCAGTAGCTCCACGATCCTAGATGCTAGCTCAAGCATCCTCAAGCCTTCTCCACCTCCAAGCTCCATCCTCCATAGTCATGCACGCAAGAAGAGAGAAGGCAAGAGAAGAAGAGAAGAGGAGATGGTGAAGAGCTTCACCCTCTTGATCCCTCATTCTCACACACTCACTCCTTCACACTCTCACACTCCCTCTCTCAAGAGCACACTCAAGCAAGAAGGTGAGAAGGAGAGAAGAAGAAGAAGAATCTTTTTGCCACACACCAAAGAATGATCTCTTATTCACTTTTTGAACTTTATATATACAAACCCTAAAATCCCATGGGCACCCATCCCTTTTTTACATGACCGGCCATTGTGACAAGGTCCTTTTTCCAATTCTCTCTTCTAGCTTTGTGCCTCTAGCCTACACCCATCTAATATTTTACAATTGGCACAAGAGGGAGCCTGGAGCTCTTTGACAAGAGTTTTCCAAGTTTTTTGAGGCGCTTTTTCATTTAAGGTTGTGATTTTTGCCCCGGTTCATCTTTAGAGGCCGCCTGCTTGTCTTTGCTCTTTTTCCATCTTTCTTTTGCTTTTTCCTCCATTTTTCCGCCATCTCGACTTGTGGTTAACATTACCCCCCTCCTAGACGGGTGCTAGTCCCATGGCACATCGGCGTTGGTGTAAGGGTGAGGGCCACATGTAGACTCAGGTGCTTATGGAAGCTCAAGAATGATGTTCGTCGGAGCAGCTCACTGGATGTCATGGGTGGATGAGGGCCTCCGAAGTTGGTGGTTTGGCGCTTTTGGTGTGCCTGAAGAAGAAGATGCGGTGCTCTACCTAAGGGGAGTGCTTTCCTTAGCGTGTTGGTGCAGTGTGCTCGTGCTAGTGGAATGGGAAGGTGGGTCTAACCGCAGGCGAGCCCAGGCGATGTCCCACACTTGAGGACCCCATTTGTGCCGCGGGGGTGTGGTGCCAGTGGCTTAGGGTGGCAGGTCTAACCATAGATGAGTGTTACCTCCCTAGGTGTGTCCTGCCCTTGATGTGCCCTAAGCGTGATGTGGGGGAGCAAAAAGGACTAGGGGTTTAGGAGCAGAGCCAGCCCACCGAAGCCACCGGACACTCCTAACTTAAGGACCCCTAGGTGCAATGATCATGCTTTTCTTTGCTGCAATTCTTTTCTTTTCTCTTTTTTTTTTGTTTTTTTGTTTTTGGATACATTGAGGGGTAGTATTACATCAAGAGTATGATAGCCAAGTCTAATTCTCATCATCGGAATGGGGGGGGAGGGAGGATGGATGGATTTGCGTAAAAATTGGTGCCTTTGCATGTACCCTTTTAGGTTCATGTGGACGTGGAGAGAGGTGGTGGATAGAAAGGGATGATTACATTTAGTTAATTGGCTGTCGCTCATATCCTCTAGGAGAGCTAGGCAAAAGGAAGGTAGTAGGTTAGCTCTCATCATTAAGCGGGTCATAGCACATCTATCAATAGCATTAGGATCAAAAAAGAGGGGAGGCAAGCCGTTTTCTTGCGGTGCTGGATCTTGCTTAAGTAGGAGCTTAAGGAGCCTAAGGTAATTACACGTGGTTATGAAGGCGGGATCTAGACAGGATGAGAATTCAACGAGGAATCGCGTCATGGAGGCTATTAGGCTTCCTAAATCAAAAAGTAGAGCGTCCTCGAAGGAGGTGGCGTTGGAATTGTAGATAACGGGGAAGTCATGCCTCCCATGGAGGGTGGCGACAAAATCCATGCCTACCCTACGAGGATACGCCATGAATGTGGGGTCATTCCGCTCGTAGGGTAGGGTGTTACAAAATGCCATCCAGGCGAGCATGTTGGTATTGCATATTCGCCTTCTCCAGAGGGGTTGGCAGTCGTAGCCCCTTACTGTGTGTAGCACTTCATACACTTTGTCTTGCCAAAATTCAGCTTCCTTCATGCCCCATAGAGTGGGGGTCCTTGCCCTATCATCCAGCCATTTTTGGCCTAGTCGGCTACCAGGCTGCGATCACCTCCTCCATTACTTTGATCAGTAGGACCCTTCTCAGGCTGTCAGGCATAAGGAAGCTGAAAGAGAAAGGGTCCTTTTCGATTTCCTGCCGTTCCCAGACCACTAGCTCTGCGTGGAATTGCATTGGAAGGTCATCGGGGCATGGTGGGAGGGATGCGGATGGCCGCACGACTGGCTAGTCCTGCAGCCTTTTTCTGGCTTCTTCCACCAACTTTTTCCGTCGCTCCTTGAGGGTAGCTTGTCTGTCCAGGGGCGGGTCGAGTTGTTGCTGATCCTGATTGTGCGGCGAGGGGGGTTGCAGGATTATTTCTTTGTTGGTTGTTCTTATGACGAATTTGATGTCAGTCTCCTCCCCCTGCCGGTCATCTAGCTATGCCCCTTCCTCAAAGCCGAGTGCATCTGCCTCCTGGGGGGTTAGGCCGGCTAGTAGCAGGTACTTTCACTATTCTTCTAAGCCCAGCCTAACCTCCAAAAGTTGGGGTGGCATCTGTAGCCTCACATGCAAGGCTTTCTGCCAAGATTTTTTCTTTCTCCATTGAGGCAATGTGCCGCGCCAATGCCTTCACCCGTTTCTCATTTTGCATGGCCCATTCCTCGGCCCTTTTGCTCATTCCTTCCATGCTCTCCCCCTGCTTTTGTGCTAGGGTTACGAGCTTCTGCTCCTGGGCTCTGAGCTCTTTGCTCATGTTGTCTTGCTCTTTCTTCCCAAGGCATAGTTGATCGATCATGGACTCAATCTCCTTTCGTTGTTTCTCCCTCTCTTGTCTTCTCTCCTCTTCTTTGGCGTTCAGTTCCTCCATCATTTGCTCAATGGTGGCGGTCTTTGACTCCAGTTCCTTATATTGCATCAAGAGGAGCTTGTATTCCCGCTGCATCTGCACAAGTTCTTGATTCTCATCCTCCAGCCTGTTTGTAGCTTTCTTCCCTGTCCTCTTTTGCTTTCAATTCCTACTTGAGTTCAAATATTTGGCATTGCTGCATGGCCATGATGTGGGTTTTCTCCAGTTGGAAGACAGCCACTGACTCTTTTTTGTCACCAACTCAACCACCACCGCCATTCTTTTTTCCTCCTTCGCTCTCTCTAGTTAGGAGAGCAACTCAGCGACATATTCATTGTAACTGGCTGCGTCATTGTTGCATGGGTGGGGGTGGTCGAGGCCTCCATACGCGGACACTTCTGGTCCTGCCTCGATTCTGCATCTACAGCTGGCCTTTTTGGTCCCGTGGTCATGGTTTCCGTGCTCTTCCCTTGGGCCATTTCCTTACTGATGAAGTATTGCATCCAGGCCACCAAGTTGGACACTTCCAAGTTGGTGGGGATGCTAGGGGTGAGCGTAGTGGGTTCAGCGGGGGTGCCATGAGGGTGGGGATAGGATGGAGGGGTATTTTGCCTTTTCCTTCCGGAATTGCGGGGGGCGCGGGTTCTGGTGCTTGCATGCTAGAGCTAGGCCCTTCTTCCCTTGGCTGATTCCAAGCTTCTGGGTCATCCGCCCTGCATTGCTGCTCGATGGACCGGCGTGTAGCCTCGGCCAGGTCCTCCTCCTCCTTTCTTCTTAACTCCTTTTCCTCCTCCGTGACTCTTCTTTTCCTTTCCTCTTCAGCCTTTTTGTATTCTTCCTCTAGTTTCTCTTTTTCCTCCTGCTCTTCTCTTCTTCTCCTTTCAGCCTCTTGCTTTGATGCCTTTTTAGCCTTCCTAACTTGCTCTGTTATTTCTTCTTCTTCCTGCTTCCTCTTCCTTTCTCTCTCCTTGGCCTCCCTGAGGGATTGTTTTTTCGCTTTCCCCAAGTCTTCCTTCTCCTTCCTACGGCCTTCATCCTAATTCTTTTTCTTTTGTGCTGATTTTTTCTTGGTCTCCTTGACCTGCTTTCTGCTTTTCTGTTCTTCCCCTTCTTCCTCGGTCTCCGTCCTATCACTGGATCTCTCCTGGTGTTGATGAGGAGGTGATCTATTAGGTGTTTCCCCCTCCCCCTCTTCCGTTTCCTTCATGGCCTCCTGGATAAGCGCCGTTAAAATGCCCCCGTAGGCAATGAATGAGGCTTTGGAGGAGACCCTCTTTCGTTCTACGGCCTTCGACACTGGGGATTCTCCTCCTACTGGCTTGCTTCCTAAGGCTAGCGCTCGAGCTGCCAGGTCGATGGTCTTGTGCACGTAGCTATTCCAGTCGCCTTCGTGCAAGGTATGGTCCACCACGTTCTCTAGTATCGATACGCTTATCCTATGCATCAATGCATTGTAGCGCTTGGCTGAAAAAGAGCGCATGTATGAGTTTCGCATGTAGCCTGGTCTCTGCATTGGGGATATCCTGGATACTGATGTCGTCATTTGTCAGCACGTCCTCCTTTCTCATCCCCAGTATGGCATATACATCCCTCTTTTGCTTCTTTTCTACCTTTGGTTCCAGTCCCAGTGCCTTCTCTACCAAGGCCGAACCAATACTTGCTTAGCATTCTGTCCTCTTCCCACTGTGACGGTGCCACATTCGCTGTCGGGGTTGTAGGACTAGGGAAATTCCACACAGCTTGTGTGGTTGGGTTCTTGTGCGAAACTTTCCAGGTACTTCTTGAAGTTGCAACTTTCCACGACTATCCTGGTCGCCTCTTCCTTGGCCACTAATTCTTCTAAATTGTGAATAGTTCGGAATTTCAATTGATTGTAGGTGCGGCTCTCCAAGTTGATGTCGTACTGCGTCCTCTCCTCTTTCGTGATGGGAGTCGATGGGCTCGGTCTTGCTACGACATTTTTTGTTCCTGTCATAAACCGTGATTTTCATTAGTGCTTGCGACATAATAATTTGCTGAAAAAGAAAAACTCTATGCTTTTGAATGAATTCATTAAGATCTAATGCAGATTCCCCTTTTTAGACTTTGACTTTTTGCCCTTTACTTCAAGGTTTTCATGCCCTTTTCCTTCCCATCCGTTTTCCACAATGTATGTATATGTTCTTTACTGACTTTGATTTGATTTATTGATTCTGATCTGATTCACCTTACCCCCTCCCCTTCCAGCTTGAGAAGAATCCTTCCTAGGATTTAGGGTTAGAAGGTGAAGGGCTTTCGGCATGGAGGTGTAGGGGTTACTTGTGAAGGAGCCAAGTATAGAAATTGGGATTGTATTCCAAATGGGCTTCGTGGTCCAGGTCAGAGGATTTAATCCCCCTTGGGTGATGTAGGTGAGAACATCGGTTAGGAAGTCACCCGAGTTGACTCGGCTAGCAATGTGTAACTCCTCCTCGGTCAACAAGCGGTTGAGGTAGGGGTGTCCTTTGATGTGTTCTTCTATAGGACGGCCCCACAGAGTGGTTAACACTCGATATGAGGTTGGCGCGACGTATGTGGGGTTGTACTCTGCTGTTTTGATAGCGTGGCACTGCTCAGCATTGGTCATTATTCGGCATCCTTCAACTTCCCATTGCAACGTAAGAGCGTACCAATGCCTTAAGAACTGGGATTTCGTCTCAGCAAGTCTTAACAGCTCTGCCACTTCTTTGTCAGTGATGGCAAAAGTGGTTTGCTGATCATACAACGTGACGAGGTGTTGTTTTATTGCTTGCTCTTTGGAGATCTCGCTGCTGCCGAGCAATTTAGCACCAAAGGTAGCGGCTTTTGCAAATGCGAATTCAAATGTTTCCCAAGAACAAGGCAGCGTTTGAACTTCGGTTGCGAAGGATTCGTCCAATAGGCCTAAGTTGAGGTGATCGTAGTTTAGAGCTAGCGACAGAAAAGTGGCATCCAGTCGCTTAATGCAATCCACCCGTCATCCCCTATTTCTTCAATTAAATCAGTTGCTAGTGAGAGAAAGGATTTCCTCTCGTAAGAGGTCCTAAGGCCTGTGGGTGGTTGGGGTTTGGTAGGACTCGAGCCTTTGGCGATGAAAAGTTGCTGTGATGAGTATTCTTGAGCTTGCAATTGGGTCGCTGGGACGAAGGCTGGGTTAGCAGCAGCCTCGAGTGATAGCTTGCTGCTTTCAGGATGGATTTGGAAAGTCAGTACGACTCCGACGGGTGATGACTCTTATGATGGCGGCTGTCGCTTGGGTCGATAGGCTTGGGCGACTTGCGTGGTTTCGCACGTGGATGAACTTGATGGTTGCGGGTCAGGGAAGCTCTACGGCTTGTGGTTTTGAGGTTCTACGATTTTTGGGATGATCAAGCTTGAGGTTGGCATACGAGTGGTGCCTCTGGCCGTGTGGGCCTTAGGTATCCATAGCCAAGGATTGCCCTCGTAGTAGCCTTGTGCATGCAAGAGGGCCTTGGGGACCCATCTTTGACGGATTACACGTTTATTCCTGTAACTATGTTTGGGCCTCCTAGGTTTAGAGTTTCTGGTCTTATGAGGGTAGGAGCGTTGACTCTTAGGCGGTTGTTCGGCTGTTTAGGCATCCATTGAAGGCGAGGCTGTGGGGCCTTAGCTTTGGCTGCTATGGGTTACGGTCTATGAAACTCGAGGAGTGGCGGTTGTGCACTACCCTCCTCCTTAGACTTGCCTACACATATTTCTATTGGTGGCTTTGTGGCCCGTGATGAGGTTGCGCAGCCCTTGCTGAAAGCTGTAATAATGCGAACGTTGCCTATTGCGAGATAGATGCGCTGCAACGCGTAGTCAACATCGCAGTGGGTCTACTTTTTGAAGGTTCGCCCCAGCAGTGACTATGTGCATGTGTTTTTAGCATTTGGCAACATGTAAAAAATCATTGGAACAGTCTCAGACTCGATAGAAACGGTTGCTTTGCACTTGCCAAGTAGTGCGTAGGAATGGGCCCCATATGGGCTTAATTTGGCAATGGTGGGTTGAAGTTATGGTTTGCCAAGTTGAGTCCAATGATCATGGGTTAAGACATTGAAGTTTGCTCCCTCGTCAATCAAGGCATTGAAAGCACATGTTTGTTTTGCCGTGACCATGATACTGAGGTATGCGGGTTCTACAGCCTTCTCATCCTCTTCGTCGATTTTAGTGATTGTGGCTACTCGTACTTTGATAGGTGGTTCTAACATTGGCGGCTCATGCAAAGGATGCGTAGGAGGGTAGTACTTCTTGACACGACTGCCATTGAAGAAGCCTATTCCTTCACTATTTAGGGTCTCAAGTTCGACATTACCCGTTTGGCTGATCGCACGAACTTTGAAGGGTCCAAGACCTCTAAATTTCATTTTTTGCTTATGCCCCTTAACTGAGTAGAGGAGCACTAAGTCACCCTATTCGAACTCACGCTGCTTGACGTGCTGGTCAAACCAGCTCTTGCGTCGGGCTTTCTCACAGATCAGTGTGTGGGTGGCTAGAAGACGAGTCTCCGAGAGGTGCTCGAGCTCAACTAGGCGTTGCATCCATGCCTCCTTCCCTTCCCATCATTCTTGAAGCACTATTCTCAGGCTAGGAACAAAGAATTCTAACGGTAGAATCGCTTCTATTCCATATGTTAGCCTAAAGGGGGTTTGACCGATAGCCGTTTTATAAGCTGTTCGATAAGCCCACAGAGCTGCCATCAGCTTGTTGTCCCAGTCGCTGCGTGAAGCAGAGACAACCTTGGTTAGGACTTTGATAAGAATCTTATTCGTTGATTCGGCCTGGCCGTTTTCCTGAGGGTAGTATGGCGAGGATTTGTGATGGATGATGAGGAAGGTGGATAGGAGATGTGCAATCACTTCATTGATGAAGTGCGTGCCTTGGTCACTGACCAGTTCAATGGGGTAGCCGAATCGTGAAATCACTTGCTTCCATAAGAACTTAGCCATTGTTCTAGCGTCGTTTTTTCGTGTTGCTCGTGCTTCTGCCCATTTAGTGAGGTAATCCGTGGCCACAATGATGTACTTGACCTACGAACATTGTGCCGCAGGACTGATGGGTCCAATGAAATCAATTCTCCATTTTTCGAAGGGTTGTCGAGCAATAACTGAAGTTAATTCCATTTGATCCTTGCAAATTGGGACCTTTGTCCACTGGCACTCGTCACAGTGCTTGACGAATCATGCTGCGTTGCGGAAAAGCGTGGGCCACCACAGTTGAGACTGCAACACTTTCCGTGCTGTCGTGTCTTCACTAAAGTGCCCTCCGACAATGCCGTCGTACGCTTCTGAGAGCACATCGTGCATCTCATATTCGCATACGCATCTGCGCAACAATCCGTGTAGACCTAGCCTATAGAGTTGGCCTACAATCAGCTGATAGGGCTGGATCTTAAGGATTAATCGCCTAAGTCGGGCTTTTTCTATCGGTCAGTCAGGTAGTCCATGCTCAAGCACTTGGACTATGTCATCTGTCCAATACGGCGTTAGATCAGCCTTAAATAGATCTCTCTCGCTGGAAAGGTTAAATAGGTGGGCGCCGAGCAGTTCATCAATAACACCTTGTCCAGCGGCTTCTCCGGTGAGAATGTGCGACATGTGATCAGCCATGTAATGCTGTTTTCCCTTCCCTACCACCACAGAGAAGTTGAACTCTAAAAGCAGAAGGAGCCATCGAGCTATGCGTCCTGTAGTGCAAGGTTTGTTTACTAGATAGAGCAAGGCTTGATGGTCCACAAAGAAGGTAAAGGGCATGGCCAAAAGATAATGCCAGAATTTCTTCACAGCGAACACCATGGCTAATCCTTCTCTTTCCATCGTCGAGTAGTTCATTTCCATCTCAGTGAGTTGTCTGCTAGCAAAGATCACTAGACAGTCTAAATTGTGTTCTCCAAGTTGGCACAACACTGCCCCCACGGCAAACTGCATCGATATGCACGTGGAAGGTGATGGTACAATTTGGGGCTCGTAGGATTGGTGTTGTGGTTAGAGCCTTCTTCAACTCTTTGTATGCCCGTTGGCATGCTTCAGTCTATTTGAAGACAACAAGCAGCTTGTACAATGGTCTAACGATCAACGCATAATTCAGTACAAACCGCCGATAGTACACAGTATGGCCTAGGAAGCATTGAACTCCCTTGTAGTTGTTTGGGGGTGGAAGGTTAACAATGATCCTAACCTTTGAGAAGTCAGTGGCAATGCCGTTTTTCAACACCACATGCCCTAGGATGCATCCATGCTTCACCCAAAACTGGCACTTTAAGGGGTTCAAGGAGAGACGATATAAGCAACACCGCTCGAAGACTGCTCGAAGTTTGTCTAAGTGTTCAATCGAAGTTGAGTGGACACAGAGGTCATCGACAAACACTTCTAACTCCTTGCGAAGCATGTCCTTAAAGATGGTGCACATGAGGCGTTGGAAAGTGGCATGGGCATTAGTTAACCTGAAGGGCATGACTATGTAAGCAAAGACGCCCCACTCAGTGGCGAAGGCAGTCTTATGCCTGTCCGCAGGATGCACTTGCACCTGGTTGTACCTTGAGAAGCCGTCCAAAAAATTGTAGGCTTCCTTTCCTGCCACTCTCTCAAGCATGTGCTCAGTGTACGGCAACGGATAGTTGTCCCTCTTGGTAGCAGCATTTACCTTCTTGTAATTGACGCACACTCGGATTTTTCCATTCTTCTTCATCACGATGACTATGGGCGACACCCAGTCTGTGTGCTCAATTTCATAAATGAATCCTACTCTCATCAGCTTATCAATCTCTTCCTTGACAGCATGAGCATGTTTTGGATTCATAGGATATGGTCGTTGCTTGACCGGCGTTGTGTCTGGCATCATGGGTATGTTGTGAGTCATGACACTCGGATCTACCCCCTTAAGCTCTTCTAAGGACCAGGCGAACACGTCTATGTACTCTCGCGAGAGAGCGACAATACTCGTTTCTTCTTCATTAGTCAAGTCATTGGCAATGAAGACTAGTTGGGGTGTTTCCCCTTCCTGGGCTAGGTCCACCTCCTTGAACTTGGCTGGTCCCTCGATTGGTTCGCTTGTCTGTGCTTGACGTTTGGCACCTAACAGAACTACCACCCTATCCCCTTTTTTGAATTTCATAAATTATTTAGGGAGGTCTTGCGGTTTTCGTTGTTCTTCCGTTCGAGTATCCCTGGGTTGTTTTGCCTTTTCCTGTCTTAATTGTCTGCACCTCAGGTGGATAGGTAGGTCCCCCTTGGTGCGTCTGGTTGTGGGTGGCCTAGGGATTTCTAGATCACTATCCGAACTAACCTCCAATTCAGAGTCGAACCCTCCGTCTTTACTAGAAGAGGTGGTCTCCCCTGGTGGGCGCAGTTCAGATGGTGATTCAGTCCTAAACACTGGTGTCATTCTTGGCTGGGCTAGTCCTGCTTGCTCAAGGTCTATGGCTCCTACGTGTTCCAACCATGCGCGATCACATTCCACACACATGACTCCTTGCTCCATCCTGAAGATACTCTTTTTCTGCAGCTTGGAGTCTACTCATATTTGCTCTATTTCTTGTCCTTCCATGTCGTATCCCATGGTATCTACCTCACCCTCACTTTCACCACTGAAGGATTGGCAGTCTTCGTATTCATTGTTAGAATTCTCTTCATCAGACTGCTCGTCGTCTCCTAGGGCTTGGTCTATCTCTGGTCGTTGGTCAAGAACCAGGGCCCAGTTATATATGAGGTTTAAGTCATACACTCTAGTCCATTGCCACTTGGATTCATCTAAGAGATCCTGGAGTGGTTTGAAATTTGCAGTTGGATTGCTAGCTAGCTTGTCCGTTAGGTATTCCACTATCTCTTGGAGTTCCCTTTTGTTGGTTGGGACTCGGGCTTTGGTTTCCCTTGAAGGCTTCCTGTCATCATGTAGACTGGTACGGAGGGTGCCTTACCGGTTGTTTTGATGGCTTGCTCGTACACCTCGTGATCAGAGAATGGCAGGTCGATTGTAGCAAGGACATGCATCCAATCCCGCTTGTCCTCTAGGCATGGGATATACTTGGTCAAGGGCCCATAGGACTCCTTGACTTGAGCATTACCCTTGAGTATAGCAAAGATGGCATCTAAGTTGACTGGTGAGGTCTTCCAAGTGTCCATCTCTACTCTCACGGCATCTGTCCTATTGCCAAGGAAGATTAAGCCGTTACCCCAATCTTCGATGACTCTAGTGTTGCGCATCCAGGGGTGGCCTAATAGGATGTCGTAGTCCACTCCCTTCATGACTATAAAGTCAACGAAGAACTGGACACCTGCGATCTTCACTGGCCAATTCTTAAGCACCCCAAATGGCTTGACTCTCATACCGTTTGCTAGTGTGACATTAAACCTAGCAATCTCAATGGGGGGGTTTCCCCAAGTCTGAAGCACTACGTGGCTAAGCACACTAACCCTAGCCCCTATGTCCATGATTCCCTTCCTCGTTGTATCACCTAGGGCTAAAACCGGTAAGATCGCATGCATCTGGGAACTTTCCCAGAAGGCATTGACGTGCAAGGACTTAGGCATAGAGTGCAACGTCAAACTCTGTATTTGCGTCTCTGCATCATGGTCATGAGGGTCTGTCGTGACCTGCTCTTGTGAC
The DNA here is from genome assembly GCF_053477565.2 of Lygodium microphyllum. Taxonomy (NCBI): domain Eukaryota; kingdom Viridiplantae; phylum Streptophyta; class Polypodiopsida; order Schizaeales; family Lygodiaceae; genus Lygodium; species Lygodium microphyllum. Next base: position 12,455,856 of record NC_141163.1, on the reverse strand, counting down.
CCTTCAACCCACTACTTAAGATCTTGCCATAGGGTGGGGTGCTGCCTAAGCAGATCCCCCAGGCTAAGTGTTATAGTGGTAGTCACCAACGTGGTCAAGAGATCATTGGGTGTTCGTCTCTCTCCTAACCTGGATCGTCCTAACCAGTGGCCGTGACTGAACCCCGGCCCTGTAGCAGTGCCGAGGCTTGGCCTTAACGGCACCACTTGCGGTGCAGTTGCTTCTCTTAACTTTGGTTGTGGAGGCGAGGTTGGCGTACTTATGCTAGAGAGATCATCGATCCCGTCCTCTATGATGGTCTCAGCGTCTTTTAGATGTTCTTGGGATTCCTTCACCTTTTCTATGGCCTCTAATTGTCGCTTCGGATGCGGGTATTCCCCTACCTTAGCGCTTCCCTTTTTGGCCATCTTAGGGGCTGACGTCTCTGCATCTGCGTCAGAGACCTTCTCTCCAGCAGGCAGAGTTGTAGCACTCTCTGTTTTTAGTGCGATTTTAGCTTTTGACTTCTTCCTCCGCCATCTACGGCTCTTTTTCCCTATCGAGTCTGCATCCAGATTGCTAGGTCTTGGCAGAGAGATGCCGGCCTGCTTCGTTTGGGCACGAGTCATGACCCGCAATGGGATAGGCGTGGCCTCCCCATCGTGGTTCTCAACACCAAACAACCCCAATGGGATAGATGGCTTGTTGGCTGAGCTAGACGACAGCTTTCGCCTTGGGCAATCGACGAAGAGATGGGTGATTCCGCACTCAGCACACCTTTGGTCACCCTTGTCTCTATTTTGCTGCTCCCTTTTAGGGCAGCGTGATGAGACATGACCTGGGTGGCCACAAGTCCAACAGGTGATTGGATCCTGCATCTGCCCTCCTAGGCCTTTACCTCGTCCTCTTCCTAATGCCATCACCAGTACGGGGCAATAATCCATGAGGACAGCGTTGCCCTCATCGTCATGCGAGACGTAAGGGCAAATATAAGCTTCTTTCTCATTTGGTTCTTCCACATAGTGGACAGGGGCATCACTTTCGGTGGATGGGTTACGTAAGGACCAGGAGGTCTAGGAATCCCTATAGGATTTATTTCCATCCTAGGAATAGCCGCCTTCATGTCGTTAGGCGTAGGGAGGGCCAATGGGGCTCCCCTTCCAAAAAATGGCTACGGCCTCTTCGCTAGGTAAGGCTGGCCATATGGTTGTGAGTATGGAAGTCTCCTTGGCAATCTACAATGCGTGACCTCATGATAGAACCTACCGCAGTTAGCACAAGGTCTTGACCTAGGGTCTTGACACTCGGTTGGCAAGTGGTTTCTGCCACGGTACACGTATTGGACGTGTGGGCGCGTTGATTGTAACATTCCCAATTACCAAGTACGCGTTCTTTGCATGAACCTCTACTTAATAGGAGGTCATTAATTGAATAAAGACAAAATTTTTTATTATCATTTCATCACTTATCCCTCTCTCCTCTAGCCGACTGTCGTGCTGGAGGAGAAGGGAATAACAAGAGCTATTAAGCTCCTTTTTGCTGGAGCTCGCAAGGGGATGAAGGCATGCATGATGCCGCGTGGGGGAGGGAGGACCCCCTCCCCTCACCTATATAAGTGGTATGGGATAGCCAGGGAAAAGGGCAGTCATAGAAGAGAGAAGGCTATTAGAGGGGAAGGCTGCGTAAGGCCGTTGGAGGTCGTGGTGAGAGAGGAGGGGTGCTGAGGCTATCAGGGAGGCGTGAGAGAAGGGAGAGGTTGATAGACTGTGGAGACCATTGTGTGAAAAGGGAGGCTGAAGAGACATCGAGGCTGCGAGGGAAGAGGAGTTGCACCAGCTGCCACCGAATTGAAATGCCGTGTTGCACCGTGGAGGAGAGGGAGACGCCAGTCTAGATTGCCACTGCCTGGGCTCGTTTAGCCACCGGCCAGTAAACCTCCAAGTCGCCACGCCGTCATGTGCTGTCCCTGAAGCTTCTTAGAAGCTTCTCTAGGAAGCTTCTAAGGGGGCTTCCCTAAGCCCCCTTCCCATTGGATCCTACACAAGCAATCTTTACCCTCGGGACTCAATCCCCCTTTCCCATTGCATTCCCACACAACCCATATTAGCCCCGGTTTAAGAACCCCCTTCCCGTGGATTTCCCACCCAAGTCCCCATAAAGTCCCCCCTTCCCGTGGATTTCCCACCCAAGTCCCCATAAAGTCTCCCCCTTCTCGTGGATTCCCAACACAAGTCCATATTACCCCCCCGAGTTCCTTTTAAACCCCCTTTTCCATTGCAACTCCCACAAACCTTTTTACCCTCGGTTTTCTTTTAAAGGCCCTACTCGTGGATACCCTATAAAATCTGTTATAACCCAATATTTTAAAGGCCCTTTCCTTTTGGAACCCTCTGAGAGCCCAAATCTTTTTTCCCTCTTAAGCTTCGAAGTGGAAGCCTATAAGGTCTTCCCAATAGTTCTCTAATACACTCTTCCGGGGCTTTGAAGGAGAGGGAGCTACAAGCCCCTTCCCACCGATCACCCACAAGTCCCCCTAGCCCAGACTTTGAAGAGAAGAAGGGGAAGTCTACGAGCTCTTCCCACCAATCACCCACAAGGCAGGCCCTAGGATTTTTGGGAAGGAGAAGAAGAACTCTAAAGCCTCCATTCTTGCAAGGCCCATTCGCAAGAACCCTTTCCACGAACATCCTCGTAAGGCCTCAATTTTTGAAACTCCATTCATAAAACCCCCATTTCCAAGAACTTTGTAAGAGCCCATTTCCACAAACCAAGCTCCAACCCCACAAGGCCTCCCATAAGGCCAAATTCTACAAGCCAGTATTCTCAAGGATCCACACTTCGGAAGGGATCTCCTGCGTACGAGGGAGAAGGGCAAGATCTTGAGGCTGCGTACCAAGGCAAGCAAATTCACCGATCACTTAAGGGCAAAGGCAACCCGGAAGTCCATAATTATGTCATGATGGCCCCCAAGAAGTCGCAAGCTGCGCCTGTGGGAGGATCTTCTCCTAGTATTTACGTGGATATTTCCCGGAGTCCACAAGTCCAGGTTTTATCTATTTGGATTCCACACAAAAATATTGAATTAGTCACGATAACTTCATGGATTAGGAAGCACTCATGCATGTTCAAATTCAACTAGTCAAGTTAAATGCAATTGGAAAATGAATTGGCTATTTGAACATTTACTAGAATTAGCTCAAGATATGAAAATTGGTCATTGGTACGTTCAATGGAATGAATGAAAAGAACATAAGGTGTCTATGCATTTTTAGGACCTTACCAATAAGTTTCCTTTTGTGCATTCAAAAGTGACGAGCCTAGGACAACTGTTGCCTCATTACAAGATTGAAATTATTGAGGTACACCTTTTACTAGGCATGGAAAGATTAATGGCATGTCACATTTTTAGATAAATCTTCTTGGTAATGATTAATTAAGGAAGTCATTATCACCCGTAGGAAATAGCAAAGCATGGAAATAATTCTAAGGGCTGCATTAAATAGGTTAACTCTAGCTTCAATTGGCATGAATCTCATTTAACTACGTGTAGTTAGGAAAGGATTGCATGTTGCACATTCATCATACGTAAGAATTTCATTCATCAAGAGATGTAGTTAGGGAAAGGTTGCATGGTTCATTAAGCATGAAATCTTAAAAAGCTTAGAAAAAGAATTGTGAGCATGATTCATGAATGCAAGTCCTAGTAGGATCAATGGAAGTTATGCCGAAATTTAACATGCCTTTTGGCCTTAACAAGAAAAGTTAGGGATTGTGAATCTAGTCGTACGTAGAGGCAATGAATCGTGTGCTTACGTAAATTGTGACAAAATGCAACTAGTTTTCCCCTTTTAGATCAAGTAAACATCTCTAGGAATGGTTCGTCCTTATCGCAAGACAAGTAAACTCGAATACCTAAATCACTTAAACCGCAAAATATTCGCATAGGATGGTTCAATTGATACAATAAATAATCCAAGTGCTAACTAGGGTTTAGCACGTTAAGGACTTGACCTAGTTTCGCACTTGTTGCCAAGTCGAAACCCTCATACCCAAAGGTCCTACCCACATTCACGGAATGTAGGGACAATTGGATGGGCTTGCAAGAAACAATCTAGGGTTTCTACCCTAAGGATCACTCGTTCAAATGATGAAACTCAAATTGAGTTGGAACCCCTAGGACCAAATGTTGTCGGTCTAGTGTAATTGGAATGGGTTGGGTAAGAAGACACACTAAACCCTGCTTCTCGTCTGGAGATAATTCTGTGACCAGAAAACGCCATTCAATGGATGAAATGATCCCATGGAATATATGCGACACTTGTGCAATAAGTTGCAACGTCGCATAGACTTGTGGTTTGTTCACAAGAGAGTTTTTCCATTTCTTGGAATGAGGTTGGCAAGTTCTTGCACAAGTTTGGCTTGCAAGAGGATGAGTATTCATCCTGTTACATCACCTTTCTTGGGGAAAAATTGCCAAGTAAAGGGAAGTTAGGTATTTGCTTGGAAGCAAATGATCAATCAATAAATTGGAGCGACATGGTCGCTAGGATTTACAGTTAATAAAACCTAAGGTATTGGTTAAGTTGGGTTAACAGGGTATGGCCCTAACCCAAGGACAAAAGGGTGAACAAACAAACCCTTGGGGATCTTGCCAAGTCGCAATTGATCTCGGATCGAATGCTGGATGTATTCGGAGAGAAGGATTCACTCCTTAATAGTTGGCCAATTAAACAACCACTGGAATTGATTGTGCTTGTAACAGTTTAGAAAGCACTATTTGCATTGTTTGCTCAAAGAACTAAAGGATGAAATGATATCTAATGCTTCAGATTGAAAGCCTGAAGGGAGAGGCAGCTTGAGTTACCCCCGACTGCCTGCCTGACCCTAACCAAGGGGGTTGTTGACCGCGCCGGGAACGTGGACCGAACCCGCCGCGAGAGGTCTCTCCGTTGAGCTCTACTTGGAACAGGAGGACGCTTGGGTGCCAAGGGCGGCTCTGGCCATAAATCCCTCGCTTTTCCGAGTCCTGCACAAGAGGCTAACGTGACTCGGGATTGGATCTCGAGGCCCGCATACTAGTCTATGGGCGGAAGCTTGGAATAGTGATCCGTGGGAGATTACTGGATAGCCTTCGGGCAGATTATGGACAGGCCTACGGGCGGAACTCCTTGTATTTCAAAGATAAAATGATGAAATGTTTAAAAAAAGAACTTGCTTAATATTGTTTTTCTATGTCACGTGATAAGATTACGTGAATGAACTAGTGCTTAACAAGATTAATTAAAGAAGCTGATTGTTATATGTCAAATTAATGTGTTAGATAATTACATAACTAAAACAAACCGAGGAAAGTGCAGAGGATGGACCATGGGTCCATCCTATGGTTGGGTGGTCCCGGTTAGCCGAGAACTTTTCTCAAAAATCTCAAAGAACAGCGGGATGATCATCATTATCAAAACGAATAACGAGAGCGATGACCTAGAGTTACGTCTTACCCGATTTACATTGTTTTACGGGAGCGGAATGGGACTTTGCCTTATGGCAGAGAGGTTGAGCCTTGCATCCCTCTCGTCTCCCATTCTCCTTGAACCAAGTGCAGCGTGAATCCGCTTCGGACCTGGCGTTTTTGTGTAAAGTAGTTCGCTTGAGTCTGACACTAATTGCTGTTAGCTAATGACCAAATCAGAAAAACCCTAATTCAGGTCGATCCTAAGTGGGAACGGCCAGGATACTTCCACTACGTGGCAAACGCGGGAAGACCTAGATCGTAAATCCTGTAACATTCCATGGGAATGCCAGGCGGAGCTTTCTAGACATCCTTTCCGATGGACTGCTAAGACGTTTCCTAGATGATTCTAGTGGACACGTTACAGTTGGTATTAGAGCGAACCAACAAAGGACTTGTTTTTAAGAAATTTTAATAAGAAAAAGTAAAGCAAATGTTACTGTCCCAAACATTTCCTTACTTTCAATGCTCTCTTGCAGAATTATGAAGCATGGAACAGGTTCTTAGTGTTCCGAGTCATGTTTATGACCGCAATGCATTCCACGGATTATCGACAAAGGGTTGAGATGATGAACATCCTAGACCGCATTTACAATCCATCGCCTGTGTACGTGGAACAGAGATGGATGGGTGTTTCAGGGATCTATTACATAACTGCCTATCGACCTGCGTACCTTCAAATTAACTTGAAGAGAATGAAGTGGATGGAGGATTTGAAGATCGTGAAGCTGTTTGTCTTTGTTGAGGCTCACGAAAACACAACCCTAGAGGTCAGGGGTCGAAAGGTTAACCAGAATAAGTATGTGTACGGGGAAGTGATTCAAAGAATCCCTACTGACCGAATCAAGATTTTGGGACGTTATGAGAAGAATGGATATCAAAGGAAAAGATACCCTAATCTTCCAATGAACTATCGATTCCTGAAAATCGATGACCCCAATCCGTACTACTACTCAGTTCCTGTAGCTGAATGCAACAACATCTTATTCTCCTCGAATTAATGTATTAACTTGTTCCATCGCCCCAAGAAATAATTGTAAGGGCTATGCTGATATGAATGGAATAAATTTTTGTTAAAAATCAACGATTGTCTTGACTGTGAATATTGATAAAGAAGTAAAGTGATTTGGTCACTTGGCTAAAGGAATACGCGGACGTAGTTCCTGAAAAAGTTAACAGAACTCCCGCTTCAAAGAGAAGTAGATCATGAGATCAAGCTAGTAATAGGAGCTGTGCCAATTGCGAAGAGACCCTATAGAATGTCTATACCGGAAGCAATTGAGCTGAAAGGAACAACTCAAGCAACTGCTAGATCAGGGCTACATCCATCCTAGCAGTTCACCTTGGGAAGCACCAGTACTGTTCCAGAAAAAGAAAGATGGAACACTTCGACTATGTATTGATTACAGTGCGTTGAATCAATCAACAATCAAGAACAAATATCATATTCCTAGAATAGCCTAGAACAAGCTCAACATGAGGCAATGTCGGTGGATTGAAGTGCTGGAGGAGTATGACCTTGAGATCAAGTACCGACCTGGAAAGGAGAATGTAGTTGCTGATGCACTCAGTCGCAAGGCATTCCTTAATTCACTAATTTTGCAAAATCCATCAATAGCTAGATCTCTAGCTACAAAGGTGTCCATGTCAAACAACCTAATACTTGAGCTAGCTAGAGAAGAAGCATGCCATGATCCAGCCTATCAAAAGATGCTAAGGGAAATCTCTATCAAGGACCAGGAACAAAAGCTACAGGCTAAGTATCATGAATTCTCTGTCAATAGTGGACTTGTCTACTATAGAATGAGAGCATGTATACCGGCAAGCCAGTCACTTAAGCAGAAGATATTGTGCGAAGCTCATGATTCCCCTTTCTTAGGACATTCTGGCTATGCCAAGACTCTCAATGAAGTTAGGAAAAGGTACCATTGGGAGAGGCTTAAAAGTGATGTTCTCAAATATATCACCGAGTGTTTGTCTTGTCAACGTATCAAAGCCGAACATGTCAAGATGCCAGGCAAATTGCAACCGCTTGACATTCCCCAAATGAAATGGGAATTCATCAGTATGGATTTTGTTGTAGGCCTACCCCAAGCCCTGGGAGGATACAACTCCATCATGGTTGTGGTTGACATGTTTACTAAGGTTGCACACCTTATTCCAGTAAAGACAAACTATAAAGCCTCAGACATTGCAAGGTTGTTTATCAGGGAGATATTCAAGCTACATGGGCTACCCAGAAGAATCATTAGTGGTCGTGACTCTCTCTTCACATCACACTTCTGGAGAGCTATCTTCGAAGCTATTGGGACTCAACTCTATTTTTGCACAGCCTACCATCCCCAAACTGATGGTCAAACGGAGCAAGTCAATCAAGTCATCGAGGATATGCTTAGGGCACACTGCTGTCGTGAGCCAAAAAGGTGGATCCAGTACTTGCCTTTGGTTGAATTTTCCTACAATGCTTCTTACCAACAAAGTATTCAGATGACCCCTTTTCAAGCATTGTATGGTCATGACTGTCGAAGTCTCCTAAACTTTTCTGATCCAACCTTGAGGGTTTAAGCTTCAAGGCAGATGTTGGAAGAGATGGATGACCAAGTAAAGTCAATAAGACAGGACATCCAAGCCGCCAAGGATAGACAAAAGGCATACGCGGATTTGAAGTGTCAAGATAGAATATTTGAGGAAGGAGACATGGTCTTCATTCACATATGCCCAAAGGAGAGATTGCAAGAAGCTAAGTCCAAGGTATTGTGGACCATACAAGATCCTCAAGAGCCTAGGACCTAATCCCTATAGACTGCAACTCCCTGAGAACCTAAAGGTCCATAATGTATTCCATATCAACCTATTAAAGAAGTATGTACCAAATCCTAACCATGTACTCGATGACCAACAAGTTGTAATGCCTAGTCAAGGAGTCCTTGAACTAAGGCATGACAGAATCTTAGATGTTAGGGAGAGACAACTGAGATCCAGAACCTTGAGAGAATGCCTCGCCCAGTGGAAAGTTTAGCCCGAGGAGGATGCCACTTGGATAGATGAAAGCACTCTCAACCTCCAATATCCCCAGTTTATCTCAAGATGAGGACACCTCGATTCCTCCAAGAAGGAGAGAATGTAACATTCCCAATTACCAAGTACGCGTTCTTCGCATGAACCTCTACTTAAGGAGGTCATTAATTGAATAAAGACAAATTTTTTTATTATCATTTCATCAATTATCCCTCTCTCCTCCAGCAGACTGTCATGCTAGAGGAGAAGGGAATAGCAAGAGCTATTAAGCTCCTTTTTGCTAGAGCTCGCAAGGGGATGAAGGCATGCATGATGCCGCGTGGGGGAGGGAGGACCCCCTCCCCTCACCTATATAAGTGGTATGGGATAGCCAGAGAAAAGGGCAGTCGTAGAAGAGAGAAGGCTATTAGAGGGGAAGGCTGCATAAGGCTGTTGGAGGTCATTGTGAGAGAGGAGGGGTGCTGAGGCTATCAGGGAGGCGTGAAAGAAGGGAGAGGTTGATAGACTATGGAGACCATTGTGTGAAAAGGGAGGCTGAAGAGACATCGAGGCTGCGAGGGAAGAGGAGTTGCACCAGCTGCCACCGAATTGAAATGCCATGTTGCACCGTGGAGGAGAGGGAGACACCAGTCTAGATTGCCACTGCCTGGGCTCGTTTAGCCACCGGCCAGTAAACCTCCAAGTCGCCACGCCGTCATGTGCTGTCCCTAAAGCTTCTTAGAAGCTTCTCTAGGAAGCTTCTAAGGGGGCTTCCCTAAGCCCCCTTCCCATTGGATCCTACACAAGCAATCTTTACCCCCGGGATTCAATCCCCCTTTCCCATTGCATTCCCACACAACCCATATTAGCCCCGGTTTAAGAACCCCCTTCCCGTGGATTTCCCAACCAAGTCCCCATAAAGTCCCCCCTTCCCGTGGATTTCCCACCCAAGTCCCCATAAAGTCTCCCCCTTCTCGTGGATTCCCAACACAAGTCCATATTACCCCCCCGGGTTCCTTTTAAACCCCCTTTTCCATTGCAACTCCCACAAACCTTTTTACCCTCGGTTTTCTTTTAAAGGCCCTACTCGTGGATACCCTATAAAATCTATTATAACCCAATATTTTAAAGGCCCTTTCCTTTTGGAACCCTCTAAGAGCCCAAATCTTTTTTCCCTCTTAAGCTTCGAAGTGGAAGCCTATAAGGTCTTCCCAATAGTTCTCTAATACACTCTTCCGGGGCTTTGAAGGAGAGGGAGCTACAAGCCCCTTCCCACCGATCACCCACAAGCCCCCCCAACCCAGACTTTGAAGAGAAGAAGGGGAAGTCTACGAGCTCTTCCCACCAATCACCCACAAGGCCGGCCCTAGGATTTTTGGGAAGGAGAAGAAGAACTCTAAAGCCTCCATTCTTGCAAGGCCCATTCGCAAGAGCCCTTTCCACGAACATCCTCGTAAGGCCTCAATTTTTGAAACTCCATTCATAAAACCCCCATTTCCAAGAACTTTGTAAGAGCCCATTTCCACAAACCAAGCTCCAACCCCGCAAGGCCTCCCATAAGGCCAAATTCTGCAAGCCAATATTCTCAAGGATCCACACTTCGGAAGGGATCTCCTGCGTATGAGGGAGAAGGGCAAGATCTTGAGGCTGCGTACCAAGGCAAGCAAATTCACCGATCGGATAAGGGCAAAGGCAACCCGGAAGTCCGTAATTATGTCATGATGGCCCCCAAGAAGTCGCAAGCCGCGCCTGCGGGAGGATATTCTCCTAGTATTTACGTGGATATTTCCCGAAGTCCACAAGTCCAGGTTTTATCTATTTGGATTCCACACAAAAGTATTGAATTAGTCATGATAACTTCATGGATTAGGAAGCACTCATGCATGTTCAAATTCAACTAGTCAAGTTAAATGCAATTGGAAAATGAATTGGCTATTTGAACATTTACTAGAATTAGCTCAAGATATGAAAATTGGTCATTGGTACGTTCAATGGAATGAATGAAAAGAACATAAGGTGTCTATGCATTTTTAGGACCTTACCAGTAAGTTTCCTTTTGTGCATTCAAAAGTGACTAGCCTAGGACAATTGTTGCCTCATTACAAGATTGAAATTATTGAGGTACACCTTTTAGTAGGCATGGAAAGATTAATGGCATGTCACACTTTTAGATAAATCTTCTTAGTAATGATTCATTAAGGAAGTCGTTATCACCCGTAGGAAATAGCAAAGCATGGAAATAATTCTAAGGGCTGCATTAAATAGGTTAACTCTAGCTTCAATTGGCATGAATCTCATTTAACTACGTGTAGTTAGGAAAGGATTGCATGTTGCACATTCATCGTACGTAAGAATTTCATTCATCAAGAGATGTAGTTAGGGAAAGGTTGCATGGTTCATTAAGCATGAAATCTTAAAAAGCTTAGAAAAAGAATTGTGAGCATGATTCGTGAATGCAAGTCCTAGTAGGATCAATGGAAGTTATGCCGAAATTTAACATGCCTTTTGGCCTTAACAAGAAAAGTTAGGGATTGTGAATCTAGTCGTATGTAGAGGAAATGAATCGTGTGCTTACGTAAATTGTGACAAAATGCAACTGGTTTTCCCCTTTTAGATCAAGTAAACATCTCTAGGAATGGTTCGTCCTTATCGCAAGACAAGTAAACTCGAATACCTAAATCACTTAAACCGCGAAGTATTCGCATAGGATGGTTCAATCGTTACAATAAATACTCCAAGTGCTAACTAGGGTTTAGCACATTAAGGACTTGACCTAGTTTCACACTTGTTGCCAAGTCGAAACCCTCATACCCAAAGGTCCTACCCACATTCACGGAATGTAGGGACAATTGGACGGGCTTGCAAGAATTGATCTAGGGTTTCTACCCTAAGGATCAGTCGTTCAAATGATGAAACTGGAATTGAGTTGGAACCCCTAGGACCAAACGTTGTCGGTCTAGTGTAATTGGAATGGGTTGGGTAAGAAGACACCCTAAACCCTGCTTCTCCTCTAGAGATAATTCTGTGACCAGAAAATGCCGTTCAATGGATGAAATGATCCCATGGAATATATGCGACACTTGTGCAATAAGTTACAACGTCGCATAGACTTGTGGTTTGTTCACAAGAGAGTTTTGCCATTTCTTGGAATGAGGTTGGCAAGTTCTTGCGCAAGTTTGACTTGCAAGAGGATGAGTAGTCATCCCGTTATATCACCTTTCTTGGGGAAAAATTGCCAAGGAAAGGGAAGTTAGGTATTTGCTTGGAAGCAAATGATCAATCAATAAATTGGAGCGACATGGTCGCTAGGATTTACTGTTAATAAAACCTAAGGTATTGGTTAAGTTGGGTTAACAGGGTATGGCCCTAACCCAAGGACAAAAGGGTGAACAAACAAACCCTTAGGGATCTTGCCAAGTCGCAATTGATCTCGGATCGAATGCTGGATGCATTCAGAGAGAAGGATTCACTCCTTAATAGTTGGCCAATTAAACGACCACTGGAATTGATTGTGCTTGTAACAGTTTAGAAAGCACTGTTTGCATTGTTTGCTCAAAGAACTAAAGGATGAAATGATATCTAATGCTTCAGATTGAAAGCCTGAAGGGAGAGGCAGCTTGAGTTACCCCCGACTGCCTGCCTGACCCTAACCAAGGGGGTTGTTGACCGCGCCGGGAACGTGGACCGAACCCGCCACGAGAGGTATCTCCGTTGAGCTCTACTTGGAGCAGGAGGACGCTTGGGTGCCAGGGGGGGCTCTGGCCGTAAATCCCTCGCTTTTTCGAGTCCTGCACAAGAGGCTAACGTGACTCGGGATTGGATCTCGAGGCCCGCATACTAGTCTACGGGCAGAAGCTTGGAATAGTGATCCATGGGAGATTACTGGATAGCCTTCGGGCAGATTATGGATAGGCCTACGGGCGGAACTCCTTGTATTTCAAAGATAAAATGATGAAATGTTTAAAAAAAGAACTTGCTTGATATTGTTTTTCTATGTCACGTGATAAGATTACGTGAAGGAACTAGTGCTTAACAAGATTAATTAAAGAAGCTGATTGTTATATGTCAAATTAATGTGTTAGATAATTACATAACTAAAACAAACCGAGGAAAGTGCAGAGGATGGACCATGGGTCCATCCTACAGTTGGGTGGTCCTGGTTAGCCGGGAACTTTTCTCAACAATCTCGAAGAACAGTGGGATGATCATATTATCAAAACGAATAACGAGAGCGATGACCTAGAGTTATGTCTGATCCGATTTACGCTGTTTTAGGGGAGCGAAATGGGACTATGCCTTATGGCAGAGAGGTTGAGCCTTGCATCCCTCTCGTCTCCCATTCTCCTTGAACCAAGTGCAGCGTGAATCCGCTTCGGACTTGGCGTTTCTGTGTAAAGTAGTTCGCTCAGGTCTGACGCTAATTGCTGTTAGCTAATGACCAAATCAGGAAAACCCTAATTCAGGTCGATCCTAAGTGGGAACGGCTAGGATACTTCTGCTACATGGCAGACGCGGGAAGACCTAGATCGCAAATCTTGTAACATTCCATGGGAATGCCGGGCGGAGCTTTCTAGACATCCTTTTCGATGGACTGCTAAGACGTGTCCTGGATGATTCTAGTGGACACGTTACAGTGATCATCTCAACATGTCTTGCAAATTGGCTAGTTCCATCTTAACGTCAGCCAAGTCGTGGTCGTTTCGGTGGTTTTCCCCTTATCCTAGGATGATGGGGTTGATCGCTCACTCGAGGCTGACGCTCTCTCTGAGCTTCGCGAGTTGGCCTCTTCTAGGTTCGTGCTTCTGGAGCCCCGCTCCTTCAACGCAGTTGATCGTCAACTCGGATGGCTTCCTCAAAGACCCTGGCTAGCGCATCTCGCTGCAAACTCGAGTTGCCTGCCAAATCCTTGTATAGTTCCTCATTCTGAATCCCGCTGATGAATACAGTTGACATTGCTCTCTCAGTCGGTCGCTCTCCAGTAGAGATTCTCTTAAAGAAACTCCGCACATGGGTCACGTAATCGCGAATGTCCTCCTTCTCTTTCTGCTTGACGTTCATTAAGCGTACTAGTAGATTATCGGAGTATCCGGGCTCAGTAAATCTCTTAATGAAGAGATCCTTGAGGCCATCAAAGTTGGCTCGCTCTGCGTTATCTAAGCTCGTATACCACATCCTACCCTTGTCGTCCAAGCAAAGCCCGAACGCTTGAGAGCGTTGAGTCAGGTCGTTGAGGCTGTTGGCTTCGCAGACTTGCTCGAATTGCTCAACAAAGCTGTATGGATCTCATCATGGGGTTGGTACTTATCGAGTTACAATAGGGATTTTAGACTAGCTCTTTGAGCCCTGGTTTGCTCCTAGTCCTGCGAGCAGCGATGTCGCTAGAGCCAAGGTACTTTGCTCTGCAATCGTGTTATCGAGCAGCTGCTTCATGAGAAGCTCACTCAGCGTTAAGTCTCCTTCTAGTGCTCTCTCATGGTCCGTTTGATTTCTGCCAGCCAAGTTCAGCACCCGCTGCACCTCTTGCAACTCCATGCTTTGCCTTTGGCTCCTAGCCTGTTGATCCCTATTGTATTCAGCCATGCTTTGCAATGCTTTGCGGGCTAGCTTTCTCTCCTCTTCTAGATCTGCGATGATAGCATCTGCTGTCCTACCGTGGTGCTCATACTGAGCATAAGCGTCGTAACTGCTGACCAATTGCTGAATAGCATCTGGAAAGGCTTCTAAGTCGAATTCCTCGTTAGATCTACGGTCTGAACTTTCTTTTGCATTGTCGAGTTATCGTGCTCCACCAAGCTATCGATCAGGTTCAGTAGACTTGTTAAATCCACTTTGTCGGCATGCCTTGCTTGGTCCTACTTTTGCACGTGATGGTTTGTCTATGTATTGGGTTCTCTCCTACTAGTGAGTTCCTTGAGTGGTTTATCTCGGTGAGTTCCTTTAGTTATTTAATAAAGTCCTCAATTTATGGCCACTCAATGTGTCTTTTCCAGTGCACTTGTGCTCAATCAAGCTTTCAGTTTTCTTAAGTGTACTTCAAGTGCAGAAATTCAGGGTGAGTGCAGCAACCAATTTCTAGGCATCTTACGCATTCTTGTGTCGTTTTGGGCCTAATAGGCTTGTTGGTCAATTTCCTAGCCGTCTTGGCAGGGTTTAGGGTTTCTCTAATATGTTGCCTTGCTCGTTTTTTGTCCAATCAGGCTTTACAACTCAACGGCTTGCATCTAAGCCTCTAGGTCTTGCAACTGCCCACTTCTAGTTGCTAAGCGGTGGTGCCCTACAATTTTGCCTATTTCATGTGCCAGAATCAAGTTTTGAGTGTCCTACGGGCTTTCGACAGTTTGTGCTGTTGAGTTCTAGTTGGGTTAGGTTAAATCTCTAAAAATTTGGTAAAAATCTACACTCGGCCCAATTGGTCTAAATTGCAAGGTTCCAGTGGGTTACTCGGGCCGAGGCACATGGGCCGAGGGCCAAATTTGGGACTTGGATAGGGCAGACTCAGACAGGCTGAGGAGCCAACTTGGACGAGGTCACTCGGACAGATTGGCTCGGAAGGGCTGAGTGGTTGATTCGGACAAGGTTGCTCGGACGGCCGAGGCAAGTGGGCCGAGGGTCGAGTTTGACACGTAGTAGAGGGCCGAATTTGTCCACGGTCTGAATGATTGGCTCGGACGGGCCAAGTAGGTTTGCGCCGAGTGGGCCAATTAAGATATTGGCTGGATGGGCCGAGGGCCGATTCTGGGACTCGGCCCAGAAATGACCGTTCGGATGGGCCGAGCGTGGCACACGTAAACAATGGGAGTTTGATTTCGATCGTTTCTTGTGATTCACTCAATCATACCAAGCACAAACCTCCAGATCCTACCTAAGGGGGTAAGAGAAGGGATTCATATACCTGGATAGAGTGGTGGGCTCGTCGTTGGTGCGATCGAATCGAATTGGGTGGTAGCTCTCTCTCTCTCTCTCTCTCTCTCTCTCTCTCTCTCTCTTTCTCTCTTTCACACTGAAATGGTTGCAAATGAGTCCTCCCTTGGCCTCTTGGCTCTTATACCCCTTCCCGGGTATTGTGTTGATGCCTCCAATCACTCACTTGCCAATCTTGGGCATCGCAACCGAGTTTTTTGCCATTTTTGCACAATTTTTGCCCTGTTTTGCCATGTTTTGCAACAGTAAACCCTACCCTTCTCCGGTGCGATTTCCTAATCCTATCCTACTCTAAATGCAACAAGAATCGAAATCAAAATACTGAAATGATTTCTCCATGTTTCCTAATCATCAAACAAACAAAATAACCCAAAATAATTACTTGTTTTGAAGATCAAAAACACCCAAACTTCCTACCTATCTCAAGCTTTGTTTCGAGGATGAATCCCTTACTTCGATGCTCTATATGAGGCGCACAAGTGCTCAAGCTTGAATTCGTTGGTCCCGGCAATGGAACCAAAATGTGGGAGCTTTTGCTCAACTGCCAAGACCCACGGACTGCTTATTGTTTCAAGCGTTCCAAGCGAGCTCTAATGGCTATCTCTCACCTAGCCGACACGCCGTTGATCCTACGAGTGTAGTGAGCTTACGTTAGTGCAAATATGAGTTGCCTCCTCTCTCACACACGCCGGTAGCTCCAGGATCCTAGATGCTAGCTCAAGCATCCTCAAGCCTCCTCCACCTCCAAGCTCCATCCTCCATAGCCATGCGCGCAAGAAGAGAGAAGGGAAGAGAAGAAGAGAAGAGGAGATGGTGAAGAGCTTCACCCTCTTGATCCCTCACTCTCACACACTCACTCCCTCACACTCTCACACTCCCTCTCTCAAGAGCACACACAAGCAAGAAGGTGAGAAGGAGAGAAAAATAAGAAGAATCTTTTTACCACACACCAACTAATGATCTCTTATTCACTTTTTGAACTTTATATATACAAACCCTAAAATCCCATGGGCACCCATCCCTTTTTCACATGACCGGCCATTGTGGCAAGGTCTTTTTTCCATTTCCCTCTTCTAGCTTTGTGCCTCTAGCCTACACCCATGTAATATTTTATAATTGGCACAAGAGGGAGCCTAGCGCTCTTTTACAAGAGTTTTCTGAGTTTTTTTAGGCACTTTTTCATTTAAGGTTGCGATTTTTACCCGGTTCATCTTTAGAGGCCGCCTGCGTGTCTTAACTCTTTTTCCATCTTTCTTTTGCTTTTTCCTCCATTTTTCCGCCATCTCGATTTGGGGTTAACAAAGATAAGAGTAAATCAGGTAGAGTGAAGTAATGTTTTCACTAGAAAACATTTTTGGGAAATAGAAGATTGTTGAAGCCGACGATGAATTATGGATTGAATCCATGGAGGATTACTTCACTGCATCAGAAACAATACCTGCAAACCAGGCTATGATTGCCAAGCTCAAGTTGACCGACAAAGCTAGGCTCTGGTGGAAGCAGTGGCGTAAGGACCAAGTAGTAGTAGTTGAAAGAACAGTAACTTGGGATAAACTTAAAGAGGTAGTACAAGGGAGATATATGCCACCTGCATACATGACTTTGAAGATGAACAAGTTCTTTAAGTTAAAGAAGTTTGGTCTATCTCTGGAGGCATACTACTCAAAATTTGTTTCCTTGCTAAAGTACGCCTTGACTATGAGCATATCCCAGCAGGTTTTCAAGTTTTGCAATGGGTTAGATCCACCAATGAATACCCGATTGGAATCTATGTGTCCTACAGATTTACAAGATGCATTGATAAGAGCAAGTCTCATTGCCCAAGAAGTTCAATCCAAATCCAAGAATAATAGATCTTGGTCTTACAAAGACTAGAACTAGGGAATGACAAAAGCCCAATTTAAAAGAGTACAAGGACAATGGAAGAAACCAAAGACGAATGGAGTCAGTGACTTTGTTCCTACACAAAGAAATGACCAAAACCTGCGATGCTTCTACTGCAAGGAACCCGAACACTTCAAAAGAGAGTGTCCCAAACTTGGTGAGGACCACTGCCAAGGACGATTCCGTGGGCAAACCAGAGCTGCGCGTGGTTGGCATCAAGAAGCAATGGGGAGGGCAAGGATTTCCAATATCACTATCAAGGAAGCAAATGAAGAAGAAGAACCAACTATGGAAGCAGAGATTGAAAATGCAATAGTCCATGCCGCTCTCCATAAAAAGGGATCAAATCGCCAATTCTCGATGATCCAAACCCCTTCACACTACCAAGGTAAGAATTTCAAAACCTTGATTGACTGTGGAAGTACACATTTTTTTATTTCTCCTGCTTGTGCAAGAAAGTTAGGAATAACCATAATAGTTGCACCCACTTTACTTGTGGAATTAGCAAATGGGTGTGAAATCAATTGTACTAGACAAACTGCCAAAGTGAGATTCCTATTCAATGGAAAGCCAACAATTATAAAATTCAGAGTAATGAACTTAGGGGTTCATGAATGCTTACTTGGCATGGATTGGTTAATACCATGCGCACATTCACTGTGGAAGGGGCCAAATTTCCTTCCGAAGTTCTGAACAGGAACTAGTCACAACTCAAGGGGAGGCTTGTAAACCCAAAATCCAATTAGAAAAGGCATCATGGGATAGTTAAGGGAATGCAGAAGGGTTTACCCATCTACTTGATCAAGCTGAATAATCTAGAGCAAATCAAGGAGTTTGAAGAAGAACCTTCATGGTTGGAGTACATAGATGTGTTCCTCGAAAACTTGACGGAGCTACTGCCCCCAAGGGAGATTGATCATGGGATCCAAACTCATACCAGGCACCACTCCCGTTGCAAAAAGACCTTACAAAATGTTCCTAAAGCCATCAAATTAAAGGAGCAGCTCAAACAACTTTTAGATTAGGGGTTCATTCTGCCTAGTAGTTTGCCATGGGGAGCTCCTATGTTGTTTTAGAAGAAGAAGGATGGAATGCTCTGGCTATGCATCCACTATGGAGGGTTGAATCAAGTAACCATCAAGAATAAATATCCTATCCCAAGGATAGATGAGCTACTCGATCGCCTACAAGGGACAAAAATCTCCTAAAAATTTGACTTAAAGTCAGGGTATTACCAAATCCACATCAAGGATGAGGATATTCCAAAGACAGCTTTCAACACCTGATATGGTCATTTTGAGTTCACAGTAATGTCCTTTGGATTAGCCAATGCTCCTACTACATTCAATAGGCTATGCAATATATCTTTAGACCATACCTTAACAAGTTTGTACTTGTTTTCTTTGATGATACCCTAGTCTACTCCAAGGAAGAAGAAGACCATAAGCCTCAACTTTGCATTGTCCTTGAAATCATGAGGACGCACAAGATTTATGCCAAAAAGAAGAAGCGTGCTTTCCTCAAACGACAGATTGAGTATCTAGGCTTCATTGTATTAGAAGAGGGAATCTCTGTGAATCATGCAAAGGTTAAAGATATACAAGAATGTTGCAGGGCTAGATGATAGGGGTGGATTAGAAGGTTTGTATAGGAGGTTGGATGAGGAGCAGTTTATTAATGCTGGGCAGACTTCTTTGGAAGGGGGTACCTCTGTAGGTACCTCAATAGTCTATCATTCTCCTGCCACTTCATCAGACTCTCCAAAATTTTTAGATGATGAGGGAATATTACCTCTTGACCAACAGGATACTCCTCCTAGGCAAGCATTTGAGAGGTTACAGCATGCAGTGCTTGGGAGAACATTTTTGTTAAGAAGTGCTAGAATTCCGCCTTAGAGGGTTCTGAATTTTAATCCATTACCACCTCCAAGGAAGCCCAAGAAGAGATCCAAAATGAATCCAAATTAGTTGGTTAATCCAAAGGTTCGTGCATCTAAATTTTCAGGCAAGAAGAAAGAAGACCCTGATTGCCATGTGGCACAATTTGAGACGAGATGGAGAGCTAGTGGTTTCAATCGAATGTACAGGGATCATGTTAGTTTGCCAGTTTTGGTATGGCAGCCTTTAATTCATATGATGCTTTAAAAACAACATTTTTGGGTAGGTTCTATAAAGATAAAACTCCGAGAGACATTCTCAGGAAGATCAAGAAGATCAAGCAAAAGGCTATGTTGGTGGAGGACTATGCCGAGAAGTTCAAGAATTTGTTAAATAGGTTGCATGCTGTTGATATACCTTCAGTTGAAATGCATATTACCTACTTTATGAAGGGCTTGAGAGGTAAGATTCAGAATCCCATTGCCAATGTTGAGATGGGCCAGAATGATACATTGGACACAATGATCAAGGCAGCTATGAGAGTGGAAAAAATACTTGGTATCTCTAGATCTAAGAACAATAAAGATAAGGACTCTTCAGATTCAGATTCTGATGCAGATTCAGGATTAGATTGAGATTCAGATAGTGATGATGAGGGCAGTGATTACAGTTCAGATTCTGATGATGATTCTAGTGACTCTGATGAAGATAATTCTAGCCAGAGGAGGCATAAGAAGAAGAAGAAGAAATCAGGATTAGCCAAGACCAAAAATAAGAAAGCAAAGGACAAAGATAGGAAGAAGTCAATGGACAGCAAGTTAGATAAAATGATAAAATAGAAGTTAAAAGATTTGGGTATTTCTGAAAGTAAGAGGAAGGAAAAGCATTGTGAGATATGCCAGAGAAAGGGCCATGAAACTAGGACTTGCTCGTATAATCCTAATGTCAGGATGGCACAACGGATGCCAGTGACGCAAGCTAGACCAAGATCTATTCAACCAGTTGCAGTAAATCAGATTACCCTGGACACCATACCACAAAGACCCTTTAGAGGACCTAGAAAAATGCAGGCTAGACAGCCTTGGGAAAAATTTCAGGCACAGCAACAAACTCCGCAAACGGGAGTATGCCACTATTGTGGAGGTCAAGGACACTTTGTTGGACCAAACTATGAGAATTGGGCAAGGCATAAGACTGAGAGAGGAATGCCAGTAGCAAGGTATCACAATGATGGAAGACTTGCAGGAGAATCTCATCAACAACATCCACCTGCCCTAGTTGCAGAAGTCCTTATAGAGTTACTTGATCAAGATGAGAAAGGGCAGACTCCTGAAGGTACATGAACTGTTGGCTATATGGAAATTCAACAAATAGGTGGTTCATGAAGAGGCAAAGGAGGTGTCAGGTAACACTAATGCTGTAAGTATACATGTTCATTGTGATTGTTCTAATTGTATTGAAGTAGAGGAATGTCAAAAGGAACCAATGGTATTAGCAAGAACTAGAAGCCAAGCTAGTAAGAAGCTTGATTGGCAGAAACAAGTAAAGACAAGAAAAAAGGTAACAAAACATGTTAGAAAGTTGCAAAAACTTGCTGAAGAATTGTAATTTGATTAAGTTGATGATGTAGGGACTTCAGGCATACAGTAGCCTGAACTGCAGGACCAACTTCCTGAACATCAAAAGTATGTTCCTGAACATCAGAATCAGTTTCTTGATAGTAGAATTGTTGGACAATTATAGCAAGGAGGTTCAGAAGAGTTTTTTCAAGCTTTGGCCAAGTGTTCTTTGCAGTTGACCTTAGAGAAAATTTTGGATTTGATACCAAGATTTACTCCTGAAGATTAGGCAGAAGCAATAGGTGTCAAGATTGTGGGAGAGAAGGAAGGTGTCTCACTTGTAGCTTTCTTACTTGCACAATGGGGAAATAAACTCACAAGTGGAGGCTGAAAACTGTTTTCCTCTTCTTAGTTGTGTAAGCCAAAAAGAACTCTAGTACAAAGAAATAAAAGAACCCTATATATGGGTCTCAAACCAAACTCAACTAACTAAGGTGGCATACTAACTGAGCCACGAACTAGAGTAGATAAGGATAGCTGTCATCTAGCTATTATTCATGGGCGGTGTACCAACCGCATCTGCACATCTAACAAGTCGGTGACATAAATGCACAACGGTCACCCTGGCATATCACGAGTGGAGCTCAATATCTCAACACTCTCCCTCGAGCTCAATCCCAATTCCTGCACATCAAGCAGGTCTGTGAACTTGCGTAGCTTCTCTGCGCCCAATGCCTTCGTAAATATGTCAGCTACCTGATCCTCTGTGTTGACATAAACTAGATCAATAAGATCTAGTAAAACCCTCTCCCGCACAAAGTGATAATGCACCTCAATGTGCTTTGTTCTAGCATGATAGACTGGGTTATTTGCCAAGTGTATACTACTCATGTTGTCACAATAAATTACAAATGGCCCATCTGTAGGCTGATGCATATCATAAGTAGCTTATGCAACCAAGCTACCTCACATGTAGCCATTGCTATGCCCATGTACTCAACCTCTGTGCTCAACAAGGCAACTGTAGGTTGTTTCTTACTGCTCCAAGTGATTGCAGCACTCCCAAAAGAGAACACATATCCACTGGTAGATCGTCTATCAGAAATACTACCAGCCCAATCAGCATCAGTGTATCCATGCAACTGTACCTGAACCCCAGTCTCATAAAGTAGTCCATACTGCAATGTGGACTTCACATACCTGAGTATGTGTCTAGCCGCATCCAAATGCGGTTTCCTTGGAGCTTGCATAAACTAACTTACCAATCCAACAGCATAGCTCAAATCTGGCCTGGTAATAGTCATATAAATTAAACTTCCTACTATGCGTTTATACATAGTAGGGTCTTCCAGAAGCTCACTTGCATCTGCACTCAGCTTCACATTCTGCTCCAAAGGAACTGAAATAGGCTTACAGCCTGTCATCCCATATTTGGACAGCATGTCCAATCCATACTGCCTCTGCAAGAGCCGTAACCCACTTGGTGATCTAATCACCTCAATGCCCAAGAAATAATGCAGCTCTCCCAAATCCTTCATCTCAAACTTCTGCTTCAATAGCATTTTCACATGAAGGATATCTTCATCACTATCACCCGTCATAATCAAATCATCAACA
Organism: Lygodium microphyllum; assembly: GCF_053477565.2. Taxonomy (NCBI): domain Eukaryota; kingdom Viridiplantae; phylum Streptophyta; class Polypodiopsida; order Schizaeales; family Lygodiaceae; genus Lygodium; species Lygodium microphyllum. The sequence goes on along the minus strand of NC_141163.1, from coordinate 12,433,516 downwards.
TAAATGATAAGTAGCATAATACATTTCTCTATTTTTCTCACATAAAGTGAGAAATCTGCCTTGGAAATCTGAAAGCCAATAGTGACAAGATACTATCCTATCTTGTTAGACCATGCTCTAGGTGCTTCTTTAAGCCATACAAGGCTTTCTTCAACCTGTAAACAAACTTAGGATGAACAACATGCACATAACCTGGTGGCTGCCCCATGTAGACCTCTTCTTGCAAATCACCATGCAAGAAGGCATTCTTTACATCCATCTGATGTAAAGACCATCCCTTTGATGTAGCCATAGCAATGACTGCTCTTACGGTTGCCATCCTTGCAACCGGACTGAATGTTTTTTCATAATCAATGCCATATGTTTGTGCATACCCCTTGACTCCTAATCTTGCCTTGTATCTATTCACAGAACCATCTGCATTGTGCTTCACCTTATAAACCAACTTACAACCAATTACATTCTTATCTTCAGGCAAAGGTACCAATTCCCATGTAGCATTTGCTTCCAAGGCATCCATTTCTTCATTCATGGCTTTCTCCCATTTTTCTTTTCCCATGGCTTGCTCAAAAGAAGTAGATTCTGGTTCATGTATCACTTTGACCATATAGGCATAGTGAATGGCTGTAAATCCATCATATTTCAGCCTATCCACAGGATACCTAGCTCTAGTAGACCTCCGCAAAGTAGGTTCACTCCCAGGTACTCTCAAAACATCCCTAGTCTTCCTTACTCCAGGTGTAACAATAGAAGGAATACCCAACTCATCATCAATGCTCTGTTCTCAGCCACACTGGATTCACCATCCACATAAGAGTGACCTGCGTTCACATCAAACATGGGCTAATCTACCTTCTCTTTTCCTTTTTGTGATACCTGCATACCACTATCTGCATTGCTTTGAGAAGATTCTCCTGAACTCAATCTGCCTGTCCATGGCGAAGAATGTGAACCACTGCTAGAGGACGCTCCAGGTCCACTAATATCTTGTGACTGCTGCTGTGAATTCTGTGCAACATTACCATTTTGTGCATCTACATTATCAATCACATTTACTGGTTTATACTAGCTACTCATCTCATCAAAAACAACATCTCTTCTCACTGTAAACTTACGAGTAGAAGAGTTATAGCGTCTATACCCTTTTTACTGCAGAGAGTAACCAATAAAGATGCACTTCTCAGCTTTGGATCCAACTTGGATCTCAATTCATCTGGCACATGAACATAGGCAATACAACAAAAAATTTTCAAATGAGAAATATCTGGTTTCCCACTAGTATACCTCTCCTCTAGAGTCATGCCATGTATTGCTGCAGTGGGAGTCCTATCCATTATGTAGACTGCTGTAGCAACTGCCTCAGCCCAGTAAAAATCTGACATGTCTTTTTCATTGAGCATGGCATGAGATACCTCTCCAATATGCCTATTTTTTCTTTCTGCAATTCCATTTTACTGTGGGGTATGACTACATGAATATTACTGCTTTATGCCATGCTCCTACAAGAACCTTGCAAACTCATTTGAGAGGTACTCTCCCCCTCCATCTGACCTTAGGCATTTTATTTGCAGGCTTGTTTCTTTTTCAACCATAGCTTTAAGAGTTTTGAAATGCCCAAAAACTTCACTTTTCTTTTTCATAAAATACACCCAAACTTTTCTGCTATAGTCATCAATAAAAGTGACAAAATAATGACAGCCTCCAATAAATGCAACTTTAGTAGTCCACACATCATAGTGGATTAATTCCAATGGCTTCTTACTCTCTTGAACATGTCTAGGAAATGGTTTCCTTGATTGTTTTCCAAATTGAAAGGCTTCACATACCTTATGCATTTTTGCAACCTTGAATTTAGGCAATCCTGCAATAATATTTTGGGCTTGCGTTTATTTAAGTCGTTGTACATTAACATGACTGATGCGTTTATGCCAGATATCAATATCTGCAATACACCGGTCCCATGTGCAAACATTGCTGCACTCAATTCAGGCATGTCTGCATCCAACGAAAACATTCTGCCCTTCTTCTTTCCTTTTGCTATCAAGCGATCTTTATTTTTCATATCCTCAACAAAGCATCCATGAGAATTAAATTTGACTTGCAAGCCCTGCTCATGCATTTGACCAATAGAAACCAGGTTCTTGGTGATATTCGGGACATGAAATACATCCAACAGGTATTTATTTTTCCCATCGTGTATAGACAAAGGAAATTTTCCAATATGCACAATAGGATGTGCAGTATCATCACCAATCTCCACAAATCCTGGTTTTTCCATTTTCCTTGAATCCTACATCCATTCTGCATGACCTGTCATGTGGTTTGATGCACCTGAGTCAACATACCACACATCGTTGCTTTCTTCTGCACTTGCACAGAATTGGTCATGTGCTGCACCATAAACAAATGCTCATTTTTGTCATCACCATGTCTACTAGAAGATGCATAATTCCCTTGTTGCAATTTTTCATTCATGATGTCATTCTACTTTTTATAGCAGTCTTTAGTCATATGACCCATTTTACCACAGTAGTAGCATTCAACATTGCTATTTGCATTTTGGCCTCTTTGCCATCCACCATGACCTCTTTGGCTCCCCCTGCCTCTAGAGTTACCACGTCCTCCTCCATAGGACTGGTTTTCTTGAGTTTACTGCATATTCTAATTTCTACCACGGCCTCTAGATCGGCCTCCTCTACCTCTGCCTCTACCTCTTCCAGCATTTGAGTAGAAGACAGCTTCTTTTGAAGTTCCTCCTGAAGAAGATGCACCACCATTTCTCTACTCCTCAGAAATTAGAAGAGCAATCAACTCCTCAAAATCAGGAAATCTTTCAGGGATGGAAATCGATGTTCGAAACTGTGCATTATCCTTTCGTAGACCATTCAAGGTCACAAAGACTAAATCATCATCTTCCACTGCGACCCAATGGAAGCAAGTGCATCTGCAATCTTCTTCACCTTCATGTGGTAGTCATTGATGCTCATACTTTCTCTTTGCACATTGTGCAACTCTTGCTTGAGCTACATTTTCCTGGCTTGCGTATTTGTGCTATACATTTTTGACAAAGTATCCCATGCCTCCTTTGGCGTACTTGCATCCTGAATATGCACAATCATAGAGTTTGAAATACTGATAGACAGCCAGTACATAACTTTTCTGGCTCTCTCATGCCATCCTTTAAATGCGTGCATTTGTTGTTGATTGGGAACATCAGGAAGAACTGGTTCTTCTTCATTTCCTGCAACAAATTCCCAATATCTTTTTTCCATAAGGAAATTCATCATTCTAAACTTCCATGCTTGGAAGTTGTTCTTGTCAAGATTTTCAGTGACACTCTGTGAAAGAGAATCAAATGCCATTATAGAACACTGCAAAAAACACAGCTTCAGCCTCACAAGGGCAAATATGTAAAACTGACAAAAGTTGTATTTGACCACACAGTCACTTCCTAGTGACGATTTTGCATCAATAGGCAACAAGGATGATTCTATAACTCCCAATGTCTCTGCGCATAGGCATACGATGCAATTTCTATGGTAACTTTTCACCAGCTTGTAGAACAGTGGTCGCACAGCAAAAAACAGGGCCTTTTCCTGAGTGCGTGTGGAAAACTTCCGCCTCCAAAACAGGCCCCAAAATGGCCTCAAATCAAAAAAACAGGGTAACTCGGGGCTAAAGCCTTATCCTGTAGCATATACTACCCTCTTGCTACACCGCAAAGGGCGTCTCAATCTGAGACAATGCACTATTGCAATTTTCGGCTGTGCTACCTGCAGAGACTTGCTCCCAAACTTGAAAAATGAAAGCAACACTGGTCCTCTTACCAGAACACCGCGGACTTGGTTTGCTTTCTTGAGCTCCTTACCACGAACCAGGCTCTGATACCATGTCAAGATTGTGGGAGAGAAGGAAGGAGTCTCACTTGTAGCTTTCTTGCTTGCACAATGGGAGAATACACTCACAGGTGGAGGCTGAAAACAGTTTTCCTCTTCTTAGTTGTGTAAGACAAAAACAACTCTAGTACAAAGAAATAGAAGAACCCTATATATGGGTCTCAAACCAAACTCAACTAACTAAGGTGGCATACTAACTGAGCCACGAATTAGAGTAGATAAGGATAGCTGTCATCTAGCTATTATTCATGGGCGGTGTACCAACCGCATCTGCAGGTAACAAGTCAGTGACATAAATGCACAACAGTCACCCTGGCATATCACGAGTGGAGCTTGATATCTCAACAATAGGAAGTCCTTGAAAGTACAATAGTTCAAGATCAAGCAATTCTTGATTGTCAGGAAGTCATACCAACTCAACATGAGGTTGTGGATTACCGAGTACCCACCATTCACGTTGAGTATGCAAGAAGAAAACATGATGATGTCCTGTTGGATGGGGGTTTCGGAGTTAATATACTTCTTAAACATAGCCAACTTGTTGTGCCCTCCTTTGAGGGTACCATAATGAGACTTGGGAATTTTTAAAAAGACCTGGTCTCCAACATCAAATTCTATGTGTCTCCTCCTATCGTTAGCATAGGATTTCATGACATCTTGTGCCTTCCTTATATTCTCTTTACATTGCTTCATAAGCATCTCCATTCTCTCTAGCTCATCCTTTGCTTGTGGATTTACCTCTTCATGAAACATGGCTGAAGGAATTTGAACCTTGTATCCATAGAGTGCCTCAAATGGAGCCATTCCAATACTCATATGATAAGTATTGTTGTAACAAAATTTAGCAAGATGCAACCAATTATCCCAAGAGGATTGAGTGTCATGACAAAAATGTCTCAAGTAGACTTCCACCTCTCAAAGGCATTCCTTGTAGCTTGAATACAGCTTCCATGAATTGGTTGAAAATTGTGTCTATGTTGGAATAAAATGGGCTGATTTTGTAAGTCTATCCACAATGACAAAGATACTATTCCAACCATACCTTGTGGTAGGGAGGCTCGTAATGAAATCCATAGAGATATCGGTCCACTTTCCTTGTGGAATTGGCAAGGGCTGAAGGAGGCCGGTTGGTAATAAAGAAGAATCTTTATTTTGTTGGCAGTCCAAACATTGAGAGATATACTCCTTCACATCCCGCCATTATCCCTTCCAATAAAAACTCTTATGTACTTTGTCAAAGGTCTTAAAGAGACTAAGATGACCAGCTAAGGGTGAAGAATGCATTTCTTGAAGGACTTTCAGCTTGAAATTACTTTGAGGGATCAAGTAGACATTCCCTTTATACCATAAAAGTCCATTATGCCATTTGAAGTTTGGGTGTTCTTCATTTTCCCCTTGCTATAATTTTTGCATTATTGTGGCAACATGATCCTCCATCAAATATTCTTCTTGTATGTCATTTATCCAATCATTGTATCTAGTAGAGATGGTAGATACATTGCAAGCCCATATCCTAGAGAGCGCATATGCCACTATATTGTCTTTTCCTGTCATATATGCAATTTCAAAATCATAAGATTGAAGGGTTGCCAACCATTTTCTTTGCTTAGGTGACAAGTTGGTCTGAGAAATAAAGTACTTCAACACCCTATGATCACTTTTCACCTTAAAGTGAATCCCATAAAGATAATGATGCCACTTTTTCACTACATGTAATATAGCCAACATCTCTTGCTTATATATATGTGTTTGCCTTTATTTTTCATCAAATTTTCTACTTTCATAGGCTATGACACTATGTTCTTGGCCTAAAACAACCCTCAATCCTCTTCTACTAGCATTCGCATAGATAGTAAAAACCTTAGAGAAGTTGGGGTGGCAGATCAATATAGGTGCTGAAATGAGGAGTTGTTTTAGCTCATTGAAGCTTTTGTTAGCTATTTCATCCCAAAAGAAAGCTTCTTTCTTTAACCTATCAGTCAATGGGGGGATAGCCACATGCACATAATTCTTTATGAATCTCTAGTAGAAAGAAGATAAGCCAAGAAAACCCCTTAATGATGTGATATTTGTTGGTGTCAGCCAATCCTTAATACATTGGAGCTTCTTTGGATCAAATTTGATACCATTTTCCCCAACAATATGCCCCAAATACTCTACTTGTTTGGTCATGAATGTGCCTTTAGATGCTTTGGCAAACAATTTGTGCTTCCTCAAGATGTCAAACACCTCTTTAACATGCTGTAAATGCTCTTCTTTGCTCTTATTATATATCAATATACCATCAAAGAAGACCAAAACTGTCTTAAACAAGAGTGGCTGAAGTATTTTATTCATTAAAGCTTGAAATGTGGCTGGAGCTTTTGAAAGACCAAAGGCATAACCAAAAAATGGTATAGTATCCTTTCAGTCCTAAAAGTTGTTTTGTATTCATCTCCCTTCTTCATACATATTTGGTAGTATCCCAATTGCAAATTGATATTTGAAAAGACATTGGCATCCTTCAACTCATCCAAAAGATAATCAATTCTTGGTATTGGATACCTATTCTTGATTGTGGCCTTATTCAAATCATGATAATCTATGCACATATATTCCTTTAACCATGAAGGTTCTTCCCTAGATTCTTGATTCTAATCTAGCTTATTTAGTCTAATCAAATAGACAGGTAGCCCCTTTCTAACTCCTTTTATTATCCGTGTTGCTTTGGCCAATTGAATTTTTGGCTTCCCAGTCTCTCCTTGAGTTGTAACTAGTTCCCCTTCAAAATTTCGGAAGGAGACTTGGCCCTTTCCACAGTGAATGTGGACATCGTTGGGTATTAGCCAATCCATTCCGAGCAAACACTCGTGGACACCTAGGTTCGTTACCCTGAATCTGACCGAAGTTGACTTTCCACCCAATAGGAATTTCACCTTAGCAGTTTGCCTGGTACAAGAGACCTCACGACCATTTGCTAATTCCACAAGGTAGGTGCAACTTTTGTGGCTATTCCTAATCTTTTGCACAAGCTGGTGAAATGAAGAAATGTGTACTGCCACAATCAATCAAGGTTTTGAAGCTTTTACCTTGATAATCCGATGGTGTTTAAATCACCGAGAATTGGTGATTCGGGCCTTTCTTGTGAAGAGCGGCATGAACCGTTGCCCTCTCAATGTTAGCTTCCATGGATGGATATTCTTCATCACCCAGCTCCTTGTTGGAAACACTGGAGGTTCTCCTTTGGCCCTAACGGTGGCTCCTTGGCCATGGACGGCTCCTTGGAATGGCCCTTGACGTTGTCCTTTGTTAAGCTTGGGACACTGCCTTTTGAAGTGACCAGGCTCATTGCAATGGAAGTAATGAAGATTGTGGCCATTACCTTGGGTAGGAACAAAGTTGTCAACAGTGTTGGCCCTAGCTTTCTTCCTTTGTGCCTGATTTTGGCCCTGCGCTCTCTTATCCTGAGACCTATACACTCCCTTGTTCTAATCCTTGTAAGACCAAGTCCTGTTATTGGCTTGGTCTGTATCTCCTGTATTATGGGTGCAGCTTGAATGAGCGTGTCTTGAAGGTCTATTGGGCACATTTATTCCAATCAGGTGTTTATGGGTGGATTTAACCTAGCACAAAAATTTGACACCTATTGTGTCATATCCATTTGTGGCGCGTACTTTAAAAGAGAGACAAACTTTGAATAATACGCATCAAGGGATAGTCCAAGCTGCTTTAATTCATAGAATTTGTTCATCTTCTGTGTGGTGTTGGCAGGTGGTAGATATCTCCCTCGCACATCTTTTTTTAAGCTTCTCCTAGGTAACTGACCCTTCCGAGATCCCTTGGTCTCTACACCATTGTTTCCACCAAAGTCTTGCTTCACCGGTAATAAGTTTCAGTTTGGCAAGCATAGATTGGTTAGCAGGTGTAGTACCTACTGCTTCGAAATAATCCTCCATGGATTCGATCCAGATCTCGGCATCAGTTTGGACGGTCCTTCCCTTACCATTGAATTTTGGTGGCTTGATTTGTTTGAGAAGAAACTTCTTCTCTTGAATTACGGCTGTACTTGGTGCAGGGATCGGACTAGGAATTTGCACTTGAGGTTGCACCTGGGCAATAAAATTCTTTACGTTAAAAACTTGCTAGACGCTTTTAGCCAAGTGACCTAATCACTTAACTCCTTTACCAACACTTACAACCATGACAGACAATGATAAAAAGTCTATTTCATTTATATGGGCATAGCCCTTTTGAGTACATTTATTTTGGGAAGGTAGAACAAGCTGATTGGTACATCAGTTTGGGGAAAACAAGATTGTGTTACATTCGGCTACGGAAAGTGAGTAATAATATGGAATGGGGTCATGGATTTTCAGAAATCGATAGGTCATAGGAAGCTTGGGGTATCCTTTCCTTTGATACCCGTTCTTCTCGTAACATCCCAACACCTTGATTCTATCGACACGGATTATTCGAGTCACTTCCTCGTACACATACTTGTTTTGCTTGACCTTTCGTCCGCCGACATGTAGGATTGCGTTTGCGTGAGCCTCAACAAAGATGAACAGCTTCACGATCTTTAAATCCTCCATCCACTTGATTCTCTTCAAGTTGGTCTGAAGGTACACAAGTCGGTGGGTAGCTATGTAATAAATTCCTTATTCACCCATCCATCTCCGTTCCACGTACAGGGGTGAAGGATTGTAGATGATGTCTAGGATATTCATCATACCTAGCCTCTATCGATAATCCGAAGCACGCATTGCAATCAAAAACATAACCTGGAACACCAAGAATTTATTCCATGCTTCTCGACTCTATAAGCCAACATCCATAAGTAAGTAAGGAAGTGTTCTTATCGGCAACATTGCTCTACTTTCCCTCATTAAGTTTCCTTGTAAATATTAGATTCCGCTGGTTTTCTCTGATACCAGCTGTAACGTGTCCCCCTGTCCACTTGTAGGACACGTCTTAGCAGCCCATTGGGAAGAGAGTCTAGAAAGTGCCGCCCGGCACTCCCAAAGAATGTCATGGGGTTTTCAATCTAGGTCTTCTCGAGTCTGCCACGAAAAGTGGAATTATTCCGGCCGTTCCCACTTAGGACCGACCTAAATCAAGGCTTCCCTAATAGTCAAGTTCCTAGGAGGTAGCTAGTGTCGAGCCCCAGACGAACTACTTTGCGCAGAAACATCAGGGTCGAAGCAGATTTATGCTGCACTTGGTTCAAGGAGAATGGGAAATGAGAGGGATGTGAAGCTCGACCTCTCTGCCCGTAAGGCATAGTCCCATTCCATTCCCCTAAAACAACATAAATCGGGACTCTAGCTCTATAGATTCTAGGTCATTGTTACCTTGCTGTCAAATTCCTTTGAGAAAAGTTCCCAGCCAACCGGGACCACCCTTCTGTAGGACGGACCCAGGGTCACATCCACCGCACTTTCCTTAGGTTGCTTTAGTTATCTAATTACCTACCACATTTAGTTTGACAAGCAAAAACAGCTTCCTTAATTAACCAATTAATCACTTATTCCTTCACGTGACTTAGGCACTGACACAGAAAAACAATGTCAAGCAAGTTCCTTTTTCAACATTTGATCTTTATTTATCAGTCTTCGGAATACATCAAATAACCTGCCCGAAGGCTATTCCAGCAATCCTCATGGATCGCTATTCCAAGTTCTGCCCGTTGACTAGTATGCGGGCCTCGAGATCCCATCTCGAGTCATTTCGGTCTCTTGTGCAGGATCTCGAGGCAAGGGATTTACGGCCAGAGCCTCCCCTGGCACCCAAGTGTCCTCCTGCTCCAAGTAGCACCCACGGAGAGACCTCTCACGGCGGGTTCGGTCCACGTACCCGGCGCAGCTAACAACCCCCTTGGATAGGGTTAGGCAGACAATCGAAGGTAACTGATACTGCCTCTCCCTCCAAACTTTCAACTTGAAGCATTAGTTATTTTTTTGGCATTAGTTCCTTGAGCAAAGAAGTACAAACAGTGCTCCTAAGTGTACAATCACAAACATTCCAGTGGTCATTTGTACGGCCAACTGCTAAGGTGTGAATCCTTCTCTCCGAATACATCCAGCATTTGATCTAGGATCAATCGCAACTTGGCAAGATCCCAAGGGTTTCGTAAGCTGAGTTTCTTATTTAGCCCTTTTTCCTTGGGTTAGGGTTTATACCCTGTTGATCCAAATTTTCACTACCTTAGGTATCCTTATGTCTTAGTCAATAAATCCTGGACAACCCCGTTGTCCAAACTTGATTGGTCAATTGCTTTCTTGGCAAATTCATAACTCCCCTAACTTGGTAAATCAGCCCCAAGGAACGGTGATGTAGCAAGATGACTACTCATCCTTTAGAAAATTAGACTTGTACTTAGAACTCGCCAAACTTGTTCTAAGAAGTGGCAACACTATTTTGTGATTTAGACACAAAACCATGCAACGTTGCAACTTGTTGCACGAGATAGGTGTCAATACCAACTTGTGGGATTATATCTTTCTTTGTACGGTCTTTCTTGATCAAGAACACCTTCGATCAAGATAAGTGTCAATACCAACTTGTGGGATTATATCTTTCTTTGTACGGTCTTTCTTGATCAAGAACACCTTCGATCAAGATAAGGGCTTGGGAGTCCTCTTGACCCAACCCAACCCTAACCCTACTAGCCCGATAACGCTTTGGCCCTAGGGTTCCTAAATTCATACGGAAGTCTAGTATTTGGTCAATTGATCCTTAGGGTGAGAACCCTACATCATTCTTGCATGGGCGTTTAGATAATCCTAACATTTCGTAAATATGGGTAGGACCTTTGAGATTAGAAGTCTTAAATCGGCACCCCAAGTGCGATACTAGGCAGAATTTTATCATAGCTTAACCCTACCTAGCACATTGAGGTGATCATCATATGCCATCTAATCATACCTTTATGACTTTCATGTAAGCTACTCAATTATACGTGAATTACTTAGTTGATCTAACCAACCCATGATTAAAAATGATCTTTCCTCTAAAGATGCAAATGCTTTCTTCTAGAGTTCGCAAGACTTTCCTTAAAAGAAGGAAGTAACTGCAAGATGTATCATTCCATGAGAATATGCAATTTCAAAAAACCATAGACCTTTTTCCTTTATGCAACTAAAGAATCTACACAGATCTTTCTTTTCCTTGCCCTTTACTATAATGATTGACATTCAGAGCTAGCTCTTATAAACCCTACATCGATGCATCGAATTCAAAGCTTTAATATTTTAATGAAGATGCATCCTTTCCCGAATTCAAACTTTGATAAAAGAACTCCATGCATGAGTGAATGCCATGAGTCCATCATTGATTTAATCCATTCTTTTAGCACTTATTGCAACCTAAATTGTAACAAACATTGCATGCGAGTTGCATAATATCAAGTTCATAAATTTGTCTTTTGACTTATGCATTATACGTTTAGAATTACAGCTATCCTTGGCCACAGAAGTGCAAGCAATTGCAAATACACGACATGCAACTAGCTTTGTAAATTGAATGAGTAAATAAATTTCCTAATGCATTTAAACTTCCCTACAAGAATTAAAACATGCTTAATGCATCCTTTCCATACGGAATTAATTTTTGGAACCTGGGCATTAAGAATCGGAGCGTTGTCCACTCTCGTACTCGGAATGGAAGCTCCCGCGTGTGCTTCTCTCGACTTTTGCTTCGGAGCCATTGACGCAATAGCTTTCAACTCAACGAACTTCCCCTTGGCTTTCTTCGCGTTTCGAAGTCAATCTGCTCGAGATTCTTCTCTTCCACACAGGAATTGGGCCTTGCAGTCACGGTTTTGAAAAAAACCAGGGAAGACACGGGTGAATAGGACCTATGGAAGCTTCAATAGAAGCTTCCAAGCTTCTGTCACACAGGCAGATGACGTGGAGAGGGAGTGATGATTGGGAATGATGATGAGGGAGGTGATGACGATGATGATAATGATGATGATGATGATGATGACAACGATGAGGCGCAGTAGCAGGCGGCGACAACAGTTCTGGTGGCGACAGCAGCAGGTGGGCGGCTTCCACAGGGCGGCGGGCAGCACGACAGCATGATCCTCCTCCCTCTCCTCAAGCTTGGGGAGGGGGGGTTCATATATAGTAAAAATGGCGGGGTAGCCACACAAGTGGTAGGCAACATGTTTCCCCTCCCCATGCTCCTCCACCACTTAACTCATACTCCCTCTCCCCGCCATGTAACAGCTGAAGGGGAGGGAGTTAATAAAAAATTTGCAAAAATTATCAATTAACTCTTTTCCCCCTTGAAGGGGTGTTCCCGCGTGGGCTACGGTTTTTAGCCACGGCTTTCCATACATGATGTGGGGCTGGTGTTTGTTGATGCACGCAGAGGAAGCACTTAGCCAAAAAAAATTTGGTTGTAAGAAATCACTCGAAATTGCTCTTGCACGGGATGTGCGGGATCTAGGGTCATTATTATTTCATTGCAGAAATATTACAAACATATTTGTTTCTTCAAAACGACTTCATCTAGTGGTTTTTGGCCAAGTTACCTCATGACTTTTCTAGTTTATAAAGTTATGCCATACTCTTTGATACTTAACTTACTCAACATCATGCTCGTTCTTGCGCGTTCTTCGTCTACCGATTAATGCTTTTGCAATTTGTCTTGTGATTACAAAATCAATGCGATCTTTGACACATTAAATGGAATCGGGAATACTAAATCAAATATAATGCGAAAAAAATTATGATCAAGCCGTCATAATATTATTTAGGCGTCTTTGTTTTTTGTTGGCTGGGAACATTAAGGCATCTTCTCGTGTCAGATTGCGGAATTGATTTAATGCAAGACTCGATATTAAGAAAATTATGTGCAATCACTTATGTGATAGCTCGACGAGTAATTTTTTTTAAACACCTCAAGACCGAATTCGTTTCTCAATATGAGGTGTTGTGGCGGAAATATGACAATTGACTTGGTTGTATGAGACCCATCACAAGTAATTACTTTACTTGGCACTCAACTTCTCTCTCCACCTTTGAGAGATGATATAGAGGCTTACTAATAGGCTTGGTATTTGGAAGCAAGTCAATGGGATGATCCACTTCACGTTTAAGAGGAAGAGAAGAGGGAGGCTAAAATAGATCATCATAGTCTTTCAAAAATTTGAAAAGGAAAGGATCCATGTCCTTGGGATGTGTAGAGGGATGATTTGTAGAGGGCTAATCCTCATCAATCTTAGACAAGAGAAGAGTGAACATACATGCCTTAGCATTGATTTCCCTCTTAATCTTCTTGGGACTGATCACCTCCAACTTTTTTTTCTCAATCCCTTGAAGAATAACTTGTTGTCCATGCCATTGGAATTCCATTTGTAGCCTTTCCAAATCCATGGTAAATCTACCAATACTCTTCAGCCAATTACAACATCACATCAATGGGGCCCATCTCCAAGGAAATAAAACCCACCAAAGTGGTACATAATGAAGATAAAGTGATAAGAATATTAGAGGAAGTCTGATTACTACTCTCATAAGCTCTGTTTGCCACTTGAATCCGTAGAGTGGAAGGCATTTCTTAAGTGCTCAACTTCAACCCATCAAAAGACTTTGTGTTTATGAATCTATGAGTACTCCCGGAGTCGATAAGAATGTGGGCTATTCTTCCATTGATGTAGTCTCTAAGGCATAGAGTATTATCCCCTTTAGAGCCATTCCATGCGCCATGGGAGATAGAGCATAGCCTCAAGGAATCGAAATCGGTCCATGGATCATCCATATAATATCCACTCGGGTCAAATGGAAAACCATCCATGGGATCATAAAACTCCTCATGGCTATCTCTTCAAGAGTTGATGGGCTCTCAAGCTGAAATAGATTACCTTCAATTACTTCAACATCCGAATCTTCCTCAATGATCATAATTACCTTGACATTCTTGGCTTTACATTTTGCCTTATGGTCGGGAGACCATTTCTCTCCACATTTGAAGCATAGTCCTTTTGCATACATGTCCTTCAGCTTGTCATTGGAAACATGTTTGCCTTGCACCAAAGAAGCTAAATTTTTTCCACTAATTTCATTTGATCTATTTTCAACATTAAACCTAAAACTAGTGCCCTATTTTGAACCATAAACTATAGAAAATGAAGGGATCTTAGTGTAGGTTTTTGATTGCTTTTCTCCTTGCTGAAATCAATCTTTGTCTGCCCAAAATTAGCAACTATCCTAGTGGTCTAGTTTGGTTGAAAATGATGTCATGTTCTTGGCGAAAAATTCATGTACTTTTGACCATGCCTTTTAGGCAATTGTATAGCTGCTTGTAAGGAGGAAGGTTTCATGGCTCCCACTTCCAAAGATATAGAAGATTCAACACCAAATATATATTTATTCAACTTGGCATTGTCAGATACCCCATCCACATAAATAGAGAGGTTAAGGAACCAGCTAGAATAGTCTCTAACCAATAATCCCCTTTATTCAAGAGCATACCACTTCTTTTCTAGCCTCTCTTTTTCAATAGGAGATACAAATACTTCGTTCATTGCTCTCTTTAATGCTTCCCATGTTAAGAACTCATGACCGATCCTTGACATGTATTGCCACCAAGTGTGTGCATATCCCTCCAAGTGTAGTGCTACAAACTTGACCTTAGCATTTTTCGGTCTAGGATACAAAGAGAAATACATATCAAGTTTGTCAAACCATTCTTCTAATTCATTTGGGGATGGATTATCACCCTTGAAATTAGAAATGGTAATCTTCTCCTTGTATTCCCTCTCAAATTGATGAGGTTGACCATTATAGTGTTGCTGCCCATAATTATTTGCACCAATGAGTATCATTATTCCATGTTCCATGAGCATATGGTTGTTGCTGTCCATGAGGGTTTCCAAATCCATGTGGTTGAGAGAAGGAATTACCCATGACATGTGGTTGTCCATATACTCCTTGATGTTTTCCATACACATGAGACTGAATATTTGTTGTGGCATTTAGTCGTGGTTGCTGACCACTAATTTGATGAGACCAAAACTGATTAGAATGAGGACTTTTCTTAGAAGGATGATTGTAAGCATGATTATTGTTGACATGCTACTGTTGTCCATAAGAATTTAGGGCTGAATTGACATGACCATGTCCATTAGAATGGTGTTGTCCATGAGAAGTATTATCTCCACTTGCTTGACCATGATATGGTCTTTGATATTCAAACTTCTCTTCACGAATAAGTTTAGGGATAGTAGATGGTTGAACACAAAAAGTATTGTAGAAAGGATCACACCCATGTATGCCTTCATCACGCATAGAGTTAGCATGGATCCGCTCTTGTGGGTCTTGACCATGAGAGCTTGTGTAAGCCTTTAGCTGATAACGAGGCAAAATTTGAGATACTTGAACTCTAGATGGCTCTCCGACCTCATAGTGCCCCACAACCTTAAGCATTGTGATCCTTGGTTGCTCCTCAATAATGGGAGGGCTTGGAAAACTTGGGACTACTGTAGGTAATATTCTCTCACTTAAGAGAGCCACAAGTTTGTCAATGCCCGACTTCATATCCCTTATATCATTGGATAGCCTCTTGGGAAGCTTCATGCTCCCTTTCCTAATGGTAATCCCTTAAACCTTCATTAATAGTATCCATAATGGGATCCTTCTTCTTGTTTTGGGCATAGGTGATGATAAGTCACGAGTATATAGTAGAAATAAAACTCAAATATCTTGAGCTTCAATTATCCAAACGATGAACTTCTTGACTTTCTTTGAAGTTAAAGATGTCTCCTTTCCAATGAGCTATCAAACGTTGAAAATAATTCAGTATAGAAATTTCTGTATGAAATTTTCAGTGTCTATTTGCAGTTCCCTACACCCTACAAGTACTAAGAATAATCTATGCAAAGACCAAAACAAGTTGACTAATCCAAGTGTAGCTATAGAAAAGTGATCCAACCATGACTCCTTGTTTGCATTCACAGTCAAAGTCTTCAATGCTAAATTGAAGTACTTCAATGCATCAATAAGCATATATATTGTCTATATATCTCTGCCCATATTTTCCAAGTGTTTCATGCTATCATACGTTTTCCCACATATAATGTTGCCCATACATTTGTCAATACATCATGGAGTCGTTTTCCAAGTAGATCATGCTATAGGCCAAAGTACATCACTCTTTATGTCGGTACTTGCACCTAAATTGAAAAATGCATGGGATCCATGAAGGATCCATGACTTGAGGGGTTTGCAAATTTTCCTCTCTGTCAAAGAGAGAACTAGAGAGAGAGAGAAAGAGGAGAGAGAAGACTATAGAAGAGAGAGAAAGAGTGTAGGAAGAGAGAGAAAGAGAGTGATGAGGAGAGAGAAATACTAGAATTGGAGTGAGAAAGACAGGAAAGAGAGAGAAGCCATAGAAGTTGTGAGCAAGATGGGAGACAAGGATAGTAATTGTATTAATGTGTCAAAAGATAATGAAAAATTACATGTTGTCTCCTTTTATATCAATGTTAGTGTGACATCGCATAACATCAATATTATTTTTACACTAAATCCTTATTCCCAACTTCTTACAATCCATCCCTTTCCAAAAAAATTTGACCGCAAAAACAAACTTGAAAGACTAGAAAAGGATGGATAGAATAGAGTACTACTTTGTTTTTTACAGCTTTACAAATGGAAAAATGCATGAAAAATGACTAATGTATGGACTAAAATTGAATAAAAAGAGTAGGCCTCAGCTATATACATGATCTAGAATACTTCAAAAGTATATGGAGCCGTAAAAGCTTCAACAGATAATCTCAAAATGAAGTAGACAGCTTGCTATGTAAACAGACCCTGCTGGACCAAATCTACCATAACTTCTAGTAGAAGTGTCCAAATGAGGTGTGCCATATATCAAAACATATCTCTTAAAGAATACTTTAAGCCCATATAGATAGCTTAATTCTAAAAATTAGGCACAATAAAAATTGTTCCAAAACAACATGTTGTCTTGATCTTGTGTTTCCAAAACTAGCTCCATAATCAACCACCACTAATGTATCCCTTAAGAAAGTGGACTCGTCCAATATAGAATCAGGCCTCCAAGAAGCTTCCTCAGGTGGTAAACCTATCCATTTGATCAAATATTCCATGATAGAACGAGATCAAAGCTTCTTCTCATGCTGACCTATAATAGCCTCTGGGATGTATTGAATAAGACATTCTTCATCAATAGGTGGCAGCTCATCAATTATATCTAGTGGATCACCATAAAAAGGCTTGATCTCACTCATATGAAAGACATTGTGAATCTTTGTGGAAGAAGGGAGCTCTAATTTGTATTCCAAGTCTCCAATGCGCTTAAGGATTCGGTAGGGGCCATAAAACTTGTGAGCAAGCTTATTATTAGATCCATCTTTTAATGTAGAGTACCTAGACTTGGGCACCTTCAGTAAGACCAGCTCTCCTTCTTAGAACTCTAAAGACTAACTCTTTTCATCAGCATATATCTTCATTTGGTCTTGAGCTTTCCTAAGATTCATCTTACATTGTTGAAAAAGGGTTTGCATTCTTTCCAACTCTTCCTTCCCATGAGGGTTGATCCTTTTATTAAAGATGACTGTGGGTAAGGGCACCTTGTAGCCATACAGAGTCTCAAAGGGTGAAACTCCAATACTAGCATGGGTAGAGTTTTTGTAAGCAAACTCAGCCAAGTGTAACCAAGAAGCCCATGAAGTTTGGACATCATAATAGAAATGGCGAAGATAAGTCTCCAACCATTTATTAACTCTTTCTATCTATCCATCAGTTTGTGGATGATAGGCCATAGATGGAGCCAATTTAGTGCCCATATGTAAATGCTGCCTGCCAAAAGTTACTCATTAACTTTGAGTCTCTATCATGAACAATCACCTATGGTAATCCATGTAGTCTAAAAATTTGCTCCATAAACTGATTGGCCACTTGAGAGGCAGTAAACTGGATCTTAGTTGGAATAAAACAGGCTGCCATGGTGAGTCTATCTACCACCACATATATACTATTCCATCCCTTCTTGATAGTAGGCAAGTTAGTAATGAAATCCATAATAATGTGAGTCCATTTACTTGTAAGAATAGGTAATGGCTGTAACAAACCTCCTGGCTTATGGGTGTTGTCCTTATTCTCTTGACAAGGCATACACTTCATGACAAAGTCCTTGACATATTTCCACAGTCATTTCCAATAGAAGCTTTTATTGATCCTGTCATAGGTCTTGAAAACTCGTAGATGTCCAGCTAAAGGTGAAGAATGTAGTTTCTCCATAATTTTTCGTGTAAAAGAAGAGGTACAAGGAATGACAATCTTGCCTTTCAACCAAATAAGGCCATTTTTGTACCGATAATGCGAGTTTTCTTCCATAAGACCTTGCTATAATTTCTGAAAAGTATGACTGAATTCTTCATCCAAAGCCTCCTGTAGTTCTTCAATCCAATCATTATGGAATTCAGTCATAGCTGAAACTTTGCAAGCCCACATACGAGAAAGAGAATTAGCCACTATATTCTCTTTGCCACTCGTATGAATGATGTCAAAATCATAATTTTGTAGTATAGCTACCCACCGATGCTGCTTAGAAGTAAGATTGGATTGAGTAAGGGAATACTTAAGAACCCTGTGATCACTTTGGACTCTGAATCGGCTCTGCCATATAAGTAATGGTGCCATATCTTAATTGCATGCAAGATAGCCAACGTCTCCTGGTCATAAAAATTCATAGCCATTTCTTTATCTGCTCTCAAAGGTAATCACTCCATGCTTATGTAACAAAAAAACCCCAATGCCACGACCATTAGCATCACATTGTATCGTAAATTCTTTGGAGAAGTCCGAGCATACTAAGATAGGAGTAGAGGTAATGAGTCCCTTTAACTAGTTGAAGCTACTATCTACAAGAGCATCCCAAAAGAAACCCTCCTTCTTCAACCTGTCAGTCAAAGGAGCTGCAATAGTCGCATAATGCTTGATGAATCGGTGATAGAATGAAGATAAACCTAGGAATCCTCTAAGAGAGGTAGTAGTAGTAGGTGTTGGCCAATATTTTATACACTGCACCTTCTTGGGATCAGCTTGTATTCCTTTGACAATATGTCCCAAGTATTCCACTTCAGTCTACATGAAAGAACATTTCTTCTCAAGCTTAGCAAAAAGCCTATGATGTCTCAATACATCAAAAACCCTCCTCATATGTGCTAAATGATATTGTAAAGTCTTATTGTAGATCAGAATGTCATCAAAGAACACAAAGACAAACTAAAAGAGGAAAGGCTGCAAAATCTTGGTTCAATGAATCCCATCTCAAGAAGTTCCTTGATTTCCTTGGCTACTTTCTCTCGTTCACACTTAGATAATATGTAAGGTGGCTTATTGATTGTCTTTGAGTTGGGCTCCAAATCAATAGGGTGATCTACTACTCTCTTGGGAGGCAATGAAGTAGGCACCTCAAACAAATCCCTATACTCCTCAAAAAGAGTTGTTAAGGCTGGGTGGTATGTTGAATTATTGGGATGATCTTGCATCTCTTTATTCAAATGCAAAACAAATATTTGTGAGCACTACTTGTACTCCCTTTTGAGTTGTCGAATGGTAATAAGCTGAAAATCTGATCTACTAGGAATTCCTTGTAAATGGATGAGGTGTCCATTGAATATAAACACCATATACAACTGTGAGAAATCCATAGTGATCTTGCCTAATGTCATTAACCAATCACAATCGAGTACGATGTCTATAGGCCCCATTTTCAAAGTAATCAGATTTACTTTTGCTTCAAATTTTTTAGCCAGCTGTAAAGAAACCTATGGGAATATCTGTGTGCTAATTTCTTTTTCACCATTGGCCACTTGAACTCTAATGGACTGTTGTAAATCTGTGGGAATACAGTTCAGCTTGTCCTTGATAGACTTATTCACAAAACTATGGGTACTGCCACTATCTATTAGAATGAACAATGCCTTTCCATGAATGTTACCCTTGATACGGAGTGTATTAGGGCTCTTAGATCCTGTCTAAGCATCCATGGAAATAGAACAACTAGTGGCAACAAGTGGCTCATTACAAGTCCCACCTAGATCAAAAGGAACACTTCCACATGGATCAAAAGGAAAAGAGTCCGCTGGATCATAGAAATACTCTTGCCCAACTTCTTCCTCAAGATCTTCATTTTCATCATTGAGTGTAATTGCATTAACTTCATCCATCTCATCTTCAAGATCCTCAAAGACTAACATACTCTGAAGCTTGGGTTTGACATTTTTATATATACACTTTGAGGCATGATCAGGTGTATACTTTTTCCCACACTTGAAACATAAGCCTTTCTCCTTTCTTTCTTTGTAAAGATCCATAGGAATAGACTTAGGATCCATGTTGGTTGAAATGGATTTAGGCTTGATGTCCCCATGCTTGAAGTCAACTCTAGGATTGTTTACTGTCGTGAAATTACTTTGAGATCTAGAAGCATTGAATGGTGGATAAGTTGGTACCCTTAAGCTCCCATTTGGCACATGATTGCTGCCATAAGTGTTACCAACTTGCCTCTGTTTAAAAACAGTCCTTGGTTGTCCAAAACCAGGCTGAAATGAAGATTCTCTTCTATATTTCCTTACATAGCACTCTACAAGCTCAATAGCCTTAAAGAGAGAAGAGGGTTTTGTGCCATGACATCAGCTGATAAAGATAGCTCTAAACCATAAATGTACTTGTGGAGCTTAGCCTCATCACTAATGCTTTCTACATACATGGTTAGGTTGAGAAATTTTTCAGTGTACTCTCTTACACTTAGGCCTCTTTGTTACAAACCATACCATCTCCGTGACAATTTCTCTTTTTCAAGAGGAGAGACAAATACTTTAGCCATAAGTGCCTTGAAAGCTTCCCAATTCTCTACAAGTATGTTTTCCCTTTTTATATACCTCCACCAATCCCTCCAAATGCAAAGAGGAAACTAGATGCTAGCACTTCTCCTACTGTGCATATGGGATTCTAGTTCTGAGCCCTCACTGCTCCTTACAAAGAGACTAAAGTAGGTGTGATTGCAAACATCTCAACAACTATTGTCCTACCAACTCACCAGGCATCCACTTTTCCTTGTGGGAAATGACATGGTAGATCAATACTAGGCTAATAAAACAGCATGAAATATTCAAGAGAGATTAAAAGATGATTGAGAATACCTCTTGTACTTGGAGTTGAAGAATATTGTTGATGAAGAATCCTTTGACAAGAATGGCTTCAATTCAGCCTCAAATTAACCAAGATTCTCCATTATAAGCTTGCTCCATGTTGGATTTCAGCCATGCAACATGCTTTTCTCCTTCAAGCTCCATAGGTACTCCATTGAGCCAAGAATGTAGCCAAAATCCCCTTTTATTTTTTATGAAATGCCTTGTAGAATGGTAATAAGTAATTTAAGAAAGATTTAAGACTCCAAAATTGGAGAAAAGTCCAATTATCTCAAGAATATTTGAAACCTATGCTATTCATATGGCTAGGTTGCAGAGGCTGTCATAAAGATAGAGTTATAGGTAGGGCTAGAGGCTTTGGATTTGTGGCCTTTGCAGATCAGTGCATCTACAGAGGTTTGGAGAAGAGATATTGCCATGGAAGAAAGATCCAAGGTAAGCATCTTCCATGGAAGAAGAGAATAGACCTCGAGAAGAAGAACCGATCTTTCTTTGAGAAAAAGTAACCAAGATTTTTGTCTTCTCTAAAGACTTGAGGACTCTATTTTGTCCATCTTGCCAAAAATTTTGGTTAAAATTTTGGTCACAACCTGCCAAAATAGTTAGGGCCCACCATTATCCACTCGTTCATGCCAAGAACCTCCATCTTGGTTATAGTTTGTGACATATCTCCATGTCTTAACCATATTTATGGAAGAACTAAGTCGTGTGACTAAATTTAAACTACAAATTTCTCTCCCTAGTCACTACAGCTAGATCTAATGCATGAAAATGACTTCTGACAGGATCTAAACTATTGCTCTAACACCAATGTAAAGAAGGCCTAACTGCAGTGTGCAGTGGCAAATACTGTCAGTGTAGTAAAGTGTAGTAATACATGGGCGGCTAGGCGGAGGCGCCTTTGCCCCCAACAACCTCCCACTTAAAGGCAAATCTGCCCCAGTGAGAGAGAAAAAAGAAAAGATAGTACAACATGTACACATGTACAATAGGATGAGGAAAAAAGATGTCGTCTCATCCAATGCCCATCAATATCATGAGGAAGACAAAGCGCTTTGTAGTGAGGCTCTTCGTGACCAAGTCTGCAGGATTCTGCTCAGTCGAAAACTTGACAAGGTCAATAGACCTGTCCTTAATGACCTCGCAAATGAAGTAATACCTCACCTCAATATGTTTCATCTTCACATGGAACACCAAATTCTTGGCCAACTGAATGGCACTCATAGAATCCGAATGCAATGTAGGCATAGCATCTATCATACCAAGGTTTGCAATCAAACGGCCTAACCAGATAGCCTCCTTGCAAGCCTATGTGGCTGCAATATACTCGGCCTCTATAGTAGAAAGAGTCATACACTTTTGTGCCCTGGACATCCAAGAGATAACCCCTCCAGCATAAGTGAACACATAGCCAGAAGTGGACTTCCTACTATCTACATGTCCTGCATACTCAGAGTCAGTGTACCCCACGACTCTTGTATCCTGGCTACCATAGCAAAGACACATATATGTTGTGCCCTTCAGGTACCTCATAATACCCTTCATAGCATCCCAATGTTTCTTGCCAGGTGTAGCCATATAACGTGCCACAATCCCAAGTGCAAAAGCAATATCTGGATGGGTGGCTCTCATGGCATACATAAGGCTGATGCATAGGGAATCTTGGCCGTCTCGGCCCTCTGCTCATATATTTGCGGACAATTGGCCTATGAAACCTTCACGTGAGAAGATAATGGATAGCCAATAGGCTTAACATCCTACATGCAGAAGCTCTCAAGGACTTTATGAATGTACTCCCTCTGTGATAGATAGAGTAGTCGGAGATCTATCGTGCATAATGCACATACGAAGTATATGAGAGGCCTATCCCAGATCTTTCATCTCAAAGCTCTTCTTGAGCTGAGACTTAAGAGCATCTAGCTCCTCATGAGCTATCCCTACTAAAAGCATGTCATCCACATAGAGTACCAAAATCAGTAAAGAACCGTCACGAGCTTGCTTCGTGTACAAGCATGGATCCATAACACTGCAGTTGTAGCCCTGTGACTGCACGAATGCATCAAACTTATGGTACCATTCCCTAGGTGCCTGCTTCAAGCCATATAGACTCTTCTTTAGCTTGCACACTAGGTGTTCCCTGCTAGGGTCTGCAAAGCCCTTAGGCTGCTCCATGTAAATCTCATCATGCAAGTCCCCATGTAAAAAATCCGTCTTGACATCCATCTGGTACAAGTCCAGGTCAAGCTATGCAATCAAGGCCAAGACTAAGCGTAGGGTGGTCATCTTGACCACAGGAGAAAACACTTCATCAAAGTCAACACCACGCTCTTGCTTAAAACCCTTAGCAACCAATCGGGCCTTGTATGCCGGCTTGGGGTGTCCAGGGGTACTTTTTAGCTTGTACACCCACTTGCATAGCAAAGCCTTCT
Organism: Lygodium microphyllum; assembly: GCF_053477565.2. NCBI lineage: Eukaryota > Viridiplantae > Streptophyta > Polypodiopsida > Schizaeales > Lygodiaceae > Lygodium > Lygodium microphyllum. The sequence goes on along the minus strand of NC_141163.1, from coordinate 12,410,018 downwards.
TACCTTGAGCCAAGGAAACCAAATCCCAAGTCTTATTCTTATGCAATGAGTCAAGATCAAACTGCTTAGCCCTCTCCCAAGACTGACAATCATCCCTGTGCATAGCCTTATTATAAGGGAGAGACTCTCCTGGATCTGTAACCAGTACATAATCCATAGAGGGCCCAAAATGGTTAGGAGGCTGTCTATCTCTAGTAGAACGCCTCAACCTAGGCTCTATTGCCTAATCGACATCCTGTCTAACATCAGCATGTCTAACATCTGGGCCATGAGCATCAAGTGATGTTGCACGCTAACTAGCTAGTCGTGGAGTAGGCTGAATGGGAGCATGTGGCTCCTCCTAAAAGATAACTATGCATACCTCAACCACTTTCTCAGGCTACATATGCATTTTGTCCTCATGAAAGATAACATCATGGTTTCGGATCACTTTCCACGCCTACGGATCCCATAGATGGTAGCCCATCTCTCTTGCATTTCCATAGCCAATGAAAATGCATTTGACACTTTTAGGATCCAGCTTATTGTGTTTGTCCTTGGGCACATGGCAGAAGGCCTCACATCCAAAGACATGAAAATGATCATAAGAGGGGGGCTCACCTACCCATACCTCCTTTGCAACTTGAAAGTCAATGCCACTATTAGGCGACCTGTTAATGAGATGCACTGCAGTAGTAACTGCCTCAACCCAAAAGTGTTGTGGTAAGCCAGCCTGGCTAAGCATGTGATGAACCCTTTCCTGAATGGTCCTATTCATGCGTTCAACCATACCATTCTGGGGAGGGGTGTAAGGGGCAGTCAACTGGCGCTTAATACCCCGTTCATTACAAAATTTCTCAAAAGCACGTGATACATACTCTCCCCCATTATCTGACCTTAGGCATTTTAGCCTTTTTCCAAACTGGTTCTCTGCCAATGCAAGCCAATGCTGAAATATGTCTAAGACATCGGATTTTCTCTTTAAGGGATAAGCCCAAACCTTACGTGAGTAATCATCTATGAAAGTAACAAAGTAATTTGCCCCACCGAGTGACTAATAGGGCATGGGCCCACACACATTTGAGTGCACAAGATTCAAGGGCTCACCCATGTGTTTCTTACCATACTTTTTATGCATATTTCTAGTCTTTCTGCCATACAAACAATGATCACAAGAATAAAAATGCAAAGAGTCAAAAAGCGAAAGATACTGCAAAGCACGGAGCATTTTCATTCCTTTAAGGGACATATGCCCCAAATGAGCATACTAGAGGGATACATGGGGGATAGGACCCACAGAAAAAACATGATCAAATGTAGCTCCAGATCCAAGTAAGAGATAGAGGCTGCCAGACTTGGTACCTCTTGCAAGCACAAGCCTGCCACAAGTAATGTTCCATGCAGAGTCTCCAAAAGACACAAAATACCCTGCATCATCAAGCTGTCCAGTTGACATAAGACTGCGAGTCAACACAGGTACATGATGTACATCATGTAAAAAAAAAGAACTGCTAGAAGCAAACTACAACCTAACATCACAATGTCAAGAGACTTGTCATCACCAAGATGCATAGAACTAGAGATGGTACGATAGGTATGAAACCGATCTCTACAGAATTTCACATGAAATGATGCACCCGAATCCAAAAGCCAGAATTGCATATACATAGAATGTATCTCAGAAGCCTATAAGACATCGCATGAAGAAGCTGCAAGTATGTAATCTTCATGTGAATCAGTGGCCTGCATGACCTTAACCTCTTCTATCTTCACACTGGACTTTGCAGGTACAATACTATGCTCAGAAGACTTTTCTTGCACTCTCTCTTTTCCCTTTTCCTTGCACTTATCATCACGCATCTTATGGCACTGTGGCCTAATATGTCTTGCTTTCCCACAATAATGACAAGTAAGATTAGACTTCCGTCCACGGGACTTACTGCGACTACATGACTTGGACTTAGACTTCTGAGAGACCCTGCCCTTATGATCATTATCATGCCTGCCATGTTTGCCACCTCTAATGGTCAATGCATGTGAAGAGTGGGAAGGATCATTGTTTCTCATGTTGTTGAGTGTTGAAATGACTTGTTTTTTGGCTGATTTTTGTTGTTTTTGAGAGCTGAATGGTTGATTTTATGGGATGATTGGTTGATTTAGAAGTGGTTTGAGAGTGTTTTGGATGATATTGATTTTGTTTTGGAAGTTCATGATGTTTGTTGGTGGTTCTGTGATGTTCTGACAGGTTCTGATTGGTTCTATATACCTTCTGTTTTGGTATGTTTTGTTCTGATTGTCTTCTGTAAGGAGGGATGAAGTATTGATTAATGAAGATTGAGATCTTGTGAAAGTTTATTGAATGGTTTGTGAGAGTTTGGAATGGTTTGAGAATGAGTGATGTGGTTTTGATGACCTTCTGTAGGTCTTCTGTAGAGCTTCTGCTTCTGTTCTGCTTCTGTTCTGTTCTGTACTGTAACTGTTCTGTAGACTGTTCTGTATGCTTCTGTAAGTGTTCTGTGGAATGTATGTGTGACTTTGGGAAAGTTTTCTAGCCTTGGAAAGAGGTGAATACAAGTGCAAAAGAGCTAAAGGAAGTGGAAGAAGTAGCTGCTGAAGACTCAAGAGAAGACTAGAGTGAAGTGACAGTAGTGAGCTGTGAAGAGACACTGTAGTGGCTCTGGTGACTCTTCATATCAGACATACCTCTTGGGAGGGGTATCCACAACCTAAGAGTGATTATTGAGAGTAATTTTTGAGAGATTGTAGTGAGGACATGATGTATTATTGATGGAAAGAGAGAGAGAGAGTCAGAGATAGCCAATTCTACTCAAACAAAGTGATTGTATATGAGAGATTGAGAGAGAAGACTATGAAGATATTGAAGATGAATACTATGTGATATTTTTCCATTCAAAGATGGTGTATTTCTTTGCTTTCTTTGTTCCATTGATGGATTTTGTGAAGATGTTGAAGAATATGGTTGATTCTATTAAAAACCGTGGGAGATTTACATGATGCTGCATGAAGATTTGTTGTGCCTGGTGTTCTTTTCTTCATTGTGATCATATGAAACATAATAAACAAGCTTGTTGATGTTACAAGATAGATTTTCTTGCAAAAGAATTCCCTTTTCCTTGGTGTTCCTCTCGGGGCTCCATGTTTTTGGTGCGCAGCCGGGGAATCTTGCCATCAACAAGCACCAGAAGAGGCTGAAAATGAAGGAAATGGCATTGCCAAGAAGAGAAGAATTCAATGGATTACAAGCCCTTATGCAGTCGTTGCAAAGGAGAAGGTCAGTGGAAGCCGTTTGAGAAGTGGGGCATGAAGCCGTTTGAAACCCACCACTTTGTACCATCGTCTTGCTTTAGGGCTTTAGCTTTACGGATTATGTTACAAAGTGGTGTGAAGCTAAAGCCCTAAAGCAAGACGATGGTAACAGCGTGGCCCTGTTCATGTACGAGAATATCATCACCCGTTTTGGCAGTCCCTTAGAGCTGGTAAGTGACAGAGGCACTCATTTCCTTAACAAAGTCATGGAAGAGTTGACAGAGTTGTATAAGATCCGCCATCGTAAGTCCACTCCTTATTACCCCAGAGCCAACGGCCAAGTCGAAGTCACCAATCGCATCCTCTGCTCGATTCTGACAAGAACAAAACATCGTCGTGATTGGGATGATCGACTTACAGAGGCCCTCTGGGCGTACAGAACCTCCCATAAAGCAGCAACGGGACAGACACCTTTCCAGCTGGTGTATGGAACAGAAGCTGTTTTTCCTGTTGAATTGGAACTACCCTCTTTGAGAGTGGCTATCAAAGAGCGTTTGGGGGATGATGATTCACTGCAACGCCGTCTCCTGCACTTAGAATGTTTGGACGAAATTCGCAGGATGGCTCTACAGTGCATGGAAGCCACACAAGCTCGACACAAGGCTTACCATGATAGTTTCATCAAGCACAAGGAGTTCAAAGAAGGTGATTTGGTCCTAGCCTATGATTCACGCTTTGGCAAGTTTCCTGGCAAGCTCCAACAGCGGTGGATGGGCCCCTATAAGGTACTTGCCGTCAACCCTAATGGTTCTGTCCAAGTGCAGACCGTTGATGCCTCTGATGATCCCTTTCTGATCAATGGATATCGCCTGAAGAAGTACTTCCCTCCTTGGGGATCTTGACAATTATGGACACTTGATCCTTTCCCTCGTTGGCACGGCACTGTACTTCTTATGATGCTACTTCTGATAGCCATTCTTCAGCCACTTCTGATGAGGTGGACGCAACCCTCTATCTCCTCAAACCCCCCTTCTAGCCTTGATCTCTTATCCTCTATTTTCCACCAGCGACAGTGGCGAGGTGGGTTCTGACACATGGTCTTTCCACCATTCCCTTGTTCAATTTGAAGAAAAGAAAAGAAAAAAAACAAAACAAAACATATCGGTTATGGGAGAAAAGGACTAAGGTCCCTGTCATGCCGACCTATTCTTCGAGAAAAGGTGGAAACACCCTCGGGAATAGGGGAAAATAAGAAAAAGAAAAAAAAAACCAAAGAAGAAAGAAAGAAAAAAACAAATAAACAAATCTGTCATGAGAGAAAAGGAAGCAATTCCCTGTCATAGCGGGCCTCGTTCCAAGAAAAGGTGGTAAACACCCTTGGGCGAGAAGCTGGCTGTGGAAAAGGTGGTAACACCCAGCAGTCCAGAAAGCGGATTCATTGATTGATATCCTTCGGATCCAATTCCGACGCTACCTCCCTTGGTACGCTGTGTCCTGGGTCCCTCTACAAAGTGACTACCTGTCCTCTAGCAGACGACGTGTTCCTATCCAATACAATAATCGATTTCATGGCTACCTCCCTGGGTACGCCTCTTCAACAACTGATGACGCGATCTTCATCGACAACCCCTTGAGTGATGTGAGCTTTCATCCTAACTGGATGGGGAAGTGAGTACGGTTGCCCTCTGTATCTATCAACAGAGAGTGAGACAGAGGGTGGGCCGAGAGACCAGTCTTTTCCCTTCAAATCAAATGCGAGGTGAGAAGTGTGAATGAAGTGTTGCACGCACGGGATGGGCCTCTCAAAGCACAAAGCACGATTTGTTCTGTGCACTGCACTATAAGACTTCCTGGCCTTCATTCTCGCACCGTATGCCGGCACAGGGCGGGATGCACTGTTGCACAATCAACTGCGCACAAGGCATACACCCTTTGCACAAGCGACTGTGAGGATTACATCAATGGGTTTCAGGAAAAGGCTGCCCTCCTGTATCTATCCACAGAGCGTGAGACAGAGGGTGGGTTGAGTGTGACTGGAGTTTCTTCAATCAATTACCGAGAGGTGAGATTGAGGGACGTTACGACACTTGGAGTCAAGTATGTTCCACTTTTCCTATGCACCCACGGGATGGTTTTTTTTTTCCGTCAATACAAGACACGTCACCCTGTTCTGTACACTGCACTGTAAGGCTCCCTTGCCTTCCTCCTTGCACTTATGCCAGACGGGTTGGACGCACTAATGCACCATCAACCGTGCACCCTGGCATACTCTTTCTGCACCATTCCCCCTTGTCGATTTCTAAACCGGGTATGCGATATGGGTTTAATCATTCTTCCTCAAGTGATATTAGTCATGGGGCGAGTGACTGATCTTTCATTCCAATTGAGTGATTGTGAGTTGAGTGTAGTATCCCTCATCATCGACGAATTTTATGCGATTCCTTCCATCAGCTACCTCCCTGGGTGCTGCCGCGTGGTCCCTGCCATGACGGACGTGTGCGCTGTAAAGATGCCTTGGTCCCTCCAGCGCCGACAACCACACTGGACGTGCCATCGATACTCAACCTTGATTTTTGACGAAACGGGCCAAGTTTTTCTAACCCTACACTTTGGTTTTTTCGTGCCGATCATGTTTTAAGTGTGGGGAAGTTAGTGGATGGTCTATGGCGTGGTCCTAGGTCCCTGTTGCTCGGTTAACCCTATCCGTTAAGGTCTTAAGTGTGGGGACGCGTCCCTGTGCGTCTACATTGCATATCCTATGCATATGCCTTACCCTGTTCATGCATGTCGGCCATGCCTTACTTTTACCCTAATGGGATCCCTTTCCACCCATCCGGTTATGTTTCACCCACCCTTGGGGCTGTTCCCTTGCAGTTTTCCTTCATTCCCTGATTTTGAGGTCCTTCCATGTGAATGCACCCTACGTTCACCAAAGTCCCCATCCGACCTTATAGCCCTGTTCCTCTCTTTGAACTGATCATTTTTCCTTTTTACCTACCCCTGTTCCGGTGCACGGTTTTTGAGTTATTAATTTTTGAAGCATTTTACGTAATTTAGACGGTTTTCCATGTGAACGCGCTTTTCTTGCTTCCGAATCATGCTCTCACGTCATAGCCCTGACTAGCGCTTTTCCCCTGACATTTTTCCTTTTTATTCCGCATCATTCCGATACATGGTTTGTCCGTTATTAATTTTCCGGGTTTTCACGACTTTTTCGTGTGTATTTTTGACATTTTTCCATGTGAACCTGCCCTGTTTGCATCGGAATTCCAATTTGATTTGACAGCCGTGTCCCCTGTGCCGTCCCCCACCTTTTTCCTTTTTCCTCCACCCTTTTTCGACTTCTGGATTTTTACTTATTAATTTTTAAATGAGTTTTCGGGAGTATTTTTGGAGTTTTTCACATGTGAACCCCTCCTACTTCCACCGGAACTGCGGTTTAACGTGATAATCCTGTGCCACCCCTTCCTGCGGACATTTTTCCTTCTTACTGCATGTTATTCCGGTGAATGGTTTGTTCGATATTAATTTTCGATCCCATTTTCGGGTTTATTTTTTGGGTTTTTCCCATGTGAACACGTCTTCTCTCAGTTGGGATTATGTTTTGATGTGATAGGATTGTCGGGCACATCTTTCTGCACAGTTTTCCTTTTTTCTGCACCTCATTCCGATGCACGGATTTTTCAATATTAATTTTTAAATTGCGTATTTGGTTCATTTTTTTGTGTTTTTTGCACGTGACTGCCCTTTACCCCTCCCGGAACCCCCGTCCCGTATTTTCCTTGTTTCCCCCCTGTCGTCCTGCCCACTTTTCATTTTTACGCTATTTCGTTTTGAAGTCCAGATTGGGAGTTATTAATTTTTCTTTATTTTTACGTGTATTCGCGCGCCCATTTTTCGATTTTACACGTCTCCACGCGCCCCGGTCGTGTCCGCGTAACCCGTACCGTCTTCCCCGTGCCATTTCAATCCCGTCATGGCAAATTTTTTTACCCCGCCCTGCGCACGTGCGCGGGACAGGGATACGCACCCATTTCCCCCTGCCCACCCCTACCCTACCCTCCCCTTGTCCATGCCCATGTCCTCCTTTGGGTGCCCCACCCTTTGGGCACCCCCCATCCCATGGGCCCCTGCCCATAACCACCTACCTTTTCCACCCCCTCCCCCTACCTCACCCCTTGGGCACCCCCCCTATGGCCTACCCTACCTCACCCTACCCCTACCCTTTCCCGGGTACCCCCAAACCCTACCCCTACCCTGCCCATTGCCCTTTCCCAACCCCACCTTTCCCTATCCCCCTCCCCTCTCACGACCCTTCCCCACCCCAACTACCTTCCTTCCTCTCTCCCTCTCCCGCTTCTGCGTGTCCTCTTCCTTCGCCCTCCATCTCCACCTCCTCTCCTTCCCCTTCTGCTCCTTCCCTCTCCTTCCCTTCTTCTCCTCTCTCATCCTCCCCTCCTTCTCTCCTCCCTCACAACGCCCTCCTTCTCCTCCCTCTTCCCCTCCCGGTTCTCTACAGTCCAGCACGTCGACGTCGCTCCTGCCCTCGCCATCGCAGCGTCCGCCCCTGCTCCAACTCCGCCTGTGCCGCCCACGGCCACGTCGTGACGCCGCCGCCTGCTGTGCTGACGGTCCTGCGCAACTTGAAACCTCGACGTCTGCGCCCTCCCTTTCACGACGTTGATGCCCTGCTCCACTACTGACGTGGGCCTCCTACGCCTCTGCTCGCCCTCAGCCGCCACGCCTGCCCTGTCGAGCCCTGTCCGCCCTGTGACGACGCTGACGGCCGCTGCCCCTCCTCGCCGTCGCCCTCTGATGCCCGCCTTTGCCACGTGGCGGCCCCTTGTGTTTGCTGACAAGCCGCCGCCTTTGCCATGCCCGTTGACCTCCTGTCTCCTCCACGTGTCCTCCACTAACCCCCCTTCCCACCCATTCCACTCCACCCCCTCACTAACCCCCCTTCCCACCACCCACATACCCTCCCTAGTCACACCCCCATTCCCACCCACACACCTTCCCACCCCCAAACCCCCCACCCTTTCTACCCCTCATTCCTCCCAGAACCATCCCTCAAACCCATTCGCACCCCACCCCCCTTAACCAGCTTTCCCCCCAATCCATGTTGGCTTCACCTCCCCTCCCCCGACAGTCGTTCGTGTGCGCGCCAGTGTATGTGTGTTGTTCGCGCGGGAGTATCTTTTAGCTGCTGTTCACCCGCGGGACGTGCGCTTGAATTTGCTGATTGAGGTGGTGCGTGCTGGTTCATGCATGTGCAGCTGTCACGAGTGTCCGGGTATTCCTTTTGACATCCCGACTATCATTTTTTTAAAAAAAAATCCACACCTCCATTAAACACACTTAAAATTTAAAACACATCATTATAAACGAATTTGACAAACATTTTGAAATTTTATTCAAAATTACTGACACCTTTTTCCACCATTATATATATAAATATATATTTTTATAGTCTGAAATTTTCTATTACACAATTCCAAACAATTCCATATTTTCCAAATTTATTCAAAATTACCTAAAAAGCAACAAGAGAAAAAAAAAAAAAACAACAACAAACACAAACTCATTTTAACTAAGTCAAAAATACCCCAAACAATTCTTAAAAAATTCTACAAAATTCCTCTCACCCCCCCTTGACCTTTTTCCATTCCTTTTTCACTTTACAATATTTTTTATACATGGAACCCATATTTACAAACAATTCATTAATTTACAACAATCAACACAAACCAAACCCACAAAAACATTGACACATACAAGACACACCCTTACCAACCACTTTCAATTCTTAAAAAATTTACAGAAAATCTAGAAACCTTTCCTTTTCTTTTTGCAATCCATGGCCCTCTTTTTCTCAACCTATAAATTTCAACAAAAATATTTTTGCCTATTTTTAAATTCCAAAATCTTTCAAAATACCCAAAAATATGCTAAAAATTCATTTAACATGCTAAAAAATTTTCAAATTAATTTCTAAAAAATTCCTCACACTTCCCTTCACATTTTTATTTATTTTTTGGTATCTTTTTCTTAGCTATCATAATATTTAATTTTCCCCCTACATTCCTTAAAAATACAATACAATAATCAGTCAAACCTTTTTCCTTCAACACACCAACTAACCGTCTAACAAAAAACTCCAGATATTTTTGGATAGTGGAGAAGCGCATTCTTTGCATTTTCATACACCCACTACCAGGTATTTCCCTTTTTATTCGTTTAAAAAAAACAAACAAAAAAAAAACATACACACAAGCTACCCCAAAACCCACGGTTAATATTTTTTTAAAAAAAACAAACAAAACAAAACAACCAGAGAACAAAAAAAAAAAAGCACACACAAACCAACAAACCAATATTTAACCTAAATCAAACCTAACTACCACCATGGCACGCGCATTCGCGCTAAAACACACATCTTTTTTAATTAAAATCAACCAGCCGTTCACTTAGCACGCACTACGTGCGCTAAAGAGGCACTTTAAATTTTTAATTAAAAAGAACCAGCCATCACATGAGCACGCGCTGGCAAAAAAGCGCTCCACATCACCTTAATTTGTAATCAATGAATTGCATTTAGAGACCCAGTCGGGAATCGAAGTCCGGGAATCGAATAACTGCACCGCTTAACCTAATAATTGGTAATTAAATTTATAATAAGGAACCGTCATTTTCTTGCTAAGGTTTATCACCTAATAAAAAATCACCCATTTTTAATAATTGATTAAAATCAACCCTTCATTAAATTAATTCCCCCCTCACTGCACTTAATTCCCCTTTTTAATGAACCGTTTCGTGGGATGGGTATACGCAGTCATTAGTGTTATTTTCCATGGTCCAGTCTTGGTTCTATCACAGATGTCGTATTGATATGTGTCGGATATGGCATGGTTTTGGTTTCCTGTCTTAGTTACGGTTACGGGTATGGTATGCAGTTTTTTTTTTCTTTTGTTGCCTGATACGGGGTTCAGGGTGTTTGTCTGATGCATCGCATGAAGCTTTCGGTCGCATTTGTCTCAAGGTCATGTCAAATTTTTTCTAGGATGTGGTTTGCTTGGGGTTAGTAGGTCGTGTCACGTCTTATTTGGTTATTCTCTTATCCTTGGTTTTTGTCTGTTGCTTTGCAGGCATTCTCCTTGATTGTCTGTGTTTGTGGTGTGTGTGTAACCATCTGAATGGCGCCTTCTCATGCTCCTCCCCCTATCCAGTACGTCCCATTAGTTAGTAGGGATTACTCGTCCCTACTTACTTTTGAGCCCCTCACGAAGGCAGGACTTGCTGCTTTTGTGGCCACTCCTTTTCCATTACTTCCAGAGGATCCATCCGTATGTGATGAGTTCCTGGCCTCTTACAGCAAGAAGACAGGCGTAGTCCAAGGAATGTCTATGACATTGACGTCTCGCGGCTTAGGTAAGGCTCTATCTTTACCCTCCAAAGGAGAACCTTTTGTGACCACTCGTCAGCTCTTCTCTAATGAAGAGATTCTCAAGCTGTTGCAGAAGCAGACAAGGGAAGTCCTTGATGTTAAGAAAGTGATAAACTCTTTAGGAATTTCGTTTTCTATGATCACTGATCCCGTATGGAAGACGATGTGTCAGTTCCTTCAGGACAGGTTCATGCCTGCCAAAACGCCATCCCACTATTTGTCCAAAGAGCTTTTCACAGCTTCCAGGATGGTGTTGAAAGGAGTTGCTATTGATTGGAGCACATACCTCCTTACTAAAATGGATCAGCATTTTGTTAAAGTCACGAGGGGTAATGTTACCAATGTTACCTATGGATCATATTTGTCTGCCTTCTTGACCTATTCAGGTTTACAGAAGACTGTGCCTCCACCTCCTCCATCAGATTCAGTACCTCCTCCTCCACCTTCAGAAGAGTCAGCACCTATTGACATTGAGGATGATGATTCTCCGCCTCCCCTGGTCATACAACGTAAACGCTTGAAGAGGATAGCGGATAAAGCTCCTTCCGTACTTCCTTTAGTACCTATCCCTGCTACTTCTGGCAGTGAACTCCCTGGGTATCTCACTTGCAATAACCTATTCCGAGCACATCGAGAAGGATCCTTGGAGATCTCAGTTCCTTCCCTGAACAGTCTCGTCTCAGGAGATGCCATTCCTTTCCTCTGCAAGGATATTCAAAGTTCTATTGAGTTGTCAGTGACAGCCTGTGTTCAACAGCTGTACGCATCTTTCTATGAAGAGCTCATGCAATCCAAAGACCAGTTGCATAAGGCAACATCTGAGTTAGCTTCTGCTAAGGATACCCTAGCAGATCTATTTAAGCAAATGGAATAACAAACCCAACTAGTTGCCACTCAAAGCGATGAGATTTCTTCATTGAAGACCCAGTTATTCGAGGCTCAGTCACAGGTTACTAGCCTTTCAGCAGAGAAGGAGAGGATGTCCAGCGAAGCGAAAGAATTCCAAGTTCTTTTGAATGACAAGCTTTCAGCTTTACAGATGGCTAATGACACAGTGGCCAACCAAGCCTCCCAAATCCAGCAGTTGCAAAATCAGCTTGCAAAGTCCCGCTCTGTTCCTCCAAGCCCTCCTGTTCCATTAATTCCTTCTCTTTCACCGCAGGATTTGGCTGCCCTACAGAGACAGGCTACTTTGTGCCCTCTATTCCAAGATAAAGTGGAAAGATTGCAGTCCAGAATGGACTTGTTATGGTCTACCTTTGAGCAGTTTCAGGAATATGTCTTACCAGACCATTCTTTCTTTGTCCACTACCACTTCCAGAAGTTGGTCTTCTACATGAAGCTTTCCACGATGGATTTACCTTTTCCAGAGGATGGCTGGAGTGGGGCTTGGTCTGCTGAGTTGTTGACAGAGGTAGTCAGAATGGTCTTTGAAGATTCTGTCACTCCAGACACCATGTTGATGTCATACATGTATCTACGAGGAGACTTGTTAATTCCAAATGAGATAGATATGGCATGGTATGTGGGGGATGTGGTCTTACAGGCTGTTCTATATGTCAATCATTTGGAGTTGCGCATAGCTGATATGTTCCAAAGTTATTCCTCCAAAGTAGCTGATTGTCAGGATAGTTCGTGGCATCCCATGATTGATTCGGTGGTCCTAAATCAAAGACAAAACACAGCTCTTACCTTTGCCCAGAGTACTAACCAACTAAGGATGGATCTCTTAACCTATCTTTCCAAACATAATCCATTTGATGCTACCTTCTTTGATGCCTATCATAGACGATCTCTCTTAGGACCTTCTGTTCCTACCCTCCTCTATTACCAACAATTGGCTCACCGCTATGCTATCTATATTTCCCTTTGTCAAACTAATTCCACAGTAATTTTACCACTTCTTTTCCAACCTTCAAATTTCCCTCAAATTCCTATTTTCACTTACTGTTCCTTTATTGAGGATAGGGTATTTTCCCCTTCTCCACCCTGTCCTTCACCCCCCATAAATGTACCCTCCACATTTCCTATTTATCAGTTAACACCGTTCCTTAGTGATTCCTTACAAATTTCTGCCACTCCTTCTTTAACCTTTTCTTCCTTTTATGATTTTTCCTATCCTTCCCTACATCCACTTTCCCTTATTCCACTACCCTCTCCTAACACTTCCATATCTCAACCACCTCAGTTGGTTAGTGACTGTGACGGTTTTGATAATCAGATTTCCAGAAGAAGGGGATGGAGTTTGGATGATTGCCTTACAGGACCACAGATTAATTGGCCAGTAATTCCGGGAGAATGGACAGCTTCAAGTCAAGCTTATCAAAACTATGTTCATTTTGCCCAACAATATTCACAGTCTGCAGATCCCTCAGTGAGATTGACTGCTCACTTTGCTTGGTACCTAGCGTATATGCATAGGCACTCTCATACTAATTCAAAGCCTATTCCAAAGTTGTGCATGAATGTCAATGTTAGCATTGATTCCCAACAGTTGGAGATACTGTATTTCCATGCCCTTTGTTTACCTAGCAGATACTTGGTCCTGTTGGAAAGGATGTGCTGTCTCCAATTTTTCCAAAATCCTCCTAAAAACTTTGTAGATGAATCCTTATCTATGGATCGATTCCGACAACATCAATCTTTTAAGAGGGATCATCTTCATTGATACCTTTCCAATGTATGGTGGAAGCTTTTTAATGAACAACTCTCTTTTTGAAGAAGTCATTCAGATGGTTGTGTTGTGTATTAGTGTTTGTGTTGTGAGTTCATTTATGTCATACGAACGTGGTGGTTTCCTATGGAATTTCGTGTACGAGCTATGTTTTGGAGATTTGTAGAGATGGGGTCGTGGATGGAGTATTGAAGATGATGCTGATGAAGAAGAAGCAAACTTTTATATCCTTTACAAATTTGTGATGATTTTTAGTTTGATAAGAGGTGTTAATATATAAAGAGTTTTCCTTTCTTTGTATTTTTATATTAGAAACATGTTATAAGTTGGGGTCGTGGTGGATGGATTCTTTCTGAAAAGATATTGAAGATCAAAGTTGAGCTTTTCCCTGAACTTGTATTCCCTTTTTCCTGGGTCGCGAGGACGCTTCCTTATTAAGTGTGGGGATATGTTGAGTGTTGAAATGACTTGTTTTTTGGCTGATTTTTGTTGTTTTTGAGAGCTGAATGGTTGATTTTATGGGATGATTGGTTGATTTAGAAGTGTTTTGAGAGTGTTTTGGATGATATTGATTGTTTTTTGGAAGTTCATGATGTTTGTTGGTGGTTCTATGATGTTCTGACAGGTTCTAATTGGTTCTGTATACCTTCTGTTTTGCTATGTTTTGGTCTGTTTTGTTCTGATTGTCTTCTGTAAGGAGGGATGAAGTATTGATTAATGAAGATTGAGATCTTGTGAAAGTTTATTGAATGGTTTGTGAGAGTTTGGAATGGTTTGAGAATGAGTGATGTGGTTTTGATGACCTTCTGTAGGTCTTCTGTAGAGCTTCTGCTTCTGTTCTGCTTCTGTTCTGTTCTGTACTGTAACTGTTCTGTAGACTGTTCTGTATGCTTCTGTAAGTGTTCTGTGGAATGTATGTGTGACTTTGGGAAAGTTTTCTAGCCTTGGAAAGAGGTGAATACAAGTGCAAAAGAGCTGAAGGAAGTGGAAGAAGTAGCTGCTAAAGACTCAAGAGAAGACTAGAGTGAAGTGACAGTAGTGAGCTGTGAAGAGACACTGTAATGGCTCTGGTGACTCTTCATATCAGACATACCTCTTGGGAGGGGTATCCACGACCTAAGAGTGATTATTGAGAGTAATTTTTGAGAGATTGTAGTGAGGACATGATGTATTATTGATGGAAAGAGAGAGAGAGAGTCAGAGATAGCCAATTCTACTCAAACAGAGTGATTGTATATGAGAGATTGAGAGAGAAGACTATGAAGATATTGAAGATGAATACTATGTGATATTTTTCCATTCAAAGATGGTGTATTTCTTTGCTTTCTTTATTCCATTGATGGATTTTGTGAAGATGTTGAAGAATATGGTTGATTCTATTAAAAACCGTGGGAGATTTACATGATGCTGCATGAAGATTTGTTGTGCCTGGTGTTCTTTTCTTCATTGTGATCATATGAAACATAATAAACAAGCTTGTTGATGTTACAAGATAGATTTTCTTGCAAGAGAATTCCCTTTTCCTTGGTGTTCCTCTCGGGGCTCCACATGTCCATTTCCTTAGTCAATAAAGCACTCTTAACATCTTTGATTTTCAGCCCATCAAGCTTGTTTGTGCATATGGCAGTATGGAAGACATCCCATGATTTAGGCAAGGTGCCAAGCAGAAACAACAGGTGCAAGTTGTCTTTGAACTCAATACCCTGTGACAACAGGCTCTTCATGATAGCATGAAACTGGCTGAAATGAGATGAAAGGAAGGTCCCCTCCTTCATGCAAAGGTCCATTAACTACTTAAGCCAATACATATGTGACACGCATAGAACTCCTGAATCTTCTTCCATAAATCCCATGCACTCTGATTCTCATCTTCAACAACATTATAATGGACCTCTTCTGAGAGTGACAAGATAATGGTAGACTTGCATAGCTCATCAACTTCCATCCAAGCATCATCATCCATATCCTTGAGTTTAGCACCCTTGAAACGCAAGGGTTTAATCTGCAACTTCTACACCAAAACCTGCCATATCTGGGACTTCCAATACCCATAGTTGGTACCATCCAACTTGGCAATGTTAAAGAGAGCTGTGTCTTTCAGATGACCAAACATACTGTCCCAAATCAAAGCAAAAAGGCAAAATTACAAGTTGATGTAGTTAGTAGAAAATGCACTAAAACCACTACTAAAACTGATTGAAAGAGGGGATATTACCAAGAGAAGCACCTGTCCACCAAATATGACCAAGATAACATCAAATAGTAAGCATTACCCTCATAGAAGTGCTCAAAATTTGAAAATTTCAGCTTGCTATAATAAATGATATTAGTATGTAAAACTGTCCCAAAATGAAGCAATCACTAATACATATGTCACTGCATCTGTCAGGTAGCAAGATACATCCAACAGTGAGTGTCAAGGGGAAAGAAGGTACCAAGAATTGTCAAACCAATAACCTGTTAGGCAAGAGACATCTCATAGGTCTAGAAGTCATGCATGTAATGGGTCTCGGGGTAAAAGAAGAGACCAAGCACAAGCACAACTGATAGAGCAAGAAGCTCAATGCATAGCCATCCAAGATGCATACAAAACTGACAAACCTATGATAGAGATAGGTGTCTACTCTAATAAGTGTATCAAATCATTCCACTACAGACTAACTGTAGACATAAAGCTCTCAAGAGAGAAAATTCATGTAACTGTCCCACAGGCTCAAGCTCAAGTGTAAGTAAGTTCATGTAACTGTCCCACAGGCTCAAGCTTAAGTGTAAGACTATGTGTACATCCGAATATACCAAGAGGCTCCCACTGGAAGTAAATTTAGATGCAAATAGAGCAGGCAATGCTCTAATACATGGAGTACATAGTATCAGACACACCAAATCCCAGTAGGTACATCTAGAGCATAAATCCCAAGCTATCTTAGACCCGTAAAGCACAAGCTTGAAAGCATTCAAAGAGGATGTGACTGACAACCAAATGTAATGCCCAGTAGGTCCAAAATGCTCAAATACATCTAAAGACAAAGCTCCAAGTAACTGTCAAGCATGGGCAAACCAAGTGGTATCCATATCTAACCAAAGCATAAATGCAAGAAGCCTAAATGTCAAGCAGTGAAAATAGGCATAGACCGGGGTCCAAAGCATGCCAATTGAAGCCAAATGCTATTTAATGACGACCAAGTTGGAGCCTAATCCAAGCTCAAAAGCATTCCAAACCAAAAAGAAGCATTTGAAAATCTCCAAATACATCGGTATGATCATTCAAACCTCTAGTAAGCACCCCGTATCTAAGGACCAATACATACACCATGTAAATGAGCTTCAACCCACTGTATTAAGCAGCATATTTACTATTAAATGAAACTCAATCAGTGCCAAATATGCTCCAAATCGGTCCCAAAGCATAGACATAGCATCCCATAACATCCGGGCATCACCGGGCATCAATAGGCATCAAACGGGCAATGCCAAGAAGCATCAAACAATAAATGTCAAGTGCTGCCCTATTTTGACAGTCCTGGGACTGTGTATATAGCAATGATGGCTGAAGGGGAGAAGCACTCATCGATCACCAGGAGCCAAGAACTAATGCCGGGAATACAATATTAGTAAGTTTGGAAATCTCCCAATTCCCATTTTTTGAATACTAAAAAGGTGACACCCGGATAACATGCCCATAAGTTTCTCAAAACCATATAATGTGACCTATCATTGGAAAGCGCTTGGAAAATGGAATCTATTGAGCTATAGAGCACTCGATTTGGAGTTATAGTGTTCAAGTTATGACAAATCCAAAGATTTAACTACATGTCCCAAACTTATGGGAAATTCCCATATTCCCCAATATGGTGTTCGGGGAGTCCAACAATGATCGGGAAGGTTGCCAAGAGTGTCGAGAAGCCACCGAAGAAGCGAAAAATTCCAGGAGGAGGTCAGCATTTTGCATTGGCTGTTTCTGGGGGCTGGGGGGTCTTCAAAGGTGCTCAGGAGCACTTGGCAATGTCAAGGGGGCTCCGATGCAGCCCTAGAAGGTGCCAATGGAAGTCCGGAAGCTCGAGGAGGAGGCGGGAGATCAAAACATACCTACAAATGAAGGTGCCATGGCTGCTATTGAAGCTCGAGTTGAAGCTCTTCAAATCCAAGCTAAAGAGAATGCTGAGCAAGCTCCAATGCCTTTGCTTTGATACCAGTTGAAAGGGAAGTGGAACCCAGGAGGAAGTAGCTTGGCAGTGAGAGCTATGGCAGATGGAGAGAAAGAGCAAGAGTGAGAGTGAAACTCAAAGTGGGAACTCCTCAAACTGTCACTAAAAGAATAAAGAATAAGTGATTGTGATAGGCGCCCCTACCACCTGCAGTGTGCAATGGCGGATATTGTCATTGTAGTAAAGTGTAGTAATACACGGGTGGCTAGGTGGAGGTATCTTTACCCCCAACACTATTCACTACACATTCGAACATGTTCTCCTAATTTTCTCCATGTTTTTAGATTTAAAATCCATTTTTTCTATTTTTTTTCTATTTTTCATAAATTTTCTCAATTATTTTTAGCATGAATGCTAAGAATTTTGCAATTTCTCATCATAAAATAGAGAAACATAGCCATGGCAACCAACATGTATCATTTTTTCCCACATGCACCATTACTTCCACCAAGTTTATCAATTATCATCATATTTCTCAACTTTACGTATTTTATGTGTACTAGATAACTAATTTCAACATTATGAAAGCCACATATTCTAAAATTTTCGGCTTATAGCCCTTAAACATAACGCATAGCACTTTCATATCAAATTTCAATCCATATGCATCTCAATTTCATTATGAAAACAAGAATAGAATCGAATTTCCTTTAAAATCCAGACTTGCCGCAAGAAAACCACTTAATTTTCATGATTTCGGAGATGTGTAGGTTTCCTTCGATGATGCTTCACATAGCCACTACTGACCACCTTCGTGGTCACTCATTCCATTTCTTGCATCTTATTGCAATCTGCCATCCCTTTTTCCTAATCCTCTCAGCCCACATGAATAGCAATTATGGCGAGAAAGAAAGACTAGATTTCCAATTCTCTACATAGTGCGCCATTTTGTGTGATACAAACATCGATGTGAAGTTACAAATTGGTGCATGTCATGCCAAAGTTTCTCCTTTCATCTCTATTGGTTGAAAATTTACATTTGTGCACCCAAAAATGCACCCCCTCCCTCCCCCCTAAATATTTTTTGGGTTTTTAACCCCCTTAAGCTTAATTACTCAAAAAACTAGTTTAGAGAAGAAAAGTGTGCATGCTCAAATGAAGCTTATGAAGCATCATGAGCTAGATTCCCAACTTCAAGATTACTTTTCCATTTCTCGATGCTAATGATGAGCACATCTTGCTCTCACCTCCTTGCAGGGGAAACGGAAGCATAGATTGGGAGCTAGTTGCATTCAAGGACCCTAGTTCCCCCTTGTCCCGATTGAGCTATGAGGATTACGGCCTTGCAAGTAGCCCCAGTCCACAGAAGTAGAACTTTGACTTAGACTTAGAGGATGAGTTCCTCGGCTTTGAGGGCTCTAACTTTGGATTGCACCAATGAAAACCCTAGATAAGGATGATACAATGCATTTATCATACCATGAGGTTGTTGCTTTAAAAGGAGAACAACATGACCGAATATAAGAAGCTTGAGAAGCTCTAATAGCATATGAGGCCATTTGAATGAAACAACATGTGAGAAGATCCATAAGCATGTTTCCTTTTTGAGAGGGGGCGTCCTCATCCGATTCTTGAATTGGTCATCAAATTCCTCTTCACTTTAATGGTAATTAGCCTCAATTTACCTTGAAGGTCCTATATCTTGCCCAACAACAACATTTTTAGTTTGTTGTCCATCATGTGAGCCTTGTCCAAGATCAAGCATCACATTTCCTTCTTCCCCATGTGAATATCTGAGAGGCATCATCATTGCTTGATTCCATCTCAATGTATGAAGACATATTGTTGTAATTTCTCAGCTGAGCACAAAAACCAACACTATCACAAAGCTTTGGCTTGCAATTAGTTGCCTTGGGCCCAGCAAATAAAAGGATTGAGTGATATCCCAACAATGAAACCATGAAACTAGCCTTCCTTCTAGGATAGGGTGGTAATTCCTGATCAAGCACTTCATTATAGCAATCAATAAATAAGCATAAACTAAAATACACACTCTACCTTAATAATCTTGGACAACCCTGTTGGTCCCGAAATACTATGGGAATATCCTTGTGAATGCATAAAGGCATCAGGCTTGTGTTACCATTCCCTAGGTGCCTGCTTAAGGTCATACAGACTCTTTCTCAATCAGCACACTAGGTGGTCTCTGCCAGGTTTTGCAAAGCCCTTAAGCTACTCCATGTAAATCTCATCATGCAAGTCCCTATGAAGAAAAGCCATCTTAACATCCATTTAATAAAGATCCAAGTCAAGTTGAGCAACCAAAGCTAGTACCAAGCAAAGGGTAGTCATCTTCACAATAGGAGAAAATACTTTATCAAATTCTACACCATGCTCCTACGATTGCTGAGATTCCACGATGTCCCTCAATGATCCAAAATCTCCTTGTTTATATACAATTAGCAAACAAATTGGGCAATTTGCCCCTTGATTTTTTCACCTAGAACTTACTCTAATTGAACCCCAATTGCCAAAATGCTACCCCAAACTCACAATGGGGATGGGATGGCATATGAAATCCCTGACAATATCACTAATTGCATGAGCTAATTCTAGTTTTTGATGACTTCTACTAATGGCATGGGTCTCGAGGTGGCTGCTAAACCCTAATTACTACTGTAAATTATGGTCTACAATAGAGATCCTCTAGAAACCCTCTAGAATGGCTATTGCCTATCAAATCTGGCCAAGATGTAGTTACTTATTGCCTAAGCTACCTAGAATGGCTATGGCCAACCTTTAGATGATAGCACCAGTCCTTGATGGGCCTTCTCCTACTGTCACATGCCTCTAGAGGGATCCAGATGGCTGTGATCTATACCTAATTGGATATTTTTTATCAGAATTCTTATCTGTAGCACCTCCTCTCTCTCTCTCTCTCTCTCTCTCTCTCTCTCTCTCTCCTCTCCCCCACCCATAAGTTGGAAATTGATATCAATGCCCTCTATTAACCCAAAAAATGATTTCTCAATTTGCATGGGCATTTTTGCCAAATGGAAGAGCCTTTTAATCCAATTTTCAACCATAAAAATAATTTTTAGAATTATTTAATTTTAAAAGATAAATTTTGACCCTTCTAACCTTACCCAAAATTAAATATGCCCATCCATAATTAAATTGGCTAGTCCATTTGCAATGTGGAGTGGTCCAATACCTTTGTTGATGCTTGGACAAGCATTAATTAATTAATGCTAGTCCCTAGTGTCACAACTTACACTTATTGGCCAAACAACTATCCTAAGGTCCAAATTGGCACCAAAATAATTGACCACCAAAATCCAACCAACATAACTTATCATAGCTTTTGTCTTTGACACCCACTACATCCTCAAGGTCCTTGGTCTCTTACCATGAAATAACTACCATGTGCAACACATGTCCAAAACAACCTTGCACATTTGATTAGTACTTTAATCAAGTGTTACTATTAGGATTAAAGCACCTCAAAATTTCATGGCCCCGCTATAGTGGCGGTGGATTAAAAGAGCAAGAATACCTTGAATGGTAGACATGTGGATAGTTGGAGCAAAGGTCTTTGAGTACTCCCAATCGGCCTTTTGGGTAAAACCCTTGGGAACAAGCCTTGCCTCATGCTTGTCCAAGGTGCTAGTAGACAAGTACATATTCTTGTCACCCGCTTTGAGTGGATAGTTGGAGCAAAGGTCTTTGAGTACTCCAAATTGGCCTTTTGTGTAAAACCCTTGGCAACAAGCCTTGCCTCATACTCGTCCAAGGTGCCATTAGACAAGTATATATTCTTGCACACCCACTTCAAGCTATCACCTTCTCCATTGTTGGATGTAGAACCAACTCCCATGTGTCATTCTACTTGATAAAATTCAGCTCTCTTGAAGAGTAGTAGGCTATCGATCCTCCAAGATCCAAGTTACAAGGGCATAGTTCATACATGATAAATTTCCATGCAGCTATCGCAATTTGATTGAATGACAAGGACCCTCCAATGTCTTTGAAAAAGAGGTAACTCCAGAATCTTGCACCAAATTTTAAATCCATTAGGGAATCACATAAGATTGCTCATCGCATGAGGGAGATTGAGGGGCCTCTAGTAATCCCTTTGGCAGCTCGATGTCCCTCAAAGAATACTGAAGGGAAGAGTTAGAGGAAGATGATGGAGAAAGGAGAGCTAATGGGCATGGAGGTAAGAGTGCCAAAGGAGAAGAAGTGGAATTAGAGAAGATCCACTTGAGGAAGCACCATCGAGGGAAGTCTTGGAGGTAAGGCCCTCATAAGAAAGACATTGTGGCTCATTACCACTTTGTTGGTATTAGGATCATAGAGGTGTAACACTTGGTTATATGACTACCAACAAAGATATGCTACTTTTATTTGGCATCGAGTTTCCTCCTCTTTTTCTTATCATCGTGTATGTAGGAATCACATCTAACGATGTGGAAGTGGGCAAAAGAAGGCTTCTTATGAAAGAAGGCTCGATAGGGAGTCATATAATTCAAAACAACAATTAGTGACTTGTTGTGGACATGTATTGCAATATAAACAAATTTAGTCTAAAGGGTTTGAGAAAGTCTTGTTGCTTGACAATATCATTCTTCGATGGTGTATTCATATGAGAGAAGTCCAACTTGATCCCATGTTGCCTACAAAATTTGTCAAAATATTTTGAGGTAAATTTTCTTATAAGATTGGCTTGAACCCGTCAAACCTTGGAGGCAATTTGTTTCTCACAAAATATTCCACTCATAAAAGCTAGAAAATACCTTCCATTTGAGCTCCAAAAAATAAGCCCAATTTTATCAGAGTAATTGTCAACCAAAAGCATAAGATACTTGGCTTTTTGTAAGGAAGCTATCCCCAGTGTGTCTCACAAGTTGATGTGAACCAACTCTAAAGGAGTAAATGCTTGTTTAGTAGCCACCTTAGGAAAAGGGGTGTGATGCTATTTACATGTGAGACAATTAGGGAATGAGGAGGAAACTTTGGAAGGGAAGTTTGGTAAGCCCTCATCAAGACCCTTCCATGATGCTTGATGAATAGAATCAAAGTTCAGATGCCCATAATGGACATGCCAAATCAGCCCAAGTGTTGAAGGGTTTTGTCCTCAAAAATGAAGATAATGGGGTGATAGACAAGTCATTGATGAAGCAAAGCATGTCGATGAAGATCCAAAAGCATGTGGAAGCACTTTCCATGAAGAAATCTCATAATGAATCTGAAATGGTGAAATGACTACTTGCTATCCAAACATGCATGAATTCATAAAATTGCCATAACTTTTGATTGAAGTGTCCAAATTGAGTGTTTGTGGTATAAAAATGAAGTACACATCCCAAAGCATTAGCCCATACCATCAAAACCTTTTCTTGAAGTCATTAAGGCAATTTAATTTATGACAGTATTATATAGCAAGTTGTTCCTGCATAGACTCTCATAATTCTTCCTACAAGAGCCATGGGAAAGCATCCAAGTATGAAGAGGGTTGCCAAGTGGACTCTTCCATAGGTATCCCCTTCCATCTAATCAGAAATTTAGTAAGTGTTAGGTTCCTAAGAACCTTCTCACACTTTCCAATGATTTTCTCAAATTCATAGACAATAAGTCCTTCTTCATCAAGTGGTGGAAGGTCTTCAATAACCCGTATATTTGGTCCAACATATTTCTTCAATTGTGATACATGAAAAACATTATGTATGCGGGTAGTAGAAGGTAATTGGAGTGTATATGCAAGCTCTCCAATCTTTTTCAACACCAAGTATGGGCCAAGCAAGAGGAGCTTTTACCCGCCCCATTTCAGGTCCGGATGGCAGATCAAAGGAGGTTAAAGCCTTTGGGCATCTTAATAAATCAACAAATTTTAGTGGCTGGTTTGAAGTTCAAGGTGAGCTTTGTTGTGTTGAGAATGTCAGAAATTGGAGACTCTTATGCAATGCTTTTGGGGAGACTGTGGTTTAGTTTGGCCAAACTCACGAAGGATTGGGAAAATGATTATGTGTGTATTCCAAGAGGACTCAAGGAAATCAGGTTATCTACAGTTAATAAGGTTATCTTGAAAGGTTCAGCTAGACCTGTAAGTAGCTCAGACTATTAACCGTGCAGATGAAGTAGAAGATGATGAGGAGGAATTATTTCTTCCGAAAAATCCTTCTGTGGTTCCAATTTTTGAGATAGATGTTGATGGTATTATACAAGGGTATCAAGAGCAGCCCAATGTGGCTAGAAAAGCACTTTTGGAGCATCAACCTATTGAAACTGCAGGTCAAAATAAGTCTGGATAGCAATCAGAGGGTCTTCCTAAAGGTCAGGAGCATCCTGAATTTGAGGATAGGTTAGGGAATGAACAAGATAAATTATTTTAGGACCAAGGCACTATTCATCTTGAAGTTTTGCAATAAGAAGGACCTGAAAAAGAGCAAACTAGTATGGACAGTTTCATAGACAGTTCAGGTGTACTAGATGATGAAGGGCAGAAAGCCATTGTGCAGGCTAAATTAAGGTATGAGCATACAATGAGAATATCTGCAAGAGTTGTTGAAGATGAGGTTCAGGAGCTTAACATGAATATTGGAGGAGAGCTTAAACCCATCAAGGTCAGTATTTTTGTTGAGGGCAATTTCAAGCAGGATCTAATTCAGTTGTGCAAAGAGTTTCAATATATTTTTTCGTGGGATTATATAGATATGAAAGGATTTGATCCAGCTGTGTGTTGGTATAGAATGAATCCTAACTATGCCAAATAGGTCAAGGAAGAAATTGACAAGCTCTTGAGAGTGGGGTTCATTAAACCAGTCAATGAGGTTACTTGGTTCTCTCCTATTGTTGTAGTGCCAAAGAAGAATGGGAAGATCAGAGTTTGTGTGGATTATAGGAAATTAAATGCAGCTACTATTACTGATCCTTTCCCGATTCCTTTTACTGATTCTCTCCTAGATGATGTGGCAGGTCATGAGATATACAATTTTTTGGATGGGTTTTCAGGATACAATCAAATTAGGATGCATTAGGAGGACATGGATAAGACAGTTTTTCATCACAGAGTGGGGAGCTTATGTTAGCACAGCTATGAACTTTGGGTTGAAAAATGGACTTAGGGAGCTGCTCATAAGACATTTGAGCCTTATCTAACAGCTTTTATGAGGGTCTTTATTGATGATTTTTAAGTGTTTGGCAGCAAAAGAGAACATTTAAAACACCTTAGACTATGCTTTCAAAGATGCAGAATTTTTGGCGTGTCTTTAAATCCTTTTAATTCAATGTTTGCAGCCAAAAGGGGTGTGTTGTTAGGTCATATCTTGTCAGAAGAAGGCATGAGTATTGATCCCAGAAAGATTGTAGCTGTTTAGAAAGCTAAAGCTCCAAGTAATGTGTAGGAAGTCATGCAGTTTGTGGGCCAAGTTAAGTGGCATAGTAGGTATTTAAGGTACCTGTCACATATATGTTCTCTTCTTACAACTCTCATTAAGAAAGGGATACAGTTTGTGTGGAGGGAAGATAAGGAGAGAGCCTTTAGTATTGTCAAGAAAATGTTAGTGGTGGCTCCAATCTTGCAACCTCCAGTGTAGAATTTACCTTTCCATATTTTTATTGATGCATCTGACTTGGCTGTGGGAGCTGTTCTAATGCAGGATAAGGTATCTGGTTGGTATAGACCAATCTATTATGCAAGCAGGAGATTAGGCACTACTAAAAATAACTATTCAATAATTGAAAGCGAAGCACTTGGAATGGTTTTTCCAGTGCAAAAATTTAGACATTATTTGTTGGGAAATCAAGTCATTTTTCATGTCAACCATCAAGCACTCTTGTTCTTGATAAATAAGCCTCAATTGACAGGTAGATTGGCAAGATGGATGTTGCAATTACAAGAGTTTGACTTTAAGGTTGTGCGTACCGCTGGGAAAGAGCATGCTATAGCTGATTATTTAAGTAGATTGGAAAATGATGAGTTTGAAGTTGGAGTTTCTAATCAGTTACCTGATGCTGAACTTTTTGAGGTTCAGGTCCTTGATGTTGATTCATATTGTGACCAGATCTCCTGAAGTCAGGAATTTTTCCTACGCATCTTTCAACAGATCAAAGAAGAAGGTTGGCACTAAAGATCAGAATGTTTCAGGTTATTATGAACACACTGTATAGGAGGGGAGTTGATAATGTCTTGAGAATGTGTGTTCCTGAGTTTGAGCAACTAGCAGTGTTACATGAAGCTCATGTTGGACTGGCAGGAGGTCATTTTTCAAGAGAGATTACAGGCAGGAAAATACTATAAGCAGGGTTATGGTGGTCTACTGTGTTGAAAGATGCTCATCAGTATGCTAAAGAGTGTTTGCAGTGTCTCAAGGAAGGTCAACCACTTGACTGGGATAGGATGCAAGATCATCTTGTGTTGCCACTTGAGCCGTTTCAAAAGTGGGGGATTGAATTCCTTGGTCCCATCAAACCAACTGTAAAAAGGACAGGTAATAGATACATTTTGGTTTGCACTGATTATGCTAGTAAGTGGGTAGAAGTCCGGGCATTAAAGAATAATAAAGCAGCAAGTGTGGCAAAGTTTTTGTATTCTAATGTTATGACCAGATTTGGCTGTCCTATTGAGCTGATCAGTGATCTGGGTAAGCATTTTCTGAATCAAGTGATCAGAGAACTGACTATCAGGCATATGATTCTACACAAGAAAAATACTCCTTATCATCCTTAGCCTAATGGTCAAGTTGAAAGTTCCAACAATATTTTAATTCGTATCTTGAAAAATTTTGTTGAAGATAATCGGGAAGATTGGGATATTAAACTTGATTCGGCATTGTGAGCTTTCAGGAGAGCATATAAAGTTGTAACAGGGCTTACACCTTTTAGGCTGGTTTATGGTTTGGAAGCGGTAGTTCCTATGGAATTTGTAGTTCCAAGTCTGAGAGTTGCTGTTATGAGCAAGATGGATCCTAAAGAATTAGTGCAGCGTAGATTAGAGCAGTTGAAATTGGAAGAGGACCGGTTATTTTCAGCTTATATTACGGGTGTCACACAATAGAGGAGACATGCATGGGTTAATAGACATGTCAAGAAGAAAATTTTTCAAGAGGGAGACTGGGTTGTAGTTTATAACTCTCACCTTGGCAAGTTTCCTCGTAAGTTGAAACTCAGGTATGCATGTCCCTTTGTCATTTTCAAAGACATGGGTTAGGGTACTTTTTTGCTGTAGGACTTGCAAGGGAAGGTTTTACACCTTGCAGTGAATGGATTTAGGCTTAAGAGGTTAGTACAAGCTTATTATTTAAATGTTCATGTTATCATTCAAAATGGGACAACATAATCAGTTATTGGTAGTCACATGTGTGAATGGTCTAAATACCATGATATTGAGGTGACACTTAGCACAAACTAGGGTGGACTGAGAGAGGACTTGGACTTTGGCATGCAAATGGAAAAGGAGATGTATTCATTTGGAGGTTTCTCTCCTTCTACACTCTTGACTTATTCTTGGCCTACAACTCTCACTGCCATGACACATACTCATCGCTCTTCAGCCTGGAAGTTGTCCTTGAACAAGCATGGCTACCAAGAAGATGACGATGATGAGCTCTATGTGGTCAGTGATGACGACAGGTCGGGGTAGCATGGAGACGAAGAGGTAACACTGCCAAATGCTTCATCTCTTTCCAACCCTAGTGCTATTGGTATTCCCTTCATGGACTCCAACTTGTATTTTAATGTTGAGGTAGAAGTTTACCAGTTATGGTTGCAAAAAATCGGGTTGATGCAGAGCATTTGGGGATGCCAAATTGGGCAGGCCTTGTTTGATAGGCTAAAGGTTGAGATAAAAATGTCCAAAACTAAAAAGATCTTTCAAAAATCTCAGATGGGTTGCTTTCTAGCAGGTTTGTATGAGCATGCACGGGTCTTGTATCTAGAGCTTATGTCTGAGTATTTGTTGAAAATGGATGTTACTTCTTTGGCCAAAGATGTAGTGGAAACTGATCATAAGGTTGATGTTTCTCATGAGGTTAAAAATGTCAATGATGCTCATGATATGTTTGATGGTGATGCTACAAAACAGGCTATTTATTGTGACTTGAAATAGGTTGGATATGATGAGGCATATGCCAAGTAGGTTGCTTTCGAATTTGTTAAGGGAGATCATAAAGATGTAGGTATTAAAGATGCACTTCATGTTGGTAAGTAGGGTGATGGGGATGCTTTTAAAGTGGATGGCAATCTTTATGCAAAGAAAAAGTGAAAAATTGGGAAAATATGGTTGAGGAGTAGGTGTGTCTCATAGGAGAAGAAGCAATATGCTAATCTTGATGCTCAGAATCATCTTGACAATGTCTTTGGTGATCAACATGTGAATGAAGGTTCAACAGAAATACCTTCGGTTTTACCTGGTTCTAGGATGCACGATGATCAGTTTGATAGTCTTTCTGATGTTGTTGGAGTTATGGAGCAACTCATGGCATACTTTTAGGATTATGATAAGCGGACTGCTGTTCGGATTACTAATATGCAGGTTTAGTTGGTTGCCAGGCAGAAGGCAATTGCAGACTTGAGTCAGAAGCTGTAGCACAAGCAGTCAACGAATGATGCATTAGAATTGGACATTAGGGGTAAAATTGCAGATATGCAATAGATGTTGGATGAAAACAAAATGCCTACTGCACTTTTTGAAAAATGAACTAGTGAACTTAAGACTAAATGCTTGGAGGAGATGCAGTCTTTTATGGGGAAACATGTTCAACTTCTATTGTAGAGTATGGAGTTTGCATAAGTTTATATGCATGAAATGATAGCTTTTACACACATAGAATGATAAGGTTTTTGCATTATTTCACATAAACTAATAGCTTTCAAACCACTTCAGTGCATGAATAGTCATTTAGAATTCATGCTTCGCAATCATGATTAAAAGAAACACATGAAATGTTAGTTTACGTCCGTAAGATGCATTTGCACCATTGGAAAGAAACCTAGACTTTCCTATACGCAAGTCACATGTGATCCGGTGCATTAGGAATAAGTATTCGTTTCCAAGTATGAAGAAAGTTAAAGGTCATTTAGGGTGTACAAATATACTAAACGCACCATGTGCATGATGGGTAAGGTTGATTGGAAAACTTTGCATAGTACCACACTAAGAGAGATGGAAGGGACACATGCATCTAGACTGTATCCTGAAGGCCTAGATGAGGAGTCTTGCATTGCCAAGTGTATTAACTAAGCTTGGTTAGAATTGGAAGAATAAAAGACCCTTGATTGGGTTATGAATAAAAGGCATGTCTGTTGCCTTGGTTGACCATTCAATGCTTTGGGTTAGGTTAAGATACCATAAGGTAAAACCCAAGGGAAAGAGCAAGTCAAAATAAGTTAACCTACCAAGAACATTTGCTTGCATGATCTTGTTTGAGATTATTGGGATCTCGCCAAGTCGCGAACGATCCAGGATTAAATGATGGGAGCATCCAGGGAAAAGGAACCACACCTTAACAGTTGGTCGTACAAATGACCTTTGAGATGATCGTGATTGTACACTTAGGTACATTGTTTGAACTTCTTTGCTCAAGGAACTAATTCAAGGAAAAACACTTAATGCTTTAGGTTGAGAGCCTGGAGGGAGAGGTAGGATCAGTTACCTCCGACTGTCTGAATGGCCCTATCCAAGGGGGTTGTTAGCCGTGTCGGGTATATGGACGTAACCCATTGCGAGAGGTCTCTCTGTGGGTGCTGCTTGGAGTGGGAGGATGCTTGGGTGCCAGGGGAGGCTCTAGCTGTAAATCCCTTACCTCCGGATCCCGCAGAAGAGACCGACGTGACTCGAGATGGGATCTCGAGGCTCGTGTACTAGTCTACGGGCGGAACTTGGAGCAGCAATCCTGTAGATTGCTAGGATAGCCTTTGGGAATGATACTTGATGTATTCCAGGATACGAAAGGATTATTTCTGCGGAGGCAGAAAGGAATACTTAATTCTCCTGTATGGACAGGAGACAAACATTAATCTGAAGATAAGTTAAGGAAGTGTTTGATCTTGTTTTATCTTGTCTTTGTGTGAATGCCCTAAATTACGTAAAGGAACCTGCGATTAACAGGTTAGTTAAGGAAGCTACTTTTATGTGTCAAACATAATGTGGTAGGCAATTAGATAACTAAAACAACCCCCGAGGGAAGCATGGTGGATGTGACTTATGATTAATGTTCGGTTCATAGACATATCCTAAACAAAAATAACCTAAGTGGTATGGCTTGATTGTCAGGCACCTACTGCAACCACGAATGCTGACATGCAAGAGAAAAATTTCATTCTCAAATAAATTAAGACACCCGAGTTTGATGGCAGGGGAAGGACTATTTGAGCCGACACCGAGATTTGGATTGAGTCCATGGAGGACTATTTTGAGGCAGTAGGAACTGCACCTTCTAACCAAGCCATGCTCGCCAAACTTAAGAATACAGGCGAAGAGAGACTTTGATGGAAACAGTGGTGCATAGACCAAGCGATCTTGGAGGGGATAGTCAGTTGGGATAAGCTTAAGGAAGTTTTGCGAGGGAGGTATCTGCCACCTGCCTACCGCACACAAAAGATGAATGAATTCTATGACTTGAAGCAGCTAGGATTATCCCTTGAAGCTTTATTATTAAAGGTTCATTTTACTCCTAAATTATGCACCCCCAATGGATATGTAAGTAAGCTCCAAGAATCCAAGGTCAAGCCAAGACCGAGCTCCAGTAGCAATAGGCTCCAAACAATGTAGCTAGCATGTTGTAATGGTATAGGCTAAGTATGTCAAGACCGGTCAGACATAAGCAACATACATGCCATAATTACATCCAAGACGGAGCATCCAAATGCTTTGCAAAGCGAGCTCAAGCTCAACCAATGATCCTGAATCAAAACCAAGCTCTATGCCGAGCTCCAAGTGTCAATACATCACCATATATGTCCGAAACATAGCCCGAAAAGCATGGGCATAAGTATACATGAGTAAAATGATTTCAGCCCAACTGTGTACATCAGTGATTTATGTTCAAAACTGAGAATTTCAGCACCAAAATCAGCTCCAAATGGTTGCCAAATAATAGGTATATATTCCCCTAACATCCGGGCATTAAACGGTATGACACAACAAGTGTCAAAATTCTGTGTTGGATTGAATCCACCCATAAACACTCGATTGGAATCAATGCGCCCAACGGACTTGGAAGACGCATTACTCCAAGTGAGTCCAATCATCCAAGAACTTTAATTGGGCAATTGCAGCAAAGATGACTATGGAGATCAGGATAAGAGACGCCATACATGCGGAGAGATAGGGCACATCCGTAGAAGATGTTCCTACCGTCAATGCTTCCATTGTAAGGAGATAGGACACATCCAAGCAGACTGCCTTGATCTAAGTCCAAAAGACTTTGAGCCTCCAAGAAAACGAAGCTACATAGGTGCAGTCTATGGATATATAGACGGATCAGATGAAGACGAAGATCCAGAGCCCACTAAACCTTATTAGGAGGACTAAAATTCCTAGAAGCTTAGTCGTCATATAACACAATTGAGAATAAATCCTACTCTTGTTACTTATGGTTAATTCCAATAATATGAGTGCACTACTTGAAACATTAAGAGTAGCACAGCGGATGCATGGTGGATCTTAACCCACAGGCTATAAGCCCCAATTGTGCTTGTCTTCCCTAGTTTCTCTCGAGATGAGGGCATCTCGATTCCTCTAAGGGGGAGAGGATGTAATGTGTCCTCCCCCCCTCTGACCCCGTACTATCCCCCCCCATAGGAACTCCCCCCCTTTAATTTTTTTCATCCCCCTCTCTCTCCCCGTCGACAGCACGTCGGAGAGAGAGAGAGAGAGGGAGTGGTCTTTGATGGGGGGCATGCAGCCCCCCCAGATGGTTATGGTGGGAGGCGCCGTCCTCCCCCCATAACCATCTCCCTCCCCTCCTCGCCTTAAAAGGGGCCCCCCTGGTGGTCTGCAGGGAGGCAGCGAACTCCCCCCTATCAAGATTGTGGGAGAGAAGGAAGGAGTCTCACTTGTAGCTTTCTTGCTTGCACAATGGGGGAATACACACAAAGGTGGAGGCTGAAAACAGTTTTCCTCTTCTTTGTTGTGTAAGCCAAAAAGAACTCTCGTACATAGAAATAGAAGAACTCTATATATGGGTCTCAAACCAAACTCAACTAACTAAGGTGGCATACTAACCACGAACTAGAGTAGATAAGGATAGCTGTCATCTAGCTATTATTCATGGGCGGTGTACCAACCGCATCTTCAACTGACAAGTCGGTGACATAAATGCACAACGGTCACCGTGGCATATCACGAGTGGAGCTCGATATCTCAACACTCTCCCTCGAGTTCAATTCCAATTCCTGCACACCAAGCAGGTCTCTGAACTTGCGCAGCTTCTCTGCGCCCAATGCCTTCGTGAATATGTCAGCTACCTGATCCTTTGTGCTGACATAAACTAGATCAATAAGACCTAGTAAAACCCTCTCCCGCACATAGTGATAATGCACCTGAATGTGCTTTGTTCTAGCATGATAGACTGGGTTATTTGCCAAGTGTATACTCCTCATGTTGTCACAATAAATGACAATTGGCCCATGTGTAGGCTGATGCATATCATAAAGTAGCTTATGCAACTAAGCTACCTCACATGCAGCCATTGATGCGCCCTTGTACTCAGCGTCTATGCTTGACAAGGCAACTGTAGGTTGTTTCTTGCTGCTCCAAGTGATTGTAGCACTCCCAAAAGAGAACACATATCCACTGGTAGATCGTCTATCAGAAATACTACCAGCCCAATCAGCATCAATGTATCCATACAACTGTATCGAACCCTAGTCTCATAAAGTAGTCCATACTGCAATGTGGACTTCACATACCTGAGTATGCGTCTAGCCGTATCCAAGTGCGGTTTCCTTGGAGCCTGCATAAACTGACTTACCAATCCAATAGCATAACTCAAATCTGGCCTGGTAATAGTCATATAAATCAAACTTCCTACTATTCGTCTGTACATAGTAGGGTCTTCCAGAAGCTCACGTGTAGCTGCGCTCAGCTTCACATACTGCTCCAAAGGAACTGAAATAGGCTTATAGCCTGTCATCCCATATATGGACAGCATGTCCAATCCATACTACCTCTGCAAGAGCCGTATCCCACTTGGTGATCTAATCACCTCAATGCCCAAGAAATAACGTAGCTCTCAGAAATCCTTCATCTCAAACTTCTGCTTCAATAGCATTTTCACATGAAGGATATCTTCATCACTGTCACCTGTCATAATCAAATCATCAACATAAATGACAATTAGCATAATACATTTCTCTTTTTTTCTCACATAAAGTGAGAAATCTGCCTTGGAAATCTGAAAGCCAATAGTGACAAGATACTGTCCTATCTTGTCAGACTATGCTCTAGGTGCTTCCTTCAAGCCATACAAGACTTTCTTCAACCTACAAACAAACTTAGGATGAACATCATGCACATAACCTGTGGTTGCTCCATATGTACCTCTTCTTGCAAATCACCATGCAAGAAGGCATTCTTTACATCCATCTGATGTAAAGACCATTCCTTTGTTTCATCCATAGCAATGACTGCTCTTACGGTTGCCATCCTTGCAACCGGACTGAATGTTTCTTCATAGTCAATGCCATATGTTTGTGCATACCCCTTGACTACTAATCTTGCCTTGTATCTGTTCACAGAACTATCTGCATTGTGCCTCACCTTATAAACCCACTTACAACCAATTGCATTCTTATCTTTAGGCAAATGTACCAATTCCCATGTAGCATTTTCTTCCAAGGCATCCATTTCTTCATCCATGGCTTTCTCCCATTTTTCTTTTCCCATGGCTTGCTCAAAAGAAGTGGGTTCTGGTTCCTGTGGCTGTAAATCCATCATATTTCAGCCTATCCACAGGATACCTAGCTCTGGTAGACCTGCGCAAAGTAGGTTCACTCCTAGGTGCTCTCAAAACATCCCTAGTCTTCCTTACTCCAGGTGTAACAATAGAAGGAATACCCAACTCATCATCAATGCTCTATTCTGAGCCACTGGATTCACCATCCACATAAGAGTGACCTGCATTCACATCAAACATGGGCTGATCTACCTTCTCTTTTTCTTTTCGTGATACTTGCATACCACTATCTGCATTGCTTTGAGAAGATTCTCCTGATCTCAATCTGCCTGTCCATGGCGAAGAATGTGAACCACTGTTAGAGGACGCTCCAGGTCCACTAATATCTTGTGACTGCTGCTGTGAATTCTGTGCAGCATTACCATTTTGTGCATCTACATTATCAATCACATTTACTGGTTTATACCAGCTACTCATCTCATAAAAAACAACATCTCTGCTCAATGTAAACTTATGAGTAGAAGGGTTATAGCATCTATACCCTTTTTGCTGCAGAGAGTAACCAATAAAGATGCACTTCTCAGCTTTTGGATCCAACTTGGATCTCAACTCATCTGGCACATGAACATAGGCAATGCAACCAAAAATTTTCAAATGAGAAATATCTGGTTTGCTACCGGTATACCTCTCCTCTGGAGTCATGCCATGTATTGCTACAGTGGGAATCCTCTTCATTATGTAAACTGCTGTAGCAACTGCCTCAGCCCAATAAAAATCTGGCAGGTCTTTTTCATTGAGCATGGCACAAGATACCTCTCCAATATGCCTGTTTTTTCTTTCTGCAATTCCATTTTGCTGTGGGGTATGACTACATGAATATTGCTGCTTTATACCATGCTCCTGCAAGAACCTTGCAAACTCATTTGAGAGATACTCTCCCCCTCCATCTGACCTTAGGCATTTTATTTGCAGGCATGTTTCTTTTTCAACCATAGCTTTAAGAGTTTTGAAATGCCCAAAAACTTCACTTTTCTTTTTCATAAAATACACCCAAACTTTTCTGCTATAGTCATCAATAAAAGTGACAAAATAATGAAAGCCTCCAAGAGATGCAGCTTTAGTGGTCCACACATCAGAGTGGATTAATTCCAATGGCTTCTTACTCTCTTGAACATGTCTAGGAAATGGTTTCCTTGCCTGTTTTCCAAATTGACAGGCTTCACATACCTTATGCATTTCTGCAACCTTGAATTTAGGCAATTCTGCAACAATATTTTGGGCTTGCATTGATTTAAGTCGCTGTACATTAACATGACCAATGCATTTATGCCAGATATCAATATCTGCAACTACACCGATCCAATGTGCAAACATTGCTGCACTCAATTCAGGCATGTCTGCATCCAACGTAAACATTCTGTCCTTCTTTTTTCCTTTTGCTATCAAGCGATCTTTATTTTTCATATCCTCAACAAAGCATCCATGAGAATTAAATCTGACCTGCAAGCTCTGCTCAACCATTTGACCAACAGAAACTAGGTTCTTGGTGATATTCGGGACATGAAATACATCCGACAGGTATTTCTTTTTCCCATCCTACATAGACAAAGGAATTTTTCCAATTTGCACAATAGGATATGCAGTATCATCACCAGTCTCCACAAATCCTGGTTTTTCCATTTTCCTTGCATCCTGTATCCATTCTACATGACCTGTCATGTGGCTTGATGCACCTGAGTCAACATGCCACACATCGTATCTTTCTTCTACACTTGTCATAGAATTGGTCATGTGCTGCACCATAAACAAATGCTCATTTCTATCATCATCCTGTCTACTAGAAGATGCATAATTCCCTTGTTGCAATTTTCCATTCATGATGTCATTCTGCTTTTTATAGCAGTCTTTAGCCATATGATCCATTTTACCACAGTAGTAGCATTCAACATTGCTGTTTGCATTTTGGCCTCTTTGCCATCCACCATGACCTCTTTGGCTCCCCTTGCCTCTATAGTTACCACGTTCTCCTCCATAGGACTGGTTTTCTTGAGTTTGCTACATATTCTGATTTCTACCACGACCTCCAGATGAGCCTCCTCTATCTCTGCCTCTACCTCTTCCAGCATTTGAGTAGAAGACAGCTTCTTTTGAAGTTCCTCCTGAAGAAGATGCACCACCATTTCTCTGCTCCTCAGAAATTAGAAGAGCAATCAACTCCTCAAAATCAGGAAATCTTTCATGGACGGAAATAGATGTTCGGAACTGTGCATAATCCTTTCCTAGACCATTCAAGGTCACAGAAACTAAATCATCATCTTCCACTGGCGACCCAATGGAAGCAAGTGCATCTGCAATCTTCTTCACCTTCATGTGGTAGTCATTGATGCTCATATTTTCTCTTTGCACATTGTGCAACTCTTGCTTGAGCTGCATTTTCTTAGCTTGCATATTTGTGCTATACATTTTTGACAAAGTATCCCATGCCTCCTTTGGCGTACTTGCATCTTGAATATGCACAATCATAGAGTCTGAAATGCTGATAGACAGCCAGTACATAACTTTCTTGGCTCTCTCATGTCATGCTTTAAATGCCTGCATTTGCTGTTGATTGGGAACATCAAGAAGAATCGGTTCTTCTTCATTTCCTGCAACGAATTCCCAATATCCTTTTCCCATAAGGAAATTCGTCATTCTGAACTTCCATGCTTGGAAGTTGTTCTTGTCAAGCTTTTCAGTGACAATCTGTGAAAGAGAATCAGACGCCATTACAGAACACTGTAAAAAATTCTGTCACTGCAAAGAACAGAGCTTCAACCTCACAAGGGTAAATCTGCAAAACTAACGAAAGTGGTATTTGACCACACAGTCACTTCCTAGTGACGATTTTGCATCAACATGCAACAAGGATGATTCTGTAACTCCCAATGTCTTTGTGCACAGGCATACGATGCAATTTCTACAGTAACTATTCACCGACCTGTAGAACAGTGGTCGCACAGTATAAAACAGGGCCTTTTCCTGAGTGCGTGCAGAAAACTTCCACCTCCAAAACAGGCCCTGAAATGGCCTCAAATTAAAAAAACAGAGCAACCAAGGGCTAAATCCCTTGCCCGTGCAGCTTATACTACCCTCTTGCTACACCGTGAAGGGCGTCTCAATCTAAGACAATGCACTCTTGCACTTTCCGGCTGTGCTACCTGCAAAGACTTGCTCCCAAAATAGAAAAATGAAAGCAACACTGGTCCTCTTACCAGAACACCGCGAACTTGGTTTGCTTTCTTGAGCTCCTTACTACGAACAAGGCTCTGATACCATGTCAAGATTATGGGAGAGAAGAAAGGAGTCTCACTTGTAGCTTTCTTGCTTGCACAATGGGAGAATACACTCACAGGTGGAGGCTGAAAACAGTTTTCCTCTTCTTAGTTGTGTAAGACAAAAAGAACTCTAGTACAAAGAAATAGAAGAACCCTATATATGGGTCTCAAACCAAACTCAACTAACTAAGGTGGCATACTAACTGAGCCACGAATTAGAGTAGATAAGGATAGCTGTCATCTAGCTATTATTCATGGGCGGTGTACCAACCGCATCTGCAACTGACAAGTCGGTGAATAAATGCACAACAGTCACCCTGGCATATCATGAGTGGAGCTTGATATCTCAACACCCCCCACCCTCGGTGACAGCAGGGCAGCGACCTTTCGCCATGATCAACACCTCCCTCCCCGCCGATCGTGAGCAGGCGCCACCCCCTACCTGGTCGTGACGTCAGCAACCCCCCTCCATCGTGATCACAGAGAGAGAGAGAGAGAGAGAGAGAGAGAGAGAGAGAGAGAGAGAGAGAGAGAGAGAGAAGAAGGAGAAGAAGGAGAAGAAGAAGAAGAGGGAGAGAGAGGAGAAGAAGAAGGAGAAGAGGGAGAGAGAGAGAAGCAGAAGAAGGAGAAGAAGAGGGAGAGAGAGGAGAAGAATAAGAAGAAGAAGAGGGAGAGAGGAGAAGAAGAGAAGAAGAGAAGGAGGAGGAGGAGGAGGAGGAGGAGGAGAAGAAGAAAAAGAAGAAGAGAAGAAGAAGAAGAAGGAGGAGGAGGAGGAGGAGGAGGAGGAGGAGGAGGAGGAGAAGAAGAAGAAGAAGGAGAAGAGGAAGAGAGGAGAAGAAGGAGAAGGAGAAGAGGGAGAGAGAGAGAAGGAGAAGAAGAAGGAGAAGAAGAAGAAGAAGAAGAAGAAGAAGAAGAAGAAGAAGAAGAAGAAGAAGAAGAAGAAGAGAGAAGAGAGAGAGAGAGAGAGAGAGAGAGAAGAAGAAGAAGGGGTAGGAGGGGAGAAGAAGAAGAAGAAGAAGAAGAAGAAGAAGAAGAAGAAGAAGAAGAAGAAGAAGAAGAAGAAGAAGAAGAGGTAGAAGGAGAGAAGAGAAAAAGGAGAAGACGGAAAGAAGAAGGAGAGGAATAAGAGAGGGAGAGAAGAAGAGAAGGAAAGGGAGAGAGAGGAGGAGAAGAAGAGAAGAAGAAGGAGAGGGAGAGAGGATAGAAGAAGAGAGGAAGAGAAGGAGGGAGAGAGGGAAGGAGAAGAAGAGGAAAGAAGAAGAAGAGGAAGAGGAGAGAGAGAGAAGAAAAGTAGGGGAAGGAGGGAAGAAAAGAAGAAGAAGAGGGAGAGAGAGAGAAGGAGAAGAAGAAGAGGAGAAGAAGAAGAAGTGGGAAAGAGAGAGTAGGAGAAGGAGAGAAGAAAAGAAGAGGAAGAGGGAGAGAGAGAGAAGGAGAGGAAGAGAGAGAGAGAGTGTGTGTGTGTGTGTGAGAATCGCTGAATAGAGAAGGTGTTGAGGGCTCTGTTGAGGAGCCACACTCGAGAAGCCATTTCTTCCAAGCCATCCCCTCCTCATCGGCGAAGGTCACCTTCTCACGACCTTTCCTACCCAAGCCTGACATCTTGAAGGCCGTTAAGGTCCAGACTACCCAACCTCCATGTGGAAATGCCGCCCAAAAAGAGAGTCACGGGAAGTGTAAGTGCCAAAGCTACCATTGGCACCGGAAATGCAGGAGAGGCGAGCGGAGCGACCAATGCAACAAATGCCCCTACGATCACGAATCAAACCCAGGTTCTTTTTTAATATCCTAGGTTTTATAATCAATGTTGATTAAGCATATTCTATAGCTACATGCATAGGACAAGAACGAGCCTTAGGACTTTTTATTACTCCAAGCGCTAAGTTTATATGCATGAAATGGTAGAGTATGGAGTTTGCATAAGCTTATATGCATGAAATGATAGCTTTTACACACATAGAATGATAAGGTTTTTGCATTATTTCACATAAACTAATAGCTTTCAAACCACTTCAGTGCATGAATAGTCATTTAGAATTCATGCTTCACAATTGTGATTAAAAGAAACACATGAAATGTTAGTTTCCATCCGTAAGATGCATTTGCAGCGTTGGAAAGAAACCTAGACTTTCATATACGCAAGTCACATGTGATCCGGTGCATTAGGAATAAGTATTCGTTTCCAGGTATGAAGAGAGTTAAAGGTCATTTAGGGTGTACAAATATACTAAAAGCACCATGTGCATGATGGATAAGGTTGATTGGAAAACTCTGCATAGTACCACACTAAGAGAGATGGAAGAGACATATGCATCTAGACTATATCCTGAAGGCCTAGATGAGGAGTCTTGCATTGCCAAGTGTATTAACTGAGCTTGGTTAGAACTGGAAGAATAAAAGACCCTTGATCGCGTTGTGAATAAAGGCATGTCCGTTCCCTTGGTTGACCATTCAATGCTTTGGGTTAGGGTTAAGATATCATAAGGTAAAACCCAAGGGAAAGAGCAAGTCAAAATAAGTTAACCTACCAAGAACATTTGCTTGCATGATCTTATTTGAGATTATTGGGATCTCGCCAAGTCACGAACGATCCAAGATTGAATGTTGGGAGCATTTAGGAAAAAGGAACTGCACCTTAACAGTTGGTTGTACAAACAAGCTTTGAGATGATCGTGATTGTACACTTAGGTATATTGTTTGAACTTCTTTGCTCAAGGAACTATCTCAAGGAAAAACACTTAATGCTTCAGGTTGAGAGCATGGAGGGAGAGGCAGGATCAGTTACCTCTGACTATCTGAATGGCCCTATCCAAGGGGGTTGTTAGCTGTGCCAGGTATATGGACCTAACCTGCTGCGAGAGGTCTCTCCGTGGGTGCTACTTGGAGCGGGAGGACGCTTGGATGCTAGGGGAGGCTTTGGCTATAAATCCCTTGCCTCTGGATCCCGCACAAGAGGCCGACTTGACTTGAGACGGGATCTGGAGGCCCGTGTACTAGTCTACGGGTGAAACTTGGAGTAGCAATCCTGTAGATTGCTGGGATAGCCTTCGGGCATGATACTTGATGTGTTCTGGGATACAGAAGGATTATTTCTATAGAGGCAGAAAGGAATACTTAATTCTCTTGTATGGGCAGGAGACAAATATTAAACTAAAGATAAGTTAAGGAAGTGTTTGATCTTGTTTGATCTTGTCTTCGTGTCTGTGCCCTAAATTACGTAAATGAACCTGTGATTAACGAGTTAGTTAAGGAAGCTGCTTTTATATGTCAAACATAATGTGGTAGGTAATTAGATAACTAAAACAACCCTCGAGGGAAGCGTGGTGGATGTGACCGTCAGGTCCATCCTATGGCAGGGTGGTCTCGTTAGCCAAGAGCTTTCCTAAATAGAATTTATTTGATGCAAATGTTAGTTAGTCAAGGACCTTAGAACTTGTAAGTTGAAACCCTGACTCATACTGTTTTAGGGGACCGGAATGGGACTATGCCCTGCGGGCAGAGAGGTTGAGTGATGCCTCCCTCTCATTTCCCACTCTCTTTGAACCAAGTGCGGTTTGAGTCTCTGCTTGGGTCCAGTTGTATCTACGCAAAGTGGAGCGGCTGTCAATCGATGCTAGAAGGCTGTTAGGAAGACTTGACTAGTAGGAACCCGGACTTCAGGTAGATCCTAGTGGGAATGGCTGGATAAGTTCCATTGCAAGGCAGACTCGAGAGACTCTAGTTGGCAACCCCGTGTCATTCCTTGGGAGTGCCGGGCGGCGTCTTCTAGATTGATCTCTCGATGGGCTGCTAAGACGTGTCCCGCAATTTGAGGGGCGGGCGACGTCTTCTAGATTGATCTCTTGATGGGTTGCTAAGACATGTCCCGCAATTTGAGGGGCGGGCACATTACAAACTTGCATGGAAAATGGTTGTAGATAGGTTTGAAGGCATGATTTCTCGGCCTTATCATATGCTTAAGAATGTCTTTGTGTCCACAGATTATGAGGATTTTATGTATGAGAGAGATGCTTTGAAATTAAAAGTGGAGGAATCGGAGACAAAATGCATGGATGTCAATGCAAAATTGGAGAAGGCTTTGGATTCAAAGGGAGCAAGTGAAGAGCATGTAGCTTCTTTGTTGCGGCATAGAGATTTTCGGTCTGATGAGCATGATTTTGTCATTCAAGAGGTGGTTTATACACTTTATCAAGATTTTTCTATCATGGATCATGGGATAGTTCAAAATCATGATGGTGTTGTGGCATGTGATATATCTTCATGCACAGACATCATTTCCTATACTCCTAGATCTTTGTAGCTATTACTTTGGATGTAGTTTTGTTTTGTTCATGATATATTTTGTTCATCCCACTGACTCTTAGAACCAATTATGCAACTACATAAGAGGATTATGAGTATCCTAGAGGGGCTCTACTCATGATAGCTCAATGTAGCTTATCAAGGGATGCAAGGCCTTTGGCAAGGCATAATTGTGTTCTTTGAGTAGTTCTGCATCATATTTAGTTTCCATATGTTTAGTTAGACATCTACATGCTTGTGGGTTTTGGCCCAATCATCCACCAGGCTGTGCCAGGTGTTAGGACTTGAACTTCACCGTCTATTTAGTACTATTTCATACCTTAATATAAGTATGCATGTAGTCTTCTGGATCAACATATGTAAAGTAGTCTTTATACTTCATATGATGTGTCACCTGAAAGTCAGGGCGCAGGTCAAAAACGTCAAGTAGTTGTATTCGAGTAGTTGGTTCCTGATCACGAATGGAATATGACTGTATGCAGTGCCTAGAAATGGCTACTGACGTTTGATCCTATTATCTTTTGATTGTCTCTTGTGTGTTGGTGTTATTCTCTTTCACATTGTATAATCAATAATGATTATGGTGATAGAAAACAGTGTCGCACTTGATGAACAACAATTCTATGTTGCTGAGTATGATGTTTGCTTTGGGTTTGAATGTATTTCTTGAACATAATGTAGTGTCGATGGCTAGAAATACATTCAGGAAGTTCCTTTACAACACTATTATGTATTCAGGCAGAATGATGTTTTGTGGTTGATATGGCATGTTGAAAGGCCATAACAGCCCTGCCCCTCCTTGCCACTCCAGGGCACTGATTTAGCATGTTCCTCTCACCTTCCTTGGCACTCTTGCTCTCGGGATTTAGACTCGAAGGTGGATAGAAATTGGATAGTTTGGACAGTTTGGGGGGTAGCCATGTATTCTTCAAATTGAAGCTATCTTTGACCCTTAGAGCTCAACCCCTACAAGCCCTTTAGCCTGTGAATGAATCCTCTCACTCCAATGAAGACATGGAGTTCAGCACAAGCCCCACAAGCCCTTCCTGTGAATGACGAATGAAGACATGGAGTTCAGCATGCATGGAAGCTTTGTGGGCAGCCATGAAAGCTTCACTTGAAGCTTTCCTCTTTGAAGCTTAAGCTTGGGGATAAGCATGAGGGCCATCCTCATCAATAGGAGCATTCAAATGTTGAAGTCTTCTTTTATGAATGCCCCAACCAACCGAACTTGATCGATGGAGCAATCGGGTATCATAAGGAGTTATGCTCAACGGTCTCCCCAAGCATTAAAGAGGTATGCCAATCTGATCTTAGTGTCTCGAATTTAGCCACTTGCTAAGCTTAATCCCTTGTTGGAGAGATTCAAGATTGCATAGGTTTAATAGTTCAATCCTCTTCGTGTGCATGCATCATAGCTCTTCCTGAAATTCATGTATTAGTTGACATTAACCCCCATTTTGTCTTGTGATCTTGGATGAGCCCCAAAATGAATAATAGCCATTGTAAATTGGGTAAGTAGCAGCCAGTGAGTCACTGGACTGCCAAGGTAACCCCTACCCCAACCTTTGTCATTCCTTGAATCTCATGAAAAGGCCCAATTTCTCTTTTCCAATGCATCTCATGTTAATTGCCTAATAAAAATGTCTGCCATGTATACTTTGGCTGAGGGAAAAGGCCGATGCCAAGCGAGGTGGTAAGACAAAAGAGAGGTAACCCTCCCTTACCTCCCACTGATTTGGAGCCCAATACGTATATGCAAGTGTAGGTACTTTCCATGAGCTCCACTCTCCCCGATGCAATGATTTCCATTGGATTCCCCCACAAGGCTAATGGCACCCATGTATGACACTTGAAGTGCATGTCGTCAAAGAGATGTATGGCAATGAATTTATTTATGCATTGATGGCAGAGAAAATGAGTATGCAATGATGCTTGGGATAATGCTTAGTATACTCAGTATGCTATTGATATTGCTGATCAGGCCTCTCAGACTAGGTGCTATCCATGTAAGGCTTTTGCAATAAGGGACATGCAGTGTTTTTGGTCATAGTCCTGCAAGAGGGTAGTCGCAAAGAACCTATTGTAGAAAATTTTCTTTTGAACTTAGAAGTGAACCCTATAGCTCACCTTGAATAAGGCTTTGTCCCCTCCGGTCTCAATCAAAAATCTCCCCAATCGGAGCCACGGTTTGAAAGTTATGCCCATTTTTGTGCACTAGGGTCACTGTGGATAGACCGCCGCTCCAGGACAGGTACAGTAAATCCATTACAGAAAATTCTGATCATTTTCTATCACAAAGGTTAATATATAATCTCAAAGATGACTTTTTTCCCTTCGACTTGAGCCAAAAACCTCACCAATCAGAGTTTCCTACAAAGAGTTACGCCCCTTTTACTGACAGCAAGTCCTATGGACTACATCCAGATGGCTGGCCAAAAAGGCTAAAGCAAGGCCCAAGAAGAACTACAAAGGGAGATTATAGATTTCCAAACCTCCATGAATGAGGAACCAAGCTCGGCACAGGATAACCATGGTGACATATAGGAGAAAATGTCTGAAATGGACCCGTACACCCTTCTCAATCACACCCTCTGTCAGCATGACCTTCATCATATGGAACGGCATAATGACATGGTCGCCAAAAACTGCCAAATGATGTCTAAGTTTGATGAAGAAATCGAGCACATGGCTCTCTAAAACTCGAAGACTCAACATCTCACTACCCTTGCTGCTCAATTAGCGACCGCTTCATCCCAAGAGAAGGCCAATGACTCTAGGCATGAGTCTAGACATCCTCCACATCAGGAACCGTTGCATGGTCCACAGGGTATACTTAGTGCTAAGGGAATCTCCCCTTCCACCTACGAGATTGGTGAACCATCTCATGCGCATGATGAACCCTTGTTGAATTCTCT
Source organism: Lygodium microphyllum (assembly GCF_053477565.2). Taxonomy (NCBI): domain Eukaryota; kingdom Viridiplantae; phylum Streptophyta; class Polypodiopsida; order Schizaeales; family Lygodiaceae; genus Lygodium; species Lygodium microphyllum. The sequence goes on along the minus strand of NC_141163.1, from coordinate 12,366,082 downwards.
CGTCTACCATGCAGCCAACATCCATTTGAGGCCTTCTCCCACCCTTGGTCGAATTTTCCCCGCTTTCCCTAGGAGCCCCCATGCACCCCATATGAATTAGCCCCATCAAGAACAATGTGGCACAAATGGCCAGCCTAGCAATCATGGACATCATGGTTATAATGGACAACATGGGCTTAATGCACCACATGGGATGTATGGATAGTAAGGCATGTATGGCCACCACAGGATGTATGGACAGCAAGGGCTTCATGGGTAGCATGGCCCTAATGAATTGTGTGATATGATCATCCTCACAAAGTACAATGGGAAATCCCCCTCACCATTTGACTTAGAGGAATGGATGTCCAAGTTGGAGTCCTACTTCAATATCTTCCCTCGCATGGGCCTCGCACAAATGATCAAAAAATCATTTTTGCTTCTCTCCACTTGCAAGGATTTTCCCACACATGGTGGTGCTATATTAATTGAGAGAATCAGTAGTTCATTGATTGGGAAGATTTTAAAATGCATATGGTCCAAGTTTTTGTGTCCCTTTTGGAAAAAGAGCGGTTGGCAAGACAATAGTACACTCTTGACCAACGTAACCTTACTGTACGTGAATACACAAATTAGTTCATGAACTTGACCATGTATGTGGAGAGAATTAGCAATGATGCTAAATTGCACAAGTATATCTATGGGTTGGAACAGAGCCTATCGGCAGATGTCATGGCCTAAAAAACCTACCACACTGTTTGATGTAATTGAACTACCTGAGAGATATGCAAGAAAGTATCGTAAGAAATAACATTTTTAGCAAGGTGTTGGATAGCCCCACATTCCTTCATGATCAGCCCCATATGGAGGTGGTTTTTGAGGCACTTCTATGCCCAATAACAACCCCAAAGTACCCATTTACCTCTCTTTCCATGCTGAAAGAAAAATAGATACTTTTGGGACAGCATTGGGCTCTAATGCTGACAATAAGTATGCTAAAAATAAATAGTCCACTACATCACCTTACCATGGATCCAGTAGCCAACGGTTCATTTTCCCAGATGTTGTGAAGGAACGGAAGGAAAAGGGCCTATGCTTTTAAGTGTGGAGATAAGTACACTATGGATCATGTTTCCAAATGCTTGTATAAGACAACCAAGGTCAAAGTTCATAGCATGTATGTCATGGAATATTGACACAATGAGGAGGATGACCTGCCCATTGACCAGGCTGAGCCTACGAAGGATGATGATCACAAGCAGTTCTATGACCTAGAGGATGGGTTTTCCTTTTGACCCAGGTGGTGATCCATCATGGATACTTGATTTGACATCCCACCCACCTACCACTTCCCTTTGTTTGATCTCTTTGGATGCTTGGACGGGTTTTTGAAGCCCCAGCACCCTTCACATTCAAGGCAATATCAATGGAAAGCATGTCTTCATCCTTGTGGATAGTGATAGTACTCACAGTTTTGTCAATAAATCAGCCATTGATCGGTTGAAATGCACCCCTATATGGCACTACACCACCCCTTGAAGGTCCAAGTAGCAAATGGAGAAGAAGAAATTGGCACACATGTATGTCCTGCAGTTCCCTTATGCTTCGATGAAAATTATGTGGCAGTGGTTGATCTGATTGCCCTAGATATGGGCCCCATTGATATTGCCTTGGGTTGTGATTGGCTAAAACAATTTGGGAAAATTGCTATGGACTTCTCTCAGCTCCACATGGAGTTTATGATGCATGGACAGCCTATCCACCTAGAGGGAGTTCAAGATCATGCTGATTTTTAGCTCATCACAGCAAAGCAGCTCAAAAGGGAGTTTAAGAAATGCTCACAAATCTTTCTCTTACAATTGAATAAGAAAAACCTCAATCAGCCCTATACAGTATCTAATGATTCAGCCTTGCAAGCCTTACTTGAGGAATACAATGATCTATTTCAGATGCCTACATCCCTCCCTTCTAAGAGACAAGTGGACCATGCACTTGACTTAGAGCCCCATTCCAAGCCAGTAAACAAGCCCCCTTACAGACTCTCCAAGTGTGAGCATGAAGAGGTTGCAAATGAAGTCAATGAGTTATAAGAGATGTGTTTCATTGAACCGAGTTCTTTCCCCTATGCATCCCCTATCATCCTCTTAGTCAAGAAGAAAGATGGCTCCTTTTGCATGTGCATTGACTACAGAGACTTGAGCAAAATCATGGTGAAGAACCACTACACCATCCCACGGATTGATGACTTGCTGGATGAGTTGAAAGGGGTATGCTTTTTCACTAAGATTGACTTGCACTCTCGCTACCATCAAATTCGTGTATGAGGGAGGGAGATGAGATCAAAACGGCCTTTAGGACTGATCGTGGACTTTATCATTTTTTGGTGATGCCTTTTGGGTTAACTAATGCCCTCGCCACATTTCAAAGCCTCATGAACAAATTCCTACAACCCTTTCTGTTCAAGTTTGTGCTTGTTTTCTTTGATGACATCCTCATTTACAAAAAGTCATCCAAGGAGCACTTGATACATGTCAGAAGGGTGTTTAACACATTGAGAGAGCATCGACTCTTTGCTAAGGTGAGCAAATGCATCTTCATGCAAACATCTATGGAATACTTGGGACACATTGTGAGCAAAAATGACATACATGCTAACCTGAAGAAGGTGCAATGTGTTAGAGATTGGCCCACTCCTTCTACCACCACTTCCTTGCATGGCTTCCTTGGTCTCTCTTCATTCTACAGATGCTTCATTAAGCACTATGCCACCATTGCAGCACCTTTGACTGATTGCTTAAAAAAGGAGTCATTCTTTTGGGATGTCACTGCAGATCATAGCTTCAAACAATTAAAGGACGTGCTCACTTCAGCCCCCATCCTTGTTTGCCTTGACTTCTCTAAGTTGTTTACCATTCATTGTGATGCCAATGGCCAGGGTATTGGTGCAATATTGTTGCAAGAGCATGGTGTGATTGCATTTAAGATCCACAAACTTGATGAGAAGGAGATGCAAATGAATATGTATGACCAAGAGATGTTGGCCATCCTCCATGCCATCAAGAAATGGCACCACTATTTGTATAGTAGTTGATTCCAAGTGGACAGTACACTCAAGCCCGCTAGCCTCTTACAGCCTCTCCCTATCCCTGAAGGGAAATGGACTCATATCACAATGGACTTTATCACTGGCCTTCCTGCGACCAAGAAAGGGTGGAATAGTATCTATGTGGTAGTTGATTGCCTCACCAAAGCTACCCACTTTATCCCCACTAAGACCCAATACACTGCCTCTCAGGTGGCCACTTAGTTTATGGAAAATGTCTTCAAGTTGCATGGCTTGCCACAAGTCATAGTACATAATCAGGATGCATAGTTTATGAGCAACTTATGGCAGACAGTTTTCACCTCCATAGGGACCAAGCTTGCTCCATCCACTACATACCACCCTCAAACTGATGGCTAGACTAAAAGAGTGAACGAATGGCTTGAGAAATATTTGAGGCACATTTTCCATGATGTATAGCACAGTTGGCTCCACTTGGTTGAGTTTTCATATAATAACTCCATGCACTCTAGCATTGGAGTTTCCCCTTTTGAGGCCTTATATGGGTATAAGGTTCCCCTCCCCACAGTCTTATTTAATGATCAAATCAATCCTCAAAGTCAAGTTGAGTTGGATCACATGCAAGCTTTACCTCAACAATGTAAAATGAACCTTCAAAAGGCCCAAACACATATGAAACTCTATGGTGATGAGAAACGAAGGCATTTGGAATTCCAAGAAGCGGAATTGGTCCTTTTGAAAGTGCCTAAGTCCCGCTACTCAACTCTCAAAGAGGGAAACAGTAACAAGCTGGCCCACCGCTTCTATGGCCCATACCGGAATACCTCATCAAATGGAAATGCCTACCCCTTGAAGAAGCCTCATGGTTCCCAGCAACCATTGTCAATGAATTTCCCTACCTCCATGAGGCCCAATGGCTAGAAGACTAGCCGGTCATGCTGCAATGGACCACCCTCTACTTGCAAACTACACACTATTTTAGAAAAGTTTTGTACCTATTCAAATCTCAGGCATGTGCATCCTACATAGGCTAAAAGTACTCCTCATAAGCTACATTTTGATATGTGGTATGCCCTATTTGGAGCAGCCTATCAAAAGTTATGACTTATTTACTTCAGTAGGCCAATCCTGGATAGCATGCTATCCCTAGTCTCTACCCACCCAATTTTCATTGTTAAAGGGCTTAGAGCAGTACTTTGCAACCCTCCCTTAGCCCACCCATCACTCCCCTCTACTTCTCCTTGTTTTTGAGGGCAAAAGCCTTCAAGGTGGGGATGGATTGTAACAAGCATGATACACACCGACTAGGGTTTAGACACCTAGTCACTCTGACCAGGGTATATAAGGTGTAAGAGCCCCAGATTAGGGCAACAAGTTATTATCAAGATCATAATCTTCACCTTCATCTCCTGCTTTCATGGCTTCCTCCCTCTTTCTCTCCTCTTTTCTCTCTTTCTCTCTCCTCTTCTAGCCTTGTTCCTTCTTCTTCTTGCTCTCTTTCTCTCTCTTCAGCTCTTCTCCTCTCTCCTCTCAGCTTCTTTCATTAAAATCAAGGATGGGATAGTAGAGCTAGCCAACGGAAAACAATGGATCAAATATCTTCACCAAAGCACTCGTATGAAGGATCTCCTTCAAATTCATCTTCAAAGACTTGACATTGGGCCGAGAATGTAGTTCACATGAGGGTGGACATTGAGGGGGAGGGGGGTTATATAAGCTCAATGTCCTACACTCGTAAGGTGCCACCAACAATCCATGGTGCTCTAAGTTGCAAGGCCCCCATTTTGCGAAGAATCCATGTGTGAGCACAGACATTAGGTAGGTCCTGACTTCTATGCCAAATGAGATCTATGTGATGAGATGGCAAAAAGGTGACCTTTGTGGATCTAGCATTTGGGTTAGATAGAGTAGTATACTGGTAGCAACTTGAGGCACAATGCATCGAGTTGTGGGATGTGGATGCTATCAGGAGCCCCTATAGGGGTCCGGGGACTATAGAAGAAACCCCTAGTTGGGGGGGTCTCACTAGGCCTCCTTGACGGGGGTTTGGAGATAACATCCTTGGCTCAATAGTAAAGAGAATATTCTTTAGAATATTCCTTGGTTGACTAGGGAAGGTTCATAATATGGTTAGACATGCAAACCAGACTATCTTCCTGGGCTATAAAATGAAAACCCCTCCAAAGACATCATCAATCTATCTCTCACACCTTGTCAGAGTTCTTCCAAACTACCCTTAAAAAGCTATTCGCATATAATCTATCTGGATTTCCATCTAAGATTCACAATGGAAGTGCACAGGTGGACAGAGCCATCTTTGTATTAATTTGTTTGAAATTAAAGCAGCCTTCGTTCTTCCCATATTTGTTGCATGTTCTCTACTCCTTGCTTAGATTATGTCTGTTGTGCCATGTAATTTCTACATACTCCACTACATGCAAGCTTGAAGGAGAGAAGTTGTGTGTGTGCATGCTTGTGTCTTGAATACATCTCTTACATCTCCATACTCAGTTACAAGATTTCCAGTCTCATCTCCTTGACCTTGTTGAGCCTTGCTCAAGCTTGAGAGGTGGACAAATAGAGATTTGTAGTAGAGAAGAAGGGCTAGAGAGGTGCTCAGAGAGAGAGAGAGAGAGAGAGAGAGAGAGAGAGAGAGAGAGAGAGAGAGAGAGAGAGAGAGAGAGAGAGAGAGAGAGAGAGAGAGAGAGAGAGAGAGAGAGAGAGAGAGAGAGAGAGAGAGAGAGAGAGAGAGAGAGAGAGAGAGAGAGAGAGAGAGAGAGAATTAAGAGGAGCTCCATCCTCTTGCATGACTTGTGGATTAGAGACTTGCAATGTCATGCAGACTTTTGTCTAGTGCTAAAACTCTCCAACCACAGCATGCTTTAAAGCCTTATGGAGGTCATGAAAACTTTTGTCTAGTACTAGAATCCTCCAACCATAGCATGTTTGGAAGCCTTATTAGTTCATAGTTATGCATTAGTAAGTGCTTGGGATAATAAGCATACTCTTGGAGTTCTCTTGTGAGGCAAGCACTTATTTTGACTTATGAATTACATCATGAAATAAATTATCCCCTAGGCAATCCTTAGCTTCATGAGCAAAGGCTATTACAAACTTTAGGCTGAATAAAGAGGAAGGGAGAAGAGGAATGTGAAGGAGGACTTTGTGAACGTAAAGGAGGAGGACATGTGCATGAGAGATAAAAGTAAGGGTGATCACAAGGTCTTAATTATCTTTGTATCCTTAGGGTTGACAGTGGGCTAAGAAAGATGGAGACATGTTAGCCTTAAGCTAGCCTTTGAGGTATGATTTTTGCTAGCATGAGGAGAAATTAGTCATCTCACAAGAGGCTTTGGCATGAACATTCTACTTTATACTGGGAGGCACAGGCATGAGGTGCTTGACTGTATGAAAGGGGATGGAAGACTCAGAGAATTCTGATTAGGAGATCACGAAGGAATGCTTTGATATTGTGTTGATGGAGAGGGAGTGACTGAGAACACAAAAGCAGTTACCTTATGTTATTTAACTGTAGATTGATGAGATGCTCCTTGTGCTTTTGTGAGCTTGAGTCCAATGGATTGATGATTTGGATTATTGTTAAGTTGGTAGCATGTTTTTTGGTGGTGATATATTAGCTACTTCAGAGGATCGTGCAGGAAGATAGTGCAAGATGTCTTGCAAATGTGCTCTCGAGAAGACAAGTGACTATTAGCTTGGGGAATGTAGCAAGCAATACAAATGTAGCAAAGCACTTGGATCTTCTTCTGTAGCTCACTTACTACAGTGAATATCTGCTCTGTTTAATGAGCTCAAAAAGGGTGCTTCAGCATTGTAGGCAACTTGTGAAATTACAGAGTAGGAAAATGACAAAGATATGGATGGATTGTAGTTGTACTCAAGATCTTGCTGATAATTATACTGACCCAATGTTGGTGTAAACAAGTCATCTTGTGCATAAACCCTAAGGATAAAAACCTTGCGCTTCAATTTGTCTTATTGACACAGTGGCGATTGGGAACCAGTGGGAACCGATGGAGGAGCACCTATGCAAATTTATTTTTTAAAAATAAACGGTTATTTGTTCATCTTGTGGTGTCGTATTGGTATGATATCTGACAACCTATATGTGATAGGTTGTGGGTTCAAGTCCAGGGTTTTGAAGGGGTTCACACATTCTATTTTTTGTTTTAGTGTTTTTTATTAAAAATTCATCTTTGCACACCCCAAAATTTTTGAAGGGGTACTAGTGATGTTCACCGACACGAGCAGATCACCTTCCAAAAGTGACAAACGTGAGCCTAAGAAATTTATCTTGATCCATGCATAAAGACATAGTGATGTGCAGTATAGATGTAGTTATCATCCTGGAGCAACTGAACGTGAATGTTTTGAATAGTATAAGGATTGTGCTATAGGTACATTGTCAACAAAGCATCATCATAGTAACTAGTTTCTCTGACGTGCATGATGTTAGGCTCCCATAAATTCTTGCAGAGTCGGAATGGCAAAGAGCTGAAAATCATGTTTATGGAGTAGTTGAGACAAGAGAAGAGGACAAGCACTCCTCAAAATGAGCTTGCAAATAGGTATAAGAAAGAGCTGCTCATGTTGCTGTTGGGAACTCTTCGATATGGAACACTTGATACAACAAGGGTAGCGGCTCATAAGCATTGCACGAGCAATCTCCATATGCACACTATTCTTTCTTTCAGCTACCATTCTTGACTAAGTATGAATCAAAATCATTGGATACATATTCCCTACCGTTGTCGAATCTCCAACATGAGATAAAGCAATCAAACTCCTTTTCAACTTGCCTCTTGAAGTCCTTAAAAATAGCAAACACCTCATCTTTGTATTTCAGGACATACACCCAAGTATACTTGCTGAAGTAATCTATGAACATCACATAGTACTTGGAGCCTCAAAGAGATGCATTATGGGCTAGTCCCCATACATAGAGTTTATGAACTATAGTGGCCTTGAGCTATTTTGTACATACTTTACAAATGGAAATCTAAATTTTTTGCCAGATTGACAAGCATCACAAACATGGCCTACTTGAGTGTATGTAAACTTTGGCAAACCTGTGACCACAACTACTTTCTTTGCATAGTTTGCAACCACTGAATATTTACATGCTCAATCCTCTTGTGCCATATTTCAAGATCTCTAATAATGCCCTAACCATATGCAAACATGGCAGATTTTAGCTAAGGCAATGTAGCATCCAATGTGAACATATGACCATGTCTGTTGCCACAAGTAATAAGCTTGCAGCCATTACCAAACACCTTTATAAATTAGCCATGCTTATTAAAGCAATCCTGCAAGTTTTGACCTATCATCTCTCCCACTGACAATAAAGTTTTTGTAATAGAGGGCATATGCAATACATCATGCTGACTTTTCTTCTAACATACCCATGCTTTTCCAGAACCATGTCAGTAAACTATTCACCATGTGGTGTCATATGATTAGATGTTTTAGATTCAATATACCAAACATCATCTATCTTAGTTTCTTGAGCTGCATGGTTTTGAACATACATCATAGTAAACAATCTATCAGTAGAAGCATCCTCAGCATGATTCGATGATGCATAGCGTCCCTATTGTTTGCCTTTCTGATTAGCTTGATTTTTCCAACAATTTTTTGCAATGTGGCCATACTTGCCTCAATAATGACAGTCCTTATCCTTGTTAGCATTTTCATGCACTGTCTATGTCTGGCTACCATGATCCTCCAACTCTAGAGTTGGATCTCCCCCTTGCTTCGAAGTATCCACCACCTCCAACATTTTTCCCCTTTTGGTTATTGGAATTCAGAGATGCATGCTATTGATTTCCTTTACCATGAGCAAACTCTCTTCCACATCTACTGTGGCTTCTTTGATTTGAATAGAATATTGTATCCATGCCTTTTGAACTAGTTGAACCACTAGCTAATCCCAATTCGACCTCTTCATGTATGAGCAAAGAAACAAGCTCATTAAAATCTGACATCTCAGATCGCACTGCGATAGAGGTGTCAAAAGGTTTATATTCATGTCCCAAACCATTCAAGGTCACAGCTACCAAATCCTCATCATCTACGTCAACTCCTACTAGAGCTAACTTATCTACAATGGTCTTAATCTCAATCACATAATCAAGTATGGACCGTCCTTTCCTATCCATTGTGTTAAACTTTTGCTTTAATTGGATTTTGCGTGCACTAGTGGTCGTGCCATAATACCTCATCAAAATATTCCAAGCATCCTTTGGTGACTTGCATTCATTATCCACATGACCATCGCATCAAAGATACATAAAGACAACCAATGCAACACTCTTCGGGCTTGTTCCATCCATGCATGATGTGCCCTAAGTTGATCAGCTATTGCATTCTTTTCAGGAAGCTTAGGTTCAACTTCCACACCTATGACTAAGTCCTAGTAGCCTTTTCCAATTAGAAAGTTCTCCATTTTGAATTTCCAAATATCATAATTATTGTTGTCTAACTTCTCACCCACTATTTGTGTAATGTTGTCACCCCTCTCAGCATTTGCCATGTTTGCAGCAACTAAAGTTACTCAATTGAATCTTCTAGGTATTAATGCTTGACTCCTTGCACACAATCAATAGTCTTTTTAATGAGTCAGTGCTTACATAACACTCAAGCAATACTCATACATTCTATAGTTATTCCAATTCAACTCATTTCAGTCACATCAAGCAGCTATAAGGACATCTAAGAATCCCAGTTGCATAACATAAATATACTTTCTCTAAACTAAGACAATTTTGATTCCGAGTAATTGCACTAGTATATCTACAGTACTAGTAGTATATCAACCTAATACCATGCTTTGTATATCTAGACATCTAACATGACATCCAAGAATGATATCATACCATTGTAGACATTATCTATTGTGTAACCCTTCTACAAACAAGCTTTCTAGTAGACAAGCAATCTACGACATTACCCAATCAACTCAATGATATCATGGACATATGCCACCCTCATTGAACCTCAATACATAGGTGTATAAGTATCACTACTCATATATTTTCCAACCTCCAGTTAGACTATAACTAGTCAACAAACCAGCCTCATATAAGCCAAGATTAAGCATACAATGCTCTTGAACATGCATGGGTTTATCACTGTGACCATTTAACACCATAGCAACATTAGTAAAGCACTCTAAGCTCCACAAAGACATTCAGTTCAAGAATTGTAAAGATTCCAAATTATATGAATGCACAAAGTCCAATCTGTGTTAATCAGGTGGTATCACAATTTTCCTCCATGGATTTACCTAGTGGACCTACTGGTCATTCTATTGTACCCCAACTGACATTTGGACAGGGGTAATGTGTTCCACTACCTCCACCTCCATCAACACCTTATGGAAACATTCATGTTTCAGTGAGTCCACCATTGGTACTATATGGACACTTGAAGCCTATTTCCACCTACCTACCTTCTCTGCCTTTTTATTCTTCTCCCTCCTACCCACCTTATCCTTCTTACCTATCTTATCGGATACCTCATGGTTCATCTTCCTCATCGGCCAAGCATGCTTATTCTAACAAGACTCGTTTCAATGGGTCAAATCTGATGAGGCATGGAGGATATTATTCCCATGATCTTGGAGCAAGACACATATCACAAGGATGTGATTTTTTTTATTTACTCAATCATTTTATTAATTTTAATCAAATGTTTAAGTATGTATTGCACATGTGTAGTGCAACTCAGATTATTTCATATTTATGGGCTAAGGACCTAAGGAAATCAATGGATATCAAAGGCAAAATTTGTCTTAAGTAATGTTACACAAAAATTAGGTTGTATCTGGTGCCAAAAAATGGCCTAAGATATTTTATTGTCCATAAGTGTTAGTTGATGACACTAAGGATTTGGCATTTAATGGTACTTAATGCCAATTCGAGGGCTACACAAGATTCAGGAGCACATGATTTGACCTAGCCAACTTCATTGTGGCTAGTCAAATTAAATTTTTGGATACTAAAATAATTATTAAATTAATTTTTAACTTTTTAAAGCTGAAAATTAATTTAATAATGCAAATAATGATAAAAAATTAAGTGTGTAAGGCTACCACTTGGCAAGCTTTCCCATGAAAGTGGGAAAGATGTTTTTTCATGTGTGTGTGTGTGTGTGTGTGTGTGTGTGTGTGTGAGAGAGAGAGAGAGAGAGAGAGAGAGAGAGAGAGAGAGAGAGAGAGAGAGAGAGAGAGAGAGAGAGAGAGAGAGAGAGAGAGAGAGAGAGAGAGAGAGAGAGTGTGTGTGTGTGTGTGTGTGTGATTCCAACCTTATGCAAGTTGAGAGAGATGGAGAGAAGGCTCCCATAACTAATACAACAGTTGATAGGCCATTTCTAGCTAGTAAGAGACCCTTTCGGAGCTCTGACATGCCCTCAAGAGACTACAATAGTAGGTGACAATAGTTTGAGGGTTGTTTCAGCCAAAAAAACACCATATTGGGTGTGTTCCATCAATGGAGATAGCTTTCATGGCTGTTTAGATAGAACATCAACTGATTTCTTCCATTTTCTTGCAATCAAAGTCTGAATTTTCTCTCTATTCAACATTCTCTCTCATTCTCTAGCCATTTCCCAGCCTTGCTTTTTTGAAGATCCTAGCATTCTAATCCCTAGAGGCTGAGAAATTGTATTTTCATCTATCTTAAACCCTAATTTACAAATAAAGTTAGGGTTTGATAGCAACCTCTAGAAGAGTGCCAAGAGATTGAAACCTCAAGACTTGAATTTTCAAGGCTGAGAATTAATTCTCAACAAGATTCAAGTGAAGGACTAGCCAACATTCGAATTTGGGGTGAATTCCATTCGCCAAGGAGTTGATGAAGGCCATTTTCCCAAGAAAATCAAGGGACAAATCAATCTAAAGACTTTTTGGTCATTATTGACAATAAGAGGCTTTTGGATTGTGAAGGGGATTGAAGGAATCCCATTGTATTCGAATTCAATTACAATTAAAGATAAAGAAATACCAAAAGGAGTGTCAGTTTTGGGGTCAACAGGATGTCCAATATCCAATATTGATTGGTAAATGTTTATGTTTCAACATTTCATTACTTATTGCTTGATGTAACTAAGTTATAATCAAGTTATTACCACCCCTCCATGGAAGGAATGTTGGTTTCAACATGCACCATAAGGAGACTAGTACCGATAAAGCCAAAACTACTAGAAACACTTTTCTGGTGGTGGCAATCAAAAGTTAAAAAAAGGCATGAAAAAGAAGAAAGAGTTGTAATAAAGAAAATTAGGTGCATCAATTTGCTTCCTTTACTAAGATAAAACCATATAAATACCTTAGCCATGATGGTACTAAGGTTTACTATAAAAATGTAACGTGTCCACCTGTTATCTTTAGGACACGTCTTAGCAGTCCATCAGAAAGGATATCTAGAAAGCTTCGTCCGGCACTCCCATGGAATGTTACAGGGTTTGTGATCTAGGGCTTTCCGCATCTACCACGTAGCGGAAGCATTCCAGCCATTCCCACTTAGGACCGACCTGAATTAGGGTTTTCCCTATTGGTCATTTCCTAACGGCAACTAGCGTCGAACCCGAGTGAACTACTTTACGTAGAAACGCCAAGTCTAAAGCAAATTCACACTGCACTTGGTTCAAGGAGAATGGGAAACGAGAGGGTTGCGAAGCTCAACCTCTCTCCCATAAGGCATAGTCCCATTCTGTTCCCCTAAAACAGCATAAATCGGGATCATTTATAACTTAGAATCTAGGTCTGCGCCCTTTTTCTGTTCGTATCCTTTGAAACGATCTTCTTGCTGTCCATCATGATTGAGAAAAGTTCCCGGCCAACTGGGACCACCTATCCGTAGGATGGACCCATGGACACATCCACGCACTTTCCTCAGGTTATTTTAGTTATCTAATTACCTACCACATTTAGTTGGACATATATCAATTAGCTTCATTAATTAGCCTGTTAGGCACTGGTTCCTTCACATAATTAGAGCACTTGACATAGAAAAGAAATGTCAAACAATTTCCTTTTCAACAGGTTATCATATTTATCTTTGAAATACATAAAGTCCAGCCCGTAGGCTTATCCATAATCCGCCCGAAGGCTATCCAGCAATCCACAGGGATTGCTAATCCAAGATTTCTCCCGTAGACTAGTATGCGGGCCTCGAGATCCAATCCCGAGTCACGTTGGCCTCTTGTGCAGGGCTTGAAAGGCGAGGGATTTATGGCCAAAGCACCCTTTGGCACCCAAGCATCCTCCTACTCCAAGTAGCGCTCAACGGAGAGACCTCTCGCGGCGGGTTCGGTCCACCTTCCCGACGCAGTTAACAACCCCCTTCGTTAGGGTTAGGCAGGCAGTCAGGGGTAACTGAAGCTGCCTCTCCCTTCAGGCCTTCAACCTGAAGCATTAGATTATCTTTTCATCCTTTAATTCTTTGAGCAACACAAAGCAAAACAGTGCTCTTAAAACTGTCACAAGCACAATCATTTCCATTGGTCGTTATTTATGGCCAACTGCTAAGGAGCGAATCCTTCTTTCCGAATGCATCCAGCACTCAATCCGGGATCAATTGCGACTTGGCAAGATCCCCAAGGGTTTATTTGTTAACCCTATATCCTGGGTTAGGACCGTACCCTATTAACCCGACTTAGTCAATACCTTAAGTTCATATATCATTCCAATTTATTAATTGGTCTTTTGCTTCCAAGCAAATATCTAATCCTTGTATCTTGGTCACTTTACCCAAGAAAGGTACTTTCAAGATAATTATTCATCCTCTTGCAAGATAAACTTGCGCAAGAATCTGCCAATCTCATCCCGAGGAATTGGCCATTCCCTTGTGATCAAATCATAAGATCATGCGACTCTACAACTTGTTGCACAAGTGTCGCATCAAACTATGGGACTATTCTACCCATCAACTATGTCTTTTAATCACAGTATCATGATTAGATATAATAATCCGTTCTTGATTGCATTAGGCTGACACGTTCGGTCCTAGGGTTCCGAGTTCCATCTTTTTAGCGAGAGATTCTTAGGAAAAACCCTAGATCACTTCTCGCAAGTATGTTCCAATGTCCCTACATTCCGTGAATGTAGGCAAGACTTTAGGGTATAGGAGTTTCAGCTTTGGTAATACGAGCGACTAGGTAATGTCCTCAATGTGTTAAATCCTAGTTGGCTCTTTGGGATACGTTGCATTGAAATAACCCTTCCTAAACGAGTACCTCGCGGTTTTAGGTGTTTAGGTTTAAACCAATTTAACTTGTCTGGTCTTGAACATGATTCATTTTCTACGTATAAGTTGATTTACAAACCCTAACTTTCGGGTTAAGATCAAAGCATAGACATAATTCCAATTGATCATCCTATAATATGCAAACAAGATTCGTGCTACTAAGATTTAGGATTTTATGTTTAAACATGCAGCCTTTTTCTACTTTCCTTTCTGAATGGTTTTGTCATATGCTGAACTTACACACCCTTTCGTTGAGTTAAGTTTTTAGGCCACTTGCCTAGAGTTAAATCTTCTTCATGCAGCCCTAGCAATTTCCTAAAGTTGCTAGCAACTTTCTTTAAGAATCATTTCGAAAAAAAGATGTTCAATAATGCAATATGCGGTTTATTACTTTCATGCTTAATCAAAGTATACTATCATAATTCCATTTTGTAAAGGGCATTAATTAATCTAATTAATGCATAAAGCCACTTGCCAAAAATGCATAGAAATCTTATGCTCATTTTATTTTGTTCGTTTTATTGAAAAAGACTAAAGACTGAATTCTTCCATCATGAGCTATTTCTTTTAAATTAGTCAAAGTATTTAAATCGAAAGATGCATCCTATCTCCAAAAATGATCCATGCACGATTGGATTATAATGACATAAATCAAAAATTAGGAACAAAAAACCTAGACTTGTGGTGAAATGTCCACATGGATGTTAGGAGACGATCCTCCTACGGCGGGTGCACCTCGTGCTTTCTTAGGAGCCATCGCAAATGCAACCTTTTTGTCTTGGAATAAATGGGCTTTTAAACCCACTAGAGAGGCAATAACAAAGCCCCACGGAAAGGGTTTTCGACTCGGGCTAGTAAATGCTTGTGGAGAACCCAAAAAAAGGGGGAAAAGCCTTAACTCCCGGGTTAACTGAGCTCTTCAAAGGCCCTTGGGTAAAATGGAAACGGGGGGGGGAGGGTGTCTTGTAAAGGCCAAGAGAAAGGGGTTCTAAGGTACCTCGAGGTTTGAAATGATCCTTGAGTAAGAATGCGAGGGGGGAAAAAGAAAGGCTTAATGGCTTTTTTTTAAACTTGGAGAGGGTCCATGGGAAAGGGGGTTTTTTGGATCCCGGGGGTGGGTGGCTTAAAATAGCTCTTGGTGGAAAGGAAAAGGGGGGAAAAAAAAGGGGGTGTGAAAGATCTTAGAGAGAAGTTTTTGTGTGGGGTGGGAAGGGGTTTTACCGAGCCCACATGAACAAGGCTAGGTGGAAGCCCACAAGGAAAATTTGTGGGGGGGGGGGTGCAATATGAAATGGGTCTTATGGCAGCCCTCTTTGAAGCTTCAAGAAGCTTCCAAAAGCTTCTGCCCACGTGGAGAAAAGGTGGATGTCAATCAAAGGCGGCAGTTGGTGGGTAGTACCGGGGCGACGGCGACAGATGGCAACGTGATGGTGGCGGCACAGCTGATGGCGAACTTCAACGTCTTCGTCTCTCCACAATGATTATCGCTTCCTCCTCTCTATCAGTCGTGGATAGTATGGTGGCTCCCCTATCCTTCACGATCCCTTCATGGCTCCACCTCACACGGTTTATGTATGTGAGGGGAGGGGATCCTCCCTCCCCCACGCGTCATTATGCATGGGGTTCTCCCCCCTACAAACTCCATCAAGGAGCTTATTCAAACCTGTTATTACCCTCCCCTCCAGCACGACAGTCGGCTGGGGGGATAAGGGGAATAATAATAAAAAATTTGCCATTATCCTAACCTTTTGGCCTCCTAAGAGGAGATTCATATAAACAATGCGTGTTTTAGATTTGGGAATGTTACAAAAAAGGTAAGAAGAGCTCATGTGGGGTAACTTTTTGACACTTACACTAATTTTTGGAGATTTATTGTTCATCATCATCTTGGGGTGAGTACCAAACTTTATTTCTTGTATCTTGATTTCAACTTCCATGGTTACAATGTGCTATGGTATAATGGAAGATGAAGATGGCATGATCTAGAGACATGCGCGTGAAGATATCCTACAACTCCTCATCGCTCATCCCTCGACTCATCCTGAAAAGGTCACCTGCACAGATAAAAAATGATGTTAGCATAATCAATTTAAATCATACAAAGCACAGTAATATAAATTCTAAAAAAATAATCTCACTTAAAATGCATATCTTATGTACCCTTATAAGTGATTAGTCAACGAATTGAGTAAATGGATACTCCAAGTAGTATGAAGTATCCTATGGTCCCATTTCAATCTCCTAACACAACTCCGCATACACTGGAAGGTCAATAGACATGTCACCACAAAAGGATGAGTCCACCTTGTTCTCAAAGAATTCTTGGACTCCTGTATTTCCATCATTGTTAGCCGATGTTGGCTCCTCTACATGCTCCAAGCTTTCGGTGGCCTCCATCCCTTGCAATATCGACCTGTCTATTTGCATATTGTCCTTATCTATGCTTGGAACATCGCTTTGATCATATACTCTCGCACTTCGGGGAGGTGAAGGTATAACATACCACCATCGAGGTTATCGGGGGTTTGGATAGAAGATTACTTGTTCAACATACAAGAGAGATTAAACTATTATGACATGTACCATGTCGTAATACAATTAACAAATAAATGAGTTCATACACCTGTTCACAATGGGCCGGCAACACAAAAGTGTCGCGCAAATCCATCCATTTCTTTTCAGAATCTATTTCAAGAAATCCAGATGGACCTCGTCGAACTGTTGCTCCAACTCCTTCAAGTACCACTTTGAAACACTACACATCGAATAATATCATGGAGAAGCTACGATAATCCATCATAACAATACTTTGCAAGTTTCCAAAATACTCCATCTCATCTATAACCGTGTTTGGATCTATTGCTCCTTATCGGCTCTCCTGCTCGAACTTTGCCATGATACCACAATCCATTGTGGAGTGCATTTTGTCAATACGCTCCATACGAAAATGCCGCCCGCGTGACTATGCTGCACTATATATTTTGTACTGTACATTGAAACACTCAAATTAGTTGTCCCATATAAAATATAGATACGACAAATCCTAAACACATCATCACCTTTGGACTACATCCCCTCGAGAATTCCCACTCCTCCATTGAGACCTCTGCCCCTTCGTGAGACACTACGGTCAAAGCTCCATGCAACCATTGCGTTGACATGAACCGCAGCATCTCCTCCATGCCCTCAGAATATTGAATCGGTCGATGGTGAGTACTACGTTGAAATTCAAATCACGCTTCCTCTCGATCTTGCCTAGCGATCTAGTACCTGGCGAGCCACGTCTTCATAGAGGCATGGTGCAACATACAAAAGCAATTCACTTTCTCCTCCATTGCAGTATCCATTCTTTTTTCTACCCCATTTCCAACTACCACATCTCTGGTCAGTCTATCATTGTCCTTCAGCGACCATAGCATTTTGTTGTCTGGATCCACCGTTGGTAGCCATTGTGAAATATGCACTAGTGCCTCAGACACCAACCAACCTTCAGCCATGCTACTTTCTGGCCGAGCTCATTGTCGCACAAAGCCTTTCAGGGTTTTCATGAAGTACTCCAAGAAGAATATCCATCGTGTATGGATAGGTTCAGCAATCTCCACTTCATCTACAAGATGCACAAGAAGGTGGATTTGTATCGTGAGCATGCTGGTAGGTAGGTATTTCTTAAAGTGACAGACCGTCTCCACTGCTCCCCGCCTCGCGGATTCAATAGAGGACATCTTAATCTCCTTCTGTAAGATCCATTGCACCAAATTTAACAACCTGTAAATGGCTCCGTGTATTTCTGGAGTAAGGCATCCTACGATCGCGATCGGTAGTACAAACTGCCACAAATGAGAGAGCATTATGAACAATGGCTACACTCCAAATAGAAAAATGCGCATGCCAATTACAATCCATTTATAGTGCAAACCTGACATATCTTATGCCAGTCATGGGATTTTAGCCCTGATAATTGGTCGTCTTTAGAAAATGCAGACCTAAGAGAACGTATCATACCCGTCGGAGTGCAGATAGACTTGACTACTTTGCTTCACAATGCACTCTTCTTTAGTGGACAAAACCCAAGGAACGCGAGGTAGCTGCACGCGACCATCAGCACTCGACTGCGGCTAAAGCGCCTCCATCTTGCCTACCTCCTTCAAATCCATTCATGCCCCTATAGTATCTCTCTTTCCTGTGATGTGGTCCCATAGCAA
The DNA here is from genome assembly GCF_053477565.2 of Lygodium microphyllum. Taxonomy (NCBI): domain Eukaryota; kingdom Viridiplantae; phylum Streptophyta; class Polypodiopsida; order Schizaeales; family Lygodiaceae; genus Lygodium; species Lygodium microphyllum. The sequence goes on along the minus strand of NC_141163.1, from coordinate 12,347,567 downwards.
GCTGCTCATCGACTAATGGACGAAGATACATGTCCATATTTTTTACTTTGTAGTGGTCGGGAACGAGTAAGCTAAGCATGAGATGTCCTTTCTTCATAGAAAGCCATGGAGGGATATTGTAGTTAATAAGGACTATAGGCCACACACTGTAAGAAGTTGAGCGTAGACCGAATGGGTTCATGCCATCCATTGCAAGACCGACCCGAAGATTCCTTGGCTCTCGCAAGCCTGGGAAGGTAGAGTCAATGTGGCTCCATGTGCGTGAATCCGTTGATATTCGTTGAACTCCATCCGTGGACATATTCTGTGCATGCCACGTTGTCAAGCTCGCCATGCCAGACGTATGAAACATGTGGTTTATGTGGGGGATAAGAGGAAAGTGTCTAAGAACTTTTTGAGGGATGGTTTTTCCTTACAAGTCCTGTTGATACCTGTGAACACCACACTTTGGACATATCTCCATAGTCTCGTATTCTCCTCGAAACAGTATGCAATCGTTGATACATGCATGGATGTTATTGTAGTCCATACCAACCTTTTGTAAAACATGTCGTGCATTATCACGAGACTTAGGAATGGTATTTATAGGTGATAATATATGATATTTCAATAACCTGAAAAAAATCATAAAACACCTTGAAAAAGCACAAATATTTTTAATGATAGTGCCGAAAAGAAATCAATAAAGCATATGTACAAGGTACCTGAACAACTCGGTCACACTCACATCGCTCTACCCATATTTTGCTTGCATACTTAGGAGTGCAAGTAGTGTCTTCAGGTGAGATGCTCAGCACCCATCATATAATGGTATGGATACTTCCTCTCTAAGTGGATCAAAAGTCTCGACATCCATGGGAATCAATGCATCGATCATTGCCTCCATCTCAGGCTCCAAGATTGTAGGTAGGTCTGGAAGGCTGCCTGTCTCCTCTAGTATTGACGGTATAGATTGGGTAGTACCTTCCAAGTGGTGGATTGGCTTAGGCACTCCATCCATCGCACACCCACGAACTCTTCTAATTAGCCGCAAAGGGTGCACTCCTCCTTGGGACGAGATGCCACTTCCCTGGATAGCAGCCATACCCAATCTTCTTGTATATGGTATTCAATTAGCTTGCGAGTATAATGCATGATTGATATTAACTTTTCTTACCATTTGCTGAAAATCCAAGATCGCCTGATCAATGATCTCAGATTGAAACTCGCCAAAGCGTCATACGTGTTCTATAGAAAATTGACATTTTCGTCTAATTGCCAGCTTGCATTGAGAGCAATGACATGGGACACATTGATTAAGATATGCCTCGCAATCTTGAACAACAAGACCTTCATCATTTTCCATTTTATCTACATTACGACAAACAATTTGTTTTTGTTATCATTATTTTTTTCTTTCTTAAATTGTTTGAGAAGGGATTTTTTCTCTTATAACTCAGCAAAAATTAACGTATGTAAAGTCTCCACCCACCCACAGACTACGACTACAACCACAACCATGACCATGACCACGACCATGACCATGACTACAACCACGACTATGACTACGATTACAACTACGACTACGACGACCATGACCATGACCACGACTATGACTACAACTATGACTACGACCACGATCACGATTACAACCACGACCATGACTATGACTACGACTACGACAACCATGACCACAACCACGACCACGACCACGACCACAACTACGATGACCACGACCACGACTACGACTATGACCACGACCACGACCACGACCACAACCATGACTACGACTAAGACTATAACTACGATGACCACGACCACTACACGACCACGACCATGACCACGATTGCGACTACGATTACGATGACCACGACCACGACCACGATTGCGATTATGACCACGACCACGACCACGATCATGACCACGACCACGACCACGACTACCACTACCATGACTACGACCACCACATCTACCACTACCATGACTACGACCACTATAATAAACAAGAAAAGGGAAAAAAAAAAGCAACTACTACTACTACTACAATAAACAAGAAAAGAAGAAAAAACTACTACTACTACTACAAAAAAAATAAGAAAACTAAATAACAATAAACAAGAAAAGAAGAAAAATACTACTACTACTACTACTACAAAAAAAGAAAACTAAACAACAATAAACAAGAAAAGAAAAAAAAAATACTACTACTACTACAAACAACAACAATTAATTTCATTTTCTCTCTTCCTCTCCCTCTCTCATTTCCTCTCCCTTCCTCTCCCTTTCCCTCTCTTTCTCTCTTTCCCTATCAGGTTTAATGCTTTTTCTCTCTTTTACTCTCTCCTCTCCCTCTCTCATTTCCTTTTCTCTCTTTCTCTCCCTCTCTCATTTCCTCTCCCTCCCTCACCCTCTCCCTCTCTTTCTCTCTTTCCCTATTATGTTTAGTGTATTTTCTCTCTCCTCTCCCTCTCTCATTTCCTTTTATCTCTTCCTTTGCCTCTCTCATTTCCTTTCCCTGCCTCACCCTTTCCCTCTCTTTCTCTCTTTCCCTATTAGGTTTAATGTTTTTTCTCTCTTTTTCTCTCTCCTCTCCCTCTCTCATTTTTTTTCTCTCTCTTCCCCCTCTCTCATTTCCTTTTCTCTCTTTCTCTCCCTCTCTCGTTTCCTCTCCCTCCCTCACCCTCTCTCTCTCTTTCTCTCTTTTCCTATTAGGTATATGGGTTTTTTTCTCTCTTTTTCTCTCTCCTCTCTCTCTCTCATTTTTTTCTCTCTCCTCTCCCTCTCTCATTTCCTTTTCTCTCTTTCTCTCCCTCTCTCGTATACACTCCCTCCCTCACCCTCACCCTCTCTTTCTCTCTTTCCCTATCAGGTTTAATGTTTTTTCTCTCCTTTTCTCTCTTCTCTCCCTCTCATTTTTTTTCTCTCTTTCTCTCATGTTTTATCCCTCTCTCTCTCTCTCTCTCTCTCTCTCTCTCTCTCTCTCTCATTTCCTCTCCCTCCCTCACCCTCACCCTCTTTCTCTCTTTCCCTTTTAGGTTTAATGTGTTTTCTCTCTTTTTCTCTCTCCTCTTCCTCTCTCATTTCTTTTTCTCTCTTCCTCTCCCTCTCTCATTTTCTCTCCCTTCCTCACCCTCACCCTCACCCTCACCCTCTCTTTCTCTCTTTCCCTATTATGTTTAACATCTTTTCTCTCTCCTCTCCTTCTCTCATTTTTTCTCTCTCCTCTCCCTCTCTCATTTCCTTTTGCTCTCTTCCTCTCCCTCTCTCATTTCTTCTCCCTCCCTCACCCTCTCCCTCTCTTTCTCTCTTTCCCTATTACATTTAATGTTTTTTCTCTCTTTTCCTCTCCCTCCCTCTCTTTTTCTCTCTCCTTCCCTCTCCCTCTCCCTTTCTTTCTCTCTTTCAATGTTTCCCTCACCCTCACTCTCCCTCTCTCTCTCCCTCCCCCTCCCTCCCCCTCTCTTTCTCTCTCCCTCCCTCTCCCTCTCTTATTTCCTCTCCCTCCCTCTCCCTCTCTTTCTCTCTCATTTCCTCTCCCTCTCTCAATACACACGAATTATACCAAAAACAAGTAAAAGAGAGAGAGAAAACTCCCTCTCCCTCTCTCATTTTCTCTCCCTCCCCCTCCCCCTCTCCCTCTCCCTCTCTCATTTCCTCTCCCTCCCTCTCCCTCTCCCTCTCCCTCTCTTTCTCTCTCATTTCCTTTCCCTCTCTCAATAGACACGAATTATACCAAAAACAAGTAAAAGAGAGAGAGAAAACACAAAAGCAAAGCAAGAATGGACAATGCACTCACCGTAAAGGCTCAAAGAAGGGTTTGGCGGCTCCTCTTCGTGACGGTAGCTCCTCTTCACCCTCCGTACACCCCCTCCTCTTCTTCACGAACGGCGGCAGTGGCGGTGGTGGCAGTGAGAAGCCTTCTTTCTTCTTCTTTCTCTCTTTCTCTCCCTCTCAGCAAGATGCTCGCTCTCCCTCTCGCTCTCCCTTTCACTCTCTCTTTCGTGAATGGGCAAAAAATGACGCGCTCGAATTTTGGCCCGTGTTTTTTTTCTTTGGGTACCTCACTATTTGTGTCGCATTTCCGACGCTAATAGCAACGTAAATAGCGACGCTGCTATTTCTCTTTGCTAATGGGTATCGCTATACCCTCATATCCTTGTAGTGATAGTTACTTACTATGCATACTTAGTTAGATATACATTGTTAGATACTTAGTGTATATTCTTGGCAGAATTCTTAGCTAGATACTTAGAGTACATACTTAGTTAGATAGTTACTTAGTGCAAATACTTGGTGAGATATGTAGAAACTTGGATACTAAACATACTTAGTTGGATGATTGAGTGTTAGGTTCGTAGTTAGTTACTTAGTGTACATATTTAGTTAGGTATACTTTGTGTACATACTTCATTAGATATGTAGACACTTGGATACTTACTAAACATACTTATTTAGATGATTGAGTGTTAAACTCTTAGTTACTTACTTAGTGTACATACTTGGTTAGATACTTGGATACTCACTAAACATACTTAGTGCACATACTTAGTTAGATGCTTGAGTGTTAGGTTCTTAGTTAGATGCTTAGTTGGATGCTTAGTGAATATACTTAGTTAGATAGATACTTAGTGTACAAACTTATTTAGATATATACTTTAGAAAAAGTAATTTTATAGATGAAATGAGATCTTCCATTAATATCAAAAGGATAGGTTACAAATGTAGCCTCATGGGGGGGTTGTATTCCTCGTATTGGCAAGGAGCTAGGCAATTTGCAATTGATTTTCTAGCTACTTCTCCTCACACTTCTCTTTTGACTTAATGCACCTAAGTTCCACTTCCTTTAGTGCTTGTGCCCAATTGCTCATGCCTCGCTTGAGTGCTACACCAACATTGTCTATTAACATGCTTTTTCATTTCTTATCGTGTTGTCCTCGAATTACTCTCCGAATAAATGAGCCTACGTTGCTTTCTTTAATCTTGTTCTCATTGGATTTTCATGTAGCCCTCTCCATAGTAGAGGGCCTTCTAATGGCCTCTGTATCCTCCTTATCTACCTCCATGACTTGTCTTGGTCTTGAGTTTTAGGTACTGGCACATTGGAATCATCCTCATCATCCAGAGATACAATGTCCACACAAGCAAAATCATTTCCCCTAACACCACCCTAAAGACTATTAACCTTTGGGGTGGTTGATGACATATCACTCATTCTTTTATAAAATTCCCACCTTGATGGTTCTGTGCCTGATGTGGCGTCTTTGGGGCGCTATTTTAGGTATGCCTTCTTCAAGTTGTCCCACTTATTTTGGCATTGAGTTTTCGTGAATTCTGCTCCACAACTTGCATTCACATCTCAAGCAATTTCAGCCCAATGCTTAGCCTTCAAATTTCCTTGTTCCAAAGAAATCCATTTATCTTGATAGTAGTCAAGAGGGGTAGAAATTTGGGAAGAAGACTAAATCATTCTCTTCTACCACTTGGGGTGGTGTTGGACTTTCTGCAAGGTTGGGCAATTTAACATGTACATTTGAAGAGGTTGAGGGTTTGGGATATTGGAAGCGGATTGAGGACTTGTAACATCACTCAACAGTTGTGAGATTGACATAGTGGGAGATTAAAATGAGCTAGATACATTGAGTGTTGCCATAGGGTGAACGTTACACTTGGAAGGACGTGATATAGGTTGGGATTCTAACACTATTTCATCCTCTAACTCATTAAGATAAAAGGTATCATCTTGACTATACAATGATTCCAAAAAATTGTGGTGTGTGTTGAAAGGTGGTCTAAAAGAAGGGAATCCCATTGGAGGGAGGGGGAAGGAATGTGGTGGTGGGATGCAAATCCTACCTAACAAATGGATGATGTACGTATGCTCTAAAACTTGAAGAGTGAGGGATGCGTGAATTAGAAGGTAGTACTTGTGAAGATTGAAATGCAGTGAGCGCACTCAAAAGAGGGCAAGAGTTGGTGCCATCCATTGCAAGCACAATACCTAGTCATGATCCCAAAAAAAAAGTGTATTAGTGCTCATTGTAGTCAACATGCAATTTACAATTATATTGTATGTATCAACTAAAAACCTTGCAATTGAGAGAGAGAGAGAGAGAGAGAGAGATCATGTTTATATAAACACTCTAAGGTTTAGTGGCACTCCTTAGTTTTCAATTAACAAAGGTGTTAGGTTTCAATTAATTGATAAACTAACACTAGATCCACATCATACTTGAATGAATGACAGGCAGCTTGCTGTACTTGAAGAGAAGGAGGGCAGTGGTGATGGCCAGGAGTAGCGGCTATAGACTAGAGCGGAACGTGTGGCTTGGAGGGATGAGAAGGTTGGAAGCGGTGGTGATGTAGACCGGAATGGCTAGGACAAGCCCGATGGCGAAACCGGGGCGGTTTTCATACCTGCACTAGGCAACGGGAAGGTGATCAGCATCCAATTGCAAAGCTCCACGTGCGCATCACGTTCCCAAGAGATCGATTAGTCGAGTGAAACGGGCTTCTTCCCGTTCGTGAGAATGATGTAACGGGTTTTTAATTAATTCGTTGCCACATCAGAAAACTGCCCACACACATGAGTTCACGTAACTCATGTGTATGGGCTATGAATGGTGCTACTTGGCACTTGAAGATGGCTAAATATAGACTTGGAAATCGCAATACGCCTCCAGAGAGAGAGAGAGAGGAGTTTTTATTTTTAAATTTTAAAAAGAAAATGAGATCTAGGGAGTCTAATCCACTTGCCACCCAGGTTAGGAGAGAGCCTCAAAGGTGCACCTATAAAAATTATCATTATAACGTGTGTTCAAAGGGTATTTAAAAATACCCTTTCTTTACATGCTATGAGGCCATAAAATGACCCCTTTTACAGCATGTAAAGAAAGGGTGGACTCCCCGGAGCAAAGAAGTTTGGGATTTCTTTCCATTCTAAAGTAGTATAGATGATCGAGCAACCTTTATGCCTTTAGCTAAAAGATGTTATATAGTCTTCATGGGGTCATTGTTTCCCCATCAAACTCTTCTTCTTTCTTGAGCTTAACGATCTACTACAATCTGCTTTGTGGTTTGACTACTGAATGATGATTGCGATGTTGGTGATGATCCCAAAGTGGTGACTCAATTTGCATTCAATGTGGTACATGTCGTTCTCTCAATGCCAGTTCATGGCCTAATCCAATTGGAGTCAGTGATGAGTCTGACAATGAGTGATGATGATGATGCTTGTGAGAGCGATGATTAGATGATCATGTGATGAGGATTTGTTCAGTCGTCACAGTCCTGAAGATCATGGTGAGTTGAGAAGCGGCGGGTTGACATCAACGTTTTTGGAAGGATGGCATCATGAGAAAATAAAAACAATAAGTATTAAAGGTTTTTATTAACCTTTATGTTATATCCTCTTCCTCTTCCACAAAACTAGCTCTACTCATGTGGGAAAGCTATAGTACTAGAAGTATTAGAAGTAGCAACAAAGGTGCACAATATTGTGGGGTAGTAAGTCTCATATTCGAAGGCAAAACTAGCTAGCATCATACACTGCATGTTTATGACAAAATTATTGTAGCACAAGGAATTGACCCTTCTATTTAAAACAACAAAGTAAAACAAACTCAAATGAAACATTATTCAATAGCCCAAGAGGTACCACCCTTCTAAGCATACTGAGATACTGAACATGTAACATCCTATGCCTCCATATGCTTTAATCTCTTTAAGAGCCTATGTCATATTCCTACATGGTATTAGTAGTAACCAAGTTTTGAAATTCACACAAGCATCATGTGACCATATCAATCCAATGCTTGATCAACATGGTGCAAGAATCAACATTAACGTGAATGTACAAGATCAATAAGCTTTGTGACTACAATTACAAAACCTTGGTGTATGATAATGGAGATAATCCTTCAAAAACTAGAACTCCTTTGATATTATCGATGGAAGTACTCCTTGTCCTGACAAGACAGATCCTAGCCCCATTGATAAAGTCAAGTTTTAGGATGAGCATGATCTGATCAGTGTGAGACTCAAACTTTTTCTAAGTTTTCCACATGGATTACACCCAAAAGCGATCTCTTTACACATGGACCATAGCACATTTGGGCACAACTACATGATATCTATGAACAAAAATCCATTGGGAGTCAAGTACATAATCTTAAAACACTTGTTAATATAATAATATAGGAGGATCAACCACCCGAAAAATTATCAACATTAATGGAGATTAAAAATGCACTCCTTTCGGGGCTACTACTCCCACCTTATTTACAAGCCATTCTTCTCCTTTGCATCCCTTCCTCTATTTTGGCAATCCTTCACAACTACTCAATCCAGTCAAGCTACTTTATTAGTTTCAACTTTAGTTCCATTAGTTTTATAAGAAAATTCTATGTGGCATGCTTATCATACCTCAAAAACTTCATTGTCAACTCTAACTATCTATGTTCAATCAAAGGGAATAATATTTCACAAAACTAATCATTGCATTTCTTCAAGTGATAATTATCATTTACACAAAAAATTGAAGTCCTACAATCCGAAATCTAACTGTAGTGTCACTACACGTTACTATATGAAATTTGCAATAAGATTATTCATGCGGCATAATAGATTGCTACCATAGTCCAAGGGATGCACTTATAGGCACAAGGCTCAAGCCCATTTCACTTGTGCTCTCAAATCATCTTGTCATGAAATGTATGATCAAGATTCATCAAGTGTGTCTCTAACAGAATGTCCAAACACCGATTATGCTTTGTTAGCCTTTATGGTATTAAAAGATGCACAAATCTTTACTCCACACACATGGATTTTTGATATAGGGGCTACTTGCTATCTCACAAACTAATCAATGTTACCTTAGTGATTACAAAGGATGCATGCACCTACTAGCATAAGATTTGAAAATAATCATGTTCGAAAAGCCGTTGGCAATTCTATTATAGAATTATCAATGGAGAAAGTTTGGCTTATTCGAGATGTCTACTGCGTGCCTAACCTTGCAAAATAGCTTATCCTTGTTAGGAAAATTACTATCAAATGATATCTACCTTAAATTTCATCATATCTATTGCTTAGTCAATGATACTATTCTTAATGGTACAATTTACTTTGTTCCTTGCCCAAAATTTAGCCATTTATGTCTTTTAGGTGGAAGTGAGCTTGCTAATGAAGCCCAAGGTGTAGCTAATGACTGAGATCACAACAATTACTCTTCTCTTTTATGGCATTATTGTCTTGAGCATTTACAAATCAATAGATTAGCACATCATTGCACTTGGCCCCATAACTAAAACCCAACATTCTTTTATAGCACTATCACCTTGGGCATTTAAAAATCCATAGATTAGCATGTCATTACACTTTGACTCGTAACTACAACCCAGCCTTCTATAAAGGATGTCTTTTTTTGGAAAATTTCTTAGTAGTAAAAGTGCATGTGCCTACGCCATCCTATATTTACTTCACACACACAATGATCACACAACTGTATACTACAAGTGGAGGGCACCTATCACTGTCACTTTATTCTTTATTCTTTCAATGACTTTTGAATAAGGTCGATCACACATTGTGACTATTGGAGTTCCCACATCATCTCTCTCTCTCTCTCTCTCTCTCTCTCTCTCTCTCTCTCTCTCTTTGCGTGCTCATACTTCCACTCAAGCTTCTCCCTTCAACTAGTATCGACCGATTGGAGCAACCATTCTAGGAGCTTCTTTGTCACTCACTTTAGCTCGTGAAAAAGCGTCAACTTGAAGGTTCCATTGGTAGTTCAACCCTCTTCTTTTTGATATATGAATTTTACTTCATCTTGTTCCCATCTATTGAGGCTTGCTCTAGGTTTCCAAGACACATTGTTTACCATCGCCTTGGGCTCAATGAAGAGTAGCAAGACTAGCAAACACACTACCAATACCAGTGTGATTTGCACATGTTTAGAGCCTCTTGTTCTTGGCACTATTGTGGGCATTTGCAACCCATGTGGCTCTTATAGCTGTAACATTCCCCCCCCCCCCCCCCCTGTGACCCCCGTGCCTCCCCCCATAGGAACTCCCTCCCCTTTTGAGTTTTTTAAATTAAATTTTCTAAAAAAAATTTACTCCCCTCTCTCTTCCCCTATTGTGAGCATGGCGAGGAGAGAGAGACAGGGAGTGAGCCATGTGATGGGGGGCATGCAGCCCCCCAGATGGGGGCGTCCTCCCCCCCATAACCATCTCCCTCCCCTCCTCACCTTAAAAGGGGGCCCCCTGGTGGTCCGCAAGGAAGCAGCGAGCTCTCCCCCACTGCTTGTAGTAGGCGCCACCCCCTGCCTTGTCAATCTGCCCAGTGGCCCAACAGCCCAGGCGCCACCCCCTGCCTCGTCAATCTGCCTAGCGGCCTAGCAGTATGCCCCCCCCTTTCCCGTGAACACAAAGAGAGAGAGAGAGAGAGAGAGAGAGAGAGAGAGAGAGAGAGAGAGAGAGAGAGAGAGAGAGAGAGAGAGAGAGAGAGAGAGAGAGAGAGAGAGAGAGAGAGAGATAAGAAGAAGGAGGAGGAGAAGAAGAAGAAGAGAAGAAGAGGGAGAGAGAGTGGGAAGGAGAAGAAGAAGAAGAGGTAGAAGAAGGAGGAGAAGAAGAAGAAGAAGAAGAAGAAGAAGAAGAAGGAAGAGGGAGAGAGAGGATAAGAAGAAGGAGAAGAAGAGGGAGGGAGAGGAGAAGAAGAAGGAGAAGAAGAAGGAGGGGAAAAAGGAGAGAGAGAGAGAGAGAGAGAGAGAGAGAGAGAGAGAGAGAGAGAGAGAGAGAGAGAGAGAGAGAGAGAGAGGGAAGGGGAAGAGGAGGAAAAGATGGAGAAGAGAGGGAGAGAAGAAGAGAAGGAGAGAGAGAAGGGAGAAGAAGAAGAAGAAGAGGAGGAGGAGAAGGAGAAGAAGGAAGAGGGAGAGAGAGGAGAAGAAGAGGGAGAAGAAGAGGGAGGGAGAGGAGAAGAAGAGGGAGAGAGAGGAGAGGAAGAAGGAGAAGAAGAAGGAGAGGAAGAAGGAGAAGGAGAGAGAGAGAGAGAGAGAGAGAGAGAGAGAGAGAGAGAGAGAGAGAGAGAGAGAGAGAGAGAGAGAGAGAGAGAGAGAGAGAGAGAGAGAGAGAGAAGGGGAAGAGGAGGAAAAGAAGGAGAGGAGAGGGAGAGAAGAAGAGGAGGAGAGAGAAGGAAGGAGAAGAGGAGGAAAAGAAGAAGGAAAGGAAGAAGAGGGAGAGAAGAAGAGGAGAGAGAGAAGAGAGGAAGGGAAGGAGAGAAAGAGGAGAGAGAGAGAAGGAGAAGAAGAAGGGAAGAAGAAGCAGAAGAGGTAGAAGGAGAGAAGAGAGAAGTAGGAAAAGAAGAAGAGGAGGAAGGAGAGAGAGAAAGAAGGAGAAGAGAAGAGGAAGAAGAGAGGGAGAGAGAGAGAGAAGGAGAAGAAGAAGTGAAGAAGAAGCAGAAGAGGTAGAAGGAGAGAAGAGAGAAGTAGGAAAAGAAGAAGAGGAGGAAGGAGAGAGAGAAAGAAGGAGAAGAGAAGAGGAAGAAGAAAGGGAGAGAGAGAGAAGGAGAAAGAGAGGGGAAGAGAGTTGGAGAGTGAAGACTGTTCGAGGAGCCACACACAAGCCACCCCCTCATCGGCAAAGGATCCCCTTTCCGCGACCTTTCCCTCCCGAACCGGTCATCTTGAAGGCTGCTAAGGCTCGGACTATCCAAACCTCGAGTAGAAATGGCTCCTGAGAAGAAATGGCTCCCGAGTAGAAATGGCTCCCAAGAAGAAAATCGCAAGAAGCGTAGGTGCCAAAGCTACCGTTGTTACCCGTAATGCAGGAGAGGCGAGCTGAGTGACCAACACAATAAACGCCCCTACGAACACGAATCAAACCTAGGTTCTTTAAGCGTTATAGTTAATTTATTTCTCGTGGAAGAGATAAAAGGGTTAGCTACGTGCATGGAATAAGGACGAGTCGTAGGATTTTCTAAGCGCTCGATTGCATGCGTAAAATGGTAGAGTATGGAGTTCGCATAAGTTTATATGAATGAAATGATAGCTTTTACACACATAAAATGATAAGGTTTTTGCATTATTTCACATAAAATAATAGCGTTAAAACCAATTCAGTGCATGAATAGTCATTTAGAATTCATGCTTCGCGATCATGACTAAAAGAAACACATGAAATGATAGTTTTCGATGGATAGAAACCTAGACCTTCATGGAATCCGGTGCATTAGGAATAAGTATAATTGCCTGTGAATTGTTTTATCGATCGTGCTGTGGACTATCGCAAATGGATACGCTCCTAGCTTAATTGAAGCTAGTGACCTAACCCTAAAAGGATTGTTGACCCAAGTTATGCTTGGTTGTTTGAAAAGGTTGTAAATCCCTTGAGCAAGTGTTTTGATACATCCAAGTTAAATTTTGATTATGCATGCAATGGGATTGTGATGCCTTGAAGCAAGAGGTTGTACATTCAACAGTTTGTTAATGTGGTTTTGGATGTTAACCCAAGTGGGGTGTGATTGATGATTGCATGGCCAGGTCTGAGATGACTGATTGGCATGGAAACAAAAGGGATGTTTTCCCTAGTAATTGTTTTTAAGCTGGTTGCTTCAGCTGTGGTTGATTTTCTAAAGGGATAATTAAGGAATGATGGTGCTAGCTACTCCCCGCGAACTGCCAAACCCTAACCAAGGGGGTTGTGAATCCGCGCCAGGAATATGGACCGAACCTGCCGTGAGAGGTCTCTCTGTGGAAATTACTTGGCGTAGGAGGACGCTTGGTAATCTGAAGATAAGTTAAGGAAGTGTTTGATCTTGTTTTATCTTGCTTTCGTGTCAGTGCCCTGAATTACGTAAAAGGACCTGTGATTAACAGGTTAATTATAGAAGCTACTTTTATGTGTCAAACATAATGTGGTAGGTAATTAGATAACTAAAACAACCCCCTAGGGAAGCGTGGTGGATGTGACCAATGGGTCTATCTTGCGGAAGGGTGGTCTCGGCTAGCCGAGAGCTTTCCTCAAAGGGAGTGTTAATGAGGAATGTTAGGAAGACCCGATTACAAGGAACCCGCACTTCAAGTCAATCCTAGTGGGAATGGCGAGATAAGTTCCATTGCGGGGCAGACTCGAGAGACCCTAGTTGGCAAACCCTGTGTCATTCCTTAGGAGTGCCGCGGGCGGCGTCTTCTAGATACATCTCTCGATGGACTGCTAAGACGTGACCTACGGTTTGAGGAGTGGGCACATTACAATAGCACTTGGTATATCTTGGATAACTCCCCCAGCAATGATTGGGACCCATTTGATCACTCTTTGCAAGTTCATACTTTAGCTATTTTCTATACATTTAGGATATTTTTTGTAATACAAACATGGACAACCATTACTTCATTGTTTGAGCTCCATTGATACTCATACGTCTATGTATTGATGCTGGCATATTTGCTACATGTCATGAGATGCTTCTTGGATTATTTTGAGCTTCCTTAGCTCCTCCTTAGCTCAGTTTGAAGTAGGGTTCTTTGCTATATACATAGTGGGAAACAAGCATTTAACTTGAAAAATTTATCTATTGAAGGCTTTCATGCTTCTCAGGTATGGCATATGCTTATGTGAATGCTTGGAACTAATGTATGGGCTTGAACATGGCTCCACTTTGAGCTACAAATGCTTTAGGTTACTTTAGTCTCATTGACATTACAGGCTTGAAGATTCGTTGAGGTCTTATGGATAATTGGCATGAGGATTGATCTCCCTAATTGATTCGTCGATAGATAGCTAGGGGATAGCCGTGAGGGGTGGTGATGTGCACACAACATGCAAAGCATATGAGTCAAAGAGGAGAAGGAGCTCCTTGTCTGAAAGGAAGTTAGAGAGGGTGGAATGTTGGCTGGGGTGGAGTTGGTGGGAGTCTAGGTGGCATGAGATGCTTGTATCGTAAAGCTTCGAGATGAGGTCAATGGAATTCTATAGAATCATGAGTTTAGCCAAATGATTGAAGGGCTAAAGTAGCCCATGCTGAGATGGGCTATTTTAGGGGCTTGCTAATCATCACAAGGATTGTGTGCACAATTTACTTTAGAAGCTTGATATTAATTGCAAGGATTTTTGTTAATGGATTGGAGTTCAATAACTTTTAGGGCCATAGTTTGAAATGCTTCTTAGGGGTAAGAGTTGGAATAATTCCTTAAGGCTAAACTAGCCCACATTGGCACGACTACATTAGGGGCAAGGCAAACCACCACAATTACATTCATAACTATTGTTTATCACAAAGATTTTTCCAATGACTACTATAGGTCTAGGAGTTAGAAAAATTATTTCCATTTTTTTAAAATTTTGGAATGATATTTGATTGATACTTGTAAAGCATTAGATAGAGTTTATGTACACTATAGGAATCAAATATATTCTATCTCCTTTTATGGATTGGTTTACAGCTTCAAGCCAATCATGATTGTATTTTTTATTAAAATGGCACTTCCTGTTCTACCATCTAACTAACAGAAACCAAATTTTTTGTAATATTTGGTACATGTAGTTCATCAACAAAGTACTTAGTTTTGCCGTCCTGCATACTCAAAGAAACATTTCCAATATGAGTAATAAAATGAGCTATATCATCCCCTGTCTCCATATAGCTTGGATACTCTAGATTGTGCATCTCTGTAAAACACTCTCCATATAAGAAGTCATGTGGTTAGAGGTACCTGAATCTACATACCATACACCATTCTTTGATGAACCATTAATAGTCATAGTATTTATAAAGTGTTGTATAATAAACAAATGCTCACTTCTATCATCATTGTTTCTACTATTGATGCATAGCTACCTTGCTGCTTTTTTCAATTTCTAATTTTAGCCTTCTTTTTGAAGTAATTTTTAGAAATGTGACCTTTCCAACCACAATGCTAGCATTCTTTGTTGTCACCGATTTTTTTTTTGCCTATTAGAATTTACAACTTGTTGTCTTTTGGCTCCTCCTTCCTTGAGACTGTCCTTCTCTATTTTGTTGTACATCATAACCTTGACCACGACCACCACCTTGGCTTTTGCCATGACCTCTAACTCGCTAGCAGAGTAAAACACCTATTTAGACTTGTTCTTGCTTTGAGAAGAAGAGAAATCCAAGCTAAGGTTCTTGTCCTCATGTATTAGCATAGAAATCAAGTTTGCAAAATCAGGGGTATAATCCCTCTTATTCATAGATGACTTGAAGCTCTTGTATTCATCTCCAAGTCCATCTAAGCATAGATGCACAACATTATCATCATTAACTACCACACTGACAGATCTAAGATCTTCCACAATACTCTTGATCTTCAAGGCATAATCATCAATGGACAGGTTCCCTCTTTTCACTTGATTCAACTCTAACTTGAGTTGTAGCTTTCTAGCCTTTGTATTTACTTCGAACAGCCTTGCCAAATTCCTACATAGAGTAAATTCCTACTAACCACTTCATGCATTTGAGCCACTTGAAATGAGGAGAGGCAGCTTCTTACTGGTTGCTTTCTTGCTTGAATCCTTGATCCTTCTTTTTCACTTGAACCTCCAAAACTAGCCTCTATTAGTGACACTTCTCTAATACGATGTCATGAATCATGTTCTGGGAGGACTCACTTGAGTTATTGTATCGAATACACAATAGATGTAAACAGAAGCTCACTCAAGAACATAAGAAGAGAGATGAAGGATAAAATATTTTCTTGCTAGTTTTTCTTCCTTCTTCCATACTCAATACAATATACGCAAAGTATAAGATACAACAAAAAGAAAAGTGGTATATTAAGTGAAATAATATATAAATAACTATACTAATAGATTGGCACTATAACTGCCAGTTGTATGTAGGTGTAACTAAGAAAATATAATAAGTGTAAGTCAATAGCCATGTGGGAATTGTAATGACCATTGATGTGCTAAGTATTGATGTGCGGACCCATCTAACTAAGTGGTCCATCATCAATGTTTGCATGTGTTGAGCTTGCCATCTCAACATAAGTATAGTCTAGTCCTAACTTATTGTAAGATAGCTTTTCCTGATCTCCGAGGAAATCTAATCTTTAGCCCAAGCGTAAGCTCTAGCTTAGCCTTTCCTAGTTTAACTTAGTCTATACATAAAGCTACCCTACCCTAACCTAGCCCTTGACATGCACTAAGCCTAATCCTAGTGTACGCTTTCTCCAACCTAGCCTAAGCCTAAACATAAAGTGGCTAATATGGGCATATAAAGACTAGACTAGGGTTTATTGCTCTTTATATCTATTCCTTATAGTGTCTTTTCAAAAGACTATGAATAAAGTAGCTCAAAAGTTAGCAATGAGAGAAATATAAAATGTATGTGTGTAGCAGGACTTGACGAGCAGTAATCAATTTAAAAATCTTTGTTAATTATTTGATGAGAAACTAATTGATTCAAAATTTTCTTCTTGTAGCAACTTGGTACTCTTTGTTTAGAGGTTTTTGTAAGTTTACGTATTTGTTTGTTGCATAAGGGTGAAAGCATACTACGATATATCCGTTTAGTAGTATCCTTGGCAAAAAAATTAAGGGTGCTAAGCACCCTTATAGTATTAAAAATGGTGACATAAAGGATTTCAAACTTAGACCAAATTAACAAAATATTGAAATTTTTATGTACATGGGTAGTTTATTTCACCTTCCTCCTCACCACATTTGTGCTCTATTGTTACTACCATATAATGCACATTCATGATCTATGCCTCCTAGACATACCAACCTTCATCCCTCCCTCATTCACTCCTCTCCCTTATACTCTTCCTCTCTCTATCTCTCTCTCTCTTTGTCTCTACCTTTTTCTTGATCCACTTCTCTATTCCTCTTTGTCTCTCTCAATCCCTCTCCCTATGTAACTCTCCCCCTAATATGCCAATTCTTTATCTCATTTATGTATATCTAGAGATTTTGAGCAAATGTCAACTATGCCATGCATGTCAGTGGGATCATCATGTGGATATTCAAAGTGCTTTAATAGAAGAAAGCATGGTATTGCATTGTCTATAGTGCATCACTTTCTTAACATTACTGTTAGTTTTGATAGAGAAGGATGATAATAAATTCTTGGTAGAATTTTACAACATTCAAAATTACAAGGAATCGTAAAGAAGAGAATGTTCTCTATCTAGACAGTTTTAGAGGCAATTATAGAGAATATCAAGATCTTTAAGCATGGTCTCAAGGGTGTGGAAAGTCCAAATAAGCTAATTGCAAAGAGAGCAACAACTCACATGGTTTTTAACAATGTAGCAAAAAGGCAATACAATGATAGGAGAGTTGCTAAAACCCTTGGTATGTACCAAGGGCTTGGTATCCAACCAAGCCCTTGGGTTTTGAACAAGCATCATGTTGATATGCAAACTAAAAAGTTCAAATGGGTAGGAGAAGGTTGTAACTCGGTCGTAAATGTAGGATTGATTGTCTAAGTTAAGAGGTTGTTCACTTTGTTATTTAGTTTTGGACAAGCAAATCTAAATAAGAAGGATGTCTATAGGTAGCAAATGGGTTGAAAAAACTACAAATTTTATCTCGACCATTACTTGGAGTGTATCGAGCTATGTTTACATAAAATGTTACCATCTTTAACATTATATAACTTTGCCTATTTTTTTCAATGAACTATCTAAGACTTAGTTTCATAAGAAAAAGGGGCCATTTTATTGACTTACAAGCTATAAAATGTAGATAAAGGAAAAATTTAAAAGGTTCTTTGAATACACCTATGTGGGTAGTTTATTGCAGGTGCATCCCCCTGAGAAAATCAAGAATATTTCTAGAACCACTAGAACTACTATTAATAGTAGCCAAGTTCATCCTTATTAGTAATTCTTGATTTTATTTTTTTTGTTTTGGTAATGTAGGCAAAATTCTTCATGAACTTCAAAAAGAGGCATCCCTATATTGATGTCTATTTTCATACTTTTCATAAGCTAGAGCCCATTTTTGTTAGAAAATTTAAGGAGAGAAGCATTTGATGTTGTGTTTACCATACAAGAATTGATTTAATTCAACTTGCGCCAACATCCATGAGGATGGATCCAAAAAATTTACATGGAGATGCATGTGATTGCTTTTCTATGGTTTGCACATCGAATACATAGAAAAAGTGTGTTGCCCATGCAACTACCCTTTTTTTGGTATTAGAATCATGGAGGTCAACAACATTATGCCCAAAGGAACCATCAACCAAGTGCCACAAGCTTGAATGCTTGGTACAAGCATCTAAGAACTATCCAAATCCTTTATTTTGTCCTCATGAGCTTGATGCAGCAAATCAAGAACTAGTGAAGCATAAGACTATTGAATATATCATAGAGGACATAGGGGGAGGTCAAATAAGGAAACAAATAAAGTAAGTCTATAAGAAGACACTTGTGAAAGAAAATATCCCATTGTTTTATAACATTTGAATGTGTTCATCCCCCATAGTTTTCATAGTTATTGGTAGGGTTCTCAATTTATGCTTGAAGAATTTACCAAATGATGTGATGGTGTTTGTTCTTGATTTTGTATGATGTGTTAGTCCTTATTAGTTGTCCATATTATTACTCAGTGTTAATGTTGTGTGACAAGGTTGCTAGTAGTATTTAGTACTACTTATCTACTAAGTTAGAAGTACAAAATACTTTATTTATGTAAAAACTATTCTAGTGCTCCAAGTTAAAGCTATGTTAATTTTATAAGTTAGTGTTCTAGGTTAGAACTATATGTTAGTTTTGTATGTGCTTGTGTAATTCTATGCTAGAAAAAGTCTTCTCTATTATCAATATCCATTAGTACTATCTGTATTGATGCTCTTCCCTATTAGTACTACTTGCTAGTAGTATTCTACATTAGTTCTCTTTTGTGGTCGGCTTTTGCATTAGTCTTTCATGTTAATACTACATGTTAGCCTATGTTAATGTCAATTAGTACCCTATGTTAGCATGTTAGTTAGTGTTGGCATGATTTACCTTGCCATAGCAAAATAAAGCAATTAAAACTAATTAGTAATGGCATTCACCATTAGCACTATGTGGTAGTAATCCCTGTGTTAGTACTATTTGAGTTGGTACTCTTCTTCGCTAATACTCATAAAGATAACATATCTTCTTCCATAAATCATATGCACCACACCAGTAGTAGTGATAACATACGCTTACTTATACGAAGAGAGTATCATTGTAGAATTGCATAACTCATTCAATTCATCCCAATCTTATCTATCCCAAATTTTTGGCTTTATGCCTCTTGCTTTCAATTGCCTAATCTACTTCTTTTGTACCAAGACTTGCCATTTGCATCTTCTAATAAGCTTTTCAATGTTGAAAATAACACTATCGAGACTAATGCATTAGAGCTACTTGCCATAATGATTGCAAATGACTATAAAGTACAATAGTATGGGCTATTATAATTACAATAAAATATCCCCAAAATGAAGCCAAAAGGGTGGACAAGTGGCGAGAAACAAAAAAGTATATGGTTTTCCTCCACAAATAGTATGTAGTAGAGTGCTCAAATAAGGCATTTGAGATCAAAGAAATTGCTTATAAACAATATTCAACATTGTTGTCCATAAAACTACAGTAAATGACCGTACATCAATAGACAAATGACCAATGGAGTAAGCTTCCATTGTTACAAATATGCGAGTAGCCATTTGGGATATATAGAATGCAACTAGTAGTGTACAACAAAGTATCAAGAACTGCCAAAGCATATGGAGTGTCAAAGACATACATGCATACCCCAATGCATGTCAAGCATCCACCATTGACAATGATAGGTAAAGGGTATCCAAAAGCTCAAAAGCAAATTAGTCCACAAGAGTTAGTATATGCAAGAACATTGTATGCATATATCAATTAAGCATAGACATGAGCACTCCCATTGTCTTTAAAGCACCAAGCTCTGCCAAGTAAATACAAGTGTCTCCCACTGGAAGCAAATCTAGAATGTGAACTGAGCAAGACATAAGTGTCATAGCATTGGGAATCCCAAGCACATCACAAATACATTTGGGAGTATATACATCCAATATGCCTTCAACCCACAAGTGAATAATCATTGAATCAAATGTCCAAAGTGCAAATACATCCAATGGATCTCAAATGCAAAGCTCAAAGTATATCATAAGCATATTTGTGCACATACATTAATGCCAAGCATCCATATAAGCATGTAGAGTACCTGAAGCACTTGTAGGCATTTAGTATATAGATCTTTACAATATATGCTTTCTATCCAAACTTTTCTACAATAATAAACCCTTCAATAACTAAGCTAATCAAGCTTAAATGAATTTGAGGCTTGCCCAAGCATCAAACTAACTTTTGAGAGTATCAAACTTGTCCCATAAGCATTATATAGGCATAGGCAATTAAATATATGATGTCCATAGTGCATTACAGCTAGACCTATCCTGGAACATAGCCAATTGGCTAAAGGTATTCAACTCCAATACACACATGAATGCAAGTTGTTAATGTCTAGGAGATTACCCAAGTCCAAATCAAGTTGGAATAAGTTGAAGATTAATGGGACCAATGCATACCTTGGGGTATGGTTGCCATGAAAGCTTGAAGTGAAGCTCTTCTTTCTAAGTTGAAGCAAGTGGTGAAGAAGCTCCTTGAAACCTCACTCTAATACCAATTGAAAGGTGGAGCAGAGGGTGGAAGCACGAGCTAAAGTAAGAAGGGAGCAAGAGCTATGGAGGTTTAAGCAAGAAGAGAGAGATCGATGTGTGGAAAATCTAACAGTCACAAGGTGTGAACTACCTTTCCTTATTCTTACCACTAAACCAATAAAGCATAAAGTGACAGTTAAGGGCAGCCACCACCACTACTTGTAGTGTATAGGTGTGTGGGTACTGTATACAAGTAAATGTAGGTGGCTAGGAATAGGTGGCCTTTAACCCTAAACACAAAGAGGTTCATTTTGATATGCACCATGCTTCGTTTGGATGAGCCCTTGGATAGTTATCTTAGATTTTTCCCAACAAGCTTTGTTTATATAGTAAGTTATCTATTGGATGCACACACTATTTTATGAAGATTTTTTGAAGACATCATGATGTTTTACACTAAAGCGATTTCTACTTCAGTCTTCATTTCAACCCAAGTTTCAACTTTTCTCTAAGGCTAAAAACAAAGTATAATTACTCTATCTTGCCTACTATTCTAGCCTTGGTAATAACTTTCCATTTTGTTTTTGAGACAAAAAGTCTTAGGGCAAGGATAGAATGTAAAGAATTAGAAAGATTAATATTTGAGAAGATAAAATACTAAATCACACTGGCATTAGTACAAGATATAATTGACTCGTATTTTTTTCACCATTTAGAAATAATCAAAACAGTCCTCTTTTGTAATATTTTCGCTTGAAATATTAAGTCAACCTTAAACCCCACACACTCCGTGCAATAAGGCACCCCAAAGCGATCTCCCACATCGAAAAATAATGCCAATTAAATGCTTACCCCACGCGCACGATAATAATCCCCATCCGCGTTGTGCAAATAAGGCCGTGATTAAAACCCGCAAGTCGCACGAGAACACCCCTTACGGAAAGGAAAATGGATAAATGATTAAAGTAGTGCAAATTTTTTATTAATTACCCCCTCCCCTCAACCGATGCATGGCAGGGGGAGAGGGAGTGTGAGAGGAAGGCATAGTGGTGGAGTGCATGGGGAGAAGGGAGAAGGTATGCAAGTGCCACGGAGGTGGTTATCCCCCCACCCCCCCCCAAAGGCTATATAACCTCCCCCTTAAGCTTGGGGGGAGGCACAAAGAGAGAGAGAGAAAGGAGGCTCTACCTGATGTGTTGCCGCCATCGCCACCGTGACGTGCTGCCTATGGATTTGCCTCCATCGCCTGCTGCGCCACGCCCATTGCCACCTCTCCCCATTGCCACCATCATCCTCATGTTCGTTGTCAATCTCCTCTCCTCCAATCATTACCCCCCCCCCCCCCCCCCCCCTCCACGTCATTCTGTAAGAAGTAGAAGCTTCTTGGAAGCTTCTTTAGAAGCTTCTTAAGATAAGGCTTCCATAAGCCTTGTCCACACGACTTCTCCTTGGTTTCCTAAAATCCATGTCCTATAAAGGGCATTTCTACGCGAGGGAGAAGTAGGCAGGTTTTTGAGGCTAAGTTGCCAAAGATTGGAGGGAATTTAGAGATCGTATAAGGGCAAGGACAAACCGCGAAGTCCAAATCCACTACATCAACAATGACTCCAAAACAAAAGACGCAAGGCGTACACGCGGAAGTCTCCAACCCAAGCATACCCGTGGACATCCCTACGAGCCCTCAAGCCCAGGTTCTTAAAAGAATGATTCTGCATTAAAGCAATGCATCAGGCACATTAAATTTTCATGGGAAGAATGCATTTATGCATGTTTCTCATTCACGTAGTCTAGTTAAAATACATTTGGAAAATTATCTCCTTGAACGATTTACAAGAGTTAGTGCATGTCATGCAAATTGGGTTGCTTGCATTTCCAAGTTGCGAATCCTAAGCACATATTGCTTAGGATTAAAAGATGAAATTGTTCAAATGAATCTTTCATTTGTGCCACTAAAAAGAAAAGCGCATAAGGCATTTAGGTAGTAATTTTCTACTTGTAGATTCGTATGGTTGTCGATGTTGTCCAAGTAGTTGCATTGCATGGAAAATGAAACCATGGACTTGCATGTTGCATGCAAAGATGCTTGTATTTTAAGACGGATTAAGTGCCATAGAATGGATTAAGTCAACAATAGTCTTATGATATTCGTCATGCATGAACTTCATCTATCGAAGTTGTATCTAGAAAAGGTTGCATGCCATATTAAAGCCTAAAATTCAACTGCATTAAACGAAAGGTTGTAGGCAAAGTTCTTAATATAAATTTATGTAGTTTTATGCAAGTTATCCCCCAAAGTGTCAATCATTATGATTCTAGCAAGGAAGAGAAATGGTCAATT
Source organism: Lygodium microphyllum (assembly GCF_053477565.2). Taxonomy (NCBI): domain Eukaryota; kingdom Viridiplantae; phylum Streptophyta; class Polypodiopsida; order Schizaeales; family Lygodiaceae; genus Lygodium; species Lygodium microphyllum. The sequence goes on along the minus strand of NC_141163.1, from coordinate 12,324,622 downwards.
GCAAATCCTATAGTTGCATTGAAGGAAAAGTCTATGATTTGCATACTTACATGGAATGTTGCATCTTGAATTTCATTAATTGCATCCCTTAGGAAAAATATTCGCATCTCTTCCAAGCAAAGATCATTCTCGACGCGAGAAAATTAGATCGTTTTAGGTAGATCACTTGTAAGGGTATAACCCTCAAGGGATTCGTAAAAGCATAACTAGTTGGTACGACAAACACTTCAAAGTGCTAGATAGGGTTTAGCACGTTAAAATTTCTACCTAGTATCGCACTTGGGATGCCAAGTCGAGACTTTTGATCCCAAAGGATCCTACTCATATTCACGGAATGTTGGGTTAGTTAGACGCCCATACAACAATGATCTAGGGTTTTACCCTAAGGATCGATCGACCTAATACTAAACCTCCAATTAAGTTTAGAAACCCTAGGGCCAAACAGTATTGGCCTAGTAAGGTTAGGGATTGGGTTGGGTCAAGAGGACTCACAAACCCTACATCTTGACCAAACATATTTTGAGAAATGTCATTGATGGGAAAATGATTCCTGCAAGTCCGATGCGACTCCTATGCAACAAATTGCAACGTCGCATGGTTTTGTGTTAAAACACAAAGTAGAGTTGCCACTCCTTAGAACAAGGTTGGCAGGTTCTAGCGCAAGTCTAACTCGTAAGAGGATGAGTAGTCATCCTACTACATCTTCCTTCTTGGGCTGATTTGCCAAGTTAGGGGAAGTTATGTATTGCCTAGCAAGCAAAGGATCAATCAAGATGGGGCGACGAAGTTGCCCAAGATATACTGTCTTAGTCAAGGTACCTAAGGTGTTTGCTAATTTGGGTTAATAGGGTATAAACCCTAACCCAAGGATAAAAGAGTAAATAAACAAACCCTTGGGGATCTTGCCAAGTTGCTATTGATCCCAAATTGAATGCTGGATGCATTCGAAGAGAAGGATTCACACCTTAGCAGTCAGCCAAACAAACGACCACTGGATTGTTTGTGATTGTATAAGTTAGGAGAACTATTTGTATTGTTTTGCTCAAGGAACTAGATTGTTTGTGATTGTATAAGTTAGGAGAACTATTTGTATTGTTTTGCTGAAGGAACTAAAGATGGAAAGATAATTAATGCTTCAGGTTGAAGGCCTGGAGGGAGAGGCAGCATCAGTTACCCCCGACTGTTTGTCTGACCCTAACCAAGGGGGTTGTTAGCCGCTCCGAGAACGTGGACCGAACCCGCTGCAAGAGGTCTCTCTGTTGGGTGCTACTTGGAGCAAGAGGACGCTTGGGTGCTAGGGGGGCTCGGGCCGTAAATCCCTTGCCTTCCGAGTCCTGCACAAGAGGCCGACATGATTCGGGATTGGATCTCGAGGCCCACATACTAGTCTACGGGAGGAAACTTGGATTAGTAATCCGTGAGGATTGCCGGATTGCCTTCGGGCGGATTATGGATTGCCTTCGGGCAGATTATGGATTAGCCTATGGGCTGGATTATATGATGTATTCCAAAGATAAATAAGATCAATTGTTGAAAAGAAACTTACTTGACACTGTTTTTCTATGTCAAGTGCTAAGATTACGTGAAGGAATCGGTGATTAATTGGATAATTAAGGAAGATGTTTTTGTGTGTCAAACTAAATGTGGTAGGTAATTAAATAACTAAAGCAACCCCGAGGAAAGTGCGGTAGATCTGGCCATGGTCCCGTCCTATAGATGGGTGGTCTCGGTTAACTAGGGACTTTTCTCGAAGGAAATGAACAGCAAGGAGTGTTGACCTAGAGTCTAGGTTACTAGAGTCCCGATATATGTTGTTTTAGGGGAACGGAATGGGACTATGCCTTATGGGTAGAGAGGTTGAGCTTTGCATCCCTCTCATTTCCCATTCTCCTTGAACCAAGTACAGCATGGATCTACTTTGACCCTAACGTTTATGCGTAAAGTAGTTCGCCTGGGGTTTCGACGCTAGATACTCTCTAGGAACTTGACTATTAGGGAATCCCTAATTCAGTTCGGTCCTAAGTGGGAATGGCCGGAATGCTTCCACTTTGTGGCAGACTTGGAAAGACCTAGATCGCAAACCTTGTGACATTCCGTGGGAGTTCCGGGTGGCTCTTTCTAGACTCTCTTCTTGATGGGCTGCTAAGACGTGTCCTATGAGCGAACAGGTGAACACATTACAGTTGGTATCAGAGCAAACCAATGAAAGATCTGTCTTTTACAAGGAAACTTAATGAGGAGAAGTAGAGAAAATGTTGCTGTTAAGAACACTTACTTACTTATCAATACTGACTTTCAGAGCCGTGAAGCTTGGTCTATCTCTTGATGCATACTACTCAAAGTTTGTCTCTCTTTTGAAGTAAGTGCCACAAATGGATATGACACAACAGGTGTCGAAGTTTTGTGCCGGATTAAACCCACCTATAAACACCCACCTCGAATCAATGCGCCCAACAAATCTTCAGGATGCACTCATTCGAGCTACACCTATAATACAGGAAGTGTAGACCAGGTCAAGAAGTAACAAGACTTGGTCTTACAAGAATCAGAACAAAGGAGTGTATAGGTCCCAGGCGAAGAGAGTTCAAGGTCAAAACCAGGGACAAAGAAAGAAATCTAGGACCAACAGTGTCAATAATTTTTTTCCTACCCAAGGTAATGGCTGTAATCTCCGTTGCTTCCATTGCAACAAGCCCGGTCATTTCAAAAGGCAATGTCCCAAGCTTGGCGGAGGACAACGTCAAGGACCATTCCAAGGAACCACCCGTGGCCAAGGAGCCACCACCCGGGGCAGAGGAAGAACCACCTTTGTTGCCAATAGGGAGATGTGCAATGAAGAAGACCCGACCATGGAAGCAGACTTTGAGAGGGCAACAGTCCATGCCGCCCTTCACAAGAAAGGCCCGAATCGCCAGTTTTCGGTGATTCAAACACCATCGGATTATCAAGGTAAAGGCTTCAAAACCTTGATTGATTATGGCAGTAAACATTCCTTTATTTCACTAGTTTATGCAAGAAGATTAGGAATAGCCACAAAAGATGCACCTACCTTGCTTGTGGAATTAGCAAATGGTCGTGAGGTCACTTGTACCAGGAAAACTGCTAAGATGGAATTCCTGCTGGGAGGAAAGTTGACTTCGGTTAGATTTAGGGTTATGAACCTAGGTATCCATGAGTGTTTGCTTGGAATGGATTGGCTTAAACCTAATGATGCCCACATTCACTGTGGAAAGGGCTAAGTTTTCTTTCAAAATTCTGAAAGGGAATTGGTCACAACTCAAGGAGAGGCTGGTAAGCCAAAAATTCAATTGGCCAAAGCATCTCGTATAATAAAGGAAGTTAGAAAGGGACTACCTGTCTATTTGATCAAACTTAATAAGCTAGATCAGAATCAGGAGTCTAGTGAAGAACCTTCATGGCTAAAGGAGTACACATACATATTTCCTGAAGAGCTGACAAAACTTCCACCTCAAAGGGAAGTTGATCATGAAATCAAGCTAGTGCCAGGAGCTGCACCAATTGCAAAGAGGCCATATAGAATGTCCATCCCGGAAGCAATTGAGTTGAAGGAGCAACTCAAGCAATTGTTAGAACAAGGTTACATTTGTCCTAGCAGTTCACCATGGGGAGCTCAAGTACTGTTCCAGAAAAAGAAAGATAGAATGCTTCGGCTATGTATTGATTACAGAGGGTTGAATCAATCGACTATCAAGAACAAATATCCTATTCCAAGAATAGATGAACTTCTTGACTGTCTTTGAGTTCGTGGTCATGTCATTCGGACTGACGAATGCATCTGCTACCTTCAATAGGTTAATGCAGGATATCTTTAGACCATATCTTGATGACTTTGTACTCGTATTATTTGATGATACCTTAGTTTATTCCAAACAGGAAGAAGATCATGAACCCCAGCTTCGCATTGTCCTTGAGACAATGAGGGCACACAAGCTTTATGCTAAGAGAAAGAAGTGTGCATTCTTCAAGCGACAGATTGAATATCTAGGATTCATTGTATCAACGGAAGGAATCTCAGTGGATTCGGCTAAGGTCAAAGATGTTCTGGAGTGGCCAACACCAACAACTGTCAAAGAAGTACGTAGCTTTCTTGGATTGACAGGATGGTACAGGGTCTTTATCAAAGACTATGCTTTGATTGCGGTGCCACTGATGAATCTACTGAAGAAGCAAACATCAATCGTATGGTCACCTGCTAAAAAATCCAACATTGACAAATTAAAGAAAAGCTTGGTATCAGCACCTATCCTGAAACTTCCGAACCTTAGTGAGGAGTTTGAAGTAATAACTGATGCTAGCACACTTACCTTAGGATGTGTGCTTATGCAAGAAGGTCATCATGTAGCATACTCTTCAAGGAAACTGAAGAGCCATGAGAGGAATTATGCTACCCATGATCTGGAGCCGTTAGCTGTCATCCATGCTCTCAAGATTTGGAGACACTACTTGTTGGGTAACAGGTTTACCCTAGTGACGGATCATAAAAGTCTTAAGTGGATCTTTAGCCAGAATGAGCTCAACATGAGGCAACGTCGATGGATTGAAGTGCTGGAGGAATATGACTTTGAAATCAAATACCGGCCTAGAAAGGAGAATGTAGTTGCCGATGCACTCAATCGCAAGGCGTTTCTAAATTCTCTGATCTTGCAAGATCCATCAATAGCTAGATCTCTAGCCACAAAGGTATCCATGCCAAACAACCTGATACTTGAGCTAGCTAGAGAAGAGGCATGCCATGATCCATCCTATCAGAAGTTGCTAAGGGAGATCCCCATCAAGGATCAAGACCCGAAGCTACATGCAAAGTATCAAGAATTCTCTATCAATAATGGACTTGTCTACTATAGAATGAGATTATGTATACCGGCAAGCCAGTCACTCAAGCAGAAGATACTTTGGGAATCTCATGACTCCCCTTTCTCAGGACATCCTAGCTATGCCAAGACCCTCAATGCAGTCAGAAAGAGCTATTATTGGGAGAGGCTTAAAGGTGACGTTCTCAAATATGTCACAGAGTGTTTGTCTTGTCAACCATAAGGCCGAACATGTTAAAATGCCAGGGAAGTTGCAACCACTTGACATTCCCCAAATGAAATGGAAATTCATTAGTATGGATTTCATTGTTGGCCTACCTCAGGTTCAGGGAGGTTACAACTCCATTATGGTGGTGATTGATATGCTAACCAAGATTGCACATCTTATCCCTGTTAAGACAAACTATAAAGCCTCACAAAGTTATTTATCAAGGAGATATTTAAACTGCATGGGTTACCCAAAAGAATCATTAGTGATTGTGACTCTCTCTTCACATCACACGTCTGGAGGGCTACCTTCGAAGCCATTGGGACTCAACTCTGTTTCAGTACAACTTACCATCCCCAAACTGATGGTCAAACGGAGCGAGTCAACCAAGTCATTGAGGATATGCTAAGGGCACACTGCTGTCGCGAACCCAAAAAGTGGATTCAATACTTGCCACTGGTTGAGTTTGCCTACAATGCTTCTTATCAACAAAGCATTCAGATGACCCCTTTTCAAGCATTGTATGGGCACGACTGTCAAAGTCCTTTAAACTTCTTGAATCCAACCTTGAGGGTTGAAGCTTCAAGATATGGATGACCAAATGAAGCCAATAAGATAGGACATCCAAGCTGCCAAGGATAGACAGAAGGCATACGTAGATTTAAAATGTCAAGATAGATCCTTCGCTGAAGGAGATATGATCTTCATTCGCGTATGCCCAAAGAAGAGTTCCCTATCCTTAGGTGAATGCAAGAAGCTAAGTCCAAGGTATTGTGGACCCTACAAGATTCTCAAGTGCTTAGGGCCTAATGCTTATAGACTGCAACTCCCTGAGAACCTAAAGGTTCATAATGTATTCCATATCAATCTATTGAAGAAGTACGTACCTAACCCTAGTCATATACTTGATGGGATCAACAAGTTGTAATGCCTAGCCAAGGAGTCCTTGAGCTACGGCCTGACATGATCTTAGATGTTAGGGAGAGAAAATTGAGATCCAGAACCTTGAGAGAATGTCTCATCCAGCGGAAAGATTATCGTGAAGAGGATGCCACTTGGATGGATGAAAGTACTCTCAACCAACAATACCCCCAGCTCTTCTCGAGATGAGGGCATCTCGATTCTTCTAAGGGGGAGAGAATGTAATATTTCCGCTTGAAATATTAAGTCAACCTTAAATCCCACACACCTCGCGCAATAAGACACCCCAAAGTGATCTCCCACATCGAAAAATGTTGGCAGTTAAACGCTTACCCCACGGGCGTGATAATAATCCCCGTCCGCGCTGTGCAAATAAGGCCGAGGTTAAAACCCGCAAGCCGCATAAGAACACCCTTTACGGAAAGGCAAATGGATAAATGATTAAAGTACAATTTTTTTTATTAATTACCCCCTCCCCTCAGCCGATGCATGGCAGGGGGAGAGGGAGTGTGAGAGGAAGGCTTAGTGGTGGAGTGCAGGGGGAGAAGGGAGAAGGCATGCAAGTGCCACGGGGGTGGTTATCCCCTCCCCTCAAAGGCTATATAACCTCCACCTTAAGCTTGAGGGGAGACACGAAGAGAGAGAGAAAGGAGGCTCTACCTGATGTGTTGCCGCCATCGCCACCGTGACGTGCTGCCTCTGGATTCGCCTCCATCGCCTGCTGCACCACGCCCATTGCCACCTCTCCCCATTGCCACCTCTCCCCATTGCCACCATCATCCTCCTGTTCATCATCAATCTCCTCTCCTCCAATCATTACCCCCCTCCCCTCCATGTCAGTCTGTAAGAAGCAGAAGCTTCTTGGAAGCTTCTTTAGAAGCTTCTTAAGATAAGGCTTCCATAAGCCTTGTCCACATGGTTTATCCCCGGTTTCCTACAATCCACATCCTATAAAGGGCATTTCTGTGCAAGGGAGAAGTAGGCAAGTTTTTGAGACTGAGTTGCCAAAGCTTGGAGGAAATTTGGAGATCGCATAAGGGCGAGGACAAACCGCAAAGTCCAAATCCACTACATCAACAATGACTCCAAAACAAAAGATGCAAGGCGTACGCGCGGAAGTCTCCAACCCAAGCATACGCATGGACATCCCTACGAGCTCTCAAGCCCAAGTTCTTAAAAGAATGATTCCGCATTAAAGCAATGCATTAGGCACGTTAAATTTTCATGGGAAGAATGCATTTACACATGTTTCTAATTCATGTAGTCTAGTTAAAATACATTTGGGAAATTATCTCCTTGAACGATTTACAAGAGTTAGTGCATGTCGTGCAAATTGGGTTGCTTGCATTTCTAAGTTCCGAATCCTAAGCGCATATTGCTTAGGTTCAAAAGATGAAATTGTTCAAATGAATCTTTGATTGGCCACCACAGAAAAGAAAAGCGCATAAGGCATTTAGGTAGTAATTTTCTACTTGTAGATTCATATGGTTGTCGATGTTGTCCAAGTAGTTGCATTGCATGGAAAATGAAACCATGGACTTGCATGTTGCATGCAAAGATGCTTGTATTTTAAGACGGATTAAGTGCCATAGAATGGATTAAGCCAACAATAGTCTTATGATATTCGTCATGCATGAACTTCATTTATCGAAGTTGTATCTAGAAAAGGTTGCATGCCATATTAAAGCCTAAAATTCAACTGCATTAAACGAAAGGTTGTAGGCAAAGTTCTTAATATAAATTTATGTAGTTTTATGCAAGTTATCCCCCAAAGTGTCAATCATTATGATTCTAGCAAGGAAGAGAAATGGTCAATTGCAAATCCTATAGTTGCATTGAAGGAAAAGCCTATGATTTCCATACTTACATGGAATGTTGCATCTTGAATTTCATTAATTGCATCCCTTAGGAAAAATATTCGCATCTCTTTCAAGCAAAGATGATTCTCGACGCGAGAAAATTAGATCGTTTTAGGTAGATCACCTGTAAGGGTATAACCCTCAAGGGATTCGTAAAAGCATAACTAGTTGGTACGACAAAAACTTCAAAGTGCTAGATAGGGTTTAGCACGTTAAAATTTCTACCTAGTATCGCACTTGGGATGCCAAGTCGAGACTTTTGATCCCAAAGGATCCTACTCATATTCACGGAATGTTGGGTTAGTTAGACGCCCATACAACAATGATCTAGGGTTTTACCCTAAGGATCGATCGACCTAATACTAAACTTCCAATTAAGTTTAGAAACCCTAGGGCCAAACAGTATTGGCCTAGTAAGGTTAGGGATTGGGTTGGGTCAAGAGGACTCACAAACCCTACATCTTGACCAAAAGTTTTAAGTGAAAAAGAATATTTATAAATATTGAATTTTCAAACCTGGATGAAAATTGGTCAAAATAACACTAAGTAATGATATAGGGAGCTATAGAAAAACTTGGTAGTTTTTATTGAATTGCAATTATCTTAATGGAAATCCATGTCATAGATATCAAACTATTTTTCAAGTATTGTGAGATGGTTTTGATTAGAAGCACTATAAGTTTTCAATGTTCTATAAAAATGGTTTAAAAGATGGATAAATATACACTTCCTAGCTTGTTTTGACCCCTTCTATTTTTTTCAACTATGGCTAGCTTTCACTCAGAACAAATTTTACAAAGAACTACATGTGCTCAAGGGGGCCTAAAATGTAGAACACTGATGGTTACTAGGGTGGCTTAGGCAGCTAAGTAGGAAGGGATCAATAGAACACCTTGAAAATGTCCATCTACTAATATATAATGCAAACTTGAACAATACTAAATAATATGAACATATATTAAAATAACACTAATTTAAGTCATAAAAGAATATCTAAATGGATATCATGAAGTTCTAAAATAAATCTAACTTGAATTGTAAAAAAGGATTTATAGAGATATCTTGAAGTTACCAAAGATCCAAGAATATTGTTAGGCTTTTGATAAAATGCAAAGGCTAATAGAACAAGTTAAAGAAAAATTTAATTACTAAAGAGTCTATACAAATATGGCTAATTTTTACTTAGATTTTTTTTTAACAAAGAAGTTTTTGTGTGCTCAAGGGGATTCGGAGATTAGAGCTTTAATCATTGTCATGTACATGTTGTTGTATGAAACAAATTTACAATATATACTATATTTGATCACATAATCCACATGCAGACATCACTAATTCTTCTATGTAGAGAAGGGTGTCTTTCCTCTATAGACTTAGTAAGATTGGGTGGCAACATCCAACTTCTTTCTGATGATATCTTTGACTCTTTCTTTGGTTTAACGAGGCTCACATGATGTGAAGGAAGGGAAAATTAGCAATCATCATAGTGTCATCTAAAATAGTTGATGATGGCACCATGTATGATCATATTATTTCCTTGATAAGTCCCATCAATGTAACACTTCTATTTCACACTTGTTGGCTACAACCTCTATGGTTAGCTCTAGGTGTACTAATATGTGACATGACATTCGATAATATGATTGAAACACCTTGACATTTTGATGCAGTTCTTGTAACATTTTATGTTACTCTACTGTTTTGCACACAAATATCTAAATGTAGCACATGGGAAAATACCCTTTGAAGTATTAGTATTCAAGCTAAACATTAATATGTGCCAACTTGTAAGGACATTTTGTTCAAAGAAATTATTTTAGAGCCTCTTTATATTGTATCACTATCTCTTTGTGAATGTGTGCCTTTTGAGTGGATCGTTATAGGTGTGCTTATGAACTTGAGATGGCCATCACTTTACATGATGCCCTTACAAAGAACTAGTTTTGTACTAATATGAATATGAGAGTTATTAAGCATCCTGGTAGGATTGGAACTTAACTATGAATGATGTCTAGAAGGGAAGTTCATGGTAGTTCTGGTTGCTAAAATTGAATGGCTAAAGTATTATCTAGGTTAAGATAAGTCTTAAGTGATCTCCAACAATTCATCCCACATCAACGGTTTATTATTATGTACTCTCACAAACATAATAGCATTCATATATATGTAGCTCCTACTTATGATAGCATTAGCTCTCAAATGATCCCCTTGGTAATTTTGACATTATATATGAGGCGCATATAGTACAAATTGCAGAATAGTTATAATAGGTAGGTATATTGTAACGTTATGTAAGGATGGTCTAGAGTAGAATAGTCTTTTTAAACCAGGCTAGGTGTTAAGGTCACAAGAAGATTCTTATGCAACATCTTTTTTTTTAAGGGTTACTTATAGACAACAAAATCAATGCTTTACTTTAGAATATAGAGATATCTTGGTAAATTTGTCTTGAAACTATGATTATATGATGTTTGTCTTTTAAATCCAATAGTATTAATTGGAAATAAAAAGACTTATTGAACACTATTGTGATTTTGTTTTCGAGTTTTTGACATAGAAATTATATTCAAATTGGATTATCAACTTGTGTATGTATGTCATTGAATTTCATATTTATAAATTCTTTACATGAGGCATATCTTAACCTATATTTTATATGGATGAAGATTTCGAATTTTCTTTGAATTATGCTATGAAATTCAAATATGAGCCCTATCTTAACCTAATTTGTTAGTTTGATGATGATCTTTAATTGTGTTGACATAGTTTGTGACATGATTACTAGTGTAGAGGATGATGAGTAGAGGCGATGGCTTCAAGAGGTCCCACAAGGGTGGGCAAAGCTAGTGTATCTAATAAGGATATATGATAACTTGAAAGGTGAACTAGGAATGGAGGGGCAAGCACAAATGGTCCATGTGTCTCTCCAATCATTGTGTGTGTTAATATGGAGGGTGTTGGTTATGATTGTAGTGTCACTTCATAATATGGTTGTAGATTCAAGGGTGAGTCGAGACATGGTGGTGAGAATAATTTTGGTGTGTTTGTCTTTGTGGAGAGGGTGATGAGAGGGCAAGATGTGTCATCTTTCTAGAGAAGGTGAAAGGGGTAGAGGGTACGAGGGCAATAAGGGGATGTTATATTTGAGGAGAGGGTGATGGCACGATGAGAGAGTAATTAGGGTGTGGGTTGTGTATGTGGAGAGGGTGATTAGAGGGCAAGGTTGTGATGTCTTAGAATAATTAGGGAGATGGAGGAGCAAGATCTATGAGCAAAAGAAAGACTTAGGAGCAATATCCTTGTAGAGAGTTGAGTGGGATGATGATCACCTTACTTAGAATTACCTGGCCGTTGATAGAGGTTGTCTTGATGGATCAAATGCTGGTGGTGCTGCATGTCCACCTTACTTAGAATCACCTGGCCGTTGATAGAGGTTGTCTTGATAATACGATCGTATCAACAGGTGGTGGTGTTGCGATTGATTGGTTGATAGAGAATGAATATGTCATCGATTTGGCGGCGGGGGGGGGGCGCTCAAATCAATTGTGCACGGGCTTGAATGATCTGGGAGGTGAGGGGGGAGACGAAGGTGGTGAGCTCGTGGATGGCGCTGGCGAGGAGGGCGTCGGGGTTGAACAGGCCGCGGGAGGCCTTCTTGAGGAGGGACGCCGCAGCGACGTAGTTGTCGCAGTCGAGGAGGGGGCCCTCGCACAAGCCGAAGATGGCCAGCCCCACCCCGTACATGATGAAGAAGCCCTCGCTGAACAGCACGTCGTAGATGCGCATGCACGTCTCCGACGGCAGCAGGCTCGCCCACAGGCACGCGAACCACTCCGTCATCAGCAGCTCGATGCCCAACCCTGGTGGACACTGTAGCTTGTCCAAGTGGTTCGCCACCTTCGGAAAACGTCTCCGCAAGAGATCCTAATAATTCGTATATATACATATTATAACGTTCAATTCGGACACAATTTGGAAGGTATTACGTGGATGCACAAACAAAAGCCTCACAAATTAATGATAATCAATCACTAATATTGCGCAAAACACTCGAAGTTTTAGACAAATTCTCGCTTGTTGTGAATTTAGCACAACATCGTGGGCTTCTCATCGGAAGGGACTGCACACTGAGCCAAATGTGGTTGGGAGAAGGGAGGTGCCGCAGGGACCGACAACCCCTCACCCCAATCACACTTAGCTAGGTACATAATGCCTCTCTAGTAAAAGCTCATGATGTTGGATACTAAAGAGAAAAACAGTGGAAAAGTTTTCTTTTTGCAATATGGAAAAATGCCAAAAACTTATTCTAAAAGGGTAAACTAATAATAATTGAGTGTGTTCATCGAATTTTTTTTCTTATTTTTAGAGGCCATTCAAAAGTCTTTTATTCTTTTCGATGGTTTGAAAGGGTAAACTAATATGATTTTGGAAAATATAAAAGAAGGAGGGGCTAATTTTGGAATATATAAAAAGGAGGTGGTGATTTCTTTACATTTCTCTGTAATCTTTTTTCTCGCTAAAGGCTATGTAAAGGGCATTTTGGGAAACTTTGGAAGTCTAAGATATGTAGAAATTTTCTTATTTTTTGGTAATTGGAAAATTATTTTCTGTGTTGATAATATGATTATAGAAGATTCATATAAGGAGAAGTTGATTTCATCTAGGAATGGTTAGTAATATCATTTTTATAATAATAATAATAATAATTCTTTTAAGGAATATATAATAAGGAGGGGGTGATTTGTGTGCATTTCTCATTCATTTTTTTCTTGAAGACTATATAAAGGGCATTGTGGGCAACTAAGATATGTGCAAATCTTCTTGTTTCTTGGCAAATTCTCCAGTAATATTAGTTTTTATGTTGATAATTATTTTAGAAAATGTTTAGAATTAGGAGGGGTTGATTTTCTTTAGGAATACTTGTTGCAATATTAATCTTTATAATACTTATTCTTTTAGGAATATATAGTAAAAGGAGAGGGTTGAGTGAGCTGGCTATGTATGTAACTTTTACCCTGAAATAAATTTTTGGGTGATTTTGTCTAGGAACATTTGGTAATATTATTTTTTGTGCTAATAATTCTTTCAGGAAATACATAAAAAAAGGGATTGATTTTGTCTAGGAATTGCCAGCAATATGATTGTTTTAAAATATGACTATTCTTGTAAGGCATAGATAATAAAAGAGGAGGGGGTTGAAAATTGAGTGACCAAGTTATGTATGCAAGTTGGTCCTTGAATATTATTATTGATGGTAATTTTGTTTAGGAAGATTTAGTAATATATAAAATAATAAATAAATAAGGGTTAAGAGAGAGAGAGAGAGAGCCTGAATGTTGTTGTTGGTAATTTTGTCTAGGAAGATTTAGTAATATATAAAATAGTAAATGAATGAGAGAGAGAGAGAGAGAGAGAGAGAGAATATATAAATATATAACCTTGAATACACGGAGCTCGGCTCGGCAGCCGTGGAGGGCCTCGTAATAGTCGGGGAGGAGGAAATCTTGGAGGAGGGCGACCATCATCCAGAAGGCCTCGCGCTCGCGCTGCTGCATGGAGATGAGCATCATGCCGGCCACGTAGTTCATGCCGGGGCAGTAGCCCACCCTGGGGTTGTACTGTGAGTAGGCCAGCAGGACGCGTTCCAGGGCGCGGGGGCCATCGCCGTCGACCTTGCCCAGCCACTTGTGCGTGGGGAACGTGCCCCCGTAGGCGGCCTCCCGGATGGCCCGCGCCGTCTCCACCGCCGCCGGTTTCGCCGCCGTGGCCGCCGCCGAGTACTCCGCCTGCGTGGCCAGGTGCTTCCACATGTACCGCGTCCTGGCATTCATCCTCTCGCCCGCCCGCGAGATGGCCAGCCACACCTTCATCCGCAGCGGGTTCGGGATGCCGTCCCGGGATAGGTCGCGCAGCCGCCTCCCCTCGTCCCCTGGCCCCGCCCCCACCCCCGGCACAATCGGCGTGAATGGCATGGTCCACCTCTCTGAGCCGTCGCGACTGCAACCACACAAACAAATCCACCCCTCCAACCGTCAATATCTTCGTCCCTCGTGGGTGCTCTAAATTTTGTACACCTCATCGGTGCTCGGAGCAAAAAAATTTGTCATTTTAGTGTATTTGTATCTGTTGGAATCCTAAACTCCTAGTTGGAAGTTTGCCTTGCCCTTACATTACAAGTTTTAGGGTTTTTCCAGTTCAATTGAGAACAAGCTTCTTTTCCCTTGTTTTTCTATAAAGTGTTCAAAATCATGAGCTTCTGCGCAAGATGCACCACATACCTAGCTAGGTGTAGGTGGGGGCAAGGGGTTGCCAAGCCATATCCCCTGCCACCACCCCCACCTAGCTAGGTATGCGATCTCTCCGTTACAAAAGCTCATAGTGTTGGTATATATTCATAATGTGAGAATTATAGTGGGAAAATGCCAAAAACTTCTTATGAGAGTTAGCAATAGAGTTTTACCATGACATTGGTAGGTAGTCAAAAGTTTAGCAATATACTTACCCGCGAACTTTCCTACTAGTGTAAGTGATGTAGTTTTTGCTGGGATTGAACCATTCATCATCACCCTTCATTTGGGCGATAGCACGCCATTTGAAGTAGTTCTTGCGGGCCTTCAAGAGGAGGCACTCGAGAATCTAGAGCAATGTTCATAGAAAACCATCCTTTACTATGTGTTTTTTCTTAACCAAATTTCCAAAAAATTTGGTTGGAATTCATGGCTCTTTTTGGGATATTTTAATTATAAGATTGACTATTTTATTCCCCAGACCTCGTCATATTTCAACCTCTTCCTCTTTACACATGCAGCTTATCATCAATTCAAGTACACTTATTGCCAAAAAAAAATTCAATTTTTAACTATTGGAAATAAATTTGACTTTTTCACATCATCATTAGTACTCTGTAGTTTTTCTTGTTTTTGAAAAAAAAAATTATATTTTTTCAAGAACAACGGCCTCCCATTTTTATTTATAAAAAGACAATTTTCCAACACTCCATTAGTGCGTGATTAGTTAACATTGGATGGCAAATAAGTTAGCATATCATCACTTGTAGTATACGAAATTTCTAGTCTTTTCTAAAATTTTAATTTTTTTTCTACATGTTTAATTATTAAGGATATTTTTTACTCGTTTTTTTTTCTCTCCCATGCTTTCCAACACTCGAATGGGGATTTTTTAAAATAATTTTTTTGGGCAACACCACCTACTGAACTGACCTGGAGCTGGTCGTCGGTGGCCTCGATGAAGAAGTCGTTCATGTCGGTGCCGCGCTTCTTCATGAGCTCGGCGGGGACGACGTTGGGGCCGAAGCGGCCGCTCTCGAGGTGGAGGATGATGTCGTGGATGGTGGGGGACGTGGGGAACGGCGCCTGAAGGTCCATCATTCGGTCCATCTCCGCCAGCTGCTGGGCGACGTCCTCCGTGGTGGCCCGGCCCAGCGGTCGGGGACGGCCCGCCAGCGCTTCCTCCAGCAATGCCGACTCCTCGTCAGCGCATTCCGCCTCCTCGTCCGAGCTGCTCTCGAAGTCTTCGTTGGCGTCGGCGTACTCGGTCGGCACCGTCGAGAATGCATCGTCGTCCACGGCGTACATGACGGTCCGCCCTGTCGAGGCTGCCGGCTTCGTCATCGACGGAAGCGCATCTATCAGCTCCTCCATCGTCACGTCCGTCGAATTGGCACTCGCACACTGGCTGCTCCCGCTCGACGTGACAACCTCCCGGGGAGTCGACCTCGGAATCGCATTCGCCGCCCAGTTGTAAATTAATGGCCGCCGGCCTCCGTCATCGTCCATATCCGTCGGACTGGTCGGTGGACGTCGTTTGAACAACGACCTGAAACAGCTCATTCTTGGCGATTTGCGATCGCTGTCCTTCTTCCTGAGTCGAAGCCCTCTCATTTTTACGTCACCCTAATTGCACGTCCGCCCTCGCAAAATATGCGTGAAGCAACAGTAGTGCAGTATAATTACTGCACGGCAGGCAATCACCACCTCGTGCTGGCTGTAACTGATCAATTACACCCCACCCCTCCGCCCTCGCAAATGCAGGACAAGACAGACAGTGTAAGTGCAATATCACGAGATAGAATCACGACGTTGTGCTGGCTGCGATCAATTTGACACTCCCACACCCCAAAACGGCACACTCTTTCCTTGCATCCCTTCAGGAAACGATGCTCTAGGCTCTCATCATAATACTTTGTCATCGTGTTAAGAGTCGAGGCGTGAGTCATGCCTGACGACCCATTATATGTCGACTATAAATATGACGTCCTAACGACAAACAAATGTGACGTCCTACTCTAAAAGAGCTATCTTAACTAGGTCGAAAGGCGAATAGATTGCAATTTGCTACCTACGAAAAGCATGAGAGAGCAAACCACATTAGGATCAAAACCCTTCAAAAAAAGTACTTGTAAGAAAATGATTAAGCTATTGTTAATTAGTTGAGGTCTTAAAATATTGAATCTTTTAATTTTTATTATTTAAATGTGATTAATAAAAAATATTATTTATTTAAGAGATCAGCTATTAAATGCCTAAAGATATTAACTCATACCAAGGGGTCACTTTTCGATCATTATTTTTTCTTTTTGAATGGTTAAATATTTTGCTATCACGTTTTCCCACCAAAATCATGTTTATTTTTTCGTCTACAGTAATTTGAACTATCGTTCTCTCCTCTTCTCCTTGTTTCTTAGTTCTCCAAGAAGATTATATTATTGTGTCATAAATTTTCTCATCAAAATAACATAAGATACTTATCACCAATGTGCTTTGGTCTTCCTTTGTCTCCTTTCCCAAACCTTCAAAAAGGTGATCAACACTTAAAAGAGTCTCTGCCTAGAGGACCATCACCACTTGATGACTTAACTACAAAGATATCGACTAATATGGACCTGAAACGAGATCATCTTATCAGTTTTCGATAGATCTAAGTGGGTCAAGACATCCAATCCGTATATTTACTTCGTCCTTCAAGTCATCCATTTGGTAAGATTTTATTTCAATCAAATATAGGTTTTTTCTTTTATCTTTTCAATTTGATTCATAAAAATTTGATTAAAAGAGACTCATGATATTAACAAAAATTGATAGGGATAATTATACTAAGAATGAACCTCAAGTTAATAGAACTGAAAATGAAAAGATTCACCTTGATCTTGGTACTTGAAAATATAAAACCTTTATTATGTTGTGTTGTAATGTCAACTTTTTAACTTAGCACTGATGGATAAGACAAGGGTAGTATATTATGATTAGAAGAAAAGAAGCACTTTGATTTGTGAGAGACAAAAAGTATTGATTCAAATAATCCTGGTACTATTGGTAAACCTTTTTCTTTTCTTAATTTTTATTATTTATAAGCTTTTAGTCTACTAAAATATAAAAAAGATTGACTTAGCAACAAATAAAAGTATTGATGACACTCTGCATCATATCCACTTTAAGATTGAAAGGATCTCATGTGTGCAAGATTCTATGAAGAATATGAAGAATACAACTTTTTACTAAGTCTTGATATTAACTCTTGGGAGCCCTTTTTTCATAATACCCTCAACCATGGTTCTTAATAGCACTAGTAGATTTTAATATCCTTGACTACAATTCTTAGTAACACTATCAAATTTCAATACATGAATGGTGACTTGATATCATGAGATGATGCTATCTATATTATCATATACTTAGCAGTCTCTCGAGATCTCTCCCTTTGATCTATAGGAAGAAATATAAAGAACTTAACTCTATTTCTTCCTCTCAAAACTTTGATTCTGATACATATTGATTTTAGGATTAAAAGCATCACTATACTATTAATACTATCATTGTATATCTTTCTTCAAATGTAATATACCTCATATTTTACAAAAAAAATTATCAATAAAAATAATCCTTGTGATTATATATCTCATTTATTCTATAGCTTTTATAATCTTACATATTTTTTAAAATTGATAGAATAATTAGAAAAAATGATAAAAATATTATATTATCTCAAAAATGTATAACTATTCAATACCTCTTGTATATTTTTAAAGCTCTTAAAAAAGACAGAATTTATGTAGCAAAGATGTACTAATGCAATATCTCTTCAAAAAGATAATATCTTCTAGATCCAAATTATGTAATGATAGGTAGAAAAAATAACTAAGGACTAGCAAAAAAAAATTCAAGCCTTACTATGCTTAAGATACTCTAAGCTACCTATAATGATCTTTCTATTAAGTAACACTCTAAACTAGCTAACAATCTTTATATCATGCCATATTAATTAAGAGTATCCAAAAAAGTATAAAGAATGATAAATATTTAATATAATGCAAATAAGAGGTTCTAGCCATGGCTAAATCTCCCTATTTACATAATATCGAATATTTTAAATTTTTTTCAATTTTTTAAACTAAAATTAAAATATTTTATTTTTCTATGAATTTTCAACTTTAGAGTAATGCTCATTACGAGATTCAACTATGTGATAATGTTATAACCTTTAATGTTAATTATATCTTACACTTGTTAAAATTTTATAGATATCTCAAACTTTGAAAAAATTAAAATTCTTTTTGAAAAAATTTTAAATCATTTGCTATTTTTTAAATATTGTTACACTAAAAATAAGCTTGAAAATGGTTAAAAATAGAACTTATTTATATGGCGTGATTACGGGGGTTACTGGATGCCACCAATCCTCTTTACCACGATGTATGGAGGCAAGTCCTATTTTTTCTTAAGTGTTTTTTAACTATATTTAAAATGCTTCATTTTTAAAGGATTTTCAAGCTTTAGAGTAATGATCACTATTAGAGTAAAGTATGTGATAATGCTATGATCATTTCTAGGTTTTTATTGTATAAAAAGCAATAAAAACTCACAAAAATATAAAGGTAAGGCTAAACTAAGGCTAAACCTTATACTTCAGACCCCCCAAACATTCACAAATATGGTTCTTATTTTTCCTTAATTTTTGGCACTCAAAATCCATTTTTTCCCTATTTTTTTCATTTTTCCTATTTTTCTTGTATTTTTTGCAATATTAAATAACTGAAAATACAAAATGAGCTGTGGGATGTGGCCCTTAAGTTCATTTGTAGCAAAAACACAAATTTAGTTGGTGTGTCTTACTATATTTTTCATTTATATCTCAAAAACACCCAATTTCCCCCTATTTCGCGTGTTTTACGGGTTTTACACCATTAATTTCAGTCACAACACTTATGATTTTCTGATTTTCTGAGCATAAATTGATCAAACTCATAGCAAGCCTTATACTTATGAAAAAAAGATAAAAAAAATTCATAAATATATTAACCTTTGAAAAAAATAAATTTTTAATAATTTTTGAAACTCATTTGTTATTTATAAAATATTTTTAAGCCAAAAGTTGATTTTAAAATGATAATAAATCACCAAAAATGGGACTTATACCTGCAATGCAATCCATCCACCAATCCCCCTAATCATATCATAGGGGCAAATCTTATTTTTGGTGATTTTTCCTAAAATTTAAGCCTAATTTTAGCCTTAAAATATTTTTAAAATAGTAAATGAGCTATTTTTTATTCTTGTCAGAGAGAGAACCAAGGAGAGAGAAAGAGGAGAGAGAAGACTACAGAGGGGAGAGAGAAAGATTGCAGGAAGAGAGAGAATAGGAGTGACGAGGAGAGAGAAAGACTAGATTTAGAGAGAGAAAGACACGAAAGAAGGGGAAGCCATAAAAGCTGTGAGCCAGAAGGGAGAGAAAGATTGTAATTGTATTAATGTGTCAAAAAGATATGAAAATTTACATTTTCTCTCCTTTTATACCAATGTCAGTGTGACATGGCATAATATCAACATTACTAACACTTATTTGTTATTCCTAGCTTCTTACAATCCATCCCTTCCCAAAAGTTTTTGTCCTAAAAAACAAACCGAGAAACAACTAAAAAAGGAGATGGATAGAACAGAGTACTACTCTATTTTACAGCTTTACAAATGAAAAATGAATGAAGAATGACTATTACAAGAGCTGAATTTGAAGAATGGAAGTAAGGCCCAACTATATACATGATTTGAAATACTTCAGAAGCAAATGGAGCCATAAAGTCTTCAACAAATAGTCCCAGAAGAAAGTAGACAGCTTGCTGAATAAACAGTCCCCGCTAGACCAAATCTGCCATAACTTTTGATAGAAGTGTCTAAATGAGATATACCATATATCAAAACGAAGCTCTTGAAGAGTACTTTAAGCCCATATATATAGCTTAATTCTGAAAATTAGGTACGATAAAAACTTTTCTAAAACAGCGTGCTGTCTTGAACCAGTCTGCATCATTACTAGCTCCATAAGCAATAGGCTTCAGCCACCAATGTCTCCCGCAAGTATGGATACTCATCCAATATAAAATCAGGTCTCCAAGAAGCCTCTTCAGTTGGTAAACCTCTCCATTTGATCAAGTATTCCACAATAGAACGCGATCGAAGCTTCTTTTCGCGTTGACCTATAACAGCCTCTGGGATGTACTGAACAAGACCATCTTCATCAATAGGTGGCAACTCATCAACTATATCCACTGGATCACCATAATAGGGCTTGAGCTGACTAACATGGAAGACGTTATGAATCTTTGTAGAAGAGGGAAGCTCTAGTTTGTATGCCAAATCTCCAATCTGCTTAAGGATCCTGTAAGGGCCATAAAACCTGTGGGCAATCTTATTACTGGATCCATCTTTTAACGTCGAGTACTTGGATTTGGGCACTTTCAACAAAACCAGCTCTCCTTCTTGGAACTCTAAAGGCCTCCTCTTCTCATCAGCATACATCTTCATTTGATCTTGAGCATTTCTTAGATTCACCTTGCATTGCTGAAGAAGGGTCTGCATTCTTTCCAACTCCTCCTTCCCATGAGGATTGATCTTTTCATTAAAGATGACTGTGGATAAGGGCACCTTGTAACCATACAAAGCCTCAAAGGGTGAAACTCCTATGCTCGCATGAGTGGAATTGTTGTAAGCAAACTCAGCCAGGTGTAACCAAGAATCCCATGAGGTTTGGACATCATAGCAAAAATGGCGAAGATAAGTTTCCAACCATTTATTAACTCTCTATGTCTGTCCATCAATTTGAGGATGATAAGCCGTAGATGGAGCTAACTTAGTGCCCATAGATGTAAATACCGCTTGCCAGAAATTACTCATAAACTTTGAGTCCCTATCATGGACAATCACTTGCGGTAATCCATGTAGTCTAAAAATATGCTCCATAAACTGGTTGGCCACTTGAGAAGCAGTAAACTGAATTTTTGTTGGGATAAAATGAGCTGCTTTGGTGAGTCTGTCAACCACCACATAAATACTATTCCACCCCTTCTTAGTAGTAGGTAAGCTGGTGATAAAGTCCATAGTAATATGAGTCCATTTACCCATAGGAATAGGCAATGGCTGTAACAAACCTCCTAGCTTATGGGTGCTATCCTTATTTTGCTGACAAGGCATACACTTCATAACGAAGTCCTTGACATCTTTCCACAGTCCTTTCCAATAAAAGCTTTTGCTGATCCTGTCATAAGTCTTGAAAACTCCCAAGTGTCCAGCTAAAGGCGAAGAATGTAACTCCTCCATAATTTTTCGCTTGAAAGAAGAAGTAGAGGGAATAACAATCTTGCCTTTCCACCAAATAATACCATTTTTAAGCTGGTAATGCGAGTTTTCTTCCATAAGACCTTGCTGTAATTTCTGAAACTAGATTTGGCTGAATTCCTCATCTAAAAGATAGGCCTCCTGTAGTTCTTCAATCCAATCATTATGTTGTTTTGTCATGGCTGACACTTTGCAGGCCCACATACGAGAAAGAGAATCAGCCACTATGTTATCTTTGCCCCTTGTATGAGTGATATCAAAGTCATAATTCTGTAATGTAGCTACCCATCGACGTTGCTTTGAAGTGAGATTTGACTGAGTAAGGAAATGCTTGAGTACCCGATGATCACTATGTACTCTGAATCGGCTACCATATAAGTAATGGTGCCATTTCTTGATTGCATGCAGGATAGCTAACATTTCCTGGTCATAAACATTCATGGCCATCTCCTTATCTGTAAGCTTACGGCTCTCAAATGCAATTACTCCATGCTCCTGAAGCAAAACAGCCCCAATGCCACGGCCACTAGCATCACACTGTATAATAAACTCTTTGTAGAAATCCGAGCATACTAAGATAGGAGCAGAAGTAAGTAGTTCGTTTAACTGGTTGAAGCTGCTATCTGCAAGAGCATCCCAAAAGAAAGCCTCCTTCTTCAACCTGTCAGTCAAAGAAGCTGCAATTGCCGCATAATGCTTTATAAATCGGCGATAGAATGAAGATAGACCAAGAAATCCTCTAAGAGAGGTAGTAGTAGTAGGTGTTGGCCAATCTCTTATGCATTGCACCTTCTTGGGATCAACCTGTATTCCTTTTTCACTGACTATATGTCCCAAGTATTCCACTTCAGTCTGTATGAAAGAGCACTTCTTCTCCTTAGCAAAAAACCTATGATGTCTCAACACATCAAAAACCTTCCTCATATGTGCCAAGTGATCTTGTAAAGTCTTGCTATAGATCAAAATGTCATCAAAGAACACCAAGACAAACTGAAAGAGGAAAGGTTGCAAGATCTTATTCATTAGGCTTTGAAAGGTAGCTGGAGCGTTTGTAAGCCCAAATGGCATCACCAAGAAATGATAGAGCCCACGATCAGTCCTAAAAGCAGTCTTGACTCATCATCCTCATGCATGCAAATCTGATGATACCCTGATCTCAAATCAATCTTCGTAAAGAATCGAGCCCCCTTAAGCTCATCAAGCAAATCATCAATTCTAGGTATAGGATACCTGTTCTTCACTGTTATCTTATTGAGATCCCTGTAGTCAATGCACATTCTGAAAGATCCATCTTTCTTTTTGACTAACAGGACTGGAGATGCACAAGGTGAAGAACTTGGTTCAATGAATCCCATTTCAAGAAGCTCTTTGATTTGCTTGGCTACTTCCTCTCGTTCACATTTTGATAATCTGTAAGGTGGCTTATTGATTGTCTTTGAGTTGGGTTCCAAATCAATGGGGTGATCCACTGCTCTCTTAAGAGGCAATGAAGTAGGTACTTCAAACAAATCTCTATACTCCTCAAGAAGAGCTATCAAGGCTGGATGGTTTGCTGAACTATTGGGCTGATCCTGTGTTTCCTTGTTCAAATGCAAAACAAATATTTGTGAGCGCTTCTTGTAATCTCTCTTGAGTTGTTGAATGGTGATAAGCTGAAAATTAGATCTACTAGGAATTTTCTGTAAATGGATGAGCTATACATTAGAGATAAACTCCATATATAACTATGAGAAATCCATAGTGATCCTTCCTAATGTCATCAACCAATCACAACCAAGTACAATATCTATGGGCGCCATTTCCAAAGTGATTAGATTTACTTTGACTTCAAAATTTTCAGCCAGCTACTGCAAAGAAACCTGTGGGCAAATCTGTATGCTGATTTCCTCTTCACCATTAGCCACTTGTACTTTAATGGGCTGCTGTAAGTCTGTGGGAACACAATTTAACTTGTCCATGATGGACTTATTGACAAAACTGTGAGTACTGCCACTATCTATTAGGATGAACACTGGCTTTCCATATATGCTTCCCTTCATACGAAGTGTATTAGGGCTCTTAGATCCCGTCCAAGCATCCATAGAGATAGAACAATTAGTGGCAACAAGCGACTCATCACAAGATTCACCAGGGTCAAATGGAACATCTCCACCTGGATCAAAAGGAAAAGAGTCGGCTGGATCATAAAAGTACTCCTGTCCAACGTCCTCCTCAAAATCTTCATTTTCAGCATTGATTGCCACTGCATTAGCTTCATCTATGTCATCTTCAAAGTCCTCAAAAACTAGCATACTCTAAAGCTTTGGCTTGACATTTTTGTATACACACTTTGAAGCATGATCAGGTGTATACTTTTCTCCACACTTGAAACATAAGCCCTTGTCCTTCCTTTCCTTGTAAAGATCCATGGGAATAGATTTGGGATTTGTATTAGTTGAAGTGGACTTAGGCTTGTTGTCACCCTGCTTAAATTCAACCTTTGGATTGTTTGCTGTCCTGAAATTACTTTGAGACCTAAAAGCATTGAATGGAGGATAAGTTGGTACCCATAAGCTCCCACTAGGCATATGATTGCTGCCATAAATGTTACCAACTTGTCCCTGCTTTAAAACAATCCTTGGCTGTCCATAACTTGGCTGAAATGAAGACTCTTTCCTATACTTTCTTCCATAGCGCTCCGCAAGCTCAATAGCCTTGAAAAGTGAAGTAGGATTTTGCGCCATAACATCAGCTGACAAAGATGGCTCTAAACCATACATAAACTTGTGAAGCTTGGCCTCATCACTGATGCTTTCCACATACATGTTCAAGTTGAGGAATTGGTTTGTATACTCTCTTACACTTAGGCCCCTTTGTTCCAAACCATACCATCTCCGTGCTAGCTTCTCTTTTTCAAGAGGCGAAACAAAGACTTCAGCCATAAGTGCCTTGAAAGCTTCCCAATTCTCAATAAGTACATTCTCTTTCTTGATATACCTCCACCAAGTATGGGCAAATCCTTCTAGATGCAAGGAAGCAAATTGAATCTTTATATCATTAGTTTTAGGGTAAATATCAAAGTAAGACTCCATCTTAGAGGTCCATTCCTCTAATTCTGATGGTGAAGATGACTGGCCATTAAATTTGGCTAAAACAATTTTGTCATTGAATTCTCTTTCATGAAAGGGTTGCTGTCCCAAAATTGGCTGATCAGGATTTCCAAGTACAGAACCTCCAAATTGAGACTGAAATCTTCCAACAAGTGGCTGAGAATTACCATGTAATCTTCCTGTTGGTAAAGTACCCCTGGAATTTTGAGTATGCAGTCCAAAAGCTTGAGTATTAGCCCCATTCAAACTGCCCAAATAGTCATCATGCCTTTGTGAAGCTTCTCCTACTTCATACTAACTATTTGGAATGCCTCTTCTTCCAATGATCCCATTTCCATGACCATTTTGGTTGGATGGCTGAAGTGGGACTGAAAGGCTACTGTTTGAACAAGCCCTCTCATTGGCTTCTCTTGATCCCATTTGCAACTGCATTAATTGAGAAAATTGTGCCATAAGTTGAGCATTAGATTCTACTAACTTATCAATGGAAGCCTTGGTTTGAGTAGTTGAATCCACCAACTTATCAATGGAAGACTTCGTTTGATCAGTAGATAAAACCGTTTGCTCCATTCTTGACAAAATGGCCTCATGTCGTTCCCTATGTCTTTGTTCATGGGCACACAAAGTATCATTGAGTAAACTGACTTCTCCTTGTTGTTGAAGCTCTTCAGGGTTCTCTTGAAGTGTGCTATCCATCATGGAATCCCTGATTTGCTGAGCATAATCCTCCTGGACCTTATTTTTGCCTTTATGTCCTGCCATATTAGTGCACTCCTGCAGTACCCCCTGTCAATAAAACGGCTATAACTTTGGCTAGGAAGCTCCGATTTCAGAACTTTTTTGTGCGAATTGAAGCTAAGATTGCCCTCTTCGAGATGAGCTATAGCACGCTATAACAGGTTTAGGACAGAAAATTCTTCTGCTGGATTTCAAAGTCTGAACTGTCCAGTCTTGCACCCTGTCTAGACCTGTAAGTGCCCTGTTTTGACCCTGTAATGCAAGATAGTAACCCCAAATGGCTACCAAACCCTGCGAAAATGGTATATAGGACCTGTGGGTACCCTGTAGTACCTGCACCTGTGCTTCAGCAATGAATGGTGTACTTGTAACCACCTGTAAATACCCTGTAAGTGCCTTGTAAATTCCCTGTTTTACCCTGTTTTAGTCCTGTAGGTACTTGAGTCCTTGGAAAGTCTTCAATCTTCAATCCTCCACTCGCTGTACCTTTGTGAGGGATAAAACGGCATGACAGGCTCCCTACACAAGCTCCAAATCACCGGGAGGTAGGCAAAGTTCCCCCCCGGGTCGGTTGGTTGCACCCCTTCGGGATCTTCGATAGTGAGGGAGGATCACCTCTCTTTTGTCCCACTATCTCCCCCGGCATCCACCTTTTTTCTCAGTGGGAATATCAACATGGCAGAGGCTAGTGTGCTAAGCAATCAACATGATATGCAATTCAGAAATATTCATTCAGCCTTTCATGAGATGCAATTGATTGAGATTAGAAAAATTGGGATAGGAGAAGGGTCTTACCGATGCAATTTAGTGACTCACTGATTGCTAGTACTTACCCTTTTACAATATTTCAATTTAGGCAAAAGAAATTCAGCCAATCAATTGGATTAGAGTAAACAAAGGCATCAATCAATGGATTCAGTCAATAGGATTCAAGTGTTATGCTGAAATTTCAGATTGAAGCCTCTAATTCACTGATTGGAACTCATATGCATTAAGCAAGCATTGTATTCATGAATAGATGGATTCAAGCAAAGGTTGGCTGAGAATTTGATGAATAATGTACAATTCTTTAATCTCTCAATCAAATGGATTAAGCTCAGCAATTGGATTAATGAGAGAGATTAAGAATTGAATAGAAGTACCTTTGACATGGCTGAAGATGACTTGATCAATTCTCAAATGCTTGATAGAGCCCCCGGTTGTCCAATGTTGGTAAAATAATCCATAAGGCTTGCTTATCTGGTGCTTGAGAGTAATCTTGAAGCCTCAAATGCTTGAAATTGAAGCATTAAACCCGTTTCCCCCAAATTTTTGCTCCATAGAAGCTCTTGATCTTCAATCTTTAACCATTCCGTGCTTAATCCTTGCAATTTGTTGAAGAATCCTTACTGAAATGATTCCATGGGCTAAAAGGATTAAGAATCTTCAAGAAATTGTTAAGAAATGAAAGCTTGGGCTGAAGCTTTCATGGTTGCCCATGGACTGTTCATGTAGGGTTTCAAGAGAGTGAAAAGCTGAGGAATATAGCTCTATTTTGGAGTAAACACACCAGGAACTTGAAGGAATCACTGCCAAGGATGAATTCGAAGCTCCATAGCTGAGGATTAACTGAGGGAAGATGAAGAACAGGCTGAAAAAAATCAGTGCAATTTTCGGGCTGTTGTCCAGGCCACGTGGCAGCTTCTACAGGGCATGAAATGATGCTCTACTTGTTGCATTTGATGTCTAGAGTGCCATTATGCAGGCCATTGTTGATGGAGAGCAAGGATCAGTGAGAAAAGAAGAGATCTCAGCCAGCAAACTCCATGGAAGCTTGGGCAGAGCTTCAAGAAAGAGGAAAGGAAGACCTCTTTTGAAAAGTAACTGTAGTTTAGTCTCTAACTAAGCCCGGTTAACTATCCTTTACCCTAGTTACCTCCATTTTTGCATGAAATTTAATGGCGTTCAACCATTTAAGCCTTTACCCGCCATATCTGACCTTGGATATCTCCAGATGTAGTCTCTTGCTAACTGTAGGTGTCCTGCAGTACTCCACTAGTCACTGTCTTGTATCATTTTTGTCTGAAATTGATTTTGAAATATGAAAATGGGACTGAAAATGGAAGAAAATAATGGATCAAAGACTCAAGCTCTGATACCACTTGTCAGAGAGAGAACCAGGGAGAGAGAATACTGTAGAGGAGAGAGAAAGACTATAGGAAGAGAGAGAATAGGAGTGACGAGGAGAGAGAAAGACTAGATTTAGAGAGAGAAAGACAGGAAAGAAGGGGAAGCTATAGAAGCTATGAGTCAGAAGGGAGAGAAAGATTGTAATTGTATTAATGTGTCAAAAAGATATGAAAAATTACATCTTCTCACCTTTTATACCAATGTCAGTGTGACATGGCATAATATCAACATTATTAACACTTATTTGTTATTCGCAGCTTCTTACAAATTTTTAAAAACACAAGATACCTATTAAAATTTTTATATTTTTTATAAGTGTAAGGTCTCATTAAAAAATAATATCATAGCCTTATCATATAATTTAATTCAATATTAACCATTACTCTAAAGCTGAAAATTCCTTAAAAATCAAACATTTTAGATATAGTTGAAGAAAAATTAAGAAAAATATATTTTTTTAAAGTTCGATATTGTGTGAATAAGGGGTTCATCAACTATGGCTAGAACTCCCTATTCGCATCGTATCAAACATGATGAGAAGGTTAAAAATAACTTGAAATTGATGAAGATACTTACAAAAAGAACATTGAGACACTTGCTTTTCTCGTGAATGTATCTAACCCTTCGAAAGGTCTTATATTTTGATGACTTTTTAATGGTGTGCAAGAATAATACCAAAGATTATAAAGTTTTTTAACTCATATGATAGCCTAACAAAGTATCATATATCTCATATTTATGTTAGCCTACTTGATATCAGTATTTACCCTTGAGAAGTCACTTAAGTTTATGAAAACTTTAAATAGAATATATGGCCATACTAAAATATATTATGCACATCCCTTTCTTGTGTTTTTTATCTTGTAAATATTCATTTATTACTTTTGCTAATATCAGAGGAATAAACTCCAAGGATAGATTATTATTTTATATATTGATTGTAACACATGATATAATAAAATACTTGGGATATATAAATCAAACACATTTTCATTTATAGAATCATATTAAAGTATATGAAGTTTTTTCAAAATGTTTCTTCACAAAATTGCTAATGAGCAATATCAAATTCTCAATGGTTTATATATTTTTGGCTCAAAAAATGTAATATCGAGAAATATTTACCTTATACAAAGCAAATAATAGTCAAATCTTTTTTAAATGGTGTAAACCATTAAGCTTGATCATATATCCAGAAGTTGCATTTTCTTGTCAAAAACTTATATATGTGTTTATATTATTGAACTCGATCTTATATCTTTGTTTTATGAGTTAGGTATGTACAACTAGGTTTTGCAAGTGTTATCACAAACCAAGTTATGCAAGAGCTATCATAAGAACTTATATCTTGAACTTGTTGTCTTGTCAAGAACTTCAATGTGTCTTTAATGTTTTCAAATGTCTTGAAATGAACTTATATCTTGAACTTGTCTTGTCTTGTCAAGAACTTCAATTTGTCTTTAATATCTTCTAATGTTTTGAAAAGTACCAGTCAACCTCTCCATAGGTTGCTACTCAAAACTTATTAATGGAAATATGTTTTTTAAAAATAATCTATTTTTATTACTTATATTAATAGAATAAAACTTATATTTATTAATTTTATCAAAAATTTATGTGTATTTATAAATAAGTATATTTAGTTGGAGGCAAGGATATATCCCTAGCCATATAAATATATTGAAGCTGAGTAAACATTCTTGAGGTGTAGGTTTCAAAGTAGCAATACATGTCTTCTAATGACATTTTACATCCTCTTGTTTTACTTTTTTACCTTGTGGGAGTGTTTGCAAGATGGTAGTATGGTAATCTAACCATTTACAATAAAAGCTTTGGGCTTTCAAGTTTCACGTGTACTTACATTATATATCATATGAGAGTTCATGGAATGAGAAGGATGCCTTGTGGACGCTATGGCAAAAAAAAGTGCACATGTTGTGTAGAAAAAGAAACTGGTCAGAGAGAAAGTCAAGAAGGAGAATTGAGAAAGCTTAAACATATGGGTGCTAAAAAGAAGTCATGTAGTCAAATCTCTAGATTCTCAAAATGTTGAATACTTTTGATAGCTTTTATCAGGAAATAGGACTCTTGGGACTACCAAAATATGTCAAACTTTAGATGTTTCAACTAAAAAAATCTCAATTTTTAAAATGCCATATCTTTTGACAACTTTGTTAGTGAATAGGTCTATTGGGACTACCAAAACATGTCAAATGTTAGATATTTTGGATAAAATAGACAAGAGAACTATGAAATGGATTCTACTATCTCCAAAGCAAAGGAGACAACAATACTATATTTTTGTATACGTGACTAACTCTCTTTGGCTCTTTTCTTAATCAAGGGATGAATAAAAGTGTAAATTTTAAATGTTTTTAGCCCTAATGATGAGTAACCAATCAAGACGCTTCTTTGTTTTTGTCATAACCACTAATACTCTCACCTTTCTAGCTATCCAATGCTACTTGAAATTGATAATCTTTTAGGCTCCATCACTTTATAGGCCACCAACCCCAATTAGTAAGGAAATGTGATAGAAATAAAGCAATCATGGAGAGGACAACTAAATTTGCATTGCTTGAACTATCAATTGGTAACTAATATGGTCCTTTAAGGCATGTCTTATTCTTAAGAAGCTATGAAGTGATTGATCACACATAGGCATAGAGATCTATTCAAAGTACATATAGCGGTATTCTCAAGTAGACTAAATACCTTCTCAATATCAACCTCTCTCTCTCTCTCTCTCTCTCTCTCTCTCTCTCTCTCTCTCTCTCTCTCTCTCTCTCTCTCTCTCTCTCTTCTCACTTTGTGCTATCATTGTTTCTATGATCTCCTTATGCCAATTGAAAATGGAGGGGTCCATTTTTGCTATCATAAACTACACATAAATCATACATAAAGAAAGTATAAATTGCTTACACAAGTTGATTGACTTGTAAAAAATTACATGGTACAAAAAATATAATAGAGAGTATACAAAAATTATGAGAAGAGCTTAAACTATTTTATTTGAAACAAATTGATGCAAAGATGACGCTATCCACTTGTGTACTTCCATTGTGAAGTTTAGATGGTCATCTAGATAGATGATTAGATGAAGAGTTTAAGGCTAGTTTGGAAGAATTATAGATTGATAATGAATTTATAGGGATTTTACTTTTGTAGCTCGGAAAGTTAGTTTGATCGGCATATCTCACTATATTATGAACCTCCTCTGGTCAACCAAAGAATATTCCAGTGAATGTTTCTTTTAGCATCAGACTACCGAGGGCCCTAGTCTTGGAGCCTTGTATGGAAGCTGAGCGCTTGCCTTAAGACTTTCAAAAGCTAGGGGCCACTTTTGTGCCCCCCAGACCCCAAATTAATGATCCTTAATAACTTCCACTCCCTAGGCCACTGGATCATGAACAACAAGTGTAGGCTATCTAATTGGGCGTGGTTGTACAATGACAAGAGATTCCTCCTAAAAGATCACCATGCACACCTCAATCATATGCTTAAGTTTTCTATACATCTTATCCTCATAAAACACAACATCATGGCTATGGATAACTTTCTTAGCATGTGGATCCCAAAGACGATAGCCCATCTCACTTGCATCACTATATCTGAGAAACATGCATTTAATAGACTGCAAATCCAACTTGTTGCACTTGTTTTTGGGAATATGGAAAAATGCATCACATCCAAAGACTCACAAAATGCATATATGAGGGAGATTAACCAAAGCATACCTCCTTTATAACCCTACCACTAAGATCAGTGCATGGGGATCTATTAATTAAGTGAACTATAGTGGGAATTGCCTCAGCCCAAGATATATGGGTTAAGCCCATATATAACTAGGCATACTACAAATCCTCTCTTGAATGTTCCTATTTATGCACTTTGCAATACCATTCTAGGGTGGGGTATAAGGGGTGATCACAACTGATGCTTAATATCCTAATCATCACAAAACTACACAAAAGTAAGCGAGACATACATACCCCCATTATCAAATCTCAAGCATTTCAACCTATACCCAGATTAGTTCTCAATCAAAAGCAACAAAGCATTGAAAAGTGGCTAAAACCTCTGATTTTTGCTTATAGGATGGGCCCATATTTTATGTGAAACTATATCAATATATATGATAAAATACTTAGTACAACTCGGGGAAGGGCAAGAAGCAAATTTTTTGAGCAAGCTTTTGAGTGAGTTTTTTTTTTTTGCAACCCCTCTATTCTTATTCCACATAGTTCACTTATTCCATCCTTAGATATACCCACCTCCACTTCCCCTTCCACCACCACCACTGCTGCCGCTAATTCTACCACTACCACTACCATCATTGCCTTCACCGCCACCTTCATTCTCTCTCTCTCTCTCTCTCTCTCTCTCTCTCTCTACATGGAAGTAGCTCATTCTCTCTCTCTCTCCCTCTCTTTCTCTCCTCTCACACAACACACAATCTCTCTCTCTCTCTCTCTCAACCCAAAAATAATTTGTGCTAGCACTCTGGATTGATAGAATCTATATCATACTGTATTGTGAAAGGGGTTTCAACAAATAGTTCTCTCTCTCTCTCATGTTTGTAATATGGAAACATTTGTACAAGCACTCCAAAAATTTGATAGAACTTATATTACATTGGATTGTGATATGTGTTGCAATGAACAATTCTCTCTTTACTAATATATAGCTCTCTCTCTCTCTCTCTCTCTCTCTCTCTCTCTCTCTCTCTCTCTCTCTCTCTCTCTCTCTCTCTCTCTCTCTCTCTCTCACATTTACAACACAAAAGTATTTGTGCGAGTACTTTAGGTTTGACAGAATTTATTTTGCATTAGATTATGATATGTGTCGCAACAAATAGTTTGCTCTTTACTTGTAAATACTTCACACATACACACACACACATATTTTCAATACAAAATAATTTTTGCAAGCAATCCGGATCTAGATTTGTACTACATTGACCTCTAGCAATTGTACTATTATTCCACAAACTGATAGACAATGATAATAAAAGATTATCATAAATTTGATCATAGTCAACAAAACAAGGTATGTATGTATTTTCTCAACAAAATAAAATGCATTTACTCTAAGAATTAACAGAGTCTTTACTTTGTTGGTCACATCATGGGTGACGTTGGATCTTTCCAAATATGATATATAAGTCCTCTACAATAAGCATGGGTAATTTGATCATAGTCAACAAAACAAGGTATGTATGTATTTTCTCAACAAAATAAAATGCATTTACTCTAAGAATTAACAGAGTCTTTACTTTGTTGGTCACACCATGGGTGACGTTGGATCTTTCCAAATATGATATATAAGTCCTCTACAATAAGCATGGGTTGGTGTATAAAGATGTCTACATTTGCATCAATTCTAAATACTTAATTAAAAAATTTCTTTATACATGTCTCTAATAATCTCATTAAAATTGATTAAAAATAAAAACTCATTATTAAAGCTTGTACGTTTGTGGATTATTTATTGTGGTGGCAAGAAGGGATATTGGTTGGTGAAAATAAGTATAAATTCAATACTCAATCAATATGCTTAATGAGAGAGAGAGAGAGAGAGAGAGAGAGAGAGAGAGAGAGAGAGAGAGAGAGAGAGAGAGAGAGAGAGAGAGAGAGAGAGTATCATCTTGATCTCTAATTGTGCATGTCTTTGCAAGCTTGATATCATGTTGTTGTAATATTAATATTCCTAGGCTATAAAATATAGTTATACTTCTTTGAACTAATCATATGTGTGTACATGTGTATGTGTGTGTCTTAGGACTTCCACTATACACACATAAATACATACACACATACATATGTATATATAGTTATACTTCTTTGAACTAATCATATGTGTATATATGTGTGTGCGCGTGTTGACTTTCAATATACACACATAAATACATACATACATATATATGTATATATATTTTATGAGAGAGAGAGAGAGAGAGAGAGAGAGAGAGAGAGAGAGAGAGAGAGAGAGAGAGAGTTTTAATGACAATAGTTTTTAAAAAAGAGAGAGATATAGAAACAAGTTCTTAATGAGACACACACACATGTGCATGCATGCACACGTACATGCACATAGAGAAAGAAATCAAGGTAGATTTGTCTAGTGTATATTATAGAACTAAAGACATAGCTTTAGAGATTATCGCTCATACAGACTCTAATCTAACTTGACTAAGTAATTTATGAATGGTCCGCCTAGTCTTTAAAATAATATATATATTCTAGATACTTTGAATGTAAGGAATTTCAATTGGAAGGGTGTTAGGATTCAATGGAGAAGAGAGGGAGGAGAGAGAGATAAAAATAACTTTTGGATGAGAGAGAGAGAGAGAAAGAGAGAAGAAATAAAACAATTATTGATGAGAGACAAGAAAGAGATGTCTTTCAAAAATCATTGATAAGAAAGAAGAGAAAGAAATTTGAAAGGCACTTTGGATAGAGAGGTACCTTTTCCAAATTAATGTAGGAAAGGCCCAAGAGTAGTATTGCAGTATTATAGGAGAGAGTACTAGAAATTTTTGAAGCCAAAGAAGGGGACGCCAATGCCCCCTTCTTTGGCTTCAAACTTTTCTAGCACTCTTTCCTATAGTAATACCTTAGACCCCCTCCTACATTAATAGCCTTGGATCTTTACACACACACACACACACACACACACACACACACACACACACACACACATATATATATATGGCTTAAATCAATTATAGCAACTCTCTTCTATAATACTACAATACTACCTTTGGACTTCTCTTACATTAATAACTTTGGATATTTATCAAAATACATACGCACACATTCTCTCTCTCTCTCTCTCTCTCTCTCTCTCTCTCTCCAACTTTCTCTATTTAAAAGTTTTTTGCCCAAGTATAATTAGACTAAAAAGTCACATTTTGATTATAGTTTCAATAGTATAAAACTTTTTTAAATCTTTGACAAGTCTTTATTTTTTCACATATACAATGCAAAAGACAATAGTTATCATATATTATATTAATTATTATTTTTCAATGTTAGGAGAAAAAAGTCTCAAAAGAGAGAACTACTGTTTGTTCATTATAACGTCCAAATATTTCAATATAGTTCATTCAAAAAGTTTCAATCTACTATGTCTTGTATTAAAACATATCATAAATATACACATAATTTGATCTTCCTAGCCAGTAACTATTTTTTAATCTATTCTCTCTCATCAAATATTATTTTAAAACTTTTCTCTTATCTTCTCTCTCCTTAAAAAATTATTTAGATATATACCTCTCTCTTCTCTCTTTCTCTAATGACTCTAGAGAGAGAGAGAGAGAGAGAGAGAGAGAGAGAGTGTGTGTGTGTGTGTGTGTGTGTGAAATGAAGATAAGGGCCATGCACAAGTACATACATATATACACATAAAGAGAGGTGCATACACATGCACACTAATTAGTTTATTATTTAGTTAATAATTTAATTACTAATTATTTTTAATTAATTACTAAATAAAAATATAAAGAGAGGGGAGAGAGAGAGAGAGAGACAAAGACGAGAGAGAGAGAAGGAGAAAGTGAGATAAACGAGAGAGAGAGAGAGAGAGAGAGAGAGAGAGAGAGAGAGAGAGAGAGAGAGAGAGAGAGAGAGAGTGAGTGAGAGAGAGATTATATGACTTACTTTAACTTTTTTCAGTCTAGAAGGAGGTTCCTAGCAACTCGTCGAGAAGAGGGTTGCTTGCAAACCCTTCTCGAGATGAAATTTTTTTTCACAAGTCTCCTCCATCATTTCTTTGATGGGACTTGTGAAAAAAATTTCACTAAATAGGGGGGTTACTAGCAATCCCTTCTTAGGGAAAGTCTTTTTCACAAGTCCTCTCTAATTATTATTTTTCACTAAACATGGAGCTATTAGCAATCCCTTCCTAACAAAAAAAAAATCATAAGTCCCCTTAATGAGATGGAAGCAACTTGTCAAAAATTTTTCACTGAGAAAAGGGGTTACATTAGGAGAAATATGGACTCTCTTTTCTGCCCCTTAAGGAGTGAATAAAAAAATATAGGCCTAACCAATGAGAGAGCTGGGGTTCTAGATTCATGTAACATGAATCTTCTAGTTATATCTTGGCCCAAAACTTCCCTCAACAATAAAATAAGGGAAAATGTGGGGAATACAATGCTAACACTTCTTGGAAGTTTTTGACTCAAATTTTCATTTTCTTATTTTTTTAATGTTTGACTTTTGATTTCTCCCCTTTTCAATTTTCCCCTCTTTCTTAGACAGAACTCAAATTGTGTGCACATTGTTACTTGCCTTATCTGTAACCATGTGAAATTACATTTCCTCTACAGAAACACAGTGTGAGTTTCACGTGTTTTATAAGAGCAGAGCTTGTTCTACCAAAGCCCTAAGATTTTCTTCACAAAACATTATAGGTATATAGTTCTCTTCCATGGATGTTCTATGGTAAAGTTTTATCTTGTTTGGACAAAACACGTGCAAGTTATGTGCATTCTTTGACATGTAATTTCTTTTGTTTTGGTACTCTAGGAGTCTCTTATAGTCAAGAACAATGATCTTTTGAATACTCAACTTCTTCTTCAACATCTTACGGTTTCTTTGTAAACAAAGTTATATGTATGTTGTCTTGTTTTTTTGCTACTCCATAGTTAAATTTTATCTTGTTTGGACAAAATGTATGCAAGCTATATGCATACTAATTTTTCATTTGTTTTTTTACTCCAAGAGTCTTCGAGGGTGGAGAACAATGATTTTTTAAAAGCTCAACTTCTTCAACATCTTTGGGCTTCTTTGCAAAGAGAGCCATAGGTATATTGCCACTTTTTTCTATTGCTACATGGTTAAGTTTCAACTCATTTGGACAAAGCTTATGTAAGTTATATGTATGCTTTGACTCGATATTTCTTTTTTTTTGTACTCTAGGAATTTATCAGTGAAGGAACAATGGTCTTGTTATAAGTCAACTTCTTGTTCAATATCTCTGGGCTTCTTTGTGAAAAGAATTACAGGTACAATGTTTTTTTAAATTGCTCCATTTAAATTTCATTTCATTTGGAGAGAACATTTACAAATTATAAACATGCTGATAGGTAACTTTTCTATTTGGTTATTAGAGATGTCTTCATGGAGAAAAAACATCGGTAACATATTTGCAATGGAGGTCTTCAATAGGAAAGATAGCGGCGGTAATTGGATTTGTGATAAGTACCATAAGTTGGATTGGATTTTGAAACACCCAAGTACTCGAGGGAGTTTCAAGGTTAGATGTAAGGATGTTGCAAACCCTAGCAAACATTGGAAATGTAGAATTTTAGAGTTCGGAAAAGTGTTTAATGGAACAATTACAGTAACATAAGTGTTAATCCAACATATTTATATGCACAAAAAAATCTCTGTACACGATAAGAACTACATTACAAATTATAAACAAAATAGTAAGTTTTTAAATTTTATCATTGTTTATTCTTTTGCATCAGAGTTTTTTTTAAAATCTTTGCAGTGTTCTAATTTGATCTTTTTTTTTTTAATTCTGAGTACTTTCAATTTAGATCATCTTAGTTTACTATGATCCAAGCGTGTGATAATACATACTGTAACTAGTCAACTATGCTAATTAAAATCATAATTAAATTGTAGGCTGGAGTTCTATAATCTATGCGGTATTGTCTTTGCATAATGATATATTGTGGCTCATCTCTTCTACTTATTTCTTAAAATTAAATATTAATATGGATCCAAGGGATTTTGAAGGTTTTTTAGATTTCTTTTTTAAAAAAATTTATGTATTTTCTGTAGTTGGACTTGAATATACTCAGTGATCCAAGTATATTCGAGGATATAATGATGTAGAACAAAGCATTTGTCTGTATGAGTAATTTTAACGGTTACTTTAAAGTATTGAAATAAAGAAACAAAGGTAAGAGTTTTAATTTGAAACTTTAGGGTTTTAAAAAAACATTTATTTAGAACCCTAGATACATAAAAGCTATAACTCCAAACTCATTTTCACTTTCATTCTCTACTTCCCTACACTTGTGCTCTCCTTCATTATCTCTTTGTGTGCCATGGCTACTACTCCCACCTTCGCCGCGCATGGACTAGCTCCACATGCTACACACACATAGGAGACCAAATATACCCTAGATTTTGCACGACCTTGAATCTAGAGAGCTTACTTTTTGCTGTACACCCTAGCTCTAGTATACTGGTATTGTTTTGTGATGCGGCAAACCCTCTCACCTGCTCTATTCCAGACTCTACTCTCAGATGGCTCCCCATAGATTTCTTATATAATTTACGTGCTGGATCAAGCCATGCAAAGATAATAAATCGAGCCCTCATGCATACGGGGCAACATCTTCGCACTAGAGAAATGCCCACCTCATCCCAAGACCACATCACGATGGATCTCATTGAGCATGATGTAGCATTTGCCATATATATTTTATGCACTAAGGTGCAAGAGGACATTGAGAAAGACATCGACACACCCTCTCAACCACAACTAGAGTATTTCAAGAGGGAGCCTGAGGAGATCACACTCAATTTCGAGAGTAGAGGCAGCACAAAGCTTAGCCATTATGCATCCACCCCCTTGTCTCGTTGAGACGTCGACAAGCGATGAGCCACCCCTCGCTTCTCTTCATGCTGTCATCATCGAGGGGGTGGAATATTTACGTATGCAGGATGTACTAGGAATTTTGGAGCTAAGGGAAAAAGAGCTATATTGTATCATGGTACGTGATGCACCTGATGATTTTATAGGTTTTGATATACAAGGTGCACCAGCACATATTTGATGAGGTGGCTCGATATGATGGCACGAGTGTTGATGACATCTCTACCATTGTGAGCATCCAAGAGCAGATTGAGAATGCAGTGCCATAGTATGAGATCTTAGATGAGGAATTTGAGTAGTTACAAGAAAGCATTTTTGGACCTCGACTCGACTATGCAGTACCTTCCCAAGAGAGAGACGAGGGTAGCCCAGTTGCAGGAGCAGACTTGGATGCTCCACTACAACAACAGATAGATGATGTGGAGAAGGTAATGTTATCCGATTAATGTTATTCGATTCGCATAAAAATTTACTAGTAGGGCCTCTAGGGCATCAAGAGTATGCACACAAAACCCTAGCCGGATTCAGACCCCCAGACGTGAGCCTCTAGCTAGGGCAGCTCTGGGGGCTCGATCGTGATAAAATCTTATGTGCACACTCCTGATGCCCTAGAGGCCCTACTAGTAAATTTTTATGCAAATCTGATGTATATATCTTTAGTACACTCCATGCATAGTGAGTTTGACACAATGAGTCTGACATTGAACTTATGTGATGCAGGACATTATTTATATAGATGAATTTTCATCTAGACAAGGTGGCCGATCTGGTAGCCAAGGAAGGGTGCAGGACTCATCTTTGAAGGAGTATATCAGCAAACTTGTGAGCGATATTATTGTATTCCATAAGACATGCTCGCCAGCTTTTGCTGAGAACTTCTTGAAGTTGAGGGTACCAATGAAGGCTGGGCCCTTCAAGACTATCCCACAACGAACTCTAGCTTGGAGGAAGTAGTGTTGCTTCGACATTCAAAGGTCCTCTACTTATTCTCCAATACTAGGTCTGAGCCACTTTTTTCCACAGTAGCCCATGGCATGGTTGCTAGTATTGAAGACCCCAATGTCATTAGGCAAGAACTTCTAGGGCAAAATATGTTGCTGCCTATGATCAAGAATAGCTTTGACCATGGGGAGTCTACCTCAAAGATGCCTAGGAGAGAGTAGATGTACTTAGTGTCAAATGATATCTCATCACCAATGTAATGTAATTTGTAATCTTCTCTTGAAGTAATGAAAATTGATATTTGTTTGATTTGTGTGCAATGTAGATTTTCATACGCATCGTTTATTATTATTTTTACTTGAATGTTATGTTTATTTATCAGATTTATATGCAACACAATTCCTACCCTAAATTTAATACGTAGTGCTTTATCGAGTTCGTGCGCAACATGTATTCGTTCGAACGCATGTAACGATAACTTAAAGACATAAATAAAACAAATAACAAGTGAATAACAAAAATAAGACATGCCAAAAAAATTGTATTCATATTCATAATATTTTACATGGGATCCATTATAACCAAGGTTTTACAAAATCTCTTTGGAAGCTGCATTCCGTATATGTTTTGGTAGTATACCCCTATCATTGTTAATCTCCGCGAGGACTATCCTTCCATTGCTGGAAGAACCTCACTATCCATAAATCCCTATTGGTGACGGTGACTCTCCTTGCATGTACTGCTGCATAAACCGAGTCTCTAAACAAGTTGATGATGTAAGCTTCAGCAACTTCCTGTACTGCAAGGAGGGCTTGGACACTCCAATGATCGGGTTTTTGCAAGTGTGTTCCATCTGGGAAGTGCCTCCTGCTGTTGCTAATGAGTATGCCATCCATAATCTCACGCACTAGCCTCTAGAATGGAGCCTTTGGTATCAAGAGGTGCGTGGTCTTCTAGTAATGACGGATCTCATGAAGAGCCACTGTGCCTAGCTTCCATCAACGCTTGCGATGTTGGCATGGTGATGGTGGTGGTGGAGCTGGGGGAGTGTGTTAAAATACTGAGAATGGATGCTATGGAGGATCACTGATGAGCAAATAGATAATCATAATGAGGTAAAAGCATTGACAAGAAGAACAACTAATATTATCAAGCATAATTCAAGCACAACTGATTGATAATGGCTGATGGAATGAGTGCCTTTTATAGACTTACATTAGGTGATATTGGTAGGTGGAGATAGGTGAAAAGGGACCATGATATTCAACAATCGTGGTTTTAATAAGCCGTGCATACATGACCTAGTCTAAGGCTTTATTTGATGTATGTTTCTTTGCCTTGTTTGTCCTATACAAAGAAGCTATGGTGGATGTGATTGCACATTTCTCAACACCCCTCCTCAATCACAACCAGAAAAGACACTGAGTATACAAAGGCTGTTGTGAGTAGAACCTTGCTAAGTGTAGACATGGAAGAAAAAACAATCATACAAAGCTAGAGCCTGTTACAAGGCCTCACTAAGTGTGTAGAGGCTGTAGTGTGTAGAGGCTACATGAGGAGTTTAGGAGCTTATGGTGGGAACATAGGGCAAGTCCACATGTTAAACTTTAAAAAAGTCTATCATAAGAAAATGAGCTACAAAAGAGGGACTGGTGAGTCCTATCCTTTTGTTCTTGGGGTTCTTCTTCTCCTTCTTCTTCAATGTTGTCTTCATCTTCTTTGACTGTAGCAAGATATGCTCTTTGAGATTTTTTCTTAGCATAGCAAAATTTCTCAATATGCCCAGATTTCTTACAAAAGTCACAGACTACGCTCTTCTTCCCCTTCACATAGAGGAGTTGTTGGTCTCCTCTTGGGATGCTTGTTTCTCCTTTGTTCTTGATCTTATTTGAGAGGCTTTGATGTCCACAAGTTTCAGCTTTGGCATGTTGATTAATGTGGTAGACACATTATCAAACTCAGGTGGAAGACTTTTGAGAAGAAGCACTCCAATGTAAATGTCTTCATCCATCTTCAAGTTTATTCTTGCAAGTTGTGTCAACAAGCTTTCCGTATAATTCAAATGAGTTGCAAGTGAGGTATTAGTTTGCATGTCGAGCCGAAAAAATTCAATTAATAAACAATATTTTAAGGATTTGGAATGAGCTGCAAACAAGGTTTCTAATTGACCCCATGTCACATAGGAGGTTTCACAATCATCTGTTGAGAAACACAGATCTAGAACTATGCTAGCTATGGCGGACGAAGGTTATACACATAAACCATGACTGAGATAAAGAATTGTAACTCAAGTGAATTAGGTTCCAAGATAGATTAACTTGGACTCATAAACACAATCTTGAGTGTCATAGAATGATGATACCTTTTTTTAAAAAATAGAGGCAAGTACATGGTTATATAGCTTTTTGGATAGTACCACTTTTCTTCTATGTGCTTATGGGATTTAGGACAACTCTTCCTAGAGCTTCTAGAGCATACATCTTTGTCATAAAGCCACTTATGGGCCAGCCTCTTTGGGGCACACATCTAGCCTCTATGGGCATACATACAAG
This sequence comes from Lygodium microphyllum, assembly GCF_053477565.2. NCBI lineage: Eukaryota > Viridiplantae > Streptophyta > Polypodiopsida > Schizaeales > Lygodiaceae > Lygodium > Lygodium microphyllum. The sequence continues at coordinate 12,283,067 of NC_141163.1, read as the reverse complement.
AATCATTTGCTATTCTCAACAACCCCCTTCAAATGATGAGTTCCTACCCTTGCTGGCTTTTGCCCCCCCTGCATGCAAACATGGACCAGGAGACTAGCTCTTTGGCAGCCTAGTCAAGTTAAGGCTTGAAACTTTACATCTTGGTAGGGTTTTTACATCCACTATGGGAAACAAGATCCACTAAGGGAGTTTCACTATGGGAAATTCTTTGTTGTTAGCAGCAAAAATTTCATTATCTTCTTCTTGCTTCTTTGACATCCTTTGGTCTTCTCGATCTTCTCATCTTCTTGGTTGTCTTTGTCTTCATGCTCTTTTCCTTTGTTATGTTCTTTTATCCCTTTTGTTGATGCGTGGTACATGCTTTTTGCTCCAGCCTTCTTGACACGATCTTTGTGCTTTATAGGTACATGGCTTTCTCTTGGCAAGCTTTCTTTGCGATACATAGGATTGGCCTTTGGCTTAGCATGGATGTTGCAATGTTTTTGGCATACAAGATGAACATATTTCTCTTTGGATATCTGTCGAGGATTTGGGGTACATGGCTTGACATGGCATGGTATAAGCAAATCATTTTGATTTTGGGATATGGGAGGTCTTACCACGAGTATATTCGGGCAGTGTCTAATCCCTTACAAGAATAGAAATTCTAATCACAAGTAACCTCTTAGGATTTTTGATAACTAATTGTCAAGCGTATTAACAATCCGTTCTTTTAGTTCAAGCCAAGTTGAGACACATATAGTGTGAAGGTAATTTGATGATGCAGTGTGAGATGAGTAGACTGATTTGAATGGAGTTGTTTTGAAGAAGGAGGTGTGAATGGGCTTTATTATAAAGGAGTTTAAGCCTTAATAATTCATCTCACAATAAGAAAAAATAAACAAAGATTCCAGAGTTGATTGCGCCAATGATTGATTGTATCCAATCTGGGAGCTCCTTTGAACTGCAACGTTTTTGCCTTCGTTCAAGTCGGTGGGCAACATCTTGGCCGTCGTCCTATGTCACAGCGATGCCTTCCTAAGGATAGTGTTCATGCTAGTTGTGGCTCAGGTTGAAGGTGTGGGTGATGGTCTTCCTTCAAAGCTTGGGCGGCATCCATAGCGGATGCTGGGTTTCTTCCATAGCCTTGCTCGTCTATGCCCTTGTACTCATGAGGAGGCATGATGCCGCTACTCCATTGCGTGTCCAGCTCGTCGACTCAGGCATCTTGGTGCTATTTCTTGCAAGCTCACTGGCAACTTTTCCAATCCTCAGGAATTTGTACCACAACGTCTTGAGTGAGTTCACAAGATGCAACGTTGTTTTGCTCTCCTTCTTCTGCTCGATGGAGGAGATGACCTTAGATCATAGGGACCTCTGCTCCCTCTCCATAGCCAATGCCTCCCTTCACTACCTTGCCTCCCTTGACAACCTCTAGAATCCTCTCTTCAATAGAGATTTCTTGCAATTTTCCAGTGAGGGTCACAGATGGTATACTGCTGAAGGGCGTGTGCAATCCTTATCTGCTTCGGTGGAGAGGATCCTTCCTTTCCACAGAGGTCCTTGTTTACACTTCTGCTCTTCGACAGTAGCAGTCGTTCACAACAGCGACTTAAGCTTGAGTTTCAAGCTGACCTTCTACACAAAAACAGGGTCCAAATCAAGACATCTGTTAGAATCCTTTAGTCCTTCAGGTAGTTCACCAAGCTTAGTATAGCAAGCTACTCTGTTGCTGTAGACTTGCCGTATGACCGGATCTGGAAGTACACTCTGAATTTCTGGATCTTGCATTGCTTTCACCTGTCTCTTCTTTAGTTCCTCTTTGCTTACTACCCCTCTATTGGCAACATCAATTTGAGCAAAGCATCTTCTAACACCCTTTAGCAGTTGAAAATAGACTCCCAACTTGGCCTTCAATTCCTCTCAATAGAGAGCCTCTCTCTCTTTCTCCTACACCACCAAGCTGATTCTACTCCTTCTAAGCTAAACCACTATCCTTGCTAGGAGGACCAAAAAAATGAGGTAGTAGAAGTAGAAGAGAGAATGGGTGTGGCTAGACATAGCTCACCATGGCTCTGATACCATGTTGAGAAACACGGATCTAGAACTATGCTAGCTATGGCGGATGAAGGTTATACACATAAACCATGACTGAGATAAAGAATTGTAACTCAAGTGAATTAGGTTCCAAGATAGATTAACTTGGACTCATAAACACAATCTTGAGTGTCACAGAATGATGATACCTTTTTTTTTTAAAATAGAGGCAAGTACATGCTTATATAGCTTTTTGGATAGTACCACTTTTCTTCTATGTGCTTATGGGATTTAGGACAACTCTTCTTAGAGCTTCTAGAGCATACATCTTTTTCATAAAGCCACTTATGGGCCAGCCTCTTTGGGGCACACATCTAGCCTCTATGGGCATACATACAAGAATCATTTGCTATTCTCAACATCATCAACATGATGAATGTAGCTATCATCAAGTTCGAGCTTGATAATTGCTTGGGCCTTATTATCATTTTTATCCCATACAATTGAAAGTGCAGCTTCCCTTGGTTTCTTCTCTTGACCACTTGTGATTGACCACAAGCCTTTCTTCATTAGGATCAATTTGATCCTAGTTTGCCATGTATGGAATCCGACACCATTGAATCGGGATGTCCGTGAGTCCTTGCCCACTTTGAGATTGCAAGATCAGCAGCAAATAAGCTCCAAACAATTCAAAATTCAGTTGAGCACAAGTGCTAAGAGGCACTAGGTGATTAGTATCAAGAGATACTAGGTGATTTGGTAAGTATGATGCCCTTGAAGTTGGAATCTTCAAGATCTTGCAAGTCCGAGTCTTCCCCTCCTTGTTTTGATGCTGGAGTTACAAAAAAAAACTGAGAATAGTCCAACATAAGTGTTGAATTTGAGTATGTCAAAGGACACAAGAGGATTAGTGTTAATCAATACTAGTACTAAGAGATACAATGTAGTTGGCACTTGATGTTGAATCTTCTTCTTGCTGATTTAAAGTGATAACTTAGCTTGGAAATCAGTGTTGTAGTAGATCAGAGGGTCAATGACATTAGTGAGCCAAAGGAAGTAGGAAAATGAAGAAAAAATTGAGCTTTGAGGTTGATGGCTATGGAGTCTGCATTAGGGTTTTTGGGGGCAATCTTGTTTTTCAGCTCATGTGAACTGAATACTTGATCATTTCCAAAACTTTCTTGATAGAAATGAAGCTTAGGAAGTAGACTATCAAAGCCCTATGATGCTCGTCAGCATCACAATGTGCGTAGGTGAAATCGAACATACGAACGACAGAGGGTGCAGAAAATAGCAGCAGCGAGACTGAGTGAACACACAATGCTAGAGCATACAATCAACAATATTGGGCTTTGGTGTGATGGGCAGGAGTGGCTTGAGTCAGGGAGTATTTGCCTAGAAGACACCACGAGTTGAAATGGCCTGGATAGGGAGATTCAAGTCCTCCACTGAATGTGGTTAGCTATGGAGGTAGGTGAGAGATTCATGGGAAACTGGAGGGAGCCAGAAATTCAAACTGGAATGACTCAATTAGTGGCCTGATGACTCACTAACTTAAAACCCGCTTTGATACCATGTTAAGATACTGAGAATGCATGCTATGGAGAATCACTGATGAGCAAATAGACAATCATAATGAGGTAGAAGCATTGTCAAGAAGAACAACTAATATTATCCAAGCATGATGCAAGTACAACTGATTGATAATGATTGATGGAATGAGTGTGGGGATGAGTGCCTTTTATAGGCTTACAATAGGTGGTATTGGTAGGTGGAAAGGGACCATGGTATTCAACAACCGTGGTTTTAATAAAGCGTGCATACATGACCTAGTCTAAGGCTTTATTTACTGTATGTTTCTTTGCCTTGCTTGTCCCATACAAAGAGGCTATGGTGGATGTGGTTGCACATTTCTCAACAAGGTGGCCTCTGCATAGGATTTCTAGGGGGTGCCTCTGGGCTACTTGCTTGGTGCATGCCATGTTTTCTAGGAGAGAAAACTCAAAACTCAAAAGTGAAATGTAGGATAGTTTGAAACACCGAGATGTTAAGAGCCCCTTACTCGTAGAGGAGATAAATAGAAAGAATGTGGATGTATCTCTACTTTTGATGCATTAAGTATTAGGGGAAAACACGATGGTAAGAATAGTAAAGACTCACAAACATCTCAATCTCATGGGTAGTCTCGCAGTAAGTCTTGTGGTCACAAGGCCTCTCTTACATGTCATTATTGTGGAAAGAAGGGTCACATTTTTCCGTAGTGCCATAAGATGCGCAATGATAAGCGCAAAGAGAAAGACAAGGGTAGAGTGTAGGAAAAGCTTGATGATCACAACATTGTTCCTAGTAAGTCTAGCATGAAAATTGAGGAGATAAATGCCTTGGAGTTTGAGTCTAATGATGATTACATCTTGGTAGCTTCTTCTCTGTATGCTAGTCAATTGATTAATATCTCATCCACTTTTTCTCAGTGTGTGTTAGCTGCTTGATTTGGGGGTTTTCTTCCATGTTACCCCACATAGAGACTATTTTTATTCCTATCACAATATGATAGGTTCTATGAGACTAGGAAATGACTTGGCATTGGATATTATTGGCATTAAGGATATTAAATTGCAATTTGTTTTCAACAACACTTTTGTTTTGCATGATATATATGATGTTTCAGCTTTGACCAAAGCCTACAGATAGTTGGATAATGCAGGATATCATATATCTTTTGGTGATTCCATGTGGAAGATTACCCGTAGAAATCTCATCTTTGCTCAAGGTACCGTAGCTTTTATCTCTTGCTTGTATCTGGGTATATTGACCATATTTTGGTTGTAGCTAACATACCACATGTATTTTTATGGCATCATCACCTTGGGCACATGTCCTTAAAAGGAATGAAAATGTCTTCTCATTTATAGTATCTTCGCCCCGTGACTACAAATATTTTGATTCATGTGATCATTGTCTTTATGGCTGGCAAACACGTAGTTCTCATAAGAATTCTTGCATACACACATGGGTGAGCCTCAGGCTCTTGTTCATTCTTATGTATGTGGTCCCATGCCCTATCAATCACCAGGTAGCCTGGAGTACTTTGTGACTTTTATTGATAATTATTCACATAAGATTTTGGCATATCCCATTAAGCAAAAATTGGATGTATTGGCTACCTTTCAGTGTTGGCCTTCTCTTGTTGAGAACTTATCTAGGTATAGGCTGAAATATCTAAGGTCAAATAATAGGGGTGAATATGTCTCTAAAGCATTTGAGTAGTTTTGCAATGATTGGGTATTAAGGGGGCATCAGTAGTTGACCAATTCTTATACTCCACCCCAGAATGGTGTTGCAAAGTGCATAAATGGGATATTCAAGAGAGAGTCTAAAGTATGCTTAGCCAAGTAGGCTTACCACAATATTTTTGGTCTAAGGTAGTTACTATTGCCATACACTTGATAAATAGATCCCTACACACTACTATTAGTTATTAGGTTACAAAGGAGATATGGTTTGGAAAACCTCCAACATATGCTCATTTGTGTGTCTTTGGATGTGTGGATTTTTACCATATTTTCGAGGGCAAACACAATAAGTTGGATCCCAAATCAATGAAATGTATATTTATTAGTTATGGGGATGCTTATGAGATGGGATTTCATCTATGGGGTCCACAAGCCAAGAAGGTTACCCATAGCCATGATATTGTTTTCCATGAGGAGAAGATACATAAGCAACTTAAATAGATAGTTGAGGTACGCAAGGTGATCTTTCAGGATAAGACTCATATTACTATACAACTAGCTAGGCAATCTACAGTAGCAGCAGCTAAGTTCTAGTGGCCCACAATCATAATGTTAGATAGGATATACATGTCCCACAACCTTTTTGAGACAATCTATTAAAGATAGACATCAATCTGATCGGTTTGAGCCCTCCATGGACTATGTTTTGAGATGGTCTACTAGAGATATCAGTATGATCAATTTGAGCCCTCCATGGACTATGTTATGGTGACAAATTCTGGTGAGCCCCTTACTTATGAGGAGACCATGCGCAAAGGTGATAGTCACTCTTGGGAGAGGGCCATAAAATTAGAGTATGGCTACGTGAAGATTATTAGTTGTCCTTTATCTTCCCAAATGAATGTCAATCAGGTAGATTGTCCCCACTCAAATGAATAAAAGGCTAAGATAGCCAAGATCCCTTATGCATCCATAGCGGGCAATTTGATGTATGCCATGATAGCCACTCATCTAGATATAACATTTGCAATGGGATTTTTGGCACATTATATGGCTGCACTTGGCTGATGACATTGGGACATCGTGAAGGGTATTGTGAGGTACATGAAAGGCACTGCAGATATAAGTATTTTTCTATGGTGGTCAGGATACATTGAATCTAATTATGTAGGACATACAAATAGTAGGAAGTCCACCTCATACCTTCTTCACTTTTGTTAGAGATGCTATATCTTGGATGTCCACGATGTAGAAATACACAACCTTATCTACTACTAAGGGAGAGTATGTTGCAACTACTAAGGCTTGCAATGAGGCCCTATGATTAGGCCAGAGACCTTGGTATTATTGTTACTCCTACACTACATTCAGATTCTATGAGTACTATTCAGTTAGAATTTGATCTTCCATGCGAAGACAAAGCACATTGAAGTGTGCTATCACTTTATCGAGGAGATGGTAGAGGAAAAGTCTATTGAGCTTGTCAAGATCTTGATTGACAATAACCCTATAAATCTCCTCAATAAAATCCTCTCCGTAGAATATTTTGACTTCCTGAGGAAGATGATGGATATAGGTGGTTTGACGTCTATTCCTCATCATGGTCTTATGTACATTTGTACACTTTGTTACTTTTTTATTGTTCTCTCCTCTCACTAGAGGTACTTTCATCTTTGAGTGGAAGGTTGTTGGGGATAAAGGTACATGTGCCTATGCCTCCCTATATTTCACACACCATGACCACACACATGGACACTACAAGTGCGTGCACCCATCACTGTTGCTTTATTCTTTATTCTTTCAATGACTATTGAATAAGAAAAGGTTGTAATTACACATTGTAATTGTTGGAGTTCCCACATATGGTATCTCTCTCTCTTGCTCCATCCACCATAGCTCTTACTTTACTCTTGCTTTTGTTAGTAGCTATCATGATATATACAAGCTGTCCATTTTGTGATTGCATACAATATCTTGGCCATCTTGTCACACATTAAGCTACCATGTGATTGCATATGGAATCTTGGCCAGCTTGGCTTTCCCATCATCTAAATAGGGACAATCTACCTATTTGGCCTTCAGATGAGAAGGTAATGGGTAGTTAATAGGCTTACTACCTTATATATGGAATTGCTTAAGGCTCTAGATGTACTCCTACTGGAGCAAGTAGAGGAGTCTCTTAAAGCAATTGTGAATTAATACAAATACTAAGTATATGAGAGGCATGCCCCATGTTCTTCATCTCAAAGACCTTCTTGAGCTAAGTCTTCAAAACATCCAACTTAGCATGAGCACTCCCAACAATTAGCATATCATTAAAATATAGCATAAAAATGATAAGGCTACCATCACATGCCTTCTTTGTGTAAAGGCACAGATCTATAGCACCTTGGGAATAATCCTAATAATACATAAAAACATTAAACTTATGGTACCCTTTTCTAGGTGCTTGGTTAAGTCCACAAAGACTCTTTTTTAACTTACACACTAGGTGATCCTTGCCCTTTTCCACAAAGCCTTAGGCTATTGCATTTAAAAGTCCTCATGCAAGTCCCCATGTAAAAAAGTCATTTTTATATCCATCTAATAAAGCTCTGGATCTAGCCATGCAACGAAGACCAAAAGCAAGCACAAGGTAGTCATCTTGACCACATGGAGAATACCTCATGAAAGCCAGCTTTCTTTTCCTATTTAAAATTCTTTGAAGCCAAAGGTGCCTTGTATGTTAGCTTAGGTGACCAAGGATACTTTTCAACTTATACACCCACTTGCATCGCAATGTATGTTTACTGTCGAGCAAGGAAACCAAGTCCCATATATGATATCTTTTGTATTAATCAAACTTAGACTACATGGCCCTCTCTTAAGAGTGACTATCACCCATGTGCGTTGCCTCCTCATAAGTAAGGGGCTCATCAAAATCTATCACTGAGACATAATGCATAAAGGGTTCAAAATGATCAAAAGGATATGAGGCTCTAGTAGAGAATCTTAAAACTAGATATAGGAATTGTACTACATGTCCTCTCTATCTAACATCATGACCCTATACAAATAGGCACATCTTGGGCCACTACATCATGAGCACACCTGCAAGCTATCTAACTAGGGCTAGTTATACTATAATAGAAGGCTCCTCCTAAAAGATCACCATGCATACCTCAACAACCTGCTCTAGTCTCATATGCATCTTTTTCTTATAAAAGATAATATCATAACTACAAATAACCTTCCAAGCCTACAAATCCCAAAGGTGATAGCCCATCTCACCTACATCACCATAACCAAGAAAAATATATTTGACAAACTTTTGATATAGCTTGTTGTGATTTTCTTTAGGAATATGAAAAAAAGCCTCACATTCAAAGACTCACAAGTGTGCATACAAGGGAGATTTACTAAACTATATCTCTTCTACAACTCTACTACCAAGCATAATGCATAGGGATCTATTAATCAAATGAGCTTCAGTAGTAACTACCATCGTAAATGAAAAACAATTGTATCAAATAACCACTACAAGTACTCATTCAAGAAACTCAAATCTAAATCTTAGAGCTCAACGTAATTATATCTTGGCATAATAATCAATGCCAAGCATCCCCCAAAGCATCTGTAGGAGTTCAGTACCTAAGCATTCACTATGTATACTTGTTTCCTATATGATATTATAGCAAAGAGCCCCTCAATGATGGAGCTATTCAAGCTCTAACATATCTTAAACCCTTTCCCAAGCATCAATATGTATTTGGACATAACAAACTTATCCCATAAGCATCATTAGAGCATTAAAAAAATGAATACTTACTATCCAAATAGTAAATAGTAGTATGGCCTAAACTATGGAGTAATGGCTTATCCAAATCTCCTTAAATGATATCAAAGAAGGATCCAATGGAAGCCAAAAAAGACCTCCAAATGAAATCATAACATTTGAATTTGATGGATCATGAGTGGATCATAGTTCTAGATTATTCTCCAGCACTGTCTTTTCGACCTCATAAGGATTAAGGATAGTTGTAATTTTAAACTTCCATAAAGTGTAGTTTATACCATTTAACTTGCATTGGCTGAAGGTTAATGGATGAATCCTTAGTATTTGAATTGTCAATACAACAATATTGCTAGCTAATGCACTAGAATTGCTCTTGAATGATGATTGTGCTCCTCTTCGCTATTAAAGCCTTTGCCTCTCATGTACTCTTCACTTCTTAGAGCCCCCTTGTCTTTGATACTATGTAAAAAAATTATACAACATAATGAACAATTTCTAAGTGAGGAATGAGAGTACACGTCAAATATGAGAAGAACACAAACTTCAATTGCAAGCAACGTGATATAAAGATGGCTTTGTCCACTTGTGCACTTCCACTATGAAGCTTAAATGGTGATCTAGACAGATGATAATGAAGAGCTTAAGACTAACTAGAAGAACTTTGATTGGGTAATAGATTGATAATGGGTTTGGAGGGGTCTTTTTTAGCTAGGGATAAATAGAGTGGTCAACATGTTCGATCACATTATGAACCTCTTATAGTTGGCCATGGAATATTCTAAGAAATACTTTCTTTATTGTTGAGTTGGGGATTGTTGGCCCCTTGAGAACCCCCAACCAGGGACCCTTGGTGTAGAGATTGGGAGGCATGGAGATCGAGATAGTTAGTGTTTGTAAGGCACAACGAAACAGAGAGTGAGAGAGATGTCTCAGTGGTAGCCATATACTCTGCCTCTGTAGTGGACAATGCAACACACTTTTGTAGCCTAGAGATCCAAGAGACTACTCCTCCTATGAAAATAAGCACATACCCAGAAGAGGAATTTCTACAATCTGCATGACCAGCATAGTCTGCATCCGTAAAGCCAACAATAGATGCCTTCTACTTTCCAAAGAAAATGCACAACTCCTTTGTGCCTTTGAGGTATCTCATAATACCTTTCACTGCTTCTCAATGCTTTTTAACAGGGTTTGCCATGTATCTGCTAACCACTCCCACTGCAAAGGCAATGTCAAGATGTGTAGTAACTATAACATACATCAAACTGCCAAAAGCTAAAGCATATGGTATCTTGGCCATTTCAGCCTTCTCATCATCAGATGTAGGGCTGTCCTCTGCACTGAGTTTTACATATGGAGGCAATGGAACCCCAATTGTTTTCCCCCCTTCCACATTGAAACACTACAAAACCTTGGAGATATACTCCAGCTGAGATAGACAGAGCAATCCTTTGGACCTATCTCTGAGTATTCGCATACCAAAAATGTGATTTTGCTTTACCAAGTTCCTTCATGTCAAAGCTGCCATGAAGACTTTGCTTCAGTGAGTCCAAGGCATGAGTATCCCTACCATCAATCAACATGTCATCAACATACACAACCAAGATAATCAGGCTGCCATCCGCTGCCTTCTTAGTGTACAAGCAGTGATCCACTTGACTACTATGGAAACCTTGAGATTTCATAAATGTATCAATTTTATGATACCATTCTCTTGGTGCTTGTTTCAGCCCATACAAACTTCTTTTGAGTTTACATGCCATCTTTTCTTTCCCTTTTTTAACAAACCCTTCATGCTATTGCATATATATGTCTTCATGCAGATCACCATGTAAGAATGCAGTCTTTACATCCATCTGTATGAATGACATATCTTCAGTTGAAACCAAGCCCAAAATGGTTCTCAATATGGTCATCTTGACTACGGGAGAGAAAATCTCAACAAAGTCAATTCCATGTTCCTGCTTGTACCCCTTTGCAACCAATCTTGCTTTATACTTTGGTGAGGAACCAGAAGTGACCTTCATCTTGTAAACCCATTTGCATGGAAGTGTTTTCTACCCTTTAGGCAAATGCACCAAGTCCTAAGTGCCATTTTTCTCAAGAGATTTCATTTCTGACAACATGGCTTTATACCATTTCTTGCTATCATGTATGTCCATTGCTTTCTCGAAGCAAGATGGTTCACCACAATCTATTAACATGACATAATCAGCCACGTCGTTGCACCATGAACAAATCTATTAGGTTGTCTAGTAGCCCTAGACAATCTCCTAACCCAATGATCATTTTTTGCTGGTTATTCCTACAAATTTCCATTTTCAGCATGCTGTCCTGGCATTTCATCTTGCAAATCAACATTAACAGCTTGTTGTCCTAGCTGTTTCTGCACATGTAGTGGCTCATTATCATGGGCAATAACTGGCTAATCATTTTCAACATTATTTTCTATATTTACAAGTTCATTTGTAGCAAGTATTTACTGATGTACAACGGACACTTTTTGTTGTCCAAAAGGTATTTCTTCCCGAAATACAACCTATGGATCTCCTCAGTCTTTTCGGGTTATTTATGCATGTGATCTTCCCAAAAGATAATATCATTGCTGTGTAATAATTTCCTTTTCTCGGGATCCCATAATATATACCCCATTTCACCCTCGTCACCATATACTAGGAAAATGCATTTACAGGACTTTGGCTCAAGTTTGTTGTGTTTTTCTTTACGAATGTGCACAAAAGCCTTACAACCAAACACTTTCAGGTGAGCATATGAAGGTGGCTTGCCAGACCACTCTTCTTGGGAAACTCCCCCCTCCCCCGAAGACCTCTTGGTGACCGATTAATTAAGTGTATGGATGTCATAATAGCCTCTGCTCAAAAACCATGGGATAATGCAGCATGAGACAGTATCGTACGGTCCTTATCCTGTATGGTCCAATTCATATGCTCTGCAACTCCATTTTGGGGTGGATTATAAGGGGCAGTGAGCTCCCTCTTTATCCCTTTGCTGCCACAAAATGCGTGAAAGGCCTTGGACACATATTCCCCACCATTATTAGAGCGAAGACACTTGAGTGTCTTATCAGTTTGATTTTCAACCAATGCCAAGAATTTTTTAAACTTGTCAAGCACTTCATCCTTGCTACGAATAGGCTAAACCCATACCTTTCGTATAGCATCATCAACAAAAGGTGACAAAATATTTATTTCCCCCTAAAGATAATCTTGGCATCTAACATACATCTGAATGTACTAACTCTAAAGGAGAAGATTTTAGCGAAAGAGACTTTTTATGAGACGTCTATGAATGTTTACCATAAATACAATGATCCAAATGCTCAAAATTAGCATATCAAAGACAAGGCAAGTAACCCAAACGAGAAAGCACTTTCATTCCTGTTTGACTCATGTGTCCTAACTGATCATGCCACAAAGAAATGCTTGGATGCTCGGTCACAGCAACAATATGATCACTCACACTAGATACATGGAGAGGATACAAAGTATCACTTTTACAACCTCTGGCAATCACTCTAGATCCCTTACAGATCTTCCATTTTCCATCACCAAAGGTGGTATGAAAACCATCATCATCTAGTTGCCCTATGCTAATCAAGCTCTTCTTGAGCTGAGATACATGTTGTACATGCTAAAGTGTGAAGACAGAGCCATGTTGAAATTGCAAATGCACACTGTTAATACATGCAATGTCACATGCATAGTTGTCCCCAAGATGGACAACACCATGTCGACCCCTTGTATAGGCAGAGAACCACTCATGATGAGGGGTGACATGAAAGAAAGTGCCTGAATCAAGAATCCAGGTATGCATGTCATCATTTGTATCTGCAAGTAAAGCATGTGCACCAAAGTGTGAAGAGACCGAAAGGATGTCATTCACTGTCATGAGTGACTACATTCACCTCTTCAATTTTGACACTGTTCTTCTTGGGTTGACCCTCTTTCTTCTCTTCCTTGCTATCATCTGTCTTCTTGTCCTTTCCTTTCTCTTTCTTCCATTTGTAGCAATCATGTTTAAAGTGACCCTTCTTACCACAATGGTGGCATTCAACATCTTTGCCACGTGATTTACTACGTCCCTTGCTATCAAATTTGCATTTCTACTGTGATCTGCCCCTAGTATGAAAAGCACTAGAAGACTTACTGGATGCATTGTTCTACCGATTCATTTCTTCCATGAGTAGAGCACTCTATAAATCACCATACAAAAGAATCGCATCAAAATTGCTCATAGCAGTCCTGAATGTATCCCAACTCTCTAGAAGAGTGCAAAGTAAGAACGTAGCTTTAAAATCATTATCAATCAAGAACTTCAAGGCAACCAGCTGGCCGAAAATGGAGTTAAACTCACTCAAGTGAGTATGTGCTCCTTCAAGCTTCTTTATGTTCATGAGATTACTATTGTCATTGCTACCAGTCATGATTTTCAGCCCAAATGTAACAAAAAAATTCAACAAATGCAAGCCAAACTGTCTCACAAGTGACCAAGGTACAAACAAGTACCAACCAACAATAAATGACCACGTAGAAGTAGAGATTTTAGATCTGTAATTAAATTTTCCAAAGCACCAAACCATGTGCTACAGGATTCCACAACCGATTAGAGCTATTCCAAGGGAATCCCAAAATTTAGCTACAATTTCTATTGTACATGTATCGACGAGCATAAAATTTGACACGCACAGTCAAAAGCCCCAAAATTTTTGTGCTCAAAGCATCGATCACACATTTGCATTTTCTCTGTCATGCATAGAACATGCCAATTTTTCCAAAATAGAGCAATTTCAGCAAAACCCCCAAATGTTTCAAGTGTTGGATGTCCAAGTTGCATGGAATTGAGCTTGCATGTACATAAAATGACCAAATGGTGCACCAATTTTTCCAAACTGCAAAAGCCCCAAATTGCACAGGGTCTAATGTGAATCAATGTTGAGAAATTGGGTAAATTTTAGCCCAATTTGTGCATGTGCCTGAAAAGCCCCAAATGTTAGAGACAAGATGTCACAAAATTCTTGCAATTTCTAAGACAAATTGTCTTGTCCTGCATCACAATCCCCAAATTCGAGAAAAGCCCCAAATTTTTGAGCCAAGATTGCATAGATTTCAGTGAAATTGACTCATCAAAGAAAAATCTCACTTGCATTTGAGAATCCCCAAAAAATTTCTGAGGTATGCACATTCAATGTCTACAATTTTTGGTCCAGAGAACACTGCAATGTGTGTCGGGCACAAATTTGGGAAAACCCCCAAATTTCAAGACACAAATTTGCACTCTATGCTTGTAGGTGTGAACACATGGCAAAGGGAAAGAAAAATAAGAAGAAGTAATCAAAAATAGGCCGTTGACATGTTGCCTGTCATCCGTGCAGCCTGGCACCCTGTCCCGTCTGCCCCACTGGTCACACGTTAGCTACTGCCCGTCACGCTTCTACACAAGTCAACTGGCTTGCAGGTGCCATCCATCGAGTGTCGTCCCTTCGCTCGCCTCTAGTCCTGTTACGCGACCAATGCCCTACTGGTCCTATCTCCTCGCTGGAGCCTCACATGGCGCCTGCCAACTGTCCACGATGCCTCACGACCTGCTCCCCTATTGACTGTTGATTGCTGCTCATCGAGTCTACCTGGAAATCCTGCAACACTTGAGTTGTCTCTTGCTTGCTCTGATACCAATTTTTGTAGAGACCGAAAGGCACGTAGATCGAGACAATTAGTTTTTGTGAGGTGCAACAAGACAGAGAGTGAGAGAGAGCAAAGCAGAGAGTACACAATTTCTGGGTACAATGAAGAGTGTACCACTTTAGGTTTTTAGATAGATATATATGTGTAAGTACAAGTGCTAAGGGTGTGTTCACACCTGAGCACATTAAAATGCATGAGGGCCTTTATTCCCAACACTTGGCCCCCTTGAGAACCCCAACAAGGGTCCACTTCCACAACCCCTGAACCCCAAAATAAGCGTCCTTGATAACTCCTACTTCGTCATTGGTCAGTTTTCATTTTATGTTATTTTAGCTACCATTTCCTTCAAGTTTCTAAGCTTCAAGTTAGTTATTGAGATGAAGGCTTTGGTCAAGTTGAGAATGATGTGAGAGCCATTGAGTCACTTAGGCTCATTGTCTTTAGTGCTAGTATCTTGCTTCATTGAAACATGAGGGACATGTTCCTTGGTAGAGTTGGTAGGTTTTATCATAGCTAGAAAGTGTGACTATTATGAGGGACATGTTCCTTGGTAGAGTTGGTAGTCTTTGGTCAAGTTGAGCATGATGTGAGAGCCATAAGCATCAAGGAAGAGCTAGTACAAAACAATGATGGGTCCCCATGGCCTTGCTATGTGCTCAAGGGTACTACATAGAAAGCTTATGGATATGATTGCTAAAATCTCTCACACAACCACCTCTACTGATCATGATTAAAGCTCAATCCAATTCAAGAAATAAGAAAACTAGACCTAAATGTAAATCCAAGTCACACTCTTGCCTATCAAGAGAAGATACTAGAGCCTAAAAATATCGAAGTGCAATAGCATTATGGAATTGCTAATTTTTAGAAGCAACTAGCAATGTCTAGAGAGACTATATATTCAAAAGGAGGATTATGAAATAGTAGCACCCTCATGATGCTACTCATCCTAGAAGAGAAAATTCAAAAAGGGAAATGGTTAAGCTATCGAGTGTTGACAAGCGACAGCTTAAGTCCATGCAAAGAGTTTGAAGGCTCCTAAGTTTAAGAAACTTTCATTACCCAAGAAAAAAAGAGGAACCAAAAAGTAGCATCCAAGAAAGTGGATCCTAAAGGGATAGATAAGGAAGCACCCAAGGATCAACAACCTCCCTTTGTGAGATCGTTATCAAAATGACATCCAAAGTCCAAAACTTCTAAGTCCTAGACTACTCCCAATCAATTTGAGGATCCAAGTAGGTGGTCGTCCTTGACTACTAATATTGTTAAACCCATGGAATTGATAGTCCTACTTCAAAATCCAAAGTGAAACCCGAATATTTATAGCCCCTAATGGTGACCAAACATATCACCTCAACCAAGGAACATTCCCCAATGCTTCAACAACAAAGGCTATGACCTAAAAAGCAAAGAGCATAATCAATCCAACACTTCTTAAGTCACACCCTTCTTGACCAAAGTTCTCTAGCAAGCTTACCATCTAAGATGATTAAGAGATTGATCATGGAAATGGCACAAAAAGTGAATCATCTAGTAATTGAGTGCCATAAAGAACATGACAATAAAATGAGACTTCTTGGTTATGTATCCATTCATACCAACATCAAATTTTTGGTTGCAAAGTGTGAATAGTTTCTCAAATGGCTATTGAGATGAGAAGAGGAATAACATATTTGAGAGAGTTACTTGGAGATCTACGTATCGTCACATGGCATATTTTCTATAATGTATCCAAGAAACACTACATAAGTCCATATTTTTATCCTTATCATTGCCAACACAAGGAGGAAGTATACAAAGTTGCAACAAAAGTAGAAGGATGAAGCTATTCAAAAGGGAATGGTGTATTGCTCATGCAAAAAATAAGAGCTATATGGCTTCTATGAATGATCCAACAAATGTAATTTCAACATCCCTATGAGTGTTGTCAACTATGCAAGACTTACCATTAGTTGGACAACTACTCTAACATACTCTGCTTGACAAACTCCTAAAAGAGGAAAAGTTGCACATTGCTAGTTGACTAGGTCATAGCATTATGATTAGAGACATGACTTATCACCTCTCATATTGACTAAGATACCACATCTTGGCAATGACACAATTCTCTAATACAATCAAGCATTCCATGAATGGCTTTTTTGTTACCATATTTTGGTAATGATGTGTGTGAATACACTTAGGACTACTAGTGTGCTTTTTCCTCTTTAGGAGGTATTTTTCCCTTGATCATATATATACCCATTCACTTTTATGTGACATGTACTCTTCTAAATATTCTCTATTGAGGGTTCTCTATATACTTTGAGTTATACTCTCTTAAGTTTCTTAATCTCCAAATTGTGTAGATGTATTCTTGAAACCCTAAATCCAACAATTGGTATCAAAGTGAGCTTTGATGTCTTGGGTAAAGTTCTCAATACCCTCCACTTGATTTCCTCAAATTGGGATGAGATTTGATGAGTGTTTCTAGGTTCACAAATACTACAAGTGAGCCAATAAGGAGTTTATGTCTTTTTTCTTTGGTTTAGCTTTACCTTCATCAAATAATCGCCACGCCATCATTCCGCTACCACCTTGCCTTGTTCCACCAGCACCCTCAATATGCCACCATGTGCACCATGAATTTGCAACCCCACCATGCAATAGTCATTCACAACGGCTCAACCACAATGAGGGAGAGAGAAGAGCTTGATGAGACGAGTTGATCCGAACAACAGAAGGAGAGGGTACCCCTCCCCCCTTTAAGGTTATAAAAAAGCCTTAAGCATTAAGACTATTAGCATTGGATTTTTGAAGGGTCATAACATTGCACAGAGAGAGGGAGAGGGAGTATAGGGAGAGAAAGAGAAAGATAATGTAAAGAGAGAGGTAGAGGATAGGATGAGAGAGAGAGAGAGAGAGAGAGAGAGAGAGAGAGAGAGAGAGAAAATGTAAAGAGAGATGTAGAGGATAGGATGAGAGAGAGAGAGAGAGAGAGAGAAAATGTAAAGAGAGATGTAGAGGATAGGATGAGAGAGAGAGAGAGAGAGAGAGAGAGAGAGAGAGAGAGAGAGAGAGCGAGAGAGAGCAAGAGAGGGAGGGAGGAAGGGAGGGAAAGGATAGGCACACTTAGGAACTACCTAACGCCTACATGGCCCATGACAGTATTCCTAGGTAGCCTTGATACTAGAGAAGAGTGGAATCTTGGTGGGATTGAACCTTTGGGTTGTTACTTCCATGTGGGTGGAAGGAGACATTGTAATACTCCTATATGGGCAAGAGAAGAGACCATAATAAGAAGATGAGTAAAGGATCTATTTAGAATTGCTTGTCATAGACATAACATTCTAGATGTATCTACTGACCACTAGTAATCATAAGTGGATTCCTTTTGGATGGTGGACAAAAGATAAAGGCCTCAACTACTTTTAAATTTTCCATCCATTGAAGGCGTTTCAAATTAGTCTACATATTGAAGAATCGATCAACCTCGATATAACAATAACGCTCATCCTAGAACCATCTTCTTTCACGATTCACAAGGGATGGATCATGTAGGCAATCGAGTATCCTCATCATTTCTCTTATCCACTCGTGATCCATGGAGTTCAGAGTAGATGTGTACATTTCTCAATAAGCATTAAACTAGTTCCATGCTTCATTATTTTTCCAAAGTTTATCCCTTAATAATCAGCAAGCTTATTATTACTTAGAACAGTTGGTCTTAAAAACCATAGATATTCTTAATTTCAATTATGCTCTAATACGACATGTCACATGCCTGCCTAACAATTCCCTAGCAGCATGTTTTAGTGGTCCATTGGGGAACTATCGTAGACGGTTTCGCCTGGCACTCGTGAGAATATACGGGGTCTATTGTCTAGGTTTCCCAGAACCCACCCCGTAATGCAAGGTACCAGCTGTCCCCGTGAGGATCAATCTACAAGCTCGAGGTCCTAATTTGACACAACTGAGATCTCGATACATCATCTAGCTCCATCAAAGGTGTCCCACAAGGGCTCCTCATTTGACTGGAGTGATCGTAGTCACCCTTGGTTCATGGAGTGCAATGCTTTTCTCTAGTAACTAGTTAGGATTCAGAGAACCTTAATGGAGTTCTAGTATAGCTGTTGCACCTTTTCACTAAGATAATTTCTGATCAAGGTTTTAAGACCTGACTCTAGGTAAGCCAATGCTTAGCTCTACCTAATTTTTCCTAAATAACATTTCATTCAATCCCTTAAGAGAAGCTCCCAACTTATTGGGACCACCATTTCATAGGATGGATCTGTCAGGGATCTCGCCCACCCACTTTCCACAAATGGTTTTCTTTAGTTTTCTAATTACCTATCACATTAAGTTATGGCATATAAAAGAAGCTTCATTAATTAACCCGTTATCACAGGTTCCTTTACGTAATTTTATGGCACAATACAAAGATAGAGAAAACAGTATTTTGGCAAAACATATTTATTTATTATTTTGCAAAGTTATTTATAATGATTTTTCCCTTCTGCCTACACAGAAGATAAACCTCCGTTCACCGAAAAATCCATTCTGTCTGCGCAGAAGAAAAAAAAACTGTCCAAGACTTCCATCCCTTCACTAGTACCGGGGACTGTAGGATCCCATCTTGATACGTGTGAGGGTGAGGCAATTCCTAAGAGTGATTGAGAGATTTACGGCCATAGTCCCCCTGGCACTCCCACCTCCTCCTGCCTAACAGATTCCTCACCAAGTGACCTCTTGCCATCCGACCCGTCGGCTGTACAAAACAATCTGCTTGGAGCACAGTTCCCCATCTAGTGGTGGGAGAGGCATAGCACAATCTTTCCTCTTATTATCCTGATTATATATTTACAATCAGATCTAACTGATGGAAGCACAATCAATCTTTCCCACGCAACCATCAATGCGTGCACAAGTAAAAAACAAGCAGTAGCAAGTGTTTTTAGCATAGGAAGCAGCCCCACCAAAATCTAGGATTTTTCTTTTAGGGTCCCACCTTATTCTTAGGGTTTTGCTTCCTACTTGCCACTCTTTTTTCAAGATCCAAAAGTTATTTCACGAATCTGATTAATTATGAGAACTCTATTTTATCCTTATGAAAAAATTGGTATTTCCACCCTAAAAGATAATATGGACATTTATGCCTATGGCAGGCAATTCATGTGCTGTTGTGCCCTAACCTGCACTTAGCAGGATTTCAAATCCTTTTCCAAGTCTGTTTAGACTCCAGAATTTATATCAACAAATTCTTATCAATGTCCAATAAGTCCTAGAAACTTTCGATATTTATTTAAATTCCTTATACATATAATTTCAGGGTTGTCAAGTATTTCATAGTTGTTTTCGCTTCAACATTCTCAATATTTTAGGTTAGGTTTTTTCATTGATTCATATATGGATCAACTCATTATATTGACGCTCTCGCTAATATAATCATTAATATTAACATTACGTGTGTTTTTAGCAAGAAAATAATTTTTATTTTATTCTACTCATATTCTATGGTTTAATTGATGATGTCCAACCATTTGCCAAACTTTTAACGTTATCTAGAAATATCAATTTTCATTTAGCTATGTCGTAAGTGCAATGTTGATTGTTTTTCTAAAAACTTTATTCCAAACAATGCAAAAATCAAAATTATAATTTTTCTCATCTTTCAGAGATCGAATTATATTACTACACACCTAATTCATGTACATCTAATATATATTGTTCTATATAATTTTCTATTGATTTAATACATTAATTATTTTATGATATTATCTAAATAATTTTCTATAAGTTATTATAAAATTCATATGCATATATTTATCATTAACAAAATAAAATAGAGATAGTCACTTTGAGGCAAAAATTATAAAATATTCCCTTTTCTAACAATATCAACCATTTTTTTGTTATTTTGATCACGTGTCATTAATGAAATAAGAATAAATATCAAGAAATAAACCATAATTAATATATTTTCTTAATGATAGGAATATAATTCTTTTCCAAGTGAAAGAGACTTTTCACTGAATAGCTAATTATTATATTACTTAGGTTATTTTCCTAAGTAGTAGTTCATATGCATTTTCTTTAGAATGTGTTAATAATCATTTAAAGCCAAATAAAGTGATAAGCTTATAAAACATTAATTTTTTCCAAATTGACAAGATGTTACCTCTCTTAGGTTTGTTGTAATGGGGGTTTTGCCAATTCCTACTTCATCATTTTCTCCATCGGTCACCTCCCTTTCTTCCCTTACTTCAAATATGCTTTTTTAATTTATGTGACCTCGTCGAGCCATGGATATCAAGAAAAATTGATGTGGTAGTTTAGGGAGAGTTAGTGGTCATCCGAAAAACTTTCCCCAACATTTCGCTTGGCGATATGGATGTATGGAACGAAGGCGTAATATGGGGTAGAGAAAACGGAAATGAAGTAGAAGTTTGGCAAGAGGGGATCAAAATGACCTTTGCCCCTGACGTTTAAGAAGGCCTATCTCTCTCCCACACTCTCTTACTCTCCAATTTCTACAATATGATGGCCTCTCTCTCTCTCTCTCTCTCTCTCTCTCTCTCTCTCCATGAGGGGAGACGGTATTTTTCTCTTTCAAGCTTCAAAGCTTCAATGGATAAGAGAAGTAGAGAAATTTTGCCAGCAAACAACAAGAGGTCTTCATTCTTGCCTTTTTCTGTGAAGGAGAGGGGGTGTATTTATAGGCATGAGGGGAGCATGCAATCGGCTCATTCTACTTGTCAAGAGCCAATTGAGCATTATTAAAAATTTATTTTGATTGTCTACCTATTGGATGGTAGCATGGGGATGATTATTTTATGCTTTCTCTCCCTCTAGGTGTAAAAAATGTCATGAATTTTGGCCTATTTTTCAAAAACGTTTTTTTTCTTCAAAATGACTTCGTCTGGTGGTTTTTTGCCAAGTTACCTCATGACTTATCTAGTTTATAAAGTCATGTTATACTCTTTGATACTTAACTTACTCAATATAATGCTCATTCTTGCGTATTCTTCGTCTACCAATTAAGGCTTTTGCGATTTATCTTGCAGTTATAAAATCAATGCGATCTTTAACGCGTTAAATGGAATCGGGAATGCTAAAGCAAATATAGTGCAAGAAAAATATATGATTAAGTCATTCTAATATTATTTACGTGGTGTCTTTGCTTTTTGTTAGCATATGTATCACATGGGTTCAAAAAAATGTATTTTTAAAATACCATTTTTATACATTTTTTACATACAGAAGGGTGTAATATAAGGTGTTATTTACAAATTGAATAGAAAAGGGATATGTTTTATTCATAAAAAATTCACAAATAAGGATATTCATAAATAGGACTTCAACGCACGTGATATAGAGAATATACATATAGTAATTTCCCCGAGGAAAACATTGAGGCGTCTTCTTATGTCAGATTGCGGAATTGATTTAATGCAAGGCTTGATATCAAGAAAATTACATATGGTCACTTATGTGACAGCTCGACGAGTAATATTTAAAACGCCTCAAGCTCAAATTCGTTTCTTGATACGAAGTGTTGTGGCGGGAATATTACATGAGTATAGTTATTTTGTAGACAATAGTGACACACCAAACATGGATGCTAGCATTACTAGATCCTTGCTTATTGAATCCACTTCTTTCTTTTTCCTCTTACTTGAACATAATCCAACTTGTTACCATACATTGGTAAGTGCAAAGACACACAATATGAGCTTTCCACTTTATCTCAATGTTGTTAAGCTCTTCTCATTGAAAGGGGGAGGTGGTCTGATACCATTTTTCCATTAATTCTTGAAATTCTAAAAATTGTCCATGATTCTCTATGGTTGGAGATTTTCCTAGATGATTGAGTGTAATAATAGACCTTATATCATTTGCATTAAAGGTAGGGTAGAATGTCATTGAACAATTCATAGTTAGACCTCCCCTTAAAAAATTTGGAATAAAAACAACTATATATGGGATTAATACATCCCTTGAAAGGGCATCATCAATAAGCAATGTATTCTTCCTATTATAAATATTTTTGCATTGATACCGGAACCTCAACAAAGGCTTAAACATAGATTCAATGTTAGGCATATCTAGATTATATGCTTTTTGAAGGTTATGAATGTAGCAATCTTCCTACCTCCACACCACATGAAGAAAGGATATTTTTTATGTGCATGCTTTTTAAGTCCATTCACATAACAGGAACCATTCTTATGTAGCATGGTTGACCAAATGCTAGCATAAAAGTGTTGACAAATTTCATCCAAAAATTCAAAACACACTAAGGTGAATGGAAACTTTGGTGCAACCAATGTCAATTCAAGCACAATCTATGCATGGATGCCTCTTGTCTTCTTTGCTAAGTAAAACTCCATTAAGAACAAGAATAAGTGCATGTTTCTTTATTATGATTGCATGAGGAATATTTTTTGCATATGGTACATAAGAGTGATAATACTTTCTTTTCTTGAAAATATCAACAATGAATACAATCAAAAGTATTAGAAGTTATGGGATCAATGCCTAGTGGTTTGTGTGTGGGTCGAGTTCCATGGGTGTGAGCCTAAACCCTAGGTTCCACTTTCCCTAAGACACAATCATTAAGTGTCTAAAAGTATCACAAGTTTGACTATTTGGCTATTTTCAATGTATTAAAAAAGAAGTATCAGTTTTGTAAAGTAGCCTTTAAGATACTTGGAAAGGTTTAAGGGGTTTTTGGGTTTAGATACACTTGTAAATATTCCAAAAAAACTTGACATATTAATACAAATTCACATTACCAAAAATATCACAAGTTATTTTCTTCTCATGCTCCCATATTCATTTATGAGAATGTCTTCTAAATTTGATTGCATTTCTCTATTAAGTAGCGATGATTGAAAAACTACTCTATCTCCATCTCTCTCAAAAGAATATAACTTCCTAGAGGCCTACGTTTTCATGTGTCTAAACATAACTCTTCAACACATTGCTCTAATCTTTGCACAATTCACCCTTGATTCTCAATAGAAGCTACACTTTGAACATTAATCTTACTTAGCATTTTTATATTTGGCAAGCAAGCTTATATAAAAAAGGAACGATATTGAAAAATTGGATTATATTGGAAAAATATGTGCCTTCATTTTCATTGGAGCCTTCCACCACTTGCTCCCTTCCTTGAGCTATTTTGCCCCTTTTTGTTGTCTCATATGCAACTTTTTCTATCCCTTTTCAAATTTCTCCTTGCATCTTATTAGTCGCACAAGTCTATTGTTGAAGCTCTTCACTACCTTTACCATTGTTCTCAATATCCTCTACACCACCTCTCTTCACAGGCATGTTATTAGTTTCTCTACTTAAATCAATTGAAGGTTTTGGAGATGCTTGTGCAACAAGTTCATCGTTGTGTTCCACCTGCCCCATCTCTTCTTAATTAATTCTAGAATTACTATCATGGCACTCAACTTCTCGACTAGGTGGCACTTGTTGTTTTATTTGAGGGGTATTACCTCTCTCCCCTCTTTTTTTGTCTTTTTCTATGAGATAAAATAAAACTCTATTAGCTAATACTTGGAGGAATTATACATTGCATTGAGATTTCCTTATGATCATTCAATTAAAATGTATCATTGTAGTAGTCTAGACATAATAATTACACATTGATGGAGAACTCTTAGGAATATCTAGCTTGAACTTAAGTTTCAACAAAGAACTTTAAGTTGAAGTCTCACTTGCTAGTGCTAATAGTAGAATATGGATGTGAGCCTCACATGCATGTTCTAGGTTTGTAGAGGCCTTAATTTTTGAGCTCTAGATAGCTAAAGTGTGTGGGTGAAGTTCAAAAGAACCAAAGTTGGACCATTCAAACTCAAGTTTGGGCATCTTGCAAGAATTTGGTTAAGAAGGGTTCTAACTCAATATTGAGTCCGAAATTGCTTAGCCTAGTATTAGTTGTTAGGATGTATGCATGAGGAGCACATGCAATGTTGCTGTGACAGTTGTTGATGAGTACAGGGTAGAGCATTTTGATTCTAATGCCATGGCTTCAAAATCATATTTGCAAATAGAAATACATTGTTGTTTCTTTTATGCTTTACTCCAACACAACTCCACCACAATATATCTCAAGAACACAATTGTGTTTTGGACAAAATCGTGTAATGAGGCCATCAATGAAGCTTCTATCTACTAAGTATTGATTTTGATTCCAAGAGCCTGAAATAGATACCTTATGTATCACAACCTTATCAATGGTCTCAAATTTGTTAATCTTGCTTACAAAAAAATACAAGTTACAATCTCAATTATCCATCATCTTCTTGAATGTATATCACACCAAATTCATAGTGCACCTTTGTGGATTGGCTAAAAACTCCTTCAACAAGCATCTTTATGTTAGTAAAATCAATTAAGCACACTAGAACATATTGATATTGTGAATTGAGTGTTTTGAGGGAAAGTGACAAGCTAGAGAAAAAATTCATGGAGGGCTACTCTTCTACACCATATACATTCAACACTGCTAGTTGGAACTGTACATGTGCTTTAGTACAAAAATATTTAATTTTTATGATATCATATCCTATCCCCTTGATTGTCCAAGGAATGGAGTCCTATTAGGATATAATGTCCATAACTATTATATATAGGTGATTGAGTAAGGTCACTACACTTTTTGGAAGCGAGGGATTCTTTGTTGCGCTGTTGATAGAGTCCCTAAGGACTGGCTATAGATTCCCTGATTGTATTGGTAATCCCCTAACTTATATTTCTTACACACATGTTTCCAATTTAGATTATTCCTTGTTAGATTAAAAAATAATGAATTATTGCTTTTTTTAGCACCCGATCTGTCTTCATCTTCCAAGCCATCTCCCCCATGTCCATTCTTTGAAGAGTATGCTTTCCCTTCTTAAGCAAGATTTCCTTGTTGAGGAGTGATGCATGCAACTCTAGAACTCCACTCTTCTCAAGACCTAAAATGCACCTGAACAATGTGGGTGCCCTAATGTTGCTATTCCCAGTGCTTATTGAATATGCCCACCCTTCAGAGTTTGGATTATTGAACTTTCAATTAGACTTTCTAGTTGAGTTTGTCCTTTTGTATTTGGAAGTTGCCCTTGCACATATAGCCTTATGTTCTTTATCCAATTCTTCCATATATCATCTTCATAGAAAAGCAAATTTAAATCATTTATTAAAAATCCATTTTGCAATGCGTTCTTTGTGGTCTCCACAAAGGCTTGCAGATTTGAAAAGTACAAAATTACTTCCAATTATAGATAAGTTTAACACTGGTTCGCATTCATCTCTATAGGATCTCAAATTGGATATCTCATGTTACTCAATATAAAATATTATGATGAATATGTGTCTATGGTTTTTTGATCAATTGTTAGTGCTACACTAGGATATGGAAGTGAGGCTCAAACTTGAGTTTGCGGTTCACTAGCTAATGCTACAACATCATATAGAAATTAGGCTCAAACTTAGGATTGAGTCTCACTTTCTAGTATTAAACTAGCATATGAAGGTGAGGTTCAACACTTTCTTTACATTTAGGATTAGTTGTAGAGAGCCTTATATTTATGTTTGCAAATTTTGCTTTATTGCACACACTAAGAAGAGTAAGGAAACAACATGTATACATGTATTCCGAGGATTTAGCAAAGAACCAAAATAATATCTTCCAAGGTTCAAAGTCTCCCTTGGTTTGGTTGACACCAGGCGGAGGTTTAGAAGAACAACCATTTGCATTCCATTGTGCTCATGCTTGCATCAGTTGATCAAGAAAGGGATCCTTTTGTATTGATTCGGCAAGAGATACGTTCAGATCTTTGAATATTTCCCATGAGATCTTAGGAGGGAAATTGAGAGTCATCTTAGATCTCCTATACTTGAATTGATGAAGAAATTGAGGAGTCACCTTTGGAAGATTTGCATTTTGTAAACATTTTGTAGCACTAATGGAGTGTTGACCAGAGATTATCCAATATTTGACCTTATGTATATCTTCTCTGGCAAGTTTGTCAAGGGAAAACTTATTAGCACAATCAAGGGCATTAATATTGCCAAAAATCTATTCTTTCTTTATGTCTTCAATGAAATCTAGTGTTAGAATCCTCTCCCATCAATATGGAAGACATCATGTACACCAAAAGGATAATAAGCCTTCTTGATTTCTAAGGAAGTCATTGCCTTGTTATCTTGATTTGAAGCATTCACTGCTAGTAACTCCTCGTCAAAACCTCTGTATCTTTTGAACCACTTGTGCTCTTGGCTTTTTGCCTCTTTGATAACTTTTCTTGAATGTGATCTTTTGAGCCACTTACACTCTTTGTTTTTTTCCTATTTGATAAATTTTCTTGAAAACATTCAATATTAGAAGCATCCTTTGCCTTTCTCTTCTTAATCATGAGTGCTTGCACCTCTTGCTAAGGGGAACCCGCTTTTGCCATCATCTTCAATTTCACTTGCATGAGGAACATTGAGCACCTTGTTTTCTTCAGCTTCCTTCTCACCATGCTTTGAATAGCTTGAGTCTTTGTTGTTGTCTTAAAGAGCCATCTTTTGTAAATCCAAGGTCTGCTTTGCTTGCCTCACTACTTTCACTAGGTCTTCCAACCTATTGTACCCTAAATCTTCTTGATAAGGGAAGTTAATGATTTCCAATCCTAACTTTACTATAGAATTTTTAATCCCTCGTTTTCTACCACTCATGTTTGTTGAAGTGAAAGTGTTCAATGATAATAAAAATTTGTTTGCTTTTATGGTCTCTGCTACTCGTAGTACATTGCATGTAAAGCATGGTGTTGAATGCTGAAATGACTTGGTTTTTTGGTTTTTTGGTTGTTTTTTAGAGTTGAATGGTTGATTTTTTATGGATTTTGAGTGATGATTGATTGTTTTGAAAGTGTTTTGGATGAGACTGGTTATGATTTGGAAGCTCGTGATGATTTTCTGTAGAGATATGAGACTCTATGATGTTCTCATCGGTTATGTTTGTAGACCTATATTAATCACTAGCATTAATGTGTGTATAGTTTGGATGGTCCAAAAATACTAGATTTTGGGTAAAACTAGTATATTTTAGATATTTTAGATATTATCCAAAAAAAGATATAGAGATTTCTAAAACTGGATGTCATTTAAAAGAAAAGACAAGTGATGTTTTAGTTATTTTTGGAGATTTTATAAAAAGAAAAATAAAGAAAAGTGACTGGTGAAATCGCACGCGCCGTGATCGCAGTCTACAGATAGAAAAAAAAAACGGACCAACAGAGAAAAGGAGGAGCAAACTAATAGTTTTTTAAGCAAGTGCCTTCGAGTTTTACTCCCCTTTCGGAGTCAATGGAACCATCGAATTTATGATCTGAGCATCAGATCACTGATCTTTCCAAGATCCCCCTCCACAAACAGCTCCACTTCTTAGCCCCACGAGCCCTCTTCTCTAATTCACTATAAATATGAGGCATGGGGAGGCACAAGAGAGCATAAGGAGATCCCGAGAGGCTGTGAGAGAGAGGTAGAGAGAAGGATATCTCTCCAAGAGATTGTGAGGAAGAGCTTGAAAGAGAGAGAGAGAGAGAGAGAGAGAGAGAGAGAGAGAGAGAGAGAGAGAGAGAGAGAGAGAGAGAGAGATCACCCCAAGAGGCTGCAAGAAAGAGAGTTAGCTCAATTCCCTCTATTTCGATCCTCGACTTAGCCATCTTCTCTTACACTCTCCCATCTCAAATCTATTTTGCCTTCTTAATCTCTTGAGTCTACTTGTGGACGATGGCCTCCAAGCGAAGAATGCCGTGTACATATGACAATCCTACAACCAGCAACGAAGCTTCGGGCGAAGGCATCACTACCAACCCAATTGCGGTTTCGATTGTAAGTAATGTATTTCCAAATTGATAGATGCTTGTTCTGATTCTCGTATGAGATATGTTAGGCCCCATACTATTATGCACGAGTATAGGTTATCGGAAGGGATAAATTTTATCTCACATATTCAAAAGATCGATCTTGCAAAGTGCATATATTAAGGAAAGTTAATTGCACCTAGTTGTGTATGGCTTGTTCGTTGATAGAGCAATTACAAGGAGGAATCGGTCAAGGGTTATGAATGGCATAATCATGACATTAAAAATTATGCATACAAGTGTTAAGTAAATTTTACATAGAATCGTTATTTGATCCCAAGGGAAAGAACATATATGCGATGGTAATGTTATCGCAATTATTCTTGCATTGCTTGGGAAGAATACAATGGGGTTTTTAATTGGTTGATCGAACAACATCCTAAATGCTTTTACATTCAATTGATTGTTAGTTTGTTGTTTGGATGATTGTTCCAAGTGCTTGTGATTTATGTGAAACGCATGGCAAGGATCTGTGATGACAAGTTGCCATGGGGATAAAGGAATGTTTTCCTAGAAATTGATATTAGGGCTTAATGCCTTGTTGTGCTTGATTCTTAAAGGATTTAATTAAGGAATTATATATTTCACGGGTGGATCACCTCCATGATCGCACTGCGGATTAACCCAAAGAGGGCACTGCTCGATTCATGGGCCAAGGGTTGAGTTGTGAAAAGGCCAACCACAGGAATGATGTTTTGCTCCTAGACAGCTTGCAGGTGAAGTGGAGCTCTAAAAGTCCCTTGCTAGGTCTAGAATGGAGTTGAAGACCTCCATGGCCCCCAATGTCTGGGCATGTTGGGAGATCCTATTCTAGATAAAGCATTGAATTTGTGGTGTCATGTGATTTGGACCAGTTAGTTCTACAGGGCAGACGGGATACTTCTGTTGGACAGAAGGGATATGTAATTCTCCTATATGGGCGAGAGACAAAGAGTAACTTGAAGATAAGTTAAGGAACTTGTTTGAACTTGTTTGTCAATAGATTGCTTTACTTTGTTTTTGTGTTTGTGCTGTAAGTTATGCGAACGAACCCTGTTCCCTAAAAGGCTTAATTAATGAAGCTGACTTTAAGTGTCACACGTAAATGTAATAGGACCTAATTAGAAAACTAAAGCTATTAAGGGAAGCGGGTGGACGGAAAACCCGATGGATCTGTCCTACGGCAAGGTGGTCCCAAAGAACTGGAAGGTTTCTCACAAGATTTTACCATCGTTTGACCTCTAGGTATTGTTAGGTTACAACCCGACTCATGCCATTTTAGGGGACCGGAATGAGACTATGTCAGAGAGGTTGAGCGGCACATCCCTCTCGTTTCTCATTCTCTTTGAACCAAGTGCCGCATGGGTCTGCTTCAGCTTGGGTATCTCTGCGTAAAGTAGGATGTCCAAGATCTGATGCTAGAATGCTATTAGGAGACCTTGGCCACTAAAAGCCCAAAATTCAGGTCGATCCTAGTGGGTTCGTCCGTGAACGTTCCGTTGTGAGGCGGATTCGAAAAACCCTGGGCAACAAAACTTGAAACATTCCATGGGAATATTGGGCAGCAACGCTTAGATTCGTTTCTCGATAGACCGCTAAAAGCGTGCATGGGCAGCCGACGGGACGGACACCTTAGAGAAGAGAATGATGGATTTTGTTAAAGCTGTGAGAGAATTGTTTCTATGAAGTTGCATTAGATTTTTTATTCTTAGTGTTTTCTTTGTTGAGATCATATAAAAGTTGGTTGTTGATGTTACAAGATAGATTTTCTTGTAGTAGAAACCCTATTTCCTTAGTGTTCATTTTGGGGCTCCATGTTTTTTGTGCACAGTCGAGAAAACACTACCATCAACAAGCATCAAAAGAGGTTGAAAATGAAGGAAATGGCATTGCGCAGAAGAGAAGAATTCAATGGGTGTTTGCAAAGTTCCTTTAACCACTAAAGAATTGGAGATTCTCATTGCTAAAGCCACTTTCCACAAGAAGTTCATCCCACAATTGCGGAAACATATCACCATCTTGATGCATGTATGGTGGACTATTTCCTCATGTTGTGCTCTCTCTACCCAAGGAAATTTAGGCTTATGTTGAAGTCTATGGTATTTATTATGTATGCTCTTATGAAGTATCCAATTAGATCTAATGAGTAGCAATTGGAGACAATGAAATCCTCTCTAAGGAGATGGAGGACTAGGTTGACCCTCAAATCGGGGCATATGTTACAAAGAATCTAGATATTGCTCATTTTAAAGTTGAGATTATTATTAAAGAATGCACTGCTAAGGTTCGTGAAGTATCAGAGTCATCTTTGAGATTTATTATATCCTCTCTACTGACCTTTCCAATCAAAGACAATGAGTACTTATTGTTATCTGATATCCAAAGGCTCTTCAATTTGAGATATGACTATTATTTGGCATTTATTATAGAAGCTTCTTGTAGATGTTGATGGCATCATTGACGTGGAATACGAGTCTAAAGATGATTTTATTTTACTAGATACATAAATGTCTGATGACAAGCCTGAGGCCTTATCTATGTGTTTGACCAAAGTAAAAGATGTTGAGAAGGATTTATAGACTATTGAGATAAGGAGTTTGACAAGCTTCAGAAAAACTTGGAATTTTCAAAGATAAGGAGTATGTAAAGGAAGTCAAAGACATTAAGGAAACATCATCAATTAACTTATGGAATCCAAGTAAATTAGAGAATGATGAAAATCAAATGGTAATACTTTATTTATTTTTCATGAGTACCTATTGATATTTTACACTTTCTTTTTACAGTATTCTTTCTCACATCTCCTTTTCATCTTATATTCTTTTTCTCTAGTTAAATATTGTAGATTAGAATAATTTATTGAGAAGAGACAAAGGATCAAATGCCCACAAAATCATGGTTTCTAGAAAAGACAATAGCCATTTGAATTTTCGATTATGATCATGGTTACTTTGCCTCCAAGGCTCTATACTTTCTAGCATTCTTCTCTTATGGTTTGACAACACAATAAACAAATATCAAATCCATATTTGGATATAAGAGAGAAATTTTTTGTGTTACAGAGCAAAGATATCTGAGGAGGAAGAGGATGTAAAGGGTATTGGAAACTAGCCAACTCTTTGTATGTTTGGCTATTTGGATTTTATAAATATTTGTTGTATTCTCTAGTATTTGAAGCTTTCTTCGAAAAAACTAGTTGAATTACTCAACAACATTGCTTTTTGTTACTTTTTCAATTTGTCTTGTGCTACGAAATTAGCATATACATGCTTGATAGTGGGATGTTTCCATTCCTTAGCCACTATAGGTTGTTAAAGACCTGTGCTCTTCCACAAAATAAGGCCCATGACTTAGAAGAATGCATTGCATCATATAAAAAGTAGTTAGTTTATATAATTTAATCTTTTATTTTAAAAATATTGGGATTGAATTTTTTCTCTATCTTACTAAATTGAAAGTAATATTAGTTTTTCCACATGCTTTCTTTCTACCTCAAATAAGATTTATAATTGAATATGTATAATCTTCTGGATACCTCAATGACATTTGTTGTTGCTTAAGCAATTTTAGAAAGATGTTGAAACGTCTCCAAACATCTATTCACAAAAATGTAACTTAGTGTGGTGTGCTAGTCACATTTATCGTGATCTCACACAACTCTCTTTGATACTCCCATACCACGTTTACTTGTTTCTCATTGTGATTTCTCATATTATTTTTTTGTCTTTGTACCTCCCATAGAGACATCTGCTAAGGCATCTCTTGCTTTTCTTGAAGCTATTGGGTCTTTTCTTAAGTGAACTTGTTCCTTGTGAAATCCCATTCTCAAGAGTAATATCTCACATTTATTAATGCACTTATCGAACAAGGATATTGGCTTAATTGAATATGTATAGTCAAGATGCAATTTGAGAAGCTTATCAATTATTCCAATCTCTACATCCAAAGTGCAAATATGAATATTCCTAAAAGAGATTGAAAACATAGAATCCCATATGTCCTCGTTTTTGAATTTTTTAAAATCTATAGATTCTCTAATTACGAATCTTTTGACTGGTAAAAAATTACTCTAATTTTTAGACCCCATGCTTTCCATGTAATAAATATAAGGGTATTTTGCATTACTTCCATTGCATATTCAAAGCAAACGTTTAATAGTCTTCAAGTTAATATTGATATGCCATGGTACATTAAAACTACAAATTCCATTAACTTTTAATGTTTCTACTTTACCTTGAGACTTAATAATATTAGGATTACCCATATGAGAGAACAACCATTTCAAGGTTTGATTATTTTCAAATGGTACTTCATATGCACTAATCCACCAAATCTCCATCACACTGAATCTTAGGATGTTAGTGTCTCCAATTATTATTCTATTCTAGTGCCCTTGTTCATGACACAAATGTTGACTCTTTCCATCTTTTGTCCTTTTTGAATTTTTGATTTGTCCTACTTTAGCACAAACTTTAAAGTACTACCATAGTCTTCCACAATAAATTTATATATATAGACCATTGTAATTTACACTTTTTTAAGATCAACCCAAATATTATTAAATGTGTCATATCCAAAAACAACTTTTGTTTCTTACACACACATTTTGAATCCATAATCCCAATATCTCTATTTTTGTCTTGCCATACTATCTCTTGCTCTTCTCTATCATTCTCTTCAAAATTTCTCTTCCCTCCCTCCCCCCACTTTCTCTCACATCTGGGGTTCAAATTCCAATTCCTCTCTCTCTCTCTCTCTCTCTCTCTCTCTCTCTCTCTCTCTCTCATAACACATTAGTAGTTCTCTCTCTTTAATTGATTTATCTTACTATTTAGATAGTCTTGTGTGCTGATATTTTATAATTATGACTTGACATACTTCAAATGCGCATATATAACTGGAAAAAAAAAACACACACACACATATCTAGAATATATTATCTTACACGTCAAATTTTAGCAATAGAATATTTTGTGTATATTTTGATATAGTACACTACATGAATACACTGCCAAGGATTTCTAAGTGGATTTGAGGGCATGAGAAGAGCCTTCGTGTGTCATCAAAGCTCTCATAGGAGTAGAACCAAACATCTCTAGTCCTTAAACTTCATGATGTAGCGAAAAGATCCAAAACCCTCCCAAAAGAGGTAGTGATATCTCCCTCTAATTTCATAGTATATTAGACATTGGTGGATGTGCTCCTGAACTCAACCCCTACTCCACATAGTGGGCACATGTGGTCCTTTAGGCTGTCCCCAAATTTTCATCTCTATACTCAATCGGTGGTTGGCAAGATATAGAGACCAAGTCTATGGTGCATTTGAGATTTTGTGAGAGATGTCCATATGATGAAGTCATCCTTAAGTAAATGCAAAATGCATTTAATAGTGGGTCATCTTCTTGGCATGTTGTTATACTAGATCCACCAAAGTACTCTCAATGTTCAACTACACAATATTCATCCTATCACCTCATTCAACTATTGGTGGGGACAATCTAGACTATATTCAAACAATAGTAGAGCCTCGATCTTGATCCCATGCAAGCTTATTTAGGTGCACCAACATTGTGTATCACCCTGTATTGCCACCTACTTGAAAGATACAAGTGCCATGTGAAAGTACCTCTAGTTTCAAAGGTTCCATAATCTATGAAGGAATATCATTTCTTGCAAGAGAGTCTTTCACAATGCATGTTGTACCTAGCTTTACTTTGATGATCATTTACTATAGGTCATGCATTCCTTCATCACCGCCAATGGCCTCTCCATGGTAACCATTCCTATTTGGACCACCTTGCCATGCCAGTAACCATAACTTAGTGTGTGGATTCTAAATAATACATTGATTATGATCTAGTCACCCGTACCTAAGTGGCTCCTTAATTTTTATTTTCTTTAAATTCACTAAAGGTCTTTATTTATTTTTTAAAGATCTACAATGCATCTAGGTCGAATTGTTACCCTTTTGATGAGTTTGAAATTAGCTCTTGTTGTCTTACATATGAAAGAAATAGGATCAGAGACTTCAAACACTACTGTTTCTTGTTGAGGGCATGCGATTCTATCTACAAAGTATGTTATATTTATCCAAGTAGAGTCCAAATAGTGTAGACAATAAGGGACAACCTTGCTTCAACCCAATGGTGCTAGTTACTCTGTCAAAACGCTTTTCTGTGCCCATATTTAGTTTATCATGACTCATCTAGTGTATATATCCCCCAATTCATCTCATTTGGCACTCCTAGGTCATACCATCTCTTCATGAGTTTGCTATGTGGTAGAATAACGAATGCTTTCTTACAAAACAAAAATAGATTCTCTTTTTATGTAAACTTTCTTCTATTATAGGTCTCCAAGATAACATAGCCTCTCCTAAAGCTAGCTCATGCTCAACAATGGATCTATACATCTTGGCTAGCTAGTGTCCAAACATGAAAGTTTGATAACCACATAAGATCTCTACCCTTAAAGAGTGGCACAATTATATTATATTGTATGTCCAACTCTGTGAAGCCATTGTATCCTTGGTGCATGTTGAATTCCATGGTTGCTAGCTTGAGCCTTGTGCATATGCAATCTGTCAATTGCCTCAAAAACCATTGTCCATGTAAAAAGGTGGCTGCAGTTGCCCTCACTATCATTGGTTGTCATTGAACATCGTATACATCCCTAAAATGGTGTTCCACATAAATGTTGCAATAGTGGTAGTGGATGATTCTAAGTAACAATAGTGGTAGTGGACTTCAACATTCCTGATCTCTTATCCTCCTGTGATACAGGGGCCGCTTAGCAAAGATGTGCTACTTGGTTTGGCATGAAGCAAGCATCACCTCACTAATTTCTCGCCTCTGACTTACAAACCATGCCCTAAATCTGCTGAAGTAGCCACCCTGGATTGCATCTCTAATTGCTCCAAAAAAGTTCAGGTAATGGTGACTATTATGTCTGCAAGAAGGGCAGATATTAAGTTAATACAATAGGAAATTCACACCAAGTTCCTCCAGTCAAAAAAATGCAGTACCGTTAGTCAGAGAAGCTTTCTAGAATCACAGGGGCCACATAAGGGCTTCGACAAGTGTGAGGAGTAACTAGCAAAATCCAGCAATCCGAGGACATTCAGGTCAATCTCGCATCCACTCAAAATGGCAAACTGACCTCCATTCTATGCATGTAGAAAGCTTTACTTTAGTCACAAAATACCAGATCAAGTGTTCCAATCTATCTGGGTAACAAAAGGCTCCAGAACTCTACAGACACCAAATATACCAGCTTCACTTAAAATGGAAGAGGTGTCTTCAGAAAGTTATGTATTGGTTATATCCTCATACTGACATTTTGGTCCTCCAGTCAATGAATGCTGGGTTTCATGCAGTACCCCACAACAGTTCTACATAAATACTATGTGCCTTCCAAATCTTCTAAATAGATCAATGCCTTCCAAATCTTCTGGCAAGGCTCCTAGCAGCACATTTCTGGATGAGTGCCACCCTAATTTACGAATGAGAAGCACTTCCATTTCATATTAATTGGGGCATTTATATACTACCACCAAACAATGCAGATCAATACACAAGTCAGAAAATCACCTTCACATCAGAGAGAGTGATGCAGCAGGAGCAAGAGAAGTTTGTGTAGCTCAAGAATTAAGCAACGGCTACTTTAGATCCTATGGCGATAACACAGAACCATCTAGAAATTCAGAACTTACTATGTGAAGGAAAAGCAATTTGTTGACTCCTGCACCTAAACAGCAAAGCCCCAAGAAAAAACAGAAAGAC
The DNA here is from genome assembly GCF_053477565.2 of Lygodium microphyllum. Taxonomy (NCBI): domain Eukaryota; kingdom Viridiplantae; phylum Streptophyta; class Polypodiopsida; order Schizaeales; family Lygodiaceae; genus Lygodium; species Lygodium microphyllum. Next base: position 12,246,695 of record NC_141163.1, on the reverse strand, counting down.
AATCACAAGAGTACTCACATTTGTAAGAGTGTCTGAGCCAGCATTTCATGTGTGTTTAATAAATGGTTAAGGTAAGCCTTGCTATGCTTCATACAAGTGTAGCATTTACAATTTTCAAGTACTGGTGTCTTGTCAAACCTGCAAAGCAACAAAATAGATGAAACTTAACCATTTTATAGAATCGAGTCAATAGTCAAGGATTTTGTGAAAATCAGAGTCTAAAGAGGGGAAACACCTTGGAACTCCACATAACTAACTTCTAGAAAGTATTTCAATTTCTATCATATGATACAGAAAGGCTTTTCACGTGGGAGGACAAGGGCCGACCAAATTTGAGACACAGCAAACTATTTACTCCTTGGGAAGTACAACATATATCATTATACGCAAGTATAAGTAACTTGATTTGACTGTGTGGACCTGCTAAAACTAACAAACAGTAAGTCAATGACCAACATCAGCATATTCAGAAGTTGGCTTTGAAAAATTACTCATCACATAATGTGAAGATCTAGACTAGACAGCTTTGACAGTGCAAAACTCCCACAATCTTAATCAAAACAGACATTGCTTGTGGTGATAGGCAGTAATATAATGGATAAGGATGATAAGGTTTTTATTAGTCAAAAATAGGGAACTAGCAGCTTGTATGCTGGCCAACTGTCACAAATCCACAATCAAGAAAGATCTCCTCGCCTTCATTTTTGGGCTAAAATTGTAGACTGCACAAACTACAACACTCCACCTTTAGCTTCATTTTGTATTAATGCTCCAGGGAGCAGATATTCCCAGCTCCATCTGCTCCACGAGTGATGCACACTCAATGTGCAGAATCCTAAGAGATGTTCCCAGTTCAATCTGCTCTCGTAAAGTGATGCACGCTCTACCATGCTGAACCCTTGGTTCGAATTAAAGACTCATTTTGTCATAAAAGGGTGTCTACTCATTTACTGGAGGGGGACTAGCTCAGATGTGGAATTTAGACCATGAGCCCTCTGTCAAAAGATGACGTACCAGTGAGACAGCAGGGTTTGCGGGGAGGAACACAGAGTGAACTCGGCAACATGGAGAAGAGAAGAGAAGAGAGAAGAAACTCTGATGAATGGAATGATAAAGTTTTGAATCATGGAGTGAATGTGATACAAAGGAACAAGGGTGCCATAGCACGAGGAAGATGATGAAGACAGCCACGAACCACGAACCACGAACCACAATGTCCTCCTGAAGGGGTGTGAGGGCAGTGGAGAGGCTGGAAAGAAGAGGTGACAGACTGAATGAATCAGCTATGAAGAATGAGTGACAGAGGCAGCCTATAAATAGGCAAGAGACTGTCTAGGGTGGCGCCCAGAGGGAGGGACTCAGCAGTCTAGGGTGGTGCCCCATTGTAAGTGCTCAGCCCCTTTTTGGGGCTGTCCACTGTGAAACCCTAAACGCAAAACATGAAACCCTAAACACAAAACACACACACTACTAACTACTTTCCAATCTTATACTTCAATGTTTTTTCATACAAATGAATGCAGTGACATATGTGCAAATATTGCACATCCATGGGAAGCCCACATGACACCCTGTCTGGGCCTGGAAGGAGATTTGTACACTGTCACACCTGCATCCAAAGGCCCAGATAACGTCAAACAAAACCTCTCTCAAAGGATGCATAACATCAGACCCCGTAGCTCCAAGAAAACTGACCCCCCTGTGGATATTGCCAGAAGACCATATTTCCACCATCTCAGAATGCCCCTTTATGCTGCCCTCTACAGCCCTGAAAAAGATCTCTGATAACTGCTGCCTGCTCCATTTGAGCCACCCAACTGCCCACAATGAAACAACCTTGTTTGCCAACATTCGACTGGCAGTCCAAGAAAAACCGCCAAAACTCTTCTAGAAGAGTTAGGCCTCATGCCAATGGTGAAAACAGCACCCGATTCATACTAAGTGCTTGCTGTTCAGAAATGATTCTGCTCGAGCTAAGCTGACTACTCATGCATGATTTGTTTCTTAGACCAGCTCTACTCATTTATAATTCACTCAACCTTTGCCATAAGCTTCTCCTTTAGAAAGGCATGTCTTTTGCATGCCTAGCCTCCTCAACTGCAACACAGTCAGGAATCTGTGCCCCTTTTCCTTGTCAATACCATGCACTGTCAGATGCTGCCAAATGGCAATACAGCTTCTAGCCCTCTCCCACCTCCCCCTTTTCCAGCTCCAAAACGGCAGGCTTTCATCAGTTAGTCCCAACCATCAGAGAGGACATCCATGACAACAAATCAACCACATGGTAGAGACCATAGCCTCCAGACAATGGACCTGATCTCCCTCTCTCTTTTGACCTTCCAGCACTAGGGTGCCTTGCACAATTGCAGGTAATGGGTGGTATTTAAGGCTCTCAACTAACAAGACATTGACTTGGCTGGTCCACAGCCCAAACAGCTAAATAGACTTTGAGCTTCTAGCCTAATTATTGCCCCCCATGCTTCTGGATCTGGTGGTTCCATAAAAACAATTTCCTTGGATCTCCTCTTGGGCTGATGTGCTCAAGTGAAGCCCCAAGTGCATGCCATATAAAAAGAAAATTGCTGACAAAAATGACTTGAGAAGAGAAGCATGCCACGATCATGACTGTCCTCCAAGCTATTGGACAATGAGAGAAAGAGAGGCAGAGAAAGAGAAAGAGAGAGAGTGAGAGATTATCTTCGGTTCTAGGCCTGATGTATTTCGAAAAGCCTATGACCGTGCTTGGTTGGCCAGAAGGCCTGATGTAAATATTTCTATACATCAACTCAAACTTCTTCACGAAAAAAAAAAAGATTTTCTTCAGTTCTGGGGCTGCTGGCACAACTGGGTCACCCAAAATGCCTTTGTCTTCGATTCAACCTATGGAGTTCAAAGTCATGTTGCTAAGCTCAAGGGTACAGTTGCACCCGTACGTCGAACAGACAGGTTCATACCATACGAATCGTACGGTACGTATCCGTACTGTTTCGTACGAGATTTTAGACATGTTTTAGCCACATATCCTCCAGGACAAGGCCAGCTTTCCAAAGAGTTTCCGAGCAAAACGGGCTGGGGAAAAAGGTGCAAACTGGGCACGATTGATCATTTGTGACACACACGCACTCTTGCAAGTCTCGACTCTCTCCTCAACCCTCTCTCTTGTCTCCAAGACTCCAAGGCTGCATCAAGCTCCCATCCCCCCCAAGCTCCCTCTTCCTCTCTCCTCTTCCCCTCTTCTCTTGAGTCTTCCTCCCATCCTCTCCCTTTTCAAAGTTCGTTATTCTTCCAAGTTTCCAAGTTTCCCCGATCCCCTCCCTCTTCAAGGCTCAAGCATCATCTCACTCTCTCCTCTTCCCCCCATCCCCTCCCTCTTCAACCATCACCGCCGATCGGAGTTACAAGTCTCAACTCTCTCTTCTTCATCGGGCCTCTAACCTCGCCTCGGCACCATGACACGAGAGAAGCATGAGGCCTTCAACTTGCACGCCATCCATCTGGAGAGGGACACAAAGAAGTCGAACTCCCACAATTGCATATGCAAGTAATGCAAGAAGAGCTACACAAGTGGTGTGACCCAGCTTCTCCAACATCTTTCCAAGAGGGGGGGGCAAGTCGCTCCGTGCAAGTCGATCCCTCAACACATTGCGGACGAGATCCTTGCCAAGATGAGGGGGGATTCCACTAGAGGAGGACATGGCGAATCGGCGGCGGCGGCATCTACACATGTGCCTACTCATGAGGAAGCCTCAAATGTAGGCCTATCTTCGACCGATGCGGGTGAGGCCTCCACCATTGGTAGTGCCGACTCCACATCCGCTTCGGGCTCCGGCATTGGCAAAACGCAAAGGTTAGAGGCTCATGCAATACCGGAGAGGCAATCCTCTCTCTCTTAAGCTCCCAGTCATATACGTGGATCGGTTGCCTTTCTTTGAGGAAGGCAACGACAAGCCGATGTTGAGATTGCATGCACGATGATCGAGTGCAATCTTGCATTCAACATCCTAAAGCATGAGCAATGGAAGAAGATGGTGAGAACCATCGCCAATGTGGGCCCATATGAAGGATGGAGCGGCGTCTCAGCCTTGATCTTATTCGGGCTGCATGGAAGAAATACGGTTGCTCCATTCTCACCAATGGATGGAGTGACCATAAGAAACGGGATATCATCAACATACTCGTTTCATGTCCACTTGGCACATATTTCTTGCGGGCCATAGACGCCGGCAAGAGGGGAAGAAAAACGATTGGCCCATTCATCTACCGCCACATTCGGCAAGCTATCATTGAGGTACACATTGTCTTTTTAAAGTTGCTTTCATTATTCATGAATCATAATTAGAATTTTCAAGTCATGATTCATGATTCATCTCTCCCCGAAGCTTTTATAATTTGTGCCATGTGTGATGTGCTTGTAGGTGGGCCCATTGAATGTGGTGCAAGTTGTGACCGACAATGCATCCAATTGTCAGCGCATGGGCCGTTTCCTTGAAGCCGAGTTTCCTTCGATCGTATGGACTCCATGTGCAAGTCATTGTTTGGACTTGCTCATGGAGGACATCGGGAAGCTAAAATGGGTGAAGAGGGTGGTACACAAGGCTACATCTGTTGTTACCTTCTTCATGGTGAAGGTGAAGGTGTTTGCGATGTATCACGAGCATAGCAAACTTGAGTTGAAGAAGCCTTCTTCAACTCGGTTTGCTTATATGTGGTTATTGTTGGAGCGGCTTTATGAGGTGCAGTCCGCCCTACGCCAAACAGTGGTGTTCACTCTATTGAATAAGTGGGATGAGCATGAGACAGAGGAGGCGAAAGCCATGCAACGGCTGTGCCTTGATGAGTAGTTTTGGTAGAAAGTCCGTGCCATTGTGATTGCCGTGACTCCCTTTTATAGGGTGTTGCACATGACTGATTGCGAGGGGTCCACCATGGGCCTTCTCATTCACTTCTTCAGAGCGGCATTGGTGGAGGTACGGGCTTGCACGATGATCACAGATTCTTAGTGTGCATACATCATAGAGATAGCAGAGAGGAGATAGGCATGGACACATAGGCCCATCCCTGGTTTTGCAGCATTGGTGCATCCGGCCTACAAGTCGCCGGCGATCATGAATGACACAGAGCTCCGGTCAGATCAGCTTGCATATTTGACTCGTGTGGTCCCCATAGATAACCACAACACAGTCCTAGAGAAGCTTGGATGCTATGCAGATCAGAGAGGACATGTGGCATTTTCTTCTCCCACTTGTTGGGGAAGGGAGTCACTTGTGAAGCCTCTATTTTAGTGGCGAAATTTTGGATATGCGTTGGAGACTCTTCAGCCCTTGGCCATGAGAGTCCTTGCGCAGGATTGCTCTTCCGGTGCATGTGAGAGAAACTGGAGTGCCTATTCTCTCACTCACACGAAGATTCGCAATCGTCTTAGCACATGACAGTTAAGAGCGGCTAGTCTATTGCCTCACTAACTTGCGCATGATGAAGGCCATGATGAGTATGGGTAGTCCAAAGCAGGTAAACACCTAACCATAAAATGATAAGTCAAGTTTAATTTTTAAATTTGTTGGTTTCAACTTATTACTTTATAGTATTATACTCAACAATTTAGTATTTATAATCTATTATCTTATATGCATTGTGTAGGTGAATGTTGATACATTCAAGTTGACGGGCGAGACTCTTGCAAGTGTACATCAGGAAGTCAATGAGGAGGAGCAGATCTTTGCAGAGCCCTATAGAGAGCTCATAGTAGCAGACACCCGTGACACTCGTAGTGAGCGTGCTCGTGGGCGAGGAGTTCTAGTTGCTAGTAGGGACATGGTCATTCGGCGCCCTCCAAGATCGACGAGGGGTGGTTCAAGTGGTTTGCAGACATTTCCCGAGGGGTGGTTCAGGTGGTTTTGAGATCGACGAGACAGGATTCTTGTAGCTCTCATCCAGTCCCTAATGATAACATTGCCCCCTTGCCTATAGTTAGACCGTCATTGCCTAGGGAGCCATCATTTAATGATGATGCTAACCTTATCAGTGAGGATGAGTATGAGAGTGCCTCATCATTCGATGACGAGGAGTCATATTCAAACTCTCTTGATGAGCACTTAGATGATGACGATGATGATGCTGATGATAGTGATGCCTCATGAGTCATCCTAGCCTCTAGGCCTCAACTCTCTCGAGTCTCACCTTTTTATATCTACTTAATACTCACTGTTGATTGTATCGAGTTTCACTCATTGATGATTGTATGATGTATCCAATACATTATACCATTGCCCGCATGTTTGCTGCTCGCATGTGATTGTGAGGGCTTTTTACTTCATGTATTCAGCATATTTTGTAATGGCACGGCTAGTTTCACTTTAAACATGTTTTCTATTATTTATAGTTTTTAAAAAAATGAAATTATTATTTTTTCGTACTAATATCGTACCATACCTTATAAAATATTAAGGTACCATTTAGTACCGTATTTTATCGTACCGTACCGTATCGTACTTTTCGTACCTAACAACTATGCTCAAGGGTCTTCTCCATTGGCAGTTGGATCTTATGCAGCATGCTAGGCTTCTCCCTAGGGAGTATTTAGTTGCTTGGCATACGGTAGTTTCTTCTACATTTCTGAGGTGACTCTTGTATCTCTCATGTGATTAATATAGTTACTCATTACAAAAAAAAGAGTGAAAAGGAAAAAACAAGGTTGAGGCGACTCAAAGGATGTCCTTAGCCCTGAACTGTGCAAGAAGACATGTGGCTAAGATGCACCTGAAGAGACTGTGTCAAGTCAACCTGGTCTACTGCTGCTCTGCCTGCCTCAGCCCCTCCTGCCCTTGCCACTATTTGAGTCGGACTGCCGCCAGCGTTACCTGCCCAGCACTGCATGGTGTCTGGCTTGGCCCACTGCCAGCACCACCCCACTCTGCCACAACATATTGTCACATTGGAACACTGCCACCTGCACAGCTTCTGCCTTACAGCTTTGTGCCTACTCTCTTCTTGCCCCCTTTTGCCTGCTGCTGCATGGCTGCCCTGCCCCGTCTTGTACTTACATAGCAAGGCCATTGCCCCTTCCCAAACGCCCCGCACATTGCAGCCTGTTTTACCAGCACAGCGCTCCCTTTAGTCCAGGAATGGAAGCATCGTCTAGCTCTTCTTCCACCTTAGCAGCCTTTTTGCACTTCCTCCCCCAAGCAGCTTCTTTTGTACCCTCTCCAATCCAAGCTCCCTAAGGGTCGGTATCACTGCAGCAAGAGCCAGACATTCATGAACTTCAACACCACAAAAGCAAGGAGTGAATGGGGCTTGCAAAGTTGCAGCCTGTCCACCACCATCACTAGGGGACCTTGGGACTCCGGTACAGCTCCAATTCAGCTTACCCAAGCCTATGGAGGCATCACTTGCTACGAGTCTTCTTGACGTCAGTTCCTCAATAGCATACTTTGACAGAGGGGTTGAGGGCCAAGATTACTCATCACTCAGGACTGGCACCACCACCCTTACCCTCTTTTTTGAACTAGATGAGTATTTCACACTCTACATGTTCAGCATTGGCACCACATTCAGCCATGTCATACAAAGAGAATTTCTACCAATGTGGTCTCCAAGGGCCCCCATTGATATTCGTCCATCAAAGTTATTTTTCCCCCAGAATCTCTATGTACTCTTACCTAGGCCATCTAGATTTCTCCATTCATGAATGTTTCCTCATCCAATCAGTCTGATTTTCAGGACTCCTTGACTAGTGTTTCACTTGCACAATGGTCAAACATCTACCCAAGGTTTCCTTTGTACATTGTACGGTACTAATTGTACTGCACGATTCTTTGGCCACCACGCCTTCCCGCGTCTCCCTGTGTTTCACTTGTGTGGCACTATTGGGGGGGTGGGAGGCATTGGATACCTCATCTCACCCCTCCAACTATGCACTCCCCCCCAGCCCTCCTCGGATTCCATCCAGCTTGCAGCCCTCTTTGACTGTTGACCCTTCTTTGACTGTTTGACCCTTTTCTCATCTACAAAAGGTGCTCTTCTCCTCCATGCTTCCATACCAATTCAGCAAGCATTTGCCATTCTCATCTTGCTCTCTTGGATCTTGAATTGATTTGTGATTTGTAAAGCTCTAGCCTCTCACTCTCTTCTCTTTCCTGCACCCTATCAAGGCTCAAGGCTCAAGCCTCTCCCATCCCCTCTCTCTCACTCCTGCTCGTTTAACTTTACCCCAACCCTCTCCCTCTCTTTCAACTTTCAAGTTTCAAGAGTCAAGACTCAAGCATCTCACTCTCTCTCTCTCTTTTTCCGAAAAAGATAATTGTATTAATTACGAAAAAAAGGTACAAGTTGACATGATTACAAGATACATGATGGCTCTAAGCCATCAAGTTACAAAAAGTCATGGCAAAGATGCAGAGGAAATTGCCATATGCCAGGGAAGTAAGTCCTCCCGAGGGAGTAAGTCAGAGTGTCGAATGAGATCTAACTGCCAATGCAAGAGACCTCTAAGCCTCGCAATATGTCCCGGAGCATTAGAGGCCGAATCAAAAAGGCATTCTGAGTGGTCCAGTTGTGCCAGTAGCCCCAGTATCTAAGAAAGTGAAACAAGATCTTCATATGTGACTGTGCCGGTGTGGGGTATTTGGGCCGTACAAAAACCCAATCAAAAGGGCTTAGGGAGAACCCAACCACTGCTCACCAAACCGCTCACAAAAGTGACCAGATATTCTTCGCGAGAGGGCAAGAAATAAATCGATAACGAGCCGATTCCACACTGGTGGTGCAAAAGAAACAGTTGCCGTTAGAGATGTGACGCTTGGAAAGGGCGGAAGCAAGAGGAAGACCACCAATCATGACTCTCCAAAGAAAGACCTTACATTTGAAAGGTGTCTTGTTCAACCAGCCCTCCATCACAGTTACCTTCCACCATGACTGAGATTTATGCAATCCCCATACAGTATTAGCTTTAGTAACCAACCATTGATGATCTTTAATCAGAAGATGATACACCTGGTTAGCTGAGGCTTTTTTCAAATTCAAGCGACCTGCAAGGTCCCAATCCTGCCAAGGACGATCGAAAGCAAGGCAGGAAACAGTTGTCTACTCTGGAGCACTAGCAAAAGCTGTTCCCATAAATCACGGTATCCACGAGGGATTCTGAAAAGCCTCCTGGCTGTACAAAATGATATCAACACACTGCGACTGGCAAGGGTGGCATCCGCAACTCAAGTCAAGCCCAAACGTGCCGTGCGATTAAATTTTGGTCTGAGCTCATGTTTGCCTTCCCAGGAAAGTAATCGCGAGGCTGCCAACAATTCCAGTGGAAAAGAGTTTGCATGTAAGCGGTCCTCCGTTGGATGCCACCGAGCCTTCTGGAGGACTAATTTCCAAGAGCCTACCAAATGAGCAAGCAGGGATGAGGAATGACTAGAAAACCGAGAGTCTATATTAAGAACATGCCACCAGGAGCTCCGAATTTGGGTATTACCGGAACCACGGGGAACCACTAGTCCCTGCCAGCCCAATGACTGTAAATCTGACTCCGTGCAACTGAGAATGGCTGATTTGAAAGCATTGATATGAAGACCAGACGCCTGTCCAAAGAGCGTCCAAACATCCAATGCTTTGCAAAGATTATCCTTGTCCGCCTGCAAAATCATAAAACTGTCATCAGCCAAAGATTGACTAATGAAGTGTTGTCTAGAAGGAAGCGACAATGCGGCCAAATGAGTCGAAGATGCCATAGAAGATAACATCGAAAGAACCGGATGAGTTGCAAGGGCAAAGAAGAGAGGACTCAAAGGGCAACCTTGTCGCACAGAGCGTGCAAGGACAAATGGTTCGGTAACACCGCCATTTAGCATAACTCGCGAAGAAGCCGCAGCACTAATAGTGTAGATCAATCGGGACATCCGAGTGCCAAAACCCATAGTAGACATAAGATCTGCAATAAAAGACTAGTCTAAATAATCAAATGCCTTTTCCAGGTCCGATTGAATCAATACCACTTCCTGATTAGAGTGCCTTGCATAGTCAATAGCCATTTGCACATTTAAGATATTATGCAAAATGTTTCGGCCCTTAATGAAACCATATTGAAGAGGATGCACAATGGCCGGAAGATGCTTGTGTAGCCGATTTGCCATCACTTTGAAAAAGATTTTATACATCGAACCCATCAAAGAAATTGGTCTCCAATGTTTCAACATTGACGGCGAAGGAACTTTGGGAAGCAGTTTGATAAGACCTTTCCATGAGGAAGGCATGAATCCCGTTTCCCAAACTTGCTAAAACATAGTCGTCAATGGTTTCACCAGTTGAGTAGCATAAACCTCAAAGAATTCATTGGTGAGACCATTCCAACCGGGACTTTTATCCTTGGGCAGGTGTAGCAAAACATCCATAACCTCTGCCTCACAAATATCTGTCTTCAAAGTAGTTTGCATGTCATGCGGAACCTGATTGCGGACCAGATCATAGAAAACTCAACGTGCATGAGTAACTTGGTCAGAAGTGAAGGAGAAGAACCAAGAAGGTCGAGAAAATAATTCCTGCACATGTTCACAATAGTCTTAGGATCAATGACCATTTGACCTTCTGGATCCTGGAGTCTAGTCATATTTCCTCAAGCAGGAGATGCATGTAGAGCTCGAAAGAACTTATGAGTCTGACAAGCACTATCTTGCAAAGTCTCAGTCGAATTTTGCAATTTGGCCTGCTGTTAGGATTTCAACTGAAACTCTTTAATAAGATCAGCCAAACACATCGCCAGTGGCACAGCAGAAATACATCATCTGGAGTGTCCACCAGCAGAGAACGAACCAAAGCTAGTAAGTCCTCCGCTGCTTGTCGACGCCGCCGACAAAGAGAAGCATGATGGATCCCATACTGCCGAGCAACCCGCTGCATATTAGAGAGCAATCGTTCAAACGACGCATTGCCCTCAGAGGAGAAGTCCAATAGGAATCTCTCAATCAATTACTGCATATAGCCCTGAAAGATTGAATGCTTCAAATAAGACGAGTTCAAGCCCAAAGGGAGTTGATCCAGAAACTGCTTAAAAGGTGCAATGGGTTGTGCAAGGATCTTAAGCTGTAGAGGGAAATGGTCCGACAAGGCATATTGCTGCAACACTTTCATTTCAAGCATCTCAGGAAGAAAATCATCATTCTGCATGATGTACATGCGGTCCAACCGCGACCATGTACTTGCATACTGCGCAGAATGGAAAGTAAACCCGGTAGAAGAAGGGTGTAGCCAAGACCAGAGATCTTGCTTAAGTACGGCAAGAGCAAACGCATTCCACACATGACTTTCCGGAGCGTCCATCACCGAATGCTCTGATATGGACTCTGAAGAAGCAACATGGACCAAACGGCGATCAAAGAACAATGGCAGTTTAAACAAGAGATCAGCACGATGCTGCTCAGATTTCAACAGCACCTCATAAAAGCCTCGAGGCCCAACAAAAATCTCTTCAACACATTTCCCTTGTAGCAGACTGTGCAGCCACTGGCGAATACGGGAAAGCACTGGGAGCTTCCCAGTGAAGAAGAGCATAACAACACGTTCATAAAACATCGAAAATGAGCGCAAAACATTTTTCGGGTCCACAGTGGCTTCCAGAACATCTTCAATGGCAAAGTCAGAAAACGCTTCATGATTATGTTGAACATAATCGCCAAGTAGAGTGCTGGCAAACCCCAGCAAATGCTCCCAGTCAACATCCTGATAATCCACAGAGTCCGAGGCAACCTAAGCATAAGAGCGTTCTTGAGGATCCATGATCTCTTCCGAAGTATGCTTGGTGCGTTTTTCCGCAGGCTGGAAGTCAGGACCAGAGGGCATCTCCTCTGTGCAAGGAACCATATCCTCTGGTTCCTCTGTATCAGAATATGAACCAAGAGCTGCCACCGTTTGGTCTATAAAAGCCATATCCAGACCAACCATAGTGTAACACTACTTGTGCCGGGCCGATGCCGAGGCAGGAGCTCACAGGAGGTAGAAACGGCGAAGGCCAGCACAGGCCTCTCTCTCTCTCTCTCTCTCTGTGGCCTCTCCATCCGTCATCGACACCATGACTCTAGTGAGAAGCACGAGACCTTCAATTTGCAAGCAATCCATGTAGAGAGGGACACAAAAAAGTCCAACTCCCACCATTGGGCATGCAAGTATTCCCAAAAGTACTATACAAGTGGCGCAACCTAGCTTCTCCAACACCTTTTCAAGATGGGGGCCAACTTGCTCCATGCAAGGACATCCCTCAAAACATCGTTGATGAGATTCTCAACAAGATGAGAGGGGGATCCACAAGCGGAGGAGGAAGTGGTTTCTCGGCACCGACTCCTATGCCTACTAATGAGAAAGCATCGAATGTGGGCGTATCTTCAACCGATGCAGAAGAGGTCTCTACCATTGGTGGTGGAGGCATCATATCCACATCCAGCTCCCATAAAAGACAAAGAGTAGAGGCTCATGCACCACCAGAGAGACAATCCTCTCTCTCTCAAGCTCCTGATCATGTGTGGATCAAGACTTGCGAACATTGAAATTGCACGCACGGTGATTGAGTGCAATCTTGCATCAATGTCCTAAAGCAAGAGCAATGGGAGAAGATGGTAAAAGCCATTGCCAATGTCAGTCCATGTGAAGGATGGACCCGTGTCACATACGACATGAGGACAAAAAAGATTAATGAAGAGAAGAAGAGGATTGATAAAGCCCTTGATCCTATTCGGGCCGCATGGATAAAATATGGTTGCTTCATTCTCACCGATGGATGGAGTGATTGTAAGAAACGCGGCATCATTAACATACTCATCTCATGTCCACCCAGCACTTACTTTTTGCAAGCACTAGATACCCATAAGAGGGGGAGGAAAATGGCAGGTGCATTCATCTACCGTCACATTCGGCAAGCTATCATTGAGGTATACATTGCCTTTTAAATTTATTTCACTTTCTTTCATTATAATTTATGCATAACTATCTATCTCCCTATTCTAATTTCTCTCTAATATCTACCTCGATTCTCTCTTTCCCCCTGGGCCCCAACCCCCATCTCTCTTCATTCTTGAATCTTGAAAGTTGAAACTGAAAGGCTCAACTTTCTCTTTCTCTTTCTAACCTCCAAGTATTGTTACTTGTAATTTGTGAATTGTGGTTGTAGGTGGGCCCCTTGAAGGTGCTACACGTTGTTACCGACAATGCATCAAATTGTCGATGCATCGGCCATTTGCTTGAGGCCGAGTTTCCCACAATTGTGTGAACTCTATGTGCAAGTCATTGTTTGGACTTGCTCATGCGGGATATTGAAAAGCTCAAGTGGGTGAAGAGGGTGGTTCACAAAGCTATATCAATTGTCACCTTCTGTACAGTAAGGGTAAAGGTACTTGCGATGTATTGTAAGCATAGCACACTGGAGTTGAAGAAGCCTTCTTCAACTTAGTTTTCTTACATGTGGTTATTGCTGGAGTGCCTTTATGAGGTGCGGTCCCCGTTGCGCCAGACAGTGGTGTCAACTCTATGGAATGAGTGAGATGAGCATGAGATAGAGGAGGCCCAAAGCCGTGCAGCGATTGTGCCTTAATGAGCAATTTTGGCAAAAAGTTTGTGCCGTTGTCATAGTCGTGACTCCCTTTTATAGGGTGTTATGTATGAGTGACTGTCTGCGAGGGGTCCAATATGGGCCTTCTCATTCACTTCTTTAGAGTGGCATTGGTGGAGGCCCATGTTTCTACAATGATCACAAATACATAGCATGCACATGTTTTAGAGATAGCAGAAAGAATATCGGCAAGGATACATATACCTATCCATGGTTTTGCCGCATTGATAAATTTGGCCTACAAGTCGCCGGCGGTCATGGATAATAGAGATCTCCGTTCAAACCAGCTTGCTTATCTGACTCACGTGGTCCTTATGGATTATCAGAATGTGGTGCTGGAGAAGCTAGGATGCTATGTAGATCAAAGAAAGCATGTGGCTTTTGCTTCTCCCACTTGTTGGAGGACAGAGTCACTTGTGAAGCCTTTATTTTGGTGGCAAAACTTTGGATACGCATTGGAGACCCTTCAACCTTTAGCCATGAGGGTGCTTGCCCAAGATTGCTCTTCCAGTGCATGTGAGAGAAACTGGAGTGACTATTCTCTCATTCACACGAAGATTCATAATCGGCTTAGCATGCGATAGTTAAAGCAGCTAGTCTATTGCCGCACTAACTTATGCATGATGAGGGCTACAATGAGCATGGGTAGTTCAAAGCAAGTAAAGTTTAAACACTTAACCATAAAATTTAAAATTTATTATTTTAAACTTTAAACTTTGAATTTCATACATTACAATTTAGACTTTAGCATTTACAATCTTATGTGCATTGTGTGGGTAAATATTGATACATGTAAGTTGATAGGCAATACTCTTCTAAGTGTGCATTAGGAGATGGACGAGGAGGAAATGATTTTTGCAAAGCTCTATAGAGAGCTTATAGCAACAGATACTCGCGACACTCGTAGTCAGTGTACTTGTGGGCGAGGAGTTCGAGTATATGGTAATAGGGACATAGTCATTCAATACCCTCTAACATCCAGAAGGGGTGGCTCAAGTGGCTTGCAGACATATGTAAGGCGGGGCTCTAGTAGCTTACATCCTGTGCCTCATGATGATATCCCCCCCCTTGCCTACACAGCTGCCACCTAGGGAGCTATCATTTGATAATGATGGTAACCTCATCAGTGAGGATGAGTATGAGTGTGTCTCATCATTCGATGCTAGGGAGTCATCTTTAGACTCTCTTGATGAGCACTCAAATGGTTCTAATGATGATGATGATGATGATGATAGTAATGCCTCATCATAGATTCATAGATCTCTCTCTTTTTTGTATTTACTATCATTGTATCCACACGCATGATGCAACTATGATACACTAGACTGTAGTTGTATGGCATGCTCTAATACTGATGATGATGATGATAGTGATACCCCATCATAGATTCATAGGTCTCTCTCTTTTTTGTATCTACTATCATCGTATCCACATGCATGATGCCACTATGATGCACTCAACTATATTTATATCACATGTTTTGTGCAGCCCATGTAGCAACTGTGATCGTCACCCTTATGTATTCATCTTATTTTGTAATGAAATGGCTATTTCCACTTTAAACATGTATTCTATCATTTAATTATATATGATTTTTTAAGAAATCGTATTTATAAAAAAATTCATATTAATATCCTATCGTACCTTTAAAAATCACAAGGTATCATTTAGTACTGTATTTTGTCGTACCAAACCGTATCGTACCTTTCATACCTGACAACTATGCATCTACCAACGAAATACCCTAGGAGATGGCAGTAACATGTCTCCTTTCGAGTTGGAGGCAACAAAAACCTTACATGAGCAACGAGACAAGTGACAGAGACAGCACATTGCCAAATAGATGAGGAGCCAATACCAATGACAACAAGGGCACATAGATGACTGATAGAGACAAGGGTAAAGAGACCCAAAGTAGCACATGCATGCTGAGGGATGATGGAGAGTGGTTAAAGATCTCAAATCAATAGCCTGTGTAGTGCCACCGTAGCCTCCTATAGCTTGTGCAAACATTGTTATACCCACCCAGAACTTAGAGGTTCCACAACCTTGGTTAGTTAGCAACCCCTTAGATGAAGATAGCGCACCCCAATGACTTGGAGAGACAGTCCAAACACCATCAACTCTCTAGCAAATGTTGCAAGTTGCTACTACGCCAATGTCTACATAGGATAGCAACCGAGAGATAGATACTCTGATGCGTACTTCAAAGACTTCCCCCCTCACATGTGGCAACAAAGCTAGTGGAGAGGAGGCTTGACGTGTATTCTAGGAGACAGCAATAACTAGCACGGATTGCACAAACACACTAATCTCAAGAACTCAAACGCAGCCCGTGAGGATTCTCTCATGGAGTGTACAAGGCTTTGGAGGACTACTCAAAATGGGAAGCTTTTGCCAAGACAAGCTACACTATTATTGAGTAGCACCCGTGAGTATCACACATACAAACATGTTTTTACATATGGGTTGGGAAGTAATTGACTTGAGCAACACAAGGCTAAGATATCTTGGTTCTAGGAAGAACCATGTATTTGAGAGTGGAGGATGCAGTTATTGGTATACTTGTCATCTATATCCTAAATGGCCAGCCAAACACAGTCCTGGACTATCTTATGTCACTCCCTACCGTAGGTCAACAATTGGATAATAGGGGATGACTTCACCAAAGGCCTTGAAGGATAAGAAAGGCAAATGCAGAAAGACCATTAAAGGAGGTGAGCAGGCTGCCTAAGAGGAGCTCTTATTTTAGATAAGGATAAGATGATAGGACCTCAAGTTCACAACAAAGTTTAGCAAATTCACAATATCCACAGGATACTCTTTACAAGAGCACCGGCTCTGATACCATGTTAAGAAGACTACTAGGGTTTGCACTGAGGACACACAGAGTGTACGACCACGGCAGAAACACAAAGACACGGACACAGACACAGACACAGAAGGCAAAACTCAAATCCTAAACGCAAAACTCAAAACTCAAACCCTAAACGCAAAACTCAAAACTCAAACACAAACATAAGAAGGGAGAGAGAGAACACAACTCTGAAGTAAATGAATGTTGTAAATGAATGTAAGAGTGTACAGTGTGCTCAAGGGCAGAGCAATGTCGGAGTGTGACATCCAGCTAAGACGGATCCCAAGTCTGTGACCACCAATTGGAGTGTAGGACTGCTGAAAAGTGAATGAAAGGAGGCTGTCACCAAAACGCAGCAGTTTGGAGGCTGGAAACTGGTAAACGCAGTAGTGTACCACAGATCGGGGGCTGGAAATTGTGTATAGTCTGCTGTAAACAACAAGCTGAAACAGTGTTTGAGAGTGTCAAGGCCTGCAATGCTGAAAACACATGCTGGCTGACCCTGGAGATGATGGACAGCAGTCTGGGACAGTTTAGAGCAGTCGCCACCAGCTGAGAGCTGTCACCTACAGCAATGGACAAGCTGAAGATGATGTGGCTACAGTCGATGATGGCTGCACAAAAGATGGAGGCGGGCTGCAGGCTGGAAACAAGGCGCCAACAGCAGCAAAGGGTGTGTGGGTTGGTGTAACCTACAAACTAGGATGATAGCTGAATGGGGGCAGCTTGTCTATTTATAGATGTGGAAGGGTGCCCCAAAAATTAGGGTTTCCATTAAACTTTCTCGAACCACTCCCTATTTTAGGGTTTCCACTGAACTCTCTCAAACCGCTCCTCGTTTTAGGGTTTTACTCTAAAAGAGCATTTTTAGTGTGTTTTGGGGTTGTTTAAGAGGCTAATCAGCAAGTACTGCATATTTTAGCTCAACACAATGATGGCAAGCCTCAAGGATATATGCTACAAACCAAGCATCTATGGGCACTTACACACAAGGATTTCATTCCCAAGCATATTGAGCCCTAGTGTCCCTTCAATGGTACCACAATATGCACACGTGCTTTACCTAGTGAACCATTAGTCCTCTATTAGGTAACTTGGCCTTCTATATAAAATTGCTTCTTTTTATGTTGAGGTAGCATACATATGTTAGGTAAGGAGCTCATGTGTGGCCAATAGGCTATGGAGGGTGAAGCTTCATGATGGAGAGAGAACAGAAAAAAGAGAGAGAACAAAGAGTGTATAAGAGAACTCTTGCACATACACAACAAGCTGAATAGGTTGATGTGATAGATATTGATCAAAATACAATGCTTAGGGCATCATTATATAGACCCAAGGTTTTTCCCAAACCTTCGACCCTTATTTAATTTTGGGAGATCTAAAAGGTGTTTACACCTTTAACATACTCACTTACAAACATAACGTGTTCACACAAGGGCGTATAACTAACAAACCCCCCTTCGAGTTATGGGTGGCCGAACTCATAACATGAAACATATTTTGTCAATTTGACATCTCCTTGTCATAAGCTCCATCAAAGTTTGACGGAGACATTGGACCTCTGACTTTGCTTTCCCATTCAGTTTTAAGTGCCCCTCTTCCTCAATTAGTGTCAAGTGTGTTCACATTGAGTAGGCAGCCATTTTTCAGCGTTGCTAGAGGGGTTGCACAGCCTGACCAGTTGCGATTTACCCAAGAGTATGCCATATTAGGTTTTTTGCCAGTATTTATAACTGGATGCTATTTTAGCAGGCTGACTGCTATTTCTAGTAGCATTTATGGCAGGTCAGCCAGTTTGGCTGTTTTGCTGCAAATTTTAGCAGGTAGCTTGTGTGGGCCAAAAACACTTGTGTTCTTTTGCAGGTTACACACTCATCTATGGCCATCTCTGTGTCCAGTGCTGCCATCATCTTCAACTTGATCTGCTGCCCTCACTGATGCTTTGGGCACTAATCATTCCATCATTGTATTCAACATTGATTTCAGAGTTCTTGTCTGTTCCTCTTGTCTTTCTCTACTCATTTTCTCTCTGTGTTCATGTTCCTCCTTTTTTGTGCACTCTCAAATGGTATCCACATAGAGAAGACCACCTTGTTGCTCGAAACACAAATTTTCAGCCTGCTGTTTGCTGCTGAAAATGCAGATTTTCTGCATTTTTCAAGTGCTTTCGAGAAAGGGGGTACATCCACAATTGATCTTTTGCAAGTGTAGCTGATTATTCCCTTTGTTCAGGCTCTTCTATGGGAAAATGTAGCATATTTAGTGTGTTTGCAGGTCTACATACATGGAATATCCCAATTCCAAGGTTTTGATAACTTAGATGAGGAGTCTCCTCATTATCCCTTTGATAGGCATCATGAATATTGCAAAGATCACAGGTTAGAGCCCCAATCCGAACGGGAATCATCACCTAGTAAATATCAAAGATCAAAGCAGCCTTTCCCTCCTCTCTCTTCATGTCTCCCATAGGACTTGTTGTGAAGAAATACTCTAACACAGAAACATAATCAAAAACCGTAAGACAAAGCACAGACAGATAAAAGAACACAGTTAGGGTTAGGGTAACTCAGAGACAATGAACACAGTGAATGAATGAACTGATATGACTACTGAATACAATGCTCATGCAACAAACATACTATGCACTGCATGAATACCTCGAACTCCTGTATCTCAAGGATCAAGGCAGGGGTAATGAACTGGAGAGTGTGTTGTACTCTAAATGGATCCCGAATCGCAGCAAGGCAGTCTCCGGCTGTCAAACACCAGCAAACGCAGCAATGAGCAGCTGGATCTGATGATGCAGACAACAATGAGGAGATAGAAAGACAAAAAACACAGACTACGGGAGAGAGACTAAAAACGCACGCAAGACAGCCTTCAGGAGAGAGAAATACTAAAAACGATAACCTGCAAGAGAGAGAAAACTGCCAAACACAAGCTGCAGATGACATGGCAAGCAATATAGCAGCAGGTCTGTGCAAGAACAGCAGTCGCCTCCTGGGATCAGCTCCAAACTGCGAGGCTAGAAATCACGTGCCAACTGATGTAGACAGCAATGGATAGCTTTGGCTGAGATTTCCTCCATGAACAGGGTATGGGCAGCAAGCTGAAACACCTGAAATCTACAAAAACGAGATTAAGGGCTGAATGGAGGGCAGAATACCTATTTATAGAAATTTTGGGCCCTCCCAAAAGGCTTTGTGCATGTGGGACGTAGAAACTCTCTAGGATCGCGTTTCTTTTAAATAAACAAGGTTTCTTCATTAATTAAGCATGTTTTGGGGTCGTTTTTTTTTTGGCAAACGCGGAGCAAGCTACGTAGAAGGGGTGATCTAGAGGAGGTAATCTGGGCTGACATGAAGATTCATCTCAGGGCCAGCCTCCACTCACCGCTGAGCCTTGGTCTACAGTCCTAAAGACCCTCCTGCAATAGGATCTTCCAGGTCTACCCTCTCGGTGTGAGGCCGTGGACAACTAGCTTGCCCAACATGGCCATACTCTGATACTCTGGGTCTATGATCCCAAGCCCTCCCTCTGACCGATGTCGTATGATGGTCGCCCATGCCACCTTGGCCCTGGAATCCCTCAAGCCGTCTAACCCGGATCAAAGGAAATTCCGCACTAGGCGGCAAAGCTACATTACGCAAGATGAGAAGCACCAACATGAGGTGATGTACCAGGCCGTCGCTAGGAGGACCTGGTTAACCATCACGGCTCGACCGGCTAGTGAGAGGCGAGCCGTACTCCACTAGGTCAGCTTCCTCCTCCGAATAGAATCGAGGACTGGAAGAAACTGTTGGGCGGGAGTGATGTCGAGTCCCACCTGGAACCCTAGGTACTGGACGGTCTGCCCTCTGCTCACCCATCTAAATCCCAGGTGGACGCTCCACTCCATGCTAAAGTCCGGGTTTGTGAGGAAACCAACCGACTTTCACCAATTGATTTTTGCTCCCGCTGCAAAACAAAACACCTCAAGAGCCAGCCTCACTCTCTCTAGCATCAACTCATCGTCCTCTATGTAGAGTGTTGTATCATCTGCATACTCTGAGTCTAACAACTTGGTCTCCTCTCTCACTGGAAGTTGGAGGCCACATAATCTGCTCACACGTAACCTGAGGAAGTGAGGCATCGCCTCTGCAAAGAGAAGAAACAGGTACGAGGCTAGGGGGCAGCCCTCTCGGACTGATCTCTCTCCAGCCGAAACTCCTCCCCTCGCCTACCACCTATGAGAACCCTACTGGTGGCCGATCTGTAAAGTGCGGAGACCACGCAAATCCAAGCCTGGGGGAAACCCAACCTCACCATGGTGCCCTCTAGGAAATCCCAATCCACCCTATCATAAGATTTCTTGAAATCCAAGAGTAGTACAGCCAATCTCTACCCACTGTGTTGGGCCCACTCTATCGCCTCAAAGAAGGTGAATACATTGTCTAGGAAATCCAACCTCACCATGGTGCCCTCTAGGAAATTCCAGTCCACCCTATCATAAGATTTCTTGAAATCCAAGAGTAGTACAACCAGTCTCTACCCACTGTGTTAGGCCCACTCTATCGCCTCAAAGAAGATGAATACATCGTCTAGGATGCTCCTATCCTGGACAAAGCCTGTCTGTGTGTCATGGATGATGTCTAGAAGCACGAGGTGTAGTCGCCTACCAATCATCTTTGCCAGCGCCTTATAGACCACTAACAATAAGGTCATCGGTCTCCACTGCAAAAGCTCCAATTGGTCTCCCTCTTTGGGGAGAAGACTGATAAGGCCTGCCGAAAGACTCCCTGGCATCTGTCTTGAAGTGAAAATCTCCTGAAAGGCCATCAGTAGGGGTTCCTTCACCACTTCCCAAAAGGTAGTAAAGAAAGCCTTAGAGAGGCCATCCTCTCCCGAGCATTTCTGCCGGTCTTGTGTATGGAAAGCCTCCTCTAATTCCCTCTCTGTAAAGGGGGCTAGGAGGGAGTGTCCCATCTCCTCTATGACGAGGGATGGGATGTTATCCCAGACCTACTATCTACATCGTTGTCCTCTAGCTGAGGTTGTCTCCTACTAGAAGAGGCGTTTGTAGTAGTCGGTGGCAATCTCCATCACCTTGTCTGGGTTAGAACGGGTCCTTCCGTACTGATCTCGAAGGCTGCATATCAACTCTCCTGAGGTGCAAGGCTGGTGCACCTAGAAAAACTCCCTGCACATCGTGTCCCCCTTCCACACCTAGAAAGCTGCTAAGGTGCAGAAAGAGAACTCTGAGCGCCTGTCCTCTAGGCCAGCAATGGTTGCTCGCACGCGCATCTCTTGTGCGTAGAGAGTGGGATCCCCTGGTGCAACCTGTAATAATCTCTCCATGGCTGCAAGGTCCCACCAGAGTGCTCGATCCTCCTCCCACCTCTGTTGCCTCACCTGTATCGCTGCCTCTTGGCAGATTCTGCTCGACTCAGCTAGGACCTCTGCAACCTCCTCTACGATCTAGTCCCTCCTACCCCACTCTCTGGTCCAAATCTGCTCTATCTGTCTCGTCACATCCTCCCTCCTATAGATCGAGTCAGCGATCCGACAAGATCGTGTATCTAGGGCAGATGCTCGGGGATCTAGTGCCAGGAGAACCGGGCAATGATCGGACAACGTGATGCCCGCCAACTGCCCAATCTGGCCTCCCCGAGAGCCTCCCCACTCTCCCACATAAAACATCTCCAACCGCTCCAACAGGACTCTACCTAGCCGCCTGTATCCCCAAGAGAAGTCCAGCGACCTCTCCCTCCTGTGGAAGACAAGGTCTCTCCAGGCATCCTGTGCTCCTACTGCCAGTAGAAAGACCTCCCATGCCTCCTGCTCGTCGACGCCCATGCCCTGGTAGTTTCTCCCTCTGCCCTACTAGTCCTCCAAAGCCTTCA
This sequence comes from Lygodium microphyllum, assembly GCF_053477565.2. Taxonomy (NCBI): domain Eukaryota; kingdom Viridiplantae; phylum Streptophyta; class Polypodiopsida; order Schizaeales; family Lygodiaceae; genus Lygodium; species Lygodium microphyllum. Next base: position 12,224,368 of record NC_141163.1, on the reverse strand, counting down.
GGTTGTTGAAGTCTCCTCCAACAATCCAAGAGTCCACCTCTGGGAGTCCACACGCGATCTCCACCCAGAACCTGTTGCGTGCCCTAAACTTCGTAGGGGCATAGACATTAAGGACTCCAAGCCACGATTCCCCAATATCCAATCTGATCCATAGAACCCTCCCTGCCACTATCATCTCGTGGTCTCGTACACAAGCGGTAAGACTCGGACCAATAGAGGTGCATACGCCTCCACTCCTGCCGTGGGCATCTATGGCGTGCTCCCAATAAGTGTGCGAGCTGCCTGGGAGTACCTTCCCTACCCGCTGGGCCCGGGTGGGGATGAGCTTGTGCTCCTGGAGAAGTAAGATGTCGATCCGTCCGGCAAGGACAGGCTGCAACTCCTGCCAAACAATCAACTTCTTGGAACCACGTGCCCCACTATAGTGGAGGCTATTCACATTCCAAGATGCAAGGTGTAAGCTCATGGGGAAACATGTGACTGACCGAACAAACATCTGTTCAGGCATGAAGGCTGCTGATGAAGATGAGAAGCTATGAGACATGCAAGTACGCTTTGCCGCCGGTCTGGCCGACGAACTCCAATCCCCCATGGTGGCCCTCAGCTAGACCATAGGGGTGATAGATGTTCCAAGTGGTACTATCAATGCATCTATCAGCCATGCTGACAGTCGAGACAATGTGCACTGGTAGAAACGAGCCGCTTATGCTAGGGGCCACTTGTTAAAATCCCTCAAAGCTCTCCACTGTGGAGGGGCTCGAAAGATAATGCTCAAGTGAGGGACCTCGACACCAGCCCACCAGTTAATATCCATCATGAAACCAAGCCACTGCTGTGCAAACAATGCTAGTCCTTCTTCTCCCATCCACTGGGAGGTGTGGTCCGCCACCTGACTCTTTAACTCTTCCTCTATCTATGTCATCGTCCACTCCCCTGAGTGAGAGAACTAAAGAAAAAACGCGTAGTTTGGTCCATCCAGTGGTACTAGTAGATGGACCTTGCCCCTCCTTGACTTACGAACCACGAACATCCCCACCTCTAGAGGTAGTGGGAACTCTCTGCACTCCGCAACTCTCAAGTAGAACCATCCGCAACTCTCAAGTAGGACCATGGGCCACTGCGGAAGAACTCCTGTGGCAACAGGTGTGCTTGTCTCGGGAAAGTGTGACGGGCGGCAGGGGTGGATAAGCTAGTGGCTGTATGGGAGGGGAAAGACTACTAGTGCAAGGAGAATGTAGCCGTGTGTGGCTCATCATCTCCTGTGGGAGGAGAGGGGGTGGGTCTGGGGGGGATCACCTGAACCAGGTGAGGATCAAGAGGGGTGCTTAGTAAGGGGGGTGGTGGGAGGGAGGATGATTGTGGGATGGTGGGATGGACGGAGGTACATAGTGGGTGTGTGGGGGGGACTGGTGGCCCTGGAAATGGAGAACTGTGGGCCAGGGTCTAGGGGGGGGGGGGCTATGGGAACTTAGGAGAAGTAGTCTGTGGCGCCGGTGGTGGATGTGGAGGGCTGCGGTCTTGTCAGGTGGGGCGGGCCAGGGGGGCCTCTGGAGTGCTCTATCGAGGGGGTGTCACTCGCCCACCTGCTCCCTGCTACCAAGGCTGGGTCTGAGACGTTGTCTGCGCCCCCCCTACCGTCTCCCTCTCTGTCATCTCTAGACCCGTGTGAAGCCGTCAGTGTCCACCTGCGGACCTGTCGGCGAAGCCACCTTGGCTCCGAAACATGTGCAAACTGCTGCCTGAAGCCCAAAGTCGTGGCAGCGCAGGCACTACCCTGGCTGCCCCGTCACAATGACCTGCTGCCTAAAGAACTGCCCGCCAGCCTCAATCTCTAGGAACTGTGGAATATTCTTGACCTCTTTCACTGCCACCCATACCTTTGAGACTCCTGCAGAGCTGTCACTACATCCGCGAAGGACACGGGAAGGATAGTGCCGAAGAGCCGTCCAAAGTCTTCCACCAATTGGTGATACTCTATCGCCAGGCTGGGGAAAAGAATGATGACCGAGTGCCGAAGAAACCTATTGTGGAGTACAAATGCCTTCACAGTAAAGCCACTATACCAGTGGACCATGTATATGACCCCCTTGGTGGACGCATATGGTAAACTGGCAAGCAACTCGCAAGCTACATTTGCCGAACTAAGCCTGACCATGAGAATCCCTTGGCCCATTAGGACCGCCTCCATGATCTGCGCTATGCCAAAGCGCAGCGTGGAGTAAAGCCAGTCCCGAAGCTGGGCCCTGGCTGGGGAATGTCCTACTACCTAACCATAAATCGATGTTTCCTTCAGCTCCAACTCCTTAGCTCAGACGGCTAAGAGCTGCTCCTCAAAGAGGACGATACCCAAGATGTTTGACTGGGGGGGGGGGGGAAATGTTTTGTGGAACAGCGGGTCGCAGATGAAGACTAGGTGGCCAAGTCCGTTAGAGTGGTGGAATGGCGGGTCGCAGGCGAAGACTAGGCGGCCGAGTCCATTGGGGGCGGGGGGAAGGACGGATAGGTAGGGCGGGCTGTCGCGAGCTGTCGGGGCAAGCTATCGCGAGCCAATGGGGGCGAACTGTCGGGGGGGGGGGGGGGGGGGGGGGGGGGGTTTCATAACGAGCACTGGGGATGGTGTGACGGATTTGTGCAGGCGTGAACAGACATGACCGGGGGGGCAGCTTGCGATGTGACGGGCGTGAGTTGTTTTATTATTTTGGGACCGTTTAAGTAAAGCTAATGCAATTTTAGCTAAACACTTGTCGTTCTGGCCCTAGGATGCCTACGATGGCACCTTCAGTACAAGTGCCCATTCTCCCTTCTTTGCCTGAAGAAGATCGGTTGGATGGATCTAATTACTTCCTTTGGTCTTGCAAAGTGGAGTGGATTCTAGACACATTTGATCTTTGGGCTTTTATAAGTACCCCATTTCTTACAATTTGTGGAGTGGGGACTATCCTCCTTTTGCTGGATCGATAAAATTTAATAACCAAAGTCCTTTCTATATTGGATTTGGGCTTTAACCTTCTTTCTGTCCATGGTTTGACACAACTACATACGCGGTGGTCTTTGCTCAAAATACTATGACCATTTGAGGATGCTTCTACATGTTCCATTTGCTGGAAATGTGCATAGGAGGGTGGGCTCTATAAGCTCACTATCCCTGCTACATGGACTTCCCATGAGCTTGGGCTACTTTGGCATGTCCATTATGGGCATCTAAATTTCAGCTACATTCGATATGCTTCATGGAAGTGATTAGTGGAGGGACTACTAGATTCCTTGTGTTCACACTTTGTGTCCAATTTAATAGAGAAAACGTAGGTGCCTATGACACCAAATGGAGATGATGATCGCTGAAGGGAGATGGAGAATGTGCAACCAAAAACGTGGCTACAGTCTGATGCCAAATGGTGGAGATGGTTGCTAGGTGAAGAGAGAGAATCTGCAGCCCAAAACCCACCTTGGAAGATGTGGAAGATAGGGTATGTGATGTAGGGAGAGATGTAGACCATGAATTGCAATATTCTTCGAGTGAGTTGTGAGCAAAAGTGGAGAGAAAGAGAGCCACAAAACGTCAAAAGGAATGAAGATGGAATGAACGAATGAGTGGAGTCAGTGCCATAAATATAGGCATAGACTGTCTAGAGTGTCATCTATTGAAGTCTCTCAAGTGGCACGCCAGCTTTCTTGAGTGGCACCCCGACACTAAATAATGATCCAAATAAAGCCTTTTTAGGATTGTAAATGAAAACAGAAATAGGAAGGAAGTAGGCGAAATGTACTGAATGACTTGGTTTTCTCAACAACCCCTCTCACGCCCAAAAAGGAGCACAAAAGAGGAGTGAGAGAAGAAGAAGATCAATCCGGAAATTCTAGTATTCCACGTGTAAGGTAACATGTAGTGAAGAAAAGTAGACATGATAAGCTAATAGGACCCGAAACTTAACCTTGGGAGAGAAGCCACAAGCTCCATTACTCAATGTTGGAAGGTCTATGAAGGCCTAGCCAACAAGCCATAGCTGAAACATCCAAAGCTGCAAACTAGAAAGAACCTGTAGATCCTAGGTGTCATGGAAAGTAAGGGGAAGGGGAATCAACGGGTGAAATGGCATGGAGATGTCAACCACCCCAATAATGTAAAGGGTTGTCGACAAGGTGTAGGAAGAATCGTAGGATGAGTAGGGACCCTCTTTGAAGCTAAAGGAATGACATTCCCCTTGGAAGGAGAAAGATAAGTCCCTTTGAAATCCCCTGTTGAATCCACCTAAGAGAGAGAGAATCAAGAAGCTCATGGATCACAGCCTTCAAAACATCAAAAGACAAATGAAACACTGCCCACACTACCAAAGAAGGTATTTTGGGCTCCAACGAAACAGAGGCTAGATAGCTCCCAAAGATGGCCTCTTGAACTAGAGTAGGGGAGGGAGTGTAAGAAGGGGTATCACCTCGAATCTCCTCGATGCCCGCATCAAAGTCGTTCATGGAGCAATCCAAGAGAGGGGAGGTAATAGATAGCTCTTGTGGAACTAGGGGTGAACAACAATCGCCGTCTCTCGATACAATGGACTACAGAGCTGAAGAAGAGGAAGGAGTCGAACATGTTAGCACTCACGTATATGTCGTGTCATTATCCCCTACTTGTGAGCCTTAGTTTGAGTTAGACGAGGACATTAGGAGCTCTAATATTGTATTCTTCTATCATTTTATGTGTTTTAGACACTTTAGATAGAGGGCACATGGGTGCATTTGTTTTTGGGCAATTTTGGCCATTTTTAGTAGTTTAGCCACATTCAGGGTTTTGCTTCTTTTTCACCTATATATAGCCGACTTGCCCTTCCACTTTCATTATCCATTGATCCTTCATGATCGACCAACCCTCTTCATTCTCTCATCCCCCTGCTACCATTTGGCACCCACACAAACGCATAGAGCTGTGTGTTAGGGCTGATCCTCGTACCTTTAGCCATTGCAATCACATTGTTTCTTCTCTCTTGCATTCTCTCTTTGTCTCCTCTCTCTATTCACTTTCCTCTTTCTGTTGTGCACTCTCACAAGATAACCTCTATCTCTCAAAGGAGCGGACAAACAAGATGACAATATCCAACAATCACTCTCTTAGTAATGCAAACTATAGAGCCGGTGGATGGGAAAGCCACTGCACCCGAAAATGGATTGGGAAAACCTCCATAGTAGCACATTGGCGCAATCTCTAGGAGGTTACGACGCTTGATGATCCTCCTTTTGCTCAAAAGGACTAATTGTGCATTGGATGTGTCATATTGCCTTGAGCATAATACTCTGATAGCCGATCCAGAACAATCTCTATGGCCCAAAAGGGAGATGTGGCACAAAGAGTGCCTGGTGGTAGACACATACTCTAATGGTGTGGGGAGCAAAGGTTGAAATTGACAATCTTAAGTGTATGGCCATTCGTGCTGCAGTAGGAGCACCTAGTGCACTTTCCATTTGTCACGGGAGAAGCCATAGTACTAGATTGTTAATCCATGAAGGGAGGGAGGGAAGGAGAGGAACAGAATATCTCCTGATGATGCAACGGAAATAAGGGAGGGAAATCAAAAAATTATACGGAACCTACAACCTGTTGAAACCAACCTTCCTTCCGTGGATGGGTGGTAAATCCCTGATTACAACTTAATTACAGTAGAAAACAATTAATGCAAATCTTAAAATACAAATTTACCTACTAATCTTGGACAATGCACACCCAATTGGCCCCAAATTTGGCGCCCCTTTGGTATTTCTTTAGCTTTATTAAAGAAGAGGTCGATTTACAATGGGATTTTCTCAATCTCTTCCGTTATTCCAACTCCCCTTGCTCCTCAAAATCACTAGCAAGTCTTTAATCTAATTTGCCCCTTGATTTGGGCAATCAATTGGCCTTCACCCGCTTTGATGGAGATGGAAAATGCCCCAAATTCAATTATTTGCTGGTCCCTCCACTTGAATAGGCTAAAAACAGCTTTGGCCCTATTGAATCCAAGTCTTGGAGCTTCAAATTTCTCGCACGCTTCCCGATGCTGCTGCTAAACCCTAATTTCTGTTGCAGATTAGGCTTTACAGAAGAGAGATCTGAAATTTCTCAGCCTCCAAGGGTCCAAATGCTGAGATCTTCAGATCAACCTATGAAATGGCTGGGAGATGAGAGGGAAAGCTGTAGAGAGAGAAAATTCAGAGTTTTATTGCAAAGAATGACTGAAAATCAGTCAAATGTAGCTATTCCCCTGCCACTACAGCATGTAGATGCAAAGAACTAAAGAAAATCAATCATTTACTGCTACTGCCTTGTCTCAACAGCCCCAAATCAACCATAAGCTTGAGCAGTCATGCAATCTCACATGCTGCCAATGCAACACCCCTATACTCAGCCTCAGTACTCGACAAAGCAACTATAGGTTGCTTCTTGCTGCTCCAGCTGATCATTCCGCTTCCCAAGCCAAAAGCATAGCCACTTGTAGATCTACGGTCATATGAGCATCCTTCCCAATCTGCATCCGTGTATCCAACCAGTTTCAAATGCTTATCTCTCACATAGAATAACCCATAATCTACAGTGGACTTAACATATCTCATAATACGCCTAACAACATCCAAATGAGACTTTCTGGGCTTCTGCATGAACTGGCTTATGAGCCCTACAGCATAGCTCAAGTCAGGCCTAGTGATGTGGTCAAGTAGATCACACTTCTGACCATCTACTTATATATAGTCACATCCTCAATTTCAGCTCCAATGCTCATGTCTAGCTTGACATTTTGCTCAAGAGAAAATGACATGCTATCCTTCTCTAACTTAGACATGTTCCCAACATTCTCACTATCATCTTTATCCTTAGTTAAAACCAAGTACGCTGAAAGATGATTTTTCATTACTTTAGAAATGGCAGCTGCAAATACAACAGGGACAAATTCACCTTTCAACTTTACATCAAGTGTGAGTACCTTTCCCTTATGCTGAATAGTGATCTTTTTTGCACAAGAATGAATCACTACATGCATACAGTGAGACCATGGCATACCAAGCAATACATCACAACCCTCAAATGGAGCAATGAAGAACTCTTTGCTGTCCACATATCCTTGTATGTGCAACCGAAGCTTTCCAATGAGTAGTGTGACAGGCTCTACATGGCCTTGACATGCCATTCCAACTTCCCCCATGGATCCCATCTCATCCTCTCTGATGCCTAGACGGACGGTCATGTCAACAGAGATGAAGTTGGCTCATGTACCATTATCAAAGAAAATCAATGCATGTTGATCCCTAATTTTGCCCCATACTCTACACAACTCAGTAGCATCATCGTTGGGCTGATCACTAACAACATCGGGCACCAATCCCACTGATGTTTTAGGCTTCTTTCCTTTAGAATCTCCCTAATTTTTTGATTTTCCAACTTGTTGCCTAATAGGACAATCCCTTGCAATGTGACCCTCCTATTCACAAATAAAACATTTATTTGCAGCCATCAATTCCCTACGTTGCGCCAATGTTTTCAAGCCCTTTCTTTATTATATTGGCCTCTCTTCAGACTAATATTCAGATCTACCCCTTTTCTTAGGCTTAAACAACTTTTTATTCGGCTTCTCCCCACTCTCTAAGAAGCCTGAATCCTTCCCACGCAGCAAAGCATCGGCTGTAGCAGCAATCTCTATAAGCTGAGACATGCTAGGCACGATGGATTTAATGCAAAAATCCTTGATTTCTTTGGGCAGCCCACAAATATATTTTTCCACTTGCTCATGAAGGGATACGGGGCGATAAGAAGTAATAGGCAGCAATGCATCCCAAAGCTTCTTATTATATTGCTCCAAATTCTTACATTCCTTAGCATCCAGCTTATTCCAAGCTGTCATGATATCCACCTCAAAGGTACTTGTCAACCAATTCGATGCAAACATTTGCTTGAGTTGTACCCACGTTGATAGTGCTCTACCTTGCATCAAAAGAGTGGACCACCACTATAATGCATTCCCTTTCAAGAAAGTGACTGCCTTTTGAATCTTTGAGGACTTCGTGAAGTTCCCCCCTAAATAGGCTGCATCAAACTGTTGAATGAAAATCAAAGCTTTCAGCCTATCTTGTACACCGCTGAAGAACTCAAACTTTACTCCTTTTCCACCCTCATCATAGTCTTTTGATGCCCCTTTGGGTGTCAAGTTGTCATACGCTGGCAGCTGCAAAAAGGGTGCATTTGCTGAATTTACATCAAAACCAACACCAAACGGAGCATTTGCATGACCAACATTCATTCCTTGAGCTCCATAAGCATTCGGAGGTGCAGATGCAGTACCAAACATGCTACTTTGTGCCCCAAGCATCAAGCCAATGCTGCCATACATAGGGTTTTGCATATTTCCAGTCATACGCGAATACATTGGGACTTACACACCATGCATTGGTTGCTGCATACCATAAGGATTTGCACCATACATTTCCTTATGCGGTCCTTGTCCAATCATACCATGAAAAATCATGCTTCCACCAAAATATCATGGCTGCCCCTGCACGCCAGGCTGTCCAAAATCCATTGGTTTGGCACTTCCGTGATGGCCTTGCATTTGCATTTCTTACCCCGTAGGTACCAACTGTTTTATTTCATTAGCATCTTTGGAAGCTTCAAATGAAGGGTTTGACATTATCTTCGTTCTTCTTGCCTTTGCTGTCCTTCTTTGGAGCATTCAAAAATCAGGTAAATTGAGAATCCTTTGCCGATTCCACAAAGAGATTTGTTGTTATCCTCATCCGATTCTTGAATTGGTCATCAAATTCCTCTTCACTTTGCTGGTCATCAACCTCCTTATGCCCTGAAGGCCGTGCATCTTGCCCAACAACATTTCCAGCTTGTTGTCCATGGTCTGAATACTTAAAATTAATCTAATAATTATTTCGATGCCTTGAAAATAATTTGACTGGCCAGTAATTAAATTGGCTAGGCAACTTCCATTTTCGAGTGTCTCTGCACCATCTTTGACCATCAGTTTGGAATTAAGTACCATTAAATGCCACTTCTTTAGTATCACCAACTTACACTTATGGCCAAATGGATAACCTAGGCCAACAACTGGCACTAGATACCACCAAGTACCTGTGTGGCATAACTTATAGCAACTTTTGCCTTTGTTACCCCGTGATTTCTTCGTGTCCCACGCTCGTAAATTTACTTTAACCCCGGTTGCACCTCACATGTGCAACATTTACTTAATCATGTGATTAAAAATTAATCCACATGTTAAGTGAGGTTTCAAAAATACATGTCCCCATGACACCTGTCTTTACCCTCCCCAATGTAGAGGATCTTCTTGGCTCTCTGAATACTTATGGCTCCCATATCATATCAAAATATGAGTGTTGTGAAAGCAAACCAAAGAGAATAGAATTTATTAGGAGAAACACAGAGTATATGGCAAACACTAAGAGAGAAGGGAAACTTAAAATACACAAACGAAGAAGAAGATGAATGATAGATCACTGAATCATGTTAAGTGAATCAAGTTGATACAACGGAGTTGAAACTTTGAGGATACGTGCACTATCTTACCTGAATCAGACGGCAACACCTGTAGGAAATCTGCACTGTGAAGAAAGTGAAACATAATTCTCCAATAATAGGATGTCAAAGATGTATGTTGAAGGTAAAGGACAACTGTCGAGAAAGCGGAATACAAGCCTCCAATGCATCAAATCAAAGAAAAAGATTACTAACTACCAACATGTGCTCCAAAAGATGAAGATCAACAGGACGGCTTACCACATGAGGAAATCCAACCCTTGATGGAGCAAGAATTACAAAAACACAAGTGTTTTAAGATAGTAGGGGCTTGCTGAACCCATCACCGATGCTAGGGAGGTGTCAGACTATGAAACACAGCCTAAGAGACTGAGGCCAAGTGGAGAGCACTAGACAGAGGTGATATGGCACCAAAAACAAGGGTATCTGCTATGCCAAATGGAGATGATGGTTGCCATGTGGCGGAAGAGAATTTGCAACCAAAAACACACATACAATTTGACGCCAGATAATGCAAATGGTCACTAGGTGGAGAAAGAGATTCTGTAGCCCAAACATAGCCTTGAAGGTCTGGAAGATAGTGTGCTTGATGCGAGGAGAGATGTAGACCACGAACTACAATATCCTTTAGGGGAGGAGGGGGGAGTAACAATGGAGAGGAACAGTGTGATAGAACGTCGAAAGGAACAAATATGCGATGAATGACTGGGTGGAGTTAGTGCCATATGTATAGGCATAGGCTAGCTAGAGTGTCACCCTGTGAAGTCTCTCGGGTGGTGCCCTAGCTCTCTCGAGTGGTGCTCAAACACTAAATAATGATCCAAATAAAGTCTTTTTGGGATTGCAAAAGGAAACCAAAATAGGAATGAAGTAGGAAAATACTGAATGGCTTGGTTTCTCAACACTTGGGAATACAAGAGTGAGATATATTCCCAACTTCTACAAGTGAAAGGTGTTTGCCAAAATACAGACCACTTTCAAGGTTCGAGGTATTCAAGTTGACCTCGCCAGCAAGTTTTGGGCTAATGTTTTTCCCAAGTTTTATAGGGATCATGGCATTGAGATGGAATAATTCCATTTAAACACACCATTTAAGAATGGTGTGGTGGAGCGTGCCAATTGGACTATGCTTGAGATGGCCCGATCGATGTTGAAGCAGGCCCTCACTCTCCTTAGGGTGAGATGGTTGCTACAATAATATATATCCACGACAAGTCTCCAACTTCAGTATTGCAGAACACGACTCCTTATGAGGCTCTCTTTGGGAAGAAGCCTTATGTGTCCCATTTTCGCATGTTTGGATGCAATGCTTATGTCCATGTGGACAAGGAGGAATGAGGTAGCAAACTCAACTTAAAGTCAAAGACTCTTACCTTTGTGGGCTACATCACAACCACAAAGAGCTATAGGCTCCATGACCCGAAGACATGAAAGATTGATGTGAGCACGGATATAATCTTCAATGAGGCCGTGGCCTCTAATGATCCGATAGATGATGCTTCTTGTGCAAGGTGTTCTTCATTATCAATTGAACCCCTCCCCTCCCCACCATCAGCCCCTCCCCTTCCTTATAGGTTACCTATTAAAACCCTTCCTTTGTTTTCGACTCCTCCCCCTCCATCCCCTCCTCCTCCCCCTTGAGCTCGTTTTCCCCCCTTGATAGGTTTTCTATTCCTTCTTCATCGAGTATTACTAGTCCCTCCTCATCCACTTAGGTGTCTTCTACGAGTCTTAAACCATTTGAGCACGCCGCCCCTTTTTCTAACAAAGATATAGCTTTACCCAATGAGTGGGAGTTCCTATCCAAAAGAGGTGTACCATAGGTACCAAAGACCTCAAGGTCTCCCTTCACAGCAAGATAAGTCGATCACCATTCCTCAATGGTATCAGTGGTTCACAAAGGATACAAGAGTGACTCACTTTCTTGTGACCCCTTCCAGCCCAAATAGATCAACTAACATATAAGCCCAACGAGATAGTTCACTTTGCGTGAACTATGCTCTTATGTCACAAATTCTTCAAGATCATAAGCCTACTACAATTCATGAAGCTCTTGTACACACGATGTATGGCACCATGCAATGCAGGAGAAGCTTGATGCAATTGAGTATCACCAAACTTGGGAGTTGGTTCTCATCCAAGGGAGCAGGAGGTGACTGGTATAAAGTGGGTCTCTAAGACAAAATACATAGCTGATGGCTCCTTGGATAAGCACAAAGCTAGGCTTGTTGCCAAGCATTTTGCTCTTAGGGTGGGTTTGGACTATTTCCAAACTTTTGCACCTCAATCCAAATGTCTACTATTCAGACTATTTTGCCTCTCATAACCCATTACAATTGGTTTATCTTTCGGATAGATATGAAGCTTGCATTCTTGAATGGCATACTCAAGGAGGAGATTTATGTTTTAGAGCCTCTTGGTTTTCTTGCGCAGGGGAAGGAGAATCATGTCTATAAATTGTGGAAGGCTCTCTATGACCTAAAGCAATCTCCTAGGGCTTGGCACCAAAGGATTGATCGAATCTTGAAGCATAGTAAGATCCCAAGGAGTTTGAGACATTGTGAAATGGTTACGTGTCGTCCATGTATCTTGCACAAAACCAAGCCTCCACAATATCATAGGATACTCTTTAAAAGAGCACAAACTCTTATACCATGTGAAGATATGCTACGGTTTACAGAGAGAAAACACATAATGAGCGAACACGACTCAAATGCAATAACTCGCAATAAACACAAATGCAAAATGCAAAATGCAAAAAACACACATAAACAGAGAAGAGAGAGAACTCTAAAGTGAATAAATGAATGCTGTAAATGAAGGAAAGAATGTACAAGATGCTCAATGGTAGAGCTGTCCAACACAAACCGGTGGCTTTCATGGGAGTGGATTCAGGGAGGTGTTGATGTGCGTTGTCCACTGGAGATGGACCGTGAGTGTACTAACCACCGATCAAAGTAAAATTTGATGAAGAAAAGTGCTAAAAACACAAAAATGACTTGCTGTAGATGCAAATGCAAATCAGGCCGATGCTAGAAATGGAAGGGCAGTAGGCTAGAAACCACAATGCAGTAGACTTTGGGGCTGGAACCAGTAAACGCAACAATGTAACTACTTGAAGATGATGGCAGCTGATCACTGGTAGCAGTGGAAAGCTAGGCAACAATTGTAGACCGCGTAGTAGCAATTGTTTGGGGGCTGGACAGCTAGTGGAAGAGGGCTGATGGCTAAAACCTACAGGACAAGGATAGGGCTGAATGGTGGGCAGCCTATCTATTCATAGATGCAGGAGGATCCTCCCAAATTAGGGATTTGCATGTAGGACACCGAAACTCTCTAAAACCACTCCCTGTTGATTGAAACTTTTGGTAATTTACATGATTTGGGGCTGTTGTAAGAGCTAATCAATACGGAATCTCAACACCCGATCTACATACTCCTAGAAATATCTACCCATACTCTAAGGAATCCTCCCTCCGGAAGTTTGGGCCTCTCCAAGCATTGTATAAATCCATCTAAATAGCAACACCTACTCCTGTCGCAATGATTACTCAATGCCCATGAAACTTTGTTCTTTGTATCCCCCGAAGACCCAAGAGAAGGAAATCGCGCCGACGCCATTGACCACTCTACAATCCATGCATCACGCAGCGTTGGGTCCCTAAAACCTTGCTTGGCTGCTAAACTGCCCATGTGCAACCCTAGAGCAATAGCTCTTACACCATCCTTCTCTAGACTAGTCCCATTTACTGTATCGTCCAGTCCAATTCAAGTGGAACCCTTGCACCACACTCCTTCAAGAAACAAGGTTCCTCCTCAACCTTTTCTCTCCCTCACATTCCTACTCCAAAGTCCCTAGACTGTCGATGCCTCTCCAAGCATTCAAGAGCCTAGTATTAGAAGGCTTGTCTTGACCACAAAACTACTCTTGCTAAAACCTCTATGGATGCATAGATATTGAGGATCCTTTTGGATGACCCAAGTGTGTCCAATCAAGACCATAAGCTCAACCTGCCATGGTCAAGCCATTATGTTGGAAACATTAGAAGAGAAGCTGCAACAAAGGTCACTTTTGTTCTAGCAGCTTTGGAGTACGATGAATCCTTGACATCTATGGTGGGTGTAGGCTCTGCTGGTTGGCTCGTGTCTCTTGGCAAGGCTCCCTTCTATCTATGGCGAAACTTCAGTATATGCATGGATGTAGACTCTATTTGGGGTCTCTTGCCAAGTGGCATCCTACCAAAAGTGCAACAAAACAACTAGTACATGATGACAAGGAACTTGAGGTGTCTGTTTGGCTCCCCAATATGATGATAACTTGTTATTGAGTAACGGAGTCTCCTACTATTATCTCAATGAGAGAGGAGCTCCAATGAGGGTTCATCACTGTCATATGTAAACAAGCAATGAGCCTGGTAGTAAAGAGGTGCCTGAAGTCCTCTGGTAGGGAAAATTAGCCCAAGAAAGAAGTGGAATAGGCAACAGATGTATGTGGCTGTTATGCTGCATGGAGGGCTTGTAAGGTATACAGGCAGCAACTATCTGCTGGCAAGGAGGGTGAGACAGGTAATGGACTGCCAGAAGGGCAGAGACACAAGGGAAATCAGCAGTAAAGTGGCTGATCTCAGCCAGCAAAAAAGGTGCAGCAGCAAGACAAAATGACAAGGAAGAAAAGGCCAGCAAGTGGCAGCAGTGCTGGCATCTGAGGGAGGTGTGTAAGGAGGGGGGCATCATGGCAGATGCAAGAGCTGCGAAAGGCAACTGTGAGGGAAGGGGAGGGGAAGTGAGGGTGTGAATTGACAGGAGAGGGAGGTGGAGCAACATGACACACAGGCAGTAGAGGTGCATCCAAGGAAGGGAACTTGAAGGGTTGAAGAGCAACCTAGTTTGAGCAGTGGTTTGAGCTTCCACTGTCTCTACATCAGAACTACACCAGTGATTGTCAAATAAACAATTACTGCACTTCCTGCCATTCATAGCCTGGTGTTAATCCAAGCTATGCCAGCAGAGGTGGCATCCAACACGAGCGCAAAGGCTTAAAGAGCAACCTAGTTTGAACAGTAGATAGTATGATGATAGTTCTCTCCTACTCAGCATAGTACTTTTGAGTTTCCACTGTCTCTACATGAGAAATACACCAGTGATTGTTAATTAAATGATCATTGCAGGCTTCCTGCCATTCATAGACTGGTGTTAAGCCATACATGAACACTTCACAACCCACCCACCAAAAATAATAACTTTTATCTTAACGCTAGTGTAGAATGTAATTTCTGAGTTGATCAATTCAATAAACCTTTGAAAACGTTGTGCAGAACAAAAGGCAGTGATCTATCATAATCTAATATTGTGATCCATCTTATAAGCTTCATGCAAAAGGGAGGACAATCTAATCCGAAATTGTGAAGATGCTATATTTCTAAAATTGGTTAGAGAGTGTTCCATTTACATGTAGCTCTCAAAAGACATATGCAACAACCAAGCAGCAATGTTTATGACTTTTCAATACTATACCTGTAAGCCACTGATCGCAAATTGATTTTGGTAAAATCTGAACCAAGATCAGTGTCCCCAATTCTCATTTCTTTACTGTTTATACTGTCCTCCATGCTGATGGGAAATACCATTGCAAGACCTTCCACAGTAAGAAGATGTGGATACCTTGTGTACAGTAAAGGGGCTCTGAATAGTGACCTTATGTATGTACAAAAGTAAACCTTTACACAACAATTCTATTGATCTAGAGGCAAGATTATCACATCTAAGGAAAAGTTTGGAATGCTTAGTTATATAAGGATACACACTGTCGAACAAATCAATCCCTGCAGATACCGCCTGCAAAACCTCCTCTGCAAAACAATCACCAGCAATCATGTCATAAGCAGTTCCTCATGAACCCACTTCTGTGCTACAGCTAACAAGCACATTTTTATTTTGAGTCATCATACCCTCAATACCACATATTACCTGGTTTGCCAAGCCCACTCACATGTCGCACTTTCTCAACTGGTAAATTCACCTAAAAATAGACCAGAGATGTTTAAATTACTTGCAAGTGGAATCAAATCACTCAAATTTCAGTAAGGAAGAAGAACAATGACATGCATCTTCAATTATACTATGACAGCTTCGAGAAGAGGTCCTCGCTCTTCTGCACTTTCTCCTAGTCCAAATCCACTTAAGGAAAACCCTGTGAGTTCAACCTTTTAAAAAATCAATAAACTCTCAAGTTAAGATCTCCCTCAACGTGCAACACCTTTTTTTGCAAGAAAAAGGTGCAGCTAATTATATTACTTATAAAACAATACAACTAACTGCAAAACCTCAACAGTCTAGCTTGACCTGGGTGCAAATTAAAAGTATACGAGGCCTCCCAATGCAGTTTGGGGGGGATGGGGGAAAGAAGCCATTGAGGAGTCTAAGACCACCAGGACTTACTGTTTTTGAGGGTGAAAAACAGGATATCGCAACCGCAAATGTGAAGTAACTGCTGCCAAATCTTCAGTCAATGATGAGAGTCCCCTTGAAGGAGTGACGTTGGACGCTGAAAGCTCCATCAAGGTCGCATACACTGAGAGGCTCTCACCGTTGAAGACTGATTAGCGACAGGCTTTCTAGATGTGCTACCCTGTGAGCCTGCCAATAAATTTGCACACCTCAATTAGGGACGCAGTAGGCTCCAGTGTTGCAGCTGGGCAGAGCCTACACACCCACAACTGCGCACACCTGCCTCAACGATGAAGATTGTGTCACAAATCTTCACTTCATAGAGTGTGTGATCTCCTTGGCTAACAGCTAGCTCATTGCCAACAGAAAGCATCCCGAATGACACACCCAAGGCTGGGCTCAACTCAATGCAATATTGTATAGGCTCCTCTCCAAACCAACCGCACTGCCTCACACAACCATAGATAGTGCTTCAAATTTTCCAAGCAGTATTGAAGGTAGTGCTAGAGCAGACCCCATCGTACTGCATCTAGACCAACCAAATACCAACTGTTAGAGACTCATCCTACATCAAGATATGCTCTGCCTGGTGCCTGTTGCACGATGGAGTCCAATCTATAACATTCTACATCAAGATATGCTTGCGACTCCATGCAATATAGACACAGACACTTTCACTTCTATGAAACTAACAAAGGCAAACTAGCTCCACTCTCGTGGATCCTTGTCCACCTCATCCAAGGCCCTGCCCAAGTCACCACTCCAAAGTACCTAAACAAGCGATGTGTGGGTCAAGTTGCAATGTCCCTTGGAGTCCCATGACTCAAACCCTCCTCCAAGGGAGGTTTGTGAAATTAAGCCCTCTAGCCCTCTAACTAGTGCTAATTGGCCACTCCTACACAATGAACATGTTTGAAGGGGAACCTCTATCTTTGCCTTTTACCTATAGAGGATGCCCACTGGTGAAAATCGTATTGTCCAAGCACGGCCCAATTGCACTGGCACATGGTGGGAGGGGCCACACACTCATGTAGGACCACTCCATCAATCTCCAATTGCGTGCTCACTCCATGTACTCCTTGCTAGCTGTAAAGAAATGCTCTATCACAAAAAATGCAAAAACAACTTGTACAACAAATGCACAGACTCATAAAGAACATAGTAAGGGTTAGGATAATGCAAAAACAATGGACATAGTGAATAATAAACAATGGACATAGTGAATAATAAACAATGGACATTGAATAGAATACGATGCTCAATGTAGCATACACACTATGCAGTGAAGAATATTGACCCTTGAACTCCCTTGTCTCAAGTAATAAGTCAAAGAGTACAAGCTCAAGAGTGTGTCGTACCCTAACGGATCCCGAAACGCAGCAAGGCAACCTCCGAAGGTGTTTGGCAGCAGCAAGTGCAGCAATGATATGCCAAGACTGTATTAGACCAAGGATAGAATCAGCAAACACTAATGATGATGATGGCATGGCAACTGTACAGAAGGCTGAAAAGCAAAAACATAGCATAGGAGAGTATGAATTGCAAGTAATGTGAAATGCGAGCTCCAAGATGATGTGTGAGGCTGGGCAGTAAGAGGCTCATCAAAACGCAGCCTGTCTAGCAATTACCAACTTTAGATGACAGTTCTTGGCCAGTCCATGCAGTCTGGAAAGGTGACAAACAACCAAGAATGGAGTGTGCACATCAAAGCTCTAGAACCTACAAGCTACAAAAACGAGATTTAGGCTAGATGGATGGCAGCATGTCTATTTATAGGCATATTAGGTCCTCTCAATTAGGGCTCATGCTTATGGGACACAAACATTCTTTAGGAGCGCATTTTTTAAAAAATAGAAGGTTTAATTCATTAATCAACTAAGTCTTGGGGTTGTTTTAATGACGCTAATGCATTTTAGCTCAACATCCCCTCTCAAGGCCAAAACTAGGACCATAAAGGGATTGTACTAGCCCAAGCCCAAATTTTTTCTTTTCTTTCCCAAGCCCTCCCATGCCAAAGCAGCCAAGGCATCGCGCAAAGGGTGCACATCAATTGCCTAGTAAACCTACCAAGTCTACAAAGGCAATGGTCATCTTATCAAGGGAGTCCAAGTGATCACCCAAAGAGGCCAAGGCAACGGACACAGGGTGCTCATTAGCTGCCCACTGGCCTATCAAGACCTATAAAGGTGGATGGGACCACAATGGACTTTGCTTCTCTCTCTTTTTTTCAAAAAAGGGGTTTTGATTTTTTTGAAAAGATTTATCTTTCAGGGTTTTCAATCAGTTTTCATCCTATTCAGTAATTATGTGCTTTGGGGAGAATAAACTTTAAAGGGATAGTCAGACACAAGACCTTCATAAAATAAGAAAGCTATCCCAACCACCACTAGAATTCAATCACAAAGAAATCTATGGAGGGTATGCGGTGGAAGCAAAAAAGACGAGGGGAAACAAGCTAAGCAAGTCAGGCAAGCAAAGCAAGCAAGGGAGACAGCCAAGTGAGATACCACAAATATGGTGGACCCAAAGTCGACCATTCCAAACGACTGAAAAGGGATAAACATGCAGAGATGCATGTTTACAAGAACAAAATACCGATGCACTAGAGTTAAACAAGAGGCAATACACGTCATCATGCTCATGCAAAATGCTATGTAACAGTGCCACTTGGACAATCCCTCACACGAGAATTCTTCACATGCCCAAGCACTCTTTTACAATCATAATCACCCAAAGAATGCGAATAATGATAAATGTACAAAATAATAAGTGACTTTGAAGCAATAATGAATCAAAATCTTGTCACCCTCAATAGAAGAAACTCCCCCTCACCTCTCCTCGCAATATGAAAGGAAAAGCCAAAGAAAATCACCCTCTCCCCATCAATCCAAAGCAATAGGAAAGGGTGCACTTGAAACACGAGTCCTCCTTCTTGGATAGGGTGGTAATACCTAATTAGGCACTTAATTATAGCAATCAATAAATGAGCATAAATTGAAATGCACACTTTACCTGAATAATCTTGAACAATAGACACCCTGTTGGCCCCAAAACTGGTACCCCTTTCAACATTTCTTTAATTTTAATTGCTAATGGACTGAGTATAAGTTGAGATTCCAAAATCTCCTTGGCTAATCCAAAAGCCCCTTGTTGTACAAACAAACAACAAATAATTCGGGCCAATTGCCCCTTGATTTTCACCTAGAACATACTCTAATGGAACCCCAAGTGACCAAATGCTGCCCCAAATTCGCAATGGATAAGCCGGCAGTTGAAATCCTTGACAATTCCTTGAATTTCAAGTGCTACTTTTAGTATACTATGCCCTTAACTAATGGCACGCGTCACGAAGTGGTTGCTAAACCCTAATTTCTGCTGTAAATTAGGGTTTACAGCAGCAAAAATTCTTTTGCTGTCCACCGATTTTGGTTATGATCTTCTACAAATGGCTGGGAAATGCTGATATAGCCTAAGAATGGGCTGGAAAAGGTGAGAGAATGCAAAAGAGAGGGAAGTTCTTGATTTTCCACACAAGAGAACCCCTAAAATTGATTGTTGCCTACTCTAATCAGCTCCAAAATGCTGTCACCTACTGCAAGGGAAGTGTTCGGCTGCTATCACGTACATTAAATGTTGTTGTTTACATATGTAGGCATCATAAACGATGTCGCTTACATCACTAGGGTCTCCTGCAGTAGTTAGCAGCCTCTTGAATATCTCCACAACAGCAAATTCTAATCAACAACTTCTTCTCCCTCTCTCTCATAGGCCAAATGAATGAAAACAGCCTCCACCATCCCAAAAACGTCTCTCAATTGTATGGGTATTTGTGCCAAGTGGCACCATTCTAAACCCATTTTCCAGTATTATCCAACCAGTAAATTAATTTTCATTTTAGCCCGTTTGGCCCTACCCAAAATTCGATGTGCCCATCCATACTAAAATTGGCTAAGCCGTTTGCCACTTGGAGTGGTCCCCAATCTTTGTTGACCCCTAGACTAACATTACTTAATTAACTAATGCTAGTCCGTAGTGTTACCACTAACACTTATAGGCCAAACAACTATCCTAGGGTCAAAACTGACACCAACTAACAACCAGAACCCAACTAGTATAACTTGTCACAACTTTTCCCTTTGACACCCACTCCATCCTCGAGGTCCTTGGCCTGTTACCATGAAATAACTACGATGTGCAACACATGCTTAACAACCTTGCACATTTCATTATTAACTTAATGACATGTTACTAGCAAGATTAAAGCATCTCAAACATTTCACGTCCCCGTGACAGACCTACCTCTTGAAATCCCTGCAATCATCCTCAATTGCATTGTATTGTGCTAAGGCAAAAGTCTACTGCATTAGAATTTCCATAAGGCATCACAATCACAACATTGACCACTGTTGTCTAACTATGCCATATGCCCCCAAAACTTGCCGAAATTTTCCAACCAGCATAAACATCAAATAAAACTGAAAAACAATTTAAAAATGTTGCTAGAAACACATTCGATGCATCCCTAACTCATGTTTCTCAACTGTTCTAACTTCACAACCATAGTAAAGCATATTCTCACAATAAACCATGGCTGAAGTTGTCAATGGTTGTAAACCATTGAAAAGTGAGCATCAACTAATCTTATGCTGATCTGAAAACTGGTCACAACTGCTCCAAATGTGATCTCAAGCCGATCACAAACTAAGTGCAAAATCTGATCCGTAACTGATGCAAAAACTGATGCATAGCTGATCCTAAAAGTGAACATAAATTGATCAAGAATTTAGATGAAACTAATAAAAATTTGATCTCCAAACTGATGCAAAAAATCATGCCAAACTGATGCAAATATAGAGTTTCAATGCCACGGTGAAACCCGTACTCATCTATGTATATCCAATAGTGACTAGCACACTAAATAGTGACCTCACAATGGTAGACATACTATCAACACAACACCCTAGATCCATATTGAATATATCTGAGATCCACTATATATGAGAGTTGTCCAAAACTCGTGGAGTGGAAGTGCTACCTCCCCCTTGAGCATCAACCATTGCTCTATTAAACCTGATTAAGCCCCATCTAAAGTCAGCTCTAGTTAAAAGGCACCTAGGTAAAGCTGCAACAACTAAGGATGGCTTGCCAAGTCATCCTCTTCCATCCATTTTGCATCCATTGTTGAATAGTTTTGAAACTTCACCAAATATCAAGCTGAATTTCAGCGGATACAACCTCTAGCACATCACCACAAAAATGCCTCAACACACTGACATGAAAAGCCATTGTGTATCTACCAATGTGGAGGTAATTCCAGCCAATATGCCACATTGCTAATCTTCTCCAACACTCATAGTATCCCATACTTAACTTTGAATACAACCTCCCTCTTCCTTTTATATTTTTCAACCTTGCCTCTTCAAAATGCAACAATGCATAATCGCCCTCTACAAAACGCAAAGTGCGTCTATGCCGATCAGTTGTCCTCTTTTGCTTTTTCTGTGATCTCTAAAGTGCATACCTTATCTTTGCATAGGCTGCATCCAAGTTTTCCACATAGTGATTAGCCTCAAAGATCTTATCTTTAGTCTACAAAATAAGCGGTACCTTCTTGCCACCCTCAACCACCTCAAATGGAGCTTTACCAATGAAACTATGTATCGTGTTATTGTAAGCAAACTCAACCAATGACAAATTTTGCTCCAACTCTATCTTATGGTCTGAAACATAACACCTCGAAAGATCCAACATTGTGGAATTAGCTTGTTCGGGCCAACCATCTATCTACCGAAAAAAGGATGATGAGAATTTCAGCTTGATATACATATTCTCAAACAACCCCTTCCAAACTAAATTGGTTATCCAAGAATCTTAACCACTATGACAATTAGGTCCACCATACCATGATACTTAAAGATGTGTTGCAAAAACAATCGTACCATGTGATCAGCCTTTAATTTCTTCCTCATCGGAATGAAATGGGTCCATTTGCTAAACCTGCAAAAAATGATAGTCCATATCCCATCATTCCTTGTACATGTCCTAGGAGGCTCAAAAATAAAATCCACAACAATGCCTCACCAAGGCCTATCTGGATTAGGCAAGGGCTATAACAAACCTGGCATCTTATGGCTATCATGCTTTACCTTCTAACATATGATGTATGTCCTCACAAATTACATATGATGTATGTCCTCACAAATTGCTCTACATCATGTCTCAAAGCTGGCTTATAAAAGAAATGTTCCATTGCTTTAATTGTGGCATTAATAGTCTGATAGTTTGTTTGTACTATAAAATTAGCCCTTAACAAGTAATGTTTCCACATAGACAATGCATGAATTATAGCCAAGAGCTCTTTCTCATAGACCTATAAATTTCTCTCTGCACCATGGAGAAGACAGCTGTCATAAGCCTTAACTAGGCCATTCCACATTAAAACAACTTCAATGTTGTTTCCACATACATCACACTGAACCACAAACGACTTGCTTAGATTAGGCAACAGAAGCAAAGGATCTAAAGTCATGTTTTCCTTTAACTTCTCAAATTTTGAAATTTCCATTGTTGTCCATCTAAATGGCATATTTTTCTTCTGCAAAGCATGCAATGAAGATACAATTTCAACAAACCTACATATATACTTCTTGTAGAAATAACATAAACTGAAGAAGCTACAGATCTCACAAACATTCTTGAAAGGTGGTCATCATTGTATTGCCTCAACCTTTGTAAGGTATATATGAATACCATCAGCCAATACAATATGCCCTAGAAAGTGGATTTCATGCAAAAAATTTTCACTTTTTTTATCATTTATGACCAGCTTATGCTTACGCAATTCGTTGAACACTATGTCCAGGTGCTCTCTATGCTCTACCTCATTCTTTGAATAGACAATCATGTCATTAAAGAAAGTGTCCACAAATGCTCTCTGTAGCTTGAAGATGTGAACCATCTGATTAAAAGTGACAGGAGCATTCGTAAGTCTAAAAGACTAGACAAGAAACTCATACAACCCAAAAGATGTCCTAAAAGCTATCTTAGGTACATCCTCGAGCCTAATGCGTATCACATCTCATGGTCAATTTGATTTTGGTGAATCGTCTTTTTCATCATTTGCATTTAATGGACAAAAGGAACCTAACACATTTCCAATAACTACACAAATGACAAATCCATTTAATCTCCCACCCATTCCACCCACTAGTTTCATTGCACCTTCCTTTCAACCGCCATTAAATGCACCTTTCACATTTTCATACATCACACCGGGGGGTCCTTCACCCTTAGGCACGCCCTTTAAAACCTCATCTTTTTTGGAGTCAAGTAGTGTCTCCATGATAGAGATTCATCCTCCCATCCCCACACTATCTGGTTTTCATAGCTTAAAAATGCCGTTGAACCATCACCAAGTGTGGATCAATTGGTATCAGAGTTTGCCTCTATGGCATTACCTAGTGGGTATTTTGGTCATTTTGTTGTGTCCCAACCGACCATTGGACAGGGCTTACATGTGCCCGTGGCTCCACCTCGATTGGCACTTTATGGAAACATTCAAGTTCCAATGCCTCCATATATCTTGACACCCATTGCACATTTTCAGCCTCTTTCTACCTATCCACCTCCCCATCCATCACTTCGTTCTTATCCATCTTATTCCATTTATCCAACACCTAATGTTTCTTCCTCCTCATCAACTAAACAAGCCTTTAATGACAAGACTCGTTTTAATGGGTCAAACTTCACTACCTTGTCAAACCTAATTAGACATATCCTTGACTCAGAGAACCTATAGGATCTTGTGCAGGGGTTGGAGCCCTAATCTAATCCCGCACTTGTTCCCCATACAAGGTTGTTCACTCATGGAAGGCTACAAATGCCTCTGCTATTGTCAAGTTGATGCAACGTCTATCACCTAAATTTCATTCACAGCTTCAACATTTTGACTTAGCATCCAAGCATTGGGCACACTTGATTGACCGCAATGCGGCTCTGAATACGATTCATCGCACGAATTTGGACCATGAGCTCCAAAACTTATCACTGACTAGGATGACTTGAGATCAAGTTGACTGAGTATTGACACCTTCTCACCGAGTTCTCTATCATGGGGGCTCCTAAGTCCTCAAATGATCAGATCACATTGTTTCTAAACAAGCTACCAAGAAAATATTTCAATTTTATGCAACAAGTGATCTCATAGCCTATTATGCCCACATTCTATGAATTTGAGTGTAAGCTAATGTGTTAAGCTCAGTTGTTCGATCAATTTCATATTTTGACCTCTACAAAGCACGCTCTTGTTATTTCTTCTCAAAATGGGCAACAAGGGAAGGGTAAATAAAATCAAAATTCCACTCAAAATTAGAATTAGAATCAATCTAGTGAGACCCCAAGAAATCCCCAGTCATCTCTGAAACCCGATGGACAGAATGTACCGAAGAAAAATCAATATTGTCAACACTGTCAAAAGATTAGTCACTTTGATGATGAGTGTTGATCAAAGGCAAGTGGCAGAATACCAAAAGCTAAAACTTAAACCCCCGCCCCTCAAACAAGCAACCCCCAAGAGGGAAGGTGTTAGAGGTTCAACAATATGCACATACTCACTCACAACAAACAAGAACAGTAAGAGAATAGAATATTGAAAGGTCACATCCATTATGTTAGAATGAATGAAAGTGCATTCCCTAAGGTACTAAGTACCACACCCCACAGATAGGTGTTCACATGGGAAAAAAACACTTCTAGCTAGAAGATAAAAAGTGCTCCTAGGATAACGGGGCATTTACACAAGAACATATGAGGAACCCCCCTTGAGTAAATGACGTGCACGTATACAAATAATAGACAGATTTATCCCCAAATGGTATCAACTCTAGAGCCTTGTGAAAGGGTTCAAACTTCTCTCTAGAGATAGCTTTCGTAAGCACATCTGCCAAGTTGTCCTATGTAGAGATATAAACGAAGTCAATCTCGGATCTCCCCTGCATGGAGCCTTTCTCTGACATAATGATAATGCCCCTCAATGTCCTTAGTGTGAGCATGAAAAACTAGATTCCCAGCAATTTCCAGAGCACTCTAACTGTCAATTAGATAGGAGTGGGTGATTGTTGTCCCTCACTAAGATCAACTAAAAGGCATCTAAGCCATACATTCCAATGTAGCTGTAAATGTTGCCCATTATTCACCTTCACAGCATAGCTAGATGTGGCCACAGTAGACTACTTATCAACCAAGAACTGCATGAATCACCAAGCATGAAACAATTGCCACTAGCGGACACTTTCATGTCAAAACAACCAGCCCAATTACTCTGTATATGCATGCAAGCAAAGATTAGTGCCTTTCTATGGCCTATCTCAACAAGGGTAGAGATAGGCTTGCAGCCTTGCATCTGAAAACGCTCAAGAAGTTGTCCAATATACTTAAACTGTTGAAAAATAATACGCCCTCAACTACAGTAAACTATATGCCAAGATAGCACTGCAAGTAGGCAAGATCTATCACATCAAAAGCATTTGAAATTCAGCTTTTAAGGCTGAAATATGTGTCTCATCAGGTCTAGTTAATAGCATGTCATCCACATAAAGAAGAAGAATCAAGAGTCTATCCCCATCTTTTTGGACAAAAGTGTGCTTTCAGTGTGTGAATACTAAAGCCAAGAGCAATCAAGTATGCATGTATCTTCTCATACCATGACCTAGGTGCCTGCTTTAAACCATAGAGGGCCATATGCAAATGGCACACTTTGCTTTTTGATCATTTCTCAACAAAACCAAGAGGTTGACTCATACAAACCCCCTCATGAAGAGCACCATTCAGAAAAGCAGTTTTTGCATCCAACTAATGCACATCCCAACCATAATGAGCAGCCAAAACAATGACACTGCGAATGGTGGTCATACATAAAGTAGGTGCAAATGTCTCGTCATAGTCAACCCCATGTTTTTGGGCATACCCATTGGCAACAAGACATGCCTTGTAGGGATCAATGCTACCATCACATTTTCATTTCAATTTGTAAACCCACTTAGTACCTATAGCACGCTTGCCAGCAAGCAAATCACATCACTCCCATGTGCCATTTGTATCAATAGAGTTTAACTCTGCTTGCATCGCTGCCATCCAACATTCGTTTTGTAAAGCATCATGCACAAAAACGGGTTCTTCATTGCATGGAGTAACTACAAGTGCATATGCAACTAAGTTACCCTATGCATGGCGAGTGGCTGCTCTAGTTCTACCAAGAGGAGGAACAGGCTATTTGTTGTCTCGTAATGTATCTAATAGCCATCTAGGGGCCTTTTTAGCTTCCTCAATAGCAGCCCCCTCATCGACCACTTCATAATCAGCAATGCCTTGATCAATGTGCTGAAAATCAAGCTACTGTTCAACATGTGTTTGCTAATGATTTTTCTACTGTAAACCCTTAATAATTTGCTGAAATTAACCAAAATCAGGTTCAATTTGCTGAAATAAAGGCAACAAACTGTCAAACATGTCCATAGCCCCCACATTGGGCTGATTTCAGCAGTCCACGAAGGGCTGACCAGCATATTCAGCGAATACTCTGACAAAAGTCTTGTTGGTGGAGGTTTGGTACAAGCGGTATCCTTTACTTTCTACACTACAATCAATAAAAATGCATTTGACAATCTTGTCTTCTAGTTTCTGTCTTCATGGCTGTGGCACCAAAGCATATGCCAAACAACCGAAGACACGAATATGTGACACCACTCATTTCCGACCATTCCAAGCCTCATAAGGCATACATTCAGCCAATGCTTAAGTTGGACTGCAATTTACCACATACACTACATGCATGATAGCATCAAGCCAAAACTTTGGGGGCAGCTTATTGTGTGACAGCATACATGCCATTTCCATCAAAGTGTGATTTTTTCTTTCAGCCACACAGTTCTGTTGAGATGTGCAAGGCATAGTTGCTGATGGATAATGCCCCTTTCAGCCAAGGAGTTGAACTCCTTTGACATGCATTCCCCCCCTTGATCGATATGTAGTGTAATCAGCTTGCATCCACCATTGCCATTTTCAGCCAAAGCCAAGAATGTTTTAAAATATGCAAACACTTCGGATTGATGCCTCAAAGCATATACCCAACAATTGTTGAGATATCGAGCTCCACTCGTGATACGCCAGGGTGACCGTTGTGTATTTATATCACCGACTTGTCAATTGCAGACGCGGTTGGTACACCGCCCATGAATAATAGCTACATGATAGCTATTCTTATCTACTCTAGTTCGTGGCTCGGTTAGTATGCCACCTTAGTTAGTTGAGTTTGGTTTGAGACCCATATATAGGGTTCTTCTATTTTCTTTGTACTTGAGTTCTTTTGGCTTCCACAACTAAGAATAGGAAAACTGTTTTCAGCCTCCACCCTTGTGTGTATTCCCCCATTGTGCAAGCAAGAAAGCTACAAGTGAGACTCCTTCCTTCTCTCCCACAATCTTGACATGGTATCAGAGCCTTCTTCGTGGTAAGGAGCTCAAGAAAGCAAGCCAAGCTCGCGGCGTTCTGGTAAGAGGAGCAGTGTTGTTTTCATTTTCTGTTTTGGGAGCAGATCTCTGCAGGTAGCACAGCCGGAAACTGCAAGAGTGCAGTGTCTCAGGTTGAGACGCCCTTCGCGGTGAAGCAAGAGGGCAGTATATGCTGCGGGAAAGGGCTTTAGCCCTAGGCGACCCTGTTTTTTTTATTTGAGGCCATTTCAGGGCCTGTTTTGGAGGCGGAAGTTTTCTGCACGCACTCAGAAAAAGGCCCAGTTTTATGCTGTGCAACCACTATTCTACAGGTCGGTGAAAAGTTACTGTAGAAATTGTATCGTATGCTTATGTGCAGAGATATTGGGAGTTATAGAATCATCCTTGGTTCCTGTTTATGCAAAATCGTCACTAGAAAGTGACTGTGTGGTCAAATACGACTTTCGCCAGTTTTGCAGATTTGCCCTTATGAGGGTGAAGCTGTGTTTTTTGCAGTGACAGATTTTTTTGCAATA
This sequence comes from Lygodium microphyllum, assembly GCF_053477565.2. Taxonomy (NCBI): domain Eukaryota; kingdom Viridiplantae; phylum Streptophyta; class Polypodiopsida; order Schizaeales; family Lygodiaceae; genus Lygodium; species Lygodium microphyllum. The sequence continues at coordinate 12,196,385 of NC_141163.1, read as the reverse complement.
TTCTGTAATGGTGTCTGATTCCCTTTCACAGATTGTCACTAAAAAGCTTGACAAGAACAACTTCCAAGCATGGAAGTTTAGAATGACGAATTTCCTTATGGGAAAAGGATATTGGGAATTTGTTGCAGGAAATGAAGAAGAACCAGTTCTTCCTGATGTTCCCAATCAACAGCAAATGCAGACATTTAAAACATGGCATGAGAGAGCCAGGAAAGTTATGTACTGGCTGTCTATCAGCATTTCAGACTCTATGATTGTGCATATTCAGGATGCAAGTACGCCAAAGAAGGCATGGGATACTTTGTCAAAAATGTATAGCACAAATACGCAAGCCAGGAAAATGCAGCTCAAGCAAGAGTTGCATAATGTGCAAAGAGAAAGTATGAGCATCAATGACTACCACATGAAGGTGAAGAAGATTGCAAATGCACTTGCTTCCATTGGGTCGCCAGTGGAAGATGATGATTTAGTTTCCGTGACCTTGAATGGTCTAGGAAAGGATTATGCACAGTTCCGAACATCCATTTCCGTCCGTGAAAGATTTCCTGATTTTGAGGAGTTGATTGCTCTTCTAATTTCTGAGGAGCAGAGAAATGGTGGTGCATCTTCTTCAGGAGGAACTTCAAAAGAAGCTGTCTTCTACTCAAATGCTAGAAGAGGTAGAGGCAGAGGTAGAGGAGGCCGATCTGGAGGCCGTGATAGAAAGCAGAATATGCAGCAAACTCAAGAAAACAAGTCCTATGGAGGAGGACGTGGTAACTCTAGAGGCAGGGGGAGCCAAAGAGGTCGTGGTGGATGGCAAAGAGGCCAAAATGCAAACAGTAATGTTGAATGCTACTACTGTGGTAAAATGGGTCATATGGCTAAAGACTGCTATAAAAAGCAGAATGACATCATGAATGGAAAACTGCAACAAGGGAATTATGCATCTTCTAGTAGACAAGGTGATGACAGAAATGAGCACTTGTTTATGGTGCAGCACATGAACAATTCTGTGACAAGTGCAGAAGAAAGCAATGATGTATGGTATGTTGACTCAGGTGCATCAAACCACATGACAGGTCATGCAGAATGGATGGAGGATGCAAGAAAAATGAAAAAACCAGGATTTGTGGAGACTGGTGATGATACTGCACATCCTATTGTGCAGATTGGAAAAATTCCCTTGTCCATGCAGGATGGGAAAAAGAAATACCTGTCCGATGTATTTCATGTCCCGAATATCACCAAGAATCTGGTTTCTGTTGGTCAAATGGTTGAGCAGGGCTTGCAGGTCAGATTTAATCCTCATGGATGCTTTGTTGAGGATATGAAAAATAAAGGTCGCTTGATAGCAAAAGGAAATAAGAAGGGCAGAATGTTTACATTGGATGCAAACATGTCTGTATTGAGTGCAGCAATGTTTGCACATGGGACCGGTGTAGTTGCAGATATTGATATCTGGCATAAACGCATTGGTCATGTTAATGTACAGCGACTTAAATCAATGCAAGCCCAAAATATTGTTGCAGGTTTGCCAAAATTCAAGGTTGCAGAAATGCATAAGGTATGTTAAGCCTGTCAGTTTGGAAAACAAGCAAGGAAACCATTTCCTAGACATGTTCAAGAGAGTAAGAAGCCATTGGAATTAATCCACTCTGATCTGTGGACAACTAAAGCTGCATCTCTTGGAGGCTGTCATTATTTTGTAAGTTTTATTGATGACTATAGCAGAAAAGTTTGGATGTATTTTATGAAAAAGAAAAGTGAAGTTTTTGGGCATTTTAAAACTCTTAAAGCGATGGTTGAAAAAGAAACAGGCCTGCAGATAAAATGCCTAAGGTCAGATGGAGGGGGAGAGTACCTCTCAAATGAGTTTGCAAGGTTCCTACAGGAGCATGGCATCAAGCAGCAATATTCATGCAGTCATACCCCACAGCAAAATGGAATTGCAGAAAGAAAAAACTGATATATTGGAGAGGTGTCTCGTGCCATGCTCAATGAAAAAGACCTGCTAGATTTTTATTGGGCTGAAGCAGTTGCTACAGCAGTCTACATAATGAACAGGACTCCCATTGCAGCAATACATGGAATGACTCCAGAGGAGAGGTATACTGGTAGAAAACCAGATATTTCTCATTTGAAAATTTTTTGTTGCATTGCCTATGTACATGTGCCAGATGAGTTGAGATCCAAGTTGGATCCAAAAGCTGAGAAGTGCATCTTTATTGGTTACTCTCTGCAGCAAAAAGAGTATAGATGCTATAACCCTTCTACTCGTAAGTTTACAGTGAGCAGAGATGTTTTTTATGAGATGAGTAGCTGGTATAAACCAGTAAATGTGATTGATGATGTAGATGCACAAAATGGTAATGCTGCACAGAATTCACAGCAGCAGTCACAAAATATTAGTGGACCTGGAGCGTCCTCTAGCAGTGGTTCACATTCTTCGCCATGGACAGGCAGATTGAGATCAGGAGAATCTTCTCAAAGCAATGCAGATAGTGGTATGCAGGTATCACGAAAAGGAAAAGACAAGGTTGATCAGCCCATATTTGATGTGAATGTAGGTCACTCTTATGTGGATGGTGAATCCAGTGGCTCAGAACAGAGCATTGATGATGAGTTGGATATTCCTTCTATTGTTACACCTGGAGTAAGGAAGACCAGGGATGTTTTGAGAGCACCTGGGAGTGAACCTACTTTGCGCAGGTCTACCAGAGTTAGGTATCCTGTGGATAGGCTGAAATATGATGGATTTACAACCATTCACTATGCATATATGGTCAAGGTGATACAGAAACCAGAACCCACTTCTTTTAAGCAAGCCATGGGAAAAGAAAAATCGAAGAAAGCCATGGATGAAAAAATGGATGCCTTGGAAGCAAATGCTACATGGGAATTGGTACCTTTGCCTAAAGGTAAAAATGCAATTGGCTGTAAGTGGGTTTATAAGGTGAAGCACAATGCAGATGGTTCTGTGAACAGATACAAGGCAAGATTAGTAGTCAAGGGATATGCACAAACATATGGCATTGACTATGAAGAAACATTCAGTCCGGTTGCAAGGATGGCAACCGTAAGAGCAGTCATTGCTATGGCTGCATCAAAGGGATGGTCTTTACATCAGATGGATGTAAAGAATGCCTTCTTGCATGGTGATTTGCAAGAAGAGGTCTATATGGAGCAGCCACCAGGTTATGTGCATGCTGTTCATCCTGAGTTTGTTTACAGGTTGAAGAAAGCCTTGTATGGCTTAAAGCAAGCACCTAGAGCATGGTCTGACAAGATAGGGCAGTATCTTGTCACTATTGGCTTTCAGATTTCCAAGGCAGATTTCTCACTTTATGTGAGAAAAACAGAGAAAGGTATTATGCTACTTGTCATTTATATTGATGATTTGATTATGACAGGTAACAGTGATGAAGATATCCTTCATGTGAAAATGCTATTGAAGCAGAAGTTTAAGATGAAGGATTTGGGAGAGCTACGTTATTTCTTGGGCATTGAGGTGATCAGATCACCAAGTGGGATACAGCTCTTGCAGAGGCAGTATGGATTGGACATGCTGTCCAAATATGGGATGACAGGCTGTAATCCTATTTCAGTTCCTTTGGAGCAGAATGTGAAGCTGAGCACAGATACAGGTGAGCTTCTAGAAGACCCTACTATGTACAGACGCATAGTAGGAAGTTTGATTTATATGACTATTACCATGCCAAATTTGAGCTATGCTGTTGGATTGGTAAGTCAGTTTATGCAGGCTCCAAGGAAACCACATTTGGATGCGGCTAGACGCATACTCAGGTATGTGAAGTCCACATTGCAGTATGGACTATTTTATGAGACTAGGGTTCAGATACAGTTGCATGGATACACTGATGCTGATTGGGCTGGTAGTATTTCTGATAGACGATCTACCAGTGGATATGTGTTCTCTTTTGGGAGTGCTGCAGTCACTTGGAGCAGCAAGAAACAGCCTACAGTTGCCTTGTCCAGCACAGAGGCTGAGTACAGGGGTGCAGCAATGGCTGCATGTGAGGTAGCTTGGTTGCATAAGCTACTTTATGATATGCATCAATCTACAGATGGGCCAGTTGTCATTTATTGTGACAACATGAGTAGTATACACTTCGCAAATAACCCAGTCTATCATGCTAGAACAAAGCACATTGAGGTGCATTATCACTATGTGCGAGAGAGGGTTTTACTAGGTCTTATTGATCTAGTTTATGTCAGCACAGAGGATCAAGTAGCTGACATATTCACGAAGGCATTGGGCGCAGAGAAGCTGCGCAAGTTCAGAGACCTACTTGGTGTGCAGGAATTGGGATTGAGCTCGAGGGGGAGTGTTGAGATATCGAGCTCCACTCGTGATACGCCAGGGTGACCGTTGTGTATTTATGTCACCGACTTGTCAGTTGCAGACGCGGTTGGTACACCGCCCATGAATAATAGCTACATGATAGCTATTCTTATCTACTCTAGTTCGTGGCTCAGTTCGTATGCCACCTTAGTTAGTTGAGTTTGGTTTGAGACCCATATATAGGGTTCTTTTATTTTCTTTGTACTTGAGTTCTTTTGGCTTCCACAACTAAGAAGAGGAAAACTGTTTTCAACCTCCACCCTTGTGTGTATTCCCCCATTGTGCAAGCAAGAAAGCTACAAGTGAGACTCCTTCCTTCTCTCCCACAATCTTGACAACAATGACGTGTCATGTCATCAATGAAGGAAACAGAGTATAAGGTCCTTCGATGGATTTGACACACATGGGCCCACAAACATCACTATGCATAAGCTGCAATTTCTTATCTCAGTACACATAGAACCATCTTTGGAAAACGAAGCACGATGCATTTTGCCAAGTACACAACTTTCACATACATTGTTAGTAGGTGCTTTCAACGGAGGGAGATCAAGCATCATATTTTTTCTTTTTAGGCAAAGCTAACAGCCATAATTAAGGTGATCAAACCGAGCATGCCATTACTCACTATCATCCACAATGGTGGTATCTTCCTGTAATGCATCCTCTAATGCTCTCCTGTCATATAAATCAAGCTGATAAGAGTCCACTGTACAAAATACCAATGACAATGAAGGCATCCCTATCACTACAATCATAGATACTACATTGATGCATGTGGAATTTAACCACAAAATAGTTTGGCCACTTCTCTAGCATAAAGATGAAGGCCCTCTGTCTACTAGCACTGATCACTCAAAAGAATGTTTCCTCTTAAGAATAGACCAATCCAAGTTTGAGAAGTACCAATATCCTACCTTCAGAGAGCTACACCCTATCCTGACATGCACATAGCTTGCGCCTTGTCAAAAATCCTACCGCGTCACACATGTAGCCGCCTCGTCACCCCTTTGATTGCACTTTCATGCAAGAGACATCTTATCTTGCATATTCGATCGTGCCTAATGCCCAAGGATACTTGGGATAAGCTTGCCTCACTATATTAGGTATGCAATGAGGCTCATGTAGCCTATTTGCATAAGCAACTTGAGATGAAGCACCTCACAAAGGGTGATTTTGTGGATGCATACAATATAGATGTCAAGGACATTATGGAATAGCTTGCTAATATTGATGAAATAATTCCCGATGCATCTCTTGTATCTACGGTCTTGGCTGGGATGGGGCATACGAGTGCAAACAACCAACAATCATGCTCCATGTGGATTCAATCAATGGGCATGAGGTAAGACACTGGACAAGTTGTCAATGAAAACATGCAACAAGATAACCAACTGAAGGTGCCACGTGGACAAAAGAAAGATAGCAGTTGAGCTCAAGGCTCAACAGCAACCATGGCAGCACACGAGCAAGGTGGCAACTCAAAAGAGGTATGCCTCTGATACCACTATTAGGTTAGGGTTCAACAACACAAACACAATCACACACATTCACAGTGAACAAGTGAACAACAAGAGAAAAGAGAGTGTTGAAAGGTCACATCCACTATGTGAGAGTGAATGAAAGTACAATCCGTAAGGTACTAAGTACCATACCCATTGACAGATGTTCACACGGAAAAAAAAAAAAACCTTCTCAAGCTAGAAGGTAAAAGTGCCCGTGGGATAAGAGAGTGTTCACACCAAAATGTAGGAGGAACATCATAAGTGTAACAGGAGGTAGGGTGGTGGCAACCCTCAGCACGGGCACTAGAAAGACCAAACCCACACTGCCACTGGTCAACCATCACACGACAACGTTCTCAACACCAAAGGGCTTGTTTGACGCCCACATCATATTTATTGAGACATTTGAGGATAGGAGTCTCGTCTAGGTCTACAAGTTGCCTCCTACCAAGGTGACTACAAAGATCCACTCGTCACAACTGAGTACTTCAACTACTCTTTGGATTATGGACTACGGTGCTATCCATCCTATGATCCCCATCGAGCACATTCATTTCCCAAGCCCCTTCAGCTAGGTGAGTCCGAATTGGAAACAACTCCTTGGTTAAGATTCATGCTAACAGTTGTGTATGCTTTGCCACTGACCAAGGCTGAGATCATGCTACACTGGATGATATATACTATACCCCCCAACTTGGGGACTTGTTATCCGTTCAGCGATATTCATTCAACTTGACTTTCAAATCATCCCCTTCCTGAAGGAAAAACTCTTGAAGCTCAAAATCGATGTTTATATACTGAGTGTAATCTCTGGCTGCACAGCGGTCGATGAGATAACTCCAATGTTCCGATGCAAGAGGGAAGTGTTATAACTAAGAGTGAAACTCACGAAGCAAACCCTGTATCATCTCGACATTGATTGTGGCATTGCAAGCCCTCCATAGACGGATGTAATCAAGGTGGGCTAGGTGAGGGTTAGGTATACGCATAGGCTCAAGACCAACAACGAGGTCCCAAAGACCCTGAGACTCAAGCTATCATGAGGACATGTATTTTTGAAACATCATTTCACATGTGGATTAATTTTTAATCGCGTGATTAAGTAAATGTTGCACATGTGTGGTGCAACTAAGTTTAGAGTCAATTTACGAGCCTGCGATCCAAGAAAATCACAAAATGTTAAAGGCAAAAGTTGTTATAATTATGTTGCACATGTAATTAGTGGTATCTAGTGTCAATTGTTGGCCGAGGTCATTCATTTGACCATAAGTGTCAGTTGGTGACACTAGAGATGCGGTGTTTAATGATGCCTAACGACGATCTAATGGTCAAAGATGGCACACAGAGACTCGGGAGTGAAAGATGCCTAACCAATTTAATTATTGGCCAGGCAAATTATTTTTCTCGACATCGAAATAATTATTAGATTAATTTTCAATAATTAAAGGCTGAAAATTAATATTTACTGATGAAAAATGTTAGAAAAACCATTTGTGAAGATTGCCACTTCGCAAACTTGCCCATACAGGCTAGTAAAAGACTAAAGAAAACAAAAAACGAGATTATTCTTGTTGTAGCAAATGTGGGAGAGCTATGAGCAACCATGGCCAACCAATTTTCAACCATTGCAGCCAGCCAAGAGTGAGTTTTGAGGAGGCGATTGTAGATTCGAACCCTCCTTAGCTGGGCGAAGGCATCCAGGTACAAGGTAACAACTGATTTGGATGTCTCAGCTGTAGGCGATAGCATTTAATGCTATTGTGGTAGGGCAGCAGTTGCATTTGATTGATTTTCAGTCATTCTTCGCAACAAAACTCTGAATTTTCTCTCTACAGCTTTCTGTCTCATCTCCCAGTCATTTCACAATCTTGCTCAAAAGATCTCAGCATTTGGACCCTTGGAGGCTGTGAAATAGCAAATTTCTCTACTGTAAACCCTAATTTACAGCAGAAATTAGGATCTAGCAACAGCCTTGGGAAGCATGCCAAAAAATCAAAAGCTCCAAGTCTTGGATTTTTCAAGGCTGAAGGTAAATTTCAGCTAAGTTCAAGTGGAGGACTAGCCAGCCATTGAATTCAGGGCATTTCCATCATCTATGAAGTGGGTGAAGGCCAATTAAGTGCCCGAATCAAGGGCAAAACAGATTGAAGACTTGTTGCTCACGTTCGACAGCAAGGGGAGTTTGGATTGTGAAGGAGATCAAGAGAATCCTATTATAAATCAATTTCTTCTTCAATAAAGCTAAAGAAATGTTGGGTATTTTACTCACGCCTTACTTACGCCTACGCTCATATGGGAGTGTCGGTGATCAGTAGGACACTGGGGCACTTTTTACTCTCGGTAGGAGAGGTTTTTTCCAGCAGACTTATGGTCTTATTATCGTATGTACTTATGTGCTTATGTTACACACATTTAGGCACTTAGTGTGTGTCGGGTGTGAACACCCCCCTACAACCCTAAGGTTTAAGGGTTGTACTTTGTACTTTCAGATTACACTCATTCAGTCTATTCTCTTGGGTGTCGTGCTTCAACTCTGTCTATCTCACTCTCACACTGACTACTGAATCTGGCTGTACCTCGATCCTCTGCTCTCACATTTGGTATCAGAGCGGTCCTCAGTCTCAACAGCCAGGAGTCCCCGCCAGTCTTGCCCCCGAGTCGCCAGCTCCACACCTGCCCAATTCTGCCCTGCGCGCAGCTCCAACAGTCAGCATCAGCAACGTCTACAGCCCGTCGCCTGTCGTCCACGTCAGACTTGCCCAGTCAGCTCGCTTTCACATCGCCTGCCCTGTCCATGTCGCCTGCCCGTCAGACCACCGTTTTTGACCACACGCCAGTCTGCTCTGCAACAGGTAAAATTTTCAAAAAAATTTATTATTTCAGCCCAGAATAAAATTCTGGAAGTGGAGGTTCACACACGGTTGGCACAGAACAAGTGGAGAAATAAATTTCATGCAAATTTCTGGACTAAATCGTCAGAAATTTTGGGGCTTTTTTGTATTTGGAAGACAGTTGCATTTGGACTGCTGATACAGTCACAGAAAGACTGTTTTTGACAGAAATTTTGGCAAAAATTTTGGGCATTTATTCATAACAGTGTTGCATTGCACTGTTTGCACCTTGGGAAGTGTGCAGTAAAAGACAGTTTTCTGACAGAGTACGCCCTTGCACATTAATTGCAGAAACGTATTTGCTGTAATTTCTGGAAATTTGCAGATTTCCAATTCGTACTGCTTTGACATTGCTCATTTTGTCTTTGGAAATTTGTCATCATGGCAAATCAGGGAGGTGATGTTTTTACGTATGTATCCAAGGAGGACAAACTAGACGGAAACAACTATTCCCTTTGGTCATTTATGATGAAAAATGTATTAGTGGCGAAGAATTTATGGGATTATGTCAGTGGAGAGGAAACTCGGCCGGGAGTTGTAGCTCCCGCTACTCCTCCTCCCCATGGCGCACGTCGACAACGGGGACCTCAGCCCACTCCACCTCAGCCACTTCCTCCAAGAACTGCAGCTCAAAAAGCTTGGGATACCCGTGATGCACAGGCCTAGTCGCTGATTGCTCTGGCAATTCAACGGTCCATCATACCTCATATCCGTTCGGCATCTTCTTCACGAGATGCATGGTTGACTTTGGAGCATATGTTTGCAGGAAAAAATGAGACACGGATCTCTTTCGTAAAGAAAGAGTTGGAAACTCTGAAGATGCATGAAGGCGATTCTATGCAAGATCACTTAAACAAGATTCAGGACTTGAGGGAGCAGCTCATGAATGTAGATGAGTATTTTTCGGATGCACAGTTGATATCCACCACCTTGAATTCCCTACCTCCTTCATACTTGTCTTTTCATACTGCATTGAACCTCACCATGAGGATTGCTGAGCACCCACTCACTTTTATTCAGCCGGTTAGCTTACTTCTAGAGGAGGAGCAAACACGGAAAAATAGTGGTGTGGATGCTATAGTCTCTGAGCAGGCTTTTGTGGCAAGACAGAAAGGCAAGAACAGAAATGTGAAAAATACTCCACAGAGTTCTAGCACTTCGGGCACATCGCAGAATCAGTCACAAGAGGGGACGCAAGCAAAGAAAGGAAAATGTCATTATTGTAAGAAGCCCGGCCACTATATCACTGAGTGCAGAAAGCGCATTGCCAAAGAGAAGAAGAAGGAGTCAAGAATGTCTGTTTCTACTACTCCTTCCACTGCTAGTGAGTCCGCGTCCTTTGTTGTGGACAGGGACTATTGTTTTTACACTTGCAGTTATGACATCTCTTGGGCCGATAGAGCACTTAGCTCTACAGAGAATGCTGACACTTGGTTCTTTGACAGTGGTGCTTCTAGACATATCACATCTCGCAGAGATTTGTTTGCTTCAGCTAGTGCACCTCCCGTTGGAAAATCGGTACAGTGTGCCAATAATGCATCATACCCTGTTCGTGGTATTAGGGAGATTCAGCTCACAACCATTGATGGCTCTATTCTCCGCCTCCAGGATGCTTTGTTTGTGCCTGGAATAAAGAAGAATTTGCTTTCTATTTCTTCTTTGGCACATTGTGGTATGCAGGTCACTTTTGATGATGACCGTTGCATGGTTCGAGAAAAAGAATGCATGATATTGGTCTTGACAGGATCTTTGTGTCATGGTTTATATGAGTTGGATGCTCTTTCAGTAGATCAGTCAGCATACTTGACATCCACTCTTACTCCTGCTATGATACAAGCAGAGTTATGGCATACTCGTTTAGGGCATGTAAACTTTGGCAGCTTGATGCTTTTACAGCGTACTCAGATGCTGGATGGCTTACCTCTCTTGGAGAGACCTCCTGAGCACTTATGCGAGGGATGCATTTTGGAAAAAATGCATCGTTTCTCATTTCCTCGTGATATTGCTTTCAGGGCAACAACCAGATTGCAGTTGGTGCATTCAGATGTTTGTGGGCCTATGCAGACCATGTCATTGGGTGGTGGTTATTATTTTGTGACATTCATTGATGACTTCACACGTTTTTGCTGGGTCTATAGTTTGAAAAAGAAGTTAGAAGTGTATGATGCATTTTTGGCTTTCAGTGCACTTGTTGAAAACCAATCTGGATGCCACATTAAGACTCTCCGTTCAGACCGGGGGGGGAATACATGTCCTCTATGCTGAATTCTTTTTTGCAGCAGAAGGGCATAGTACATCAGTATACTACAGCTTATACTCCACAGCAGAATGGGGTAGCAGAGAGGAAAAATCGGTCACTCATGGAGATGGCCAGATGTATGCTGAAGGCAAAGAGCTTGCCTCATAGTTTTTGGATGGAAGCAGTCATGTGTGCTTGCCATATTTTGAACAGATGCCCTATCAAAGCCTTGAAGACCATCACACCATTTGAGGCTTGGAACAGCCGTAAACCTTTTGTTGGTCACTTTCGTACCTTTCGGTGTCTTGCCTATGCCCATATTCCACAGGTACTTAGAAGAAAATTGGACAACAAGGCTGTTAAGTGCATTTTTATGGGATATAGCAATGAGAGCAAAGGCTACAGACTCTATGATCCCGTTACTAAGAAGGTTTTTGTCAGCAGGGATGTTGTTTTTGATGAAAAATCAGAATTATCCTTGGCTGGTTTGGACACATATCAGGCTGACCGTGATGTTTTTGAAGGGCTGCTGCCCATTATTTTTGGTGATTCAACTGGAGGTTCACAAAATGAACCTAATGTTCAGCCAGCTGCTCCTATGGATAGTGCAGAAATTCAGCCATTGGCTGATCGGAATATTCAGCATCATGCTGAAACAGAAATTCAGCAAGAGCTTGCACACAGCCAGGATGCTAGACAGCTACCTAGATGGTATTTGCAGACTATGCAAGATAGTCCTTTGGATGCACCCATGGCTGGTCGTACTAGAAGGCAAACTCGTTTGCATGATTCAGCACATACTATGGAGTTTATTATGGCAGCAAGTACTTTTGATAATGAAGAGCCTGAATGTTATGAGGATGCACAACACAGTGTGCATTGGAAGGCAGCCATGCAAGCTGAATTAGATTCTATTACTAAGAATCAAACTTGGGATTTGGTGTCCTTGCCATTTGGGAAGAAAGCCATTGGAACAAAATGGGTCTACAAATTGAAAAGAAAAGCAGATGGATCCATTGATAAATACAAGGCACGGCTGGTAGCTAAAGGCTACGCACAGAAAAAGGGCATTGATTATGAGGAGACATTTGCTCCTACTTCCCGTATGACGACCATCAGGTCTATGATTGCTTTGGCTGCACATTATGGTTGGACAGTCCGTCAGCTAGATATCAAGACTGCATTTTTGCATGGGGAACTTCAAGAGGAAGTTTATGTACAGCAGCCCATTGGTTTTGCAGTTAAAGGCTCAGAAAATTTGGTATGCAAGCTCAAAAAGGCACTATATGGTTTAAAACAAGCTCCTAGAGCTTGGTATGAAAAGATAGATGCTTTCTTGCTTGGTCAGGGGTTTCTAAACAATTCATCTGAGTCTACCCTTTACGTTGTAAAGAAGGGGGATCTATGCTGATTTTATGTCTTTATATTGATGACCTTTTGCTCACTGGAACACATGCTGATCAGATTTCAGCATTCAAACAAAATTTGCAGCAAACTTTTGACATGTCTGACTTGGGAGTTTTGCATTACTACTTGGGCATCTAGTTCATACATAATGCTCGAGGTATTGGGTTATCACAGTCACGGTATATTGGGCAGCTTCTTGAGAAATTTGGCTTACAGGATTGCAAGCCAGCTACTACTCCCATGGAACCTGGACTGAAACTGTCATTACATGATGACCGTGATTTGTTTGATATACATACATATGCTCCTGCAGTTGGATGTCTTATCTATCTATGCAATACTAGGCCGGACATACAGTTTGCAGTTTCAGCCTTGAGCAGGTATATGCATCAGCCACGTATGTCACATTGGCAAGCTGTCAAGCGTCTTTTCCGCTACTTGCAGGGTACTCGTTCTCTTGGGTTGCTTTATGCCAAGGGGGGACCACTGCATTTACATCCTTACAGTGATTCTGATTGGGCTGGTGATTATGATACACGTCACTCTACTAGTGGCAATTGTTTCTTTCTTGGCACTTCTTGCATTTCTTGGCTTAGCAAGAAACAATCCACTGTTGCCACATCGTCATGTGAAGCTGAATACAAGGCAGCTTTCACCACCACAGTTGAATGCATATGGCTTAGACGCTTGCTAGCTGATTTGGATGTATCTGTACTGAGCCTACTCCTTTGTTCACTGACAGTCAAAGTGCCATTGCAGTGGCACGGAACCCAGTGTTTCATGCTCGCACGAAACACATTGAGATTCACTATCACTTTGTCAGAGAGAGGCTACATGCAGGTGATATCAACCTTGTCTATTGTCCTACCACCAGTAATGTGGCAGACATCTTCACCAAAGCTCTTCCTCGTGACAAATTTGAAGCATTACGCGATGCTTTAAATTTGATATCCTTTGGTGGCGGATGATCCTTGTACTCTTGATCACTCTTCACTCCAGGGGGGTTTGTTGGGTATTTTACTCACGCCTTACTTACGCCTACGCTCATATAGGAGTGTCGGTGATCAGTAGGACACTGGGGCACTTTTTACTCTCGGTAGGAGAGGTTTTTTCCCCCAGACTTATGGTCTTATTATCGTATGTACTTATGTGCTTATGTTACACACATTTAGGCACTTAGTGTGCGCCGGGTGTGAACACCCCCCTACAACCCTAAGGTTTAAGGGTTGTACTTTGTACTTTCAGATTACACTCATTCAGTCTATTCTCTTGGGTGTCGTGCTTCAACTCTGTCTCTCTCACTCTCACACTGTCTACTGAATCTGGCTGTATTTCGATCCTCTACTCTCACAAGAAATACGCACCAATTTTGGGGCCAATCGGGTGTGCATTGTCCAAGATCAGTAGGTAAATTTATATTTTCAGATTTGCATTTATTGTTTGCTGCTGTAATTAAGTTGTAATCACGGATTTACCACCCATCCACGGAAGGAAGGCTGGTTTTATAAGCACTTGTTGCATATAGTTTGACCAAGTAGTGAAATTCGATCCGTTGAAATGAGTCTTATCCGTGAAGACATTCTTGGCCTTGACAACAAGAGTGGTAGTGCTCGGATAAGGTGGATAGGGTGGGTATTGTGGTGGAAAGGAGTATACTTGGGAATGGGTCCTAGAGTGCCCCAACACGCAGACGAGAAATGTGCACGATGGATCCGAATGTTTGCATAGGATGACTAGGCATGCGCAGTGTCACCAGATGAGTACCCCATGGTGAAGGGATAGGGACACGTGGAGCATAGGATGGAAATCCCTACGTTGGATTAACCCATGAAAAGTACAATGACGCACCATAAGTGGAGGATGGAAATCCCTGCGTCTGAGAGGTCATAGTGTGTGTATAGCTGGGGGGTAGTCAGGGAGATGCCCATCACAACCGTCCTAGGTGGAAAAGTTGTGCCTGTGTTAGAGGGTGGCATTCCTTGTAATGAAGCCTCGTAGTACAGAGTGGCTTGTGGGAAAGCGCAGGTGACAATGTTAAGAGGTGGGAGACCCCCTAACAATGCACCGTGATGTGAGGTGGTAGGAAAGTGTGAATATGGAAGAGAGAATGAGAATGTGCTAGGAGCGGAGACAGAAGATCCAACTCCCAGTGTGATAGAGGTGTATGTGGAATGTAAGCTGAGGTTTTGAAATGAATGTGATATGGCTTCAAGAGAAAAGGATGGGACGGGAGGGAGAAAAGAAGAGTAATTGACTGGCTCAAATGAAACAGAAGATGTAGGTATACCTAATGATAAATGTCTGCTTCTTGAGCCCCCTCTCTTAAGATTTACATACATTTGACCATCCGAATCTTGCACACCAAAAAGAAAAACAAAATAGGGTTTTGATTTGAACGACTCAAAAGGATTGTACCAACTTGACACAAGGCCTAGTCATGATGATGAAGATGGATCGCTAATCGTCCCAAATGTCCTATTGCCTCCATGATTCAAAAGGTGACCAACCTCACCAACCGATCCGGAAGGAGTAGCAAAACTGGAAGAACGGATGTTTCTTGGCCCATACTTGTTGTGTAGGTACTCCTCAAACTCCTCTGTGAGGTTAATGAAATCTGGAATATCTGGCTTACATGTAAGCATAGAGGGTGATGGTGAGAGAGAATATGGAGTGCCGCCTTCCTCACCAAGTCCATAATGCCCCCTCAAGGCCTCCAGTGATGAAGAAGCCTAATAAGACATCATGGGGTAACAAGAAGGTGTCTGTGATATTGTGATTCGGTCATGAGTCATATTGTGTGCCTCATGCAAAGACTAGCGCTCCACAATATCCATAGGATACTCTTTATAATAGTACTAGTACTAGCTCTAATACCATGTGAAGAAAAGTGTGGAGGCACTGCTAGGGTTTGCACTGAGGAAACACAGAGTGTACGACCACGACAGAAGCAGAACGAGACAAACATAGACAGAGAAAGCAAAACTCAAATCCTAAATGCAAAACTCAAAACTCAAGCACAAACACAAGAAGGGAGAAAAAGAACACAACTCTAAAGTGAGTGAATGTTGTAAATGAATGTAAGAGTGTACAATGTGCCCAAAGGCAGAGCATTGTGTCAGAGAGTGACATCCACTGGAGACGGATCCCAAGTCTCTGACCACCAATCGAAGTGTAGAATGCAAAGGATGCAGCAAACGCACGTGTCAGGGGGGCTTGGAGCACCAAATGCAAGCTGGACAAGTGTGAAAGAGGGCTGGTAGATGTTGCCTGATGTGCACTTTTCGCTTGAAAAGAAGACACCAAATGCAAGCTGTAGATGCAATCGCCAGCTGCCGCAAGGTGATGGAAAGGTCCAAACGCATCAATAGAAGGTTGCTTGACGAGGGAGATGGGCTGCCAGCTGTTGCCTAGACATTGGAGGTGCAAATGCAATAGACAAATGATTGAAAGCCCCACTGAAGAGTGAGAACCTACATCGAAGAGATAAAGACTGAATGGGGACAACCTGTCTATTTATAGATGAGGATGGACCCTCCCAAATCAGGGTTTCATTGAACTCTCTCAAACCACTCCCCGTTTTAGGGTTTTCATTAAATTAAACTTGTTTTGGGGCTATTTAAGTGGCTAATCAGCATGGAATGCATTTCCTAGCTCAATATAGCTCAATGGCTTATACCACATGACAGTTTCTTTCTGAGCCAACAACAGAGGGCTTTGAGTTCCACTACTTCTAAGATTTAGCCACTACATAGGAGCCTAGAAGCACTAAGTGTCTTTGGCGTTTTTGCTTAGGACATCTCAAATACGACTCTCTTTACGAGTTGTCCTATCGACAAATGGTTGATGGCCTTCCACGCCTGAAGCTATCACGGGATATCTATAAAGCTTATCGACTCACGAAGCAGCACCGTACCCCTTCCCTCAACTGTCTACACATAAAGCTATTCATTCATATTAATCTTTATGGGCCGATATTTTTGATTATGGATGATCATTCTAGATACATGCGAGTGTACTTTCTCAAGTATAAGTCCAATGCCTTCACATATTTTCAACCGCATAGTAGGAACAAAGGTCTCTTCATAGTCAATACCTTGCTTTGATCGAAACCCTTGCACCACAAGGCGATCTTATGCTTGTGTAAAGTCCCATCAACCTTTGATCGAAACCCTTGCACCACAAGGCGATCTTATGCTTGTGTAAAGTCCCATCAACCTTTAGCTTGGTTCTAAAAATCCACTTCATCCTGATCACTTTGTAATTATTTCGGTCAATACTCTCTAGCTCCTTTTTTATGGCCTTTCACCATTGGGGGTGTTGAAGAGCCTCTTGCCAATGATCCGGCAGAGAATGCGCTATGTAACTAGCTTTAAATAGTGATGCAAATGATGCTTGAGCTGCAAGCTGAGGAGATCTTGTAGGGCCATGTGGAGTGGAATTCCATGGAAGGATTTCAAAATCTTGCATGGTATACTGGCACTAGTGAGGAAACGGGTCTTGCGGAAGGGGCATGGGAGCTGAAGAATTTGCAGGTGGGTTAAGAGAGAGTAGTGGACCCAGCTTTGAAGGTACTATCTCCAAGGGAATAATGTGAGGAAAATGCTTGGAGTATGGTACCGAAAATTACACAATGTTCCTCTCATTAAATACTACATCTCTCCTAACGATCATCTTGTTTGTCTAAGAATCAAACAGACGATAAGCTTTCGCTTCGAAGGTGCATCCTACAAAAATTAGGAGATCGGTTCATGGTGTGAGCTTGCCTGTCTGATCATTAGGAGTGTGCATGTAGACCTGACTTCCAAAGACTCTAGGCCGAGAGCCAAAAAAGCCTCATACGGAGTCATCTAAGAGACATCCGCAGTCGTACACCAGTTGAGGATGTACAACAAAGTGTTAGCAACCTCGACCCAAAGGCGCTCAGCGAGCTTTGTTGCAAATGACATAAAGCATGTCATGTTCAAGATGGTCGAGTTCCTACAATCTACGATTCCATTCTCTGAAGGGGAGTTGGTGAAGGTAAGCAGGCGTGAGATGCAACGCTCATGTAAAAACTCGGAAAACTGGTGGGAGGCGAACTTGCTTCCACTCTCACCCCGCATGCATCCTACACAGCGACCAGTCTGGTTATGCACCAATATCACCCAAGGAGAAATCTGTTGGTTATACTAGCCGCACACTACAGTTGGCTGGTCTATCAAATGGACATCAAAAGTGCCTTTTTGAACAGTTATCTGGAGGAGCAAGTCTCTATGAAGCACCCTCTCCGATTTTCTTCAGTTGACCAGAAAAATAAGATCTTTCACTTGCAAAAAGCTCTTTATGGGCTGAAGCAAGCACTGCAATCTTAGTTCCAGAGGATGGAAGAGTTCCTTAGAACTCATAGATACCATTCTACCCCTCATCACCCGAACTTATTTCTAAGGGCTAATAACTGCCCAAGGATACTTGAAAGACAACCTGGCATAGCCAATTTAATTGTTGGCTGGTGGGATTTTTCTGAGCACTAGAATAATTATTAAATTAATTTTTAAAATTATTATTTTAGAATTTAATTTAATAAACTGGATAATGCTGAGAAATAGGATTACAAGGCTACCACTTGGCAAAACTTACCCATGCTAATAAAACTTTAGAAGCTATAGCTAGAGCTTCAAGAGTATTTATTAAAGTCTTAGAAGTAGACTTTGCCTTCTTATTTAGGGGGCACTCTCAGTCGCAGCGAAAGTGATTGGTCTGATAGCAAGCGAAGCAACGACTCTTTAAGCAATCATCTTTGTTGCGAATGACCTTGTGCTTACCATTTTTCTTCCTATGCAATCCCAAAGATGATTACCGGGGTAGAAAAATTATGGGACTTAAAGATAGAGGCAGCTCAATATGAACTTCCCATTGAGACTAGCTACCTCTACTCGTAGCCAAAGTATTATCAAAATTCTTTGCATACTTGTAGACATCCTCAAGTGAGTGTAACGGATTGTGGAGCACCTCCTTTTGGTAGTCCGGCAGCAATTTGAAAAGACAGTGCGTGTAAAGCAGCGCTTGAGGTTTGTCCAAGGCCCTTGTTTTATGCAACAAATCTTTAAACTCTTGTGAATATGCTCCAAGCTCTTCTTCCCCACATTTAGCTCAAATAATTTTCAAATATTTTCAAATTGATTATTTGTCACGAAACCTTTCCGAAAAACGGATTGAAAATCAACCCATATCTAAAGGAAGGAAATGCTTTTGAATGCTATCCGTGTGTATGTTTGGATTTGGGAGAAGTTGGATGGACATCCTCCATGTGTTGAGGTTTAGTAGCAATGTGTGCATCGAAAGGAGATACACTGCGGGAAGCCATGATGATAAGAGAGGAGAAGTAGATTGAGAGAAATTAAGAAGATTGAGAGAGAAGGGTAAATCACGAGAGTATGTTCTATTCAAAATTGAGAGAGACAGGGTGGTAATGGAGGCACGATTGTAATCAAGCTGGATTAAATGCAAACTTGTTTAGTCCTTTTCTTTTTGGGCGGAGCAAGGGCAGCTCAGGAGGCTTGCTCCTTTTCTTTCATAAAGATTTTAACTAAAACCTTACAAGAAAAATGAAAATAATTATTAAGTGAAAAGAGGAGAATCGAATTTCGGCGACACTTACTCTACGTGTGAAAAGAAGAATCGGAGAGATTAAAGTCTTAGTGCACATCCAGCCATGCAGCCCCTAGATCACCAATCTCCAAGCCATGTGGGCTAAACATACTTAGCTCTCTCCTTCTCCCTATGTGGAAGAGCTTAACAGACAAACGGGTTAGCAATCTTCACCAAAATAGGGCTTGCCCTACCTACCAACATCTCGGTCGCACCTAGGAGTCATCACCCTATAGTTCATGTCGTGGTCATTGCCTAGGGATGGATGCTCAACAAGCAAGGCTTTTCTCAATCTCCTTGCTCGTTAGCAATCAACATTTCTTTCTCTCTCTCTTCCAGCCAACATCACTATTCTCTCTCTTTGTTTATTACTATCACTTGTGACATACTCAAATCCTCTCTCCCTGATCCATCAATCTTTCTCTCTCCTCGAATTCAAGGGTTTGGAAAGACTATGGACACCAAACGACAAGAACCTAATCTCTTTAATACAACAATATAATTCAGGATTCCTTGGACTGGCAACACCTTGGACTTTGACCATAAGAAGCACCGAATATTCTTGTGTGCACAAGCATCACCTCAACATAGAACTTGAGCGCAAGTACCGGACCAGAAACGTACCTTGTCATCATATCTACCACCTCCAACATGTGCCCCCCATGCATGCCCCTCTTGGTAGCAATGTCCCATACCATCCTTAATGAGATGAAGGTGTACCTGTAAGGTGTGTAAACCATCGTGCTTCCATGAGCAAAAGTGGTTTTGTGCATGTTATCTAATCTCAGGTCCAATTGCAAGTTGACTCTTTGATACCAATGAAACGCCCCCCTAGGGTCCAACTTGTACACCAGACATGATAGAAGCCATAGCCACGAATAAAAGTTATTGGACATCAAACTCATCTCCTAGCCATTGAGCCAAACAGGCTCACCTTCAAGCTTGGGAGCTAGTAGCACTTTGGGTCACAATCACATCCCAAGGATTGATGTCCCAGACACCACACCATCGTGGTGTATTGATGCATCCGCCAACAAGCCAGTAGTCCAAGAGTGGTGATCACACAATGATGTGTATAATAGGGCTTTGAGTCCTATAAATAAGACTTGGCTGCCCTAACCTTGAAGTGTCCTTAGTGCATTCGTACTAAGCTACTTTATGGCCACTGTGACTATGAAAGCCATGACTTGTGCAATGCTGATACCCAAAACACTTGTGGTTCGTGGATTCCCTGAAGACATCTAGCTTGTCCTACAAGAGTTTTACCATTGTGGATCTTGGTCATACGTGAGAGTTGCATGTTGAGAGTTTTCGCTTGCTCTATAGGTGGGAATCGTCATCTTCATAAATCTCGAAACGATAGTGCACATTCATTGGCTTCTCTAGATGGGTTGAACTACCCCTTTGTACTGATTGCACACTACAACAAGTGGTTAAAGAAAGTGGTGGAAGTCATCCACTAGTTCATGACAAAGCATGTATCCTAATGGTTGGAAATTGCAAGGTTGGAGCTGCTCTTGAAACAATGGGCTTAGTGCATTATGGGCATTGACTAGATTTTGGAGCACAGCTTCCTCACCTCAAAATCTTCTGTGCACGATGCAATATTGATGTCCCCTCTAGACTTATGTGTTTGCTTGCCTAGGCAACTCCATATTGCATGTTGATAGAGGCCTAATTATAGCTTGCTTGACAGAGACCCAATTACAACAAGCATAAAATTCACATAAACTGAAAATGAGCACTTTATCACTTAAATCTTGGACAATGGACAGACAGTTGGTCCTAAAATTGGCGCCCTTTGCAGTATTTCTTTAGTTTTATTGCAAATGGATGGAGTACAATTGAGATTCTTTGATATTCTTTGCTAATCTAAGTGTCTCTTGCTGTCAAAATTACTCAAAAAGCCTTCAAACCAATTTACCCCTTGGTTTGCTTAGGAATTGGCCTTCGCCCTGCTCCTTGAAAGACAAATTAAGCTCCAAATTTGATATGGGCTGGTTGGTCTCTTGAATCTCCTTAAAATCCTTTAATTTCAGTTGTTGGAATTCAAGTCCTAGGCCTTCAATTTTGAGTATGCATCCCGTGGTAGTTGTTAAAACCCTAATTTTTGTTGTAAATTAAAGTTTACAGGAGAGATTAACAAAAATCTCAACCTTTAATTGTTGAGATAACTTGAGAGATGGCTTTAGGATGAGAGAAAATGCTATAGAGAGAAAAATTGCAGAGTTTCATCGGGAAAAGAGTTGAAATACTACTATTACCCTGCTCAAATAGCCACGAAAGCTGTCATATATAGGTCTAGTATCACTAGAAAGACTGCTCTCTCCTTCTTGTATGTTGTCACCCGCACTAGAAAGGCCTTGGGCTGTGGTCACCTGTGCTTGGAGGGCTCCAAACTGTTGTCACTTATTGTAGAACTTATCCTTCGTGGTTGTAAATTACATCGGCAACATCTTCTTGCTCTCTCACAATGGTTGGAATAGGACTTCCACCAGCCCAGAAAAACGTTTGTCCCACTTGCAATGCAAGTAGTTGCAATTGTAGTTTCATTCATAAAATTATGTTTGGCCCACATGACCTTTTAAAAGTCACTAGGAATAAAAATGAACAAAAAGTTACAATTTTATTCGATGATGACTCTACTCATAATTTTATTTCTTCTCAATTGGTACAAAGACTACAGCTCTACACGGTATCCACTGACCGAATTTATTGTATCCGAAATGCAAAAGGCCCAACTATGGATCGCTAGGATCAAGTGATATCATGTTTGGATCTTTCGATCCAACAATATCATCAACTTATGGACATCCAACTTATAAGCCTTGACTATATTGGTGTCATTCTAGCATGCCGTGGCTCTTTGATAAATATTCATCTTTGTACATTGACTACAAAAATCATGTACTTCTTACACACTGATGGTCATTTCCATGTAATCGAGGGTCATTTACCCTCTCAGATCATAGAAAATAATATACATATGATTTCAATATTGGAATTTAGTGAATGTTATTTCAATCAAGTGTTACTACTTATATTCGTTTTACTGAAAAAATCAAATCATCTAATTCACAATGTAATTCGAATTAAAATATGAATGAGCATTTGGGTCCAACATTACATGAGTATGCTAACGTTCTTCTGTCTGAACTATCTCATGGACTTCTGTCATCGCGCGAAACCTTAGATCATAGGATCAATCTCCAAGGCCGCAAGGTGAGATGGGCAGAGCTTATGCAAGAGTTTAATAGGACTACTTCCCGTTGGGGGCTACTATAGTTGGCCCCTCGTCTATCATTCCTATAAAGAAAGAGGGCATATAAAACCCCATTGTCCCTATCTACTTGGAGGTAGAGGAGATCTTTACCACCTTACAAGAAACATTCCCACTAAGGAAAATGGAAATATAATCCAAATTTATGAACTCTTAACCTCCGAGAGACCTACTACTGAAGGGAAAGAGAATGATACTTTAATTCATATACTTATAGAAAGTAGAATATTTGATATTATGCCAACTAGAAAGTGCAGGAGAGATTCCAAGGGACTAAGGAGATAAGTTTAAGAATTGCAAGGCAAGAGCTACACAAACAGGAAGAGAAAAAACAAGATGTAAAGAAGGTTGAGAGAAAACATAGGGGCCATACGAAACACTACCGTGCCATAAATTTACCTCTAGCAAGAGGGAAAGAGAACTAGACCTATGAATGGACATGATGGGAAGGAAAATATACATTTCTTTTGCCCAACACATGGATCTTTGACACAAAATGAGAAGAAAATGAAGAAAGTTGGAAATCAAAAAAGCAATTGAGAGAAAGAAAGGGAAATTGAGGATTTTGAGCTTAGATGAATTACCATCTCAATTGTGAATGCTTTGTAAAAGGATTAGAACATTGGAGAGGCTTACATAGATTGGAGTATCAATATATTATACAAGCCTATGTGGAACAATTTGGCATTCTAATGATTGAAGAACCCGGTTTGCATATCTAGTTGGCCAACCATACTAGAATCAAGTGCTTAGGAATTACACAAGATTCGTAGGTCAAAGTTTATGGGGTGCCAATGAAGATTAATTGATATTTTATGCAAGCTCAAAAAGGGGCATTGCACTAAATTTTAGGTAGACATTGGCTAAGGAAGATGAGAGAATATCAAGACTAGGGTACGAGGACCATCACCATTTATGACTGAGGATGAATACCTAGAAAGCTTGATATGCCCTTTAGTAAGCGATTAGAGGGGATGATGATAGTGAAGATAAGGAGGATGATGAAGAGCACACCAATAGCTCAGGAGATGAGGGAGAGAATGATGAGGATTTGGAGACTGAGTTGCATTTTAATCTAGAAGTCTCATAGCTCATAGTGGAAACAAAAAAAGAGGACATTCAATTTGAATCTTTGACTGAGATTGAAACACTTTGTGTGTTGAGACCATAAATTCTTTTAAAACACAAAAAAGTAGAGAGATAATACTTGAAGTTGGATAAAAGAAAGAGAGATTGGTGAATATAGAAGGTGGATGAAAGAAAGAGAGACCGGTGAGTATAGAAGACTCTTTGCTAGAGGAAGAAGGTGCTAGAGAAACCTCAAGTGAGAGTTTCCATTCTACTTGTGTTGCTAATTTTGAATATCTAAATATTGGTCTGTCTAGATAGCTTTATGACCTGACTAATGAGGATGTGTTTTTAAGACTAAGATGGGGAATCAAAGTTCAAGATGAGCAATTTAGTAAAGGGAGTGAGGAAAAACAAGTTGAAAAGAGTCAGAAACCTAGAGATTCAAAGAGTGATATTGATTTTGAGATTACTCTAAGGGCACCATAGATTCACTTTTCATTGAGAGATTTTTAAGTGTCAAAGATTTGGAAGAGCTCCACAAGGGGGTGGGCTCATAGGTTGGATGTCATGAAGCAAAGCATGGTGAGGAGAAAGAGAAACTAAACAGAGAGGCAAGAGATGATATGGATAAGCCATGAAAACTTAGGACTAGAATACCTTCGAAGGGAGGTCGGGTATTTGATATTGTTGCCTTGTGAAAAGGATTCTGAAATGGATGAGCCCAAGAGTGAGCTTCTTGGTCTAGAAGAAAGTAAAAGAGTGTCCTAAGGAATGCAATGACTACTCTTTTAATATGGTTAAGAATGATGATGAGCTGATAGACTCTTATCTGAGTATTGCCAAAGAAATGTCTGATTTGAGCAAAGATGAGACATGCAGGAAACCCAGTTGGTGTTTTGTGCGTGTTTAGCAATAATGGTACATGATGAATGGCAAACAATGCCTAGAGATAGGCAGTGTAGGATAATAAGTTGCTACATGTGGCTAATTGGGTGTGAATTCAATCAGAATGAAATGGCAGAGAATGGAAAGACCACGAATTATTGTTAAAAAATGCCCAACGGGGCAGCTTGTCACAAGTTGCGACACAGGATGCTGATTTGTGCAGACCAGTACACAACTGAGAGACATATGATGGATCTTCTACATGGCAGGAGAGCCAGGAGATCTTATACACACTGATAGCTTCCCATCTTTGTAATTTCTTGGTTTTTACTTTTATTTATTTTCCCATGACAAGACATACCCTGGATCCTTGTACTCTCCATGACAAAACAAACCATGGATCAACTGTGTAAGAGCCAGAACCTCTTAAAAACACTGATAGCATCACTGTCTTTGTAGTTTATTGGTTCCTGTTTTAATTTGTTTACCCATGACAAGACATACATGGATCAATCATACTCTTCATTTCAGTCTAGTGGGTCACATTGGCTTGTATTAGACATTGGTATACCTTCCTTTTCTTTTCTCTCATTGTTTCTTTCTTTCTTTCTCGCAGGAGATGGGAGAGATTTCAGGGTGGCTCTGAGAGGAGGAGGAGGAGGAGGAGGCGACATGCCTTCTTGCAGACCTGGGATTCTGGCATCTTCTTTCATCTAGCCCCTCACATGGTCTGGCATTATAGCCCACTAGATTCGTTGGTCACACAACTATTGTATTTATGATGTCTTAGATGCTCTTTACAGGGTTCTTTGTACTTTGCATTTTTCCCTCAAGGGGTTTCTTTGCCAGGTGTTATTGATAGAAATTTACTTTTCTTGGAAAAAAAAAATCATTCTAGCTGCATTGCTACAATATATCAGATCTGAGGTCTCCTTTTCCAAACCCCCACAACCGATGATCAAATTCAGTACATACACATTCTTCTTTACCAAACTTACTGCTCCAACAAAGAGCTACAAAGCTTACATTTTTCTCAGTTCTTTCATCCAATATAGTGGTTTGAAGTTTGCATTGACAGCATGTTCATTATTATTTTGCTTATTAAGGATTACAAATACCCTGCTTTAAGCTTACTGTTTTTGCTTACCTCATACACTTTCAGCACAAATCTGTGTTTCATTCTCTTTTCTAACACATTTATAGCATGATCTTTCTTTTCATACACTATACTAAAACAAAAAGGATGATAGAGCCACTATCAAATGAAAGAACTAGTTTTATCATGATTTCATAATCCTGATGAAAGCATGAGCCTTTGCTGTGCAATTTTCAAACTTATAAGAAGTTCGAAGAATGCCAAGCACTTTGGAAACTGGAACTTTATATAACATGAGCATTTATACCAGTAAAACTTTAACTAATAAATAAAATACTGTTTACATGCATGGACAGTAAATGCAAAATACAAAAGAAATGGCAGCCCTCAACTTGGACAACTTTAATGAACAACATGACATTGTAGGAATAACTTGCCTGCAACCTCACGAATGGCAGTTGCTTGAGCAGAACGTTTTCTTTCCTCAAGTGAGGCACCCCCAACAACACATCCTAAACCATTTTTAGTCTTTGTCTGCAAAATTGGAAATAGCATTTCTCAAAGACTTTGTGATGCATGACAATGCAAAGCTTAAGAGCATATAACAATTGTTAAGAAAAGCAATCATTTAGACTCATTACAGGGGTAATTTATTCAGCTCTGTACAACTCCAAAACAAAATTTGAGACAATTAAAAAGACAAGATTCTGGAATTCATTCTACAGTTTAGGTGTGCAAACTAGTTCAAAAAGCTCAATAGAAGAAGATCATGGGCAGGCCACTTCCTTACACCACTTGCACACTTTCCTGACCAGATACATCATCATTGTCATTCCTATCATCTAGCAGACTTCATCACCTAGCCCTGGTGCCTGTGTTTTTCTTTTTACACTCATGAATCACAACAGCCCAGCAACTGAGATGACTGCTGCTGCTGCCTTGTCATTCCTCACTACTACTCCAACCTGCCACATCTGCTCCAAATGATCATCCTAATAGGCCAGGGTATAAAAAAGAAAACGTAAAACATAACTATGAGACAAAAAGACGAAGGGTACTGTTACTGGTCAACTGCACGGCCACATTTTCGGCCCCAACACATCATCCAGATGCAGGGCTGATTGTGCTGCTGTTTTGTCGCTAGTTCCTGCACCTGGAGTCTCCATACTGCTATGCTGTATGCTTCCAAGAGGACTACTGCATTGCTGCCCCAAACGCAGCTTGCAATGTCATCATAGAGACAAGAATAGCTGCATTTTGCCTACCCAAAGCTGAGTCAACTGCTCTTCTTCCTGCCCAGCATCAAGTTTTTGCATTTGGGGTCCATTTGAGCACAACAGACTCCTACATCCCCCAGCCCACTACCCAAAAGACTCAGGCCTCAGAGAACAGCATTCTGCTGCTTAAAGTGTCTGTCGTATCATACATCTCATATTCATTTTGTTCATTGAGTTCATTCATTGCTTCATTCTCAATCCATCTCAAAATTCATTTGCTCGTCATCTGTTTGTTTGTAAACTCTGTGTTTTCTCTGCAACTCTACTATAGTCTCAAATGGTATCAGAGTAGGGTGCTCTTCTCCGAGTTATATGAGCTTTTGTGGGTACCTCAGCCTACCTCGTCGAAGCACTCACCTTTAGAACCTGGACCCTCTCATCCAATTTCCCCATCTTTAGAGGCTCTCAAGAAGTGGTACTTTCATCCATCACATTTGACAGTTGTGGGATCCTCTCCATATTTCTACTTCAGCTTCAGGTGTTAGCCAACATCCTTATGATTTTAGTATCATCACCCCAACTTCCAAGGTCTTCAAAAGGTGCATGTTAGGCAAGGCAACGAGCCAGTGGGGATGGCCACCACTCTACTAGGCGAGAATATACCATCAGAGGAACAGCTAGGGATCGATCGTCCTCTTCTACCTCGAAGTTTCTCAAAGCCCATCCATCCCACCCTTTTGTAGCACTCGTTCAAGATCATTTACATCTATTCCTTCTCTAAAACATGTTCCTTGGCATCTTCTCCATACATTTAGCCTCATATCCTTTTATGGATTTAATTATGTTACTTCCAGGTCCTAATTTAGGTCTTTGGGCACCTTATCTCTCTTCTCAAGTGACTACCCATTTGATCTACAATGTTTCATTGCCAAGAATCCCACTTGTGTACTCTGTACCTCCCATCTATCCACACTCAGCAACCACATTGAGTCTTGACTCTTGGCACCACACTGCACCACTCCAACAAGCTCAAAATGCAAGGGTTTCCTATGAAGATATGCTAGGGTTTACATAGAGAAAATACAAAACACACAAAGGCAACTAAAACACAATAACTCAAACAAAATCATGCAACATAAAAAGGGAGAGAAGTAAAATCTAAAGAAAGAATAAATGTTGTAAATGAATAAGTGATGAAGATGATACAAATGTGGATATTCAAGGAGTGGAGATGTCCAACCACCACTCACTTTTGTGGGAACGGACTGAGGGAGAGTGTTGAAGAGTAATTCAAGGTAGTTCAAAGACTATGAGGAGAAGAAGAGATGCATTTCTCAAGACATGGGATTCTAGCGATTTCCTCCTTTTCTAGACCCACACGGTCTGGCCTTATAGACCTCCGGACTGGTTACTCATTCAAGCTTTGTAATGGACTTCCAATTGGTACATCTTTTTTTAATATAGAAGTCCCTTACATGGCTAGTTTGTATTTTGCATTTTACATTGGGATATTTTATTCCAAGGAATCTTATAAATAGAATTCTTCTCTCCTCTGAAAAAAAGAGTGCCAAAGAGTGACTTCCTCCATGTACGGACCCCAAGTGCAGCCATACCACCCAATCAACGATCAATAGAGTAAACTTAAGCTGAGGTTAATTTCAAGTGGCAGCCAAGGGCCAGCCGATGTACAGAACAATTCAAAAACTGATGCATATGATACATAGACTAATTAAACCACACTTCGAAATAATCTAAAGGACTATGAATATAAACTAACTCACACACATAATATATAGCACCCAATAAACAAAAGACTCACTAAACATGAGAGCTAGAATGGACGATAAACAGCATACAATAGGCCCCAAAGGTTGGTGCCCCTTATGTTATTACCATCATTCAAAGCTTGCACAAATCACAAGTGACCTACTGCCACAAACCAACATTCTCTCAATGCAAGTGATTCGCATGTGCCTTGCTCTTAAATCATCCCAGACTTGTCTCAAGCACAATGTTCTCATTGGTAAGCTAAAATTGCATCAGTCTGACTTAAGCAGCCCCAAAACACGCTTAGTTAATGAAGAAACCTTCTTATTTTAAAAAGAAACACAATCCTAGAGAGTTACTGTGTCTCACATGCAAAACCCTAATTTGGGTACCCCAAACTTTCTATATATAGGCATGCAGCCCACCACTCTCCCTCAATCTCGTTTTTGCAAGTTTCAAGCCCTCTAGCTTTGTTGCCCATACCCCATTTGTGAAGGACATTCATCTGAAGCTGTCCATTGTTGTCTCCATCAGTCTAAAGCCTATTTCTAGCCTCCATCGTGTAATTTACATTGATTTCTGCTATGTTTGCTGATCAACCACATCGTCTAAAGCTCGCCAACTACTGAACAACTGCATTCGTGATCTATGGCTCCTGTACCAACTACCACATCATCATACCTGCGTTTTTGCTGCCATCAGCCTTCCGCATCATCACGCATGCATTTTTGCTACTATCAGTTTGCCACATCATCATCAGCTTGCTGCAGTTTTTCTCTCTTATCAGATACCTGCACTTTTTGTCCTCTCTCCTCACTGCCCGTCTACATCAGATCCAACGTCCACAACTGCCTTTGTTGGTATTCGCACATAGAGGCTGTGATGCTACATTTCGGGATCTGTTCAGAGTATGACTAACCTTTGCCTTGATCCCAGAGATACGAGAGCTCAAGATTCACTATTCACTGCATAGTGCATTTGCTGCATGAGCATTGTATATTCATTAGTCATTCGCTACATTATTCATTGTGTTCACTATCTCTGAGTTACCTTAACCCTAACTATGTTCTATGTTATCAGTTTGTGCTTTGTCGTACCATTGGTTTCGCGTTTTCTACGTCTAGAGCATTTCTTTGCATGGTATCAGAGCAAAGTTCTCTTTGAGATACATAGGACTTTGATTGAAAAGCTCATCCGCACAAGCAAGAACAACAGAAGGATTAGGTGACTTTGAACACTTCCACACTGCTTCAATCTCC
Organism: Lygodium microphyllum; assembly: GCF_053477565.2. Classification (NCBI taxonomy): domain Eukaryota; kingdom Viridiplantae; phylum Streptophyta; class Polypodiopsida; order Schizaeales; family Lygodiaceae; genus Lygodium; species Lygodium microphyllum. The sequence continues at coordinate 12,166,796 of NC_141163.1, read as the reverse complement.
ACAACCAAACATGTCCAAAAACAAGCAGGTATGGGCCTCCTAGCTGTTAAGCTAAAAATGCATTCGCTTGACTTAAACAGCCCCAAAACACACTTAATTAATGAAGAAAAACTCTTATTTTAAAAAGAAACGTGATCCTAGAGAGTTACTGTGCCCCACATGCAAATCCCTAATTTGGATGCCCCAAACTTTCTATAAATAGGCATGCAACCCACCACTCTTCCTCAATCTCGTTTTGCAAGTTTCAAGAACCATATCTCTGTTGCCCACATACCGTTCATGAAGGACATCGCGGTCAGAGTTTCCACCAGCCACCTGCTACCATTTGGCACCTGATTCCAGCCTTCCTCGCGTATTTGCAACTGTAGCCAGGTTCCAAGAGCTGTCGCCTACAATTGGTAGTTGTCGCCATCAACTAGTTGTTGTCTCCATCTTCTCTCTCCTTTGAATGCTACGTTTTGGTTTTTTAGCTACCGCCCTGACATTCTCTCACCATTGTCTATTGTGCTTGGACGTAACAGCTATTGTGCAGATTTTCTCTCTCCTCAGGTACTTGCGTTTTTAGTATTTCTCTCTCCTACACTGTCATCTTCATCAAATCCAACCTTCCTTGCCTGAATTTAATGGTGTTTAATACTCAAAGGCTCCCTTTGCTGCGATTCAAGATCCATTCGAAGTATGACACACTCTATAGCTCATAACCTCTACCTTGATCCCAGACATCCGAGAGTTCGAGGTTCAATATTCATTGCATAGTGTGTTTACTGCATAAGCACTGTATATTCATTATTCATTCACTTTATCATTCATTGTTCTCTATCTCTGAGTTATCCTAACCCTAACCTTAACTGTGTTCTGAGTTTATCACTCTGTGTTTTGTCGTATGATTGGTTTCGTACTTTTTGCATTTAGAGCATTTCTTCACATGGTATCAGAGCAAGGTACTCTCTGAGAAACCTTGGCCTTTGATCAGAAAGCTCATTTGTGAAAGCAAAAACAACAAAAGAGTCAGATAACTTCAAACACATTCACGACACCACTCCAATCTCCATAGCCAAACATGGACAGAAATGATCGGGAATATGCCTTCCAACTTGCTACCGCCCGATCTGATATGGGTGAAGCCCCATTGGACTACCATGGAGACCATAAACCATATCAAATTTCTACCTCTGAGGATGATATTATTCTTATGCATAGGGCTTAGCCATAGGTTGAAGGTAAGCCTGAATTTTCCCCTTTAGATTCAGTGCACAAAACTAATGATCTTGCAGGACCTTCAGGATCTCCACTACGCACCGGTCATCTGCAAGTGGAACTTGGCTAGGATTACACATCACTTCCACATTACTTATTTTCTCCAATGCCAAGTATGAACCCTATTATTTCAGATTCTATGCCAATTGATTCTATCTTTTATGTTGGATTGGGAGATGCTCATCAGGAAGGGACTCTTCAAAACAAGCTTTGGTTTGTGAGTAATGAGAAAGACAAGTATTTCTTCATGAACTCAATACTAGGTAAGAAGCTAAAAGAAAAGCATGTAAGTATTGCTACCCTTCCTTTTCCTTCAAATGATTTTCTCATGGTCAATATGGAGTAGGTGCATCTTCATCTAGTGCATGAACCTATGATGTTTCCAACAACATCCATCACAAATCCATTTGGGTTCCTACCTATCCCTCCATCATCTTCCGTTGCACCTTCCTTTCCGCTTCCATTAAGTGCACCATATTATCCACCACCACACACCACACTGGAGAGTTCTGCACATTTAGGCACAGCCTTAATGACCTCTACATACCTGTTTCCGGGTGGTGTACCTATGATGGAGGCTCGACCTCCCACACACACACACTTTCAGGCTATCCCTCTGTGAGTACATCCCAAACATACTCGAGTGTGGATTGTTTGGTACCATAGTTTGGCATTACCTAGTGAACCATCCGATCATTCTGTAGTGCCCCAACCGACATTTGGATAAGGCTCCCAATGCCTCCATCTATACCTACGGTATCATATGGACCTATGTCCGTTTCGGTATCTTCGTAGCAATTGGCACTCCTTGCACATCAACAACCTATTTCTACCTATCCATCTTTACCTTCTCCTACTTCTTATACACCACCACCACCACAATCTTATCCTCCATCTTATCCCATCCATCCATCTTCCCAAATACCTCATGGTTCTAGTTCCTCATCCGCCAAGCATGCATTTAATGACAAGACTCATTTCAATGGGTCAAACCACACCACTTGGTCAAAGTTAATGAGACATGTCTTATACTCTCAGAACCTATGGGATTTGGTGCAAAGGTTAGAATCTCAACCTGATCTCGCCCTTGTTTCATACGAGGTCATCCGCTCATGCAAGGCTCATAACGCCTCCGCTATTGTCGAGCTTATGTAGGGCTTGTTACCTCAATTTCACTCTTAGCTTCAACATTTCAACTTAGCATCCGAGCATTGGGCACACTTGACTAACCGCTATGTGGCTCACCATAGGACCCGTCGCATCAATTTGAATCATGAGCTCCAAAATTTCAAAATCACAGACAAGGATGACTTTAAGTCGACGAACTATTCAACTCCAGAGGGTTTGTTTGATTGGTCTACAAAGGCCCACATCATGTCCTTAGAGACATCAGATGCGAGTCTCAGTCACATATGCGAGTTGCTTCCTAATGAGGTGTCTACAAAGACTCACTCGTCACAACCGAGCAAGTCAGTACCTACTTGGCTCATGGACAATGGAGCTACCCATCACATGACTCCTAGAGTGGACATTTTTATTTCTCAAGCCCCTGCAACCGGGAGTGTCTGCGTGAGAAACAAATTCTCGGTCTAGATTCAGACCCAAGGTTGCATTAGCTTTCTCACTAACCTCGGTCCAAATCTCACTTCGATGGATGATGTCTATCATGTCAACTTGTTGTCCATTCAACAGTTTTGCCGATTGGGGTGAGCAGTTTTCTTCACACAGACCACAGTCGAGGTCCTAGACTCTCAAACTAGTTTAGTGATTGCTCGCGGCACAACACAACCTAATGGCCTTTACCACATGACACACTTTGGCCCCAAAACTGACGCCCCTTTCGGTATTTCTTTATCTTTTGTTGCAATTGAATTCAAATACAATGGAATTACTTCAATCCCCTTCATAATCCAAAACCCCCTTGCTATTAATAATGACCAGCAAGTCTTCAAATTGATTTGCCCCTTGATTTTCTCGAGCAATTGGCCTTCACCGACTCTTTGCGAAATGAAATTTGCCCCAAATTCATGATTCTCAGCCCTAAAATTTCAAGTCTTCAAGTTTCAATCTCCTAGCACGCTTCCCCTGGTTATTGTCAAACCCGAATTTCCACAATAAATTAGGGTTTACAACAAAGAAAAATACAATTTCTCAACCTTCAAGGATTAGAATGATGAGATCTTCAAAGCAAGCAATAACTAATGAAATGCTGAAACACAAACATTTACCAATCAATCTTGGACATTGGACACCCTATTGGCCCCAAGACTGGCGTCCCTTTTGGTATTTCTTTATCTTTTTGTTGCAATTGAATTCGATTACAATGAGATTCCTTCAATCTCCTTCGCAATCCAAAAGCCCCTTGCTATCAATAATGACCAACAAGTCTTCAAATTGATTTGCCCCTTGATTTGCTTGAGCAATTGGCCTTTACCAATACATTGGAAAATGAAATTTGCCCCAAATTCAAATGTTGGCTAGTTCCTCTCTTGAGTCTTACTAAGAATTAATTCTTAGCCCTGAAATTTCAAGTCTTGAGGCTTCAATCTCCTAGCACGCTTCCCATGGTTACTATCAAACCTTAATTTCTGCCATAAATTAGAACTTACAACAAAGAAAAATACAATTTCTCAACCCCTAGGGATTACAATGCTAAGATCTTTAGAGCAAGGCTAGCAAATGGCTAGAGAATGAAAAGAATGCAAAATAGACAAAAAATTCAGAGTTTCATGGCAAGAAAATGGAAAAACCAGCTGCTCACCTGCCTAGACAGCCATGAAAGTTGTCTCCATTGATGGAACACACCAAATATGATGTTTGTTTGCCTGAAACTGTGAGAGTGTGCAACGGAAAGAGAAAAGTAAACATGGAGAGCAGGAGACAAAGAGAGAAAGCAAGAGAGAGAAGAAACAATGTGACTGCAATGGCTGAAGGTACAAGGTTGCAATAGTCAGTCCCAACACGTAGCTCTACATGTCACTGTGGGCGCCAGACAGTAGCAAGGGGATGACAGAATGAAGAGGGCTAGCTGATCATGAAGAATCAATGACAAATAATGGATAATGAAAGTGGGAGGGCAAGCTACCTATATTTAGCCGAAAAAGAGAGAAAACCCTAAATGTGGTCAAACCCCAAAAAAATAGCCAAAAGTGCACAAAAAGAAATGCACCAATGTATCCTCCATCTAAAGAATCTAAAACACATAAAATGACAAAGACAAAGACAATGTCAGAGCTCCTTATGTCCTCATCTAACTCAGACTGAGGCTCATAGGCAAGAGATAACCACACAAGACACACATAACTGCTAAGAGAAACAACCCTCAAACTACTATCACCTACTGTTGTGGTCTCTTCAACGCATGTCACCAGCTCCCAAAGGGTCTCTTGGTAGCTGGAAATGGCTTATTAATTGTTGTACTAGCTAGGGCAGCCTTCTCTATGTCTCTTTCAGCTTGCACAAGCCGTATCTCTCTCTCTCTCCCTTAGCCTCAAAAACGTCTTTCCCACTTGCACATGCAAGTTTTGCCAAGTGGCAACCTTCCAATCCCATTTTCCAGCATTATCTGCATTATTAAATTAATTTTCAGCTTTAAAATTGTGAAAAATAATTTAATAATTATTTCAATGCCCAAAACTTTAGTTTGACCAACCAACAATTAAATTGGCTAGGCCAATTCATCTGCCAAATGTTCCAGAGCCTTCTTTAGCCCCAGGATTGGCATTAGTTTCACTAATTGACACTTTTGGCCAATAAAATGTCTTAGGCCAATTTTTGGCCCCGGATGCTACCTAGTATCTATGCAACATTACTTAAGACAAAAATTTTATTTGGCATCCATTGATTTCCTTCGATCCTTCGCTCGTAAATGTGAAATCATCTCAATTGCACTTCACATGTGCAACACATACTTTAACATGTGATTTAAAATTTATCCAAATGTTAAGTAGAGCAATGAAAATTTCACCTCCTTGACACACTCTACCAACCAATCCCTGATTGGGTGGAACTTGATATCTGTGTATCAGATTCATATTCAACCACACAACTATACATGTACTACTTCATCCTCTTGTCGTATCCCGTCATGGGCATTGTCTTGTCTTGTACATCACCTTAGCTTCTTTACACAGTATATCACTGATCATATTTTAGCAAGTCACACTTTGTTGTCTAGTGACAATCAACATTGTACATGGTTTTATCTCATAGGCCAATTCTGGCCTCAGAAGACAGTATTATACATCTTTCTTTTTTTATTTCAACCTCTCTTTTTTTTTTCATAAAAGGTAATTGTATTAATTACGAAAAAAAGGTACAAGATTACATGATTACATGATTACAAAAGACACGAGGGCCCTAGGCCAACGTGTGGAAAATCCCTGTACTAATCCACGAAAAAGGTTACACCAATCATGGCAACGACCCAGAGGCAATTGCCATATGCCAGGGAAGCAAATCCTCCCGAGGAAGCAAGTCCGAGTGCCAGATGAGATCTATCTGCCAATGCAAGAGCCCTTTAAGCCTGGCAATGTGTCTCGGTACATTAGAGGCCGAATCAAAGAGAAAAGCATTGCATGTGGTCCAAATGTGCCAGCATCCCCAATATCTGAAAAAGTGAAATAAGATCTTCATATGTAATTGTGGCGGTGTGAGGTACTTTGGCGCACAAAAACCCAATCGAAAGGAGTTAGTGAGGACCCCACCATTGCGCACCAGTTTTGCAACAAGAGTGACCAAATATTCTTGGCGAGCGGGCAAGAAAGAAATCGATGTCGGACCGATTCCACAGTAGTGATACAGAAGAAACAATTGCCATTCGAGATTCTACGCTTGGAAAGGGCCGAGGCAAGAGGGAGACCACCAATCATTACCCGCCAAAGAAAGACCTTGCATTTGAAAGGTGTCCTATTCAGCCATCCCTCCATCACCATTGCCTTCCACCATGACTGCGATTTCCGCAGTCCCCAAACAATATTAGCTTTCACACCCAGCCATTGATGATCTTGAATGAGAAGATGATACACCTGATTAGTAGAGGCCTTTTCCAGACTCAACCGGCCTGCAAGGTCCCAGTCCTGCCAAGGACGATCCATAGCCAGGGCAGGAAAGTGTTGCCTACCCTGAAGCTCCGACAAAAGCTGTTCCCATAAACCACGGTATCCGCACGGGATCCTGAAAAGTCTCCTAGTAGTCTGAAACGATGCGAGGACATTGCGAGTGGCAAGGGTAGCATCCGCAATCGAAGTCACACCTAAACGGGCCATGCGGTTAAATCTCGGTCTGAGCTGATGTTTGTCTTCCCATGAAAGTAATCTCGATACTGCCAACAATTCCAGCTAAAAGGAGTTAGTATGAAAGCGGTCCCCCACTGGATGCCAACTGTCCTTTTGGAGCACCACTTTCCACGAGCCGACCAAGTGCAGTAACAGAGAGGAAGAGGGACTGGAAAATCGAGAGTCAGCATTAAGGACATGCCACCAGGAGGCCCGAAGTCATGTATTACCATGGCGTAGCCCACTGTCCTCAAGAAAATAACGGGCTATAATGGTCCACGGGTGATGATCCACACACATGGCACGAAAAAGAGACCAACGAAGAGCCAGCATATGAGTTTCCGCATCCAAAATAGCTCCACCACCCATGCGTTTAGGGGTACATGTATGCGACCATGAAATCCACGAAATACCTACCTGCAGTGAATCCTTCTTCCATAACATGAAACGAATGGGATGAGTGAGAGCCTTCAAAGTAGTAGGCGTCCACGGCAGCAATGGCAAGAAATACGTTAGCATTGGCAGCATAATTGTCTGAGCCACTTTGAGGCGGACATGAAATGGCCACACTTGCGACTTCCAATACATAAACTTCGCCGCCAGTTTTTGTGAAATCCACTCCAGTAGTTCCTTTGGCCGTACATCCACCCCCAATGGGTATCCAAGATGCCTTACAATGGAGCCACGGGAAACAACTTGGCCATGCTAGCCTAATGATTGTGCCAGCCTAATGACTGTAAATCAGGCTCCGTGCAACTGAGTATGGCTGATTTAAAGGCATTGATGCGAAGACCAGAAGCTTGACCAAAGAGCGTCCAAACATCTAATGCCTTTCGAATGTTGTCCCTGTCTGCCCACAAAATCATAAAGGTGTCATCAGCCAAAGATTGGCTAATGAAGTGCTGCCCCAAAGGAAGAGACAATCCTGCCAGCTGAGCAAAAGCCGCCATTGAGGATAACATTGAAAGGACCGGGTGAGTCGCCAGGGCAAAGAAGAGAGGACTCAAAGGGCAACCCTGTCTGACCGAGCGTGCAAGGACAAATGGCTCTGTAACCCCACCATTTAGCATAACTCTTGAAGAAGCTGCAGCACTAATGGTGTAGATCAATCGGGACATCCGACTACCAAAACCCATAGCAGACATGAGATCTGCAATGAAAGACCAGTCTACATAGTCAAAAGCCTTTTCCAAATTCAATTGAATCAATACCACTTCCTAACTGGAGTGCCGCGCATAGTCAATAGCCATTTGCACATTTAAGATATTATGTAGAATGTTGCGGCCCTTAATGAAACCATATTGGAGAGGATGCACAATAGCTGGAAGGTGCTTGTGAAGCCGATTCGCCAGCACTTTGGAGAAGATTTTATACATCGAGCCCATCAAAGAAATTGATCTCCAGTGTTGTAGCATTGACGGCGAAGGGACCTTTGGAATCAGTTTGATAAGGCCTTCTTTCCATGAGGAAGGCATGACCCCTGTTTCCCAAACCTATTGAAACATAACCGCCAATGGCTTCACCAGCTGCGCGGCCAAGTTCTCAAAGAATTCATTAGTGAGACCATCCCAACCAGGACTTTTATCCTTAGGCAAGTGTAACAAAACATCCATAACCTCCTCCTCGCAAATATCCGCCTCCAAAGTAGCTTGCATATCAAGTGGAACCTGCTGGCGGACCAGATGATAGAAGACTGAGCGGGCATGCGTAACCTGGCTAGAAGGTGAGGGAGAAAAACCAAGAAGTTCCATAAAATAATTTCTGCACATATTGACAATGGTCTGCGGATCAGTGACCATGCGACCTTCTGAATCTTGGAGTCTAGTCATATTTTCACGAGCAGGAGAAGCATGCAAGGCGCGAAAGAACTTATGAGACTGACAGGCACTATCTTGCAATGTGTCAGTCAAGTTATGCAGCTTGGCCTGCTGATAAGATTTCAACTGAAACACTTGAATAAGATGGGCCAAACGCATCTCTAGTGACAACAGAAAATCATCATCTGGGGTGTCCACGAGCAATGAACGGACCAAAGCCAGTAAGTCCTCTGCTGCATGTCGACGTCGCCGACAAAGAGAGGCATGATGGATCCCATACTGCCGAGCAACCTGCTGCACATTAGAGAGCAGCGGTGCAAAGGAAGCCAAGCCCTCAGAGGCGAAGTCCAATAAGAACCTCTCAATCAATTGTTGCATATAGCCCTGAAAAATTGGATGCTTCAAATAAGAGGAGTTGAAACGTAAAGGGAGTCTATCCAGCAATTGCATAAAAGGTGCAATAGGTTGTGCAAACATCTCAAGCTAGAGGGGGAAATGGTCCGACAATGCATATTGCTGCAAGACCTTCATTTCCAGCATCTCGGGAAGAAAATCATCCCCCTGCATGATATACATTCGGTCCAACCGCGACCAAGTAGTTGCATATTGTGCGGAATGAAAAGTAAACCCTGAAAAAGAAGGGTGAAGCCAAGACCAAAGATCTTGCTTAAGTACACGCAAAGCAAAGGAATTCCACACCCGGCTTTCCGGCGCATCCATTACCGAATGCCCTGAAGTGGACTGAGAAGAGTCAACACACATATTGAAATCGCCCATCAAAAAACCCCTTTGGCCAAGTGACATCAAGCCCTGCAAAGTCGACCAAAGATCCCGTCGGGATGGGGGATCATTCGGAGCATAGAGGCCCAGCAACCATAAAATCTCTCCTTCAAATAAAACTTCGATTACCAGAAAGCGGCCCTGTACAACATTTTTAACAAGAACAGGCTAGTATTTCTCATGGACAATCATCAGCACGCCCGAATAGTGCGTAGCATGTGTCCCTGCATAAAACAGACGGAATCCATGACAATCCACAACTTTTCCTGCTTCACCGCGACTTTTGTGCTCAACTGCACACAATACATCCCACTGGTTCTCATGCAAGATAGTCCACATGGCATGTTGCTTATGACGAGAGCAAATGCCTCGCACATTCCACGTGGCTATCTTCATATATCTTCAAAAAAAGGAAATCAGGAACGAGGCGCCTGTTGCCTCGATTTCACCTTTTCCGCGAGAGCATCCAGGACACCCTCATCCAGAACATCAGCCAATACTGCAAACGAATTCTAGCAGCCTGCTTTAGAGATAGATGGAAAATCCATTGCCTTGGGAGTGGGGCGGGGATAACGCCAATCCCAGGGTGTAATCACATTACCTTTAGTATCAAACGCCAGCTTAGCAGGTGGGCCCTTGGGACCCTCTGTATAGACTTTCCTTGTAGACTGATTACGGGGGGCAGACGGGGCCATAGTACGCACAACATGCTGTGAAGTGAACATTTCTTTCCTACGCATATACGTGCGCACGGAATCCTGTGAAGCATTAGGCCCAGAATCCGCCAGGCCTGCATCCAACTTTTTACCTTTTTTTTTACATGCCTCAATCCAATCAGTGCTACGGGAATCCAAACCCAGGACCTGTTGTTTGCCTTTATCCACAACATTAGGTGGCTAAAGGGCCTCCTGTGCCGGGGCATCAAGCACCATGTCATCCTTAGGCAACACAACATGCGCATCCTCGGAAGACGGTTGTCTTTCTGGGCATTCGGCCATAAAATGCCCCAATTTACCACATGAAAAGCAATGTCCTGCAAAGTTGCCCCATTTCAAGCGAAAATGCAAAGGATGCATGCCAAAGCGATTGAGGTGAAGCCACGCAGGCCTTTTCCTGGCCGTGTCCCATAACATGCATAAACGGTTTTGATTCATAGCCCTGAGGCTTGGGGAAACCAGCACTGTTCCCACAACTGCCATTGCATCCTTCAACAATGGCCAATAGACCGCCGGACAATTTTCCACTTCCACCCACACCGAGCATTCTCGTTGAAGCAGGCGCTGGAAGTCTCCCATAGGGCGCCATGGTACAGCATGGACCAAGCGGCGATCAAAGAATAATGGCAGCTTGGACAGGAGCTCAGCCCGATGTGTTTCCGATTTCAACAGCACCTCATAAAAGACGCGGGGTCCAAGGAAGATCTCCTCAATACACTCCCCTTGCAATAAATGGTGCATCCACTGGCGAATATGTAAAAGCACTGGGATCTTGCCAGTGAAGAAAAGTATAACGGCACGGTCATAAAACACCGAAAAAGACCGCAAGACCGATTTCGGGTCCACTGTGGCTTCCAGCACGTCATCAATTCTCGAGTCAGAAAAAGTTTCATTATTGTGCTGGACATAATCGCCAAGCAGAGTATTGGCAAAGTCCAACAAATGCTCCCAGTCAATCTCCTACGAATCCACAGGATTAGAGGCAACACACTACACTACACTACAAATGGCTTAGACAGATCTGGTAAGATAAGTACTGGATCTATAGTCATTTTCCCCTTCAAACATCTAAATGTTGATTTCTCTTTATGAGTCCATTGCCATTTGACATCCTTCTTTTCAAGCATATGTAAAGGAGAAGCAATCTCTACAAAGTGTCTTACAAATCTTCTGTAGTAAGAGCACAGGCCAAGAAAATTGCGGACATCATGAACAGTTTTCAAGTCTCGCCAAGAAACAATTGCTTCTATCTTTGCAGGATCCATCTTCACACCATCTTTAGAAACTATGTGCCCAAGGAAGTGAATCTCTTTCAAAAAGAATTCACTCTTCTTACCATTAATGAGTAATATGTTACGCTTAAGCTCAGTAAAGACTACAACTAGGTGTTTTCTATGCTCCTCTTCATTCTTTGAAAAGATAATCATATCATCAAAGAATGTGCCAATGAAACTTCGATAAGAGCGGAAAATTCTATCCATCATCCTGTTAAACGTAGTAGGAGCATTGGTCAATCCAAACGGCATGACTAAAAATCTCATTAACCTGTGTCATAATCTCTTTCTGATGCGCTGCACTAACCCTGTACTGTGGCCTATTGGGCGGACTAGTCCCTGGAATAAGATCTATGGTATGATCTTCAAGCCTCTCAAGGGGTAACTCTCCTAGTAACAAATCTGAGAAACTGTGACTGAATTTATCCAAGAAAGCCCTTCTACTTTCATCTAGTACAGATACATTACTGTCAACTTCATTAACTTGCTTTGCAAAAACCAAGTACGCAGAAATATGATTTTTCATTACAGAAGTAATTGCAAAAGTAGAAACAACTGGGATAGACTCTCCTTTAAGCTTCACATCTAACACATGAGTCTTGCTTCTATGCACAAGAGTAATCGTCCTATTGTAAGTATCCAAGATAGCATGCTTCTTGTGGCACCATGGGATACCCAACAAAACATCACAACCCTCTAGAGGCATAATATGGAACTCCTCTGTGTCCACATAGCTCTGAATATGCATACGAAGTTTGCCGAGAATGGGGGTGACAGGTTCAGTATGTCCTGGGCATGCCAAATCAGCCTGTCCAACTGGTCCCATTTCCTCGAGACGTATACCCAATTTAGCTGCCACTGCTGGTGAAATAAAGTTTGCACGAGCTCCAAGATCAAAGAAAATAAGCACTGTGGAATCTCTGATCTTTCCCCAAGCTCTACACAATTCTGTAGCATCATCAACTGATTGATCTCCCACCATATTAGGCACTAAGCCAATGCTAGGCTTCTTTTTACTTGGCGCATCTTTATCCTCCGCATCTTTAAAAAATTGATATGGGCACTTAGAAGCAATATGGCCTTTCTGTTCACAATTAAAGCATTTTCCAGCCATCATTAAAGCCTTTCTTTCTTCAAATGTTTTGCCAAAAAGTGGCCTCTTTTGTCCTTTACCCTGTTTAAAAGAAGTTTGAGGTTTCTACTAAAATCTTTTCTTCCAAAAAGACTTCTTTGTAAGACTGGTCCTTTCTGGAAATTGCTTCTTTTTCTTGCCAGGATCCTGCTTAAACAGAGAATCCTTCTTTTCAGTACCTTTAAAGCTGTTAGCTTTTCCTTTCAACAATGCATTTGCCACACCAGCATTTTCAATTAACTGTACCATATTTGTAACCCTAGTCTTGATACAATAATCCCTGATGGCTTCAAGCAAACCGCAATAGTACTTTTCAATTTGTTCTGACAGGGGCACTGTCCTGTAAGAACTCATGGGCAAAAGTGCTTCCCAAAATTTCTTATTGTACTCTTCTAAATCTGTGCAATTTTCCACGCCCAATTTATGCCATGCAGTCATGACATCTACTTCAAACGTGTTAGTTAACCATGAGGCTGCAAACAACTGTTTGAAATGAACCCAAGTGGCAAGTGCATATCCTTGCATCAACAATATGTTCCACCACTGCAAAGCATTACCTTTCAAAAAAGTTGCAGCCTTCCGCACCTTAGAAGTCTCAATAAAATTCCCTCCTGTGTAAGCTGCATCAAACTGATGTATAAATGTCAAAGCTTTCAGCTTATCTTGCATACCACTGAAGGTTTCAAACTTTATTGCCTAACCACCCTCTTTAAAGTCTTTAGCCTTTGCACTTTTTGCTGTCAGGTTGTCATAGACAGGTGGCTGTAAAAAGGGGAGTCCCTTAGGTGCATTATCAACATTCATTTCACCTATCTTAGCTGCCATATGCCCACTAGGCTGAGAAAAACCAGCGGCTGCATTTTGTAGTCCAGGCATCAAATAAGGACTCTGCAGAGTCTGATAACCGGGCTCTAGACCAATTAGTAGCATAAAGTGGGTTCACTGCCTCAATAGGCATTATTCCTGGTGGCCCTCTAGGCAAGTATCCCTGATAACCCGTGGGTAATCCAGCCATTGCTTGAAAAACTGACCCACCACCAAAGTAACCAGGATAAGTAGCAAGCTGAGGAGGAATAGTCTCCTGTGCCACTTGTGCATAACTGCCTTGACCATTCACTCCCTGATCCTGTGCTTGTGCTTCTTGTTGCACTGGACCTGTCTCCATGTTTGGTGTCTTTTCCACATGCTCACACACATTAGAGATTTGCCTTTTTTAGAGCTCCATGGTATGATGTGATGACTCAGCCTGAGAATCCTCATTATGTGACTTCAAACATTTTTGCATCCGAGGATTCTTTACCAACCGTTGAAAAGAGCCAACCATACTGAGGAGTTGTGCCATAAACAAGTCCTCCTGCTCTTGCTCCTCATCATGTGGTTCAATCTTGGTTCTAGAAGGTGCTGACACCTGTGCACCAATACTCTCTCTTCGGTGTCTATGAGCAGAAGAAGAACTCTCTTCTTCATGGGGGAGTTTTCCTTTGCCTTTATCCATGTCTGCAATCTCTCTAGTCTTGTAATCTCTGTAAAACAAGTGTGTATGGCCTTTTCACCCAAAATTGTCCGAGCTTAAATTCTTACAGAAAAGAATTCAAATCCCGGGGATGGAACCATGCAACCGGTCTATGACTCACATAAAGCGGTAGTTCCTTCAATTAACACCTGGACTTTACTTACACACACATAAACAGAGACCTCTCTCCCTCGCTTAACACCGAATTGGCCCCGAAGACCGGCGCCCCTCTCGGTATTTCTTTATCAATTAAAAGAAAGAAAGTTATAAAAATGGTAATGTTCCAAAATACATAACCTGTGAACAATTGGTTTTCATCTCTTCTAAGTAAATCCCAGCTGCATAGGAACAGTACAACATGTCCAGATCAACATCCCTTACTATCCAACATGTGCAGAATTCACTGTTCTTACTATCCAGCACATTGTTCTTACTGTTCAGCATATGCAGAGTTCATTGTTCTTATTCAGCATGAGAAGAGTTCACTGTTCTTACGATTCAGTATGTGCAGAGTTCACTGTTCTGATTCAGTATGAACAGAGTTCATTGTTCTTACGATTCAGCATGTGCAGAGTTCACTGCTCTGATTCAGCATGAACAGAGTTCACTGTTCTGATTCAGCATGTGCAGAGAAAAACATAGAATTGTACCTTCGATGGAATCAATCCATCATGCAAAGCATTTCTTCTGAGAATAGAGAGAGAGGTGATCAGAGGGAGCAAGCTCTACCTCCGTGCTTGAGTCAGAGACGTAGAAGTACTCTCCATGACTGGTTTTCTTGCAGCAATATGCTCTCAGCTCCTCCAAACTTCATTCTCCCATCTCCCCTTACGCCTATTACGTTTTTTTTAATGCTCTCTCTCTCTCTCTCTCTCTCTCTCTCTCTCTCTCTCTCTCTCTCTTTTGGGAATTTGTGCCACATGGCATATATGTAACAATTTTCCCATTTAAACCTTCCGGTCTAAAATTCTCCATGATTGGTACAAAATTTGACCTCGGCATAGACTAGAGAATTAATCCTTGTGTAAAAATGAAGACAATGACGCGAACACATTCTGGGGTCCAAAAATAGTAACTCCCTAAATTTTAGGGATGGTGACCCCTGAATTCCTCAAGTTGTTCTGTGCAACTTTTATCATTGTGACCACATCAAAAGTGTAATGTGGCTCAGTTACAGTGACTTTTATTCCGTGAGCATTCTCACATGTGCATCTTCTATCTTGGCCAGGCTCATTGTCTTGCACCATCTCCAGTGGCTAAGCACACAATCCCAAACCACTGGCATTCTATTCTTCAGTGCCCATTCAATATGGAACTAGTCCTAAGGCTCAGACAAACCATTAGTCCAATTTGTCCCAATGGTTGCCTCTTCTGGCCATGCAAAGATCTCGCTTATTCCAAGAGAACTCTAGGGGTAAAAAGCAACAACAACAAAAGAAAAGAAAAATAAAATATTTATATAAGTAAATAAGAAAAGCAACTGTAAAAAGTATCACCACCTGGTGACAGAACGCCTTGGAAAAGCCAAGATCTTCACAAAGATTGATCTATGAGGGGCTTATAATCTTATACAGATCAGAGAAGGAGATGAATGGAAGACAGCCTTCCACATAAGGTATGGTC
Source organism: Lygodium microphyllum (assembly GCF_053477565.2). Classification (NCBI taxonomy): domain Eukaryota; kingdom Viridiplantae; phylum Streptophyta; class Polypodiopsida; order Schizaeales; family Lygodiaceae; genus Lygodium; species Lygodium microphyllum. The sequence goes on along the minus strand of NC_141163.1, from coordinate 12,151,408 downwards.
ACTTCGAGTATGTTGTTATACCATTCGGTCTCACCAATGCTCTTGCAGTGTTTCAACATATAATGAATGATATCTTCCAAGAGCATCTAGATGATTTTGTAGTTATATACTTGGATGATATCTTGATATCCTCAAAAGATCCAAAGGAGCATGAACACCATGTAAAATTAGTTTTGAAAAAGCTCAAAGAAAAAGGACTATATGCAAAACTTAAGAAGTGTTTTTTCCATCAGATAGAAGAGGAATTCTTGGGGTACAACATCTCCCAGAGAGGAATCTTCATGGACCCCAAGAAGACCGAGACTATTCTTGATTAGCAGACACCTACATGTGTCCGCGATGTCTAATGTTTCCTTGGCTTTGCCAACTTCTACAGGATATTTATCAATAATTACTTAAAGATAGTCACACCACTCACCAGATTCACAAGAAACTCAAAAGTTCTCATGGATCCCAGAAGCCGAGAAGGCCTTCTAGACCCTAAAGACCGCTTTCACCATTGCCCCAATCCTAGCCCACCCAGATCTCACCAAGTCATTTTTCTTGGAGACTGATCCATCAAACTATGCCTTAGGAGCCATCTTGTCCTAGCATAGAGATAATGGTCATATGCATCCAGTGGCATTCCACTCAAGGAAGTTCTCCCCTCCAGATAAACTATGAGATCCATGACAAAGAACTCCTTGCCATTGTAGATGCCTTTGATACTTGGAGTCATCATCTAAGGATGCATCCCATAAAGTTATCATCTATACAAATCACAAAAATCTAGAATACTTTATGACAACCCACATCCTCAATCGAAGACAATCCTGCTGGAGTAACTTCTTATCTAGGTTTGACTTTGTCATCACCTATCACCTAGGACACCAACAATGCCAATTAACTGTTTTATCAAGAAGATCCTACCTGGAACCTAAAAAGAGAGAAGAAGCTTTTGATCAACAACGAGCAATACTACTCAAGCCAAAGCACCTCCAACTAGCAGCCATCTCCAGTTGTCACCAAGATGACCCTACCTTGATTGAGTTAATCCATGAAGCCCTGCCGCATGATGATTTGGCCAACAATGTCAAGAGAAAAAATCAAGAGGGAAAAGGAAATGACGTTTGTGAGTTTCAGGAAACTAATGGATTGTTTTACTATAAGGATCCACTTTACATCCCTCCAAGAAAGCCAAGACTCCAAGTACTCCAACAGCACCATGATACCCCAGCAGCAAGACACTTTGGAGTTAAAAAGACCTTAGAGCTTATTTCAAGAGATTTTTGGTAGCCCTAGATGTGAAAAGAAGTTAAGGAATATATAAAATCATGTGATACCTGCAACAAGGCCAAGGTACCTCATCACCTTGGCACATGGCCTACTAGAACCCTTGCCCATTCCAGCGCGACCTTGGTCTTCTTTGTCCATGGCTTTCACAACAGATCTTTCCAAGTCAGACAAATATGACTCTATTCTCATTGTGGTAGATAGCACATTTCATCCCTACCACTAAGACTATCAGAGGTGCAGCTACAGCTAGACTCTTCCTCGTATACATTTTTAGATTACATGGACTCCCAGACAACATCATCAGCGATCGAGATTCAATTCTTGGAACAATATCTCCATTGCACCATTAACTACCATCAAAATGATTGGTTTGAGCTCTTGCCCTTTGTAGAGTTTGCTTATAATAATAGTATCCATGCATCTACCAATCAAACTCCTTTCTTTGCAAACTATGACTGGCATCCAAGGATGGATGTAATCTCTCCAATCAAGTAAAGAACCCTACCGCCCGAGATAAAGCTCAACACCTACCAGATATACACCAAGAACTCAAGCAACAAATCCAAAAGGCTCAGAATCAGTACAAGCACTATGCAGACTAGCATCGTCTCCAACATCCAACATACAAAATCGGTGATAGTATGGTTACTCAACTATGACCTCCAAACAACAAGGCCCTCCACCAAGCTAGACCATCAAAGATTTGGGCCCTTCACTATTGTAGCCCAAATCAACCCAGTTGCTTACCAACTCCAACTCCCCAGCGCCATGAAGATCCACCCAACCTTCCATGTTTCCTTACTTGAGCCATACCATAGCTCACCACTGAGGGGGAACAAATCTAATCCCCCACCACGTGTCCAGATTGAAGATCATGAAGAATTTGAGGTTGAGCATGTCTTTGACTTGAGGATCTCTTGAGGTTGATTGGAATACCTTGTTCATCATCACTAGAAAGGATATGACATCAATGATCGCACTTGGGAACCTGCAGAATATCTCCAAAGAGTACCTCTCAAAGTTAAAGAATTTCACAAGAGGAATCCAACAAAACTTGGATCAAACCACCAACTCGCTCCTCGTGAAACTTGTCCCTAGATAAGGGGGTGATGTCAGAGACATGCCATGATCAAGTGCACAGATTAATTCTTGCTCATGCCATATGAATCCACACCCCATGCAAACACACCCTTAGCAGGACATCCTCAAGCCAACCATGCAAACCCATCCTTGCCATGTCATTATAGAACCTTCTAGAAGATATGCCATGTCATCGCCTACATCATCAATGATATCATCATGGAACATTCTAGAAGATCTTTAGCCGCCCTCCAACACCCATAAAAGGAGGGGCTCGCCATAGAGCTCCTCAGTCTTGTCAATGCCAATCTTGGGAGCTCAAGGAGTCAAGACCTCCAAGTAAGTAACTTCAAGTTCCAGTTCTAGTTCTTGTTAGGTCATGGTATCTAGTCTTGTGTGGTCTTCCATTATACTCCAATTGTCTTATCACCTTGTAATCTCATAGTACAAGATCTTGTCTACTACTGTATTGTATCTTGTTCATCCCCGTCAAGGAAGATCTTGTAATTCCGATATCTTGTATCCATACCTATGATCCCAGGTTGTGGAATCCTTCATATCCTATTGAGTCATGTTGTCTATACCTACGGTCTCAGGTTGTCCGATTTTCCGTATCTTATTATCATTGTACCTTGTGCCCCTACATGGGATTATCTTGTAATCAGAATTCTTGTAACAAATATTGCATCTAGTCTGGTCTCTCAAGCACAGTCTAGTGCTCCCATAACATGTACAGTACAAATCGTATAGTACGATCAATACCGTACAACGTAAGAATGCAACCCTAGAGCAAAGGGCAAATCTACATCAAAGCCTTCATCTACCTCTACTTCATTACCCGCTATTACCACTAAGTACACATTTATCAAGTGGATGAGCCTTCTTTAATTGTCTAGTCTTCTGAGCAGTCTTGGCTCATTGATAGTGGTGCATTTGCAAGATCTCTATCCGTCACAGGGTATTGTCACCACAGGTGACATCTCTTTGCTGCTTATTAGTGGTGTTGGCACCTTGCCTCTATTATTTGACCATCCATCAAGCTCCATTTCTAAGGCCCTACATGTTCCTAACTTAAGCTTCCCCCTCCTCTCAATTCATGGTCTTTCTAGTCTCAGGACCCGTGTTGTCTTCACCAACCAGCCGTCTTTGTTGAGGATTCTTCTACAGGAGCCACTTTTGTGACACATTCACAGGAGAGGGCTAGTTATACTCCATACCCCTTTCTTTGTGCAAGGCCCTCTGAGGCAACTTTCTATAGCCACACCTATTCCGGATTGTGCACAGTTCATCCCACGAGTTTCATCCCATTCCCCACCATCTCCTCTAGTGGTTCCCTCATACCTCCCAGCCCTTTCAAAGGGGGACAATATTGGTGATGCGGTTGTGGATTTCCTAGCCCTTTGTGTTTCAAAGGAGCCTTCCCAAGATCTGGACAAGTTTCTTTAGGGTTTCTGATCTACTTTGGGTCTTTCTTTTATCTGGCAATCTCCTTTCTTCATCATCAAGCCACCATCCCCTGCCACTTGGCCCCTGGTCCCTATTGTTTCTATGCAACTTATGGCACCTTCGATAGTTCCTCAATATCATCTTAGAGTTGGGTTAGAGGCTTTGCTCACCCATGTTTTTTTAGAGTTTTAAGAAGTGATCATTTGAGGCCTCTTCATTTTCTTTGCTCTTTGGTGGCCTTCCATTTGATCAGATTTTTCTATGGAAAGGGGGTCTTGCTCCTTGGCTGGCTTTCTTAATCGACGGACTACATCCGCATTGGCACTCTTCGTGCCACCCTCAGATCCACATCTCCTTTGGCCTTCCACCCTATCTAGGATCTGAGAGGGGGTGTTAGCAGTCATGCGTGTCTTGTGTAGTCATCTCCTACCTGTGAGTCTCAATCTGAGTCAAACAAGGACATTAGGAGCTCTAACACTGTATTTGTCTATCATTTTATGTGTTTTAGATACTTAAGATGGAGGGCACATTAGTGCATTTCTTTTTGGGCACTTTCGGCAATTTTTTTAAAGGTTTTGCCTCTTTTTTGCCTATATATAGGCAGCCTGCCCTCCCACTCTTATTATCCATCATTGATCCTTCGTAATCAGCCAGCCCTCCTCGATCTCTCATCCCCCTACTACCATCTAGCACCCATGCTAATGTGTAGAGCTGTGTGTTGGGGCTGACTGTTGCAGCCTTGTACCTTCAGCCATTGCTGTCACATTATTCCTTCTCTCTCCTACATTCTCTCTTTGTCTCCTTCTCTCCGTGTTCACTTTCCTCTTCTCGTTACGCACTCTCACAAGGACAATGTCGTTGATGAAAGCAGATTGCCAATATCTTTGCTCGGTTCATTTGGATTGCAAGCTGTAGCCATTCTATTGGCCTTCAAGATGTGTTCAGCACTAATATTATGGTTTGCACTCAGACATAATTATGGTGAATCAGCCAGTAATTTAGTCTTCTTGAAATAGCCGCAAAAAGCAATCTATGCTAAATTACCCAAAAAACAGGTTATTTTTAATAGTAGGAGAAATGCACCACCAAACCTCTATATAGGAGTCTTGTGTTTGTGCATCCTTATTCCCTCATTCCAACCAGTTACAGCTTCAGCTCTCTCATCATCCACTGCTGCCCACACCCTTTCCACAGGACATCAGGAGTTTGTACAAGTGTTGCCCCTGCTGTCAAAGAATTACCAGCAGCCTGGCAACCAGTTTTTACTGCTGGTACAGCTGTGTCTGCTGCTCCATACTTTAGACCAGCATCTTTACAATTTCCTCTAAGAGACCCTTTCTAGGATTTGATCAGAGATCATCCATACTCTCCGCAATAAGTGGGAGAGGTTCTAGGGTGGTTCTGAGTGGATGAGAAGAGATGGTTTCATGCATGCATGGGACTCCAACACCTTCTTTCACCTTGCCCCTCCTATGGTCAGGTATTATAGCTCACCAGATTGGTAACTTAGTTGCTCTTTATAGGCCTTCTTTGTACTATCTATTCTTACCTCAAGGGGATTTTCTCCTAGGTGTCTTTGTAGAATTTTCTTCTTTTTTTCTTTTTTTTAAAGCTTCTTGCTACACTTGGCAATTGATAGTGCTTCAAGATTGTGCTTCTCGAACATGTATCTAGCAGAGGCCTATGCTAGGGTGTACATAGTGCACTTTGTTCGTCATTGGTGTTCACCTACGAAATGATAGAGTTCACCAATGAACTGGTACATGATATTAGAGGTCATTTTATTATCTCGCATATGTCCACATTAGTAGGACCTAAAAGCCACTTGAATGGTCCGTTTTGGTTCCTCTCATAGAGTGCTTACTTAAGTTGCCTCCATATATGTCTACCCTAGCCGTTTTGTGCATACTTCTACATCCCATTATGGCTATCCTTGGGCATGAGCTCATTGCTTCTAGAAGCAAAGAGGCTACTCTAACTTTGCTTCCTCCTCGCTATGGCGATTGGCCTTGTACTTGATTTGCTTACACACATGGATTCTATTCCTCTGTTTCTCTTTTTTGTTTAAGTATACGTGTTTTTTATCTCCCTATGTGCATTGATCTTTTGTTTAACTTTCACAATGTGGTCATTTTGACAACATGGTCCAAGCATCCCTTGCCTAGTCCATGTGTACAGACATGTTTTAAAGGTTTGCTATATCTTACCGACTAACCTCTATGCTTTTAGGCCCTATGCCTAGCTCCATTAACAAATAAAACAACATGTATCATATTTCCCAATTTATGTCACTTTTTCCTGTGTGTAATGTCCAAGTAGTGTGAATTGAAACTGCAAGAAGAAAGTTTAAATAGATACTCTTAGATTGTTGCTTATTTCAAACTAAAAACGTACAAAAGACAATAAAGAAACCAGCTTCTCTCCAGTATGCCCGATTGATAGTCAAAGCTCAAATCAGATCTACTTACATCTGCACTTTTGCTTGCTTCATATTATGTTATATAACAAATTTATCACAAAAAATAAAAAGATCGGTGCCCTTTAAACAAATATGATATTTGAAAGTGTGCCAAGGGATACTGATGTTTAATACAATATTCTTGTATTTTCCAAATCCATTCAAGTGCTAGACCTGGATTGGGTATGATATTCTTCATTAGATTGCTTCCCTATTCATCAATATACAAACAATTCCACCATTCTCAAAATGCAGATCTTGTGGAACTTTGTTTGTAGTTCAATAAAATGTCAAAAGTGAGACTGGCAGGATAAGAGAACTAAAAATCACAAGTCTAGTTCCTAACTTGGAACTGTGTGTTCACAATATCGTTGTTGTATACTCATATTGCAAAACTTGTTGATCAGTCTATGGTAACTTGACCATGCAATATCATCAAAGAGTTGTACATTTTTTGAGTTAGATTTCTAGAACAATGAACTCGTATAATTTTTGGCATGTTAAGAGGAAACAGGGCAAAAGCTATAAGCATTGCCCATATGTATGGTTATTTGCACATTAGAGAAAACAAGCAAAAAGGTAGAAGCATTTTTCTGAAATCTGCAAACAAAATAAAAATACCAGGAAAACAAAGTGATTCCCTTACACATTGAAGTGATAAGCATTGATCAAGCCATTTAAGAGTTCTATCAACAGACAATAGGTTGCGTTTAGCTGAAACCCAAGCTGGGACCTCATCAGGGAGGCTTGTCCAAAATTCAGGTTGCATAGCATTTACAACACTCATATATTCTGAGGGACTCACCTGTTCAAAGTCAAATATTTAAGTTGTAAGTAAATTGTCAAAGAAAGAAGTTTGAGAAAGAAAAGAGCCCAGCTTTCCATACCAATCGGCGACCAAAAGGGGTTTGAAAACATGCTCCCAGCTTGCAAGTCCCCTCAAAGTGTGTGTAACAAACAACAGAATCACAGGGAACTGCTGCCATAGCAAACTCGGGCAAGCTAACAAGATTATGAATTCCACCAATGGCCATCAAAGTGCTTGCAGATGGGCTATCCAGACTGCAAGAAACACTTCAAAGTCTCTCTCTCTCTCTCTCTCTCTCTCTCTCTCTCTCTCTCTCTCTCTCATATTTCTTGTTGCTTATTCAGTGGATCCATTACCAAACATCCCATGGATTAATTGTAGTCAAAAGTTTTGTCTCAAGAAATTAATATGAATGTTTCCCATCCCCCTCCCTCCCTCTCTCTTTTTTTCGTGAAGGATTTTGAATTAATGAAAAGAAATACATACAAAGGGTCATCCGCTCTCTCTCATAATGGGTAATTTATATTATAAAAAATCACAGAAGGCATACAAAAGTCAGATAACATGAAAGATACAAAAAGTCACGACAAAGAAGCAGAAGATATTGTTGTACGCCAAGGAGCTAAATCCTCCTTAGGGAGAAGATCAGAATGCTACACAAGATCTAACTGCCAGTGTAGAAGACCCTGGAGTTTGTGGCAACGTGTCCCTGGACACCTGTGGCACAGTCAAAGACAACAGCATTCCGGGTGATCCAATTATGCCAGCAGCCCCAAAATCTGAAAAAATGGAACAAGACCTTCATATGTGGCTGCACCAAGGAGGCCCTGGCAAAAACCCAATCAAAAGGGTGCTGCAATAGACCATTTACTGCTCGCCAAATATCTAATAGGAGAGCCCAAATTTTCCTAGCCAAAGGGCAAGAAATAAATCAATGATGTGAAGATCTCACGCCCTCATACAGAAAAAGCAATTGCCACTTGAGATTCAGCGCTTTGAAATGTGGCCAAAGCAAAGGGAAGCGCACCAATTATCACTCTCCAAAGAAAGATCTTGCATTTAAATGGGGTCTTGTTCAGCCATCCTTCCATCACTGTCATTTTCCACCAAGCCTTGGATGTATGTATGCCCCAAGTCACATTGGCTTTAGTAACCAGCCAATGATTGTCCTTAATCAAGAGACGATACACTTGGTTAGCTGAAGCCTTCTAAAGACTAGGACCGCTAGCAAGATCCCAATCTTGCCAAGGGCAATCAAAGTCAAGTGCAGGAAAAGGCCGCAAAGGTTGCACCACCCTTTCAATCCAGCCGCATAAGTCATGGTATCCACGAGGAATCCGGAAAAGTCTCATAGTTGTATGGAAGGACATCAGTCCCAGCTCACCAAAGTGGCATCCACAACAAAAGACAAACCCAAACATACCATATGATTGAACTTGAGCCTGTCCTCATGTTTCCCATCCCAAGAGAGCAGCTATAACACTACCAACAATTCCAATTGAAATGAATTTGCCAACAGACCTTCTAAAGAACAAGCCACCAAGAACAAACCAAATGATCCACCAAAATGGAGAAGAATGTGGAAAGGTGGGCATCAAAATTAAAAATGTGCCCTCACAATGCTTGTGTATTGATGTTATCATGTACAATACCTTGGTCTTCCAAGAAAAAGTGGACTATAAAGACCCAAGGATGACTATCTATACACATTGCTCTGAAGAGGGACCAACGAGAGGGACCACCATGGACCTATGCATCCAAAATCGCCTCACCACCCATGCTCTTCGGGATACAAACATGGCTCCAAGAAATCCAAGAGATACTTTTATACAAGGAGTCCCTTTTCCACAACATAAAACACATATGTTTGGTAAGAGCATTCAAGGAAGCAGTGTTTCAAGGCAAAAGTGGTACAAAGTAGGTAAGCGTGGGTAGCATGATGGCATACATAAAAGGACCTATGTTTTCCACACCTATGTTTTCCAATTAAAAAATTTTGCCTCCATCTTTCGGGAAATCCATTCAAGCAAGTATTTTGACTAAACACCAACACCCAAAGGATATTCCAAGTGTCTAACAACATTGCCACAGAGCACCACCACCCCCTACCATCCCAAGGACTAGAAGTCAAATTCAATGCAACTAATGAGGGATGATTTTGCAGCATTAACATGGAGACCACAAGCATGCCCAAACACTGAACATCCACAACCATCTAATGCTTTACAAAAATTGTCCTTTTTTGCATGCAACATCATGAACGTGTCATCTACTAGCATCTAGGCACCAAAATGCTGTCCAAAAGGAAAAGATAAACCCACCAACTACTCAATGTTCACCATATGGGATAACGTGGTAAGCACCAGATGTGTTGCCAAGGCAAAAAACAAGGGGCTCAATGGACAGCCCTATCAACGGAGCGCGCAAGGAGAAATGAATGGGTCAATAACACCACCATTCAACATAGCCCGAGAAGAAGCATTCACACTGATAGTATAGATCAACTAAGACACATGCAGCCCAAAATTAGTTCTACAAGAAAGGACCAATCCAAATAGCCAAAAGCTTTTTTCAAATCCAACTACATAAAGACCACCTCTTGGTTAGAATGCTTGGCATATTGATTGGGGTGCACAATGACAAGGAGATGCTTATGGAGGCAATTAGCCAACACTTTGGAGAAAATTTTATGCATCAAACCCATTGAGGAGATGGGTCTCCAATGTGTAAACGGCCAAAGGCTTCACCAAATGAGTGGCATAGGTCTTAAAAAATTCATCAATTAGGCCATCCCAGCAAGGGCTTTTATCCATGGGTAAACGCAATAAGACATCGATGACCTCATCCTCATGAATGTCACTCTCCAATGCAACCTGTATGTCAAAAGAAAGATGGTCCCCAATCAAAGCATGAAAAGCCAAATGGGCCGCATAAATCTACTTAGAGAGGTTCTAGGCCGAGCTAAGAAGCTCCAAAAAATAGTTGTGATTTATGCGAACAATGGATTGTGAATCTGTAGCCATGTGGCCATCCGGATGCTGTAATCTAACCACATTCTCACAAGCAGGGAACGGATGCAAACCCGAAAACTTTATGAGACTAGCAAGAGGCATCTTGCAAATTGTCAATCAAAGATTTCAATTTAGCCTACTCATAAGATCTCAATTGAAACAGCAGAATAAGATTAACCAATCTCATAGCTAATGGGGACAAAAATGTATCATCTAGGGACTCAAGCAACAATGAACGCACCAAGGCTAATAATTCTTCTACCACACCTTGCATGATGGATGCCATATTGTTGGGCAACCCGTATTACCAATCAATCGCTCAAACGAGTGAGTATCCCCTAGCAAAAAATTAGACAAGAATTGGTCAAGCAATTGCCCCACATAACCATTGAAAGCAAGGTGCTTCAAATAAGATGCATTGAAGCACCATGGAAGCCTGCCCGCCCAGAAACTGCATAAAAGGAGCCACAAATTATGCAAGCATTTCAAACTGCAGAGGAAAATGGTACGACAAGGTGTATCCTTGCAAGACTTTGCACATCCAAGATCTTTGGTATGAAGCCATCATCGTGCATGACATAGATACAATCCAATCTAAACCATGTAGTTGTATGCTATACCAAATGAAAAGTAAATCCTGGATCCAATGGACAAAGCCAAGACCAAAGACCTTGTTTAAGAACATCCAAAGTAAGCTCATGCCAAACATGACTCTCAAGAGCATCCATCACCAAATGCTTAGAGGTAGACTGTGATGCATCAATACACATATTGAAATCTCCCATCAACAAACCCAATCTACCAAGTGCCAAACAAACTATCAATATGTTCCACAAATCACGTCTAGACAAGGGATCGTTTAGGGCATAGAGGCCCAACAGCCACAAGACCTTCCCTTGAAACACAATTTCAACCACCAGAAAACGACCATGCATATCATTCTTGACCAAGACCAGTTGAGATCTCTTGTAACCACCATGAGCACATGAGAGCAATGTTGTCATGAGGATATGATTTTATTGCTTTGCTTAGCATTTGATTAAAGTTAATCAATTGTGCTAAGGTGACTTGCACATGTGAGATGCAAGTTAATTATTTCACAGTGTTAGACCCACGACACCAAAATATCAGTTAGTGCCAAAGGCAAAAGTTTTAATAAGCTATGCCCGATAGGTACTAGGTGGTACCCGATCTCAAATATGAGCCTAGACCAATTTATTTGCCACTAATGTCAATGCTGACAATAGAGACATGGCATTAATTAATTAATTAATGCCAGTCTAAGGGCTGATAACTACTCAAGGGCACTTGAGAGGTAAATTCGCCTAGCCAATTTAATTATTAGCTTCTGGAATTATTTTCCTAAACACTAGAATAGTTATTAAATTCATTTTAAAAATTAGTATTTTGAAAATTAATTTAATAAGCTGGATAATACTGGAAAATAGGATTAAAAGGCTGCCACTTGGCAAAACTTGCCCATGTAAGTAGGAAAAACGTTGTTAGGGGCTGGTAGAAGTTTTTCCAACCATTGCTAGAGAGAAGAGGCTATTAGAGAGCAAGGAGGAGATGTTGATGTTAATTGCAACCACAAGGACCAATCCTGCAGCAGGTGACAGTAGTTTGGAGCCCTCCAGGTGCAACTGACAGCAACCCAAGGCCTTTCTAGTGCAGGTGACAACGTACAAGAGAGGGCAGTAACCATTCTGGTGGTCCTAAGTTGTACATGACCACTTTCATAGCTGTTTGAGAAAAGCATCAATAGTTTTGCAACCCTTTCTCATGATGAAACTCTGAAGTTTCTTTCTCTACATCATTCTCTCTAATCTTACAGCCATCTCTCAACTTGTCTCAACAAAATCCAACCATTTAAGTCATCAAAGGTGGAGATTTTGGCTAATCTCTGCTGTAAATCCTAATTTATAGAAAAAATTAGGGTTTTAACAACCACCTCAGAATGTGTGCTCGAAATTGAGGGCCTAGGATTTAAATTCCAACAACTGAAATTAAAGAATTTTAAGGGGATTCAAAGGCCAACCAACCTATATCAGATTGGGGCTTAATTTGTCTTTCAAGTGTCAGAAGTGGATGCTGCAATGGAAGCATAAACAAATGTTGTAATAAACTGTTGAACGCAAGGACAAAAGAGAAAAACACAAAATAACATAACTCAGAAGAACGCCCAGAAAATGGAATCCATATACCAAACACAAGAATGACGCGTACAACAATGAATCACTGGCACCAACTCCCTCTCTCTAACAGAACCTATGCTAGTGATATGACTAAGGAGGGAGCCTAGCATAAATAAGACAAAAACATGCCATAAATGGCAGCACGTTGGTCAATATTTAATGCTGGTCGGCCAATATAAAATGCCCAAATAAGCATCATAATGACCATAGAAAAATGCCTAAAATACCTAGCCATGCCTGGCATAGCTCAAAATCGCACATGAGCTATCTAGACTGCTAACACACTCTCTCAGATCATGGGTGATCTCATACAATACAATAATACAATGATAATGACTCATCAACAAAGACCACCAAAATAGAACCATGGATACTCAAGTAGTGGATGATCGAAAACTTGAGTGTCGATGTCAATCATACCAGCACTTGAAAAACCAAGAAGAATCATAACAAATCTCTGTGTCTCTCAACAATGTCTTGCAATAGCATACAAGACCATCATATCAAAAATGCCTCTGAACATACATAACCATGGATTCCCCACCTTTGACCAAGACCGTCAAAGTATCTCCTCAATGTGAGCTCTGACTAGGAGCTAATCCCGTTCTCTATCAAGAAACAATCCATCATCAACCTAGATGTCAATCCTAGCAGTAGGATTTAAACTTGCCAAACTTCAGTCGATGAGTCAAGGAAGTCCCTCTCTAGAACCTACGCAACTATGAACCTGTATAGATAAGGCTCACCCACGACACCTCACCACCCTGTCCACTCCCTCTCTAACACTAGAGAGTCGTGAGAAATGACCGCATCACCTACACTAGAAAGCAAAGGGAAGGGCTGCCAAGCCCTTCGCTCAATCTCAAGAAGATAATCATTTCTGCTCCTTGGTCTTGGCCTTGGCCGGAGGATCGAAATCGGAGTCTGAGGAAGAGGATGACTCAACAGAAGAGTCCATATCTTGTTTCTTCTTCTTCTTCTTTTCTTCCTTCAAGCCGCTAACTCTTTGCAATCCTTGCAAAAATGTTTCTTCTTACCACAATGATAACATTAGGCCTTCGACTTCTTCTTCATGTCACCCCTCTTTGAAGTCATAAAGGCCTCACTCGAACCACTAGACTACGATGAAAGCTTCCCCTATAAGTGTAAAGACGTCTCATGGTCAAGCAACTATTAGCAATCATGTGTGTCTTGTGTGGTCATCTCCTGCCTATGAGCCTCGGTCTAAGTTAGACAAGGACATTAGGAGCTCTAACATTGCCTTTGTCTATCATTTTATGTATTTTAGACACTTTAGATGGAGGACACATTAGTGCATCTCATTTTGTGCACTTTTGGCTACTTTTTTGGGGTTTGACCACATTAGAGTTTTCCTTCTTTTTCGCCTATATATAGACGGCCTACCCTCCTACTTTCATTATCCATCATTGATTCTTCGTGATCAGCCAACCCTCCTTGTTCTTTCATCCCCCTAATACCGTCTGGCACCCACACTACGTGTAGAGCTACATGTTGGGCCTGACTTTTGCAGCCTTGTACCTCTAGCCATTGCAGTCACATTGTTCCTTCTCTCTCCTACATTCTTTCTTTGTCTCCTCTCCATGTTCACTTTCCTCTTTCCGTTGCGCACTCTCACATGGTACTAGAGCCACGCATGGGAGCCAGAGATCTTGAAGAGGAGTGTACTATCCACGACAAAACTTGCCAGCCATCATTTCCACGTGCTACAAACCTTGCATTTGGAGTCAAACGAGAGAAGACAGCCTGTTTCCAGCCCGTTTTAAGGCTGTGTTTACCAAGGCAGATTTGTGTTTTGCTCCTAGGCGGCCTCTACCAAGCTGGGCCGCACCATTATTGCACCAAGCAGTCTCAAACAAGCCGGGCGGCCATTTCGTTGGTTGGGCAACACCAAAACAGATGTGTTTTCTAGAGGCAGCCCTAGGCACACGTGCTGCAAAACCAGGCCTTGCATTACTTGCATTTTTGTGCAAACAGCCCGTGTATCTTTGCATTTTGTGCAGGCAAGTCATCGGCCCTTCTAGGCGGCACATTTACAAGTTGGGTGACACCTATTCTCGGCCTATTTACAAGCGGACAATTTTCTTTCTTTTTTGCATTCTCATACACACTAGTCTTTATGACCAGGGTGACTTCTTTTCGATGCTGGGCAGCCTCTTTTTCACACCAGCAGCAGGGCAGATTTGCATTTATTTCCAGGTACTATAACCAGTCTTCCTTCCGTGGATGGGTGGTAAATCCCTTACTACAACTTAATTACGGCAACAAACAATTAGTGCAAATCTGAAAATACAAATTTACCTACTGATCTTGGACAATGCACACCCGATTGGCCCCAAAATTGGCACCCCTTTCGGTATTTCTTTAGCTTAATTGAAGAATAAGTTGATTTACAATGGGATTCTCCCAATCCCTTTCGATATTCCAACTCCCCTTGTTGTGATGAATCACCAACAAGTCTTTAATCCAATTCGCCCCTTGATTCGGGCAATCAATTGGCATTCACCCGCTTTGATGGAAATGGAAAATGCCCCAAATTCAATTATTTGCCGGTCCCTCCACTTGAATAGGCTAAAAAACAGCTTTAGCCCTGTTCAATCCAAGTCTTGGAGCTTCCAATTTCTGGCACGATTCTTGAGGCTCCTGCTAAACCCTAATTTCTGCTGCATATTAGGGTTTACAGCAGAGAAATCTGAAATTTCTCAACCTCCAAGGGTCCAAATGCTGAGATCTTCGGAGCAAGGCTGTAGAATGGCTGGGAGATGAGAGGGAAAGCTGTAGAGAGAGAAAATTCAGATTTTTGTTGCGAAGGATGACTGAAAATCAATCAAATGCAACTGATGCCCTACCACAACAACTTGTAGATACAAAGAACTGAAGAAAATCAGTCATTTACAGCTACTGCCCTGCCTCAACAGCCTGTAGATGCTGTCTCTTGCTGTTGATTGGTCTTCTCTTGCCCCTGGCAGCCTTAGAAGGTCCTCCAATGGCTGCAAATCAAACCAGCAACCTCCCCTCCCTCTCCCTTGTAGGCTGAATTTATAGAAATGCTTCTCTCCAACCTCTAAAGACGTTTTTCAGTCTTGCATGGGCATTTTCGACAAGTGACAACCTTTCCAGATAGTTTTTCCAACATTTTTCATAATTAAATATTAATTTACAGTCTTTAAATACTGAAAATTAATCTAATAATTATTTTGGTGCCCTGAAAAATAATCTGATTGGCCAATAATTAAATTGGCTAGGCAACTTTCATTCCCGAATGTCTTTGCGCCATCTTTGACCATCAAATTGGCATTAGGTACCATTAAACGCCACTTCTCTAGTGTCACCAACTGACACTTATGGCCAAATGGATGACCTAGGCAAACAACTAGCACTAGATACACCAAGTACCTGTGCGGCATAATTTATAGCAACTTTTGCCTTTGGCATCTCGTGATTTCTTCGGGTCTCGGGCACGCAAATTTACTTTAACCCCAATTGCACCTCACATGTGCAACATTTACTTAATCATGTGATTAAAATTAATCCACATCTTAAGTGAGGTTTCAAAAATACATGTCCTCATGACAGGTATACCATTTCCGAGCATTGCTAGTACATTATCAGCCCCTGGATTGGTTGCGATTACAGACTAAAGGTCTATTTTCAGCTACATTTACTGCTCCCTTTCTCTGTCCGATATTGTGTGTTCCCTTTACCATCAAATACTCCCCGTCTACCTTGCTCTAATCAGTCTTCTTCTGTACCATGGCCCAACGAACCCCAATTATCCCAACGACACCTTATATTGGTCACCTTTATTCTAGTGACAACATCTTTTTTGTTTTCTTGCACGTACTTTATTGAAGAACATTTATGGCTGACGTGTATGCTGTGGGGAATCATGTGGTTCGAGATCATTCCAACCGACCACCATCTTATTACTCTTTCCCATTCTATTCTTCTAGGACTTCTAGTCCCCCATTGGCATTGATGGCATCTCTCGAGTAGGTGCCAATCCTACCCCCTCTCTCCACATCCAACAAGTCGGATGGGACGAACTATCCTCTATGGTCATTGTGAATTAGGTAGACTTTATTACTGACATATTTACACGTCATAGGGATTATGAATTTAGGAGTACTTCACATTACACTTGTTTAAGACACCATACTTGAGGATTTTCTTCTGAATGTCTTTAATTACTTTCATGCCATGGGTTGGAGTAATGCACTCTTTATACCATTGTTGAGCATTAGCATAGCATGATACCCGCTCTAGCTATATGCAGTAAAACTTTAGATGCACATGCACTTGAGAGAGCACCATCATTGTGCATGCAAGTACATTTGGGATTTTCATCACTAAATTAGGAAACTTAGGATGAGTGGAAAAGGTGGTTAGGTGAGTTAGAGGGTCATAAAGGACTCATTCAATTGTTACATGGGTTGTCTACTTGGTTAGCATCATGAGGATCACTATTTTTCAGAGTGAGCCGCATGGAGTACCTTCTCCATGACTATGACCTTTGGGATTTTGTTACAGTCGCTATACCCTTACCTCCCATGGATCCTCATGATGTGTGACCATAGATTCCGCACCATTATGGGATCGGCTGAATGCTAGGGCTCGCTCTTATCTCCTTTTGAGTTGTGCAGATTTTGTGCTTGTGCATGTCAGACATATCTACACCACTACAGAGATTTGGAGGAGATTGGCATCTCTCTTCCAGATCCAGACATTTGGCATCGATTATCTCTTGAGTTGAAGCTACACTAACTTTTTGTCGCAGATTCCCCTACGATAAGGAATCACATCCACATGATGGAGGAGATACAAGATGAGCTTTCATTCCTTAATACAGACATTTTCTCGAAGGACCTAGCTATGATACTTCCCACATCGACCTATGATGTGTTCTATACCAATCTTCTCACTTCTCGTAGCTAGGAGACGCTCACTTAAAAGGAGCTAGTTCCATTGGTGCTTTGGCAAGATACACGTCACAATGTGACACATTCTAGCAGAGACCGTGCACATGGCCGTACTTATGTGGTTTTATCTACAAGTACACGACAAGCCAAGCTGAATGGTGGGCAGCCCATCTATTTATAGATGTTGAAGGGTGTCCCAAAAAATTAGGGTTTTAGGGGACCACTGAAACTCTTTGAACCACGCACCAAATTTACATTTTCATTAATTAAGCGTGTTTTGGGACTATTTAAAAATGCTAATCAACTGTAAAGCGTGTCTTAGCTCAACACCCCCTCTCAGGCCCAAAACTGAGCCTAAAAGAGAACGCCAACAATATTTATCCCAAGGCATCCCACCCCAAAGCACCCAAGACACTAGACAAAGGGTGCACGTCGCCTGCCCAGTGGCCTACCAAGACTACAAAGGCGATGGTTATCTTACCAAGGGAGTCCAAGTAGTTACCCCAAAGAGGATAGGGCATCGAACAAAGTGTGCTCATCGGCTGTCCAGTGGCCTATCAAGCCCTACAAAGGCGAATGAAACCACACTTATCCTTCTTTTTCTTTTTTCTTTTTGTGGTAAAAAGTTAATTTTAGGGGTAGTGGCCAATAAAGTAACAGTGACCTTGAAGACGCGAGTAGGGATGGTACACCCAACACATCACAAAACAGTAAAAGCTTACCCAACCACTCCAAAATGTCGATGACGAGGGAAAGGTGATGAAGTATCCTGTGAAGAAGATCCAGTAAAAACCAAAGCCAACTAAACAGTAATGAAACAACTTAGGATCCATCCAATGGTGCTCTGCACAATGGGATGCATACTATGCTACATAGTAAAAAATGTTCATGCAACAGGTGGCACATGGATAGTTGTCCCTCATGGAAAATTTGTTCACTTGCCCAAGTGCCCTAGTACAAAGATGATGAAACATGGAATGCAGAAGGTACAACGGGGAAAGGAGATCGATATCGAAGACAAGTGCCAAAACCTGTAGAATACCAAGAAGGATAGAAACCCCTCTTAAACTAGATATTGATGCCAAAGAAGGAAGAGGAGCCTGAGGATGTGGGTCTTCATGTGGTGCCGAGAACCACGTGGAGGAAGATGATGCACATTCCCTACTAGAAGAGCAAGGATAGAAGTCACCACCATGATAGCATCAAGAGGGATATTGCATGATCCACCATAGGAGGGAAAGCCTTCATGCTAGTAGAAGAGCAAAACTCCAAGTAGATGGACCATGAAAGGAACGGCGCACATCTCCTATCTCCAACTCAAAAAGAACTAGTGCAAGCCTGCATGTAAGCCCGATACTAAAATACAACACCCTGCAAAAGAGATCAAAAAATCTACAAGCACAAAGATGAGTAGTAAGATGCTCTAAAAACAAAGCTGAAAATAAAAGAAAGCAAAGCTAAGTGCAATGCAATGAGTATGTAAGTATATAGTGGAAGTCTAAAAAGAGAAAGGTTGAGTGTACAGCCACCATCACGTACGGCGAGGTGGGGAAGGGGTCCTAGAAGCTGCAATGGATATCCTAGAAATGGAGACTATGAAACCGGCCTGTTCACTGGGAAGGGTGGTAGTGTACAACCAAAACACATAAATGTTTTCACCCAATTTAACAGTCACCCACTTTACCTGAACTTAAAGAGATAGAATCAAGAAGAAAAACAGGAAGCTAAAATGCTCTTGTTGCCACACAGACACCCTGTTGGCCCCTAAGTTGGGCGCCCCTTGCGGTATTTCTTTATTTTTAAAAAAAGTACAATGGGCTGTCTTTCACCTATTCTGGGTGAAATTTGACAGCATAACAATACAATTACTGACCCAAAACAAGCCAACCAGGAGGGGAAACTCTGCCCAAGTCTGAATCTTCTGGTTGGAGTGCAGAATTGACCATTTCAGTCTGCTGTAATTACTGGATCAGACCTGTTCTGAGACCTGTTTACAACACATACTGTTCCCTGCACTGTTCTGCCCACTGTAATTACTGGTTCAGACCTGTTCTGAGACCTGTTTTCAGCTCATACTGTTCCCTGCACTGTCCTGCATCATCTGGCCCAAGTGCCCCTTGATTCTGACATCAATTGGGCTCTGAAATAACCTCTGAACAGTCTAGAATCAGAACTGATTTAATGCTGTTTCAGACACTTGCTTGGTGAGGTTACCACCCTCACGTGTCCCTGCTGAGACAACAAACAACTGCTCCTGTTCCTGGAAAAAAAAAAGGCTCTTGCCTCATGCAAAAACAGCATATTCCACACAGCTGTACCTGAATCAGAAGAAAGGCCCTTGATTCTGTAGCATAACCATACTATCAGGGAGAGAAAGAAAGAGTAGGAAGTAAGCCCAGCCCTCTGTACATCATAGACAAGGTAGACCAGCTCTCAAGAGCTCTCCATCTGCAGCTGTTACTCACAAATGAGCCACTTTCAGCCCAAAAACTGCACGTTAGCCCTCTTTAAAGAGGTAAGTACACCAATTTGTGCCAAGTGGCAGCACTGGAAGATATTTCCTGTTCCAGCCTTCCGGTCTAAAATTCTCCATGCTCAGTGCAGAATTTGTCCCCAGCATAGACCAGAGGATTCATCCTCGTCCAAAAACGAAGATAATGACACGAACAGATTCTAGGGTCTAAAAATAGTAACTCCCTAAATTTTAGGAGTTGCTTCCATTGCATCCCACTAGTCTTCTGACCATCTTTGCAGACTATAGCTACATCCAAATTTGTAATGTAGCTCAACTGAAAGTGAATTTCCACTGATGACCCCATATGGATTAATCTCTTGCAGATTTCTCCATCTTCACTTTGAACTAGTCTCTTCCAGGCTAGTTCTTCAACACACTTGTCCATATACACTTTCACAAGTCTCTTTCAGGCTTGTCAATCTACAGTGCCATCAGTCTCTTCCAAACTTGTACTGGACCCTAACTGTCCAGTCTTGACTCACTGAACATTTCTATCCGTTTCACATACTGGCCATGCAACTCAGGCGTTTAGATTTCAAGAGGGATCCTTCCAAAAAGAAAAACCAAATAAAATATGCAATAAAGAAATAAACAAAAAGGTAATAGTTGTCACAGTCTTGTGACATATCTCCCCCTCGAAATCGCAAACGTCCTCGTTTGCATGAATGTCATACGTGCTTCCAACTAACCCAGTGAACTTACACTTACCAGCACATGTACAACACATACATGCTATCAGTCAACATTGTATACTGAACACACTATTAACACATGTATGTTCTAACTGTAAAACATGGCAAACTATCATCATGTGACTCCACATCACTGTTTCCAGATATAGTGGCTGGTACACCACAATGATATCCCCATAGTGGCAGATTCTCATTTGACGACTCCACATCACCTTGACTAGAGATCTAGTGGCCGGTACATCAAAATGATATCCCCACTGAGTCAATTCACAAAATACATACCCAATCGAGTAACCATTGTTACAACATGTATTCAATTCAATAGAAGTAAAAACTGTATTCTTGCAAGCAATACTTACTTCTTTAGCACTGAGAAAACCATATGGACACAATAAGTGTTACCCTGTACAAAATCTATTTCTGTACATAATTTCTTTCTTGAGCAATTGTCACTTTGACAATCTATTTCAGCTTAGAGATACAAGGGGTCAAGGTAGGTTGCAAGCAAAGTGCTTCAAGGCAAAGTTCCAACACATTAGGTGACTCTGCAAGTTCACCTTGGTCCATCCACTTAGCATCTATAGCTGGATAGTTCTTAAACTTAACCAAATACCTTCTAGCAACTTTGCCTTTCACTTTCCTTTCCTTGTGTGCCAATACCTGTTATGGAACAAGAATTTCATCAAGTTCCTCAACTTCGGGCTGTTTCTCAGCTGGCATATCTTCTGGCACATCACCCACATAGGGTCTAAGAAGACTTACAGGAAATGCATTATTGTTGGGATAGTCAAGTGGTTTTGGGGGCAGCATTAAACAGGACAAATCTGAAAATTTTTCAGCAAAGAAGCCATTTGGTAAACAGGTTTCTCAAATTTCTCAAAGGACAAGTAAATCTTGGCAATTCAAGAAGAAGCCAGCCAAGTTCTTTGGACAGCAGTCAAAGGACCAGAAGAAACCTTTTGTGTGCAAGTCTCTTGAAGAGAGAAAGGCTTTAATGGCTGAGAGGAAATGCTTTATCTGTGAGCAGACTAGTCATATTGCGTCTAACTGTCCGGACAAGAATAAGAGATCAGCTCATGATGATAAAGAGGACAGGAAAGGAAAGAAGCCCAAACCTTCAGCAGGTTTAGTGCTAGATATGCTGGGAGATAAGCCACACTCGGATGCTAATGAGCTTTGCAGAGCTTGGGGTAAAGTTAGGGATCAACATGTACTTATTTTCTTTGATCCTGGAGCTAAGGCAAACTTTATCTCACCAGAGTTGGCTTCTACTTTGGGCATCAGAGCAGATGAGATGGGCTACACAGCAGAGGCAGGGTTGGCATTGCCTGGTCACTCAGAGTCTGTGACACCCATTCTTGGAAAGCTGCGTCTTCATGTACAGTCTTATGTTGATGCAGAAGAATTTTATATCATGCCACTTGAAGGCTGTGATGTCTTGTTGGGAATGCCATGGATGTTCAGAAAGCATGGTGTGTTGGATGCCTTTAATAAGACACTGACTTTGGAACATAGGGGAAAGACTCATGTGCTTGATGTGAAGCTTAAAGGAGAGTCTGTACTTGTTGTATCGGCTTCTGCCACTACATCTGTAATAAAGAATCATCTTTCTACGTACTTGATTTTTGCACGTGATGTCAAGGATAATAATGAGTCAAATTTCTCTATGTTAGATAGAGACAGGTCTGCTTTCTTGTCTCAGTTCAATGATTGTTTTTCTAACTCATTACCATCACAGTTGCCACCAGAGAGGTCTGAGGATCATGCGATAGATTTGGTGCCAGGCAGTAGCCCACCAAATAGACCTCCGTATAGGGTTAGTGCAGCCCGACAGAAAGAGATATTGAGCCAGGTGAATGAGCTGTTGGAAAAAGGGCTGATTCAACCAAGTTCATCTCCCTTTTGCTCACCAGTGCTCCTAGTGCAGAAGAAGGATGGCTCTTGGCGCATGTGCATAGATTATCGAGCGTTGAACAAGAGTACCATCAAGAACACGTTCCCCATTCCAAGAATTGACGACATCCTCAACCGTTTGGAAGGAGTGTCAATTTTCAACAGGATAGATTTGAAGAGTGGATACCACCAGATCAGGATTAAGGGAGAGGATGTGCATAAGACTGCATTTAGGACCACGTTTGGTCTCTATGAGTTCTTGGTAATGCCATTTGGACTTACTAATGCTCTTGCTACGTTTAATCGAATGATGGACAGGATTTTTCGTCCATACATGCAATTTGTTGGTACATTCTTTGATGACATGATTGTCTTTTCAAAGAATGAACAGGAGCATAGAGAACACTTGAAAGCAGTCTTTGATGAGCTTTGCAGTAATAGGTTGCTTATCAATGGCCAGAAGAGTGAGTTCTTGGAAGAAATCCAGTTTTTGGGGCACATAGTGTCAAAGGATGGTGTCCGAATGGATCCTGCTAAGGTTGGAGCAATTAGAACATGGCCAGATTTGAAGACTGTCCATGATGTTAGAAGCTTCTTGGGTTTGTGTTCTTACTACAAGAGGTTCATTCGCAATTTTGCAAAGATTGCTTCACCTTTACATGCTTTACAGAAGAAAGGAGTCTCTTTCCAGTGGACACAGAAAGAGATTTCAGCTTTTAATCTTCTTAAAGAAAAGATGACTTCTAGTCTAGTGATCATTCTGCCAGATCTTAGAAAGTCATTTGTTGTCCAATGTGATCCCTGTGGCAACAGCATTGGTGCAACGTTAATGCAAGATGGCCGGGTAGTGGCTTATGAAAGCAGAATCTTGCGAGGGCTAGAGAAGACTATGCAGGTCTATGAGAAAGAATTGTTGGCTGTGATTCATGCACTTTCTTGTTGGAAACACTACCTACTTGGGGCAGATTTTGTTGTCCAGACAGATCATCAGACATTGCGTTATTTCTTAACTCAAACTAACCTGTTAGAAAAGCATATGCGTTGGCCAAACTTTTTTTCAATGTTCCATTTTCAGATTGTGCATGTGGAAGGCAAAAAGAATGTTGTGGCTGATGCTTTGTCAAGGAAGCCACAAATTTCAGCTATGTCAATTCCTTATCATCATGAGCTTGATGATATGAAGGAACAGTATGCTAATGATGAAGATTTTGCAAGGATCTTTGATCAGCTTGTCAATGGACAACATCATGAGCATTATCTTCTCAAGGATGGTTTCATGTTGATGCATGGTAGACTATGTGTGACTATGCCATTGAGACGGAAAGTTATGACAAAGAGTCATTCTCCACCGTATGCAAGGCATCGTGGTATTGATGCAACAGTCAAAGTAGTAGAGACATTCTTTTATTGGCCTACTTTGAGAAGAGACGTGGATGCTTTTGTGCGGCAGTGCTTGATTTGCCAGAAGGTCAAGTTTGGCAGGCAAAAAGCACCAGGGCTTTTACAGCCATTGCCTATTCCAGATAAACCATGGGAAAGCATAGCTATGGATTTTATCTTTGATCTTCCAAGGACACAGACAGGCAAAGTTGCTAGAAGGTATTTGGTTAAGTTCAAGAACTATCCAACTATAGATGCTAAGTGGATGGACCAAGGTGAACTTGCAAAGTCACCTAATGTGTTGGAACTTTACCTTGAAGCATTTCCCTTGCAACCTACCTTGACCCCTTGTATCTCTAAGCTGAAATAGATTGTCAAAGTGATAATTGCTGAAGAAAGAAATTATGTGCAGAAATAGATTTTGTACAGGGTAACACTTATTGTGTCCATATGGTTTTCTCAGTGCTAAAGAAGTAAGTATTGCTTGCAAGAATACAGTTTTTACTTCTATTGAATTGAATACATGTTGTAACAATGGTTACTCGATCGGGCATGTATTTTGTGAATTGACTTAGTGGGGATATCATTTTGATGTACCGGCCACTAGATCTCTAGTCAGGGTGATGTGGAGTCATCAAATGAGAATCTGCCACTATGGGGATATCATTGTGGTGTACCGGCCACTATATCTGGAGACAGTGATGTGGAGTCACATGATGATAGTCTGCCATGTTTCACAGTTAGAACATACATGTGTTAACAGTGTGTTCAGTACACAATGTTGACTGATAGCATGTATGTGTTGTACATGTGCTGCCAAGTGTAAGTTCACTGGGTTAGCTGGAAGCATGTATGACATTCATGCAAACGAGGACGTTTGCGATTTCGAGAGGGAGATATGTCACAAGACTGTGACAACTATTACCTTTTTGTTGATTTCTTTATTACATACTTTATTTGGTTTTTCTTTTTGAAAGGATCCCTCTTGAAATCTAAACGCCTAAGTTGCATGGCCAGTATGTGAAACGGACAGGAATGTCTAGTGAGTCAAGACTGGACAGTTAAGGTCCAGTATAAGTCTGGAAGAGACTTGTGAAAGTGGTACAGTCTATAAAGATGGATGCAAAGGAAGCAACTCCTAAAATTTAGGGAGTTACTATTTTTGGACCCCACAATCTGTTCGCGTCATTATCTTCGTTTTTGCACGAGGATCAATCCTCTGGTCTGTGCCGGGGTCAAATTCTGCACCGAGCATGGAGAATTTTAGACCAAAAGGCTGGAACATGAAATATCTTCCAATGCTGCCACTTGGCACAAATTGGTGCACTTACCTCTTTAAAGAGGGCTGGCGTGCAGTTTTTGGGAAAAGAGGGGCTCATTTGTGATGAACAGCTGCAGATGGAGAGCTCTTGAGAGCTGGCCTACCTTGTCTATGATGCACAAAAGGCTGGGCTTGCTCCCTACTCTTTCTCTCTCTCCCTGACGGTATGGTTATGTTGCAGAATCAAGGGCCTTTCTTCTGATTCAGGTACAGCTGTGTGGAATATGCTGTTTTTGCATGAGGCAAGAGCCTCTTTTCTCCAGGAACAGGAGCAGTTGTTTGTTGCCCACAAGCAAGAACAGGTGAGGGTGGTAACCTCACCAAGCAAGTGTCTGAAACAGCACTAAATCAGTTCTGATTCTGGACTGTTCAGAGGCTATTTTAGAGCCCAATTGATGCCAGAATCAAGGGGCATTTGGCATAGATGATGCAGAACAGTGCAGGGAACAAAATGAGTTGAGAACAGGTGTCAGAACAGGTCTGAACCAGTAATTACAGTGGGCTGAACAGTACAGGGAACAGTATGAGTTGTAAACAGGTTTCAGAACATGTCTGAACCTGTAATTACAGCAGACTGAAATGGTCAATTCTGCACTCCAACCAGAAGATTCAATCTTTTGCAGAGTTTCCCCTCCTGGTCGGCTTGTTTTGGGTCAGTAATTGTACTGTTATGCTGCCAAATTTCACCCAGAATAGGTGAAAGACAGCCCATTGTAATTTCTCTCTTTTTAAAAATAAAGAAATACCGCAAGGGGCACCTAACTTAGGGGCCAACAGGGTGTCTGTGTTGCAACAGGAGCATTCTAGCTTCCTGTATTTCTTCTTGATTCTGTGTCTTTAAGTTCAAGTAAAGTGGGGGACTATTAATTGGGTGAAAGCATTTATATATTTTGGTTGTACACTACCGCCCTTCCCAGTGAACAGGCCGGTTTTCAGATACGTAAAGTGCAATAAGTGAGTCACTAGCAGACCAATCAGCCAATCCTTCAGGAGTAGTGAAGGAGATAGGCTGCTGAGATTATTTGTGTGCCATTTATCCACTAGCTGTTGGGGCAGATAGAATAGATAGCGTAGCAGCGAGAGGCGTAGCCCTTCTAGACTAGTAAGCCAAGGAGTGGAGATAGTCACAACAGTTTGTTATGGTTTTCTAGGAGAAAGACCTTGGGCCTTCATACAACACTCCTCGTCCACATGGCCTGACCTCTAGTAGTGTGTGCAAAACCTATTTTTCTTAGGAATTTGCTACCAAAAGGGTCGCCTTTCTTTGGTTCCATCGGAGAAAGTTGTGTCACCCTTGGTTTGGCTTGCCATCGCATCTTGCGAGTTCTTGCCACCGGTGGTTTTCCCTCTTGAAGAAGAGACAACCAACCCTTGCCTCTTTGAATGGATATGTGTGAAGAACTTCTTTCAGACTTAATCATGCAACCTCGCATAACGCAAGAACTCACACTCAAACCCGTAGAAGGTCAGTAATCTAGATAGTGAAATAATATGCTGGATAAAATGAAAGTATTTGTTGGGTAACTTGTTTAAGAAAAACGTGTCTGACTTTGGAAAGCCAATAGTAGCAAACTCGACAAGTAACCACCGATGTTCGACCAACTTGACTTTCAAACTATCCCCTTCCTTAATGAAAAACTCCTGATGCTCAAAATCGAGATTGATACATCGAGTGCGATCTCAAGCCGCATAGCCGTCAATGAGATGACTCCAACGCTCAGATGCAAGGGAAAAATGCTGGAATTGAGAGTGAAACTCAGGAAGCAACCCCTGCATTAACTCAACATTGGTTGTGGCATTGCGAGCTCTCCATTGACAAATGTGATCAAGGTGAGCTAATCAAGGGTCTGTCGATACCAACATCAAGGTCCAAAGTCCCTAAGATTCGAGCACTTGTTGCATAAAGTTCGACCAAGTGGTGAAATTCAACCCATTAAAATGAATTTTACCTGTGTGAAGGCATTCTTGGCCATTGCAACAGGAGTGGTAGTGCTAGGAGAGGAAAAGGTGGATAATGGGAGGTAGGGTGGATAGGGAGATGCAGTGGAGCATACTTGGGAAGTAATCCCAAAGTGCCCACCATGCATACGAGAAGTGTGCATAGCGGATCCAAATGTGGGCATGGGCAGATTGGGTATGGGTATGGTAAGTGCCTATGGAGCCCAAGGTGGAGGGATAGGGACACGGGAAGTAGTGAATGTAAATCCCTGCATAGGAGTGACCCAAGGGATGTGTGACGATAGTCCATAAGCAGAGAATGAATCTCCTTGCGTCTGAAAGGTCATGTGGGGGGTTTGTAAGTGTTTGAGGGTAGTGAGGGGGATGCCTATCACAACCATCCCAGAGTGGAAGGATGGAGTAAAGTGAGAGTAGGTGGAAGATACAGTAATAAAGGGTCGCATTCTCCCTAATGATGCACCAAGAGATGGAGTGAATGGAGAATAGATAGATGGTAGGAGGGAGATTCAACCCCTACTGTGTGCTTTGAGCAGAAGTGAAATGTAATCCAATATTTTGGAATAAAGATGTAAATATATTAAAATATAGAAAAGATAGTGGTGGGATGAAAGGAAGTTAAGAAGTATAGTTTACTTGCTCAAATGAAACAGAAGGTAGAGACATACCTGATGAAGGGTATCTGCTTTGAGAGCCTCCTATATTAAAGTTAACATATTGAAAACCATCTGGATCTTGCACACCAAAAGGAAAAACAGAAGAGGGTTTTGACTCATACGACTCAAAAGGGTTATACAAACCTAACACAAGGCCTAGCTATGATAAAGGAGATGGATCGCCAAACAAACCAAATGTTGTGGTCCCTCCAAGATTAGAGAGATGGCCAATCTCACCAATCGGTCCAAATAGAGTAGTAGCACTTGTTGGAGGAGTGTAAACCGAACTATATGAGATGCGCAAGTGCTCAAACTCTTCATCTGTTAGATGATCAAAATGAAAAAAAGAAGATGATAAAGACGAAGGTGTGTCTATCTCCTCCTCAAGACCATAATGCCTTCTCAAAGCCTCCAATGATGAAGCAGCCTGATAGGGCGTCATAGGCTCTAAAGAAGGTGTTTGAGATATTGTGAGTCAAAATCGAGTCGTGTGTAAGTCTCGCACAAAGACTAGCCTCCACAATCACTGCAGGATACTCTTTAGAAGAGCACCGTCTCTGATACCATGTGAAGATATACTAGGGTTTACACTGAGGAAACACAACATGTACGACCAAGACTAAAACACAAAGACTCAGACAGAGACAAGCAAAACTCAAACCCTAAACACAAAACACAAAACTTCAAAACTCAAACACAAAGACAAACACAAAGAGAAGAAACTCTGAAGTGAACGAATGTTATAAATAAATGTAAGAGTGTATAGAATGCCCAAAGGCAAAGCAATGTAGTGTCGGAGAGTGACATCCACCGAAGATGGATCCCAAGTGCTGTGACCACCAGTTGGAGTGTTAGAGTGCAGGAAACACCAAACACTAATCATTAGAGTGTTAGGGAACCGAGGCGACAACAAGAGAGGTGTTTGCTGATATAGATGACTTTCTGGACAGCAAAAACGCAAGCACTACAACAGTCACCTGGTAGGAGAGATGGTAGCAGCCTATCACCTAGCACCAAAAGCACCAAAAACACCAAATGCTGAAAACGCAGGTTGATCAAGTGTTGTAATGACACAACAGATGGAGACCTCCAAACAACAAGGCAATGGCTGAAAACAAGCTACCTAGGACTAGACAGTGATGGGCTGCAGTCAGTGATGGTTGGACAGCAAATGGTAGGTGGCTAATGGCTAAAATCTGCACGGTAGAGTGGGAAACCTGCACAAAAGGATAAGGTTGAATGGTGGGCAGCCCATCTATTTATAGATGTTGAAGGGTGCCCCAAAAAAGTAGGGTTATGGGGGACCATTGAAACTCTCTCGAACCATGCACCAAATTTGCGTTTTTCATTAATTAAGCATGTATTGGGGCTATTTAAAAATGCTAATCAATTATAAAGCGTGTGTCAGCTCAACAAGTACTATATGCTGACAGTATTTTTGTCATTGGGAACACTACTCAGCGTCCTAGTCACTGTGAGTTGATATTCAGATGTATATGGTTTGTACTTAGGCTCTGAAACTATACATTTGCAAGGTTATTGACACCCATGGAATACATGGAATGTACATTTTGATGTGATGTATATTTGCAAGGCATGTATGGGATACATGGATGGCGTGCAATGTACATTTGCACATAATGCAAGAGAAATACGATTGCATAAGTTACATGTGGTTTGCAGTTAATATATGCTATCATGTGGTACATCATTGCTATGAGGTATTGGCCATGCTTAGTTTATGCATTACTTTGCCTTAGTTGTCAGAACAATGTTAGGTTTTGGCATGTGAATGCATCCCTTGTGGTTTCGATAGTGATTATCATTTGTGTATGTAGATTGTAATTGATTTAAGTGACTCGGATTTCACATGCAAAAGGCATGAGCATGGTTGAGCAATAGGTACACATGTTGTTTGGCTATGATGCTAACATGTATTTCCAGCAGTGGCAATGGATGCTTTGGCACATTGCAATGTAGGACGATTGCAAGGATTTCAAGGAAATTGTATGTCATGAGGATGTGAGATTTTATTACTTTGCTTAACATTTGATTCAAATTTAATCAACTGTGCTAATGTGACTTACACATGTAAAGTGCAAGTTAATTATTTCATGGTGTAAGACCCAAAAACCCAAGATATCAATTGGTGCCAAAGGCAAAAGTTGTAATAAGTTATACATGATAGGTACTAGGTGGTACCTAATGTCAGATTTGGACCTAGACCAATCACTAATATCAATGATGACATTAGAGACTAGGCATTAATAAATTAATTAATGCCAATTTAAGGGCTGGTAACTGCTCAAGGACACTTGGGAGGCAAATTGGCCTAGCCAATTTAATTATTAGCTCGTGATTTTTTTAACCACTAGAATAATTATTAAATTAATTTTTAGAATTAATATTTTGACAATTAATTTGATAAGTTGGATAATGCTGAAAAATAGGATTAAAGGTCTTCCGCTTGGCAAAACTTGTCCATGTCCTTGATTGTCGCCCAACTCTCTTAATGATATTACCATCATTTCTTCTTGTTCTTTTCAAAAGTCAAGCAACAGCTTCTGTGTCTATTTGAGCAGTGCATGAGCAATTTTTCAGCTCTTTCTCACGATGAAACTCTGAAGCTTCTCTCTATACAATATTCTCTCTTATCCTACAGCCATCTCTCAAGTTATCTCTACAAAATTCAACCATTTGAGTCATCAGAAGTGGAGATTTACAACATAAATTAGGGTTTTGCCAACCACCTCGAGATGCATGCTCAAAATTAAAGGCCTCAGATTTGAATTTCAATAGCTGAAATTGAAGGATTTCAAGGAGATTCAAGAGGCCAGCTAGTCCATATCAAATTTGGAGCTTAACTTGTCTTTCAAGGAGCAGGACTAAGATCAATCCCCAAGCAAATCAAGGGACAAATTGGTTTGGAAGCTTGTTGGTCAATTTTGATAGTAAGAGACACTTGGATTAGGCGAGGAGATTAGAGAATTTCAATTGTACTCCATCCACTTGCAATAAAAATTAAAGAAATAACACAAGGGGAGCCAGTTTTGGGGCCAACAAGCTGCCCATTGTCCAAGATTAAAGTGGTAAAGTGTGCATTTCAATTTATGTGAAATTAATTACTTGTTGTAATTACTGTTAACTCAAGTTATTACCACCCTATCCAAGAAGGAAGATTGGTTTCAAATGTCATGCAAAGCCCCCAACATAAAACGAGCGAAACCTTTGGCAATCCACAATCTTGTCTCATAGTCACAAGTGACGAGGGATGGGAACAATGACGGGGACAAGGACGTGACAGGGACGGCCAAAAGTAGGGGACCAGGGTGGCATTCCAAAAATGTAAAATATACTTAAAAATTAACAAAATCTGTACTTAACATTCTTTAGAATGAGAATATGCATCATCAAAGCAAAATACAAAGGTGTAACTTGAGATATGACTTATGAGTAACGAGTTACGACACTAATACAAGGCTCAAGCTAAAGTATAATTAGTAATAACACCTTACACGATACAAATTTCAAATAGCTGAAATTCTGAATAATGTATAATGATAAAATCATGATTCATGTGCCATGTTAGCTTTGCCATTGATGGTCAAATTTCAGCTGCCAGCAAGACTACAAGTATATACTATAAAGCTGAAAGTTGAAAGTTGAAACGTACAAAGCTGAAACTCAAGACCAAAGTAGAAAATCTGCTCAAACAAAGTTTGATTCATGTGACACATTAGCTTTGCCATTGATGGTCAAATTTCAGCTGCCAGCAAGACTACAAGTACATACTAAAAATAATAAAGCTGAAACATATAAAGTTGAAATGGTAAACTGAAGACCGAAGTAGAAAAACTGCTCAAACAAAGTGTGATTCATGTGACATGTTAGTTTTGCCATTGATGGTCAAATTTCCGCTGCCAGCAAGACTACAAGTATATACTATAAAGCTGAAACATATAAACTGAAACTCAAGACCAAAGTAGAAAATCTGCTCAAACAAAGTCCAAATGACTATGACAAAGGCTAGCAAATCAAAATGAGTCATGACAAGTCAAAAATGGCATATGATGCATGCGAAGGCCCAAGGTACATTGGAGCTACAAGCCAAGCACTAATCAAAATGGGCATCACTCATGCCAAAGCTGAAAGCTAGAAGCATCTGACATCACTCGGAATCCTCCTCATCACGATGCTCACTATGATCCTTCTCATCCTCATCCTACTGGTGCTCCTTTGCCTCTTCTGTCTGCTGCATTTCCCACTCCATAAAAGGATCTGCCTTTGCAATCATGCTTTTACCAAGCATATGCAAGTTGGCACTCACAAAAACCAAGTCACTTGCCTTTGTACACCAAGGCGATTTCTTTTCTTAGATGCTATATGGCTGTAGGAGCTCCATAATTGCTCCAAACATGATGAACTAACTGTCCGGCTAAGTACATGAATGGCCAAAATCTGCAGCTCACACCCATTTGCACCATAATCCTCCCAACATAGTGCTGCCCCAACCTTGTAACAATCCACAAGTGCATCTGCACAGCCAATACCTAGTGTCAGTATCACGCACCAAACTATCCAATATTGCCCTCCAACCAACGGATACTTCTTTATCTGTCATTCGATCAACCCCCTAAAACTTTGGATCCAAGACAAATGCTTCTGTGTGCAAGGGAGAGTAGTAGGAATTCCATCTGATGACACACAACTCATGGATGGTCTCATACCTATCTGCATCAGGCTCCAAATCTTTCAATCTCTCTATCAACCTATCCATGGCCTCATACACCTTACCAATGCATGGCTGCATATCATCCACAAGCCTCAATAAATGCATTGTTGGCTGTACCATAGCATCAATACACTTCACATCATCCCAAAACACAAGATTTTCTGCCACTTCTTTACATTCCATTCCTGCATCAATGACAGCTAGTGGTGAAGAACTCATCACTAATAAAAAGCTGTTGCAAAGCACCACTGCATGAGCTCGATCGACCCAACATGAGAAAATTAAATGCAAACTGGGTATCAAAATATTTTAAAAGGATTTTATTTGACTTCTTGTTGAGCTCATGGCACAAGAACTGATGATTCAGCAGAAATGATACCATTAAATTTGCATTATCAATGACAGGCTCTATCCATGAGAGCTTTCCAATATCTTTCAACAAGTAATTCAGACACTGAGCCATGCAAAAAGAAACTATAATATGAGAATAAACGCTTTGTAAAATAACAGTTGCAGCCCGATTTGTGGGCTCACCATCAACATCAAAAACCACAACAAGATCTCTACCAATAAAATCTATTGCATCTGTCCACTCAGCAGCAAGTGCATCAGCTGACTTTCCTATACCTGAAGCATCATGAGATGAAATGAAGTACATGTCACCTCAAGAATAAGCAACCACCCCATGGATAAATCTCTTGCACGAGTCACTCCATCCATCTGCAATGTAGACACACCATTCCTTTGCCATGTAGGCTTGGTCTTTTCAGCTGCTTGCTCCACCACATGCCTTTCCTTTTCAAGCAATGCAATACACAATGTTTCTCATGAAGGAGGAGTATAAGTTGGACCATACTCCCCTATCTTTTTGCACATCGCTTTGAAATATTCAAACCTCGCAACATTAAAGGCTATGTGATCATGGAAAAAAACCGTGCAACAACAGCATCAACTTCCTCCTTTTTTTTTGTGGCTTCCAAATAGCATCAAGAGTGCGTTGTCACCTAGGAGAATCTTGCCCAATTGATGTTCCTATCCCAAATGTATCTCGAATATATGAAGTAACACCAGCACTAGATGGTGTACGAGATACCTGAGAGGTCAACGCCGTCGCAAATGTAGCAAGGTCAACGACTAGCGCACGTGGTGCTCTTCTCGTAGAAGACGAGGCTCCCAGCCCGGCATCCTTCTCTATGAGCTCTCTTCTCTTCTCGAGGGTCACATTAGGGCAGTATTGCACCTCATATCCTACAATGTGTAAGAAGTGAGCTCAAACTTTGCTTGTTCCACTCATGTGCCGATATGGGCATAATTTACATGTCCATGCACGAGATCCTCGGCCACTTCCAGGAGCTCAGCATGCACTTCATCGCACCAAGACTATGTGTCAACCCTCCTACTTCTTCCGCCATGATGACCACCTCGACGAGTGTGGTTACCCCATGCTCAAGATGTTGATGCCATGAGAATTTGAGATGATGAGGAAGATTAAAAAAAGTTGAGAGAGAGAGAGAGAGAGAGAGAGAGGCTCTGGACTATAAGCGTGGAGTTTACTGTTCACAACTAGCTGGAGGCTGAAGTTATTGTTTTGAAGTGAAGTGAGTAGACCGTCTATAGTAGATGAGTTGATATCGCTTGTTCAAATCTAACCAAAGAGAAGGGAGTCGGCTGGTTCCTAACTCAACGGGCCGCAAGTCACAAGATGAGTCAACTGAAGCCCTCATTTTTTAATCTGACGTGCCATCTTGCCTTCATATCAACATATTTTAATCGCAAATTTCCGTCACATTTCGTTTGGATAAGGCTTAAGCCTTTTTAAGTTTAATAATAAACTTTCATGAGTCGGCTGCCCGTCACAAATCTGTCCCAACCTTCCGTCACAAACATGACCTAGCATCACATTTCGCGTCCCGCTCTGCAGACAAAAAAGTGGCATCACATCTAAAAGTGACGCGTCTCATCTCGGATCCAACTCGGGGACAGCATCTCGATGTCCCAAGGGTCCATCCCACCCGTTCCCTGTGACTATGTCTTGTCTGCATCATCATGACTCTTATGGTCGAGAGCACATAGAACATCCCATTGATTATCATGCAAAATACACCACATGTCATGCCACTTACTGTGTAAGCAAATGCCACACGCATTCCAAGTGGCAATTTTTATATTTATCCAAGATAGAAGATCAAACCCGAGGCTAGTTTTGTCTAGAGTTAACTTTTTTTGCTAACAATTCAAGAGTTCCCTCATTAAGGAAATCAGCCAGCATTGCAAATGAGTTCATCCTTTGACTTGCCGATTCTGAGGTACAAGGATCATCTCCCTTCTTTGGGACGATGCACCTTGGATAACAACGATCCCATGGCATAATCACCTTACCCCATGTGTCAAAGGCAAGTCTAGCCAGTAAATATTTAGAGTGGTTCGTAAAAGCTTTCACTACAAAAGGTGTCCGAGGGGCAAAAGAGACGGTGTCATTATTTGGATGCGCCATGGGGGGCTTATCTTTACATTGCACATAGGTATGTAGAGAGTCTTCAATAGGGCTACGAATAGCGATTGAAAAGTTAGTAGTAATCTTCTTGCTTCTTTTAGGCCATACGTCCACCCTGTTAGAAATGGAGCAATAAGGGAAGTGTAAACATATGCTGTAATAAACTCCTCAAACACAAGACAAAAGAGAAAGGGAAAGAAAGAACATTGAAAAACACAATCATGAACTTGGATGTCAATCCTAGCTCCAGGATTTGAACCTACCAAACTTCAATCGATGCGTTAAGGAAGTCCCTCTCTGGATCCTATACATCCGAATAATGTATAGATGAGGCGCGGCTGCCCCATCTCACTACCCTCTCACACTCCCTCTTTGGCACTGGCGAGTCGTGAGGGATGTCGTTATCACCACCACTAGAAAGCAACTGAGGAAGGGGCCATCAATCCCTTCCCACAATCCGAAGAAACTAATCCTTTCCCTGCCTTGGACTTCTCCTTGGCCAGAGGATCGGAGTCTGAGTCAAAGGCAAATCATGACTCATCGAAGGAGTCTACATCCCGCGTCGTCTTCTTCTCCTTCTTCTTCCTGGAAGCCGCTAACTCTTTGCAGTCCTTCCGTAAATGACCTTTCTTCCCACAATGGTAACACTGGGGCTTCAACGACTTCTTCTTCGAACCCCTCTCTAAAGCTGCAAGAGCGTCACTAGAACACGACGAAAGCTGCCCCTGTAACCACGAAGACGCCTCATGCTCAAATAGCATCGAGATTATGTGTGTAAAATTGACAAGAGACAATGATGTCTGCGCCCTCAAAGCATTCGCCACTCCATCGAACACTAGAGGAAGTTTGGAGAGTACGAGACCAATAAGATGAGCCTCTGGAAGGACAAAATACATTTGCCGAAGTTGGTCTTGGATCTGGGTCGCATGAAGTAGAAAAGATTGGATAGTATCTTTGGCCTCGAATGGAATTTGCTAGAGCTGTCCATAAAGAGTAACTGCCCTCTTGGTGGAAGGTGCCACGTACTGTTAGCAAAGTATGTCAACTCATCATGTGTGAGTCTGAGCATGTATTATGGCTAAGCACTTTATGTAGTTATTTTAGGCATTTTTATTGTGTAGCATTTTATGCTATCATGGCATTTATTGCTGTCAATCAGACAGCATTAAATGCTGGCAAACTTGACACATTTTATGGCATTATTCATGCCTATATGTATTCTCGGCTGCTCCTCCTCAGTTAGTTCAATTCAACACCTGGAGGTCCCGTGAAGAGAGGAGCCGGTGCTAGTGCACACACAACCAATGACTCACTATTGTATGTGACAATCTTGTATTTGATATATGGATTCTGTTTCCCAACCATACATTTGAGTTCTCATCTGTATTGTGTTCTTTCTTTCCCTTTCTCTTTTGTCTTGAATTTCAGCAATTTATTACAGCTTATGTTTATGCTTCCATTGCTGCACCACTTCTGACATGGTATCAGATTTTAGGATTTGTGCTCCTGCTATGTTTTCTTGCTGATTTCAGGACTGTTTTCACCCTTGCTGATCAGGTTACTGCTGCTCCATACAGGCGACATGTTTTACATGCGTTTTCTACAGATTTGCCATCACCTACTGTCTATAGCCCCTCTACTACCTATGTTTTCAGTTTTCAAGCTGCTGCGACAGCTTTTCAACCTATTTGTGGCAATACTCAGCCTGTGTTTTGGTGTTCTTGACTCCTTTCTGGCTGGGCGACTGTACCTTGAAGCCGTTTTTGCTGTTTTTGGCAGTTTCTGACTGATTTTTTGATTTTTTGCAGCAGCTTTTGTCTTCTTCTGGTCAGATTTTGGGTTATATTGTATGTGAACTCTTGATTTTTGCAGTCTGTGCTTGTGTTTTGGCTATGTTTCCTCTCCAAATACCTTCTCTTCTCTACTTCTCTTCTAAATCCTCTACATATGGCTCCTCCATGCACATCCACTGATGACAAGCTCCATGGCCCTGATTATTACACGTGGAGTGCGGTGATGAAGGCTTGGTTTATCCAGAAGCGGTTATGGTACGTGGTTGGCGGAGCTATTACACATCCTCAACAGCCTTCTCCTATTCCAACTGATTTTCATGAAGACAACCATGAGGAAGTAGTACTTACATGGGATTCAGATGATGCCCGTGCTTATTCGGCCTTACTTCGATGTATTTCCAAAGAAGCCCTACCAGCAGTCACCTCCTACAAGACAGCTTCAAACGTATTGTCGAAGTTGCAATTGATATACGAGGCTCCTTCCACCATTAGGACCGTTACTCTCTATGGCCAACTCCAACAACTGAAGTTTGAAACCCAAGATACGATCCAATCATTCCTACTTCGAGTTACCCACATCTAGGACCAGCTTCGCACTATGCTATCTACCCTATCAAAGGCACATCTTGTTGGTACAGTGCTCTACAAGCTTCCTCAAGAGTTTGATGGAGCAGCGAATGCTTTACAGACACAGACATCTACGACTCCTATCAGTTTTCTTCATATGCCCTCGATGCTACTTGAGCATGAGGCAACTTGGTGACTACAAGGGCGGCTTCCGTCACTTTATGGAGATTCAGGTGAGGTTCTTACAACTTCAGTGCGAGGGGTTCAAAGACGAAGAAATCGAAGGCTCAATGTTACCACTGTGGCAAGAAGGGCCATTTACGAAAGGACTGCAAAGAGTTAGTGGCTTCCAAGAAGAAGAAGAAGTAGAAGATGAAGCAGGATGCGGACTCCTCTAACAAGTCATCATTTGCCTCAGATTCTAACTCCAATCCTCTGGCCAAGGTGAAGTCCAAGGCGCGAAAGGAATCCTCTTCTTTGGATCGTGGGAAGGGCTTGGTGGCCCCTTCCTCAGCTACTTTCTAGTGGTGGTGATGAGATCATCCCTCACGACTCTCCAGTGCCTGAGAGGAAGTGTGAGAGGGTGGTGAGATGGGGCAATCGTGCCTCATCTATATTTCTATACAGATACGCATGATCCAGAGAGGGATATCCTTAATGCATCAACCGAAGTCTAGCAAGTACAAATCCTAGAGCTAGGATTGCCAACCAGATTCATGATGGGTTGGTTCTTTGACAGAGAGCGGGTGGCTTTTGTTTGGAGCTCACATGAGGGGACACTTTGGCGGTCTAGCCCAAGTAGGGAAATTCATGGTCATTTATGTGTTGCGGCATTGGTGACACGATCGTCACGTATGCTACATCACATGCATTGTTGACACACATTGAGAGCTGCTATGATCTTCTCTATCTTCAAGAGCTGATACGATCAACATCGACATCAGGTTCTCTCTGAGGCACCTTGGTGGTGGCTTGATCACCCACTGCTTGGATATACATGGTTCTACTTGGTGGTTCTATGTTATATGGTTTCTGATTCATTCTCATTGTACCATTGTATTGTATCAGATCACCCATGATCTGAGAAAGAGTGTTAGCAAAGTATGTCAGCTCATGTGTGAGTCTGAGCATGTATTATGGCTAGACACTTTATGTAGTTATTTTAGGCATTTTTATTATGTAGCACTTATGCTATCGTGGCATTTATTGCTGCCAATCGGCCGGCATTTGACCTGGCATATTTCATGGCATTATTCATGCCTATATATATTCTGGGCTTCTCCTACTCAGTTAGTTCAATTCACCACCTAGAGGTCCCGTGGAGAGAGGAGCTGGTGCTAGTGCCCACGCAGCAAGTGACTCACTATTGTATGCGACAGTCTCGTGTCTGATATATGGATTCCCTTTCCTGAGCACACATCTGAGTTCTCATCTATATTGTGTTCTTTCTTTCCCTTTCTCTTTTGTCTTGTATTTCAGCAATTTATTACATCTTATGTTTATATTCCATTGAGCACCACTTCTGACACATACATCAACTGCAACTTTGTCCATACTTCAGAAGATGTCCTACGGTAGGTAACCGCCGGTAGGACTTCTTTGGAAATACACCGAAGGAAGGCCGAGTAAGCACCTGCATTGTCCGAATCCCATGTAAGCACCGCTTCCTCATGGTTGTCTTTATCAAAATCAGTTGGAACAAGAGAAGGCCACTGAGGACGTTCAATAGCTCCGCAAACAACATACCATAACCGCTTTTGTATAAACCAAGCCTTCAACCACAGCACTCGATGTAAGATAATTAGGTCCATGTAACTTATCATCAGTGGACGTGCACAGAGGAGCCATCTATAGAGAAAAGAGGGTATTTGGAGGGGGAACACAGCCAAAACACAAGCACAAATTGCACAAAAATGAATTCATACACAGTATTCACAAGTTGATCACACAAAATCAACTAGAGAAAATGGAAAACAGCCAACAGACAATGGCAGATGTCAGAAGATGCTATCACCCAGTAGTAGCAAGCATCAGATGCTGAAAGCACTGCAATAAAAGACTCAGAGAATAAAAAACAATGACAGCAAATGTAAAAACACCAGTTGAGCAGAAATTTAATGCAGCAATAATGTCGTCTACAGGCTGAAAGGTCCCTTTTGGAAAAAAACGCAGACAGATGGGGATGTAGGACAGGCTGAGCAGCTGTCGCCTGATCAGCAAGAGAGATAATCAGTCCTGAAATCACTAATTCACAGCAAAAATAGCATAGAATCTGAGCTCTAATACCATGTCAAAAGTGGAGCGGCAATGGAAGTGTAAACATATGCTGTAATAAACTGCTGAAACACAAGACAAAAGAGAAAGGGAAAGAAAGAACACTAAAGAACACAATACACATGAGAACTCAGATGTATGCTCAGGAAATGGAATCCTTATATCCAACACAAGACAGTCACCTGCAACAGTGAGTCACTGGTTGCATGGGCACCAACAGTCACTCCTCTCCACAGAGTCTCCACATGTGTCATGGCAGATAAGTGACTGAGTGAGGAGAAGGAGCCCGAATATATAAGACAAAAATATGTCCTCAATATGATCAAGTCGGCCAGCATTTAATGCTGGTCAACCAGCAATAAGTGCTCGTGAAGACTTGACTAATCAAGTGGAAGGGAGAGCTCTACGTACTAAGACGGCAAATGCCGCATGTACTTTTATATGACCAAAATGAAGACCATAAAAAATGCCTAAAATATCCAAAATAGTGTGCCCAGCCTCTGCATGCACAAACTCACACATGAACTGACATATCTACTAACACACCCAACCCTCATCTAGGTGATGCGAAGACTGCATAGGATTTTGCCCCTTATTGGCATTTATCACAGTAGGGGCCTCATCATTCGGAAGACTATCAACCATAAGATGCTTATTAATAGCCAAGGCACTCCCAACTTCTGGAGCTGCATATTTTTTTGAGCATTCAACTATAAAATGCCCCAACTACCCACAAGAGGAACAATGTCCAACAAAAGTGCCCCATTTCAAACAAACAAGCAATGATGGCATGCCAGGCAATTTAAGCGCAGCCAATT
This sequence comes from Lygodium microphyllum, assembly GCF_053477565.2. Classification (NCBI taxonomy): domain Eukaryota; kingdom Viridiplantae; phylum Streptophyta; class Polypodiopsida; order Schizaeales; family Lygodiaceae; genus Lygodium; species Lygodium microphyllum. Next base: position 12,111,107 of record NC_141163.1, on the reverse strand, counting down.
AGGCCTCTTGCGAGAGGTATCCCATAATATACACATGCAGTTGTGATTTGTGGCCCTTAAACTAGGATCTGCCACATTGTTCACGGTAGGACAATAGGCCACCACTAACTCAAAATTCACAATCTCCTCCACAACAAAATGGTACTGAACCTCAATTTACTTCATGCAAGCATGAAACACAAGGCTCTTTGCTAGAGCTAAGATAGGGCCACAATAGGCTACTTTTGTTGCTCTATGGGATAGCTTTAGAGTCAAGGGAGAAGGAAAAACCTATAGTATAGCATCTAGACTCCACCTCACCTACGTAATCTGAGTCATTCCATCTAGCAAGAGTGGCCCCCTCTCCATACATGATCCCATAGAATTGAGTCTAGTGAGCCCAAGTAGGAGTCTTCATGAAATAAGACAATAATGCCACCATAAAAGAGATGTCTAGCCTAGCATGTTAAGCTAGATCCATAATCCAACAAGACACATGTACCTGGTAGCATCAAGAAGGGGGTCTCTAGTCGTAACCAACTTGGACTTTGGGTCCATGGGGCAAGAAATAGGCCAACACTCGGCCATACCAAACTTTGATAGAAGCTCGGAGATGGGCCTGTGCTAGGAGATAAAAATGCCATGTGCCATCTGATAGATATCCAAACCAAGAAAGAAAGGATCCCAAGGTTCGTCAAAGTTGTCGATACCACCAAGAAAAGGTGATAGGCTTATCCTACTGCGAGGGAGACCAAGAGGCCTCTGATACCTATAATGCACCTATCTAGGAAAGGGACTCGCCCTTACTAGGTAACGGTACATCCCCCTCGTCAAAAGAAGAGGGCTCCTCTTCAAACAACTCAAGTCCCCCAGAAGAAACATGAGGAGATGGGGAAGGAGTAGAAGTACTCGATGAAGAAGGAATAAAGCAAGTTGTCGAGGGTGAAAGAGGAGCAAAAGGGAAAGGAGGGGGAGGAGTTGAAGATAAAGAAGAGGTTCTGATAGGTAATCGAGAAAAAAGGGGTGGAGCTAATGGTGGTACTTTGTGGGGGGCTGTGAGTCTGTCTATGCGCACATGCATATGGGCCGCCGGGGGGGGGGGGGGATTTCAATCGATGCGATGAAGAACCACCTACACAAGAAGCACCATAAAAGGGATCATCGTAGGCTAAAGCCTCATCAAAGATCACATCCATGATCACATCAATCTTTCATACCGACGAGTCATAGAGCCTGTAGCCCTTCATGGTCATGCTGTGACCCATGAAGATAAGCTTCTTTGACTTCAAGTGAAGTTTGCTGTCTCATTTCTTCTTATCCACACGGACATAAGCATCACACCCAAAGATGCCAAAATGGGACGCATAAGGCTTCTTCCCAAAGAAAGCCTCATAAGGAATCATGTCCTATAATGCAAAGTCAAAAAGTTGCAAATATACACCACTATAACAACCGCCTCGCCCCAAAGAGAGCAAGGTAGACTCCGATGCTCCAACATCAATCCAACCATCTCAAGCATGGTCTAATTGGTGAGCTCCACCATACCATTCTCTAATGTTAAGTTTGGATGGGAATACTCCACCCAAATGCCGTGATCCTTGCAAAACTTAGAAAAAACATTGGAGCAAAACTCACAGCCGTGGTTCGCTCGCACACCTCAAACCTTGAAAGATAAACTAATTAGTGTTTAATGCAGCCCCAAAACATACTTATTACCAAACTTTCATTAAATTACAAAACTTTCTTAGAGAGTGTCTATGTCCTATAAACCAAACCTAATTTGGGAGGATCCATATCTATTAATAGGGGTCTACCCTTCCACTCATGTCATCTCTCATTCATTGTAGGTCCTCAATCTACTAGTGCTTCTTCCCACTATTGTCTACACCCCTCTGTGGTGGATACTTGAGTTCATGGTGCTTCCAACCTTGCTCCAGCTCCTACAAGCAGTCTATGCTACCCAAACACTTGCATTTGCAGCTAGCAACACCTTCTCAGCCCGTCTACACCTTCTTCCACTTGACACTTGCATTTGTTGCACCCAGCACATTTGCAGCCTGCGTTTGCAGTTCTCAACAGACGCCAACCTTCCACGGGCAGCCTATAGACTGTGTCTTGCAATGCCTGCTATCGCCATCATCTCCCTTATCATATTCAGCTTGCTGCCCACTATTCTCAGGTTGCCATTGCCATGTTCCGCTTGATGGAGACACAAAAAAATCTGTGTTTGCAGCTGTTGCTCATATTCGGAGACTGCCTACTATGGTTCAAGATCTATGTAGAGTATAACACACTTCAGCTCATCTGTCTACCCTAGTCCTTCAAAGACAGGAGTTTGAGGTTTTGTATTCACTTTGCATAGTGTGTTGATTGCATTGAGCATTGTATTATTAATTATTTATTCTTCTCATGCGTTCATTGTCTCTGAGTTACTCTTCACCCCTGAGTTCTATTATCACTTTGTGCTTTGGTATACATTTGTGTTTATCTTTTGTATTTGAGTATTTCTTTACAAGGCAAGACCCATACTCTAGATGTAAAATTAAAAGAGGAATATGCCCTTATTGTATCAGCTTTTGTCATCTTAAAAGTAATGAAAAATCACCTTTCAACATGCCTGGCCTTTGCTAAGGATAAAGATGATAATGAAAGCGTCGAGAATATGTCTAAATTGGATAAGGATCGCATTGCATTTCTGAAAATGTATGTTGATTGCTTTTCTTAGTCACTTTTGGGGCAGCTACCACCTCAAAGGCTAGAAGATCATGCCATAGATTTGATGCATGGCAGTAACCCTCCTAACAAGCCACCATACAAGGTGAGTGCAGCCCAATAGGAGGAGATTATGAGCAAAGTGCATGAGCTATTAGAAAAGGGGCTCATTCAACCAAGCTCATCTCCTTACTGTTCTCCAATGCTTTTGGTGCAAGAGGGATGGTTTGTGGCATATGTGCATTGACTATCGTGCGTTGAATAAAATCATGATCAAGAATCCATTTCTAATTCCTAGGATCAATGATATTATGGATAGATTGCAAGGATCAACTATTTTCAGTTGTATTGATTTGAAAAGTGGATAGCATCAAATATGCATAAGACTGAGGATGTGCCAAAGACCGCTTTGGATATCTATTGGTCTTTATGAGTTTCTTGTTGTGTTGTTTCAACTTACAAATGCTCCTACAACGTTCAATCGGATAATGGACAGAATCTTTAGAGCACATAAAGCTTTTATGGGCATTGGGAACAATCTTTGATGGCATGACAGTGTTTTGAAAGAATGAGGTTGAGCACAAAAAGTACTTGGCCATAGTAATTAATGAGCTGCATAAGCATCGGTTAGTGATAAATGACAAGAAAAGTGAGTTCTTTTTGTGAGAGTGAGCAACACAGAAGAAACACAAACAAGGAAAGAAAAGGAGAAGAGAGAGAGACAGTAAGAAGGGAAGAAAAACCTGCACTGAATCGGAAACAAATGTTGAATACGATGATGGACTGATCAGTCCCTGCTGCACGCAGCCCAGAGTGTCAATGAGGGCACCCGATCAGGCTGAAGATGATGGCAGCACCAAAGATGAAGACAAAGACAAACGTTGGAGTGTGCAACCTGCGAGTAAAACAGATCTACCCACCAAGCTGAAGGCAACTAAAAATAGCCAAAAAAGGCTGAACTTGGCTGACCAGCTGATGAGGGGGATAATAAATACAGTCACTTTGCTAAATCTGGCCAACCACCCAAACTGGCTAACAAAAATGCTGCTGCCCACTAAAAAACTGGCCGCCCAGCCTAAATCACAAGTATCCAAACTCCTAATTGCTTGAAAAGCTGCAAATTGTGGAGTGCATAGTGTGAACACACCTGACACTCATTGAAAAAGGAAATGCAAACTAACAAAATGATCTAGAACAGTTGGAGCTCCAATGCCTCATCAGACTCTGACGAAACTCACAATCAAGAGATGACCGATTGACAAAATGGCAAGCTAACACTTTTTGCATGAGATCTACTTTTTGGGGCATAGCGTGTCAGCTGATGCTATGTGTATGGATCCCGCAAAGGTTGACGTAATTCGTTCATGGCCACACTTGATGCGTGTACATGAGGTCCACAACATGAGTTTGGTGGATCATCACCCTCACTCCATCCTAATTCGAGATGGGACTTGGCAAGCGTTGACAACTCTACAGGGCATTCTTGCACCCTCGATAGCTCAAGAAGCTAAGAGAGTGGTAGTTATTCCCATCTCTAGACAGCTCGCAGTTCACAAGGCTGGCCATGCTATGATGTTGTATGTGGAAGACCTTGAGAAGGAATCTTCACAAGCTTAACATTGTTGCGGATGTTTGATTCTCCTTTCTAAGATGAGTAACCTCACGAATGTCCCATCACAACCAACAAATCTCAAAATTGAGTTAGTTCCAAGCGAGGAATGTCCTTGGAAGACATCCTACAAGATAAGTATGAAGAAGCTTGAGGAGCTTTGCCCACATGAGTTGCTTACTCACAAAGTGACTAGGCACCATGGTTGGTAATTTGGTCATGGTGGAGATAGGTATGGTGGCTATGGCTGATAGTAAGGAACAAGGACTTCCAAAGAGACAACAATAGTGAGAAGTTCAACTATCAATTTCCATGGGCTAAATCATTGAGGAAGTCTTCAAAGAGGCTGGTTGTACATTCATGAATTTTGATGGAGTGTAGTGCATTTAAGGGCAATTGCAATTCTAGTGGGGGGGAATGTAGCACACCTATAACATGGCAACATTTTCCTTGACAAAACAAACACTTTTTGGCAATAGAAAGAGTCGAAACCTTGTTAGAAATATTCTTAGACAATGGGTATAATGATCCAAGGGTCTGGACATTTAAGATGACCCTAGATGGTCATTTTAATGGTCAAAAACTGGCTTTTCATGATTTGGCTGACTTTGTAATTATTTTAAAAGTTTGGCCTACTTTGTAATTTATTTGAAGAGATTTGGGCTATTTAAAGTCGCTCCTAGTTTTCAATAAGTCAATTGTAGTGGGTGAAACCAGCCTTCCTTCTTGGAATGGGTGGTGATAACCTGATTAAAGAGTTAATTACAGCAATAAATAATTGCACATAAAATGAAATACACACTTTACCATAACATTCTTGGACAGCAGGCACCCTGTTGGCCCCAAAATTGGCGCCCCTTGCGGTATTTCTTTAGCTTTCATTCAATTGGAAGGAGTACAACTTGCGATTCTTCAATCTCCTCCTACTAACCAATTGCTCTTGCTGTCATAAATGTCCAGCAAGCCTTTTGGGTCATTTGCCCCTTGTTTCACCCAAGACTTCTCCGATTTGACCCTTGGCTGGCCAAATGCTGCCCCAAATCAATTCGGGATGGGCTAGCTCCTGAAATCCCTTGATAATCTTCAATTATCAGCTGCTGATTTCAGTCCCTTGAGCTTTCAATCTCTAGCACGGATCCCAAGGTGGCTGCTAAACCCTAATTTCTGCTGTGAATTAGGATTTACTGCAGAAATTATAGATCAGCCCACCAACAATGGCTGAGATCTCCTCCGAATGGCTGAGAATTGCTGAGAATGGCTGAGCATAGGCTCAAGGAGATGAGAGAATGCTGTAGAGAGAGAAAATTTTGAGATTTGTCGCGAAGAACTGATCAAAATCAGTTGCTGCCCTGCTGTACCAACCTCAAACAGATGCACCAACAACAATAGGAGCATCAAAGACTGTGATCTTCAAGAGAAAGTGCATCAGCAGCAATTGTCAGCTTCCCAAGGTCAAGATTATGCAATCTCCATCACCAAAATGGTCTCCAATGGCTGGGAATTGGCCCCAAAAGCAATAGTCCAACACCTCTTTCCAACAGCTCCAAAAATGAAAAAAAACGAGATTTCCCTCTCCCTTCAGCCTTATTTAGCCTTTCCCCCCCTTGCATGGGAAAGTTTTGCCAAGTGGCAGCTTTCTTAATCCATTTTCAGCAATTTCCAACCATTTAATTAATTTTCAGAATTAATTAATTCTGAAAATTAATTCAGCCCTTAATCCATGCCCAGAAAATTGACCTTGCCCATCCAAAAATTAATTGGCTAGGCCATTTGCAACCCAAAGTGGTCCCATGCATTAATTGACCCTTGGACAAGCATTAATCCATTAATTAATGCCTAGTCCCTAGTGTCACCACTGACACTTAATGGCCAATTAATGGTCCTAGGGACAAACTGACACCAAAATTCACCTAGAATCTAACAAGTGTAACTTGTTACAACTTTTGCCTTTGACACCCATCTTTTTCACACGGCCCTTCGGTCTTCAACTGTGAGAAAGTAGCTTGCACCTCACATGTGCAACACATGTGCATCTTTTAATTGCACATTTGATTAATCCTTTAATCAAATGTCAATTAAACATAAGCAAAGCATCAAATTTTCACGTCCTTGTGACAGTGGGCATCGTGGAGATCATCCTGGTGGCGTTCAGCTTTCGCTTTCTTCTTCTTGTGTTCGTGCCAAGGTGCGAGGAGCAACAAGCGAGTCTACCTACAAGCCAGAGTGCACACGAGATCAAGGCAAGTCAGTGTGTTTGTGGCTTGATTGAGGTGAAGGTTGTTCAATGTAGATTGAGACAAAGAGAAAGATTGTCCTAGATAGGACAATTTGTGGCTTCTTGGTATAGAAGCGATGGACAGAGTCTCTATTCTAGTGTTGTAAAAAATATCTGAGAATCTCCTTTGCCTTTCTTGGATTCTCTTTGCTTCAGTTGAGTTGTGCATTAGGATTGTAAATCTTACAGTAAATCAAGGACTTGCCACCCTTCTCCACAAGGAATGATGCTTACAATTTAGTGGGGTGGACCATGCCTCCCTAGCATGTATGCTGGCAACACTACAGCTCCATCTCTACATCGAAGAATACACTTATCACAAGCTAGTTGTCATCTATAAATCAACCATCAGGGTTGCCTTCGTACATCATACAGTGTTGATCGTACCGTACGATTTGTACCGTATGGTACCGTATGTATCCATACGGTTTCGTACAGAAAAAAGGGCCCACTTTGGCCACCGCATTTGCCGCGCCTTTCCACGTCTCCCTACGTTCTATCTACACTTTCTGCTTACGTGGCACTTTTGGGGGGGGGGTGGGAAGCCTTGGAAACCTCATCTCACCCCCTTTTTCAGCTATGTACTCCCCCCAGCCCTCCTTGGATTCCATCTAGCTAGTAGCCCTCTTTGACTATTCACCCCTCTTTGACTGTTTGACCCTTCTGTCATCTACAAAAGGTGCTCCTCTCCTCCATACTTCTACATTTGTGATTTGTAAAGCTCTAACCTCTCACTCTCTCCTCTTTCTCACACCCTATCAAGGCTCAAGGCTCAAGGCTTGCCCATCCCCTCTCTCTCACTCTTGCTCTTTCAAATTTACCTCAACCCTCTCCCTCTCTTTCAACTTTCAAGTTTCAAGAGTCAAGACTCAAGCGTCTCACTCTCCCTCTCTCTCTCACTCTCCCCCAAGTCTCTCCATCCGTCATCGGCACCATGACTCATGAGAAGCACGAGGCCTTCAATTTGCATGCAATCCATGTAGAGAGGGACACAAAGAAGTCCAACTCCCACCATTGAACGTGCAAGTATTGCGGGAAGTGCTATACAAGTGGTGCAACCCAGCTTCTCCAACATCTTTCCAAGATTGGGGGGGCAAGTTGCTCCATACAAGGAGATCCCTCTAAACATCGTAGATGAGATTCTCGCCAAGATGAGAGGGGGATCCACAAGAGGAGGAAGTGGCTTATATCGGCACAAGTCCTATGCCTACTAATGAGAAAGTATCGAATGTAGGTGTATATTCAACCGGTGCAGGAAAGGCCTCTACCGTTGGTAGTGGGGGCTCCACATCCGCATCCAGCTCCAGTAAAAGACAAAGAGTGGAGGCTCACGCGGCACCAAAGAGACAATCCTCTCTCTCTCAAGCTCCTGGTCACGTGAGTGGATCGATTGCCTTTCTTAGAGAAAGGCAACGACTTGCGAACATTGAAATTGCACGCATAGTGATTAAGTACAATATTGCATTCAATGTCCTAAAGCAAGAGCAATGAAAGAAGATGGTAAAAGCCATTGCCAATGTAGGTCCATGTGAAGGATGGACTAGTGTCACATACGACATGAGGACGAAAAACATTGATAAAGAGGAGAGGATTGATAGAGCCCTTGATTGTATTCGGGCCGCGTGGATAAAATATGGTTGCTCCATTTTCACTGACGGATGGACTGATCGTAAGAAACAGGGCATCATCAACATACTCGTCTCATGTCTCCTCGGCACTTACTTTTTGCGGGCCGTAGATACCAACAAGAGGGGGAGGAAAATGACGGGTGCATTCATATACCACCACATTCAACAAGCTATCATTGAGGTATACATTGCCTTTTAAATTTGTTTCACTTTCTTTTATTATGATTTATGCATAACTATCTATCTCCCAATTCTAATTTCTCTCTAATGTCTATCTCGATTCTCTCTTTTCCCTCAGGCCCCAACCCCCATCTCTCTTCATTCTTGAATCTTAAAAGTTGAAACTTAAGAGGCTCAATTCTCTCTCTCTCTCCAACCTCCAAGTATTGTTACTTGTAATTTGTAAATTGTGGCTGTAGGTAGGCCCCTCGAATGTGGTGCAAGTTGTTACCGACAATGCATTAAATTGTTGACGCATGGGCCATTTACTTGAGGCTGAGGATTCCATGATCGCGTGGACTCCATGTGCAAGTCATTATTTGGACTTGCTCATGGAGGACATTGGGAAGCTCAGGTGGGTGAAGAGGGTGGTGTCAGAGTGAAGCAATGCGGAAACAAATGACCATGACAAAGAGTGAACAGAAAGAGAAGAGAGAGAAAAAGAGAGAATGAAACACAAAAAATCTACAGTGAAGAATGCTGCATAAGGATGCAGAATTATACACGGGTGCAGAGATAATATCTACATAAAAATCTCGATCTCTGTCAACCCCAAGAGCAATCTCCGCAATCAGCACGCTGAAATCTGTGAGAGACAATATGCCAAGACTGCTGGAAACTCAACCTATTTATAGACTAGAAATAATGCCAATAATTGATCAGGTTCTGTTGTTGCCACGTGGCACCCTACTGATGTGGCATCCAGGGAATGACTCTTAACACCCCCTCTCAAATCCTAGACAAGGCAGCAAACGGAGGAATCTGGAATGTCAATGAAGTAAAGCCTGGGGAAGTGCCTTCGTAACCAAATCTGCAAGATTGTCTTCGGTCTTACAATATTCCACATCGATGGTCTCATCCAAAAGCTTCTCCTTGATGAAGTGGTACTGGATCTCGATGTGCTTCATCCGGGCATGGAATGCGGGATTCAATGCCAAGGCAATGCAACTCTCATTGTCGCACCGGTTGCTTCTTGCTACTCCAAGAGATAGCACCAGCACCCAAGGTAAAACAATAACCTATAATAGACCGCCGTTGGTCCACGTTGCCAGCCCAATCCGAATCACTCCAACCTGCAAGAACAAGATCAAAAGCATTTGTACCTGTTGGATAGGAAATCCCGAGGTCAGAGGTCCCCCTTGGAAACCGAAGTATCCTCTGAGCAACCTGTCAATGCACCTACTGAGGTGCACTCATGAACCCAGCCAAGAGACCTACAGCAAAACATAGATCAATTCGTGTGTTAAGGAGCCAAATTAATTATCCAATCAACTAACGCTAGCAAGTAGCATCCGCCAAAGGAGAATCTACATGTGAAGTGGCCTTCCAATTTGGATCCATAAGAGTAGAAATGGACCGACAATCCTCCATCTCAAAAGTCACCAAGAGCTCCTGTACATATCTCTGCTAAGAGATGAAAATCCCCCTCTGAGTCTGATAAATCTCATGGCCCAAAAAGACATGGAGAAGTCCTAAATCCATCATCTCGAACTTCTAATGTAGGGCTGCCTTCGTCTCTTCGACCTTCTAGGCATGATCACCTGTAACAATCACATCATCAACATACAAAACAAACAACACATGACCACCCTCTGAAGTGTGCACATAAAGCTGTGGATCGGCCCTAGAGCGCCGATATCCCAACTTGGCCTAGAGAAACGAATCGATATTCTCGTTCCAAGCATGCGGAGCCTGCTTCAGGCCATACAAGGCCTTCTTCAACTTGTGAGCCTTCCCATCTGAGAAACCAAAGCCAAGAGGCTGCTCTACATAGATCTCCTCCTTCAAAAAACCATTCAAGAAAGCCAACTTCACATCCTACTAAAAGATAGACCATCTCCTATGACCAACCAAGGCGAAAACAGCACAAATAGTCGCCATGTGAGCAATAGGGGCAAAAGTATCATGGAAATTAACACCTGGGCATTGTGCAAAACCTTTAACAACAAGGCCAGCCTTGTGGTTGTCCAAAGAGCCATCACTATGGTACTTGGTCTTGAAGACCCATTTGATACCAATCGCCTTCTTATGAGAGGGACGAGGCACAAGATACTAAGTGCCATTCCGCTCAATAGCCTCCAACTCGGCTTCCATCGCTTTCCACCAATGATCAGACTGTGAAGCCTCCTTTACTGTAGGCTCTGTAAACGCCCCGAACAATGTAGTATGCTTAACAATTATGATATTCGCTTGTTTTCAAGATTTAATATAAAAGAGAATGAACACTTAAAGCTGAAAATGAAAATTACTCACAAAATTACAGCCATGAAAATGTAAAAGTAATGGAGACAAGATTGAGGGTTGAAGATGGGCAAACCCCCCCCCCCCCCCCCGAAGGAATGTATTTCTGCTCAACCCAAGTCCCTTAGGAAAGAGCTCAGTTACAATCAACCTGAGAGTGAGGAGAAGTAATTCTCACTCTCATAAGATCATGCAAAGATGTACAAACACACATGCATTATCTATTATGCAATGATAAGAACTGGTTTCTTTACAATATGAGAAAATAAAGAGGGAAAATCAACCTTTCTCCATCGTTGATCAACAGTACATGGATAGGGCTTGCTTCTTGTTGCTAAAATGGAAGAAAGAGCTCAAGAAGGAGGTGTTGTAATGAATTTACAGGCTTGACGTCCTGTAAAACAGCAGTGATAGAAGAGGGAATTTGGAGGAATTTGATAATGGAGAAGTGGGAGATGATGATGGGGATGGATGGGATCCGTTTCTGGCTATCTGTGGGTGTTGTACATGAGTTTACAGCGAAGAAAAATGATGCTGAATGAAAAAAAACGAGCTCTTATTTATAGGAGAGAGAAGAGCTAGTACAAAAGGAGAAAGTGGAGTAGCACAAGACAAGTGTCCAGCCACATGTCATGAGATGTGACAAGTGGTGGGACACTTGGAAACTTGTGTGACAAGTGTCTTGACACTTATCTCTTCTCTATGGCCTTCCTTTTTGGGCTAAATACCATCAAGAATAGAAACAACCAAATTTAGTAAGCACAGTCAGAGTACAGAATTTACTATTTTTAGAATGACATCCCTATTTTTTAAGACTAGCATTTTTAGGCTAATTCGAGGCTCCTAAAATTTAGGGACCCCCCAATATGGATGTCATATGAAATCTTTTTCCGTGTAAATCGCAAAAACGGTATCAGAATCTTCATGTGACTTTCCTGTGCAAAGAAATGTGCATTTCAAGCTTTCAACCCACACATGCACATTGTACAAGCATTTCATGATCATGCCATCTTGTTGATTGTAATTGTTTGTTCTGGCGGATCTAGCCCACACTTCAAGGCATCAATCTTTTCTGTGTGCGAGTCTAACCCTGATATGCGTGAGTTCTGGTCACAGGCGCCCAATCGGACCATATAGGTGGAAGTGTAAACTATCTTTTCTCTAACCCACCACGTGGGTCCACCATAACCTGTGGACCACTCATCAGTGGCCAACTCGAATGCACTTTTCTTTATATCTAATTAGTGCAAAGGAAACAAATTTAATAAATTATTATATAGACAAATTAATGAAAAAGGATACAAATTCTGTTTCTATAGAGTTGTGACAGCCCTCTGGCTTTTATTCAGCTGTCCTCAGTTAAAAAGCTTCTTGATATGGCTGAACAATATCTGGGCAATCCTTCATGAATTTTTCATCTAGCCACTGTGCATTTGTTGTGGGTAGATTCTTGAATTTTAGTAAGAATTTTCATGTCACAAGGCCACTTCTCGTAGTTCGATCCTTGTGAAACAAAATCTGTTCAAGTTTCAAGAGTTGCTCTGTTTCTTCAACTTCTAGGGGATCTTCAGTAATGGATTCCTTTGGTTCTGGTCCTATGTAAGGTTTTAGCAAACTTACATGAAAAGCATTGTGTATTTTCCAATGAGCAGGAAGCTCAAGTCGATAAGAAACTTCATTTATTTTCTCAATCACTTTGAAGGGTCCAAAGTATCTACTGGAGAGCTTTGGAAAATATGAATTTTGACCGGAACCTTGTTTGAGCCTACTTTTATCAAACTTTAGCAAGACATATTGACCTTTTTCAAAAGCCAAAGGTCTTCTTTGTTTATCTGCTTGCTTCTTTTGTCGCTCTTAGGCAACTTTGATAGTGGCTCGAACTTGATCCATTGCTGTTTTTAAATCTGAAGCAAACTCATCAGCAGCAAAAATCTTATCTTTAGTGTGAATAATTGGAGGAGGAATCACTTTACCCTGTACTATTTCATTTGGAGCTTTCCTTATGGATGAGTGCACTGTATTGTTATAAGCAAACTCCAATAATGGAAGATATTTCTCTCATTGTAACTTATGTTCACTAACATAAGCTTTCAATATATCCAAAAGAGTGAGATTCATCACCTCTGTTTGGCCGTCAGTTTGAGGATGAAAAGCTGAGGAGAACTTTAAAGTGGTTTCCAAATTCTCAAATAAAACACACCAAAAGTTACTTGTGAATTTGGAGTCTCTATTTGAAATGATCTCAGAAGGCATACCATGTAATCTGAAGATATGTTAAATGAAAAGTCTTGCAGCTTGTGCGGATTTCAATGTTTTATGACAAGGAATAAAATGTGATTGCTTGCTGCATCGATCAATTATGACCCAAATCATATCATGACCTTGAGGTGTTCTTGGAATACCTAAGATGAAATCCATTGTGATAGATTCCCATGGATCTTTGGGCACTGGAAGAGGTTGCAACAATCCTGGAGTCTTCTGCCTATCATACTTGGATTTTTGGCATACTAGACAAGCCTCGATGAAGTTATGTGTATCTCTTCGTAATGTTGGCCAATAAAAGTAACGCTCAATTGCGCTTAGAGTGGCTGCCCTCCCTCTATGCTCTGTATAAGGGGGTTCATGACTTTCTTTAAGCACCTTTTGTCGAACAGGAAGAGTGACACAAAGGCGATTGTTCATGAGAACGTAACCGTCTTTGATGGAATAATCTGGATGAGAACCTCCTTACTGTAAATTTGACCAAATTGCTGCAAAATCAGTATCTTCATCATAAGTATTCTTCATCATTTGAAAATCTTCATGATGAGCCACTGTAATAGTTGCAATGTGAGGCACTCTAGAAAGTGCATCAGCAATTACATTTTGTTTCCCTGGAGTGTACATAATTTGAAAATGAAACATAGACAAGAAATTTTCCCATCTTGCATGTTTCTCCTGCAAATGCTTTTGAGTCTTGAAATACTTCAAGCTCTGATGATCAGTTTTAATAAGGAATTCATTGCCTAAAAGATAATGTTTCCATATCTTCAAAGCATAAACCGCTGCTAAGAGCTCCTTTTCATAAATGTCATACCTTTTCTTCACATCATTTAGACGGCGGCTTTCAAAGGCTATGGCATGGCCTTCTTGATTTAGCACTGCACCAATACAATCATCGCAAGCATCTGCTTCCACCACAAATGGTTTTACCAAATCTGGAATGATAGGAACAGGTCCAGAAGTAAGAGTTGTTTTCAACCTTGTGAAGGCTGCCTTCTCTTTTTCCTTCCATTGGAAAGAGGTCTTCTTCTTTGTAAGGTCATGAAGTGGAGAAGCCATATGTGCAAAATGCTTGATGAAGCAGCGGTAATAAGAGCATAAGCCAAGAAACGATCGCACCTCATGTACATCATGAAGATGAGGCCATTCTTGGATTATCTTGATCTTTTCAAGATCCATCTAAATCCCTTCAGAAGAGATAATATGCCCAAGGTAATTTATTTTATGCATGAAAAATTCACTCTTTTTACCATTTACCAAGAGTAATTGTAGAACAATCTTCAAGTGATGATGATGCTCCTCTTCATTCTTGCTAAAGACAAGAATATCATCAAAGAAAGTACCGACATATTATCGATGCTCTCTAAAGATGCGCTCCATCATTCGATTAAAGGTGACTGGTGCATTGGTTAATCCGAAAGGAACCACCAAGAATTTATAAAGACCGTATCAAGTGCGGAAAGTAGTTTTGTGTACATCTTGTGGTATTACCCTAATTTGATGATAACCACTCTTTAGATCAATGCGGCTGAAAACCTTGGAGCCTCCTAGACGATCCAAAATGTCATCAATTCTGGAAATAGAAAATCGATTCTTCACAGTGATTTTGTTGAGGGCTCGATAATCAATGTACATCCTGAATGTGCCATCTTTCTTTTGAACAAGAAGAACCGATGAACAAAATGGTGAGCTACTTGGCCTAATTAGCCCACGGTTGAGAGGTCTTCGACTTGCTTTCTGACTTCTTCTTGTTGAGGACGGCTCACACGATATGGTGCTATATTAGGAGGAGAACTGCCCGGAATAATATCAATATTATGGTCTTCTGGCCTTTCTGAGGGAAGTTGATAAGGAAGATCTTCCGAAAAACAATCTTTATACTTTTCCAAGAGCTGAAGTCGCTCTTGATTTTCAGCATTCATATTATCTTTTACATCAGTGACATAAAGCAAACAACATTGAACGCAATCCTTAATTGCTCTAGAGACTTGCATATGGCTTACCATAGGTATGGTGTCTCCAGAAACTCCAGCTTGGATCTCGTACTTCTTGCCTTTGTTGGTGAGTTCTACCTTCTTTTTCTGAGAGAAGATGGTTGAATCTACTCTATGATTCCAGGGCATGCCAAGAATCACATCGCAACCATCAAGGTCTCTGATACAGAAGGTATCTTCGTCACTGTAGCCTTGAATTTGAAACTTGAGCTTGCCAATATAGAGTGTCACAGTCTTCACTGCGTCACCTTCATCGGCATTTAAAGCTTAGTGAACTTCTGCCAGAGTATCCATCTCTTCATTCTTTAATCCAAGCCCTTTAGCTAATTGCAAGGAAATGACATTTTCATTCGCCCCAAGATCTATCAAGAATAGTGCTTGCTTACCTTGCAACTGTCCCCAAGCTTTTAATAATTTGCGCATCTCTGGAGTGTGAGTTGTGTTTGCAACTACATCACTGATAGCATTGATTTTCACTGGCGACTTAGGCTTGTTGTCAGAAACCTTGCTTTGTCCTTTGTTTGGACATTACTTCGCTATGTGGCCTGTTTATCCACATTTAAAGCACTTCCCTTCTTTCATGAAGCGCTGCTTTTCTTCTTCGGAAAGTTGCTTTACTTATGGGTATAGATTGGAGCGAAATTGAGGAGCATTAGGACGTGCATAGGGCTTCATCTTCTTTTGATTTGATGGCTGCTTTTGCCGCTGTTTTTGTCCTTCATTTGGGCTGAATACTCCTCATCATCAGCTACTCTCTTCTTATCATTCTTTTGAAATGATTTGTTGCCATTGTGCTCCATTTTCCATGTCTCAGCATGGTCAATGAGTTCCCTAAGACTAGAACAATGATAATGATTAAGAGCAGTACGAAGTTTAAAATGCAAACCTCCTTGAAACTTCCTAAGCTTTTCCGAACTGCTGATCTTCTTGAAATGTTGGACCTTCAAAAGTAGCTCCCAAAATCTCTTGGTATAGTCACCAAGTGACTCATTTTTCCTTTGCCAAAGCCGATCCTATTCCATTTTTACATCTCTTTTAAAATGAACAGGAAGAAATTGGCTTTGTATCATGCGAACAAAGAACCGCCATGATTTTGGGGCAGCATGATCATATTCCAACCCTGTCCACCAAGTATGGGCTAAGTCGGCCAAATGTAAAGCTGCAAACTTAATCTTTTCTTTTTCTTTATACTTGTCACGACCATACAAAATTTGAAATTGAGAAATAAACTTCAAAAGAAGATCAGGATTTCGGGAACCATCATACATACTGAACCTCATCTTCTTTTCAAGTTGAGATAATGACTTAGTCTTCTTCTTCTTCTTCTTCTTATACCTTCGTCCATGCCCGGATCTTGAGGTTGAAGATGATGAAGTGCTTGATGGGGATGAAGATGGAGACGAGGGTGAAGAATGTCGACACCTTTAACGATAATGAGGTCTTTGGTGCGCAGATCGGTCGCACATAGCTCACGTGGTGAATCCCGGAAGGTCCCCAAGAACAAAGCACTCTACTTTTTAGCACAAAAACCCATGTAAAAGCAAGCACGACAAGAGGCAAGAGACAAATTGGGTTCAATCTCCCCCATGCCTTGTGTGAGCGCTTCACAAAGCATATATTTAATGTATATTTTCAATCTTCATGCTCAAAAATAGCCCAATTACAAAAATATGACAAGCTTTTAGCTTTTGAGTTTGCTTTCTACCAAAAATAAGAAAATAAAGCTAATGGACGGTGCCCATAGAGTCTGGCACGCCCAATCTCAATGTCCAAATAGAAATAACATATCCAGGCGCATAGGCGCATACAAAATAATAATAAATAATCAATGTCTCTATAGACATAACAAAATATAGGCGTGGCGCCTATCAAAATATAGTCCAAAGGTCGAAAACCCGCTAGACTCCAATGCTTTCCTCCGCCACTGCTGCTATCTCTACACATCAACTGAAGCATTCACAATCGTTAGTAAAATAACACAATTAAACCAACAAAAGTAAATACCTAGCAGTCTTCAGCTACATAAATAAATCAACTGGTTAGAAATAAATCTTAACCTTAATTTATTACGAGTGCGCATTCTAAACTCATAAACGTTTATTAATTTAATATGCATTTTGCGGAATCACCCGCTATGGAATCACCCATGTACACACTAAATTAATGAAACGCCCGAAAAGGACAGGCGTCCCCATCAACTTCTCGCACAAAGAATCCTCTTTGCGTATGAGCCCCGGTCATCTAAGTAAGTTTACGGAATCCACCGTAAAACCTCACGGAATCCACCGTGGAATATGCCTCCTGGCATCATACCCCCGGGGTGGAATAGCAATTGACCTCAATTGCTATTAGCTCAATGTAGAGCTAACAGAGTGGGGAAAGCATTTAGGTCTCTAGCGTGCATCCATTGTGCTTCCTCTACAGGATGGTTCTTAAATTTCACTAGATATCTAGAATACCTTCGGCCAGTTCTAGTGGTCATGTAGTCAGTGTCTATAATGGCTTCTGATTCAAGTATTTCAGTCTCTTCTTCTAGTAAAGGTGGGTTTTCATAGACAGGGTGGATAGGTAATTGTCCTCTAAATGGTCTCAATAAACTAATATGAAATGTATTATGAATTTTCCAATGTGATGGCAGTTCTAACTTGAATGCATTGTCATTAATCTTATGAATGATTCTAAATGGTCCGTAGAATCTAGGAGCTAATTTGATAACTGGATGTCTATCTACACTTTGCAGTCTACGCTTTTCTATTCTAAGCCAAACATAATCATCAACTTTGAAATTCATGGCTTGTCTTTTCTTGTTGGCTTGTTTGGTATATGATTGTTGGGCTTTAGCAATCATATCCTTGACCTCATCAAAAATAGTGTTATGCATAACAGCAATATCATCGGCACTTTGTATTTTATTAGACAAAGAGGCAACAGGTGTAGACAATCTATATCCATAAATAACTTCAAAAGGTGCTTTCTTTGTAGATGTGTGCGGTGTATTGTTATATGCAAACTGTAATAAATGTAAATGAGTATCCCATGTCTGAGGTTTAGAGATAGTGTATGCACGTAAAAGATCTAGAATGGTGCTATTTGTGGCTTCTGTTTGTCCATTTGTTTCTGGATGAAATGCAGATGAGAAATCAATTTTTGTGCCTAGATTTGCAAACAGTGTAATCCAAAAATTATTACAAAATCTAGAATCTCTATCTGAAATAATCACTTTCGGCAATTCATGGTTAGTAAAAACAGTTTTCAAAAATAACTGTGCTGCTTGTGATACTGTTAAAGTTTTCTTACATGCAATGAAATATGCTTGCTTACTAAATCTATCTACAATTGTCCAAATCGTGTCATGGTTAGATTTAGTATTTGGTAAGCCAGTAATGAAATCCATAGATATATGTTCCCAA
Organism: Lygodium microphyllum; assembly: GCF_053477565.2. NCBI lineage: Eukaryota > Viridiplantae > Streptophyta > Polypodiopsida > Schizaeales > Lygodiaceae > Lygodium > Lygodium microphyllum. The sequence goes on along the minus strand of NC_141163.1, from coordinate 12,092,778 downwards.
GGTTTAGATGGAATAGATAAAGGCATTAATAATCCATACTGTTTACCATGATGTCTTTTTATTCTTTGACAAATCAAACATTCAGAAACAAAATTAGATACATCTGCATCCATATGCGGCCAATAAAAATCTTCAATTAACATGCGTAATGTAGAAATGATACCCCTATGACCTTGATATGGGGGACAATGAATTTCATTCAAAATAAAATATCGGAATGGAATAGTAACACACAGTCTCTTTTCAAAGAACATGAATCCATCATTATATGACAATGAATCAACAGGAATGAAATTATTTTGAACTAATTTTTGCCAATCAGAATGAAAAGTAATATCCTGGTGATATGTGTCTTTCATAGCAATTAAAGAATCAAAAGATATGATAAAAATGTTATGAATTGCAGGTCTTCTACTTAATGCATCAGCAACTACATTTTCTTTTCCAGGTTGGTATTGAATGATAGGATGGAAACTTTGAATGAATGAAGCCCATTTGATATGACGGTCAGAAATTTGGGGTTGGCTAAGTAGATGTCTAATGCTTTGCTGGTCGGTCTTTATCATGAATTCTGAACCCATTAAATAATGCTTCCATTGTTTTAATGCTTGTACAACTGCTAAGAGTTCCTTGTCATAAGTGGAATATTTCAGCTCAGAGGGTTTCAGCTTAGAACTAGAATATGCTATTGGATGGTTGTCTTGCATAAGCACGGCTCCTATTCCTGATCCGCTAGCATCAGTCACAACTAGAAAGAATGGTCTGTTAAAGTCAGGCAATTGTAGAACAGGGGCATTGGTTAATGCACGTTTGAGTAAATCAAAGGATTTCTGCTGGTTTTCAGTCCATTGATAAACAATGCCTTTCTTAAGAAGTTTGGTCAGTGGTAAAGCAAGTAATAAGAAATTACGTACAAACTTCCTATAGAAACTAGCAAGACCAAGGAATGAGCGTAATTCATGTACATTTTTAGGAATAGGCCAATGCAATATTGCGTCAATTTTCTTAGGATCAACTTTAATTCCTTCTTTTGATACAATATGACCTAGATATTCTATTTCTGTCTTAAAGAATTCACTCTTTTCAGGATTTGCAAACAATTGATTTTCTTTCAGTAATTGAAAAACTAATGATAAATGCTCATAATGCTCTTTTTCACTTTGACTGAACACTAAAATATCATCAAAGAAAACAATCACACAATATTAATATTTTAGAAAAATACGGTTCATCATTCTACTGAAAGTAGCAGGTGCATTAGTTAATCCGAATGGCATAACTAAAAATTCGTAATGGCCAAACTGTGTCCTGAATGCAGTCTTAAATATGTCGGATCTATCTAGCCTCACCTGATGATATCCAGAATTAAGGTCAATTTTACTAAATATAGAAGATCCTTGCAGTTTGTCCATAAGGTCATCGACTCTAGGTATAGGATATCTATTCTTTACAGTGATCTTGTTTAATGCTCGGTAGTCAATACACATCCGATAAGTATTATTCTTTTTCTTGACTAAGAGCACAGGTGCACCGAATGGGGAACTGCTAGGTCGAATTAAACCTCTATTGAGTAATTCTTCAACTTGATTCTGGATTTCTTTTTGCTCTATTTGATTGTGCCTATATGGGGCTTTGCAAGGTGGTTGTGTGCCAGGTATTAGGTCAATCTTATGGTCTTCTGGACGTGATGGAGGTAAACCTGGTGGTAGGTCTTCTGCAAAACAGTCCTTAAAATATGCAAGAAATTCCTGATGCCTAGGGTGCATATGAGTTTCTTTTGCGTGCAATTCATTCACCCAAATGAGATATGATTTAGTGTTCTTGCGTAGTGCACGTTTTGCTTGAGTATCCGAAAGCAGTGGAAACATATGAGATGCACGCATACCAAACAATGTAATAGATTTTCCTTGAAAATTTATATTCATTGTGTGTGTGGAATAATCTATATTGGGATTATGTTGGTGTCTCCATGGCATTCCTAGAATAATGTCGCTAGACTGTAATGGGACAACTAAGAAATTTCTTCTTTCAATATATGGACCAATTTGAATTTCTAAGTCTTGAACTTCTTGTGTGCCATTGTACCTAGTACCTAAAAATGCAGCTTTTATGCGATAATGCGTAGGTACTGTATGCAATTTCAATTCCTTTACCAATTTTGCTGAAATAAAATCATGGGTACTACCGTCATCATGCAATATAGTTCTTTCTTTTCCATGCACCATACATTTCATAGTCAACAATGAATGTAAAGTAGGCATACCTGGTAAAGTATCGGAAGTAGTAGTAGGATCATCTTCTTCTTCAGTGAAATCCGGCATATCCTCATGCTCTTCTTCGTCCATAGCTCCAAGGTAGTTGATATGTGCTGATGGCTTCTTTGAATGACAATTTGCTGCGAGATGCCCTGGCTGGTGACACTTGTAGCATACTATGGGCTTGGCTTTGGTCACATTATTTGCAATGGCTGGGAGTCTGGGTATATTTGGATTTGCTTGTGGAATAGGCTTAGGATTTGGATTGACAGTGGATGGTAATGCAGGTGGTTTAGGCCAATTCTTGCGGAAAGATGGTGATGAGAAACGACCTGGATTAAACCTTCTGAAATTGGAATTGAATTGTTTAGATCCATAATTACCGTTTGCTTGGAATGGCTGTGGTCGTCGATCTCTTCCGCGTAACTTATCTTCAGTGTCGTGAGCTAAGGAGATGGCGTCTTTAAGGGTAGCAGGCTTGAACATATTCACTTCAGCGTAGTAATGTCCAAGAAGTCCAGACATATACTTCCGCTTATGTGTCGTCTCTGGTACGTCTTCAAGCATGCGTAGCTGTAGGAGTGCATTCCAAAAACGCTCTGTATACTGTGGAATAGGCTCACGATCGCGTTGTTGAAGTAAATCCCATTGCTTGATAGCCTTCTCATGAAATTGCGGTGGAAGGAAATTTTGCATGAACTTCTTCTTGAAATCTTCCCATGTAGCAGGACATTCTATGCTCTTGCGGACTACAGTCCACCAAAGTGATGCTCTGTCTATCAGATGATTAGTAACACACTTGATTTTATCTTTCTCGGGATAAGTTTCCTCATGGAAATAGTCATCAAACTGGCTAATGAATGATAAAACAGTCTTTCCTTCTCTTATGCCATTGAAAGTGCGAAACTTGAAACTTCGTTTACTTATCTTGGATTCCTTGCGAATGGTTTGTGCTTCAAGAGTGGCGTCGATGGTACGGCGAATCAGATCTTCAGCTTGAGGTTCTTCTTTATCAGTGGACGCTCCTTGTAGCTTTGTCAATTGCGCTTGCAAGGCTTGCCTAGCTCTTCGCTCTTCTTCCAATTGCAGCATGATAAGATCCAGCTTTTGTTCCATGGTAGGCTCGGGTAGATCGTCTTCAGCCATAGGATCATCCATATGTGGGGTAGTCATCCTGTAAAACTCAACAAACCTTTCTCACTCAAAATCGGTTAGCGGGATGAGCGTAGCTCAAATTTGGGGTTACAAGGCTATGTATTTTTTGGTATTTTCTTCTTCAATTTTCAGAAATTCTGCAATATTTCTATCTCCGTTTGCTGAAAGTACTTCAACAAACTTGTAGATAGGTAAAACAGCTTGCTGCGAACAACTTTCCAGTTCAGAGTTTTTGCATACGAACAAGTCTTCTATGAGTTTTAAGCACTAGTCAGTTCTGATTTAGTCTGACTTGCAGAGTTGCAGACTTAACAGACTTGCAGAGTTGTTGACTTGCTGGACTTAGGCCGACTTGCAGAACTTGCAGTACTTGATTAGAGTCGACTTGCGAAACTTGACTTCTGATGCGCAGGACCCGGAGTTTACAGACTTCTCTGCCTTAACTGACTGGAGTAATTTGGCTTAACTTAAAGAAGTTAAGCTTAAGAGCTTAATTGCAGACCGTCGTGAATTTCGTGAGGGGGGGGGGGGTCCGTTTTTTTCGCCGCGCGAAAAATTCGGACCTCCTCTGAGGCCACGATGAGAATTTTTTTAGAAGCTTTTAAGCTTCTTAAGCTTTTTTCAATGAAATAATGAGAAAAATTAATCAAGCTTATCTGTAACTCCACGACTTCATGAAGGAGATGGATGCGTGGTCCTCCGCCTGCAGAGCTTGGTCCTTCGCGATCTGACAGTGAAAACAGGGGTTCTTGATCGCCAGAAGTCTGTCTGTATCGACGGTTCGCGACGAGATTGACTGTAGAGGCCGTTTGTCCCTGGAGCTCCGCCTTCGCCCGAGATTGGTAGCGATTGGAAGCTCTTGATCTCTGCTCCGCTCTGATACCACTGGTGCGCAGATCGGTCGCAGATAGCTCACGTGGTGAATCCCGGAAGGTCCCCAAGAACAAAGCACTCTACTTTTTAGCACAAAAACCCATGTAAAAGCAAGCACGACAAGAGGCAAGAGACAAATTGGGTTCAATCTCCCCCATGCCTTGTGTGAGCGCTTCACAAAGCATGTATTTAATGTATATTTCCAATCTTCATGCTCAAAAATAGCCCAATTACAAAAATATGACAAGCTTTTAGCTTTTGAGTTTGCTTTCTACCAAAAATAAGAACATAAAGCTAATGGACAGTGCCCATAGAGTCTGGCACGCCCAATCTCAATGTCCAAATAGAAATAACATATCCAGGCGCATAGGCGCATACAAAATAATAATAAATAATCAATGTCTCTATAGACATAACAAAATATAGGCGTGGCGCCTATCAAAATATAGTCCAAAGGTCGAAAACCCGCTAGACTCCAATGCTTTCCTCCGCCACTGCTGCTATCTCTACACATCAACTGAAGCATTCACAATCGTTAGTAAAATAACACAATTAAACCAACAAAAGTGAATACCTAGCAGTCTTCAGCTACATAAATAAATCAACTGGTTAGAAATAAATCCTAACCTTAATTTATTACGAGTGCGCACTCTAAACTCATAAACGTTTATTAATTTAATATGCATTTTGCGGAATCACCCGCTATGGAATCACCCATGTACACACTAAATTAATGAAACGCCCGAAAAGGACAGGCGTCCCCATCAACTTCTCGCACAAAGAATCCTCTTTGCGTATGAGCCCCGGTCATCTAAGTAAGTTTACGGAATCCACCGTAAAACCTTACGGAATCCACCGTGGAATATGCCTCCTGGCATCAGTCTTCCACGAGAAGGATGTGACTCTTCGTCACTAGAAGAGGATCCATCAGAATAGGCGCCAGATGACTTTGAAGAAGAGGATGAGCTTCGACGCGATCTCTTTCTTTGTCCTAAAGTAGAATGGGACTGCCTCTTAGAAGTAGTTTGACTTCTTAATTGGCTCCTTTCATTGGTATGGCTTTGTCTCCTTGAAGCAGATGGACTTCTTTCCTTAAATTCTTTGGGATTCTCAACTTTTTCTAGTTTGAGAAGTTGCTCACGAATTTGCTGATTCTCCTCTCTAAGACTTTGAATGGCTTGAAGAATAGCACTCGACTGATCCATTGAGACTCTAAGAAAAATATACTCAAGCACTCAATGCAAGGGCTAAAAACAAACAAACTTATAATTGTAAGCACTACCAGTGCTGGGGTGAGGACCAAGCCAAAGCTCTGATACCACTGTGAACGTCCCTAACAACATAGTATGCTTAACAATTATGATATTCGCTTGTTTTCAAGATTTAATATAAAAGAGAATGAACACTTAAAGCTGAAAATGAAAATTACTCACAAAATTACAGCCATGAAAATGTAAAAGTAATGGAGACAAGATTGAGGGTTGAAGATGGGCAACCCCTCCCCCCCCCGAAGGAATGTATTTCTGCTCAACCCAAGTCCCTTAGGGAAGAGCTCAGTTACAATCAACCTGAGAGTGAGGAGAAGTAATTCTCACTCTCACAAGATTATGCAAAGATGTACAAACACACATGCATTATCTATTATGCAATGATAAGAACTGATTTCTTTACAGTATGAGAGAAGAAAGAGGGAAAATCAACCTTTCTACATCGTTGATCAGCAGTACATGGATAGGGCTTGCTTCTTGTTGCTAAAATGGAAGAAAGAGCTCAAGAAGAAGGTGTTGTAATGAATTTACAGGCTTGACGTCCTGTAAAACAACAATGATAAAAGAGGGAATTTGGAGGAATTTGATAATGGAGAAGTGGGAGATGATGATGGGGATGGATGGGGCCCGTTTCTGGCTATCTGTGGGTGCTGTACATGAGTTTACAGCAAAGAAAAATGATGCTGAATGAAGAAAAACGAGCTCTTATTTATAGGAGAGAGAAGAGCTAGTACAAAAGGGAAAAGTGGAGTAGCACAAGACAAGTGTCCAGCCACATGTTATGAGATGTAACAAGTGGTGGGACACTTAAAAACTTGTGTGACAAGTGTCTTGACACTTGTCTCTTCTCTATGGCCTTCCTTTTTGGGCTAAATACCATCAAGAATAGAAACAACCAAATTTAGTCAGCACAGTCAGAGTACAGAATTTACTATTTTTAGAATGATATCCCTATTTTTTAGGACGAGCATTTTTAGGCTAATTCGAGGCTCCTAAAATTTAGGAACCCCCCAATATGGATGTCATATGAAAGCTTTTTCTATGTACGTCGCAAAAACGGTATCAGAATCTTCATGTGACTTTTCTGTGCAAAGAAATGTGCATTTCAAGCTTTCAGCCCACACATGCACATTATATAAGCATTTCATGATCATGCCATCTTGTTGATTGTAACTGTCTGTTCTGGCGGATCTAGCCCACACTTCAAGGCATCAATCTTTTTTGTGTGCGAGTCTAACCCTGATATGCGTGAGTTCTGGTCACAGGCGCCCAATCGGGCCATATAGATGGAAGTGTGAACTATCTTTTCTCTAGCCCACCGTGTGGGTCCACCATAACCTGTGACCACTCATCAGTAGCCAGCTCGAATGCACTTTTCTTTATATCTAATTAGTGCAAAGGAAACAAATTTAATAAATCATTATATAGACAAATTAATGAAAAAGGATACAAATTTTGTTTCTATAGAGTTGTGACAGACTCTCTATCCTACATAACACGTAACATCAAACAGTAGTTAGAGCAAACAAGCTCCATAGTATGTGCTTGGTGCCGCCGTGACCTCTACGGTCCATCCTGCGGTTGCCACTCCTCATGAACCCCCTCGATCCCTAAATCTCGAAGTGTGTCATGGGCCCAACGAGGAGGAGGCCAAATCTCACCTCGGCGCTCTCCATCTACTGAAGTTTCTGGAAGGTCTACCGTCATCGAAGGACCAATCAGTGAATCCAATGGCTAGGAAGTAGACTCCTCATCTGAAGAAGAGTCCTCAAGAAACACAGACTCAAGTGGAACCGTCGCTAGGGCCTAGCTATCACCGGGATCTCCAAGTACAGGGTGATCCTCACCCCCCTCTGGGGTTGGAACCTCCACGAACAAAACATCACGGCTCATGTAGATATCCCGCTTAACAAGATCATACAATCGATAGCCTCAAGATTACGAGCTATAGCCCACAAACACCTATCTTCTAGAAGCCGCTTCAAATTTGTCACACTATGTCTTCGGGATGTGAATATAAGCATCGCATCCAAAAACCTTGAAATAAGAAACATCGGGCTTTGATCCAAAGTACGCCTCAAAAGGAGTCATACCAACAGCAACGGAAATAGGGAAACAATTAAGGATGTGAACTAAAGTAGCCACAACCTCAACCTACAGACACTGAGGTGTCTAACGATGCTCCATTATGGTACGGGTTATCCTGATCACACTGCGATTCTTCCGCTTCAAAATGCCATTCTTCTAAGGGGTGTTTGTATTGGCAAACTCCTGATGTATGCCATAATCTGTACAAAACCGAGTAAAGTCATTAGAAACAAATTCTCCGCCCTTATCTGATCATAAGGTCTTCAACTTCCGCCCCAATCAGTTCTCCTCAAAGAGGAACCAATCCTTGAAGTGGAAGCTTTAGAATCGTAAAATTTCATGCAATTTCAGTTTGAAAAATGCCTACCATCTACAGAAATATCAAGAAAGGCCTGGAAATTTTTGAAGTTGAACATTTCGAATTGGCTCCAGCAAAAACTTTTCGGTGGTCAACATTCAGAGAATGTTTTTTCTCTTGTTATATTATAGCCATCACAGTGGCCACACCCAGAGAGTCTTGATTAGTTTACTGTACTTATAGCCATGACAAATTAGGAAAAATGAGTGATTATTTCAGCACACGGTACACAATGACCACATTCAGACAGTCTTAATTAGTTTATCATAGCTTATAACCATCACAACTTTTGGAGAAATGAATGATTAGTTCAGTACACGATACACAATGACCACATTCTTAGAGTCTTTATTAGCTTATTACAGCTTATAACCATCACAAATTTGGAGAAATAGATGATTATCTCAGTACATGATAAAGCTAGTTTATTCTTTATTATAACCATCATAAATTCGGACAAAACAAATGATTAGCTCAGTACATGATAAAGCTACTTATAGTGAATGTGTGTGCCATTATTTTCTTGTACAGGTAGATGTGGACTAACAAGTGAAGAGGGCAGGTCTGGAGGGCTTGCAGGTCGGCATGGAGGGAAGGGAGGAGGTCGGGGGGGATGAAGTCCGGGAGGCCCTTGCGGGTGGACAGCAGGAGGCAGGGCGTCTCCAAGGGGGGGCATCGTGCTCCCAGAAACAGCATGCCAGCACGGGCCCTGCTCTCCCCGCAGCGAGAGCGAACCACGAACCTCATCTCTCTCTCTCTCTCTTTCTCTCTCTCTCCCCCCCCCGCTTGCACAGTGTCACGCACCCCTCACGTACCCCACCACACACACACTCTCCCTTTGTTTTTGTTTTTATTTTTTAACCCCTGAAATGTAAAACGGGCAGCTAGGCTTTTAGTCATCTTATTATTTTGAATGTTGTCATGAACATTTCGTGCACGTTCCGTTTACAATCTTATGCTCCAAGGTATGTACTAAGCTAGTCAAACTTTCAACCTCTTTTAAAACCTGCACTAGTTTATACTCTATATTACTCTAGTTGTAAGTTCGAGAGATCCCAAACTTTTGAAAAAATCTCTTAAACCTATAGCATTACCAAATTTGAAATTTGAAAATCTTTTCCCTCTCTCTTTAATAGCTATCACATCATGTGTGTCTCTCTCTCTCTCTCTCTCTCTCTCTCTCTCTCTCTCTGTGTGGGCCATGCAAAAACCCAATCAAAAGGGCTTAGGGAAAAACCAACCACTGCTCGCCAAACCGCTGACAAGAGTGACTAGATATTCTTAGCGAGAGGGCAAGAAATAAATCGATGACAAGCCGATTCCACACTGGTAGTGCAAAAGAAACAATTGCCGTTAGAGATTCGGCGCTTGGAAAGGGCGGAAGCAAGCGGAAGACCGCCAATCATCACCCTCCAAAGAAACACCTTGCATTTAAAAGGTGTCTTGTTCAACCAACCCTCCATCACAGTTGCCTTCCACCATGACTGAGATTTACACAATCCCCATACAGTATTAGCTTTAGCAACCAGCCAACCACTGATGATCTTTAATCAAGAGATGATACACCTGGTTAGCTGAGGCCTTTTCCAAATTCAAGCGACCTGCAAGGTCCCAGTCTTGCCAGGGACGATCCAAAGCAAAGGCAAGAAATTGTTGTTTGCTCTGGAGCACTAGCAAAAGCTATTTCCATAAATCACAGTATCCACGGGGAATTCTGAAAAGCCTCCTGGCTGTACGAAATGATATCAACACATTGCGACTGGCAAGGGTGGTATCTGCAAAACTGAAGTCAAGCCCAAACGTACCATGCGGTTAAATTTTGGTCTGAGCTCATGTTTGCCTTCCCAAGAAAGTAATCTCAAGGCTGTCAACAATTCCAGTTGAAAAGAGTTAGTATGTAAGCGATCCTCCATTGGATGCCACCGAGCCTTGTGGAGGACCAATTTCCAAGAGCATACCAAATGAGCAAGCAGGGACGAGAAAGGACTAGAAAACCGAGAGTCCACATTAAGAACATGCCACCAGGAGCTCCGAATTTGGGTATTACCATGCATTAGCCCGTGATCCTCCAGAAAATAACGGGCTATAACGACCCATGGGTGATGATCAAAGCACATGGCATGAAAGAGAGACCAACAAAGAGCCAGCATATGAGTTTTGGCATCCAAAACATCCCCACCGCCCATGCGTCTGGGATACATGCATGCGACCAAGAAATCCATGAAATACAGGCATGCAAGGAGTCCTTCTTCCATAACATGAAACGAATTGACTGAGTAAGAGTATTCAAAGTAGTAGGAGTCCAAGGCAGCAATGGCAAGAAATATGTGAGCATTGGCAACATAATTGTCTGAGCCACTTTGAGATGAACATGGAAGGGCCAAGCCTACGACTTCCAATACAAAAACTTGGCTACTAGTTTTTGTGAAATCCAGTCTAGTAATTGCTTTGGCCGAACATCAACACCTAAAGGGTACCCAAGATGCCTGATAATGAAACCACGGGAAACAACCGTTCCCTACCAACCCAATGACTATACATCTGACTTCGTGCAACTGAGAATGGCTAATTTGAAAGCATTAATGTGAAGACCATACGCCTGACCAAAGAGTGTCCAAACATCTAATGCTTTGCGAAGATTATCCTTGTCCGCACGCAAAATCATAAAACTGTTATCAACCAAAGATTGACTAATGAAGTGCTGTCCAAAAGGAAGCGACAATCCAGCCAACTGAGTTGAAGCTGCCATAGAAGATAACATCGACAGAACCGGATGAGTCGCAAGGGCAAAGAAGAGAGGGCTCAAAGGGCAACCCTGTCTCATAGAGCGTGTAAGGACAAATGGCTCGGTAACACCACCATTTAGCATCACTCGCGAAGAAGCCGCAACACTAATGGTGTAGATCAAGCGAGACATCTGAGTACCAAAGCCCATATTGGACATCAGTTCTACAATGAAAGACCAGTCTAAATAATCAAAAGCCTTTTCCAGGTTCAATTGAATCAATACCACTTTCTGATTAGAATGCCTTGCATAGTCAATAGCCATTTGCACATTCAAGATATTATGCAAAATGTTGCGGCCCTTAATGAAACCATATTGAAGAGGATGCACAATGGCTAGAAGATGCTTGTGGAGCCGATTCACCATCACTTTGGAAAAGATTTTATACATCAAACCCATCAAAGATATTGGTCTCCAATGGTTCAACATGGATGGTGAAGGAACTTTTGGAAGCAGTTTGATAAGACCTTCTTTCCATGAGGAAGGCATGAACCCTGTTTCCCAAACCTGCTGAAACATAGTCGTCAATGGTTTCACCAATTGAGTAGCAAAAACCTCAAAGAATTCATTGATGAGACCATCCCAACCGGGACTTTTATCCTTGGGCAAGTGTAACAAAACATCCATAACCTCCGCCTCACAAATATCTATCTCCAAAGTAGTTTTCATGTCCTATGGAACCTGATTGCAGACCAAATCATAGAAAACTGAACGTGCGTGAGTAGCTTGGTCAGAAGGTGAAGGAGAAGAACCAAGAAGGTCGAGAAAATAATTCCTGCACATATTCACAATAGTCTAAGGATCAATGACCATTTGACCTTCTAGATCTTGGAGTCTAGTCATATTTTCTCGAGCAGGAGAAGCATGTAGAGCTCGAAAGAACTTATGAGTTTGACAAGCACTATCTTGCAAATTCTCAGTCAAATTTTGCAATTTGACCTGCTGATATGATTTCAACTGAAACTCTTTAATAAGATCAGCCAAGCGCATCGCCAGTGGCACAGCAGAAATACATCATCTGGAGAGTCCACCAACAGAGAATGAACCAAAGCCAGTAAGTCCTCCGCTGCTTGTTGACGCTGCCGACAAAGAGAGGCATGATGGATCCCATACTGCCAAACAACCCATTGCACATTAGAAAGCAATCGTTCAAACAAAGCATTGCCCTCAGAGGGGAAGTCCAATAAGAATCTATTAATCAATTACTGCATATAGCCCTGAAAGATTGAATGCTTCAAATAAGACGAGTTGAAACGCAAAGGTAGTCTATCCAGAAATTGCTTAAAATGTGTAATGGGTTGTGCAAGCATCTCAAGCTGCAGAGGGAAATGGTCTGACAAGGCATATTGCTGCAACACTTTCATTTCGAGCACCTCAGGAAGAAAATCACCATTCTGCATTATGTACATGCGGTCCAACCACAACCATGTAGTTGTATACTGTGCAGAATGGAAAGTAAACCCTGTAGAAGAAGGGTGGAGCCAAGACCAGAGATCTTGCTGGAGTACAGCCAGAGCAAACGCATTCCACACACGACTTTTTGGAGCGTCCATCACCGAATGCTTTGATGTGGACTGTGAAGAATCAACACACATATTAAAATTCTCCATCAGAAAACCCCATCTGCCAAGTGACAAGGAGGTCTTCAAAGTATTCCAAATATCCCGATTGGATAAAGGGTCATTCGAAGCATAGAGGCCAAGTAACCATAAGATCTCTCCTTCAAATAGAACTTCAATCACCACAAAATGGCCATGTACATCATTTTTAAGAAAAATAGGCTGATATTTCTCATGTACAATCATAAGCACACAAGAATAATGCATGGCATGTATCCCTGCATAAAATAAGAGAAACCCATGGCAATCCACAACTTTGCCTGCTTCACCGTGACCCTTGTGCTCAACAGCACACAAGACATCCCATTGATTCTCATGCAATACAGTCCACATGGCATGTTGCTTATGGTGAGAACAAATGCCTCGCACATTCCACGTGGCTATCTTCATGTGCATTCAAAAAAGAAAATCAGGTACGAGGCATAGCTTGCCTCAATTTAACATTTTCTCCTAGAATGTCAAGGACTCCCTCATCCAAAAAATCAGCCAACACGGCAAATGAGTTCTGACGGCTAGATTTGGAGATAGACAGTATGTCCACAGTCTTGGAGATGGAACGGGGATAATGACGATCCCATGGGGTAATCACATTACTTCTAGTATCAAAAGCCAACTTAGCCGGTGGACCCTTCAGGCCGTCCGTATATACTTTCCTAGTAGATTGATTACGGGGAGCAGAAGGAACCATAGCATGAGCAAGGTGCTCCGAGGACAACATAGCATATAAGTGCACATGGACTCTTGTGAAGTAGTAGGCACAGTATCCACCATGCCAGCATCAAACCTTTTACCTTTTTTACATGTACATCTACCCAGTCATTGCCACGTGAATCCAAATCGGAAACCTGTTGTTTATCTTTATCCAGAACTTTAGGTGGTTGGGTTGCATCCTGCGATGGAGCATCAAGCACCATATCTTCCATGGGCAGCACAACATGCTTAGCATCTGAAGCCGGTTGCTTGTCTGGGCATTCGGCCATAAAATGCCCCAATTTTTCACACGAAAAGCAATGCCCCGCAAAGTTACCCCATTTCAAATAAAAGTGCAAAGGATGCATGCCATAGCAATTAAGACGTAACCAAGCCGGCCTTTTGCGAGCAATGTCCCATAACATACACAAACGGTTACGATTCATGGCCCTGAGGCTCAAGGGGGACTAGCACAGTGTCCACCACGGCCATGGCATCCTTTAACAGTGGCCAATGGACAGTTTTCCACTTCAACCCACACCGGGCATTCACTTTGAAGTAGGCGTTGAAAGTTTGCCATTGGGCGCCATGGCACAACATGGACCAAATGGCAATCAAAGAACAATGGCAGTTTACACAAGAGATCAGCACGATGCTTCTCAAATTTCAACAGCACCTCATAAAAGCCTCGGGGCCCAGCAAAAATCTCTTCAACACACTCCCCTTGTAACAAACTATGCAGCCATTGGCGAATATGGGAAAGCACTGGGATCCTACCAGTGAAGAAGAGTATAATAGCACGTTCGTAAAACACTGAAATTGAGTGCAAGACATTTTTCGAATCCACAGTGGCTTCCAAAACATCTTCAGTTCTAATGTCAAAAAACGCTTCATGATTATGTTGAACGTAATCGCCAAGCAGAGTGTTGGCAAACTCCAACAAATGCTCCCAGTCAACATCCTGAGAATCCACCAAATCAGAGGCAACTTGAGCATAAGAACATCCCTGATGATCCATTGTCGCTATGCTTGGTGCATTTGCCCGCAAGCTGAAAGTCATGACCAGGGAGCATCTCCTCTGTGCAAGGAACCATATCCTTTGGTTCCTCGGTATCGGAATCCGGACCAAGAGTTGCCATTATTTGGTCTATAAAAGCCATATCCAGACTAGCCATGTTGAGTTAGTACTTGTGGCGGTCAGAGGGCGAGCCATGAGCTCACAGGGGGCAAAAACGACGCAGGCCTTTCTCTCTGTCTCTTGGGCAGAACGGACCTGCACTTTTTAGGGCTGCCCAGGTCTGTCCTTCAATCTACCTGCAGGTCGGCACCTGAATAGCACCCAACACTTGATCTGCGCCCGCAACCAAATATTCTCTTGCACCCACCTCTTATCTGTATTGCGCCTGCTAGCTGGTCACTCCCTCGCCTCCTCGTGATGAAATCGTAGCCAGACTCGTAGTGCCTATAACTGTCCGGCTGAGTAACAGCACCCTCGCCCACAGCAGCATGTCAATGGCGAACCTTGTTTGGCAAATCGTGGCGATGTCAGAACTGGTGAGGAGGAACGGACAGAGGGCTGCTACAGAAGTGGCGAATTTGTTCTCTCTCTCTCTCACTCACTCTCTCTCTCTCAGCCTTAGAACTCTCTCTCTCTCTATCCCAAATATAGCTCATAGACTTATTTACATGAGAGAATCAAGAGATCTTAGTATAGTCACAGCCCCAGTCTACACATGAGACTCTCTCACTGCCATAGTTCACACACAAACAGGGAGTATTGATTGATCAAGCCACTCAACTTGATCAAACCAAACAGCATAGGCCTTGACACTAATGTTGATAGCATCTTGATAAGCCAAGATAGGAGTTTATTGCTCGAGTTAGAGCTAGGGCCTATGCCCTCCATATCCACATGAGATTGTACCATATGGAGCTCACTATTACTAGATAGAGTTTTATGTCTTACATATAGGCTTAGTTAGTTTCCTTCTTATTTGCTTTGTGCAGATGTTTTGCTCAAACAATTGTACCATTATACACATGATTGTAACTCATGGTCTCATAGGTCATTTTGGCATTTGTTAATATATCATTTCATCCATGTGTGTGCGTGCGTGCAAGCAACAGCAACTCAAAGCAAAGACAATGTAGTGGCTCGTTGCAAAGTAGAGGCAATGATGGGCTTGAAGTTCGAGATGTAGTGGTGGGCTCTTAGCACAATAGGGTATAAGCACAACTGGTCCCCCTCCCCCTCACGACTCTCCACTAACAGTTAAGGAGAGAATCAATTGGGTGGTGAGCAGCATCTCTCTCTCTCTCTCTCTCTCTCTCTCTCCCCACAATACTCTCTCCCCCCACAATGATTGATAGCTAGCATAAGAAGCAAAGCACAATGGGGAGGGTGGAGATTGTGGGGAGGGTGAAGCTAGGTAGAGAGGGTAGAGGGCCAGTAGTGGCAAGGCAATGCCTTGAGAAAAGGCATTTTAGCTCGGAGAGAGAGAGAGAACAAAAAAAGGAAAAATAGAGAGAGAAAAGAATAGAGAGGGAGTGGGACTTAGAGTGAGAGTGAGAAAACCAAAATAAATTAAAAAAGGGAGAGAGAGAGAGAGAGAGAGAGAGAGAGAGAGAGAGAGAGAGATAGAACAAAATTAAAGGAGAGAGAAAAGAATAGGAAAAGGAAAATGAGAGAGAGGGGAGAGAGTAGCAAAAAGAGGTAAAAATGGGCATAAAGAGAGGACAAACTTAATGTGTGAATGTGCATTTAATATAAAAAGTCAATATGTATGCACTTTGGCAAACCTAATCATCAATATCCATGCATCAAGATACATCTCCATATATGTGCATACACATACATACACACACGAAAATAGACATGCACACACACACATATGTCCACACACAAACTTAAGATGTAAATGTGTGCATAATACAAAAGGTAAACATGCATGCACTATGGCAAACCTAATCCTCAATATCCATGCATCAAGATACATCTTCATACATGTGCATACACATCCATACATGCATAGAAATAGAAATGCACATGCACACACACATGTCCACACACAAACAAAGACTTTGTAAAACCTTGCACTTCTAGTACCTATGTGCCCAAACATACACGTGTAGACACCAGGCATGCACAATAATAGACTACATCTATACATATATACCTATGAGAGAGAAAGTGTGTGTGTGTCTATGTTCTCAATTTTAATGTTCACAATACATTTTTATACTATTTTTATGGGGTCAATGTATTAAAGAGTGCAAACATGAGAGATAATGATAGAGAAGTTGGTCTCAATCAATCATATGACAATTTTAATGTTCACAATACATTTTTATGCTATTTTTATGGGGTCAATGTATTAAAGAGTGCAAACATGAGAGAGAATGATAGAGAAGTTAGTCTCAATCAATCATATGACGACTACATCATATGACAATTTTAATGTTCACAATACATTTTTTTTACTATTTTTATGGGGTCAATGTATTAAAGAGTGCAAACATGAGAGATAATGATAGAGAAGTTGGTCTCAATCAATCATATGACAATTATATCAAACATCAAATTGGAGAGAGAGAGAGAGGGGGGTGGGGGTTCAAGCATGTCCCCAAAAAAACCATTGTCACCTACCTCACAAAAGGCCCTAACCCTCCATATCCTCAAGCCTAACTCCCCCTTTCCAGGTGCCACCCTATTGAGGTCACAAGCATCCTAAATCTCCCTCATGAAGGCTAGTCTAAATCCAAGACAAAATTTTGTGACCCAAAAAGTGTAAGCTTGAACTTCACATGGCCCTACACCCCTTAAGTTCTCATTCTCCTCTCCCTCCTATGGGTTGTAATATCTTATCCCCATCCTTTATTTCATATAGTGCCCAAAAGCCTTGGCTACCTACTTAGCAAGAACGTTAACCCTTGGCCCCTGTAAATTCTAATTCTCCCAACAAAAAGCTCTTAAGCACTCTTGAGTCTATATATATATATATATATATATACACACACACACACACACTGACTGCACAATAATAATTGCAATTTGTAATCTGTATGCAAATGCCTTTTATGTTTGCAACTCAACAAACACATGAATCTTTACAGATTCAAAATATTTAACATGTACACTTGTAAGCAACTGACATAGCCGAAACTATAGTATACACAAAAACTGATGTCGAGACCACTTTGTGGGAGCTTTCACTCAACCACCAAGACCCACGGACCGCTTATTGTTTCAAGCGTTCCAAGTCAAGCACTAATGGCTACCTCTCACATAACCGACGCGCCATCCATACCTACGGGTGTAGTGAGCTTACCTTCGTGCCGTTCGAGTTACCTCCTCTCCCGCACACTCCGGTAGCTCCACGATCCAAGTGCAAGCTTCAAGCAAGCTCCATCCTCAAGCTCCACGCTCCAAGCTCCATTGCCGCAAGCAAGAGAAAAGAAGAGAAGAGAAGAAGAGAGGAGAAGATGGAGAGCTTCTCCTCCTCAGTCCCTCACCCTCACACACTCACTCCCTCACACTCCCTCTCTCAAGCACAAGCTCAAGCAAGCAAGAACAAGAAAAAGAAGAAGAAGAGGAGAGCTACTTTTGGCCACACACAAGAATAAGCTTCTCATTCACTTTTCAACTTTATATACAAAACCCTAAATCCCTTTTGGGTGGTCATCCCCTTTTCCCCTTTTTACATGGCCGGCCATAGCTTAGGCCCTTTTTCCCATTGTCCTTCTATCTTCCTAGCTTCCTGTCCCTGCCCATCTACATTTACAATTTGCACGGGTGAGAGCTCGGCGCTCTTTTACAAGATTTCAAGCTGCGCCTTTTTATTTTAAAATGTGCCTTTCCCCTTTTGCCTTTGCCTTGGACTTTTAAGGTTGCCCTTGCGCTTTTGACATTTTCTCATTTTCTTTCTTCAGTCGGGCTACCTTTTTTCCGCCTTTGCCCTGCATCTTTTCCCCTTCCTTTTGCTTTCTTCGTGTTGGGGTTAACATTACCCCCCTCCTAGACGAGTGCCAGTCCCATGGCACTCACTGTCGTAGGTAGCAGGCTATAGCATGCACCGAAAACGTGGGTGACAAGGACGATTGTGGTTTCCATGGAGGAGTGTTGGTGGTGGTGTGGCAGAAGGTCCTGGGGGCCTGTTGGTGGCCAAGGTGGCTGGTGGAAGGTTGTTGGAGTTGGTGGTAGGGCTATGCTGTGTTGGGGATTGCATTGATGGCCAGCACCAGTGTTGGTTTGTTGGGGATTCTGCACATGACGATTCCTTGCGGGCTTGTCGAATGGTAAGGGTCAAGCATTCAAAGTTGAGTCTTGATAAGGAACGATTGAAATTTCGTTGGAGGCTTCAATACCTGCAATTTGAAAACCTCTCGTGTGATTTCTCCCTAAGGGGTAGTGCTAGTCTTCTTGTCGTGCACAAGGCATATTTGATTAGTTTGGGAGATAGGTCGAACTCTAAGCAAGCTGAGAGTATTGCCCTGCACTTGAGGATCCAAACTGTGCATATACTTTGGGGCAGATATTATGTAAGTGCTCGTGCATACTTAGATATTACGTAGTTAGAAGACCGTGGGCTAGTTTCTCATAACAATGTGTGGATGAAGCAAAGTTGTCCATGTTGAGAAGAAGGACACGTAAAGGTATATGAGACATCCTTTGCATTGTGACTGCACGACGGAGCATAATTGAATACAAGGACACCGCACTTTCAGTAGCTGGAAACCATTGGACTTGCTTGATGAGTATAGTGTACTTTTCATGGCCAATCGTGCGGTGCTTATCACCACTGATTGCAATGGTATTAAGGCAGAGTGCAAAAGAAAATTGTGCAAGTGGGTCAGGGTGACAGGTCTAACCCTAGGTGAGACAAGCTCCCCAAGTATGTCTTGCCCTTGATGTGCCCTGAACAATTGTGGGTGATTGTAAGGGGCTAGGGGACTAGGGACGAAGCCGGTCGACCAAGGTCACCAGACATACCTAATTTGAGGACCCCTAGGTGCTGTGCTGTGATCGTGGGTGCTTCTTATCTTTCCATTCATTTCTTTTTCTTTTCTTTTCTTCTTTTCTTTTTTTTTTGTTTTTTTTATAAATTTGCCTGAGTACAACCATTACAATATGTTGAGGCTATCAGCCTTTCAATGGGTTGGAAAATGTCAAGCTTCGAAGGCTCAGAAAAAGGATAGTACAATGATGATTGTGCCCTAGCCTCGTTGTTAGAGAAGTAGTCGGTGAAAGGGGGAGATACATTGGAGATATTGCAACCCTCCTTGCGGCACATGCGATGTGGGTACAATTGAGGTAACGACTGCCGTGAGCCAACTATAGAGCTTGACCTAGAAAGGGGGCGTGGCCCCGGAATGTGTTTTGGGCCACCTGATCGTTTGTGGGACATATAGGCCTGCATTAGCTCCATCATCCATCCAATGAAAGGTCATGAAGTAACCAAAAGGATGATATAATTCTCCTTTGAGAAAAATAAAAGTCTAAAAACTCCCAGGAAAAATAGTCACCTTGTTGACTCACATAGCTTCCAAGTTAAAAATTGTGATTGAAGGTTCTAACTTAGTTCCACAAATTAGGAAAAATTTTAACTATTTCCCAACATATAGAACTCTAGAAAAATAGTCAAGACTCGTAATAAGATTAAGTGACCAACCTTTAACAAGGGTTATGAGCAAGATTGTGAACAAAGACTACTAATAACCAAGGAAAGATTCAATGTAAGGAAATTAATCAAAATTTAGATCTCAAAAAGAGAAACTTAGAAAGGAAAAATCCAAAGGAAAAGTAGGAGAAATCCAAGACCTTATGAATGGGACCAACTTGGAAAGAATTGCCACTAAGCTAAGAACTTGCCTTGATTATCTGCCTATTTGTGTAGAAATATTACTTGAGGAAGAATTGCCTATACTTGTAATGGTGCATACAAGTTTAACTTGATGTAGTTAGGAAGTTGATTGAATTGAATCAAAATCCTAATGTATTAAGTTGCAACAAGATAAAAAAAGAAGGTTAACACTTGTATTAAACAAAGAAGTTTTTTTTCCAAAGGATTGTTTTCATTGTTTGTGTGTCGTGACTTAAATTACGTAAATGAGCATTGTGACTAAAGGGAATAATTAAGGAAGTTTATTTTATGTATACAAAATAAATGTGTTAGGACCTTGACAGATTCACCCTATAGATAGATAGTCTTAGTGAGCTAAGAGTTTTCCTTAAGACACTAGATTTAGGAAGTGACAGAATACGTGACTATCTGGTATAGATCTCGACGAAATGCCATTTTAGGGAAATAGAGTCGAGACTATATTCTATGGGTGGAGGAGTCGATGCGTATTTCTCCCCCTTGTTTCTTACTCACTATGAACCAATTACAGATTTGATCTACTTCTATTTTATATAGAAGCCAAAATTTAGGTTGATTCTTATGGGAATGGCAAATACCTTCCGTTGCGAAGTGGACTCGAGAGAGTCTAGGCGGTGAACCTTGTGTTATTTGAAAGAGCACCAAGTGGTGTTTCCTAGAAAATCATCTCGATGGATCACTAAATCATGCTATTGAGGATGTCTCAGAGTGGGCATGTCACATGTGGTATTAGAGTGAAATGAAATCAATGTATAGAAAGATTTGTTTGTAACCTTATTTAAGGAAACATTAGATGCAAAATGATTCACCCTCTAGCTATCGATGGAATCTTTTTCAAAATAAAAAAGATTAGCAAAACTTCTTGGTATTCTGAGCAATATTTACCTCAATCATGCATTTTCTTGATTTTGATTGGTGGGATTGCTTCATAAGGATCTTGGAGCATATGTATAACACTTCACCATTGTATTGGGAGTGTCAGTGGATGTGACACAAAGTCTATTGCTTCATCAATGTTGATTGACTTGCCTATCTTCAAAATAACCTTTAAAAAATGAAGTGGATGGATATTGATGTAATAATAGTTTAGGCACAATGATATCTACCATTGATGTATGAACTTGGATATGGTTATGACATCATTTGATACTTGGATTTTAGCTATATTTAATGTACTTGGGATTTGGTCAATTGCTTTGAGTTTTTGTGATTACTCACTTTCAAGTATTGAAGATTGATTAGACACTTATTCTTCCAAATGTCTTCGTGATGTGCTTGGGTCTCCTAGATGCTTTGCTGTATATGTCTTGAGCTTTTCTTACTCACTTTGCATTTCGGATTTGCTTCGAGTGGGAGATATTTATACTTAGCAAAGCTTGGTTCTTTGAGACAGTGCGACTCTTGTTTTATGTATATGCTCTCTTGTATGCTATTGGATGTAATCACCTCTGTTTGTGGGCTAATTTGATTTTGTATGCTTTGATAGCTATTTGCACTTGGTTGCTACATGACTAGTTGCATTTTATATATCTTAGATTACTACTCAAATATCCACGGTAGTGGGATATTTCTTTCTTAGCTATTTGCCCACAAACTAACATATAATTTTATCTTATTTCAACATTGTTATAATTACAATTTTTAGCATTGTCTTAGAGAGCATGCATTGCACTTTGGCAATCTATTGCTTATACTTAGAGGAAAACTCTATACTTTGGTATTCTCTTCTCTTTGGCCCTTGTTTTCTTGGCTAAGTTTTAGGGGCTAATTTGCAGTCATTTATAGTAGCCCATTATCTTGGATTTTGCATTGATATATTATCATTATGGTTGATTCTTCGAATGATAGTGCTATTTTCAATATTCAAAAGCTTAATAGCATGAATTTTACATATTGGAAGATGTAGATATTGCAAGTATTAGTTCAAAAGAAGTAGGTAATGCCATTGAAAACAAAGAGTGTAAAGCTTGAAGGCATGGATGATGATGATTGGGATGAGTTGAATGAGCTATATAAATCCACCCTTATACTATTATTGTCTAAACAGATTTACTTCAATGTTGTTACACCTAATAATAATGCCTGGTAATTATGGAAAAAAATATTCAACCTTTATGATAAGCAAGGTCCTACATCATAAATGTATTGATTAAAATACCTTATTGACATTTGCATGAAGGAAGGGACTAGTATGCCCTCACATTTGAATGAATTTCAATCGATTTTCAGCCAAATTTTGACTTCACATAACATTGACTTTAAGGATAACCCACCTCCCTTGTTCTTGCTTGTTACACTTCTCTAGACACATGGGACACTTTTTGTATAGCCATTGTGGTAATATGCCTAAGGATGGCTTGAAACTCTAAGATGTTGAGGGTGCTTTATTCACAGAGGAAATAAATTGAAAGACTATGGATGTCTCTCGTACTTGTCATGTATTGTCTTTTAGGGGAAGATATGTGGCCATATATTAATTGTGTAATATCTCCCGCCCGCATGGGAACAATCCCCCCTTTAATAATTAACCTTAGTTCAAAATTTATTAAAATCCCTTCCCCCCTTGTCATCGTTGACAAGTGGCGAAGGGGGGGGGGAAAGAAAGGAGAAGGACAGTGTGAAGATGATCACAAGGGGAGGAAGCTGTCAGCGATGATTGCGAGGGGAGGAAGGAGGTGGTAATGACAAGGAAGATGGAGACGATGATGCCCCCACCACTATCTCTTTCTTTCCCCCCTCCCCCTTCCCAAATTGCTGACTACATGACGGCAGGGCATTCTTGGGCATCCAGGTGGAGGTGAAGAGAAGCCCAATAATACTCCTTCCTTCCCTATAAAACACCCCCCATCGAAAAGGGAGACCACCTCTTGCCATTGTTGTTGCCGTGAGAGAGAGAGAGTGCCTTGAAACCCATATACGCTAAAGGAGAGGAAGAGGGAAGCTTGACATGCAGAATAGGACATTGAAGGGAGAGGGAGAGGGAGAGGGAGAGAGAGAGGGAGAGAGAGAGAGGAGGAGGAGGAGGAGAAGAAGAAGAAGAAGAAGAGGGAGAGGGTGAGAGGGGAGAAGAAGAAGCGCAATAAGAGGGAGATAGAGAGGGGAGAAGAAGAGGAGAAGAAGAAGAAGAGGAGAAGAGAGGGAGAGAGGGAGGAGAAGAAGAAGAGGGAGAGAGAGAGGAGAGAAGAAGAGAAGAAGGAGAAGAGAAAGTAGAGGGGGAGAGAGAGGGAGGAGAAGGGTAAGAGAGAGGGAGAGAGGGAAAGAAGAAGAAGAGGGAAACAGAGAGAGTGAGAGAGGGAGTGAGATTATTTCCTTTCCCTTCTGAAGAGGGTGACCACACACATCTCTTTCCCCCGTGGTGGCTACAAACCCATATTTGTCTCGCGGGATTATCCATCACTTGAAAACGTCCCCACTACTCGAGCACAAGGTGTGGAAATCTTACGTGTCTCGCATCGATTGGGAATGGCCCCCAAGCGGAAAATGACGTGTGCGGATGGAAACCTCACAATGGGCAACGAAGGCTCACACAAGGACATCACTAGCAATTCGCATGCGATACTGATCGTAAGTAATGTGTTTCCAAATTAATAGATGCCTACTTTGAATTCCTGCATAAGGAGCATTAGGCCTATATCATGCTGTGCGTGAATAGGACATAAAAAAGAATAAACTGCGTCGCAAGTATTTGAAAGACTGAATTCCCCGAATGCGTGTATCAAGAGAAGACCGTTGTGTTTGAATGCTATACGATGAATTCATAACTATATAAAGACTCAAGCATTGTCGACTTCTTGTCCTCACAATAGTATGTGCATTATCCTCACTTGAAGGTATATGTTGCAACTTGCATGCTTGAAGGATTGCATGGCAAGCATCTGAGTCTAGAAAAGAATCCTTATCGAAGCTCTAGACCGTTGTCCAAGCTCTTGTTAATAGCTTATGTTTGAGAGATTGGGAGTCTTGATGTTGTGCATAGTTAACACAAACAACAATCATAAGGGCTAAAATTGAGATGCCTCGAGATCCGTCCACTACGATGCTATCAATCTTATTTAGGGACTAGAATAGATACAAACAACTCTAGGCGTTAAAGCCAAATGAGGAGCTCACGAGCTAGGAAACCCCAAGTCAAAGGAAAGACCAATGCTTTTGTACTCGTTAGGAAGAAGGATCGATTATCAATCAAGGTAAGGGACTATTAGAACTCATGACTTGAGAAATGTTGAAACTTCAACATATGTCCTAGCCGAATGAAGGAAGTGTTAAATTTTGCATGGAATCACTTAGGTCCTGAGGGGGAGAGCAAATGTGCGATGGAAGGTTATCGTGAATAATCCTGCAATGTTAGAAAAAGGACACCATTTTTTTTTTTGTCGATTGATCGAATAACGTCCCAAAATGCTTTTGCATTAAACAAATTGTGGGATGTGATTTGGATGATTATTTTAAGTGCTTGTGATTGTTGGAAAATTCATGGCAAGGGTCTGTAAAGACAAGTTGCCATGGGGAAATAAAGGAATATTTTTCTTGAAAGATGAAATTAGGTTGATTGCCTTGATTATACTTGACCCTTAATTGGATTAATTATGGAAGGATATTTTTCGTGGGTGGATCATCTCCAAGGTCACGCCACATTTCAACCCAAGAGGGCACTGCTTGATTTACTGGCTGAAGGTCCAGTGGTGAAAAGGCCAACCACAGAAGTTGTGTCTCACTCCTAGGTCGGTAGGGGTAGGTCAGTTGGAGCTTTGGACACCCTTTGCCTAGACCGGAACAGAGTTGTAGACTACAGTGAGTCCAACATTTATGGAGTTGGAAGATCCTATTCTAGATAATGGATGGAAATTATGGTGCCATGTGATTTGGACTGGGTACTTTTGTTGGAAAGAAGGGAATATATAATTCTCTTGTATGGGTAGGAGACAAAGATTAACTAGAAAATAAGTTAAGGAACTTGTTTGTCAAAAGGATTGCTTGCACTGTTTTCATGTATGTGTCGTAAACTATGTGAATGAGCCATGTTCCCTAAAGGCTTAATTAGTGAAGCTAATTTTGAATGTCACACATAAATGTGATAGAATCTAATTAGAAAACTAAAGCTATTGAGGGAAGTGGGTGGGTGAAAACCCGACGAGTCCCGCCCACCCCAGAGAATCTGGGAGGCTTCTCACAAGGTTTTACCATCATTGCTAGGTTAGAACCTGATTCATGCCGTTTTAGGGGATCGGAATGGGACTATGCCCTACGAGTAGAGAGGTTGAGTGGCGCATCCCTCTCGTTTCCCATTCTCTTTGAACCAAGTGCGGCATGGGTCTGCTTCAGCTTGGGTATCTCTACATAAAGTAGGATGTTCAGGACCCGATGTTGGAATGTTGACAGGAGACCTTAACCTCTAGGGACTCAAGTTTCAGGTTGATCCTAGTGGGTTCAGCTGCGAACATTCCATTGCGAGGTGGACTCGAGAAACACTAGGCGATGAACCCCGTAACATTCCATGGGAGTGCTGGGCGGCGTCACTTAGACTTGTCTCTTGATGGACCGCTAAAACTGTACCTAGGTGGTCGATAGGCGGGCACATTACAAACTGCATGGTTTGGATAGTTCCTTCTATAGTTATTGTTCACAAGATAGTTCGTTTAACCATTTCAAGTAATCTCTCTAGCTATGGATTTTTCTTGCATTACAGAATGCTTGAGAAATTTTGGTCTCATTGACTCAATAAGAGTATCCAAAGGTGGACCTAACCCTTGGTAGAACCTTGGAATCTATTGAGGTTCTATCTTTGGTAGTGCATACCTGCAAAGACTCACAATCTTTGAGTAATGTCCTTCCAAATTCAAGTCAAGTTGACAAAGACTATATAATACATTCATCTTGATAGGTTTGAAAGCCGGGGGTAGATATCATCCTTTTACTATTGCTTTGATTTTCTCCCAAGTCAGGGAAGCTTCTGTCACCCCCTTATCTCAACTCCGTTGTTTCCACCAAAGTTTGGCCTTGTGGGTGATCCAAAAGAAGCAAGAGAGAGAACTAGAAAAGAGAAAGAAAAGTTTTCAGACTGTTGAGAGTGGAAAATTATTGAATTTTTGACTGATTTTTGTTGTTTTTGAGGATTGAATGATTGATTTTTGATTGATTTAGAGTAATATATAGTTGTTAATGGAAGTATTTGAGAGTGTTTTGGATGATATTGATTATGTTTTGGAAGTTCATGATGATTCTCAATGGAGATATGAGGTTTTGTGATGTTCTGTTGAGGTTTTGATTGGTTATGTATACCTTCTGTATAGCTTCTGTTTTGTTCTAATTGTCTTCTGTATGAAGCATGGATTGATGATTGATGAAGATTGAGATCTTTTGAAATCTTATTGGATAGTTTTTTATAGTTTGGAAAGGTTTGAGTATAAGTTATGAGGTTGTGATGACCTCGTGTAACCTTCTGTAAATCCTCTGTAGAGCCTCTGTCTCCGCTCTGTCTCTGTACTGTAACTGTACTGTAGCTGTTCTGGTGATGTACTGTAACTGTTCTGTAGACCTTCTGTAAGTGTTCTGTAGAAAGTATGTGCGACTTTGAGAAAAGTTTTCTAACCTTTGGAAAGGATGAATCTAAGTTCAAAAGAGCTAAAACAAGAGGAAGAAACAACTGCTGAAGACTGAAGAGAAGACTAAGTGACAGTGACAGTAGTGAGCAGTGAAAAGACAATGTAGTGGCTCTGGCGACTCTTCATATTAGACATACCTCTTGGGAGGTGCATCCATGAACTAAGAAGGATTATCGAGGGTTATTATGAGAGTATTGTAGTGAGGATATGATGTATTATTGATAGAGAGAGAGAGAGAGAGAGCTAGAGATAGCCAATTCTATCAAAACAGTGTAACTGTATATGAGAGATTGAGAGAGAGAACTATGAAGACATTGAAGAAGGATAATATGTGATTGATTTCCATTCAAAGATGGTTTATTCCTTTGTTTTATTTGTTCTATTGATGGACTTTATGAAGATGTTGAAGAATATGGTTGATTCTATCAAATCCGTGGGAGATCTCTACTATGATGCTGCATGAAGAATTGTTGTTTTCTTTGTTTTGATGATCAAAAGAATGAAATAAAAGCTTGTTGATGTTACAAGATAGATTTTCTTGTAAGAGAATTCCCTTTTCCTTAGTGTTCCTCTTGGGGCTCCATGTTTTTGGTGCGTAGCCGAGGAAACTTGCCATCAACAAGCACCAGAAGAGGCTGAAAATGAAGGAAATGGCATTGCCAAGAAGAGGAGAATTCAATGGATGTTTGTAAAGTTCCTTCTTCCACTGAAGAGTTGGAATTTCTCATAATCAAAGCCACTTTCCACAAGAAGTTCATCCCACAATGGTGGAAACATATCACCATCATGATGCATGCTCTCTATGGTGGACTGTTTCCTCTTCCTTTTGAAGCAACAAAAACTTGCATCTTGGTGGAAAACTGTTTGGGAACAAACTGAAGAGCAGAAACAGAGAGAATGACCATCCATGGAAGATTTGGCATTCATTGAGAAGTTTCCAAACATCATCAAGTGGGAGATCGTGAAGAAGCTTCAGGAGTCTTGGTTTGTGGAGGTTCACGAAGACATGAAGGAAAAGAGTTGAGATTTGTTTGTGGATGCTCAACAGCAAGATACATGGGATGCTTGGTGCACTGAAAATCTTCTGTTTGTCCAATTAGCAACCCACTGGAAGTTGGTAGACAGAGTGTTTTTCACAACATACACTGTTGAAACCCTTAGAAGCTGGCATTATTATAATGACACAACAACAATCCTAAGAAGAATGAGTTTTGATACTTTCAGAATAGAATATCTTCCTCTCTGTAGAGGTTTGAAAGCCGAATTCAGAGATGTTGAAAAGAAGGAAGTAGAAGAGATGTTGGCTAGAGAATCCTCCAGAGACTGAAGCCCCCTCTGATACTATCCTGTTGAGTCCAGACCAACTAGTTGAAGCCAACCCCCTGATGAATGACGCAATAAAGAGGCAAGCGTTGGAACGAGTCCAGAGGTACGTGAGAAGAGAGAAGGTAAAAATCAAAGCTGAGAACGAGCTTGCAGAGCATAAGCCTCCTTTGAGGCCCTAAAAGCACTCTTTACAGAAGTCCCCATGGAGACTCAAGGTCCCCTTCCTAGTCAGATTCATCCTGGAAATATTGATGATAGGCCAGCAAATGTAGTCCCATTGCCAGTTTTTAAGGGAGAGTATAATGAAGACCCTGATCTTCATGTAGCAGAGTTCATGGTAGCATGTGTGGCTAACAATGCTAGAATCCCCGAGCATTGGTTAGCAATCTTTCCTACCACTTTCAAGGGCGCGGCGTTTCAGTGGTATGAGAGACAAGTAGCAAGAACTTTTGGCACATGGGACGCGACTTGAAGTTAGCCTTCCTCACTAAATTTAGGCGTGAAGATTTTGAAGAGCGGATGCGAGAGGAGTTCATGAACCTAAGTCAGTCCTCTGGAGAAAGAGTAGAAGCTTATGTCTCGCGAATAGAATCCATCATGAAGAGATGGACTAACCATCATTTGGATGAAGGAATCCAGAAAGGAGTGTTTCTCAGGGGCCTACAACCATAAATTTGCAAGTTCGTGGAATTGAGAAGACCTGTCAATCTGCAAGCTGCAGTGGAAGGTACAAGATTGTATGACGAAGTTGAAGCAAGACTATCAATGACTCCATGAAGGGGAGTCTTACCTCCTCCTATGCCTGGAATGGTATACCCACCAAATGCAGTCCCAGGGACAATTTCCTACCCTTATCCCCAGATGCAAATAGTGCTGCAGTATGGTGCACCTAATCCAGTGTGGTCACGCAGACGACAATGCCTCAAATGATGGTTCAACCACAACAACAGTGGCCTCAAACAGTTCCTCCAATGGCGACTCAACAACAATGGAACCCTACCAACTGGAATCAACAACCCCAAGTCTCAACAGGAGCTCTGAATTAGAGCCAGAACAGAGGACCTTCTGGATCAATCCAACCGGTTTATGTAGTAATTACAGACACTTCCCAAAACCCTACTACAAGTACTTTAGGAGGTGAAAATTTGAAGGACTACTTATCCAACTCAGTTGCAAGTATCAAGAAAGAGCTTCTGGATGTGATTACGGAGAAATTACAGACACTGAAGGTGAATACCGCCAATATATCCACTCCTGCGGGAGCTGAAAGAGATGTGATGTAATACATGGTGCGGAAAGTGTCATCAAGCAAGACATTTAGCCACTAAATGTACCCAAAAACCAACCATTCCTAGAGCCTTCTGTTCTTACTGTTTGCGGAAGAACCATACAGAGGATATTTGCTCTCTAAAAGAGATGTATGAACGAAGACAAAAGGATGAAAATGCAAGATTCAACTTGTTGGAATCTAAAATGACAACACAGGATATTGGACCAAAGCCTAGGGAGTTTGATCCTAATTTTGGTCCAAGGAGGTTTCCCTCTCAAGGTTACAGAGGATGACAGTCTAGCGGTGGTCAGAGATCAGAGGTGGAATGTTACATGTGTGGAGAAAAGGGACATATCTCCCCGAATTGTCCAAATCCTAGACGATTTGTGGATTACAAGCCCTTATGCAGCCGATGCAAAGGAGAAGGCCACACTGCAAAGGACTGTCCCAGTCCAGCCCCTATAAAGGCCAATGCCACTAATAGCCAACAGAAGGTACAATAGCCTACTTCCAATTTGGTAGAGTTGGAAGTTGTTGCTGTTACGCACACCAAGAAGAAGGAACCAATGGTTTAGAATGGAAATAATTCTCCTGCTAAGACTGTGAAGTTCAACCTACCTATAGAGGAATAGAGCAGTACAGGATAGAGCACTACAGTGCCACAGAGGGATACAAAGACAGTTCCAGAGGCCCAAGAGATAGAAGATACAGAAGCACTTCCAGAAATAAAAGAAGTGCCAATGCAGCAATTATTAGAAGAAAAAGGAAAGATGAAAATGGGTATAGCCCCATTCCCCAGTCGGTTGGAGAAGCCTGTGGATCCTATCAAAGATTATGACTTGGTCAAAGACCTAGACACTTTTAAACCAAACCTAACATTTCGGCAGTTGCTGATGCTATCTCTCAGCTGGCCAAAAGAGATTCAAAAGCATTTTGACAAGAAGATGTGGACTAAGGATTGCTCCTTCAACAGCGACCAAGACCAATAAGGCCCCGAAGCCTGTAAAGGAAGTAGATGTGGCTAATGCCTTCCTAGATCTTGGAACCCCAGATATTAGTATATGGATAGAAGGATGCTTCATTTCAGATGCATTGATTGATGGAGGCTTATCAGTCAACATAATGACAGATGTCACAATGAAGAACTTAGGGTTGCAAGGAATTCAACCTACACAGTGGCTTATCAGATTGGTAGACCAAAGTAGAGTCAAACCGTTGGGCATCCTCCCATACGTAAAAACGTCCCTTGCAGGAAGAGATTATTGGCTGACATATTTGGTGGTCAAACCAAATTCTTATGGGACCTCATACCCTTTGCTGTTGGGAAGACCTTGGCTTTTTGAAGCAAGAGCCATGACGGATTGGTTCAAAGGAACCCTAACCCTAGGCAGAGGACCCAACAAAGTAGTGTTAAAGTTGTATGGATCACAAAAAGGCAATGGATCCACATCCATTGAGGTCATAATTGAATCTTCCAATGAGGTAACAGATGGTACATTAGGAGATGAAGAGGCTGTTAAGCAAATCTTTCCTAAGAAAACAGAGGCAGAGTCCCTAATAGTGGGCACTGTAAGCCAACTGCCAAGGGGAAGAAAAATCCTTGTCCATGGAAGAATACCTCCTGCCTCAACTAGAATCAACTTCTAAAATCACCTCTGATAGTGAAATAGAAGCATGGATGTATTGTTCTCCCTGTTACATGACAGTTGCAGTTACAGAGCAGAGACAATACAGAGACAGTATAATTACAGAGCAGAGACAGTACAGAGGCAGAGCAGATACAAAGCGGATACAAAGACAGTAATAGATACAGAGCCAGAGCCAGAGGTAGAAGGAGAGTCAGAAATGGTGACAGAAGCTGAAGCAAATGCAGAGGCAGAAGATCTGTTCTTCTCTTACAGAGCCTCTACAGAAGCAGAGACAGAGCCTTCAGAGGAAGAGGATGAAAATGATGAGGAAGAAAATGAAGCAGGTTATGAAAGTGCAGTTGAAGAATTCTCTCTGATAGAGAATGATCTTGTTGATGTCCCTACAGAGACAAAGCTTCTTCATAGGGGTACCGCAGTCAAAGAACCAACAATAGATTTTTCTCAATTCTCTTATTCTGTTCGTACGCCAGTGGGATTCTCGAAGGATGGAAATTCCGATTCCATCATATGTTAAAAATCTATGAGTATCCATCCAACTATCTAAAGAAAAAGTACTAAAAATAAGAAACATAACCACTTTGAAAAAACTTTAAGAAAAGATTGGCATGATGAACACAACACGGTCATCATCATTGTGCCTCCCATAAACTTTTTGAAGTGTTTTCAAAAATTCTTATTATAACTAATAAGAAAAAAATATGGTAATAGTAAAGGGTTTAGCCTTTTCCGCTATTCCTTACCTGACCAATTCGAACGGAAGCATTGAGAAAAATGAAGTTATCTACTGTAGGCTGAAGGTCTCAGGGTACTGGATGGAATGACTATGGTTCCTTTTGGGTTGATCAATGGACCACAAAGTATGTGGAATCTGTATAAGCAATGGATTAAAGGCATAAAAATTAAGTTCACCAGTGGTTCCTGTCGCCCTGACTGTTCGGTCCAAAGAAAAGATGATGATGATGCCCCTTGCCAACAGAAGCCAAAGCCCTTAGAGCCACGGCCTCTAGAAGGTCCGTGCTATGTGACATTCCTAGACGCATCTTCTGAAGATGAATCCTTGAGTCCTGAAGAGATCACTGCTAACATAGAAGCAAACAAAGCTCTGATACCCTTCCAGCAACCTAAATAGACGAATGAGTCATCTGTTCAGAAGGAGGACATTGGTTCTAGTGGGACATCAGACGAGGATACTACTCTCTTGAAAGAGTCAGACCTCTATCCAAAAGCAATCCGTGGGATGTTTATCTGTGAAGTGGAAGGTGAAAGACAAGTAACGTTCCTGGATATTGAGGGTACTGAACGTCGCCTGAAAGTGGGTCTCAATCTTCCAGAAGAAGAACTAGTGGTCCTGTGAGACCTACTTAAGGAGAACTTAGATGTGTTTGCTTGGTCCTACAAAGACCTAAAGGGGATTGGTTCCACAATATGTCAACATCACATTGACCTAGAGCCCGATGCCAAACCTATAAGGCAAAGACAAAGACGGATGAATCCTAATTATTCCGCTCTGGTGAAGGCCGAATTATTGAAACTGCTTGAAGCCGAGTTCATTTATCTTGTGGCTAACAATGAATGGGTTTCGCCCATTGTGGCAGTACCCAAGAAGAACGGGAAACTTCGAATATGTGTTGACTTTCGAAAGCTCAATTCGAAGACGAAGAAGGATCATTTCCCTATCCCTTTTATGAACCAATTGTTGGACACAGTATTAGCAGGCCATGAGCTTTATTCCCTCTTAGATGGATTCAGCGGATATAACCAAGTCCAAATCGTAGAGGAGGACCAATCCAAAATAACCTTCACCACAGAATGGGGGACCTATGCCTACAGAGTGATGCCATTTGGGCCGTGTAATGCTCCTACCACTTTCCAATGAGTAATGATGGCTGCCTTCCAGAATCATCTACATGATTTCATTGAGGTGTATCTTGATGACTTCTGTGTCTATAGTTTGATCCGTGAGCACTGAGGACACCTAGAGCAATGTTTTGACAGATGCCGAGAGTATGGGATCTCTCTCAACCCCGACAAATGTGTCTTTGGCATTTCCTCGGGAGTTTTGTTGGGCCATATTGTCTCTGCACAAGGAATTGCAACAGACCCAGCAAAGATTGAGAGGATTGCCGCCTTAATAGCACCAACAAACCTCAAGTAATTGAGAGGATTTCTTGGCCATGTGGGTTATTATAGAAGTTTTATTGCACATTTTGCAACTAAGGCAGCCCCTCTGCACAAGCTCCTAAGGAAAGAAGCTGATTTCCTTTGGACTGATGAGTGTGAAGAGGCCTTTGATATCCTAAAACGGTGCCTGATCCAAGCACCTATTTTACAACCTCCTGATTGGACGAAGGAGTTCCATGTGCACACAGATGCATCAGTTGAAGGGCTAGGTGCTATTCTTTGTCAAAAGGTCCCTTCTAAATTAGATCAACTGATATATCATGCGAGCCGAAAGGTCACTGATAGGGAACGAAACTATACAGGATAGAGCTTGAGTGCTTGACAATGGTGTTTGCATTGGAGAAGTTTCGACACTATCTATTGTCCATACATTTCAAGCTCTATGTGGATCATGAAGCCCTGTCCTTCTTGATGAACAAAGCAGATGTTAAAGGACGACTGATGAGATGGTTGCTCCTATTCTAGGAGTTCGACTTTGAAGTAGTCACTAAGCCTGGCCGTTCCCATGTCCTAACTGATCATCTATCACGGATTCCTCAAACAGAAGAAGAGGAACACGATGATCCAGACCTTCCTGATGCTTCTTTGTTTCTAGTTGAAACAGTTACTCCTGGTATGCAGACATAGCCAACCTCTTAGCAACTCAACAGTATCCTCCTGGCATCTCAAGCCGTGAGAAGAAGAAGCTTCTGTTAGAATTAGCCCCCTACACCTTGCTAGGCGAAGCCTTGTACAAGAAAGGCAAAGATGAAGTGCTGTGAAGATGTGTTTCAGGAGATGAAATCGGCATAGTATTGAAAGCATGCCATGACGAACCATGTGGTGGACACTTCGCAGGAGAAGTGACAGCCAGGAAGGCTCTATTAGCAGGATACTGCTGGTGGACCCTCCACAAGGATGCCTATGACTACTGCAAGAGATATATGCTTGTCAGCGAATGGGGAAACCCACCAAAACAAGTGTCATGCCACTGCAACCCATTTTTCCCCTAAAGCCATTTGAGAAGTGGGGGATTGATTTCTGGGTCCCATTGATCCACCTACCAGACGGAAGTAGAACAGATACATCCTAGTATGTACGGATTATGTCACAAAGTGGTGTGAAGCTAAAGCCCTAAAGCGGGATGATGGTAACAGTATAGCCTTGTTCATGTACGAGAATATTATCACCCGTTTTGGCAGTCCCCTCGAGCTAGTAAGTAATAAAGGTACTCATTTCCTTAACAAAATCATGGAGGAGCTAACAGAACTGTATAAGATCTGCCATTATAAGCCCACTCCCTATTACCCCAGAGCCAACGGCCAAGTTGAAGTCACCAATCGCATCCTTTGCTCGATTCTGATAAGAACGATTGTTGCACATCGTCACGACTGGGACGATCGACTTACAGAGGCCCTCTGGGCATACAGAACCTCTCATAAGGCAGTTATAGGACAGACCCCTTTCCAGCTAGTGTATGGTACAGAAGCTGTCTTCCCTATTGAGCTGGAATTACCCTCTTTGCGAGTGGCAGTTAAAGAACACTTGGGAGATAGTGAGTCACTGCAACGTCGTCTCCTGCACCTGGAATGCTTGGATGAGATACGGCAAATGGCCCTACAGTGCATGGAAACCACTCAAGCACGACGTAAGGCCTATCATGACAGTTTCATCACACACAAGGAGTTCAAAGAAGGTGATCTTGTTGTAGCCTATGATTCAAGATTTGGCAAGTTTCCTCGCAAGCTTCAACAACGGTGGATGGGTCCATATAAGGTAGTTACTGTCAATCCTAACGGCTCTGTTCAGGTGTAGACCATTGATGCTTCTGATGATCCTTTCCTCATCAATGGCTATCGCCTGAAAAAGTACTTCCCTCCCTGGGGATCTTGACAATCACAGTCGACCTACCCCTTTCCTTTTGGGCGTCACACTGTCCTTCTTGTCATGCTTCTGATAGCCATTATGATTCTTCGCATGAGGCTGTCTCGTTCTACTACCCCCTCGCAAAAACATCTCAATCCGACATTGTTCTCTTCTCGTCTGATCCGACAACGATGGTGAGGTTGGTCCTAACATATGGTATTTCTACCATTTTCTTTTTTAATGAAAAAAAAAACAACAAATAAAAACAAAAAACAAAAGAAAAGAAAAAAAAGGAAAAAGAAAAGAAAAGAAGAAGAAGAAGAATAAGAAAAAAAAAAACAAACAAGACTGTTATGGGAGAAAATGAAGAAATTCTCTGTCATAACAGGCCTCGTTCCAAGAAAAGGTGGAAACACCCTTGGGCGAGAAGCTGATTGTGGAAAAGGTGGTAACACCCCGTGGTTCAGGATAGCTGACTCACCAGCAGAATCTTTATGGCAAGTAATTTGAAGCCACCTCCCTTGGTGCATTGTCTTTGCAATATCAGTCTGTCTGCCCTTCTTAACAGACGACTCTTCTTACAAATCATTGAAGTACGAGATTTTTAGGCTGCCTCCCTGGGTACGCCTTGTCCTTAAGATCCTAACGGCAACAATAACTGATGTAATGTTCATCACCAGCACCTGAAGTGATGTGAGCTTTCATCCTAATAGGATGAGACGTGAGTAAGGGCTGCCCTCTGTATCTATCAACAATGAGTGAGACAGAGGGTGGGGTGAGTGACCAGTCTTTCCCTTCAAATCAAATGAGAGGTGAGAAGTGTGAACGGAGTGTTGCATGCATGGGATGGGCCTCTCAATGCACAAAGCACGATTTGTTCTTGTGCACTGCACTACAAGGCTCCCTGGCCTTCCTTCTTGCACTGTATGCCGGCACATCGAGGGATGCACAGTTGCACCATCAAATGCGCACAAGGCATACAACCTCTGCACAAGTGACCATGAGGATTACATCAATGGGTTTCAGGAAAGGGATGCCCTCTGTATTTATCAATAGAGCATGAGACAGAGGGTGGGCTGAGTGTGAATGTAGTTTCTTCAATCAATTACCGAGAGGTGAGGATTGAGGGACGTTACGACCTTTGGAGTCAGGTACGTTTCCATTTTCCTATGCATCCACGGGCTGGGTTTCTGTCATCAGCACAGGACACATCGCCCTGTTCTATACACTACACTACAAGGCTCCCTGTCCTTTCTCCTTGCACCTATTCCAGACGGGTTGGACGCATTGATGCACCAGCAATTGTGTACCCTGGCATACTACCTATGCACCATTCCTTTGTCGATTTCTAAACCAGGTGTGAGCTCTGGGTTTTCATCCTTATTTCCTCGAGTGATATTAGTCATGGGGTGAGTAACTGCTCTTTCAATCCATTTGAGTGATCGTGAGTTGAGTGCAATATCCCTCAATATTGACGAATTTTCGGTGATTCCTTCGACCAGCTACCTCCCTGGTACTGCCGCATAATCCCTGCCACGAAGGACGAAGGACGTGTACTATGAAGAGACTTTGTTACCTCTTGCAAGCTGACAATCATACAAGATGCAACCTCACTAGTCGACATTCCTTCTCGGCAATATGGGCCAAGTTTTTCTAACCCTACGCCTTCTATTTTTTAGTACTGGTCATGTTTTAAGTGTGGGGACGTCGTGATTAGTCTGATGTGAGGTACCAAGTCTTTGAAGTTTGGTGTAACCTTCATGCTAAGGTCTTAAGTGTGGGGACGTGTCCCCGCGCGTCCATGTTGCATATACCTTGTTCTAATCATGCATCTATGCCCTAACTTTATTTTACCCTGATGGGGTCCCTTCCCCACCCTTACATTCTATTTCACCCTGTCCTAGGGGTTGTTCCTTGACCGTTTGTTCTTATTCTTGGTTTTGCACTTCTTTCATGCGAACATATCTTACGTTCACGAAAAGCTCAATCCAGCCTTACAGCCTTGTTTGTCCCTTTGAACTGCCTATTTTTCCTTTTTTTCAACCCCTGTTTCGATAGACGATTCTCAAGTTATTAATTTTTGAAGCAATTCTTATCAAATGGATATTTTTCCATGTGAACGCATCTTTATTTCTTTGGAACCCTGATATGATGAGTCAAGCCTGTCCTACCCCTTTCTCGTGATATTTTTCCTTTTTACTCCGTGTCATTTTGATGCACGGTTCCTCCGTTATTAATTTTTGCAGGTTTTCGAACCTTTTTTATGCCTATTTTTCACATATTTCCATGTGAACCTGTCCTATTTTCGCCGGAATTCCAGCTTGATTTGACAACCGTGTCCTTTCCGCCTTGCCCCCACTTTTTCCTTTTCCCTCCCCCCTTTTTTGGCTATCGGATTTTTAGTTATTAATTTTTCAGAGCGTTTTTAAATGTATTTTTCATGTTTTTTCCACGTGAACCCATCCTAATTTCCCCCAAACTGAGCTTTGATGTCCCACTCCTGTGAATTTTTTTTTTCGGACATTTTTCCTTTTTACCACCTACTATTCTGACACACGGTTTTTTTCGTATTAATTTTTGAGTCTATTTTCGGGCCCATTTTTGGGGTTTTTCCCATGTGAACACATCCTATCTTGATCGGAATTGTGCTTTGACATGATAGGTTGTCGGACACATTGTTCTACACACTTTTTCTTCTTTCCATACTTCATTCCGACGTGCGGATTTTTCGATATTAATGCCCGTATGTGTTTTAGGGTTTGTTTTTTGTGTTTTTCCCATGTGAACACCTTGATTTTGTCCCGAAACCCGTGTCGCATGTTTGCAACATTTTCCCCTCGTCTCCCGACACATTTTTTCTTTTTACGGATTTTTGATTCGACAAACGGTTTGGCTTTTATTAAATTTTCTTTATTTTTCCCGTTAACTACGTTTCTTGCCCCGCGCGTGAACGCGCCTGTTTTTGATTTTACGCGCCTCGGGACACCCCGTGGCGTTCGTGGCTAGTGTGTCCCCGTCACAATTTTTTTTTTACAAACCACAAAAAACAAAAGAACACACATAACCACAAAATAACTTTCATAAAAAAAAGAAACATTATCCAAGAAAAAGAAAAAGAAAAACAACTAAACAAAAAAAAAAACCAGAACCCTTATTTATTCCTTTCTATTTAACCAGAACCCCTTTATTCTTATTTTAAATTTAAATTTTAATAAAATGACAATAACAAAAAACATTAAAAAACAAAAAACAAAAAATAAAAAACGGTTTTCCTGTTCTGTCCTCTATGCCTCGTCCTCCTGCTCCTTGCTTTCGACCTCGTCCGGTCCGCTCACCCGCTCGTGCAAGGCCTTCACTGTTGCGCGCGCGTTCCTCGCGCACAACGCTGCTTTCATGAGCGCTGCACATGCTTGTGTGCACCTACACTGCTCTTGCCAGGAAGCAGCTTCGATGAGGCGCGGCCTCTACAAACTCCGTCACCCGATTCTCCACTTCATCACCACTCCCTTCCCCCCACTCCTTGCGGGCAACATATAGTGAGCCTTGAGGATGACGCCACTCATGCTCTCGAGGACGCCATAGTGGCAGCCCGCTCTGCCATTATCTCCCTCTCCTCCTTCTCCATCTCTGCAGCAGTCGCCCCGCCATTGTCTCCCTCTCCTCCCTCTCCATCTGCCCCACCATCCTCTCCCTCTTCTCCCTCTCCATCTCTACAGCGGCCTCGCCATTATCTCCCTCTCCTCCCTCTCCATCTGCCCCACCATACTCTCCCTCTTCTCCCTCTCCATCTCTGTAGCCTCCCCGTGCCGCCATTATCTCCTCTCCTCCCTCTTCATCTGCCCCGCCATTATCTCCCTCTCCTCCCTCTCCATCTCTTTTGTCACTCCGCCATTCTCTTGATCCCCCTCCTCTCCACTGTCCGCTGCCGCCTCTTGCTCTAGGGCTGCCTCCTGCTCTAGGGCCGCCGCCACTCCTCCGTCTTCTCGGCCACCTTGGCCTCCTCCTCCTCCTCCTCCTCCCCCTCCCCCTCCTCCTTCTCCTCCACCTTAGCCTCCTCACCCCCTGGTGCGCAGATCGGACGCAGGTAGCTCACGTAGTGAATTCCCAAAGGTCCCCAAGAACAAAGCACTCTACTTTTTAGCACAAAAATCAATGTAAAAACAAGCACGACATGAGACAAGAGACAAATTGGGTTGAATCTCCCCCATGCCTTGTGTGAGCGCTTCACAAAGCATGTATTTAATATATATTTCCAATCTTTTTGCTCAAAAATAGCCCAATTACAAAAATATGACAAGCTTTTAGCTTTTGAGTTTGCTTTCTACCAAAAATAGGAAAATAAAGCTAATGGACGGTGCCCAAAGAGTCTGGCATGCCCAATCTCAATGTCCAAATAAAAATAACATATCCAGGCGCATAAGCGCATACAAAATAATAATAAATAGTCGATGTCTCTATAGACATAATCAAAATATAGGCGTGGCGCCTATCAAAATATAGTCGAAAGGTCGAAAACCCGCTAGACTCCAATGCTTTCCTCCGCCACTGCTGCTATCTCTACACATCAACTGAAGCATTCACAATCGTTAGTAAAA
This sequence comes from Lygodium microphyllum, assembly GCF_053477565.2. Classification (NCBI taxonomy): domain Eukaryota; kingdom Viridiplantae; phylum Streptophyta; class Polypodiopsida; order Schizaeales; family Lygodiaceae; genus Lygodium; species Lygodium microphyllum. The sequence continues at coordinate 12,053,341 of NC_141163.1, read as the reverse complement.
TAACACAATTAAACCGACAAAAGTGAATACCTAGCAGTCTTCAGCTACATAAATAAATCAACTGGTTAGAAATAAATCCTAACCTTAATTTATTACGAGTGCGCACTCTAAACTCATAAACGTTTATTAATTTAATATGCATTTTGCGGAATCACCCGCTATGGAATCACCCATGTACACACTAAATTAATGAAACGCCCGAAAAGGACAGGCGTCCCCATCAACTTCTCGCACAAAGAATCCTCTTTGCGTATGAGCCCCGGTCATCTAAGTTTACGGAATCCACCGTAAAACCTCACGGAATCCACCGTGGAATATGCCTCCTGGCATCATACCCCCGGGGTGGGATAGCAATTGACCTCAATTGCTATTAGCTCAATGTGGAGCTAACAGAGTGGGGAAAGCATTTAGGTCTCTAGCGTGCATCCATTGTGCTTCTTCTACAGGATGGTTCTTAAATTTCACAAGATATCTAGAGTACCTTCGGCCAGTTCTAGTGGTCATGTAATCAGTGTCTATGATGGCTTCTGGTTCAAGTATTTCAGTCTCTTCTTCTAGTAAAGGTGGGTTTTCATAGACAGGGTGGATAGGTAATTGTCCTCTAAATGGTCTCAATAAACTAATATGAAATGTATTATGAATTTTCCAATGAGATGGTAGTTCTAACTTGAATGCATTGTCATTAATCTTATGAATGATTCTAAATGGTCCGTAGAATCTAGGGGCTAATTTAACAACTGGATGTCTATCTACACTTTGCAGTCTACGCTTTTCTATTCTAAGCCAAACATAATCATCAACTTTGAAATTCATGGCTTGTCTTTTCTTGTTGGCTTGTTTGGTATATGATTGTTGGGCTTTAGCAATCATATCCTTTACCTCATCAAAAATAGTGTTATGCATAACAGCAATATCATCGGCACTTTGTATTCTATTAGACAAAGATGCAACAGGTGTAGATAATCTATATCCATAAATAACTTCAAAAGGTGCTTTCTTTGTAGATGTGTGAGGTGTATTATTGTAAGCAAACTGTAATAAATGCAAATGAGTATCCCATGTTTGAGGTTTAGAGATAGTGTATGCACGTAAAAGATCTAAAATAGTGCTATTTGTGGCTTCTGTTTGTCCATTTGTTTCTGGATGAAATGCAGATGAAAAATCAATCTTTGTGCCTAGATTTGCAAACAGTGTAATCCAGAAATTATTACAAAATCTAGAATCTCTATCTGAAATAATCACTTTCGGCAATCCATGGTTAGTAAAAACAGTTTTCAAAAATAACTGTGCTGCTTGTGATGCTGTTAAAGTTTTCTTACATGCAATGAAATATGCTTGCTTACTAAATCTATCTACAATTGTCCAAATCATGTCATGGTTAGATTTAGTATTTGGTAAGCCAGTAATGAAATCCATAGATATATGTTCCCAAGGTTTAGATGGAATAGATAAAGGCATTAATAACCCATACTGTTTACCATGATGTCTTTTTATTCTTTGACAAATCAGACATTCAGAAACAAAATTAGACACATCTGCATCCATATGCGGCCAATAAAAATCTTCAGTTAACATGCGTAATGTAGAAATGATACCTCTATGACCTTGATATGGGGGACAATGAATTTCATTCAAAACAAAAGATCGGAATGGAATAGTAACACACAGTCTCTTTTCAAAGAACATGAATCCATCATTATATGACAATGAATCAACAGGAATGAAATTATTTTGAACTAATTTTTGCCAATCAGAATGAAAAGTAATATCCTGGTGATATGTGTCTTTCATAGCAATTAAAGAATCAAAAGATATGATAGAAATGTTATGAATTGCAGGTCTTCTACTCAATGCATCAGCAACTACATTTTCTTTTCCAGGTTGGTATTTAATGATAGGATGGAAACTTTGAATGAATGAAGCCCATTTGATATGACGGTCAGAAATTTGGGGTTGGCTAAGTAGATGTCTAATGCTTTGCTGGTCGGTCTTTATCATGAATTCTGAACCCATTAAATAATGCTTCCATTGTTTCAATGCTTGGACAACTGCTAAGAGTTCCTTGTCATAAGTGGAATATTTAAGCTCAGAGGGTTTCAGCTTAGAACTAGAATATGCTATTGGATGGTTGTCTTGCATAAGCACGGCTCCTATTCCTGATCCGCTAGCATCAGTCACAACTAGAAAGAATGGTCTGTTAAAGTCAGGCAATTGTAGAACAGGGGCATTGGTTAATGCACGTTTGAGTAAATCAAAGGATTTCTGCTGGTTTTCAGTCCATTGATAAACAATGCCTTTCTTAAGAAGTTTGGTCAGTGGTAAAGCAAGTAATGAGAAATTACGTACAAACTTCCTATAGAAACTAGCAAGACCAAGGAATGAGCGTAGTTCATGTACATTTTTAGGAATAGGCCAATGCAATATTGCGTCAATTTTCTTAGGATCAACTTTAATTCCTTCTTTTGATACAATATGACCTAGATATTCTATTTCTGTCTTAAAGAATTCACTCTTTTCAGGATTTGCAAACAATTGATTTTCTTTCAGTAATTGAAAAACTAATGATAAATGCTCAGAATGCTCTTTTTCACTTTGACTGAACACTAAAATATCATCAAAGAAAACAATCACACAATATTGATATTTTAGAAAAATACGGTTCATCATTCTACTGAAAGTAGCAGGTGCATTAGTTAATCCGAATGGCATAACTAAGAATTCGTAATGGCCAAACTGTGTCCTGAATGCAGTCTTAAATATGTCGGATCTATCTAGCCTCACCTGATGATATCCAGATTTAAGGTCAATTTTACTAAATATAGAAGATCCTTGCAGTTTGTCCATAAGGTCATCAACTCTAGGTATAGGATACTTTACAGTGATCTTGTTTAATGCTCGGTAGTCAATACACATCCGATAAGTATTATTATTTTTCTTGACTAGGAGCACAGGTGCACCGAATGGAGAACTGCTAGGTCGAATTAAACCTCTATTTAGTAATTCTTCTACTTGACTCTGGATTTCTTTTTGCTCTATTTGATTGTGCCTATAAGGGGCTTTGCAAGGTGGTTGTGTGCCAGGTATTAGGTCAATCTTATGGTCTTCTGGTCGTGATGGAGGTAAACCTGGTGGTAGGTCTTCTGCAAAACAATCCTTAAAATATGCAAGAAATTCCTTATGCCTAGGGTGTATATGAGTTTCTTTTGCGTGCAATTCATTCACCCAAATGAGATATGATTTAGTATTCTTGCGTAGTGCACGTTTTGCTTGAGTATGCGAAAGCAGTGGAAACATATGAGATGCATGCATACCAAATAATGTAATAGATTTTCCTTGAAAATTAATATTCATTGTGTGTGTGGAATAATCTATATTGGGATTATGTTGGTGTCTCCATGGCATTCCTAGAATAATGTCGCTAGACTGTAATGGGACAACTAAGAAATTTCTTCTTTCAATATATGGACCAATTTGAATTTCTAAATTTTGAACTTCTTGTGTGCCATTGTACCTAGTGCCTAAAAATGCAGCTTTTATGCGATAATGCGTAGGTACTGTATGCAGTTTCAATTCCTTTACCAATTTTGCTGAAATAAAATCATGCGTACTACCGTCATCATGCAATACAGTTCTTTCTTTTCCATGCACCATACATTTCATAGTCAACAATGAATGTAAAGTAGGCATACCTGGTAAAGTGTCGGAAGTAGTAGTAGGATCATCTTCTTCTTCAGTGAAGTCCGGCATATCCTCATACTCGTCCTCGTCCATAGCTCCAAGGTAGTTGATATGTGCTGATGGCTTCTTTGAATGACAATTTGCTGCGAGATGGCCTGGCTGGTGACACTTGTAGCATACGATAAGCTTGGCTTTGGTCACATTATTTGCAATGGCTGGGAGTCTGGGTATATTTGGATTTGCTTGTTGGATAGGCTTAGGATTTGGATTGACAGTGGATGGTAATGCAGGTGGTTTAGGCCAATTCTTACGGAAAGATGGTGATGAAAAACGACCTGGATTAAACCTTCTGAAATTTGAATTGAATTGTTTAGATCCATAATTACCGTTTGCTTGGAATGGCTGTGGTCGTCGATCTCTTCCACGTAACTTATCTTCAGTGTCGTGAGCTAAGGAAATGGCATCTTCAAGAGTAGCAGGCTTGAACATATTCACCTCAGCGTAGTAATGTCCAAGAAGTCCAGACATGTACTTCCGCTTATGGGTCGTCTCTGGTACGTCTTCAAGCATGCGTAGCTGTAAGAGTGCATTCCAAAAACGCTCTGTGTACTGTGGAATAGGCTCACGGTCGCGTTGTTGAAGTAAATCCCATTGCTTGATTGCCTTCTCATGAAATTGCGGTGGTAGGAAATTTTGCATGAACTTCTTCTTGAAATCTTCCCATGTAGCAGGACATTCTATGCTCTTGCGGACGACAGTCCACCAAAGTGATGCTCTATCTATCAGATGATTAGTAACACACTTGATTTTATCTTTCTCAGGATAAGTTTCCTCATGGAAATAGTCATCAAACTGGCTAATGAATGATAAAACAGTCTTTCCTTCTCTTATGCCATTGAAAGTGCGAAACTTGAAACTTCGTTTACTTATCTTGGATTCCTTGCGAATGGTTTGTGCTTCAAGAGTGGCGTCGATGGTACGGCGAATCAGATCTTCAGCTTGAGGTTCTTCTTTATCAGTAGACGCTCCTTGTAGCTTTGTCAATTGCGCTTGCAAGGCTTGCCTAGCTCTTCGCTCTTCGTCTAATTGCAACATGATAAGATCCAGCTTTTGCTCCATGGTAGGCTCGGGTAGGTCGTCTTCAGCCATAGGATCATCCATATGTGGGGAAGTCATCCTGTAAAACTCAACAAACCTTTCTCACTCAAAATCAGTAGGCGGGATGAGCGTAGCTCAAATTTGGGGTTACAAGGCTATGTATTTTGGGTATTTTCTTCTTCAATTTTCAGAAATTCTGAAATATTTCTGTCTCCGTTTGCTGAAAGTACTTCAACGAACTTGCAGATAGGTAAAACAGCTTGCTGCGAACAACTTTCCAGTTCAGAGTTTTTGCAAACGAACAAGTCTTCTAGGAGTTTCGAGCGTTAGTCAGTTCTGATTTAGTCTGACTTGCAGAGTTGCAGACTTAACAGACTTGCAGGGTTGTTGACTTGCTGAACTTAGCTGATTTGCAGGACTTGTAGTACTTGATTAGTGTCGACTTGCGAAACTTGTCTTCTGGAGTGCGTGACCCGGAGTATTTTGACTTGTCTGCCTTAGCTGACTTGCAGAAAGCTTAGAAGCTTTGTTGGACTTAGTGGATTAAGAAGCTTAAGCTTCTTAATCCGTCGTGGATTTTGAGGACAAGAATATGTCCTTGACGGATTTGCGCCGACCAGGACAGCCTCACGCCGCCGATAATCGATTCGTTGATTCAAGCTTTCTTAAGCTTATAACTAAGCTTATTAAGTGATAACTTTAAGCTTTGAAGCTTAATGAAGAGAAAGAATTACTCTTTTTGTCTGTTAACCACGATTTGATGAAGAGAATTGATGAGTGGTCCTCCGCCGACAGAGAGTGGTCCTTCGCGATCTGACAGTGGAAATAGGGGTTCTTGATCGCCAGAAGTCTGCCTGTATCGACGGTTCGCGACGAGATTGACTGTAGAGGCCGTTTGTTCCTGGAGCTCCGCCTTCGCCCGAGATTGGTAGCGATTGGAAGCCCTTGATCTCTGCTCCGCTCTGATACCACTGGTGCGCAGATCGGACGCAGGTAGCTCACGTAGTGAATTCCCAAAGGTCCCCAAGAACAAAGCACTCTACTTTTTAGCACAAAAATCAATGTAAAAACAAGCACGACATGAGACAAGAGACAAATTGGGTTGAATCTCCCCCATGCCTTGTGTGAGCGCTTCACAAAGCATGTATTTAATATATATTTCCAATCTTTTTGCTCAAAAATAGCCCAATTACAAAAATATGACAAGCTTTTAGCTTTTGAGTTTGCTTTCTACCAAAAATAGGAAAATAAAGCTAATGGACGGTGCCCAAAGAGTCTGGCATGCCCAATCTCAATGTCCAAATAAAAATAACATATCCAGGCGCATAAGCGCATACAAAATAATAATAAATAGTCGATGTCTCTATAGACATAATCAAAATATAGGCGTGGCGCCTATCAAAATATAGTCGAAAGGTCGAAAACCCGCTAGACTCCAATGCTTTCCTCCGCCACTGCTGCTATCTCTACACATCAACTGAAGCATTCACAATCGTTAGTAAAATAACACAATTAAACCGACAAAAGTGAATACCTAGCAGTCTTCAGCTACATAAATAAATCAACTGGTTAGAAATAAATCCTAACCTTAATTTATTACGAGTGCGCACTCTAAACTCATAAACGTTTATTAATTTAATATGCATTTTGCGGAATCACCCGCTATGGAATCACCCATGTACACACTAAATTAATGAAACGCCCGAAAAGGACAGGCGTCCCCATCAACTTCTCGCACAAAGAATCCTCTTTGCGTATGAGCCCCGGTCATCTAAGTTTACGGAATCCACCGTAAAACCTCACGGAATCCACCGTGGAATATGCCTCCTGGCATCACCCCCCCCCCCCCCCCCCCCCCCCCCCCCCCCCCCCCAAAACTGCCATCCAAGGTTATGCCCTTAACCTTAGTTTAGTTAAACTAATTCTAATCTAGTTAATTAACTTTAGTTTAGTTAAACTAACTCTAGTTTAGTTAATTAACCTTAGTCTAGTTAAACTATCTTAGTTTAGTTAACCTAACCCTAGTCTGGTTAAACTAACCCTAGTCTAGTTAAACTAACCTTAGTCTATTTAACCTAACCTTAATCTAGTTAACCTAACCTCAGGTTAGTCCCCACCCTACTAACTAACCCTAGGTTAGTTAGCATCTGACTTAGCCTAACCTAACTAACCTAGAGTCACCCAGACTAACCTAACCTGATTTGACTTAGCCTACCTTAACTAACCTAGACTCACCCAGACTAACCTAGTCCCCCCTTGACTAACCTGAGTTGACTTAGTCTGACTTACCTGCTTTAACCAGACTAACAGGACTTAGCTGACTTGATTTGACCCTCCTTACTCAACTAACCTGATTTCCATGCTTTAATTGATTTAGTTAATTTTCAAATTCATTTCAACTCAGAAAAATTTCTAAAAATTCCCTTATATTTATGCAATTTTTTGGAAAATTTGTCAGGTGGAAATTTCCACCACCAAAATTACAGAAAATTAACTATTTGATAATTATTCAAAATTATCTAAAAAATATAGAAAATTCATTTAAAATTAGTAAAAAATTCCACCCACCTCCCTAGACATTTTTTCACTAATTTTTCACTTTAAAATATTTTTATAGAAGGCAACAATATTCTTTGAAAAAACAAAACAGAATAAACACACGACTCACATCCTTATTTTCATAATATAAATTGTGGATATTTCCTAAATGACCGACATTTTATTTTTTTCTTCATCACATATCCATAATTTATTATTATTCCTTTTGAAACAACAAAAACCAACCACATATAATTTATAAAAAAAAAGCAAAAAAATAAAAAACACACATAATAAAATACATTAACCAAACCACACTATAAAACCAAAACAAATACACCTAAAATATAACCCCCCCCTCCCCCCCACAATCCAAACTATATTTAAAAAAAACATAATTAAAAAATTTTAAAAATAAAAATAAAAATACATTAAAAATTATCAAATCTACTAAGGTGTCATCTTTGTTGTTCAGTCAGTGGTCTTTGCTTTTGTTTGACTGGATTCATTGTTTTTGGGGGACTCTTCCGTGCACCTTCAGGCCTTGCATACACACCCCTTCCAAATATTTATTTTGTGAGCTTTATTTATATTCATTTTTTCCTTAATCATAATTAATTGTTAAAATGAACTATGTATTCACCCACATTTTCAACGCGCATTTGTGCTAAACACACAATTTAATAACTTTAAAATCAACCAACCGTTCACTTTGCACGCACTACGTGCGCTTTAGAGACACTTTAATTTGTAATAAAAATGAATCAGCCATCACAAGAGCACACGCTGTGGCAAAAAAGTGCTCCACATCACTATTAATTTTTACTTAAGGAATTTGCATTTAGAGACCCAGTTTGGGCATCGTAGTTCGGGTTGCGTTAACGCACCGTTTCAACTTAATAAATTGTAATTAAAATTTTTAAGAAGGAACCGCCGTTTTCTTATTAAGGTTTATAACCTAATAAAATGTCACCCATTGTTCATAATTTATTAAAATGAACCCTTCATTAAAATAATTTTCCTCACTGCACTTTTTCCCCCTTTTTAATGAACACACTTCGTGGGATGGGCGCGTAACAGTCTTTTAGTTGACATTGCTGGTCTAGGTTATGGTCAAGTCTTGGTGTACATTTTTCTGATAGTTTGATTTGTTTATGTGTTACGCTTATGGGTACGGTGTGTAGTTCTTTCCTTATTGCCTGATACGGGGATTTGGGTGCTTGAATGTTGCATCGCATGAAGCTTTCGGTTGCATATGTGTAGAGGTCATGTCGAATTTTTTCTAGGCTGTGTATTGTCTGGGGTGGTAACTGGGTTAGTTATGTCTATGTCTGTATGTGTGTCATTCTTTTTGATAGCCCTTTGGTTGTTTTGTATTCATTCTTTGTGACTGTCTGTGTTGTGGTGTGTGCGTTTACCATCTGAATGGTGCCTCACGCTCCTCCCCCTATCCAGTATGTCCCATTGGTCAGTAGGGATTACTCTTCCCTACTTACTTTTGAGCCTCTCACGAAGGCAGGACTTGCGACTTTCGTAGCTGCCTCATTTCCCTTGGTTCCGGAAGATCCATCCCTGTGTGATGAGTTCCTTGCCTCCTACAGTAAGAAGTCGAGACAGGTCCATGGTACTTCCATGACATTGACACCCCGAGGGTTAGGGAAGGCTTTGCCTCTTCCCTACAAAGGCGAACCCTTTGTTAGAGCTAGACAGCTCTTCTCTAATGATGAGATTTTCAAGCTGTTACAGAAACAGACCAATGAAATTCTGGATGTCAAGAAAGTGATCAACACTTCAGGAGTTTCCTTTTCTATGATCACTGATCTTGTGTGGAAGTTGGTTTGCCAGTTTCTCCAAGACAGGTTTATGCCTGCCAAGACGCCATCCCATTACTTGTCCAAAGAGCTCTTTACAGGTTCAAGGATGGTGTTAAAAGGAGTAGCTATTGATTGGAGCACTTACCTACTCACAAAGATGGATCAACATTTTGTTAAAGTAACTAGGGGCAATGTCATAAATGTCACCTATGGATCCTACCTATCTGCTTTCTTGATCTACTCAGGTTTAAAGAAGAGTGTGCCTCCACCTCCTCCATTTGATCCAGTACCTCCCCCTCCACCTTTAGACAAGTCAAAACCAATTGATATAGAGGATCTGGATTCTCCTCCTCCCTTGGTCATACAACGAAAACGCTTGAAGTGGGTGGTAGATAAGGCTCCTTCAGTTCTTCCTTCGGTGACAATTCCTGCTACATCTGGCAATGACCTCCCTACTTATCTCACATTGGGAGATGCCATTCCATTCCTAGGTAAAGACATCGAGAGTTCAATTGAACTTTCAGTGATAGCTTGTGTTCAACAGCTGTATGCTTCCTTTTATGAAGAACTGATGCACTCCAAAGACTGGTTGCATAAGGCAACATCTGAGTTAGCCTTTGCCAAAAACACACTAGTAGATCTGTTTAAACAGATGGAGCAACAAACCCAACTGATTGAGACCCAAAGAGAAGAGATATCTTCTTTGGAGATTCAGTTAACAGAAGCTCAATCAGAGGTCACTAGAATCTCAGAGGAGAAGGAGAGGATGTCCAAAGAAGCGCAAGAGTTTCAAACTCTTTTCAATGTAAAACTCTCAGCCTTACAGACTGCTAATGACACAATGGAATCACAAGCTTCCCAAATCAAGCAATTGCAAGACCAATTGGCACAGTCACGGTCTGTTCCTCCATGCCCTAATGTTTCACTGCTTCCTTCTTTCTCACAGCAGGACTTGGCAGTTCTCCAGAGACAGGCTGCCTTGTGTCCTTTATTTCAAGATAAAATGGAAAGATTGCAGTCCAGGATGGATCTGCTATGGTCTACATTTGAGCATTTCCAGGATTATGTTTCTCCGGACCATTCTTTCTTTGTCCACTATCAATTGCAAAAGTTGGCCTTTTACATGAAGCTTTCAACGATGGATCTTCCTCTTCCAGAGGATGGTTGGAGTGGGGCTTGGTCTCTTGAGTTGTTGATAAAAGTGGTCTGTATGGTGTTTGAAGATTCTGTCACAAAACGGATACTATGCTGCTGTCATATATATATCTACGAGGAGACTTGTTGATTCCAGATGAAGTAGATATGGCATGGTATGTGGGAGATGTGGTTTTGCAAGATGTTTTGTATGTCAACTATTTGGAGTTGCGAATAGATGACATGTTTCAAAGTTACTCCTTAAAAGTGGCTACTTGCCCTGATAATTCCTGGCACTCCATGATTGATTCTGTGGTCCTGAATCAACGACAGAACACAGCTTCTACCTATGTACAGAGCACTAACCAACTGAGGGTGGATTTCTTAGCTCACCTTTCCAAAAATAATCCATTTGATTCAACATTTTTTGATGCCTATTAGAGAAGATCTATCTTAGGTCCCTCTATTCCTAGCCTATTGTATTACCACCAAATGGCTCACCGTTATGATACATATCTTTCCCTCTATCAAATCAATTCAACAGCAATCTTACCCCTTATTTTCCAACCTCAATCTTTTCCTCAAATTTCCATATTTACATATTGCTCTTTTATCAAAGATAGAGTATTTTCCCCTTCTCCATCATGCCCTTCTCCATCTATCCATGTACCTTCTACCTTTCCTATTTATCAATTAAAACCCTTCCTAACCGATTCCCTAAAATTTTCAGCCACTACTTCTTTAACCTATTCCTTCTTTTATGATTTTTCCTATCCATCTCTTCATCCACTTTTACTTATTCCACTTCCCTCTCCTGCCACTTCTATCTCTCAACCCTCTCAGTTGGTTAGTGAATATGAAGGGTTTGATCAGTAGATTTCTAGACGAAGAGGATGGAGCTCGATTGATTCTCTCACAGGACCTTAGATAAACTGGCCAATAATTTCAGGGGATTGGACAACTGCTAGTCAAGCATACCAGAACTACCTTCATTTTGCTCACCAATATTCACAATCTCTGGATCCTTCGGTGAGATTGACAGCTCATTTTGCTTGGTATCTAGCATACATGCATAGGCATTCCCATAATGATCAAAAGGCCATTTCAAAACTTTGTATGAATGTCAATGTGAACATTGAGACCCACCAGTTGGATGTCCCGTATTTTCATGCCCTATGTCTCCTTAGCAGATACCTTGTCTTGCTAGAAAGGATGTGCTGCTTGCAGCCCTTTCAAAATCCTCCAAAGACATTTGTAGATGAATCCTTCTCCATGGATCGCTTTTGAAACCACCAAGCCTTCAAAAGGGATCATCTTCATTGATGACTTTGCAATGTATCTTGGATGATTCTTAATGATATATATCTCTTTTTGGAGGTGTCATTCAGATGGTTGTGTTAGTGTTTGTGTATGTCTTGTAATAATTGTATGTGATGAGTTCGTGTTGATTGCGAATAACTTGTTCGAGAGCTCTTTTCAAAAGATTGCTAGTGGAAGAAAAGCCTATGGTTGACAGCTGAAGAGAACCTCTTATATCCTTTACAAATTTGTTATGGTTTTAAAATTGATTAATCAGATGAGTTAATGAATAATGAAAGTTTTCCTTTAGTAGTTTTTTCTATCAGATATAGGTGATAAGTTGGGGTTGTATTTTGGCAAGATTATTGAAGATCTGAAGGAAGATCCAGCTTGAGCTCTTTAGTGAATGAATATTCTTCTTTTCCTTAGGTCACGGGGACGCTTCCTTTCTAAGTGTGGGGATATGTTGAGAGTGGAAAAAGACTGAAAATTTGACTGATTTTTGTTGTTTTTGAGGACTGAATGATTGATTTTTGATGGATTTAGAGTGATGTATAGTTGTTAATGGAAGTATTTGAGAGTATTTTGGATGATATTGATTATGTTTTGAAAGTTCATGATGATTCTCAGTGGAGATATGAGGTTCTATGATGTTCTATTGAGGTTCTGATTGGTTTTGTATACCTTCTGTATAGCTTCTATTTTGTTCTGATTGTCTTCTATATGAAGCATGGATTGATGATTGATGAAGATTGAGATCTTTTGAAAGCTTATTGGATAGTTTTTGATAGTTTGGAAAGGTTTGAGTATAAGTTATGAGGTTGTGATGACCTCGTGTAACCTTTTGTAAACCCTCTGTAGAGCCTCTGTCTCCGCTCTGTCTCTGTACTGTAACTGTACTATAGCTGTTCTGGTGATGTACTATAACTATTCTATAGACCTTCTGTAAGTCTGTAGAAAGTATGTGCGACTTTGAGAAAAGTTTTCTAACCTTTGGAAAGGATGAATCTAAGTTCAAAAGAGCTAAAACAAGTGGAAGAAACAACTACTGAAGACTGAAGAGAAGACTAAGTGACAGTGACAGTAGTGAGCAATGAAAAGACAATGTAGTGGCTTTGGTGACTCTTCATATTAGACATACCTCTTGAGAGGTGCATCCACGAACTAAGAAGGATTATCGAGGGTTATTATGAGAGTATTGTAGTGAGGATATGATGTATTATTGATAGAAAGAGAGAGAGAGAGAGAGAGCTAGAGATAGCCAATTCTATCAAAACAGTGTAACTGTATATGAGAGATTGAGAGAGAGAACTATGAAGACATTGAAGAAGGATAATATGTGATTGATTTCCATTCAAAGATGGTGTATTCCTTTGTGTTCTTTGTTCTATTGATAGATTTTATGAAGATGTTGAAGAATATGGTTGATTCTATCAAATCCGTGGGAGATCTCTACTATGATGCTGTGTAAAGAATTGTTGTTTTATTTGTTTTGATGATTAAAAGAATGAAATAAAAGCTTGTTGATGTTACAAGATAGATTTTCTTGCAAGAGAATTCCCTTTTCCTTGGTGTTCCTCTTGGGGCTCCATGGACCAAGGGAACATAAAGAGATTAGTAGGTACACAATGGATTAGTGTTTTTTTGTTAGAGCATGTGTGAGTCAAAGTGTTCCATTTGAAATTGGTGACTCAGCTGGATTATGATGTTGTTGATCCCTCCATGTATTTCCTTCATACAACAAGAGTAATGATACAAATATGCTTCTCAAATTCTCTTTTTATTAGTTTGACTCAAGGTCTTTACTACTTTTTTGACTAGGTCAATTGTCTTTGCTTTTGCAAGGTGAAAATTTGTACATCTTCAGAAGTTCCACCATGTGCCCATGTCATACTCTCCACTACATATTCATGATTGCGGTCAAGCTCTCTACTCACTTGGGATAAAAATTTACATAGCCATGGTTAAGGATTTTCATATTCCATTAAGGCTCATGAATTTGACAAGATCCATGCCTTATTTTTAGGCATATATAAGCTTGAGATTAAGTATACAAAGAGAAGGGCGGATGTGGCTTATGTTGTTCAATTCATTCTCTTATATTTTTCCTATGGATGCATCCATTGGCAAAGATGGATTCCATCATTTAATAAAGTGCAAGAAGAACACATTTACCATGAGTTTGCATGGTCTTGCGGTTGTATCAACATGCTTGCTATGTTAAAGTATACAAGTTCAAGCCACATGAAAGGTGTGAATATTATTCTTTGATTTAGCACACAAGTAATTTCCAATTAGTATATAGAAAAATATTAATTTTAGCATATAGCGAATACATGGAAGGCAAAAAATAGGTGGTCATGTCAATGTTACACCACTACACATAGTAGTCAAGGAGCATGTGGCCACTAGATGTAGCAAAACAAAGCTTTTCACATTCCCCTTTCCATTGTAATGGTTAGTACTAATATAATGTGTAATAGCATTCAAATTTACCAATTCACTAACTTTACTAATATACAAAAATTTTTACCAATTTTACCACAATTCAAAATAACCATTTTAAGTGCCAATAGTACTAATTGTTGATAGTATCTTGTCTATAGTGCTAACACATAGCATTATAATATCCTTCGTAGTAAGCCATTGAGCAAAACATGACATTTTTAATGGGTTTTTAAAATAAAGTATGAGGTCTCCCCATATAGGTGAGGCAAAAAATTTGAGCCATCCTTGTAATTGAACTTAGATAGATTTCTCAATGCACACACCTTGTTGGTATAAAACATGACATTTTTTCCAAAAAATGTGCATTATGTATATTGAGATATAAATTCCACAAAAGAGCTTGCACCACTAAGGGTGGGATGATCCTTTTGGTTGACAGTTACAAAAACTTTTTTTTGAGTATACATCATTTGATAGTTAGCTAGAGTAGATAGTGCTAAACACAGATTACAATGTAGCAATAGTACAAGGCCTTGTTTTATACTTGCTTATGGCATTCTTGATTGCGAGGATGATGTCCCTGAGCTCTTCCTTCTACACAATGGAGTCCACAATCACCTAAGCCTTCACATTTATGCATAACAACTACTGCTTCTTCCACATGTGTCTCACCAACGATCGATAGATCTCTTTGCTTCTACCTAGCAAAGACAAGCTTTGTTAGTCTAGTAATAATCAAATAGAGATTTACCCATACAAAGCATCTATGTATTGTAGACATATTAAAAAAAATTATTGTCTCAAAGACATAGTTGATATCCCGAATTACTTGAGGTGCATCATCCTCCTTCCTTGCCTACACTCCGCATGCCACTATCTCCTTCACCAATATTGTGGCTATGTCTAGAAGCATCCCCTTCTTCGGCAATTGCTTAACAAAGCTAAGCTCTCCATGGATTCCCTATGGTGTGGGTTGCTGATTTGTGTAGTGCAAGATTGCATTGGTCAACAATGCAAGTTCATTAGGGTTGTGGTTATGGAGAGGATGGTAGCTTCACAAGTGCTCATAAATCCAAGTTAAGAGAAAGTGCAACACCATGCAAGGGGATCATCCAGGGTTTTTAAAACCCCTTTCTTGTTTTTAAAATCACATATAATCTATTAATACAACTGAGAAAAATTATACAATTTCTAAAATTACATTGTGTGTGTTCTTAACCAAGACTAATAAATGATTAATTAACACATAGGTAATGCCACATTGCCAAAAATAAAGAATAACTACAATTAAATTCTATGGCTCAAATTCTACTGAAGGGCTTAAGTATATTATCCTCAAATATATTGTAGCTAACTTAGAAAACACTTATATTATCCTTCAAATATAATGTAGCTAACTTAGAAAACACTTATATTATCCTTCAAATATAATGTAGCTAACTTAGAAAACACTTATACATCCTTCTAGTCTGTTTACAAAGAAATGGGCAGTTCTTAATTAGGCCTTTCAAACTAAAAATTGGGTGACCCTTCAAACTTAATGCTTCCAAGCTACGAATTAAGTAGTGTGATTTTGCTGAGTATGTAGTCATATAGCTTCTAAGGGACATGGTAAATTCTTCTTTATCCTTTTACCTTATGCTTTGCTTGTATAATTGGAAACTTTACTACAAGTATTACATCAATGTGCATCTTGTAGCAAGGCATAACCATTTTTACATTGTTGCAATTTAGCATAGTAAACACCTCACACCATTGTGTCTACAATAATATTAAAAACATTGCCCCTAGAATCTTTCACTTGCTCAACCAAGATTGTCTTGGCTTCTTTGCATAGGAAAATATAGTAATCCCCATTGTCTACATTCTTAGGAGACTCTAGAACTACCAAATGGTCTCCAACCTCCAAAATATCAACCAATCGTTTGTTCTACTTTGAGTAGACAATGCCATCTTGCTCCCATGTGCTACTTCATTCAATTCTCTATTATCTAACTTCAATGGTTGCACATGGCTCATATTGAAGCACTTGTCTAAAGACTCATCAATACAAAATGTACAAAAGCATGACAAACTTCTAAACAAAACTTGGGTAGGGTCTTTGCAGCAAGATCTCAACATAAAATGTGCGTTGTAAGTACCTTTAACAATTTGGTAGGCATATGCATTGCTCTTGTTAACATCATCGATCTTTACCTCCACAAAAAGCCTTTGGTTTCCACCATCATCTATCTTCCATGTCAACCATTCAACAATATCATGGGCATTCTGAAAATTGGCACCATTTACATCCAATATCTTGACTGTCAGAGCATGTTGCATGTGCATCATCATGCTCTCCCTTACCATGCCTAGTACCAAAGTAGTTCCATAGCATTTAGATTTTGAGTAGGGATACATATGTGTGATTACCAACACATACAAACTTATTACTTGCACATAATACTAACTCAACACATAGAGCACTAACACAATCCAACATAGTCTATCATCATAAAGTATTGGGAGCGAAGAGTACCAACATAGATGGTACTAATATCAATAGTTCTACCAAATCATACTAACAATGAATACCATTATTAATTATTCCTAATACTAGTATAGATTACTAATACATGGTACTAGTTGATAGTAATAGAGGCTAATATATAGCACTAATGCAAAACACTAACATGAAATACTAATAGTACTACCATATAGTACTAACAATGAATCCCATTAGTAATTAGTTCTAACAATAACATAGATTACTCACATCGGGTGCTAGCTAGAGGAAAGCAGTAATGTAGAAGGCTGCTAGCAAAGAGTACTAAAATAAGGAAGAGCACCGAGACAAATTGTACTAAAAAACATTGAAAGACTAACTTATAGATCTAACACAGTTCTAACTAAGAGTGATAAAATAGTTTTCACATAAAAGAATAGTACCATGTACTACTAGCATAATGCATAGCTAGTACTATATACAACCAACAAGTTTGTCACATAGTACTGACATCAAGTAATAAATATTACAGACAACTTGCAAGGATCAACAGAATACTAACACGGCTATGAAAGCACTAAGAAAAAACTAACATTAGGGTTGGTAACAATTGCTTAACCTCGTCTTGCAATGAACTAAAACGGTTGTACTACCTTAAATAGGTGGTTTATGCAAAGGATGTCTAGATGGATAATACTTCCAAATTTTGCTACCATTAAAGTGGTTGATGGGCTAGACATCTATAGTTTCCAACTCCACATTTTGTGTCCTATTGATCTCATGGACATGAAAAGGCCCAAGGCCTCACAATTTGAGTTTTGCTTGTGACCTTTAATCAACAAATGAAGTAAGACAAGATCCCCCTTGTTGAAGGATCATTGCTTAACATGCTTGTCAAACCAGGCCTTTCATCTAGCTTTCTTTGCGAGTAGGGCATGAGTAGCTAGTTGTCTTGTTTCAATCAATTGCTCTAGCTCAACCAAGCAATGTTGCCATGATTTAGTGCCTTCCCAGTGCTATTGAATGGCAATTGAAAACTAGGGATCAAGAATTTCACAAGCATAAAGAAATCAATGCCATATGTCAAACTCTTGTGATCCTAGTTAGATTGTGAAGCTAAGTTTGTTTTGGTCTATATTGTAACAAGGATTTTGTCGGTAGCTTCTACCTGGCCATTTACTTGAGGATAGTATGGGCGTTTGTGATGTCTCAATACATAAAAAACCTTCCTCATATGTGATAAATGGTCATGTAGAGTCATATTGTAAATCGATATGTCATCAAAGAAGACAAGGAAAAATGGGAAGAGGAAAGGCTACAAAATCTTATTCATCGCACTCTAAAAGGTAGCCACAATCAGTCCTAAAATCATTTTTAACTTCATTACCCTCTCACATTCGGATCTAATAATATCTTGGTCTCAAGTCAATTTTGGTGAAGAATCTAGCCTCCGTGAGCTCATCAAGCAAATCATCTACTCTAGGGATTGGATACATGTTCTTCTACTGTGATCTTTTTTAGATCTCTATAATCAATACACATCCTAAAGGATCTATCTTTCTTCTTCACTAAAACAAAAGCATAGGGTGAAGAACTAGGCTCAATGAATCCCATCTCTAGAAGCTTCTTGATTTGCTTGGCTACTTCTTCACACTCACATTTAGACAATTTGTAGGGTGACTTATTGACAGGCTTTGAATTTGGCTCTAAATCTATAGGGCGATCCATTGCTTTCTTAAGAGGTAATAAAGTAGATACTACAAATAAATCCTAGAACTCCTAAAGAAGAGCTTTTAAAGCTGAATGATGAGCTCAATTCTTGGACTAATCTTCAACCTCTTTATTTATGTGTGAAACACAAAAATCGGAGAGTGCCTCTTATACTCCTTGAGTTGTCGAAGGGTGATAAGCTAAAAATTAGATTTACTAAAGATTCCCTATAAATGAATAGGTTGGCCATCAATGGCAAACTCCATATACAACTATGAGAAATCCATAGTAATCTTTCCTAAGGTCATCAATCAATCATATTCAAGTACAATGTCTATGGGTCCCATTTCCAAGGTAATCAAGTCTACCTTTGCTTCATATTTTTTAGCCAACTATAAGGAAACCTGTGGGTATATTTGAGTGTTGATTTCATCTTCAACATTTGCTACTTGAACTCTTATGGGCTACTGTAAATCAATGGGAAGACAATTCAATCATTCTACAACTAACTTATTGACAAAACTATGCGTACTACGACTGTCTATCAAGATAAACACATCCTTCCCATGAATTGTACATTTCATATGGAGTATATTAGGGCTCATAGAACTTGTCCAAGCATCTATAGAGATGGAAAAAATAGTGGTAGTATGTGTCTCACCAAGAATTCCTCCTAGTGCAAAAGAAATACTACCATCTAGATCAAAAGGAAAGTGTTAGCATGATCATAAAACTGTTTTTGCCCAACTTCCTCTTCAACATCCTCATTTTTAGTGGTAGTCGCAAATGCATTTTCCTTATCATTATCATTCTCTAAATATTTAAAGGTTAACATACTCTGGACCTTGGCTTTTGCATTCTTATATACACACTTTATTGCATGGTCAGTTGTATACTTGTCTCCACAAACACAAGCCTTTTTCTCTCCTTTCTTTGTATAGGTCTATAGGAGTAGAGTTTGGATTAGAAGTAGTTCTAAACTTGTTGTCCCCTTTGTTTAAAATCCAACCTTGGACTGTTTGTTATCCTAATTTCCTTGAGGTCTTGAAGCATTGAATGATGGATGAGTTGGCACTCTAAAGCTCCCACTCGGTGTATGATTTCTACCATAAACATTGTCAAAGAAGTCCTTGGTTGTCCAAAAGTAGGCTAAAATGTGGACTCTCTTCTATACTTCCTTCCATAACATTTTGCAAGATCAATAACTATGAAAAAAGTAGTGGAATTTTGTCCATAACATGACTTGATAAAGAAGGTTCTAAATTGTACATGTACTTGTGAAATTTAGCTTCATCCCTTATACTCTCTACGTACATGGTAAGGTTGAGGAATTGGTTTGTATAATTCCTCATACTTGGGCCTCTTTGCTCTAGTCCAAATTATTTTAATCTTTCAATTCTCTCTCATGAATAGGTTGATGTCCAAAAATAAACTGATCATGATTAGTAGGCCTTGGACCTCTAAAATGAGATGGTACTCTTCCAAAAGGTGGTTGAGAATTAGTGTGGAGCCTTCCCGATGGGTAGAGAACCCCTAAAACTTGAGGATTCAGCCCATAATCTTGGAGATTAGCATCGTTCATGTTTCCCAAATAATCTTCATGCCTTTTTGAAGTCTCTCCCACTTCATATTGACTATTTTTTAAATGCCTCTTCATCTAATAATTCCTTGACTTTGACCATTTAGATTAGGTGGTTGAAGTCTCTCCTACTTGTATACTCTCCACATCCATGCTAGGGACATTCCTTTATAATATACTTGAGTCATCCGAGGTGTTACATGCACAACATACCACCAATGAGGTTATTGTGGTTTAGGGTAAAAGATCACCTATTTGGGATCAATTAAAAACTTGTCACAAAGTAAAAGGTATTTTTGGTCTTCATTTTGCTGAATTAAAATTAAAGAAAGACCATGCACCTACTTGAAATGACCTAGCAAGACAAATGTGTATCATAAATCATTCCATCTTTTCTCATAATCTACCTCAAGAAACCTGGACAACCCTCATCAACAACCCTCATCAAACAATTACTCCTACTCCTTCCAATATCACTTTAAACCATTGTAACATCAAATATGATCATGGAGAAGCTACGATAATCTATTGAAATCATGTTTTGTAAGTTGCCAAAGTACTCGATCTTGTCCATTACAATATTTGGATGTGTGGTGCAGCATGGACTTTCTTGCTCAGTGTAATGTTAGGAGTAATGCCTCGGCTATTCAATACACCCACATGTGAAGGGGGACTTAGAGGGAAATTAATAAGGCTTAGAAGCCTTAGAAAAAATGGAAAATGAAATAACCGACAAATTGGTAGAGCTCATTGACATCTGCAAGAATGCTACCAACCTCCTCTTGTACACATCGCCATTCGAACTGATCAACATTATCAACATGATCCTCGTTCAAAGAAAACTCGAATATCTGGGGAGAATTCGGCCAGAAAAATTATACTGGGAATCATCGAGAAAGAACCTCCTTGTATCAAGCATGTGATGGCTAATAAAGGCTTAATGATTATACAGCCTTAGCCTTAGCTTAGGGTAATGCTCTTTGCCTTTGTCCGTCACCAGATGCTGTCACACACACACACACGCACACGCACACGCACACGCACACGCACAAGAGAGAGAAGAGAAGAGGTGGAGAAGAACATAAGAGAATGAGGAAAAGAGAAGAAGGGGAGAAGAGATGAGGTGGAGAAGAAGGGAAGAAAAGAAGAAGAAGAGATGAAGAGGAGAGTGGAGAAGTAGGGAAGAGAAGGAGGAAAAGGAGAGAAGAGGAAGAAAAAAAGAGGATAGGAAGGAGAAGAGAAGAAGGGAGGAAGAGGTAGATCAAGAGAAGAGGAGAATAAAGAGGAAGAGAATGAAAGAAGGAGAGAGAGAGAGTAAGAAGAAGAAGAGCAAGAGGAGGTCATCATCAACCACCACAAAAGAGAGCACCACTTCGGCTTATAAAAGACTTGTCTACCCTTCGTGCCTCAAATACCTGTGGATTAGGCCCCTTCTCCTCTCTATGAAGTCTCTATCTTGCAAGGAAACCATTTGGAGCTCCAATTAAGACCAAGTTCAAAGATAGCATATGCGAACTCTCTATTCACGATGGCCCCGAAGAGACAATATTCTAGAGCAGGCAACGCGAGAATCACAAATATGGTTTGCGAACGTAGACAACACGCTGTCGCTCGCAACATAAAAACAGGTTCTCTCATAGATTAATGATCATTATTAATACATGAATATGAATATAAATAAAATATTTTTAATATTCTATCAAGAAGTTGTAGCTTAAATAAAGGAAAAATGAGAAATAGAATATAAGTGTTAGGATAAGTAAGAGCTATTAATTTAGAGTTTTTAAAATGTAGAATAAATTGCATGACACCGAAAAGCATTGAATAAATTTCCTCTAGCTGCATACATACGAAGAGCATCAAATATATTTCTTGTAGTATTTTTAAATTCATAAATATAGAGAATTATTTTCTTTGTATCTATAAATCATGTAAAAAAAGGTTTTTCTTGGCATTTATACTTTATATAAAGTGAATTAAGACAATCAAAGTAGATGATTAGAAGTTGATTATAAGCACCCTCTTTAGAGAAAACTCTACCATTATTAATCTGGTTGAAAATATTAAATTGCATATATAGTTCATTAGAAATTATTGAATTGAGTACGTAACTATTTGAACCTAGGATATTTGAACAAATTCACTTTACCAACATGACAAAGTGAAATAGGAGCCCTAGGTCATGAAGTAACCAAAAGGATGATATAATTCTCATTTGAGAAAAATAAAGGTCTAAAAACTCCTCGAAAAAATAGTCGCCTTGTTAACTCACATAGCTTCCAAGGTAAAATTTGTGATTTCAAGGTTCCAACTTAGTTCTACAAATTAGGAAAAATTTTAACTATTTCCCAACATATAGAAGTCTAGAAAAATAGTCAAGACTCGTAATAAGATTAAGTAACCAACCTTTAACAAGGGTTATGAGCAAGATTGTGAACAAAGACTACTAATAACCAAGGAAAGATTCAATGAAGGGAGACTAATCAAATTTAGATCTCAAAAAGAGAAACTTACAAAAGAAAAAATTGAAGGAAAACTAGGAGAAATCCAAAACCTTAAGAATATGACCAAGTTGGAAAGAATTGCCGCAAAGTTAAGATCTTGCCTTGATTATTTGCCTATTTGTGTAGAAATATTACTTGAGGAAGAATTGCTTATGCTTGTAATGGTGCATACAAGTTTAACTTGATGCACTTAGTAAGTTGATTGAATTGAATCAAAATCCTAATGTACTAAGTTGCAACTAGATAAAGACAAAAGGTGAACACTTGTATTAAATAAAGACATTTTTTTCCAAAGGATTGTTTTCATTGTCTGTGTGCCGTGACTTAAATTGCGTAAACAAGCATTGTGACTAAAGGGAATAATTAAGGAAGTTGATTTTATGTATAAAAAATAAACGTGTTAGGACCTTGTCAGATTCACCCTATGGATAGATAGCCTCAGTGAGCTGAGAGTTTTCCTTAAGATATTGGACTTAGGAAGTGACTGAATACGTGACTATTTGGTATAGATCTTGATGAAATGCCGTTTTAGGGAAATAGAGTCGAGACTATATTCTATGGGTAGAGGAGTCGACGCACATTTCTCCCCCTTGCTTCTTACTCACTATCAACCAACTACAACTTTGATGTGCTTCTGTTTGAGATGACTTATGAATGCAATGGCTCAAAGACCAACAATAGTTACTGACAATAGTTAGTCTAAATAGGAGATCTTAGTTTACATAGAAGCCAAAATTCAGGTTGATTCTTATGGGAACGGCCAAGACCTTCCATTGTGCGAAGTGGACTCAAGA
The DNA here is from genome assembly GCF_053477565.2 of Lygodium microphyllum. Taxonomy (NCBI): domain Eukaryota; kingdom Viridiplantae; phylum Streptophyta; class Polypodiopsida; order Schizaeales; family Lygodiaceae; genus Lygodium; species Lygodium microphyllum. The sequence continues at coordinate 12,030,260 of NC_141163.1, read as the reverse complement.
GAGTCTAAGTGGCAAACCTTGTGTTATTTGAAAGAGTACCGAGCGGCGTTGCCTAGAAAATAATCTTGACGGATCACTAAATCATGCCATTGAGGATATCTTAGAGTGGGCAAGTCACATGTGGTATCAGAGTGTAATGAAATCAATGTATAAAAAGATTTGTTTGTAACCTTGTTTAAGGAAATGTTAGATGCAGAATGATTCAACCTCTACCTATCAATGGAATATTTTTCAGAATATCAAAGATTAGCAAAACTTCTTGGTATTTTGAGCATTATTTACTTCAACCATGTATTTTCTTGATATTGATTGGTGGGATTGCTTCATGAGGATCTTGGATCATATGTATAACCCTTCTCCATTGTATCAGGAGCATCAGTGGATGTGACACTGAGTCTATTGCTTCGTCAATGTTGATCAACTTTCCTATCTTCAAAATAACCTTTAAAAAATGAAGTGGATGGATATTGTTGTAATAATAGTTTAGGCACAATGATATCTACCATTGATGTATGAGATTGGATATAATTATGACATCATTTGATACTTGGATTTTAGCTATATTTAATGTACTTGGGATTTATTCAATTACTTTGAGTTTTTGTGCTTACTCACTTTCAAGTATTGAAGATTCATTGGACACTTATGCTTTTGAATGTATTTGTGATGTGCTTGGGTCTCCTAGATGCTTTGATGTATATGTCTTGAGCTTTGCTTACTCACTTTGCATTTCAGATTTGCTTTGAGTGGGAGATGTTTATACTTAACAGAGCTTGGTTCTTTGAGATAGTGTGACTCTTGTTTTATGTATATGCTCTCTTGTATGCTCTTGGATGCAATCACCTATGCTTGTGGGCTAATTTGATTTTGTATGATTTGACAACTATTTGCACTTTGGTAATCTATTGCTTGTACTTAGAGGACAACTCTATACTTTGATATTCCCTCCTCTTTGGCCCTTGTTTTCTTTGGTTGAGTTTTAGGGGCTAATTTGCAATCATTTATAGTAGCCCATTACAGATTTTGCATTGATATATTCTCATTATGGTTGATTCTTCGAATGATAGTGCTATTTTCAATGTTCAAAAGCTTAATAGCATGAATTTTATCTATTGGAAGATGTAGATATGGCAAGTATTAGTTTAAAAGAAGTAGATAATGCCATTGAAAACAAAGAGTGTAAAGCTTGAAGACATGGATGAGTATGATTGGGATGATTTGAATGAGCTATATAGATCCACCCTTATAATGTCATTGTCTAAATAGATTTACTTCAATGTTGTTGCACCTAACGATAATGCTTGGTAGTTATGGGAAAAAATATACAACCTTTATGATAAACAAGGCCCTACATCATAGATGTATTGATTGAAATACCTTATGGACATTTGCATGAAGGATGGGACTAGTATGCCCTCACATTTGAATGAATTTCAATCGATTTTCAGCCAAATTTTGACTTCACACATCATTGACTTCAAGAATAACCCACCTCCCTTATTCTTGCTTGTTACACTTCTCTATAGTCATGGGATACTTTTTGTACAGCCATTGTGGTAATATGCCTAATGATGGCTTGAAACTCTAGAATGTTGAGGGTTCTTTACTCATAGAGGAAATAAATTGAAAGACTATGGATGTCTCTTGTACTTCTCATGCATTTATTGTTAGGGGAAGATATGTGGCCATATATTAACCGCATGGTTTGGATAGTTCCTTCTATAATTATTGTTCACAACATAGTTCATTTAACCATTTCAAGTAATCTCTCTAGATATGGAATTTTCTTGCATTAGAGAATCCTTGAGTAATTTTGGTCTCATTGACTCAATAAGAGTATCCAAAGGTGGACTTAACCCTTGGTAGAACCTTGGAATCTATTGAGTTGTTGTCTTTGGTAGTGCATACTTGCAAAGACTCACAAACTTTTGCAATATCCTTCCAAGTTCAAGTCAAGTTGACAAAGACTATAGAATACATTCATCTTGATAGGTATGAAAGCTCGGGGTAGATATCACCCTTTTACTACTGCTTTGATTTTCTCCCTAGTCAGGGAAGCTTTTGTCACTCCCTTATCTCAACTCCATTGTTTCCACCAAAGTTTGGCCTTGTGGGTGATCCAAAAGAAGCGAGAGAGAGAACTAGAAAAGAGGAAGAAAAGTTTCTAGACCACGGGAACATAAATAGATTAGTAGGTACCCAATGGATTAGTGTTTTTTTGTTAGAGCATGTGTGAGTCAAAGTGTTCCATTTGAAATTGGCAACTCAGTTGGATTATGATGTTGTTGATCCCTCCATGAATTTCCTTCATACAAGAGTATTCATACAAATATGCTTCTCAAATTCCCTTTTTATCAGTTTGATTCAAGGTCTTTAACTACTTTTTTGGCTAGGTCAACTGTCTTTGCTTTTGTAGGGTGCCATTCTGTACATCCTCATAAGTTCCACCATGTGCCCATGTCATACTCTCCACTACATGTCATTCATGATTGCGGTTAAGCTCTCTACTCACTTGGGATTGAAGATTACATAGCCATGGTTAAGGATTTTCATATTCCATTAAGACTTAGGATTTTGACAAGATCCATGCCTATTTTAATGGCGTAGATAAGCTTGAGATTGAGTATACAAAGAGAAGGATAGATGTGGCTTATGTTGTTCAATTCATTCTCTTATATTTTTTCCTATGGATGCATCCATTGGCAAAGATGGAATTCCATCATTTAATAAAGTGAAAGAAGAACACATTTACCATGAGTTTGCATGGTCTTGCGGTTGTATCAACATGCTTGCTATGTTAAAGTATACAAGTTCAAGCCACATGAAAGGTGTGAATATTATTCTTTGATTTAGCACACAAGTAATTTCCAATTAGTATATAGAAAAATATTAATTTTAGCATATAGCGAATACATGGAAGGCAAAAAATAGGTGGTCATGTCAATGTTACACCACTACACATAGTAGTCAAGGAGCATGTGGGCATTAGATGTAACAAAACAAAGCTTTTCGCATTCTTCTTTCCATTGTAATGGTTAGTACTCATATAATGTGCAATAGCATTCAAATTTACCAACTCACTAACTTTACTAATATACAAAAAAATTACCAATTTTACCACAAGTCAAAATAACCATTTTAAGTGCCAATAGTACTAATTGTTGATAATATCTTGTCCATAGTGCTAACACATAGTATTACAGTACCCTTTGTATTAAGCCATTGAGCAAAACATGACATTTTTAATGGGTTTTTAAAATAAAGTACGAGGTCTCCCCATACAGGTGAGGCAAAAAACTTGAGCCATCCTTGTAATTGAACTTAGATAGATTTCTCAATGCACACACCTTGTTGGTATAAAACATGACATTTTTTCCAAAAAATGTGCATTATGTATATTGAGATATAAATTCCACAAAATGACTTGCACCACTGAGGGTGGGATGATCCTTGGTTGACAGTTACGAAAACGTTTTTTTGAGTATACATCATTTGATGAGTTAGCTAGAGCAGATAGTGCTAAACACAGCTTACAATGTAGCAATAGTATAAGACCTTGTTTTATACTTGCTTATGGCATTCTTGATTGCTAGGATGATGTCCCAGAACTCTTCCTCCTACACAATGGTGTCCACAATCACCTAATGTCAAGAATCGTGTGGTGGGGGGACTTGCTTGAGCTGCTACACCAAACACACATTGTATACAAAAGAGGAAGCTCACTCAAGTACAGAAGAAGAGAGATGGAGGCCAAAACGTTTTCTTGCTGATTTCTTCTTCTTCTTCCACACACACTATACAATGTACACAAAGTATAGATCAGATACAAGATAAAGGAAAGTGGCCTACTAAGTCAAACAGTGCATAGCAGACTACACTAATTGACTGGCACTATATCTTTGCCAGCTGTAGGTAGGTGTAACAAACTGAATATAAAAAAATATAAGGAGACCCCGAGAGGCTGCGAGAGAGAGGTAGAGAGGAGGATACTCCTCCAAGAGATTGTGAGAAAGAGCTTGAAAGAGAGCTTGAGAGAGAGAGAGAGAGAGAGAGAGAGAGAGAGAGAGAGAGAGAGAGAGAGAGAGAGAGAGAGAGAGAGAGAGAGAGAGAGAGAGAGAGAGAGAGAGAGAGAGAGAGAGAGAGAGAGTCACCCCGAGAGGCTGCAAGGAAGAGAATTAGCTCAATTCCCTCTCTCTCGATCCTCGACTTAACCATCTTCTCTTACGCTCTTCCATCTTGAATCTATTCTACTTCTTAATCTCTTGAGTCTACCTACGGACGATGGCCTCCAAGCGAAGAATGTCGCATGCGGATGACAATCCTGCAACCAACAACAAGGCTTCGGGCAAAGGCATCACTGTCAATCCAACTGCGGTTCTGGTCGTAAGTAATGTATTTTCAAATTGATAGATGCTTGCTTTAATTCTCGTATGAGATACATTAGGCCCCATACTACGATGCACGAGTATAGGTCATGGGAAAGGATAAATTTCATCTCACCTACTCGAAAGAGAGAGTTTGTGAAGTGCATATATCAAGGGAAGATAATTGCACCTAGTTACATATGGCTTATTTGCTAGTAGAGCAATTACAAGGAAGAATTAGTCAAGCGTTATGAATGGCATAGTCTCCAAAAGAACGACATTAAAATTCGGGACGAGGAGTTATATAAGGCTTTGGCAGGCAATTCAAGCTTGTAGCGGACGTGGTGGCTAGAGTGTTTGAGGAAGCCATCAGAGTCGATGATCAGCTGAAAGATCGGAGCTCTAGGAGCTCAAATCTAGAAGAACCCAACTCGCGAAGCTCAGAGAGAACGTCAGGCTCTAATGAACGGTCAATCCCATCATCCCAAGATAAGGGAAAGGCCACTGAGACAGACCAAGGCTTGGCTAAGGTCAAGATGGAATTGGCCAAGTTACAAGACATATTGAGACGACCAACGCGCCCACACGTCCAATGCATGTACTGTGGCGGAAACCACTTGCCGGCCAAGTGTCAAGACCCTAGGTCAAGACCTTGCACTAACTGCGGTAGATTCGGCCATGATGTCGCGCATTGTAGACTACCAAGAAGACTTCCATACTCGCAACCCTATAGCCAGCCTTATCTAGCGAACAGGCCACAGCCATTCTTCGGAAGGGGAGCCCCATTGGCTTTTCCTGCGCCTAACGATATGAAACCAGCCGTCCCTAGAATGGACATAAATCCTACATACATTCCTAGACCACTTGGTCCTTACGTGACCCACCCACTGAGCGACGCTCCAGTACACTACGTGGAGGAGCCGAATGATGAAGAGACCTACATATACCCTTACGTCTCGCACGACGACGAGGGCAACATGGTCCTCATGGATTATCAACCCATGCCGGTGATGGCATTAGGACGAGGACGAGGTAGAGGCCTAGGAGGGCATCCCGCATGATCCAGTCACTTGTTAGACTTGTGGTCACCCCGGTCATGTCTCATCACGTTGCCCTAAAAAAGAGCAACAAAATAGAGACAAGGTTAACCAAAGGTGCGCAGAGTGCGGAATCACCCATCTTTTCATAGATTGCCCAAAGCGAAAGCCATCCTCTAGTTCAACCAACTTGCCATTTGTCCCATTGGGGTAGTTTGGTGTCGAAAACCCCGATGGGGAGACTACACCTATTCCATTGCGGGTTATGACCCGAGCCCAAACGAAGCAGGCCGGCATCTCTCTGCCAGGACCTAGCAATCTTGATGCAACCTCGATAGGAAAGAAGAGCCATAGGCGGAAAAAGAAGAGATCGAAAGCTAAGGTCGCATTGAAGACCGAGAGTGCTACGACTCTACTTGCAAGAAAGAAGGTTTCAGACGCGGAGGTAGAGACTTCAGCCCCTAAGACAGCTGAAAAGGGAAGTGCTAAGGTAGGGGAATACCCGCATCCGAAGCGACAGTTAGAGGCCATAGAAAAGGTGAAGGAATGGGTGAAGGAGGCCTAACAGCACCTCAAAGACGTTGAGCCCATCATAGAGGATGAGATCGACGACCTCTCCAGTGTAAGCACGCCAATATCACCGCCACAACCTAAGTCGACAGAAGCAACTGTGCCACAAGCAGTGCCGCTAAGACCAAGCCTAGATGCGACAGAGCCGCAAATCAGCCGCGGCCATTGGCCCGGACAGTCTAGGTTAGGGGAAGGACGAGTATCTAACGATCTCCTAACCACGCTAGTGACCACTCCTGTAACACTTAGCCTGGGAGATCTACTTAAGTAGCACCCTACCCTATGGCAAGACCTTAAGCAGTGGGTCGAAGGATCACAAGAGCATGTCATGGTAGACCCTCGAGACCAGGATGCAAAAACACAACTACCAAGTTTGACGCTGCACTCCATGCCTAAATCCTTGCATGTCAACGCCTTTTGGGAAGGCTCTGATATGCATGCGGTCCTAGCCCTGGGTGACACAACAAGAAAGGGAATCGTAGAGACGGGAGCTGGGGTTAGTGTGCTTAGCCATGCAGTGCTTCAGACTTGGGGAAACCCGCCTGTTGAAGCTACTAGGTTTAATGTCATGCTAGCAAATGGTATGATAGTGAAGCCATTCGGGGTACTGAAGAATTGGCCAGTGAAGATCACAGGTGTCGAGTTCTCTATCGACTTTATAGTCATGCAGGGAGTGGACTACGATGTCCTATTAGGCCGACCTTGGATGCGCAATGCTAGAGTAATCGAAGATCGGGGTAACGGCTTTATCTTCCTTGGCAATAGAACGGATGCCGTAAGAATAGAGATGGACACTTGGAAGACCACACCAGTCGACCTAGACGCCATCTCTGCTATGCTCAAAGGGAACACTGAGGTCAAGAAGCCCTATGGGCCCTTGACCAAGTATATCCCATGCCCAGAGGATGAGCGGGATTGGATGCACGTTCCTTCTACAATCGACTTGCCATTCTCAGACCATGAGGTATATGAGCAAGCCATCAAAACAATCAGCAAGACCAATGAAGCACTCTTTACACCAGTCTGCATGATGGCAGCAAGCCTCCATGGAAAGCCTAAGCCTGCCACCTTCCACGTACCTTCCAACAAAAGGAAACTCCAGGGGATACTGGAATACCTAACGAACTGGCTAGCTGGCAACCCAGCTGCAAATTTTAAACCACTCCAGGATCTCTTAGAGGAATCCAAGTGGTAATGGACCAGGGTGCACGATTTGAACCTCATGTATAACTGGGCCCGAGTTCCTAACCAACGACACGAGGCATACCAAGCCCTAGGAGACGAGGAGCAGTCGGATGACAAAGATTCCAACGACGAATACGAAGACTGCCAATCCTTCAGTGATGAGAGCGGGGATGAAGTAGATACCATAGAATACGACACTGAAGGACGAGAAATTGAGCAGATACAAGTAGACACCAAGCCGCAGGGAAGGCAGGCCCTTAGAATAGAGCGAGGAGTCATGCGCATGGAATGTGATCGCGCTTGGTTGGAATGCATAGGAGCCATAGACCTTGAGCAAGCAGGCCTAGCCCATCCAGGAACGACATCAATACTTAGGACCGAATCGCCACCTGAACTACGGCCACCAGGGGAGACCACCTCTTCTAGAGAGGATGGAGGGTTTGATTCTGAATCAGAAGTTACTTCGGACAGTGATCCAGAGATCCCTAGGCCGCCCATGACCAGACGCACCAAGGGAGACCTACCCGTTCACCTGAGGCGCAGACGATTAAGGCAGGAAAAGGCAAAGTAACCTAGGGATACACGATTAGAAGGACAGTGGAAGCCGTAGGACCTCCCTAAACGCTTCACGAAATTCAAAAAAGGGGAGAGGGCAGTAGTTCTGTTAGGTGCCAAACGTCAAGGGCAGACGAGCAAACCAATCGAAGGACCAACCAAGGCCAAGGAGGTAGACCTAGCCGAGGAAGGGGAAACACTCCAACTAGTGTTCATTGCCGGCGACTTGACTGGTGAAGAAGAAGCGAGTCTTGTCGCTCTCTTGCGAGAATATATAGATGTGTTTGCCTAGTCCTTAGAAGAGCTACAGGGGGTAGATCCAAGTGTTGTGACTCACAACATACCCATGATGTCGGACACAACGCCAGTCAAACAACGACCATACCCTATGAATCCAAAACACGCTCATGCTGTCAAAGAGGAAATTGACAAGCTGATGAGAGCTGGATTCATTTATGAAATCAAGCACACAGACTGGGTATCACCCATAGTCATTGTGATGAAGAAGAATGGAAAAATCCGAGTGTGCGTCAATTACGAGAAGGTGAACGCTGCTACGAAGAGAGACAACTATCCATTGTCGTACACCGAGCACATGCTTGAGAGGGTGGTAGGCAAGGAAGCCTACAGTTTTTTGGATGGCTTCTCAGGGTACAACCAAGTGCAAGTGCATCCAGTAGACAGGCACAAGACCGCCTTTGCCACGGAGTGGGGCATCTTTGCATACATAGTCATGCCCTTCGGTTTGACCAATGCCCCCGCCACTTTTCAACGTCTCATGTGCACTATCTTTAAGGATATGCTTCACAAGGAGTTAGAAGTCTTTGTCGACGACTAAAATCAACGAAGATGATGAGGAAGCCGTAGAACCCACTTACCTCTGTGTCATGGTCACTGCCAAGCAAACATGCGCTTTCAACGCCTTGATCGATGAGGGAGCAGACTTCAATGTCTTAACCCACAATCATTGGATCCAACTTGGCAAACCATTACTTCAATCCACAACTGCCAAGTTAAACCCATATGGAGCTCAATCATACGCACTTCTCGGCAATTGCAGAGTCGCCGTTTCTATCGAGTCTGAGACTGTTCCAATGCTTTTTTACGTGTTGCCAAGTGCTACAGACACAGGCACGGAGTCACTGCTGGGGCGAACCTTCAAAAAGCAGACTCACTGCAATGTTGATTATGAGTCGCAGCACATCCACGTAGCAATGGGCAGCGTGCGCACTGTCATAGCTTTTAGCAAGGGCTATGCGACACCATCACCATCCGCAAAGCTACCGGTAGAAACATCCATAGGCAAGACTAAGGAGGGGGTAGTGTGGTTGCCGTTCCCCGACTTCCATAAACCGCAGCCCGCAGCGACCAAAGCAAGGCCTAGCAGCCTCGCCTCCAGTGGGTGCCTAAACAGCTGCAAAAACCGCCTAGGACTAGATGCGCCTATCCTCATAAGACCCAGCACTCTAAACCTAGGAGGCCAAGACACAATCACAGGAGGAGCCGCGTGATTAAGCAAAGATGGGTCCCTAAAGCCCTCTTGCATGTGCAAGGCTACTATGAGGGAAATACCTCACTGTGGATCCCTAGGGCCCCCATGGCCAAAGGCACTAGTCGTATGCCACCCTCAAGCTTGATGAGCCCATGTCCCTCAACACCACGAAACCATAGGCCGCATCGCTCTCCAGAGCTCCAACCATTCGACTCGTCTCGGCCCAAGAGAGTCGCACAAACCTATCGTCCCAAGCAACAGCCACTGTCACAGGAGGCATCACCCGACCAAGTCAATCCGACTCCCCAAAGCAAAGTTGAACATAGTAGTCCATTTGTTAAGGCTGACCCTAATCCACCCACGTTCCAAGCAGCCCAATCGGAAGCTCAAGGAAACTTCCAACCGCCCATCTTCGTTGTCAAAAACGCTTGTTCTGCCAAACCTCAACCACCTGTCGGTCTTACGCCCTCCTACGAACAAAAATCCTTTCTGGCACTAGTCGCTGATCTTGTGGAGGACACCGGGGATGACGTAGTGGAATGTATTAAACGACTCGATGCCACCTTCATATCGCTAGCCCTTAGCTACAACTACTTGGACTTGAGTCTATTAGAAGAACCCTTTGCAAAGGAAGTGCGCAATATGCCTTGCTCTTGGGAGACTTTTGAATTCGCATTTGCAAAAGCTTCTCGCTCTGCTGAGTTGCTCAGTAGTGAGATCTCCAAAGAGCAAGCCATTAAACATCATCTCATCACGTCATACGATCCACGGACCACTTCTGCTATCACTGACTAAGAGATTGCAAGGTTATCCCACCTTGCTGACAATGGATCACCTTTCTTAAGGCAGTGGTACGCTCTTAGGTTGCAATGGGAAGTTGACGGATGTCGCATAATGACCAATGCCAAGCAACGCCGAGCCATCAAAACGGTAGAGTATGATCCCACTTATGTCGCACCTACCTCATATAGAGTGTTAACCACTCTTCGGGGCTGAGCATATCAAGGGGCATCCCTACCTTGACCGCCTCTTAACAGAGGAAGAGCTCCACATCGCAAGTCGGGTCGACTCTGGTGACTTCCTCACAGATGTCCTCACATACGTCACACATGTAGGAATTCGACCCTTTGATCTGGACCGCGCAGCTCAACTGGAATACAATCCAAATTTCTATACTTGGCTCCTTCACAAGTAACTCCTACCCCAACATGCCGAAAGCCCCTAACCTTTTGACCCCCAATCCTAGGAAGGATTCTTTTCAAGATGGAAGGGGAGGGGGTATGGTGAAGGTGAAATGAATTAGATGGGAAATGAATCAAAAGGGATACAATAAAGTAAAGGTAGTAAAAAGCATAAGCATGTAGTATGAAAAAAAATGGACAGGGTAGGAAAATGGGTAGAAAAAACTTTGAAGCAAAGGGCAAAAGTCCAAGTCTAAAAATGAAAATCTACATGGCTTCCTAAGAAATTCATTTAGGAGTTTTTATTTTCACGCAACCAGTGAATTGATATGTGAAAAATACTAATGAAAGTTACGATTTATGGCAGGAGCATAAAATGTCGCAACAAGACCGCGCCCATCAACTCCCGTTCACAGACGAGGAAAGGGAGCAATACCGCATCCATCTAGAGAACCGCGCCTTCAGCCAGCTCAAATTCTGAACCATCCACAACATAAAAGTCGTGGTGGCCAAGGAGGAAGCAGCTAGGAGGGTGGTGGAACAATGCAACCTCACAAAGTATCTTGAAAAATTCTCGCAGGAGCCGGACCACCTAAAGTGCGTGGAGTTCCTCAGAACATACAACCCAGACCAAGAAAGTGGTATTGTAACAGTGGGTAGAGGAGAAGGTGCAAAACAGGTACAGGTCCGGTTGGATCCAGCCTTGGTGGAGAAGGCTTTGGGATTGGTACCAAAGACGGAAAGGAAACAAAAAAGGGATGTTTATGCCATGCTGAAAATGAAGAAGGAAGAGGTGCTCACAAATGACGGCATAAGCATCCAGGACATCCCTGACACAGAGGCCAGGTTGCAGGCCAAGCTGATACATGTGCTCTTCTCCAGCCAGCATTACAATTCCTTGATGCATCGAATTAGCGCACCAGTGCTGGAGAATGTAGCAGCCCATACCCTAGACGAAGTAGATTGGAATGGGTACGTGAAAAAAACGATTGATCAAGCGGCCAAAGCGCTGGCCCTAGGAAGTGTACCAGTAGGAGGAGAGTCTCCGGCTTCTAAAGTTATGGAAAGAAAGAAAGCCTCCTCCATCGGGTATGGAGGAGTCTTGACTGCACTCATCCAGGAGGCAATGAAGGAAGCACAGGAGGCGGAAGAAGGAGAAACGCCAGAGAGGTCACCTCCTCACCAGGACAAAGATAGGTCCACCGACAGAGCTGAAACAGAAGAAGGGGAGGGACAGACTAGCAAAAAGACAACTAGGAAAACCAAGAAGAAGACAACGCAGAGGAAGAAGAAGGATGACGAAGGCAGAAATAAGTTAATGATCCAATCTGGGGCTCGTAGAATTGGTGCTGTTGTTAGAGCCTTTTTCAATTCTTTGTATGCCCGTTGGCATGCCTCAGTCCACTCGAAGACAATCAACAGCTTGTACAATGGCTTGGTGATCAGCGCGTAGTTCAGCACAAACCGCCGATAGTATCCTGTGTGACCTAAGAAGCATTAAACTCCCTTGTAATTAATTGGGGGTGGAAGGTTAACAATAACCCTAACCTTTGAGAAGTCAGTGGCAATGCCGTTCTTCGACACCACGTGTCCTAAGATGCATCACCACATGTCCTAAGATGCATCCATGCTTCACCCAAAACTAACACTTCAAGGGGTTCAAGGAGAGATGATATAAGCGGCACCATTCAAAGACTGCATGGAGTTTATCTAAGTATTCGATCCAGGTCGAATGGACACACAGATTGTCGACAAAGACCTCTAACTCCTTGCGAAGCATGTCCTTAAAAATGGTGCACATGAGGCATTGGAAAGTGGCAGGGGCATTGGTCAACCCAAAGGGCATGACTATGTATGCAAAGATGCCCCACTCAGTGGCAAAGGCGGTCTTGTGCCTGTCTGCAGAATGCACTTGCACCTAGTTGTACCCTGAGAAGCCATCTAGAAAACTGTAGGCTTCCTTGCTTGCCACCCTCTCAAGCATGTGCTCGGTGTACGGCAAGAGATAGTTGTCTCTCTTTGTAGTAGCGTTCACCTTCTTGTAATTGACGCAGACTTAGATTTTGCCGTTCTTCTTCATCACAATGACTATGCGGGATACCCAGTCTGTGTACTCAATTTCGTAAATGAATCTAGCTCTCATTAGCTTGTCAATTTCCTCTTTGACAGCATGAGCATGTTTTGGATTCATGGGGTACGGTCGTTGCTTGATCGGCGTTGCATCCAATGTCATGGGTATGTTGTGAGTCACAACACTCGGATCTACCCCCCGTAGCTCTTCTAAGGACCAGGCAAATACGTCTATGTACTCCCGCAAGAGAGCGATAAGACTCAACTCTTCTTTACCAGTCAAGTCATCGGCAATGAACACTCATCGGGGTATCTCCCCTTCCAGGGCTAGGTCTACCTCCGTCCTTCGATTGGTTTGCTCGTCTGTCCTTGACACTTGGCACCTAACAGAACCACTACCCTATCCCCTTTTTTGAATTTAATGAAGTGTTTAGGGAGGTCCTGCAGCTTTTGTTGTTCTTTTGATCGTGTATCCCTGGGGTGCTTTGCCTTATCTTGCCTTAACCGTCTACGCCTCAGGTGGACGGGTAAGTCCCGCTTAGTGCGTTTGGTCATGGGCGGCCTAGGGATCTCTGGGTCACTATCCGAAGTAACTTCCGACTCAGAGTCAAACCCTCCATCTTCGCTAGAAGAGGTGGTCTCCCCTGGTGGCAGCAGTTCAGATGGCGATTCGGTTCTAAGTATTGATGTCGTTCCTGGTTGGGCTAGGCCTGCGAGCTCAAGGTCTATGGCTCCTATGCATTCCAACCAAGCACGATCACATTTCATGCACATGACTCCTTGCTCCATTCTAAGGGCCTTCCTTTTCTGCGGCTTGGCATCTACTTGTATCTGCTCAATTTCTCGTCCTTCAGTGTCGTATTCTATGGTATCCACTTCACCCTCGCTCTCATCACTGAAGGATTGGCAGTCTTCGTATTCATCGCAGGAATCTTTGTCATTCGGCTGCTCGTCATCTCCTAGGGCTTGGTATGCCTCGTGTCATTGGTCAGGAACCAGGGCCTAGTTATACATGAGGTTCAACTCGTGCACCCTGGTCCATTGCCACTTGGAATCCTCTAAGAGATCATGGAGTGGTTTGAAGTTGGCAGCTGGGTTGCCAGCTAGCTGGTCTGTTAGGTATTCCAGTACCCCATGGAGTTCCCTTTTGTTGGATGGCACTTGGAAGGTGACAAGCTTTGGCTTTCCATGGAGGCTTGCTGCCATCATGTAGACTGGTGTAGAGAGTGCTTTGTTGGTCTTGCCGATCGTTTTGATGGCCTGCTCATACGCCTCATGGTCTGAGAATGGCAGGTCAATTGTAGCGAGGACGTGCATCCAATCCCGCTCATCCTCTAGGTATGGGATATACTTGATCAAGGACCCATAGGGCTTCTTGACCCGAGTGTTCCCCTTGAGCATAACAAAGATGGCGTCTAGGTCAACTGGTGAGGTCTTCCAAGTATCCATCTCTATTCTTACGGCGTCTGTTCTATTGCCAAGGAAGATCAAGCTATTACCCCAATCTTCGATGACTCTAGCATTGCGCATCCAGGGTCGGCTAATAGGACATCGTAGTCCACTCCCTTCATTACTATAAAGTCGATAGAGAACTGGACACCTGCGATCTTCACTGGCCAATTCTTCAGTACCCCAAATGGCTTCACTCTCATACCATTTTCTAGCGTGATGTTAAACCTAGCAGCTTTGACAGGCAGGTTTTCCCAAGTCTGAAGCACTGCGTGGCTAAGCACACTAACCCCGGCTCCCGTATCTATGATTCCCTTCCGTGTTGTGTCACCCAGGGCTAGGACTGGCAGGACCACGTGCATCTCAGAGCCTTTCCAAAAGGCATTGGCGTGCAAAGATTTAGGCACGGAGTGCAGCGTCAAACTTGGCAATTGTGTTTCTGCGTTCTGGTCTCGAGGGTCTGCCGTGACCTGCTCTTGTGATCCTTTGACCCACTGCTTAAGGTCTTGCCATAGGGAAGGGTGCTACTTAAGCAGATCTCCCAGGCTAAGTGTTACGGGGGTGGTCACTAGCGTGGTCAGGAGATCGTTAGATACTCGTCCTTCCTTTAGTCTAGACTGTCCGGGCCAATGGCCACGACTGATCTGCGGCTCTGTTGCGTCTAGGCTTGGTCTTAGCGGCACTGCTTGTGGCACAAATGCTTCGGCTGACTTAAGTTGAGGCGGTGATATTAGCATGCTTATGTTGGAGAGATCATTGATCTCGTCCTCTATGATGGGTTCAGCGTCTTATAGATGCTGTTGAGCCTCCCTCACCCATTCCTTCACCTTTTCTATGGCCTCTAATTGTCACTTCGGATGTGGGTATTCCCCTACCTTAGTGCTTCCCTTTCGGCTATCTTAGGGGCTGAAGTCTCTGCCTCCGCGTCTGAGACTTTCTTCCCTGTGGATAGAGTCGTAGCACTCTTGGTCTTTAGTGCAACCTTAGCTTCCGATCTCTTCTTTTTTCGCATGCGGCTTTTCTTTCCTATCAAGGTTGTGTCAAGATTGCTAGGTCCTGGCAGAGAGATGCCGGCCTGCTTCGTTTGGGCTCGGGTCATAACTTGCAAGGGAATAGGTGTGGCCTCCCCATTATGGTTTTTGACACCAAACTGCCCCAATGGGATGGATGGCAAATTGGCTGAGCTAGAGGACGGCTTCCGCTTTGGGCAGTCTATGAAAAGATGGGTGATTCCGCACTCTGTGCACCTTTGGTCAGTCTTATCCCTGTTTTTCTACTCTCTTTCACGGCAGCGTGATGAGACATGACTAGGGTGTCCGCAAGTCTAACAAGTGACTGGATCTGGTGGTGGCTGCCCTCCTAGGCCTCTACCCCGTCCTCGTCCTGACGCCATCATCGGCACGGGTCGATAATCCATGAGGACCATGTTGCCCTCATCGTCATGCGAGACGTAAGGGTATATGTAGGTCTCTTCATCATTCGGCTCCTCCACGTAGTGTACTGGAGCGTCGCTCGGTGGGTGGGTCACATAAGGACTAGGTAGTCTAGGAATGCCTATAAGATTTATGTCCATTCTAGGGACGGCTGGTTTCATATCGTTAGGCATGGGTAGAGCCAATGGGGATCCCCTTCCGAAGAATGGCTGCGGCCTGTTAGTTAGATAAGGCTAGCCGTAGGGTTGCGAGTATGGAAGTCTTCTTGGTAGTCTGCAATGTGCGATATCGTGGCCGATCCTACCGCAGTTAGCGCAAGGTCTTGACCTAGGGTCTTGACACTCGGCCGGCAAGTGGTTTTCGCCAAGTACATGCATTAGATGTGCGGGTGCATTGGTTATCTCAACATGTCTTGTATCTTGGCTAATTGCATCTTGACCTCAGCCAAGCCTTGGTCTGTCTCGGTGGCCTTTCCCTTATCTTGGGATGATGGGATTGACCGCTCACTAGAGGCTGACGTTCTCTCTGAGCTTCGCGGGTTGGTCTCTTCTAGATTTGAGCTTCTAGAGCTCCGCTCTTTCAGCTGGTCATCGACTCTGATGGCTTCCTCAAAAACTCTAGCCACCACATCCCACTGCAAGCTTGAGTTGCCTACCAATGCCTTATATAACTCCTCATCTTGAATTCCGCTGATGAATACAGTTGAAACTGCTTTGTCGGTCGGTCGCTCGTCTAGAGGGATTCTCTTAAAGAGACTTCTCACATGGGTCACGTAGTTGCGGATGTCCTCCTTCTCTTTCTACTTGACATTCATCAAGTGTACTAGCAGGTTATCGGAGTATCCGGGATCAACGAACCTCTTGACGAAGAGATCCTTGAGATTATTGAAGTTGGCTTGTTCCACGGCATCCAGGCTTGTATACCACGTCCTACCCTTGTTGCCTAAGCAAAGCCCGAATGCTTGCGAACGTTGAGTCTGGTCGTTGAGGTCGTTGGCTTTGCAAACTTGCTCAAACTGCTCAACAAAGCTGTATGGATCGTCATGTGGTTGGTACTTATTAAGTTGCTTGGCAACAATTGGTATTTTGGCCTAGCTCTTTGAGCCCTGGTTTGCCCCTAATCCTGCAAGCAGAGACCTCGCTAGTGCGGTGGCACTCTGCTCTACTGCGGTGTTATTGAGCAGCCGTTTCATGAGGAGCTTACTCAATGTCAGGTCTCCTTCTAGCGCTCTCTCATGGTCTGTTCGGTTTCGGCTAGCCAAGTTCAGCACTCGCTGCACCTCATGCAGCTCCATGCTTTGCCTTTGGCTTCTAGCCTGTTGATCCCTATTATAATCAACTATGCCCTGCAATGCCTTGCGGGCTAGCCTTCTCTCCTTCTCTAGGTCTGCAATGATTGCGTTTGCTGTCTTGCCGCGGTGCTCGTACCGGGCGTGCACGTCGTAACTACTCACCATCTGCTGTATAGCATCTGGGAATACACTCAAATCGAGCTTCTCATTAGACCGATGGTCTGAGCTTTCTTCCGTCATGGTTGAATTCTTACGCCTTGCTGCACTGTCGATCAGGTTGAATAGTCTTGACAGATTCTCGTCGTTGGCGCTCCTTGCTTGGTCCTACCCTACGCTTTAATTGTTTGTCTATGTCTTGGGTCCTCTCCTATTGGTGGGTTCCTTGAGTGATTATCTGAGTAAGTTCCTTTGATTATTGAATACAAACCTCAATTTATGGTCACTCGGTGAGTGTGTTGTTTCTCGTGCACTTGTGCCCAATCAGGCTTTTAGCTTTCTTAAGTGTACTTCAAGTGCGGAAATTCAATGTGAGTGCCGCAAGCAATTCCTCGGCGTCTTACTCACTCTCGCTCATTTCGGGCCTAATAGGTTTTGTTGCTCAAGTCCTGGCCATTCTAGTGGGTTCTAGGGTCTGCACTGCTTCTTACCGTTCACTAGGGGGTCAATCATGGGTCCTCTGATTGGATTTCCGTTCTCAACGCGTCAGGTCACTGGGGAGTGCTCCAGCACTGTCCCCTTGTCCCTTGGTCCTGACTCCTACGTTAGAAACTGCCTACAAGGCGTTCGCCATGTTATCCTGGAGTGGGTTGCACTTCCAATCGCTCGTGGAGATCAAGTTTTGATGTTTTCTCCCTTTATTTTTTTTAAAAAGGTGTGTCCCACTCTGGGAATCAGACGTCCGATTTACCAGTGATCCAATTCTAGGAATCAGACCAGGTGGATCCGAGTTTGAGCCGTCCGAGTCTCAGAATCGGACAGGGGTTAGGTGTCCGATTTTCGAAAATCGGACAAGTGGTTTGATCGGAGCAGGCGTGTGGTCCGATTGCTGACGTGTCCTAATTCGTGAGTCCGATTTCCCCGATCGGACAATCGGACAAGTAGTCCGATCGGACAGGGTTGGTCCGAGTGTCCGAGTGTGACAGGTTGGTCCAATCGGACAGGACGATTGTCCGAGTGTCTGAGTGTTTGAGTCGGACAGGTTGGTCCGATCGGCCGAGCGTTTGAGTCCGAGCGTCCTAGTGTCCGAGTCGGACAGGTTGGTCCGATCGGACGAACCTGTCCGAGCGTCCGAGTGTCCAAGTCGGACAGGTTGGTCCGAGCGTCCAATTCTGAAAATCGGACACTGAATTGAGTGTCCGATTCCGCCGGCTCGACACACTTTTGAGCACAAATTCATCCAAAATCTCAAGACATCGATGATTATAGACTACAAAATTCACCAGGAGTGATGTTGGAGTGATGGGGGAGAGATCTATATACCTGGGGATTGCCGATAGCAGCATCACTCCGTGCCGTCCTGATCGATCAAATGGTCGCCCAAGCTCTCTCTCTCTCTCTCTCTCTCACTCACTCTCAACTGGTTGCAAATGAGGATTTCCTTGCCCTTCCAGAACTTATAACCCTGTTGGTCATTCCCCGGATGCTACAGATCACTCTCCTAGCGATTCCCACACATTTAAATGCGCATTTCCTCCATTTTTTCCTTGTTTTTCCCGATTTTCTCCCTGTTTTACAGTAGCAAACCCTATGCCTCTCGAGTGTGATTTCCTAATGTTAACATACTCTAAACACAACACAAATCGAAAGCAAAATACTAAACTAATTTCTCCATGTTTTCCAATCATCAAACAACCAGAATATCCCAAAATAATTACCTGTTTTGAAGATCAAAAACACCCAACTTCCTACCTATCTCAAGCTCCGTTTCGGGGATGAATACCCTACTTCGATGCTCGATATGAGGCGCGCAAGTGCTCAACCTTGAATCCGTTGGTCCCGACAACGGAACCAAAATGTGGGAGCTTTTGCTCAACTGCCAAGACCCACGGACTGCTTATTGTTTCAAGCGTTCCAAGCGAGCTCTAATGGCTATCTCTCACCTGGCTCTAATTTATCATATTCCCAACTAATACGTACACTTTGCACAGGAGCGAACCTAGCACTCTTTTACAAAGATTCGGGGGCGCTCCCACATTTTAATGGTGCACCCTTTTTCTCTATTGTTGTCTCGGGCTGACACCGAGGCTTTTTGAGGGTTGTGCCCGAACATTTAAATTTTTCAGGGACTGGTTACCGGTCAAGGCACATTTTTCTACTTTTATCCTGCGCCTTTTTTGCTATTTCCATTTTTTCTTCATTTTTCGCTCCTCTGTGCTGCAGGAAACACGATAACAGTGAGCTGCATAACCTTCAAAGCCAAATCTTTTAATAGGGTATCTAACCCTGCTAGACCTGCGTATCACTGGATCACTCAATGGAGCCTTTACATAACTGTTGCTACCCTTTTTATGTAGAATACATAAAAGAACAGAGAAATACTTCATGAAGCAAATACCTAATCTCACACCCAGAAATCATAGGAATTCAGAACTAACCATATGAAAGCATAGATACACTACATTCAACACTACTAATCAGAAAATAGAGAATGAATCACACAAGACATGCTACAAACGAGATCAAGATTCCAGCCATGATGGCACCAACTGCTAGATCCTCTTCACAATTAGGTAGAAACATCATACATAAGGCGTGATCATCAGGTCACGTTTTTTCAACTGCCCCAAAACTGCACTTCATGAGGCAGTAAACTTCATAAGACATATAAAGGCTGCTTCACATAGAAAATAGTAATATCTAAGGTAATGCACCATTCTAAGGGTAAATGTAGTGTCAAGCCAATGGCTAACACCTGGCACAGCCCGGTGGATGGCTGGCATAGCCATGACTCGAACCCTTGAATGATCGATGAAGTCAAAATGCCTTATCCAAAACCTGACATATCTAGTGAAAAAGATTATGCCTTACCCACAACCTTTCACCGTGAAGTAAGCCATAGAGAGTAACCATAAGTAGAGCCTCTCTAGTAGGATA
Organism: Lygodium microphyllum; assembly: GCF_053477565.2. NCBI lineage: Eukaryota > Viridiplantae > Streptophyta > Polypodiopsida > Schizaeales > Lygodiaceae > Lygodium > Lygodium microphyllum. The sequence goes on along the minus strand of NC_141163.1, from coordinate 12,010,540 downwards.
CTTATAGCCCTCTACTGCAATTGCATAAGCCCCTCAAAAGACAGTCAAAAGAAAACATAAAGGCATAATCCTAGAGGCATACATATCAAGTATGATGTAAGTATGATGAACAAAAAGAGAATCAGATCTGACAGTTCTACACCAAAAGAACTTATGAACTATGAAGCTCATGAGCATCATTGCAATCCGTAACAGATTGCTCCTGGACATGATGCTCCTGCAATCCAAAAGATGCAATATCATGAATTGTATCCACCATATGATCTTGAATCTTAATCTGCTGATTTATATCCTGCAAAACATTATTAATATCAGCTTTGACCATATCTACTGCATCCACAGATAGATTTTCAGAACCCTGAATTTGCTTAACATTCTGCGACCCAGACACTACATTCATCATTCTATGATAGTCAGCCTGCATACCATCCAACTTTTCCTTTAACATATCTTTTTCATGAATCAATTTCTCCATGTTTTCAGACACAAATGTCTACTGCAAAACTGCATATGGCCAAGAAATAACTTGAGACATTCTAGCAGCTATACCAACCCACTGATCATGCATAAAGGAAGTCAATGTAGCTCTCATTGATGTCAAATCTTGCTGCATAAAAAGAGAGCCATCAAGATCAACCTCCATATCTCTCAAGATTTTCTTTTCCACTTTAGGAAGAGGTTGTAAACGGGCATCCAATAATACCCTTTCAGCCTTCAACTTAGCATTTTCTTTAGCCAACAAATCCAATTCACCACCAAACTTATCCTGCATATTAGCTGTCCATTCTTTAAATGCAACAGAAGACAATTTACATTTAAAAAACATATCAGCATACTCATCAATTTTCCTTTTCAAAGCATCCACCTCATTCTCATGTAATTCCTTCATTTTTCCCATTTCAACTTGCATAGAATCTCTTTTAGTTTTCATGGACTCTAACTGCTCCTGTAAAGATTGCACCACACTTAACTTAACAGCACCATTAGCATGCATATCCTTCATGAACTGATGTAACCCTGCAACCAAAGAGCAAGCTTCACCAAGACTTTGAGGAACATATCCATCATGAACCACCTCCTTGTCATAAGACAAACCCATATGCTGCTGCATAGCATCACTATGCTTTGGTATAGGCATAGTCTCCATCTTCAACTTGGAGAATCTAACCTTCTTCTTAACCCCTGTAATGAGCACATCTTCACGAGCATTGTTATTCTTGACATCATCATTTAACCATGCTGATATATCTAAAGGCATAGTGCATCCCAAAGCACTAGCATGTGAAGCTTCAGGAGATGAAAAAGTCATAAACAAAGGATCCACAAACTTCTTTGACTTAACATTCTCAAGATCATTCAATGCATGAGACAAATATTTATCATAACAATTAACCATTATCCCATCCACTAATTTCTGCGTTTTAAATGCAGTAACCTTGTCCATACTCGGAGATTCCCAAAGTGATGGATGCAATGTTGGACATACAACCTGCAAATGAGCATATAAACCAGCCAACATAGGTCCAAGTCTACTTTTTTGCTGCTGCTTACGAATTGTTGGCACATGAACTTCCTGCATCAATTTGTCATATAAAGTTCCTGACCAATTTGGAATCCCAACATTTTCTGCATACCATAAAATACCAAAGGTGTGCTGAGATATCGAGCTCCACTCGTGATATGCGAGGGTGACCGTTGTGCATTTATGTCACCGACTTGTCAGTTGCAGATGCGGTTGGTACACCACCCATGAATAATAGCTAGATGACAGCTATCCTTATCTACTCTAGTTCGTGGCTCAGTTAGTATGCCACCTTAGTTAGTTTAGTTTGGTTTGAGACCCATATATAGGGTTCTTCTATTTCTATGTACTAGAGTTCTTTTGGCTTACACAACTAAGAAGAGGAAAACTGTTTTCAACCTCCACCCTTGTGTGTATTCCCCCATTGTGCAAGCAAGAAAGCTACAAGTGAGACTCCTTCCTTCTCTCCCACAATCTTGACATGGTATCAGAGCCTTGTTCGTGGTAAGGAGCTCAAGAAAGCAAGCCAAGTTCGCGGTGTTCTGGTAAGAGGACCAGTGTTGCTTTCATTCTTCTGTTTTGGGAGCAAGTCTCTGCAGGTAGCACAACCTGAAAGTGCAAGAGTGCATTGTCTCAGGTTGAGACGCCCTTCGCGGTGAAGCAAAAGGGCAGTATATGCTGCGGGAGAGGGCTTTGACCCTGTGGGAGAGGGCGGTGAAGCAAAAGGGCAGTATATGCTGCGGGTGACCCTGTTTTTTTTATTTGAGGCCATTTCGGGGCCTATTTTGAAGGTGGAAGTTTTCTGCACGCACTCAAGAAAAGGCCCAGTTTTATGCTGTGCGACCACTGTTCTACAGGTCGGTGAAAAGTTACCACAGAAATTGCATCGTATGCTTGTATGCAGAGACATTGGGAGTTACAAAATCATCCTTGGTGCCTGTTTATGCAAAAACGTCACTAGGAAGTGACTGTGTGGTCAAATACCACTTTCGCCAGTTTTGCAGATTTACCCTTGTGAGGGTGAAGCTGTGTTTTTTGCAGTGACAGAATTTTTTGCAGTGTTCTGTAATGGCGTCTGATTCTCTTTCACAGATTGTAACTGAAAAGCTTGACAAGAACAACTTCCAAGCATGGAAGTTTAGAATGACGAATTTCCTTATGGGAAAATGATATTGGGAATTTGTTGCAAGAAATGAAGAAGAACCAGTTCTTCCTGATGTTCCCAATCAACAGCAAATGCAGGCATTTAAAGCATGGCATGAGAGAGCCAGGAAAGTTATGTACTGGCTGTCTATCAGCATTTCAGACTCTATGATTGTGCATATTCAGGATGCAAGTACGCCAAAGGAGGCATGGGATACTTTGTCAAAAATGTATAGCATGAATACGCAAGCCAAGAAAATGCAACTCAAGCAAGAGTTGCATAATGTGCAAAGAGAAAGTATGAGAATCAATGACTACCACATGAAGGTTAAGAAGATTGCAGATGCACTTGCTTCCATTGGGTCACTAGTGGAAGATGATGATTTAGTTTCTGTGACCTTGAATGGTCTAGGAAAGGATTATGCATAGTTCCAAACATCCATTTCCATCCGTGAAAGTTTTCCTGATTTTGAAGAGTTGATTGCTCTTCTAATTTCTGAGGAGCAGAGAAATGGTGGTGCATCTTCTTCAGGAGGAACTTCAAAAGAAGCTGTCTTCTACTCAAATGCTAGAAGAGGTAGAGGCAGAGGTAGAGGAGGCCGATCTGGAGGCCGTGATAGAAAGCAGAATATGCAGCAAACTCAAGAAAACAAGTCCTATGGAGGAGGATGTGGTAACTCTAGAGTCAGGGGGAGCCAAAGAGGTCGTGGTGGATGGCAAAGAGGCCAAAATGCAAACAGTAATGTTGAATGCTACTACTGTGGTAAAATGGGTCATATGGCTAAAGACTGCTATAAAAAGCAGAATGACATCATGAATGGAAAATTGCAACAAGGGAATTATGCATCTTCTAGTAGACAGGGTGATGACAGAAATGAGCATTTGTTTATGGTGCAGCACATGAACAATTCTGTGACAAGTGTAGAAGAAAGCAACGATGTATGGTATGTTGACTCAGGTGCATCAAACCACATGACAGGTCATACAGAATGGATGGAGGATGCAAGGAAAATGGAAAAACCAGGGTTTGTGGAGACTGGTGATGATACTGCACATCCTATTGTGTAGATTGGAAAATTTCCTTTGTCTATGCAGGATGGGAAAAAGAAATACCTGTCCGATGTATTTCATGTCCCGAATATCACCAAGAATTTGGTTTCTATTGGTCAAATGGTTGAGCAGGGCTTACAGGTCAAATTTAATCCTCATGGATGCTTTGTTGAGGATATGAAAAATAAAGGTCGCTTGATAGCAAAAGGAAAGAAGAAGGGCAGAATGTTTACGTTGGATGCACACATGCCTGAATTGAGTGCAGCAATGTCTGCACATGGGACCGGTGTAGTTGCAGATATTGATATCTGGCATAAACGCATTGGTCATGTTAATGTACAATGACTTAAATCAATGCAGGCCCAAAATATTGTTGCAAGATTGCCTAAATTCAAGGTTGCAGAAATGCATAAGGTATGTGAAGCCTGCCAATTTGGAAAACAGGCAAGGAAACCATTTCATAGACATGTTCAAGAGAGTAAGAAGCCATTGGAATTAATCCACTTTGATGTGTGGACTACTAAAGCTGCATCTCTTGGAGGCTGTCATTATTTTGTCACTTTTATTGATGACTATAGCAGAAAAGTTTGGGTGTATTTTATGAAAAAGAAAAGTGAAGTTTTTGGGCATTTCAAAACTCTTAAAGCTATGGTTGAAAAAAAAACAGGCCTGCAAATAAAATGCCTACGGTCAGATGGAGGGGAAGAGTACCTCTCAAATGAGTTTGCAAGGTTTCTACAGGATGGCATAAAGCAGCAATATTCATGCAGTCATACCCCACAACAAAATGGAATTGCAGAAAGGAAAAATAGGCATATTGGAGAGGTATCTCGTGCCATGCTCAATGAAAAAGACTTGCGAGATTTTTACTGGGCTAAAGCAGTTGCTACAACAGTCTACATAATGAACAGGACTCCCACTGCAGCAATACATGGGATGACTCTAAAGGAGAGGTATATTGGTAGGAAACCAAATATTTCTCATTTGAAGATTTTTGGTTGCATTGCCTATGTTCATGTGCCAGATGAGTTGAGATCCAAGTTGTATCCAAAGGCTGAGAAGTGCATCTTTATTGGTTACTCTCTGCAGAGCAGAAAGGGTATAGATGCTATAACCCTTCTACTCGTAAGTTTACAGTGAGCAGAGACGTTTTTGATGAGATAAGTAGCTGGTATAAACCAATAAATGTGATTGATGATGTAGATGCACAAAATGGTAATGCTGCTCAGAATTCACAGCAGCAGTCACAAAATATTAGTGGACTTGGAGCGTCCTCTAGCAGTGGTTCACATTCTTCACCATGGACAGGCAGATTAAGATAAGGAGAATCTTCTCAAAGCAATACAGATAGTGGTATGCAGGTATCACAAAAAGGAAAAGAGAAGGTAGATCAGCCCATGTTTGATGTGAATGCAGGTCACTCTTATGTGGATGGTGAATCCAGTGGCTCAGAACAGAGCATTGATGATGAGTTGGGTATTCCTTCTATTGTTACACCTGGAGTAAGGAAGACCAGGGATGTTTTGAGAGCACCTGGGAGTGAACCTACTTTGCGCAGGTTTACCAGAGCTAGGTATCCTGTGGATAGGCTGAAATATGATGGATTTACAGCCATTCACTATGCATATATGGTCAAAGTGATACAGGAACCAGAACCCACTTCTTTTGAGCAAGCCATGGGAAAAGAAAAATGGGAGAAAGCCATGGATGAAGAAATGGATGCCTTGGAAGAAAATGCTACATGGGAGTTGGTACCTTTGCCTAAAGATAATAATGTAATTGGCTGTAAGTGGGTTTATAAGGTGAAGCACAATGCAGATGGTTCTGTGAATAGATACAAGGCAAGATTAGTAGTCAAGGGGTATGCACAAACATATGGAATTGATTATGAAGAAACATTCAGTCCGGTTGCAAGGATGGCAACCGTAAGAGCAGTCATTGCTATGGCTGCATCAAAGGAATGGTCTTTACATTAGATGGATGTAAAGAATGCCTTCTTGCATGGTGATTTGCAAGAAGAGGTATATATGGAGCAGCCACCAGGTTATGTGCATGCTGTTCATCCTGAGTTTGTTTGCAGGTTGAAGAAAGCATTGTATGGCTTGAAGCAAGCACCTAGAGCATGGTCTGACAAGATAGGACAGTATCTTGTCACTATTGGCTTTTCAGATTTCCAAGGCAGATTTCTCACTTTATGTGAGAAAAATAGAGAAAGGTATTATGCTGCTTGTCATTTATGTTGATGATTTGATTATCACAGGTGATAGTGATGAAGATATCCTTCATGTAAAAATGCTATTGAAGCAGAAGTTTGAGATGAAGGATTTGGGAGAGCTGCGTTATTTCTTGGGCATTGAGGTGATTAGATCACCAAGTGGGATATGGCTCTTACAGAGGCAGTATGGATTGGACATGCTATCCAAATATGGGATGACAGGTGTTAAATCTATTTCAGTTCCTTTGGAGCAGAATGTGAAGCTGAGTGCAGATGCAGGTGAGCTTCTGGAAGACCCTACTATGTACAGACGCATAGTAGGAAGTTTGATTTATATGACTATTACCAGGCCAAATTTGAGCTATGATGTTGGATTGGTAAGCCAGTTTATGCAGGCTCCAAGGAAACCGCATTTAGATGCGGCCAGACGCATACTTAGGTATGTGAAGTCCACATTGCAGTATGGACTACTTTATGAGACTAGGGTTCAAATACGGTTGTATGGATACACTGATGCTGATTGGGTTGGTAGTATTTCTGATAGACAATCTACCAGTGGATATGTGTTCTTTTTTGGGAGTGCTGCAGTCACTTGGAGCAGCAAGAAACAACCTACAGTTGCCTTGTCGAGCATGGAGACTGAGTACAGGGGTGTAGCAATGGCTGCATGTGAGGTAGCTTGGTTGCATAAGGTACTTTATGATATGCATCAGCCTACAGATGGGCCAGTTGTCATTTATTGTGACAACATGAGCAGTATACACTTGGCAAATAACCCAGTCTATCATGCTAGAACAAAGCACATTGAGGCGCATTATCATTATGTGCGGGAGAGGGTTTTACTAGGTCTTATTGATCTAGTTTATGTGAGCACAGAGGATCAGGTAGCTGGCATATTTATGAAGGCATTGGGCGCAGAGAAGCTGCGCAAGTTCAAAGACCTGCTTGGTGTGTAGGAATTGGGATTGAGCTCGAGGGGGAGTGTTGAGATATCGAGCTCCACTCGTGATATGCTAGGGTGACCGTTGTGCATTTATGTCACCGACTTGTCAGTCAGATGCGGTTGGTACACCGCCCATGAATAATAGTTAGATGACAGCTATCCTTATCTACTCTAGTTCGTGGCTCAGTTAGTATGCCACCTTAGTTAGTTTAGTTTGGTTTGAGACCCATATATAGGGTTCTTCTATTTCTATGTACTAGAGTTCTTTTGGCTTACACAACTAAGAAGAGGAAAACCATTTTCAGCCTCCACCCTTGTGTGTATTCCCCCATTGTGCAAGCAAGAAAGCTACAAGTGAGACTCCTTTCTTCTCTCCCACAATCTTGACAAGTTGTGCTTTGTTATTACATCAGCCTTTATAAACAATAAAAACCGTTTCATGAACCATTTAATGAAAAACCTCCGCTTTGTATTTGCATGCCTTAACACATATTGATTTCTAACCCTTGTAGGAAGCCCAAACTCTTGCTGCATAGCTTCATCTGTGCACCACTAATGCTTTGGCCGATCATTAAGCGCAAGAGAGAAAACATGTGCTAGTAAAGTAGGAGTAACCTCCAATCTTCCGCCAACTTTGCCACTTTCTCGAATCACAAGTAACTGTTGTTGAGCATGTATATTGTTTCCCCAAGCCTCCCATGGTAGCTCCTCATAATCAAGCAACCCAATTTGCCTTAACCAGCCCCTAATATTGGGTTCTTTGGTATCCATGAGTATAGAACAATCAAGCATAGGAGTAGGCAACTCACCATCATCTTCACTCGACATAACAAAAGGCGTTTTTGGCGTGGAGTTCTTGACTTTCGATGGCGTTGTGTAAGGTGGACTATCACTAGAGTCATCATCCTGGTCCTGGACTGCTGTTGTGCCCTCTTAACAGGGAGCTTCAAATTCTTCTTTTGTCTTGTCTTCACCATGGTTGCATCAGCGACGACCTGCTGCGGATTAGGAATGAAAAGAGATGAAGAAAACGATGAAGCTTGATGGTGTGAAGTCGCAAAGAGATGCTGCTGAATTGATGCAGGCGACAGCACACGAGTCTTCTTAGCCATAATTTGCCCCTTTTCCACTTGCCTTACCTAACCATGAGTTAAACTCCTTGAAAAAAGAGACATGGTAACATACTAATTGCCACTTGTACTCCCTCTAAGTTGAACATGAGAGTCTTGTTGCTTCAACCCCACCTCATGCAACTGAAACTTGATAAGTTCACACAATGAAAATACCAACAGAACTGGAGTTAAAGACAGTTGATCTTCTAAACCATCACATAAACATCCCAAGTTAAAAGGTAGATATCTTTTCAAAGCACAATTTTCCATGGCCATGATACCACTTTGCCCAATCATGATTGCAGGACAAAGAAATTTAAAAAGATAATCCTCATAAAGTAAATTCCAAGAGCCAACCTTGAATGTCATATATTGTCACCACTTCATGTAGTACCATTGAACCTTTAAAATGAGATAGAACAATTGCCAAATAGATTGCACTTCATAGAGCACTACTGAAGTTTACCTCACTTCTTCATGTTCACCACAAGTGATATACAAGATAACATTATCAGCTAATAGCTCACCATAAAAGAGTAGTTCTTTTTGCCAAAAACCAAGCCAGGACACCCTTAAAAAAATAATGAGAGTCATAGAATCATAAAGTGCTCCATGAGGTAAAATGCCACGGATTACTCCATGAGGTAACAGTGCTGGAATTTGAACCAAATTTAGTGCAATTGGTTCTTGTTCAACTTCATAGAGTACCTTATCATAGTCCGGTTGAACTAACCTTCTTAATCTAAATCCATTCACTGCAGGCTTAATAATTTCACCCTGTAAAGTAGTCAACACAAAAGTGCCTTGACCAACATCTTTCAAAACTTCATAGGGATCGGTCTACCTTAACTTTAAGTTCCCTGGGTGCTTTCCAAGCCGTGAATTATACACCATAACCAAATCCCCTTCTTTGATTATCTTCTTTTTAATATGCCTATTAACCCATGCCTGTCTTCTTGATTGCACCACCCCTTGAAGGTAGTGAGCTATAATCCGATCTTCCTCTAACTGGAACAACTTTTGGAGCCTATCATGAAGTGATTCTTCCAGACACAACCTATAAGCAACCGCTATCCTCAAACTCTGCACCAAGAATTCCATGGGGACAACTGTTTCAAGTCCATAAACCAACTTAAAAGGAGTCAAGCCTGTTAACACCTTATATGTTGTACGAAAGGACCATAATACCGAATCTAACTTTGTATCCCAATCCTTACGGTTATCAGCCACAATTTTCTTAAGAATTCGGAGTAAAATCTTATTTGAACTTTCAGCTTGTCCATTTGCCTGAGGGTGATAAGGTGTAGACTTCTTATGAAGGATCATATGCTTAGCAGTAAGCTCTTTGATTACTTCATTCAAAAAATGCTTACCCCGATCACTTACCAACTCTATGGGGCATCCAAAACGGGTCATGATAGTAGAGTACAAAAACTGAGCTACACTTGCCGCTTTATTATCCCGTAATGCTTTGGCTTCAACCCACTTAGTACAATAATTGGTACAGACCAGAATATACTGATTCTTACTCTGACGAGCAGCTGGCTTGATGGGGCCCACAAAATCAATACCCCACTTTTGAAATGGTTCCAAAGGTAAAACTGGATGATCTTGCATTCGATCTCGAGATTGAGGTTGACCCTCCTTCATACAAGTAATGCATTCTTTAGCATATTGATGAGCATCTTTGAGTACAGTTGGCCACCACAATCCCGCTTGAAGAACCTTTCTAGCTGTAATCTGACCAGAGAAATGCCCTCCAGTTATTCCTGCATGTGCTTCATGGAGAACTGCAGGCTGCTCTTGAACAGTTACACACCTTCTTAGCACATTATCAATGCCTCTCTTGTAAAGAACTCCCAAAATAACTTGATAACTCCTGTTTTGTAATGCCAATCTTCTACGGTGGTCTCTAGACAAATCCGGAGGCATCACTCCTCCACGAAGCAAAAACTGTAACATTTGATCATAGAAGGAATTGAATTGACTTACTTGAACATTGAATAATTCTCCATCAGGCAACTGATCATTTACCCCCAATACAGGGTCTAGTGACTCAATTCTACTCAGAAAATCAACCACTGCATGCTCTTTACCTGGTATATGTATTATTTTGTAATCAAACTCTTGCAATAATAACATCCACCTTGCCAATCTTCCTGTAAGCTGCGGCTTGTTAATAAGATACAACAAAGCCTGATGATCCACATGAAAAATAACTTGGTTCCCCAACAAGTAATGTCTAAATTTTTGCAATGCAAAGATCATCCCCAAAGCTTCCTGTTTAGTAACAGTATAATTCTTCTCAGCTGTTGTAAGCCGTCTGCTTGCATAATAGACAGGTCTGAACCAACCAACAACCCTTTCCTGCATCAAGACTACACCTACTGCAATATTAGATGCATCGACAAATACATGAAACGGAATATCCCATTGTGGTGGTTGCAAAATTGGTGCTACAACCAGCATCTTTTTCAATATAGCAAAAGCTTTATCCTGGTCATGTCTCCACACAAACTGAACCCCTTTCTTGGTTAACAATGTTAGTGGAGCACAAATATGAGCTAGATACCTCAAATACCTACTATGCCATTTGACCTGCCCCACAAAGCGCATCACTTCTTGAACTGTTGTAGGTACTATAACCTTCTGAACTGCTTGAATATTCCTTGAATCAATAGCCATACCCTCTTCTGAAATAATATGCCCCAACAGAACTCCTCTTTTAGTAGCAAAAACAGATTTGAAAGGGTTAAGGGACATGCCAAATTGACAACATCTTTCAAAACAAAGTCTAAGATGATGCAAATGATCCACTTTCTTACCAAACACACAAAAATCATCTATGAAGACCCTCATAAAAGATGTAAGATAAGGATCAAAGGTTTTATGAGCTACAGCCTGAAATATTGGGGGTCCATTCTTCAAACCAAAATTCATGACAGTACTCACAAAGACACTCCATTCAGTTACAAAAGTTGTCTTATCCATATCTTTCGGATGCATACGAATCTGATTATAGCCAGAGAAACCATCCAAAAAACTATAAATGTCATGGCCTGCCACATCATCCAACAAAGAATCCATGAATGGAAGAGGGAATGGGTTAGTAATAGTTGCTGCATTCAACTTTCTATAATCTACACAAACCCATATTTTTCCATTCTTTTTAGGCACCACCACAATTGGTGACAACCAAGTCACTTCATTAACAGGGCGGATAAAACCCACTGAAAGAAGTTTGTCAATCTCTTCCTTCACTTGTTTAGCATAATTAGGATTCATACGATACCGTTTCTGCATAATCGGCTTTGCATCTGCCTTTAAATTAATTCTATGCTGACACACCTTTGGATCAAAGCCCTTCATATCCGTATATTTCCAAGCAAAAATATCCTGAAAGTCCTTACACAACTTAATTAATTGCTATTTGATATCTTCCTCAATGAAAATACTCACCTTTATCGGCTTAGAGCCTATTTTAGCTTCCAAGTACACTTCTTGGACATCATCCTCAAAGACTCTAGCTGACTTATGCATGGTATGCTCATATTTCAGCTCTGCATCTATAATAGCTTACTGACTTGCTTTGTCTAAATCCTCCTCTGCATCCAAAGAAGGCTTCTTTTGGTCTTTAAGTGTTCCCAAATCAATGTTTTTACTTCCCTCAGAAGTAACATTACTTTCCACCACCAAATTACTATTCTGCTGCATGAAATCACTACTCTACTCCATGAAGTCACTGTCCTGCTTCATGGGGCAAACAATTTGCTGTATCAAATTACTCTGCTGATGCATGGGGTAACTGTTCTGTTCTGAAGATAAAACCACTTCTGATGATAATACCGTTGGAAAGACCCTATATTGAGCCAAAATTTTCTAAACATCCACTTCAAAAATTGGCACAACTGTGGGGTTAGCTTGCATAAAAAGTTCCTCCTCATCATCCTCAATCTCAGGTGCAACATTAATTGTCTGAGCAACTAACATACGGTACTTAGGTTCCAAAATTACCCGATTACTTGTGGACAACTTGACCTTCTTACTTCCATGAGGAATAGTCGCTGTATCTGAGCCCCAATCATGCTTCAACGTGGCTAGTCTAATCCATGGTCTTCCCAATAGCATATTATATGAATCCCCTAAACCTTCCATACGAAGAACAACAAAACTAACCTTGAACTTCAGCCCGGCTATCCGAATAAGCTGATTCTTTAATATTTCCAATGGCTGAATTCTTCTTTGATCTGCCACTTTAACCTGAAATGGTGCTGCCACAAGTCCTTGCAACTTATGTGCCAAATACATCTCTTCAGGCAAAATATTAACTCCAGAACCTCCATCTAGAAGAACATCATCAAACTTGCTACCCAAATAGTCAACTTGAATAGTCGGAACTTTATAGTCTACCACCTCCATCTGTGTGGGAATCACCGCTTGACAATCTGAAGTCTGCTCTCGATCCATAGCATAATGCTTAAACACTTCATCCTGATTTGACATAATCTTAGCTAAAAGCTTTTCTTTAAACCCTGGAATTAAATCAAGGATTTGTTCTAAAGTCAACTGTAATGAAGATTTGGCTAGTGTATACAGCAAACAACTCATGAGAACCATGCAATGCCTCATAAGGCTTCAAACTTTGTGAGTGTTTACTGAACTGCATTCCTGACACAAACATATCCTTCTGATTTTCCTCATGAAGCAGCTGACTGTCTTGAACTTCATAAGGCAATTCTGCAACTCTAAGCTGTTTTGAAGACTGTTTTTTCCTGCAACTTCATAACTTCATTGGAAGCCACTTCCCTAGCCTTTTCTTGATCTTCCCAATTAATCTTTTGCTTAGCTTTTGCTCTGGTAATGGCCAAAACTGTTGTCTCATCCGGACAATCTTCCACAACTATGCAGTTTGAACAATCACAGCTCACATGTGGCTCCAAATCATGCTTAGTAACATTTAACACACCCTTACATAGCACTTCTTTCTGTATAGCTTCACAAACTTGTTGGTTCTTTTGATGACTTACTGCCTCACTCTCCATGACTTCTGCAGGTAACTCTACTAGGACTACTGCTGTGGGTGCCGATGGTTGCTGTCCATGGGGTAGTCCTGCCAGTTGCATTTCTTGCTGCTCCCCGGTTTGCATTCCCCTTTCAGCCCTATGGCGTACCCATAACTCACAGTTAGGTTCAGACATGTGTCCATGCTTGCCATAGTAATAGCAAGGTCCTCGCTGCCTCTGTTGAATATTATTCCACTGCCTTGGCTGGTCAGTACCCCATTGCTTAGGTGGCTGACCCTTCCTATCAAAGCCTCTAAATCCTCTTTGCTGTGCCAATTCAGGTGCAATTTGGTTAATTGGTGCCACTGGAGATGCTATTTGTTGCCTTGCATTCCGTACAACTGGATTATACCATCATTCTCTAGCCTCATGACCCACTTTTGACAAATGGTACATGACTTTACACTTCTGGAAGTTGTCAATACTCCCATCTCCAACAGTTGCTTCTTAATTTTCTTTTCCAACCTTTTTTCCAAGGCCGTTTTTTCCTCTTTCTCTTTCCCCTTCATGCTATCCCTAGAAGAGGTTTTATCTTTCCTAGATTTCTTTTTGTATCTCTTTTGTCTACGCTTACTTTGATCATCCTCTGAGTCACTTGATTCAGTTTTCGACTCAGAGCCTGATGAAGTATCTTCCTCCTCACTACTATCCTCTGAATCAGAACCATCAGAGTCAGAGTCTGAAGAGTCATGTTTACTCTTCTTCTTGGATCGACTCTTACCAAGTCCCTTTTCCACCCGCTGGGCTACTTCAACCAGCCGATCTATACTATTATTGTTTCCAATTTCTGCATTAGCAATTGCCGTTGCAATAGCTTTGTCTAAACCCTTAATAACATAAGAGTATTGTAACTCCATAGAAGGTCTATCTTCCTGATTCAACGTGTTTAATAGATTTTTAAATTTCTGTGCATAATCCTGCACTAACATTGTCTTCTGCTTGATCTACTTCAACCTTTTCAACACATCAGTAGCTGTCTTATGCTTTCCCCTACTTAAGAAAGTGGTTTTAAGGTCAACATATGTGGTAAAGTATCCAGCATCATAAGTACTATACCAATCCATAGCCTTACCCTTGAAAGTTGCAGCAAATTGTTGTAATTTAACTTGATCCCCAAACATATTGTTGAAGCCACTGGCCACCCACCTTGTCTCGAACTGAGTGACATGACAATCCAGGTCTTCTTTCTTCTTCCCTAAGAATTTAGATGCCCTAACCTTAGGGTTAAGTGGTGGATTAGGATTCATAATTTTGAACTTCTTCTTCTTCAATGGGGGTAAGGGATCAAAAGTTAAAGACTTCCTAGCAGTACCCACTGGTCTCCTTAACAGAACTGCACTTCCTAACACCAAATGTTGTAATTGCTGTGCTGCACGATCCGAAGGAGTTGAAAGATCTTGTAAGTTAAGTACTCCTTTTGCTTCATCAGGGGAACTTGAGGGAGATTCAATAGTAGACGATGCAGGGGAATGATACACAGTAGCGGTACCAGCAGAGGTACCAACATCTTGGAACTCCTCTCCAAAAGATGGAAACTCCCCCTCATCCAGGGTGTCAATTCCTCCTGCTTCCCGGCTGTCATTCTGCAATAACTCCCTCTGTTATCTTGCCAATAACTCTCGTAATTCTTTGGATTTGCTTTGGGTTATAATAACATTTGATCGCTATGGGTAATTCGCTGACATATATGTAGAAATGCAAAGTTAAACATGTAATCTACATCATGCTACTTGAAGCAATATACCACTGTCCCAAGAAGCAACTAGATTTTCATATATATATCATCAAAGAAAAGTATTTTGACTATGGTTCAGCATCCAGAAATAAAAACCACATAAAGAGTGTTAAATTGTCTTGATTCTAGTTCTGCTTCTTCATGCAGAAAACTTCTGCTTCACGTAGAAAACTGTTGCTTCATGCAGCAACTTCGAACATCTAGGCTTAACCTTCATCATTCTGAATAATGTTTTGACACAGAGGTTCCAAGAAGGCAATGGCAGGATAGCCAAAGTGTTGCTGCCCTTTTTATGCAGAATACATAAAAGAACAGAGAAATACTTCATGAAGCAAATACCTAATCTCACACCCAGAAATCATAGGAATTCAGAACTAACCATATGAAAGCATAGATACACTACATTCAGCACTACTAATCAGAAAACAGAGAATGAATCACACAAGACATGTTACAAATGAGATCAAGATTCCAGCCATGATGGTGCCAACTACCAGATCCTCTTCACAATTAGGTAGAAACATCACACATCAAGCATGATCATCATCAGTGTCAGATAGACAAGAAGAACACACAAAATGCCTCATCAGGTCACGTTTTTTCAACTGCCCCAAAACTGCACTTCATGAGGCAGTAAACTTCATAAGACATATAAAGGCTGCTTCACATAGAAAATAGTAATAACTAAGGTAATGCACCATTCTAAGGGTAAATGTAGTGTCAACCCAACGGCTAACAATAACTATGAGCTCTCTATACACCTGGTGTCCTGACTGAAGGAATACCAAGCTCATCATCTAAACTCTCTGAACCATTAGAATCTCCATCAAATCCCAAATGACTAGTAGATGCATCATTACCATCCAGCACTTTCTTCTTTCCTTTGTCTTTGCCTGCAACACTTATAGATACACTTGAAGATGTGGGGACTACTCCTTAGTCTCCTAGACCAAGGGCTCACTTTAGGTGTAGTACTAAATGATGTTTTTGGTTCACTAAGACTTCGTGATTCTTGCTTTTCTTTCTCCACATAGCTATCATGATCATTATCATCATCTAATACATCACCAACATGTGCATACCAACTGCTCATCTTATAAAAAATAACGTCCCGGCTCACTCTGAACTCACCTGCGACAGGGTTATAACAACAATACCCTTTCTGCTCTAAAGGGTATCCAATAAAAATACATTTTTCAGCCTTTGGATCAAGCTTCTTCCGTAGCTCATCTAGCACATGAACATATGTAACACATCCAAATACCTTCAAGTGTGATACGTTAGGCTTCTTGCCAGCAAAGCATTCTTCAGGAATCATCCCATGAACTGCAGTTGTGGGGGTTCTGCCCATAATATAGACAACAGTATGGACAGCTTCAGACCAAAAATGTTTTGACATATTCTTTTCAGCCATTAATGCCTGTGCAACTTCTGCAATATGCCTATTTTTTCTTTCTGCAACCCCATTTTTCTGTGGGGTATAATTGCAAGTAAATTGCCTCTTTATCCCATGAATCCTCAAGAATCCACTAAACTCATTAGAGAGATACTCTCCCCCTCCATCTAATCTCAAGCACTTCACTTTTAAGCCTGTTTTTGTTTCAACAGCTGCCTTGAAAGATTTGAAGTGCTCAAATACATCACTCTTTTCCTTCATGAAATATACCCATAGCTTCCTTGAACAGTCATTAATAAATCTAACAAAGTATTTACCGCCACCAAGAGATACATTCTGTGTAGGCCCCCAAACATCTGTATGCACTACATCAAGTATATTTCTGCTCACTTCTCTGTCATGGGAGAAGGGTTGTCTCACTTGCTTACCAAATTGGCATGCTTCACAGACTTTATGAAATTCTACAACTCTAAAAGAAGGTAATCCTGTAACCAATCCTTTAGACTGCATTAATCTCAACCTTTGCACATTTGCATGTCCAATATGTTTATGCCATATTTCAATGTTTGCAATCACTCTTTTTTCTTTAGCATACATAGTAGCATCCATTACAGGAATTCCAGCATCTAAAGTGAACATGCGGACAACTCTACTTCCTTTTGTGACCAACCTGCACTTATCATTAAAATCTTCTACAAAATAACATTTTGCATTGAATCAAACTTACAACCCTTGCTCTACCATTTGGCCAACAGACACTAGATTCTTTGTGATTGAGGGCACATGTAATACATCTGTTAGAATCTTTGCCTGGCCATCATACAAGGACAAGGGAACCTTTCTAATGTGTGAAATTAGGTGGCATGAATCATCACCCATTTGCACATAACCTGGATTTTGTCAGTCCTGCATCTCTCCAAACCATTCAACATGACTGGTCATATGATTAGATGCACCTGAATCGACATACCATACATCATCATGTGTCCCCTTTCTTCCTGTAACTGCATTCATCATATGCTACATAACAAATAGAAGCTCATTTTTTTCTTCATTCTATAGTGAAGACGATCCATAGTTTCCTTGCTACAATTTACCACAGCGAATATCATCCTTCTTAGCATAACAATGGACTGCTGCAATATGACCCATCTTGCCACAATAATGGCAAACAATAGTAGAATTTCTAGAACCTCTATTCTGCCATCCACCTCTTCCTCTAGAGCTCCCCCTGCCTCTAAAGTTTCCTCGGCCTCCTGAAACCTGCATTTCACAAAATTGTTGACTGAACCTGTTTTGCTGGTTATTGCTAGCACATCCCATACCACCCCTCGAAGAGGATCTACCACGTCCCCTTCTTGAACTTGAGTAAAATGCTTGAATCTGTTCACCATTTTTTTCAGATGAGTCACCCTGCATATTGATCTCTTTGATAATCATGAGAGAGATCAGCTCATCAAAATCTAGAAATGGCTTCCATACATATACTGAAGTAACAAATGATTTCCATGCCTTCTCATTATTAAGGCCACTCAAAGCGGATGAAACCAAATCATCATCATCAGGCATTGCATCAATCGTTGCTAAAGCATCTGGAATGCTTCTCACCTTCAAAACATACTCATTGACATACATTTTCTCTTTCTTCAAGGTATTCAACTCTTGCTTGAGTTGAATTTTTCGTGCCTTTGTATTTACTGAAAACATGTTCTAAAAATTTGTCCAAGCTGCATGTGAAGTTTTTGCATTCTTGATATGTCCCAACATTGTATCATCAATGACTGCAGATATCTAGTACATCACATTTTTGTCTTTTGCATTCCATTCTTTCCATGCTTTTAATTCATCTACAGTCGGGAGGGATACCCAACTCTGGCTCCTTTTCTTCACGAACGCATAAATGCCCTTTCCAATGAGAAAGTTTGTCACACGAAACTTCCATGAAGTTCTTGTCGAGCTTCTCAATAATGGGATTTCCATTGTTCTCTGCCATTATCACAAAAAAGGATACAATATTGCAAGCTAGTCTTCTGCAACCTTTTACAACAAGTACATAGCAATACACCAAGCAACCTTTTTCACTGATTGCTCAATAGTACATGTGATTTGCAACCCGTTTGCAGATGAACCTTATGTTTGCTTCCTACAAACACCTCAAAAATTACAGATTTGAAATCTGTAACATATGCACCCACTTTCGGTCAATATAGCCGAAATCACAGTGTATCTTGAAACTTTTGTCTACAACTTTGTGGCTCTAAAATGGGGCTTGAAACGACCTCAGATGCCAAAAAGAACTACGGGATAGTCTTAAAGGGCTGATGTATTGAATATACAGTGCTCTGTTTGCACATCAAATCTCACAGCAATCTGAGATTTACACTCTACCCTGCTTCCAGTGCCTCCACATGCACTATCCAAGAGAGAGAGTGGAAGAATGGGAGAGCTTCTTATCCGTTGCTTGCTTGCTCGAACCTTACTTGTTCTCCTTCACTTTAGCCTTCAAAATCAGCCTCTCTCAGTGATGTGACTCTGATATCATGTCAAGAATCGTGTGGGTGGTGGACTTGCTTGAGCTGCTGTTCCAAATACACACTATATACAGAAGAGGAAGCTCACTCAAGAACACAAAAAGAGAGATGGAGGCCAAAACGTTTTCTTGCTGATTTCTTCTTCTTCTTCTTCCACACACTATGCAATGTACACAAAGTATAGATAAGATACAACATAAATGAAAGTGGCCTACTAAGTCAAATAGTGCATAACAGACTACACTAATTGACTGGCGCTATATCTTTGCCAGCTATAGGTAGGTGTAACAAACTAAATATAAAAAGTGATAAGTTAGTGGCCATGTGAGTATCGTAATGACCACCAACATGCTAAGTGTAGACATGTGGACCCATCTAGCCAGGCGGTTCATCATTAATGTCTGCATGTGTTGAGCTTGCCATCTCGACACCTAAGCCTCCACATATATGCACATCAACTAGTGCTTCTTCCACATGTGTCTTGCCAATCGATCGGTAGAGCTATTTTCTTCTATCTACCAAAGACAAGCTTTGTTAGTCTAGTGATAATCAAATGGAGATTTACCCATACAAAGCATCTATGTATTGTAGACATATCAAAATAATTTACTGTCTCAATGACATAGTTGATATCCTGCACTTCTTGAGGTGCATCATCCTCCTTCCTTGCCTACACTTAGCGTGCCACTATCTCCTTCACCAGTATTGTGGATATATCTAGAAGTATCCCCTTGGGCAAGTGCTTGGCAAAGCTCGGCCATGCCCAAGCTCTCCATGGATTCCCTATGGTGTGGGTTGCTAATTTGTGTAGTGCAAGATTGCATTGGTCAACAATGCAAGTTCATTAGGGCTGTGGTTATGGAGAGGATGGCAGCTTCACAAGTAACCATAAATCCAAGTTAAGAGAAAGTGCAACACCATGCAAGGGGATCATCAAGGGTTTTTAAAACCCCTTTCTTGTTTTTAAAGCCACATATAATTTATTAATACAACTGAAAAAATTTATACAATTTCTTAAATTACATTGTGTGTGTTCTTAACCTAAACTAATAAATTATTAATTAATACATTGGTAATGCCACATTGCTAAAAAGAAAGAATAACTACAATTAAATTCTCTAACTCAAATTCTACTGAAGGTCTTAAGTACATTATCCTTAGAAATATATTGTAGCTAGCTTAGAAAATACTTATCTTATCCTTGAAATATAATGTAGCTAACTTAGAAAACACTTATACATCCTTCCAATCTCCTTACAAAGAAATGGGCAGTTCTGTAATAAGACCTTTCAAACTAAAAATTGGGCGACCCTTCAAATTTAGTGCTTCCAACCTACGAATTAAGTAGCGTGATTTTGCTAAGAATGTACTCATGCACCTTTTCGAAAGGACATGGTAAACTCTTCTTTACCTTGTTACCTTATGCTTTGCTTGTATCATTGGAAAATTTACTACAATGTGCAACATCATTGTATGTTTATTGTCAAAAGATGTGAAAATTTACATGTCATCCATTTTATACCTATGTTGATGTGACAAAATATTATTAATAATTCCACAATAAAATATATATTCTTCTTAGATTCTTACAATCCATCCCTATCCAAAGTTTTTTGCCCACAAAAACAAACTTACAATGGTTGGAAAGGATGGATGAAACAGAGTACTACTTTAATTTCAGCTATACAAAGTATGGGAAATCAATGAACTATTAAAGGTATATTGACTAAAATGAAGACATGAAGATAAGCCTAAGCTATATACATGATCTCGATGTCTTCAAAAGAGATTGGAGACTTTAAGCCTTCAAGAAACAAGCTCAAGACTAAAAAGACAACTTCTTGTAAAAACAGATCCTATTGAACAAAATCTGCCATGACTTTTGATAGAAGTGTCCAAATAAAGCATGCCGTGTGTCAAAAACTAGCTATTGAAGAGTACTTTGATCATATATAGGTGGTATATTTTTGAAAAATTAGCAAAATAAAAACTATTCTGAAGCAAGCTTCTAATTGAACCATGTCTGCTCCATGATTGGCTCCATTGTAGCTATGCCTCAACCACTGATGCATCTCGTAGGTAAGGAAACTCGGCAAGAAGCTTCTTCGGGTGGCAAGTATTACCACTTAATCAAATATGGAATGATAGAATGAGAGTGACGCTTCTTCTCATGTTGACCTATGATCTCCTCATGGATATACTGAACAAGATCTTCTTAATTGAAAATGACTATGAGTAAGGGCACCTTATAACCATACATAGCCTCAAAGGGTGAAACTTCAATATTAGCATAAGTGGAGTTATTATAAGAAAACTTAGCTAAATGTAACCAAGAGTCCCATGCATACTGTACATCATGACAGAAATGGCGAAGATAAGTCTCCATACCACTTATTTACCCTTTTTGGTCTAGCCACTAGTCTGTGGATGATAGGTTGTAGAAAAAGCCAATTTAGTACCCATGGAGCTAAATACTGCCTACCAAAACTTACTCATGAACTTCGATCTCGGTCATATACGATTACTACGGTAATCCATGTAATCTAAAAATCTTCTCCATAAACTGATTAGCCATCTGTGAAGCTATGAAGTATAACCTGGTAAGAATAAAATGGGATGCCTTGATGAGTCTACCAACTACTATATAGATACTATTCCATCCCCTTTTGTAGAAGATAAGCCAATAATGGAGTCCATGGTAATGTGCATTCACTTGCCCTTAGGAATAGGTAGTGGTTGGCTACAATAAACTGCCTAGCTTAAGGGTGCTATCCTTATTTTGCTGACAAGGCATACACTTCATAACAAAATCCTTAACATCTCTCCACAGCCCTTTCCAATGAAAGCTTTTCCTGATCTTGATCTTATTGTAGGTTTTAAGGACTCCAAAATGTCTAGCTAAAGGGAAAGAATGCAACTTCTCCATAATTTTCTACATGAAAGAAGAAGTAGAGGGAATAACAATCTTACCACTAGGTGAGATTAGGCCATTTTAAAGTTGAAAATGTGAGTTTTTCTCCATGAGACCTTGCTGTAATTTCTAAAAAACACCAAATGATAGGCATTCTGTAATTCTTCAATTGAATCACTATGTTACTTAATCATAGTTGGGAAATTTACATGCCCACATTCTAGAAAGAGGATCAACTACCACATTGTCTTTGCCCCTCATATGAGTGATGTCAAAATCATAATTTTATAGAGTAGCTACCCACCTACACTGCTTAGGAGTAAGATTTGACTGTGTGAGGAAATACTTTAAGACCCTGTGATCACTTTGAACTTTAAACCGGTTGCCATACAAGTGATGGTGCCACTCCTTTATCGCATGTAAAATAGACAACATCTCTTGCTCATAGACATTTCTAGCCATTTTCTTATCTATAAGCTTGCAACTTTCAAAGGCAATAAGTCCATGCTCATGTAATAAAACAGCCCATATGCCATGGCCACTAGCATCACACTGTATGGTAAACTTCTTCGAGAAATCCGAGCACACTAGAATGGGAGCAGAAGTAAGGAGTTTCTTTAACTAGTTGAAGTTACCATTTGCAAGTGCATCCCAAAAGAAAACTTCCTTCTTTAACCTGTTAGTCAAAGAAGATGCTATAGCTACATAATACTTAATGAATCGATAGAATGATGATAGTCAAAGGATTCCATGGTAATGTGCATTCACTTGCCCTTAGGAATAGGTAGTGGTTGACTACAATAAATTGCCTAGCTTATGGGTGCTATTCTTATTCTGCTGACAAGGCATACACTTCATAAGAAACTCCTTAACATCTCTCCACAGCCCTTTCCAATGAAAGCTTTTCCTGATCTTGATCTTATTGTAGGTTTTAAGGACTCCAAAATGTCTAGCTAAAGGGAAAGAATGCAAATTCTTTATAATTTTCTACGTGAAAGAAGAAGTAGAGGGAATAACAATCTTACCACTAGGCGAGATCAGGCCATTTTAAAGTTGAAAATGTGAGTTTTTCTCCATGAGACCTTGCTGTAATTTCTAAAAAACACCAAATGATAGGCATTCTGTAATTCCTCAATCGAATCACTATGTTACTTAATCATAGCTGGGAACTTTATATGCCCACATTCTAGAAAGAGAATCAACTACCACATTGTCTTTGCCCCTCATATGAGTGATGTCAAAATCATAATTTTATAGAGTAGCTACCCACCTACACTGCTTAGGAGTAAGATTTGACTGTGTGAGGAAATACTTTAAGACATTGTGCTCACTTTGGACTTTAAACCGACTGCCATACAAGTGATGGTGCCAAATCTTTATCGCATATAAAATAGCCAACATATCTTGCTCATAGACATTCGTAGCCATTTTCTTATCTATAAGCTTGCAACTTTCAAAGGCAATAAGTCCATGTTCATGTAATAAAACAACCCATATGCCATGGCCAATGGCATCACACTGTATGGTAAACTTCTTCGAGAAATCCAAGCACACTAGAATGGGAGCAAAAGTAAGGAGTTTCTTTAACTAGTTGAAGTTACCATTTGCAAGTGCATCCCAAAAGAAAACTTCCTTCTTTAACCTGTTAGTGAAAGGAGCTGCTATAGCCACATAATACTTAATGAATCGATAGAATGATGATAGACCAATAAATCCTCTAAGTGAAGTAGTGGTGGTAGGTGTTGGCCAATCTCTAACACACTACATCTTCTTAGGGTGAGCCTATATCCCTTTTTCACTAACAATATAGCCCAAGTACTTCACCTCAGTCTACACGAAAGAGCACTGATTCTCCTTAGCAAAGAGTTTGTGATGCCTCAATATATCAAAAACCTTCTTCATATGTGATAAATGGTCATGTAGAGTCCTACTGTAAATCAATATGTCATCAAAGAAGACAAGGAAAAATGGGAAGAGGAAAGGCTACAAAATCTTATTCATCACACTCTAAAAGGTAGCCATGATCAGTCCTAAAATCAATTTTAACTTCATCACCCTCTCATCAGCCCATGTTACAACCTCTAGATGTCCATCATGTTTGTGGTACCCACACTTAGCCTTTTCTGCGACAGCCTCTAGTGATTTTCCATGTTTATGGTGTGCCCACACTTTGTAGGTGTTGCTCTCATTAAAGCCTCTACACACTTTGTACTTTTTGGTTGTGATTGAGGAGGGGTGTTGAGATATTTGCAATCACACCTATTGTAGCCTCTTTGTATGAGGCAGTTCTTGGCTTAGGACATGCAGGTAGACTGAATCCCATATGCACAAAAAGGGAGACTGCTACCCATCTAGCAACTATAAACTTGACTACCACTTTTCATATGGAATGAATACAATGTCATGATGCTTTGGAATGAATTCAATGTACAATGCAACATAAAAGTGCCACAAATAAACAATTAATATGGAGGAATGCTTTATAGATGGCTTACCTGATAGCTTGTATTTCTGCAAGCGCATCATTTCCACATAGATGTAAGCTATCACGATATTGCACATTTTTCGTGTCTACAGGTCTTGATATTACACATTTTCCCAAATCTATGTTATGGACATGGAAAATGTGTAATATCAAGATCTTCTTTTGGATTTTCATGGATGGTGGGTTATCACGAGCATCAATCGAACTAAAGTTACACAAAACCTATAGAATAAAAATAAAATATAACATTCAATGGTATTGCACAAAGTACTTTAGATTGATTAGAGTATGCCACTTTCGGCTTTTAAAGTATGGATTTACTTGATAGACTGCATATGACTATCTGGCATCAGACGTAGAAGTTTGCTTGGCGCATTCTTTGAGGTCCATTGCTTGCGAAATCCAGTTGAAGCATCCTTTCTTTGAGATTCACCGCATATGAAATCATCCAATCGGTCCCATGGAATGTACGCGATGTTCTGGATGTCGAATTTTGATGACGGATTTGAATGTGCCTCCCATTGAAGATTTGAGGCATCAAAGGGACCGGATGGAAGATTTTGGACATAGATTATTTGATTGGCAATAGTGGATGTGGAATGTTTGACATTGATAGGAATCATGGTGAAAGGTAGAAATGGCAGCTTCAGAAAATAGTAGAAATGTGTGTTTTATTAGGCTGTGGGTAGCTTTGTTACGTTGCTTAATAAACTAGTAGAAATGGTAGCTTAATGGATAAGAATTGTTAGAAATGGAAATGGAGGAGGAGGGTGCTAACTTGAGAGAAGAGGAAGGAGAGCAAATCACTATTTTGAGAAATCCAACTAGTGTTGTTAGGGGAGCCAAAATAGAGGAGTGATTCTTTTTTTAAAAAAATAGTTTTTAAAAGTGTAGTGGTTGTTTATAATGACTCAATTAATAGAGGAGGGAGAGTGTGGGGCGGAATCATAGCTGCAAGCTACAGCGGCGTTAGAAGTAGACCCCACAGGCCATGGATGCAATCTCGATGCCATCCGACCACCATCCCATAGTAAATCTCAGTTTTATTTTGAATGTAAAGAAAACCATAGTTCACCAATGTGGGACCTGTTTGCGGCCTCTTCATCCTACATGCACAAAAGACAAAAAACTTGCTTGAAATCTATATTGGGGCTCCTCTAAGTATGCATTTCGCTTAACTTTCGTATTCATTATGCGAAGCTTTCTCCAGGAGACTTGCTCGATCGGAGCGCGTGTCGGACGATACTTCAAGGAAGAGCAGATTGCACTGCGTGTAGTGCAATAGTATTGCGTAATGAAGAACCGGTGGTCACTAAGATTCACATAACCTGATTGATGCATTCTTTGCAAGTATTGTTAATGAATTGATTGATCTAATAAGCTTTCGAAGACGCATACGCCTGACCCTTGAGCATTATCATATTGGACGAGATCGAGAGATTTACTTATTGTTGTACTAAATGTTTTTCTGATGCATGTCTGGTGTGGATACGAGAATTGAATGGCATTACGACGTGCAGGCTCGTTCAGTATGTTTCGGCTCCAACTGGTCCCAGGTTTTCAAACGTAGTTGGTCCTATGCTTTCAAACGCCATCCTCCAAGCTATTCTTGTTTTAGTGAAGAGAATGCCCCCTAAAGTATTGTGTGCGCGAGAAGGGGTCGATTTTGTAAACAGATCAGATCTTTGACGTCTACAAGTCTTGATATTGCACATTTTCCACATGGACATAAGCTATTCGTGATCGAC
Source organism: Lygodium microphyllum (assembly GCF_053477565.2). Classification (NCBI taxonomy): domain Eukaryota; kingdom Viridiplantae; phylum Streptophyta; class Polypodiopsida; order Schizaeales; family Lygodiaceae; genus Lygodium; species Lygodium microphyllum. The sequence goes on along the minus strand of NC_141163.1, from coordinate 11,984,686 downwards.
ACGACGTGTGAGGCGCATTTACTTCAATGGATGGGCCTGGTTCAAGTTTGCAACTACTGTATTCACGTGCATGCATTGACATCCCAGACATTGCTCAAGTTGTGTCCAGATTATCAAGCTTTTATATTAACGTTTAAGTTGCCACATGCAGGTGCTAGAGCAGCTTGGCGTGTCCCTAAAAGGTGATATGGAAAATGTAGTCAAAAAGCTCAATCAAGTAAGCCACATCATCCGTCACTGACCCTGATTCCTCCTTCTGCTCGAAAACTTTTATGTTCTTGGTAAACTATGTTGCAAATGAACTTTCTCGTTCTTTGTAAACTATTTTGCAAACGAAGTCCAGGAGGACTTTAATTCCTTTCATGGTAGATACTAAAAAGAATGATATTTGTCCGTTTGCAAATCCCTATATATAAACTACTCCTGGCAGTAGATCTAGCCCGTGACAAGGCTGCAAGTTCTTTAAGCCTGCCGCATGTTAGACTTGACCTTCAAACTCTTTTGGCGGACCTTGAGCGTTCCAATTGAGCTTCAGACTCAGCAGTGGTGCTGCATTAGCAACCACAACCATAGTCGCAGTTGTCTACATTACATTTTTGCAGCACGTGTTAGTTTTGACATTGATTGATTGGTGATTGAATGTGCGAGAGAGAGAGAGAGACTGATTTTTAATGATATCAAATATACTAGCCTCTAGTTGCAACATGTAGCTATTGTACTTTCTCACTACTTTAGACACACATTGCTCTGATTGGCATGGATGTCACTTCCAACTAGTAAAAAGTAGTAGTTTGACTAGTGCGTAGACACGAGGCCAGTAGTATTCTGAGCATTCTGTTGGGGGTAAAGGCGCCTCCGCAGTGCCGCCCCGTGTATTACTACACTGACAGTACCCGCCACTGCACACTGCAGGTGGCGGGCGCCCGTCACGTCACTTTATTCTTTATTCTTTTAGTGAAAGTTTGAATAAAGGAAGGCCCGGTCACACATTGTGACTGTTGGAGTTCCCATTTCTTGTCTCTCTCTTTCTTGCTCTTGCTCTCCCGCCATAGCTCGCGTGCAAGCTTCGATCCTTCTCACCTTTCAACTGGTATCAGAGCTTGGCATTCTCTTGCTCGAGCTCGACTCGGTGCTTCCCGACCTTCGCATCGACTCGCTTTACGCATTGGGTCTCCATCCCGGCAGCCATAGCCGACCTCTTGAGCTCCCGACTCTCCCCGGCTTCCCGAGCTCCATCCTGGCCTTCTTGAGCTTCATCAGGGCCTTGCCCTTGAGGTATTGCTTCAGCATTTGCAGGCATTTGAGTGTATTCTTAGATTGAAACAGGGCAGGAACAAAGGGCAGCCACTCTTCTTGAGCTCCATAGCTCATATCTTCCCTCCCCTTTGCATTGGGCCTTCATGGCTTGGTATGTGCCTACCTTGGGCCATCATTGAGCCCCCCATTACCCCCTTTTCAGCCCATGTGGAGCAGCAGCAAGTTCAGCATCAACAGGGCAGATTGCATCATTTTTTTCCAGGCTGTGAGCACTCATCTACTTCAGCTCCACACTTGGCCATTGCTTCTTGCTCTCTACCTTGATCAAGAGGGCTATAGACTTCATGTTTGATGTCATTCAAGCTTTGGGCATTGGTCTTGATCATTCGGGGCTGATCTCTTCAGATTTGGGACTGTCATAAACTGTCATAACAGGCTGAAAACAGGCCAGCACCATTGGCATTAGCATTTGTTGCTTATACTCCATTCCGGTTGTGCTATTTGATGCCCGTATGCGGTCTACATGATGCCTAGTGCCTTGGGAATGTATGCACATGATTATGCCATGATTTTGGCTTGAAATATTGGCTGATTTGGGACTATTATTTACTGTTATACAGTGCTGGAAACAGGGCAGCCACACTTGGCATTGGCATTTAATGCTTATACTCTACTCCGGTTACCTTGTTTGATGCCCGTATGCGGTCTACTTCCTACCCGGATGTATTGGGGATGTATGCATTTGGTTTGACCATGATTTTGGCTTGAATTTGGGGCTGAAATCTACTGTTTAGAACAGTAAATACATGCTGGAATAACAGTGGGCTGAAGGTACTTTACATGCTTTGGCACTTACCTACCGATACCGGATGTATGCTTTGAGCTTTGGCATGATATCTCTGACATTTGGGGACGACTTGGAGCATATGTATGAGATTATGGGATGCTTTTGAGCTTCGCATTAGCTCCGTCTTTACTGGCATTTGGACCGACTCGGCATGCTCGTGGACCGCCTATGCCTCATGTCTCTGCTTGACGGTTAGGCTTTTGCATTACATGCTTTGGTTCGTGACATATGCTATCTGGTTCGTGTATGCCATACCGACATTTGGAGCTTGGATTTGGATGTATTTGAGCATTCCCGGCTTACTTGATCACTGATCTTGGTTGCTATTTGGATGTCATTGAGTTGACCGAGAGCTTATTTGGGCTTATGTATTGCTTCATGGTTAATACGACCGGTGCTTCATGTATGTCATGCTCTCTCGGATGCGCTTGATGCATTGACAGGGTCACTTATCACTGGTGCTTTCTCTTGGGTTGTTTGAGCTTCTGAGCTCGCTTTGTACGCCTTTTGTGCCAGTGGGAGCATTTTACATGCTTTCTTGACCTTTGACAGTTGCATGCTATTGGAGCACTTACATGTATTTGGAGCAGTTTATGTCTTGAGCAGCTACATACACATTGAGACTTTGGGATCATACTCCGATCTTTATGGATATGCATTGATGTACTCTTGGTTCACAGGATGCTTATGAGCTGAGTCTCATATTTGGATCTTTCTCTTTGAGCAGATACCTATTTGTCAGGTTTTGGCAGTTACAGGAACACTTTACCTAGAGTGTCTGGGGGTGTGCCTTTCACTAGCAGATGTTATTTTGACATGCTTGGTGTTGAGCTCATGTTCTTTTCACTGTCATTGGCCTTGTTTATGTCCATTTCATGCCGGCTTTGGACCTAGCATTGTTTGCTTGACATTGGATCCTATTTTGGGACAGTTTGCTCTCTAGACTGCATACCTGCAATTTATTACAGCAAGCAGTTATTGGTGGACTGAGGTGTACTTTTCACGCTGAAATATCCTGATTTGGTGTACCGCTCCTAGTACTAAGTGGGCAGCCACTTTTGGCACACTTTGCTCGTCCTTTGGACCCCGTTTTGGTCATTTTTGGGCAGTTTCTGCAGTAAAACAGCAAGCAGTTTTGGACTGTTTGGGCATTTCCAGCCTGCATAATGGCGTCATCTTCGCATGATAGTGTCATCTTTAACATTACAAAGTTGGATGGTACCAACTACTCTTACTGGAAGAGTCAAATATGGCAGGTTTTGGTGCAGAAATCTCAGATTAAGCCACTTCGGTTGAGTGGGGAGCAGCCTGAAACTATGGACAATGACGACTGGCTTGAACTTGATGAGCTATGCAAGTCCACGATTGTATTGTCTCTCACTGAACAGGTACATTATAATGTATTTGAGGAAGCACAGAGTGCATGGGATCTATGGAATAAGATCAAGAATCTTTATGATAAGAAAAGTCCGGCGAGTCAGATGTATTGGTTGAAGCAGCTTATGGATCTGCGCATGAAGGATAATGCGACTATATCTGCTCACTTGAGCCAGTTCCATGCTATACTGAAGAACCTGACTTCGCAGGATATCACCTTTGGAGAGGAAGTAACTCCTCTTTTCTTGCTTGGAACTCTGAATGAGTCATGGGATGTATTCCGCACTGCTCTTTGTGCCTCTAGTGCTACTCTAAAATTGGCAGATGTTGAAAGTGCTCTTCTTCAGGAAGAGGTGAATCGCAAAAACTTGGATGCCTCTCGTGGTAGTCATGCTTTGACAGTTAGAGGCAGGAATGACAGGTATGACCGTGGTAATGGCCGAGGCCGTGACTCGCAGAAGGGTCGGTCTAAATCTCATGGTGGCAAGTCGCGTAGTAAGTCGCGTGGACGCAATGCAAATGTCACTTGTCATCATTGTGGGAAAAAGGGCCATATTAGACCACAGTGTCATGAGTTGCGCAATGAGAAGCGCAAGGATAAGGGGAAAGATAAAGTGCAGGAGAAGTCCTCTGATCGCAGCATAGTACCTGCGAAGTCCAACGTCAAGATTGAGGAAATTAATGTCACGCAGACTGAAGAGTCCGATGGTGGTGATGAGTTTATACTTGCAGCTAGTTCTTCTGATGCTTCACACTTGACTGAGACACCTAGTATGTATGCACAGTGCTGGTTATTGGATTCAGGTGCGTCCTTCCATGTGACGCCTTACCGTGAGTGGTTTCACTCTTACCGTACTGTATCTGGATCAGTCAGACTTGGAGATGACAGGTCTCTTGATATTGTGGGCTGTGGAGATATTCAGTTGCAGTTTTCCACTAGTAGTTCCTTTTTGCTCAGGGATGTACGTCATGTACCTGCGCTTACGCGCAGTCTTATGTCTGCAGGACAGTTGGATGATGCAGGGTTTCATGTCTGTTTTGGGGATTCTGCCTGGAAAATTACCAAAGGCAGACTTGTGCTTGCTAGAGGCGCCAAGGCTGGCACCCTCTATCCTCTTGTTGTATCTGGGTCTTCTGTAGACCATGTTTTGGCAGTGGGCTCTATCCCACATGTATCACTTTGGCATGCCCGTTTGGGGCATATGTCTTTGAAAGGAATGAAAATGTTATCTGGTTTGCAGTATCTTCCGCCTTTGGATTATGCATGTTTTGACTCGTGTGATCATTGTCTTTATGGTAAGCAGAATAGGTCTACGCATAAGAAATCGGGTAGGCCACGCATGAGTGAGCCCTTGGCATTGGTGCATTCCGATGTTTGTGGGCCTATGCCTTGCATGTCTATGGATGGCGCGAAGTACTTCGTTACCTTCATTGATGATTTTTCTAGGAAAGTGTGGGCTTATCCCATAAAGCAGAAGTCCGATGTCTTGGCAGTTTTTCAGAGATGGCTTGCTCTTGTTGAGAACCAGACTGGGTATAGACTGAAATGCCTTAGGACAGATAATGGGGGAGAATATGTCTCGCATGCTTTTGAGCAGTTTTGTGATGACAGGGGTATTAAGCGTCAGTTGACCGCCCCTTACACCCCACCCCAGAATGGTTTGGCTGAGCGCATGAACATGACTATTCAGGAGCGTGTGCGCTCTATGCTTAGCCATGCAGGCCTACCCCCGAGTTTTTGGGCTGAGGCAGTTAGTACGGCAGTGCATGTCATAAACCGATCGCCTTCCAGTGGATTGGATTTCCAAGTTGCAGAGAAAGTTTGGGCTGGTAAGCCACCCTCTTATGCGCATCTCCGTGTCTTTGGATGTGAGGCATTCTGCCATGTGCCCAAGGACAAGAGGAGTAAATTGGATCCAAAGAGCATTAAATGCATATTCCTTGGCTATGGTGAGTCAGGAGAGATGGGCTATCGCCTATGGGATCCGCAGGCGCGAAAAATAGTACGCAGCCATGATGTCGTCTTCCATGAAGACAAGATGCACAGGCAGCCTGAGAAGGTGGTTGAGATCCGCAGAGTGATCTTTCAAGAGGAGCCTAGAGCTCCAGCACAGCCAGTAGTACAGCCTGCAGCAGTTCCTCCACAGGGCCAGGGTGTTGGACAGGCAGTCAGACAGGCAGCAGAGCCTGCGGTGAGACGGTCTGCTAGAGACAGACGTCCACCTGACAGATTTCAGCCCTCTATGCATTATGTTTTGGTTACAGATGCAGGAGAGCCTTTCACTTATGATGAGGCTATGCGCAGGGGTGACAGTCACTCCTGGGAGAGGGCTATGCAGTCTGAGATAGACTCCCTGCATAAGAATGAGACTTGGGATTTGGTTGCCTTGCCTAAGGGCAAGAAGGCTTTGCCATGCAAGTGGGTGTACAAGCTGAAAAGTACCCCTGGACACCCCAAGCCGGCATACAAGGCTAGATTGGTAGCAAAGGGTTTTAAGCAGGAACATGGTGTGGACTTTGATGAGATCTTCTCTCCTGTGGTTAAGATGACCACCCTGCGCTTAGTCTTGGCTTTGGTTGCACAGCTTGACTTAGATCTATATCAGATGGATGTCAAGACGGCTTTTCTACATGGGGACTTGCATGATGAGATCTATATGGATCAGCCTAAGGGCTTTGCAGAACCTGGCAGGGAGCACCTAGTGTGCAAGTTGAAGAAGAGCTTGTATGGCTTGAAGCAGGCACCTAGGGAATGGTATCATAAGTTTGATGCCTTTATGCAGTCACAGGGCTACAGCAGGAGTGCTATGGATCCGTGTCTTTACACGAAGAAAGCCCGTGATGGCAGTTTGCTTATCTTGGTACTCTATGTTGATGATATGTTGATAGTAGGGAAAGCTCATGATGAGCTAGATGCTCTTAAATCTCAGCTGAAGAAGAACTTTGAGATGAAGGATTTGGGACAGGCCTCACATATACTTGGGATGCGCATTAAGCGCGATAGGCATCAGGGACTTTTGTATCTCTCACAGCGGGAGTACATTCATAAAGTCCTTGAGCGCTTCCGCATGCAGGACGTAAAGCCTATTGGCTGTCCATTACCTTCTTATGTGAAGGTATCACAGGCCGATTGTCCGCAGACAGATGAGCAGAGGGCCGAGATGGCCAAGACCCCTTATGCATCAGCCGTGGGCAGTTTGATGTATGCCATGATAGCCACTCGTCCAGATATTGCACATGCAGTTGGTGTTGTGGCACGCTATATGGCTACACCTGGCAGCAGACATTGGGATGCCGTGAAGGGTATCATGAGGTACCTGAAGGGCACAGCAGATATGTGTATTTGCTATGGCAGCCAGGATACAGGGGTCGTGGGGTACACTGACTCCGATTATGCAGGACATGCAGATAGTAGGAAGTCCACTTCTGGCTATGTATTCACCTATGCTGGAGGGGCTATCTCTTGGATGTCCAGGGTTCAGAAGTGTACGGCTTTGTCTACCACTGAGGCCGAGTATGTTGCAGCCACTGAGGCTTGCAAGGAGGCCATATGGTTAGGCCGTCTAGTTGCTGACCTTGGGATTGATGCTACACCTACACTGCATTCGGATTCTATGAGTGCCATTCAGTTGGCTAAGAATCCGATCTTCCATGCGAAGACGAAACACATTGAGGTGAGGTATCACTTCATACGTGGTGTCGTGGAGGACAGGTCTGTTGACCTTGTCAAGATCTCCACTGACGAGAATCCTGCAGATTTGCTCACGAAGAGCCTCACTACTGAGCGCTTTGCCTTCCTCAGGAGGTTGATGGGCGTTGGATGAGATGTCACCTTTCCTCATCTCTTGTACCTATGTACATTTGTATTGTCTTTTCTTTTTCTTTTCTCTCTCACTAGGGCAGATTCGCCTTTAAGTGGGAGGTTGTTGGGGGTAAAGGCGCCTCCGCAGTGCTGCCCCGTGTATTACTACACTGACAGTACCCGCCACTGCACACTGCAGGTGGCGGACGCCCGTCACGTCACTTTATTCTTTATTCTTTTAGTGACAGTTTGAATAAAGGAAGGCCCGGTCACACATTGTGACTGTTGGAGTTCCCATTTCTTGTCTCTCTCTTTCTTGCTCTTGCTCTCCCGCCATAGCTCGCGTGCAAGCTTCGATCCTTCTCACCTTTCACATTCTCTCAACATCTGTTTCTTTTCCACCAGTGAATCACTCACGAATTTGAATCTGCAAAGCTAACTTTAATGTCTAAGATTTGTTCTTTTCTGCTTGAATTGCTCTAATGTTGAATGAGATAGTCTTTTGTTTATGATCCAAATGAGTGTCTTCTCAGATGATGAATATTCAAGATCATGGCTTGTGGTGCATCTAAGAGAACACTCATTTGGATCATAAATAATAGACTATCTCATTCAAAATTAGATCAATTCAAGTAGAAAAAAACAAATCTTAAACATTAAAGTTAGCTATGCGAATTCAAATTTGTGAGTGATTCACTGATGGAAAAGAAACAGATGCTAAGAGAGTACCCAAAACACTATTGGTCTCGTACCTACGTGCTAGTCAAACTACTACTTTTTACTAGTAGGAAGTAACGTCTATGCCAATCAGAGTAATGCATGTCTAAAGCAATGATGAAGTACGATATGTACAGGCTGCACTAAAGACTAGTATATCTGATATCATTTAAAATCAATCTCTCTCTCTCTCTCTCTCTCTCTCTCTCTCTCTCTCTCATTCTCTCGTTCAATCACTAACCAATCAATGTCGAAACTAGCATGTGCTGTAAAAATATAATGTAAGTAATCTCAACTATGACTGTGGTTGCTAATGCAGCTCCACTTGCTGAGTCCGGAGCTCAATTGGAACGCTCAAGGTCCGCCAAAAGAGTTTAAATTTCAAGTCTGTGTGATGAGCTTGAAAAACCTACAGCCTTATTGCGGGCCAGATCTATCGCTAGGAGCGGTTTACGTATAAGGATCTGCATACAGAGAAACATCATTCTTTCTAGCATCTACTACGAAAGAAATTAAAGTCCTATTGGATTTTGTTTGCAAAATAGTTTACTAAGAATGAAAAAGTTCATTTACAATATAGTTTACCAAGAACGAAAAAAATTTCGAATATAAGAAGAAATCAAAATCAATGATAGATTACATGGCTTGCTTGATCAAGCTTTTCAACTGCATTCTCCATATCACCTTTTAAGGACACGCCAAGCTGCTCTAACACCTGCACTCAATAACTTAAACGTTAATGCAAAAGCTCGATAATTTGAAAGAAACATGGATAATCTGAACGCAACCTAAGCAATATCTACAAATATCAGTGCAGACACATGAATACAAATATCAGTTTTTCATTACACAATCTGCTCCGGCCTGAAATATCGTCAGGCACGCGCTCCTCTCCCTCCGGCGGAGCAAGTCTCCCAGGGAAAGCTTCGCATAACGAATACGAAAGCTAAGAAGCGAAAGGCATACTTAGAGGAGGAGGCGAGGGCTCATAAAATGACATGCGACTCACAATCTTAAGGAAAGGGAACTGGCCTTCAGTGGCAACTGCGTTACCGCCTTTGCCGATTTTCCACTGAAAAGGATATTTATTGCTCTGAGACTCATGACCACAACAAAACAAATCACACACAGGTGCTCCTTGGTACCTGCCGGGGGGCCCTTCTAAAATACATGATCTTAACGGAAACCTACTACTTCCTTTGGGTCTGTGTCTTTGTCTTAGAAAACTTGTTGGTTTTTTTTCTTAGAAAATAAAGGACTAGTTAGATATTGAAATTGAATTATATAATTACGTAACTAATGCAAGGCTGAATCCTCGCTTGTTCAAAAGTATGTAGGTATACTAGCACATACCATGAAACTAGTAGATTAAATAATAAGCAATTTTCTCTATCCTCGCCTTCACTTTCTTGTTCACATGTTGCTCTTTCTTCTTTCCCTTGCCTTATACCCATTAATATTTGACCTTAGCATTCTACAATCTTGTCCCCCCATAGCAATTTCATGGCAACCAAGCGCACGTTGGCATTCATGATTATGTGAAGGAACCAACACTCGTGGCATGACCTTCGTCATCACTTGCGAGCAAACATTGATGAGCACCCCCTAAACATGACTTAAGCTCCCTTGACCCTCTTAACTTTGTTCTCTGTGTGTTCGTTCCATGATTATAGCACATGCACAATAACTTCACATGTAACATTAATACAATGCTCTTTTTATAGAAAAAGAGACACTAGCAAAAGACCACGCTTTATGCAGACCCAATCCAACAGTTATTGTTGTTGAGAAAGTTAAGGAATTGGTAAAACCGCCCAGGCTGAGCCAGAGGAAGCACAAGCTGACAAGATGATTAGCCTCCCTAGCCGATCTCATATGCCTAACACATCCATCTATGCACTAACATGACAATCTGATAAGCTCACAATAGGGCCATTGAGAGCAAGCCACTATCTATGGAATAAGAAGTCTCTCTTGTCCCTGATGCAAGTCGATCGCAATATCTCTATGAGCACATTGAGCTTGCAATAATTACCACACTTGCATCAACACATGTCCAGATCCCACTTGGAACTCTACTAAAAGGTAGCCCAAAGATCTCGCAAGGATTGAAGGTTTGGGTAGAAGGTCTTAAGCCTAGCCAGTCTCACCATGCTCATAATACCAACCATAACCTACACCCGACCTTGAGTGCCTCAGGTTCAATACATCAGAGGAGGGTACTAAACTGCATGCAATGCTTCCCGTGGAAACCCTTGTAGCCACCACTACACGTCGTAGAATAGTATATACTAAAGCTTGTGTAAGTAAACTAAACCACAGTGTCATCCAAGCCTAGCATTAGCCACCCATTGAACTAGTGCCTTTCAATCTGACTATTGCAGATGGATTTAAAGTCCTAGGAGTCCTACAAGACTGGCCAATCAAAATCGGAGCCCTATTCAAGGTTTACTTTGTTGTCACGAAGGGAGTGGACTATGACTTATTGCTCAGTCACCCATGAATGCATAATACACAACCCATTGAAGACTGGGGCAACGGTCTAGTTTTCCTAAGAAATCAGAAGGAGGGAGTTTGTGTTGAGATGCTCTCTTGGAAAACAACCCCTTTTGACCTTGATGCCATCTCGACATTGTTGAAAGGAGATTCTGCACACCCGCAACCATTACACCTTTGGCTAGATACCTTCCTTCCCCTAAGGATGAGCAAGATTGGATGCACATTCTTGCCACATTAGAATTGCCATTCATAGAGGAATTGGAATATTGTTCAGCCTATAAGCGCATGAATTAGAAAGATGCACTTAGAGCTACAATTATTATCCTCGAACCATCCTTGGGAACCATTTCAATGCCTCTTTTTATGATGGCCCCTAACTCTGCACCTACCACATTCTAGGCTATCCAATCCTCAAAGATAGAACCGCATTAAGAAAAATCTTGAGTCACAAGAAATTGTGTTTTTGTGATCGCCCAAGTGCAAATCTGGCAATCTTTGAGGAATTATTGAGTAGCCTCACTTGGCAATGGTCAAATCTGCATCAAGTCTCATTCAACTTCCACAAAAATCTCTATGTCTCCCTAATGCCCAAGCAAGGTGTACAAATTGAAGAGCTTAGTGACTCTGAGGATGATCAGTACTACGAAGAGGATTCTGATTCAGACTCAATGGATTACAACACTAATTCCCACACTATTGAGAAGATTTGATTGCACCCTAAGCTATCTCAACCTAAGCCACTGCTCATTGATGTTGAAATTACAAGAATTACATTTGAATTAGAGTGGTTGGATTGTCTCAAGGTTCTAGATCACCATCAAACTGGACTTCCAAAATGACAATCTATGTCTTAACCTTGAGTTACTCCCAGCCCAACATTATCAAGATAATATCCAAGAGGACACTATAATAAGTTATGACTCTAATAAAGAGTACCACAAGGACTTTGACCCCAAAATAGCTCAAGCATCCTAGTCTAAGTGTTATAGAATCCGAGATACACGCTTGACTTATATACTTAAAATATATATGGCGAATATTATATTGGCACAGAGGGAGAATAGATGAGAGAAAAGAAAGATGTAGAGAGAGGTAGAGAAATTGGCAACACACTAGGGACTGGAAGATGGGCTAGTCCCCCCCCTTGTGGAGTTATATTATTGACAAGGAGCAAGCTCCTCCGTTACACATAAGCCAGTTCTGACTTGTAGATCTTGGAAACAAGATCATGGTTCCTTGCATGGTATACAACTGGCTAACACTTGCACAACTTGGAAGTTGGCACCTTTTGATCCTTCTTGAGTCTCCTTCTCCCCTACACAATTATGTGTAGGGCTCTCCTCTTGGTGCTTGATTTCAGCAGAGCTTCCGCAGCACTTGCACCTTCTCTTCTCCTCTTGGAACTTGATTTTGGCAGAGCTTCCGCATCACTTGCACCTTCTCTTCTCCTCTTGGAACTTGATTTGAACAGAGCTTCCACAGCACTTGATTTCAGCAAGGCTTCCGCAACACTTGCACCTTCTCTTCTCCTCTTGGATACATGCAAAGTGATGCTTCCTTCACCTCTCACTTACACTTAAGGAGAGTCTCCTCTTTTATAGGCTTTCAAGAGCTTCTCTTCTTGGAGAGAGAGTTGAGTTTATCTTCATGCAAGATGTGGTTGTTCCACTCTGTAGCACTAATTTCAAGATATATCTTTGTGCGTTGTTTGGATGAAAAAACGTCCAACACGAAAGTTGTAGATGTCGCTATTTTCGATAACCCTCGCGGCCCATTTTTAGAGACCGTTTTTCTATTGCGAGATATTTTAAAAATGGATTTTCCAAAAAACAGCTTTTTAAACTATACTCTTAACTTGTGGTCCATGCAACCACCTTGAGTCATAGATAAGGAGAGTTCATTAGATTGCCTTGGGCCTCAACCTTAAGATTGAATTCCACACAAAAGCTTGTGTCATTTTAGACCTTAGAAAGAGAAAATCACGTCTCTCGTCACTTCGAGAGGATCACATCTCTCGTCTTTCTTAGTAAGAGAATTCCCTCTCTCATATTTCTTAATGAAAGAAAATACCTTAAACCTTGACTTGTAGGGGAGAGGATGACCCCAAATGAATGCAATGCTCATTACACACAAGTAAACATTCCCAGGCATCCCTGGATTTGTCCCTGGATGCACACATAAATACATATACACAATGCTAATGCACTTCCTCTTCTTAGAACTCAATCCATCTTCATTTATGTGTAACTCCTTGGTTCTTGTGTACACTCTTACACTTGGCAAACACTTCTTTCCTCCTTCATAACTTGCACTACCTGTACTAGATATCCCTGTCACAGTGCTCTGATCACTCCATTAAGTGATGCACTAGGAATACTAGTCTCTAAATGGTCTCATGGCCATGCTAGATCATGACCAACACTTAAAGAAAAGTGAGTCATTAATTTATTGACATAAATCTATTAAATAGAGAATGCATAATAAGCAATCAATTTAGTGACACTAAGAACGCTAAAGTTAAACTTCATATCCATGTAAGGAGGAAGCACATAAAAAAGGATGCATGCAGCATTAAGACTCTCGTAGTCAAAAGAAACCACGAGATTTACCACCTTACTTCACCAAGTTTAAGCAAAGCAATAGAGTCGTCGTATTTTTTGGAGCCAAACAAGAATGTGTATCCAATGAACCTATTGAGGGACCAGAAAAAGTCAAGGATATGAATATTCCTAAGGCTAGCAGAACCCCCAAGCCCGTGCACGTTATTGAAGGCCTTAGTAAGGAGGATGAGGCACAACTTGTAGAACTACTTAAGAAATATAGGGATGTGTTTGCATGGAACTACTCGAACTTGAAAGGTGTTCCACCACAAGTCCTTACACAATCCCACTTAAGCCAGATGCTAAGCCTATGAAGCAAAGACCTTATCTAATGAATCCTCGCTACGCTTATCATGTCAAAGAAGAAATTGAGGAACTCCAAAAGGTCAGACTCATTTATGAAGTTGAGCATACTGAATGGGTATTCCAAATTGTTGTGGTACTAAAGAAAAATGGTAAGATCCATGTATGCATCAATCACAAGAAACTAAATGCAACTACAATGAGAGATTGCTATTCCCTACCATACAGTGACCATATGATAGAGAGAGTATTAAGAAAGCAGGCTTATAGCTTTCTAGATGGGTTTTCGTGCTACAACCAATTCCAAGTCCACCTAGATAACAGACCAAAAATCACATTCATGACAAAATGGGGAGTCTTTGCCTATATAGTCATGCCATTTGGATTGACTAACGCACTTGCAACGTTATGAAGACTCATGTTGTGTACCATTTTTAAGGACATGCTTAGGAAATGACTTGAGGCATTTATCGATGATTTACGTGTTCATTCCAATTTGAAGGATCATCTCAAGAAACTCCGACTTGTCTTTGAAAGATGTTGGCAATATCACCTATTTGTGAATCCCCTTAAATGCCAATTTTGGGTAAAGTATGGCATCATTCTTGGCCATGTTGTATCAAAAAATCGCATTGTAATAGACATTGCTAAGATTAAGATTATCATAAACTTACCTCTGCCATCCAATACCAAATGGATGTAATGTCTCCTTGGGCACACTAGGTGCTGTCGCCACTTTGTGCTTAGTTATGCAGTTATTGCTTGATTGTTGTACAATATACTAGTTACCTGGGAGTGGGGACTAAGGAGTGTCTAGCTTCCTATGAAGAGTTAAAAAAGGCTCTAATGACTGCACCTGTCCTAAGAGCCCCAGACTCCTTGTGCATATAGATGCCTTACAATTGGGGTAGTATTGTTGTGGGAGCTTTCGCTCAACCGCCAAGACCCACGGACCACTTATTGTTTCAAGCGTTCCAAGCCGAGCACTAATGGCTACCTCTCACATAGCCAACACGCCATCCATATCTACGGGTGTAGTGAGCTTACCTCCATGCCAATCGAGTTACCTCCTCTCCCGCGCACTCCGGTAGCTCCACGATTCAAGTGCAAGCTTCAAGCAAGATCCATCCTCAAGCTCCACGCTCCAAGCTTCATCACCACGAGCAAGAGAAGAGAAGAGAAGAGAAGAGAAGAGAAGAGAAGAGAAGAGAAGAGAAGAGAAGAGAAGAGGAGAAGATGGAGAGCTTCTCCTCCCCGGTCCCTCACCCTCACACACTCACTCCCTCACACTCTCACACTCCCTCTCTCAAGCACAAGCTCTAGCAAGCAAGAAGAAGAAGAAGAAAAAGAAGAGGAGAGCCACTTTTGGCCACACACAAGAATGAGCTTCTCATTCACTTTTCAACTTTATATACAAAACCCTAAATCCCTTTTGGGCGGTCATCTCCTTATCCCCTTTTTTACATGGTCAGCTGTGGCCTAGGCCCTTTTTCCCGTTGTCCTTCTATCTTCCTAACTTCCTTTCCACCACCCATCTACATTTACAAATTGCACGGGTGAGAGCCTGACACTCCTTGAATTAAACCATGATGCACTTGCGCTCTTTTACAAAAGTATTGACTTGCGCGCCTTTCTCCCTTATTTAGGACTTTTCTCCTTGTGCGTCTTTGTCTTTTGTTTCACTTTGCCTTGGCCTTTGTCTTCTGCTTTAGCTTTTCCGGATTTTCCACCTTCGTTCGTTTGAGGGTTAACAATTGTGCCAGCCCATTGAACACAACCTGGACTTCCTAGTGATCTTTGCTAACCGATAACTCACTAAAACTAAAATGAAGTATTCTACCATTGAAAGAGAAGGCTTAGGTATGGTATATACTATTAAGAAGTTTCACCATTATTTACTGGAGGCTACGCCCTTCAATTTCTTCGTGGACAATCAAGTCTTGATATAGCTTATGTGAACAAGCCCTATGCTACTAGATGCATTGCTAAATGGATCCTTTTATTGTTAGAATTTAATTTTTAATTATTTTGTGGAAGGGAAAATAGCATTTTATTGTTGATCATATTTTACGAGTTGCAAGTGGCGACAAGGTCATAAGAGTTAGTGACCAACTCCCTAACGCTGATCTATTCCATATTGACCAAGTGATCTAGCTCTTCAAATTCGACCTCATGTTCCATTGGGTTGATTGCATTATGCACATTCTTGAATAAGTCCACCCAGAATGTGTAATCAAGAAAGCTCACCTCACCCATCTTTTAATCAAAACTAGACCACACTAGTTGATCGCTGATCAATTTTACTGCCTAGAAAACAACAATCTCCTTAGAAGGTGTGTGTGTGAGCATGAAATTGAAGCTATGCTAGAAGAGGTTCATGTTGATATTGCTGGAGAACACTTTCATGCAACTACCATGGCGAGAAAACTGCTTCAAGCCCACAACTCTAGTAGCCAATGTTGTTTAAGGATGCTAGTCGCTTTGGCAAGCACTCTGATGAGTGCTAGCACACTAAATT
Organism: Lygodium microphyllum; assembly: GCF_053477565.2. Taxonomy (NCBI): domain Eukaryota; kingdom Viridiplantae; phylum Streptophyta; class Polypodiopsida; order Schizaeales; family Lygodiaceae; genus Lygodium; species Lygodium microphyllum. The sequence continues at coordinate 11,968,766 of NC_141163.1, read as the reverse complement.
ATCTATTTGTAAGTGTAAGAAGATGAGAAGAAGATATATTTTAGTGTGGAATTATTAATTATACCTTGCCACACTAACATAAGTATAAAAGGGGTGAGACATGTAAACTTTTAGATCTTTTGACAATAATACAATTACTCTCTCACCTCACCTCCTTGTTTACATCTTTCATGGCTTCTCTCTATTCTTTTCTAAATTTCTAATCTTTCTTCTTGTCACCCTTTTCTCTCTCCGCTACTCTTCTTTCTCTCACCTCTCAGCTCTCTTCTTGACAAGTGGTATTAGAGCGTCTAAGGCTTTTGATCCATTTCATTTTCTCATTTTCACACATATTTTCTCCAATTTTTCACGATTAATCTTGGACAACAGGTACAAGAGCCACATGGCAAGTGCTTGCAATTGTCCTACTTGGAGCAAAGACTCATATTGGAGCATTGACAAAGATCTTGGAAAGATTTAGCCAAAACGTGGCTAAATAGTTAGGTCAATGCATCCATTACTTATGGGCTATTTTAAAGGTAACTTGGCAAAATAGGGGTTAACCGAACTTAGGCCAAGGATAAGCTATGGTTACTTTTCAAAGAGAGGGTTCTCTTTCCCCTTTCTTGAAGCTTCCTTGCAAGTTTCAAACAAAGATCTCCTTCTACGTCTCAAGCCCTAGTCTATTTGAGTCATTAAATACTTGAATCTTCTTCAAATTTTCATTCTCAACAGGAGGAGTACCAAACCTAGCAAGAATTGAGAAATAGGGAAGGGCAAATAGCCCCAAAAATTTCAATGCAATTTTTGGACTGATCCAGGCCTAATTTCTCATCATGATGATCACCATCTTGTTTGTAGCTTTTGAGCTGGTCTTTGGCAAGTGAAAGCTTCAGGAAATTGTCAATATTGATGGCATTCTCTTCTTCTCCAACTTTTGAGAAACCCTAACCATGGCAACCATGAAAGAAGCTAGAGTGCAAGCTTTAGCTTATTTCAAATTTCTTGAAGATTCTTCATCATTTCAGTCCTAGGACTAATTCTAGTGAAGATTCCTTGAAGAAATTGCAAAGATTGAGCAAGATTAGCCAAGATTGAACCTTAAGAGCTTCCGTGGAGTCAAGATTTGGGGAAAATGAGTTCAAGACTTCAATCTTAAGCTTCTGAGGTTTCAATATTTCTTCCAAGCATCTAAGGAATAAGGATTCAAGGTTATTTCATCAACATTGAGCAATTGAAGGCTTATTCAAGCACTTGGGATTATTTAAGCCATCATCAAACTATATAAGAAGTATTTCTCTTCCATTCTTGATCTCTCTCATCTATCCAATTGCTGACCTTCATCCATTTGATCCAGATATTAAATAATTAAAAAGTTCCCATCAAATTTCAGCCCATCATTGGTTAAATCAGCCCTTTCACAAAGTGCATTTCTTGCTTTATTCAAATAGTGAATTAGAAGCTTTTGCTTGAGTTTTCAGCATTACATTCAATTCTATTTGTTAAAGAACGAATGGATTGGTTAAATTTCTCACTCTAATCCAATAATTTGCTGATGATTATTTGATTCATGGCAAAATATATCATAATCCATTGTAAAGGGTAAGCCGGTAGAGTTACTGTGTGGTAAGACCCTCTCCTATTGATTTTGCCAATTTCAATCCTATTGCATCTCATGGAATGAGTTGAATGGATATTTTAGTAATGCATATCATGTTGATTGATTAGAGTAGCATGTCACTACCATGTTGAGATTCCCACCAAGGAAAACGGTAAATGCCGGGGGAGACGGTGGGATAATAGAGAGATAACTCTCCCCCACTATTAAGGATCCCGAAGGGGTGCAACTAACAAACCCAAGGGGAAGTTTTCCCACCTCTTGGTGATTTAAAGCCCATGTAGGGATCATTTCCTATCGTTTTATCCCTCACACAAGTATTACAAGTGGAGAATTGAATTTTCAAGCACTCCCAAAGATTCAAGTCTCTTAAAGATCAAAACATGGTAAAAGAAGACTATTACAAGACACTGCAAGGAATAAATAGGTCATTGCAGGTAGTATCTTCATCATTGGGATAAAAATGTAAGTACTACAAGTTTTCCATGGATCCTATTCAGCTCCCCATAGGGTTTGGAAGCCCTTAGGTACAACCATTTTTCTCTCATAGGTGGAAATAGGGAACTTACATGTTAAAACTGGGTGCATGCTTGGACAATTCAGCCTCAAAGATTGAATTACAGAAGTTTCTATTCTAAACCTGTTATAACGTGCTGATATCATCTTGAAGAGAGCATTTTTGGCTCAGTTTTTAATAAAAAAGTTTGGGAATTACAATTTTCTAGCTCAAGTTATAGACAATTTACTGACAAGGAGTCATCTAGGACTACACTGCAATGGCAAGTCATAAAGGGAAAAATAAGGCCCAAGATGAATATGCTCAACAAATTAGAGATATTTTGTTGGAAAGTACACCTCAAGAGATTCTTGAAAAACCTCAAATACAAGCAAAACTTAGTACTCTTAATCATACCATATGTGAACATGAGAATAGACATACTCAAAGGCATATAGAGCTATTATTCAGAGTTGAGCAAATGGTTTTGTCTAGTCATCAAAACAAAGTCTTCTATTGAGAAGTTAGTGCATTCCACTACCCAAATAAAGGAATCAATTGATAAATTGGTAGAATCCAATGCAAAAATCATGGCTCATTTCATGCAAATATAAATGGGAACCAAGGATGCTAGGGAAAAAGCACAATCATACAGTGACCCGTTAGCCCCACTTCAACCACCTAATCTAAATGGTCAAAGTCAAGGAATTATTAGATGAAGAGGCATTCCAAAAATAGTCAATATGAAGTAGGAGAGGCTTCAAAAAGGCATGAAGACTATTTGGGCAACATGTATGATGCTAATCTCCATGATTATGGGCTAAATCCTCAAGTTTCTAGGGGTTCTCAACCCATCGAGAAGGCTCCACACTAATTCTCAACCACCTTTTGGAAGAGTACCATCTCATTTTAGAGGTCCAATGCCTACTAATCATGATCAATTTATTTTGGGACACCAACCTTTTTATGAGAGAGAATTGAAAGATTAAAATAGTTTGGACTAGAGCAAAGAGGCCTAAGTATGCAGGATTATACAAACCAATTCCTCAACCTTACCATGTATGTAGAGAGTATAAGGGATGAAGCTAAATTTCACAAGTACATGTACAGTTTAGAACCTTCTTTATCAGATGATGCTATGGACAAAATTCCACTACTCTTTTCAAAGCCATTTGATCTTGCAAAATGTTATGGAAGGAAGTATAGAAGAGAGTCCACATTTTAGCCTACTTTTGGACAACCAAGGACTTCTTTGAAAATGTTTATGGTAGAAATCATGCACCAAGTGGGAACTTTAGAGTGCCAACTCATCCATCATTCAATGCTTCAAGACCTCAAGGCAATTTTAGGATAACAAACAGTCCAAGGTTGGATTTTTAACAAAGGGGACAACAAGTTTAGAACTACTTCTAATCCAAACTCTACTCCTATAGACCTATACGAAGAAGGGAGAGAAAAAGGCTTATGTTTGAAATGTGGAGACAAGTATACAACTAACCATATAATAAATTGTGTATATAAGAATGCAAAATCCAAGGTCCATATTATGTTAATCTTTAAATATTTAGAGAATGATAATGATAATAAAAATTCATTTGCGACTACCACTGAAAATGAGGATGTTGAAGAGGAAGTTGGGCAATAACAATTTTATGATCCTGCTAACACTTTCCTTTTGATCTAGGTGGTAGTATTTCTTTTGCACTAGGAGGAAATCTTGATGAGACACATACTACCACTATTTTTTCCATCTCTATAGATGCTTGGACAAGTTCTATGAGCCCTAATATACTCCATATGAAATGTACAATTCCTGGGAAGGATGTGTTTATCTTGATAGATAGTGGTAGTACTCGTAGTTTTGTCAATAAACTAGTTGTAGAAAGATTGAATTGTCTTCCCATTGATTTAAGCAGCCCATAAGAGTTCAAGTAGCAAATGTTGAAGATGAAATCAACACTAAAATATGCCCACAGGTTTCCTTACAGTTGGCTGAAAATTATGAAGCAAAGGTAGACTTGATTACCTTGGAAATGGGACCCATAGACATTGTACTTGAATATGATTGATTGATGACCTTAGGAAAGATTCCTATGGATTTCTCACAGTTGTATATGGAGTTTGCCATTGATGGCCAACCTATTCATTTATAGGGAATCTTTAGTAAATCTAACTTTCAGCTTATCACCCTTCGACAACTCAAAGAGTATAAGAGGCACTCTTCGATTTTTATGTTTTACACATAAATAAAGAGGTTGAAGATTAGCCAAGAATTGAGCTCATCATTCAACTTTGAAAGGTCTTCTTGAGGAGTACAAGGATCTATTTGAAGTATCTACTTTATTACCTCTTAAAATAGCAGTGGATCACCCTATAGATTTGGAGTTGAATTCAAAGCCCTGTCAATAAGTCACTCACCCTACAAATTGTCTAAATGTGAGCGTGAAGAAGTAGCCAAGAAAATCAAGAAGATTCTAGAGATCGGATTCATTGAGCCTAGTTCTTCACCCTATGCTTCTGTCTTAGTGAAGAAGAAAGATAGATCCTTTAGGATGTGTATTGATATAGAGATCTAAATAAGATCACAGTAGAAGAACATGTATCCAATCCCTAGAGTAGATGATTTGCTTGAGAAGCTCACGGACGCTAGATTCTTTACCAAAATTGACTTGAGACCAGGATATCATTAGATCCAAATGTGAGAGGGTGATGAAGTTAAAAATGATGTTAGGACTAATTTATGTTGTATCTTATCGATACTTTGTGTACATTGAAAAGTGTGTGGAAGAAGAAGAAGAAACCGGCAAGAAAACGTTTTGGCCTCCATCTCTCTTCTTGTCTCTTGAGTGAGCTTCTCCTTGTGCATTCTGTGTGTGTTCGGTGCAACATCTTGAGCAAGTCCCCCCACCATGCAATTTTTGACACTCCTTGAGATCATCATTTAAGAACGTTGACTTAACATCCATTTGGTAAACTAGCCACTGCTTATGGGCAGCCACTTCAAGTATTGGTGCAAATAGTGGTCATTCTAGCAGTTGGGGCAAATGACTCTTGAAAATCAAACCCTTCAACTTGTGAAAATCCTTGTGCAACCAGTCTAGCTTTGTACTTTTCTAAGGTACCATCAACCTTGTACTTTACCTTCCAGAGCCACTTGGTGCCAATAACCTTTTGCTTTGCTGGCTGATCCACTAGCTCCCAAGTGTCATTCTTCATTATGTTGTCATACTCGGCTTGCATAGCTGCCTTCCATGCTGGATCTGCAAAAGTGCTTCTTCTAAGGCAGTTGGCTCCTTTACTTCTCTCATAATCTCAATCATCAAGGCCATATTGACTATGTGAACAGAAGCCCTCCTTTACTCCTCTATTCTCTAAGACCTCCTTGGTCTGTCTGCCTTCTCCTCAACAGATGTGGGCATAGGATTATTATGGTCATAGAGCTTCTTCACCCAATGCGGCAATGGCTTTTCCGGTGGGGTGATGTCAAGTTGGTGAACTTTTTTCTCATCATCTAAAGATGATGCTTCCTTCTCAAGGATAGGGACAGCTCTCAAGACAAGTTCATAGTGGACTACTTTGCTTAATGATAAAGTGGAAGAACTTGCCTTCTTCTCCTCCACTGTATGTAGCTGCTCCTTGAACACCACATCACGGCTCGTGATGATCTTCTTTGCCTCTTGGTTATAACTTGTTTCTCTTCTCATCTGGAATATGTGCATAACATTCACATCTAAAAATTCTGAAGTGTGAGACAAATGGTTTCTTACGAGTGTAAGCCTCATGAGGTGTTATTCCCTTGAGAGCCTTTGTGTAGCTTCGATTTAAAATGTAGACTGCAATATTAACAGCTTCAGCCCAAAAATGGTTAGGCAATCCCTTGCCCTTTAGCATGAATCTTGCCATCTCCACAATGGTGTAATTCCTGCATTCCACAACACCATTCTGCTGAGGTGTGCGAGGCGTCATCAATTGACGCTTGATCCCTTTGCTCTTGCAAAAGTCTTCAAACTCCTTTGAGTTGAACTCACCACCACCATCTGTTCTAAATTTCTTCACACTTTTCCATGTTTCATTCTCAATAAGTGTTAGCCATTCTTTAAATTTATCAAAAGCTCGAGCCTTATCGCGAAGGGAGTACACTCACATCTTCCTATTGTAGATGTCAATAATCTGTCAAGATTGTGGGAGAGAAGGAAGGAGTCTCACTTGAAGCTTTCTTGCTTGCACAATGGGGGAATACACACAAGGGTGGAGGCTGAAAACAGTTTTTCTCTTCTTAGTTGTGTAAGCCAAAAGAACTGAAGTACAAAGAAATAGAAGAACCCTATATATGGGTCTCAAACCAAACTCAACTAACTAAGGTGGCATACTAACTGAGCCACGAACTAGAGTAGATAAGGATAGCTGTCATCTAGCTATTATTCATGGGCGGAGTACCAACCGCGTCTGCAACTGACAAGTCGGTGACATAAATACACAACAGTCACCCTGGCGTATCATGAGTGGAGCTCGATATCTCAACACTCCCCCTCGAGCTCAATCCCGATTCCTGCACACCAAGCAGGTCTCTAAACTTGCGCAGCTTCTCTGCGCCCAATGCCTTCGTGAATATGTCAGCTACCTGATCCTCTGTGCTGACATAAACTAGATCAATAAGACCTAGTAAAACCCTCTCTCGCACATAGTGATAATGCACCTCAATGTGCTTTGTTCTAGCATGATAGACTGGGTTATTTGCCAAGTGTATACTACTCATGTTGTCACAATAAATGACAACTGGCCCATTTGTAGACTGATGCATATCATAAACTAGCTTATGCAACCAAGCTACCTCACATGCAGCCATTGCTGCACCCCTGTACTCAGCCTCTGTGCTCGACAAGGCAACTGTAGGTTGTTTCTTGCTTCTCCAAGTGACTGCAGCACTCCCAAAAGAGAACACATATCCACTGGTAGATCGTCTATCAGAAATACTACCATCCCAATCAGCATCAGTGTATCCATGCAACTGTATCTGAACCCCAGTCTCATAAAATAGTCCATACTACAATGTGGACTTCACATACCTGAGTATGCGTCTAGCCGCATCCAAATGTGGTTTCCTTGGAGCCTGCATAAACTGACTTACCAATCCAACAGCATAGCTCAAATCTGGCCTGGTAATAGTCATATAAATCAAACTTCCTACTATGCGTCTGTACATAGTAGGGCCTTCTAGAAACTCACCTACATCTGTGCTCAGCTTCACATTCTTCTCCAAAGGAACTGAAATAGGCTTACAGCCTGTCATCCCATATTTGGACATCATATCCAATCCATACTGCCTTTGCAAGAGCTGTATCCCACTTGGTGATCTAATCACCTCAATGCCCAAGAAATAACGTAGCTCTCCCAAATCCTTCATCTCAAACTTCTACTTCAATGGCATTTTCACATGAAGGATATCTTCATCACTGTCACCTGTCATAATCAAATCATCAACATAAATGACAAGTAGCATAATACCTTTCTCTGTTTTCTCACATAAAGTGAGAAATCTGCCTTGGAAATCTGAAAGCCAATAGTGACAAGATATTGTCCTATCTTGTCAGACCATGCTCTAGGTGCTTGCTTCAAGTCATACAAGGCTTTCTTCAACCTGCAAACAAACTCAGGACGAATAGCATGCACATAACCTGGTGGCTGCTCCATATAGACCTCTTCTTGCAAATCACCATGCAAGAAGCCATTCTTTACATCCATCTGATGTAAAGACCATCCCTTTGATACAGCCATAGCAATGACTACTCTTACAGTTGCCATCCTTGCAACCGGACTGAATGTTTTTTCATAGTCAATGCCATATATTTGTGCATAACCCTTGACTACTAATCTTGCCTTGTATCTGATCACAGAACCATCTGCATTGTGCTTCACCTTATAAACCCACTTACAGCCAATTGCATTTTTACCTTTAGGCAAAGGTATCAATTCCCATGTAGCATTTGCTTCCAAGGCATCCATTTCTTCATCCATGGCTTTCTCCCATTTTTCTTTTCCCATGTCTTGCTCAAAAGAAGTGGGTTCTGGTTCCTGTATCACTTTGACCATATATGCATAGTGAATGGCTGTAAATCCATCATATTTCAGCCTATCCACAGGATACCTAGCTCTCGTAGACCTGCGCAAAGTAGGTTCACTCCCAGGTACTCTCAAAACATCCCTAGTCTTCCTTACTCTAGGTATAACAATAGAAGGAATACCCAACTCATCATCAATGCTCTGTTCTGAGCCACTGGATTCACCATCCACATAAGAGTGACCTGCATTCACATCAAACATGGGCTGATCAACCTTCTCTTTTCCTTTTCGTGATACCTGCATACCACTATCTGCATTGCTTTGAGAAGATTCTCCTAATCTCAATCTGCCTATCCATGGTGAAGAATGTAGGTCCACTAATATTTTGTGACTGCTGCTGTGAATTCTGTGCAGCATTACCATTTTGTGCATCTACATCATCAATCACATTTGCTGGTTTATACCAGCTACTCATCTCATCAAAAACAACATCTATGCTCACTGTAAACTTACGAGTAGAAGGGTTATAGCATCTATATCCTTTTTGCTGCAGAGAGTAACCAATGAAGATGCACTTCTCAGCTTTTGGATCCAACTTGGATCTCAACTCATCTGGCACATGTACATAGGCAATGCAACCAAAAATTTTCAAATGAGAAATATCTAGTTTCCTACCAGTATACCTCTCCTCTGGAGTCATTCCATGTATTGCTGCAGTGGGAGTCCTGTTCATTATGTAGACTACTGTAGCAACTAACTCAGCCCAATAAAAATCTGGCAAGTCTTTTTCATTGAGCATGGCACGAGATACCTCTCCAATATGCCTGTTTTTCCTTTTTGCAATTCCATTTTGTTGTGGGGTATGACTGCATGAATATTGCTGCTTTATGCCATGCTCCTGCAGGAACCTTGCAAACTCATTTGAGAGGTACTCTCCCCCTCCATCTGACCTTAGGCATTTTATCTGCAGGCCTGTTTCTTTTTCAACCATCGCTTTAAGAGTTTTGAAATGCCCAAAAACTTCACTTTTCTTTTTCATAAAATACACCCAAACTTTTCTGCTATAGTCATCAATAAAACTAACAAAATAATGACAATCTCCAAGAGATGCAGCTTTAGTTGTCCACACATCAGAATGGATTAATTCCAATGGCTTCTTACTCTCTTCAACATGTCTAGGAAATGGTTTCCTTGCCTGTTTTCCAAACTGACAGGCTTCACATACCTTATGCATTTCTGCAACCTTGAATTTCGACAAACCTGCAACAATATTTTAGGCCTGCATTGATTTAAGTCGCTGTACATTAACATCACCAATGTGTTTATGCCAGATATCAATATCTGCAACTATGCCGGTCCCATGTGCAAACGTTGCTGCACTCAATTCAGACATGTCTGCATCCAACGTAAACATTCTGCCCTTCTTCTTTCCTTTTTCTATCAAGCGATCTTTATTTTTCATATCCTCAACAAAGCATCCATGAGGATTAAATCTGACCTGCAAGCCCTGCTCAACCATTTGACCAACAGAAACCAGATTCTTGGTGATATTCGGGACATGAAATACATCGGACAAGTATTTCTTTTTCCCATCCTGCATAGACAAAGGAATTTTTCCAATCTGCACAATAGGATGTGCAGTATCATCACCAGTCTCCACAAATCCTGGTTTTTCCATTTTTCTTGCATCCTCCATCCATTCTGCATGACCTGTCATGTGGTTTGATGCACCTGAGTCAACATACCATACATCATTGCTTTCTTCTACACTTGTCACAGAATTGTTCATGTGATGCACCATAAACAAGTGCTCATTTCTGTCATCACCCTGTCTACTAGAAGATGCATAATTCCCTTATTGCAGTTTTCCATTCATGATGTCATTCTGCTTTTTATAGCAGTCTTTAGCCATATGACCCATTTTACCACAGTAGTAGCATTCAACATTACTGTTTGCATTTTGGCCTCTTTGCCATCCACCATGACCTCTTTGGCTCCCCCTGCCTCTAGAGTTACCACGTCCTCCTCCATAGGACTAGTTTTCTTGAGTTTGTTGCATATTCTGATTTCTACCACGGCCTCCATATCGGCCTCCTCTACCTCTGCCTCTACCTCTTCCAGCATTTGAGTAGAAGACAGCTTCTTTTGAAGTTCCTCCTGAAGAAGATGCACCACCATTTCTCTACTCCTCAGAAATTAGAAGAGCAATCAACTCCTCAAAATCAGGAAATCTTTCACAGACGGAAGTGGATGTTCGGAACTGTGCATAATCCTTTCCTAGACCATTCAAGGTCACAGAAACTAAATCATCATCTTCCACTGGCGACCCAATGGAAGCAAGTGCATCTGCAATCTTCTTCACCTTCATGTGGTAGTCATTGATGCTCATATTTTCTCTTTGCACATTATGCAACTCTTGCTTGAGCTGCATTTTCCTGGCTTGCGTATTTGTGCTATACATTTTTGACAAAGTATCCCATGCCTCCTTTGGCGTACTTGCATCTTGAATATGCACAATCATAGAGTCTGAAATCCTGATAGACAGCCAGTACATAACTTTCCTGGCTCTCTCATGCCATGCTTTAAATGCCTGCATTTGCTGTTGATTGGGAACATTAGGAAGAACTGGTTCTTCTTCATTTCCTGCAACAAATTCCCAATATCCTTTTCCCATAAGGAAATTCGTCATTCTAAACTTCCATGCTTGGAAGTTGTTCTTGTCAAGCTTTTCAGTGACAATCTGTGAGAGAGAATTAGATGCCATTACAGAGCACTGCAAAAAATTCTGTCACTGCAAAGAACACAGCTTCAGCCTCACAAAGGTAAATCTGCAAAACTGACGAAAGTGGTATTTGACCACACAGTCACTTCCTAGTGACTGTTTTGCATCAACAGGCAACAGGGATGATTCTGTAACTCCCAATGTCTCTGCGCACAAGCGTACGATGCAATTTCTACAGTAACTTTTCATCAACCTGTAGAACAGTGGCTGCACAGCATAAAGCTGGGCCTTTTCCTGAGTGCGTGCAGAAAACTTCCGCCTCCAAAACAGGCCCCGAAATGGCCTCAAATAAAAAAAACAAGGTCGCCAAGGGCTAAAGCCCTTACCGCAGTATATGCTGCCCTCTTGCTTCACCGCGAAGGGTGTCTCAACCTAAGACAATGCACTCCTGCACTTTCCGGCTGTGCTACCTGCAGAGATCTGCTCCCAAAACAGAAAATGAAAGCAACACTGCTCCTCTTACCAAAACACCACAAGCTTGGCTTGCTTTCTTGAGCTCCTTACCACGAACAAGGCTCTGATACCATGTCAAGATTGTGGGAGAGAAGGAAGGAGTCTCACTTGAAGCTTTCTTGCTTGCACAATGGGGGAATACACACAAGGGTGGAGGCTGAAAACAGTTTTTCTCTTCTTAGTTGTGTAAGCCAAAAGAACTCAAGTACAAAGAAATAGAAGAACCCTATATATGGGTCTCAAACCAAACTCAACTAACTAAGGTGGCATACTAACTGAGCCACGAACTAGAGTAGATAAGAATAGCTATCATGTAGCTATTATTCATGGGCGGTGTACCAACTGTGTCTGTAACTAACAAGTCGGTGACATAAATACACAACGGTCACCCTGGCGTATCACGAGTGGAGCTCGATATCTCAACACAATCAACATAAAATAATAAGATCCCCCCAAGGCCCATGTAGGCATCTTTCTGCACAAGTCAGCATGCACCAACTCTAGAGAAGCCTGTGCTCTATTCTTGCTTTCTTGTGGAAATGCCTTTCTCTATTGCTTGCCCATCATACAAGCTTCACATGGTTCCTTCAATTCAGTCATTGTAGGTAGGTGAGCAACCATACCTTGCTTGTGCATCTCCTTCAACACTGCAAATCCAATGTGTCCAAACCTTTTATACCAAAGCTTACTTGTGCCCACTCCAACGGTGGCTGTAAGAGCACTTAGCTCATGTAGGTTATTCCTTCTTTCTCCTTTGCCAACAACTTTGCCATTACTGTCAAGAATTTCTGCACCTGTATTCTTGAACCTCATTTCATGACCAAGATCAATTATGGCAGAAACTGATAACATATTTCTCCTAATTTCAGGAACATACAACACATTTGAAAGCTTTTTGACATCACCATTTGTAGCAACAAATGAAATAGTACATGTGCCCGCAACAGAGCATTTTGCATCATTTCCAACCGTCATAGTCATGGATTCTTGTAGAGGCTGCATAGAACTGTATAGACCTTTCTTATTGGTCATGTGACGGGAGGCCCCACTATCCAACACCCATGAGTCAGTGGTAGATCCTTCTTGTGATGAAGAGCACACCTCCTCAATGGTCACCATGAATAACTCCAACTCCACTTTAGCCGTATTGGCAGTCTCTTTCCCTTTACTTTTAAGGGTACCATTCTTTTCATCTGCCTTCTTGATATGACAATCTGCGATTGCATGTCCTTTCTTGTTGTAGTAGAAGTACTCTCCTTGAAACTTCTTCTTAACACCCTTCTTCTTTTTGTCACCATCATGTTTGGTGGAGAAACCACCTTTGCCTTTTGCATTGGCAAAGAATGCATCATCTCCATTGTTGCTTCCTTCTTGGGCTTTTAGCCTCAACTCCTCCTCCAGCAATAATGCACAAAACTCCTCCAAACTCAAAGCTTGAGGTCTCATCTGAGTATTAAGGGCAGTTACTAGTCTATCAAACTTTTCTAGACAAATCCGAAGACACCTCAGAGCTAGCTCTGAGCTAGTCTTTTGTATCCCAGCACCAGCCATCTGATCGCGCAGATTCTTAATCCCAGTGATGAATGCTTCAGCTGTCTCCCCTTCAGCAAACTTCTCCACTACTAGTTGATTTTCCAAGTTTTGAATTCTTGTTTGGTTTCATGTTTCATACTGACTCCTCAATACATTCCAAGCCTCTGATGCTTTGGTTGTATGCTGAATCAAAGTCAGAACATTGTCAAAACAGCTTGTAACTAAGGCACACAATGCATCTGCATTCCTTCGTTTTCAAGCTCGTAGAAGATCTGCATTCGAAGGAATCATCACACTAGGATTTGATGGGTCGAGGGTAGGCTATGGTTCTACATCAGTCCCCAACACAGTCTCCAAAAGCTCATAAGAATCAAGGATAGTTGTAATTTTGAACTTCCACAAGGTATAGTTTGTACCATCTAACTTTCCTTTGCTAAAGGTTGGTGGACAAATCCTCAGTGTTTGAATAGCTGGTACAGCACTACCACCTCCTACACCGCTTCCTGATGCGCCAAAACCGCTTTTCCAGAAGACAACATTGTTCCTCTTTGCTGTTGAAGCCTTTGCCTCTTGCACACTCTTTGATCCTTCCTAGAGCCCCCTGGGCTTTGATACCATGTAAAAATTACACGGCGCAACGAACAAAATCTTAGAAAGAGATAGAGATAGAGAGTACACAACAGATAAGAGGAGAATTAGAAAATTTCTTTAGCTCCATACAACTGATATAGAGATGGCTCTGTCCACCCATGCGCTTCCACAATGAAGCTTAGATGGCGATCTAGACAAATGTAGGTGAAGAGCTTAAGGCTAGCTGGAACAGTTCTAACTGGGTGAAAGATATATGATCGATCGTTGTGAAGGGGTTTAGCTTTTATATCCCGTGAAGGTGGATAGGTCAGCATGACTGACCTACCATATGAGCCTCCACTAGTTGGCCAAGGAATATTCCCGTAGACCCCGGACCCCAAAATAGGGGCCCCTTTTAACTCCCTTACCCCACAACTCGATGCAATGTGCCTCGAGTTGCTACCAACTTAACTACTCAGCCCAACCCAAAGATTAGACCCACAATGGTCACCTTTTTGCCATCCAGTCACATAGAGCTCATCTGATATACAAGTCAGGACTCAACCAATGTCTGGGCTCACATTTGGCTTCTCCTCATGATGGGGGCCCTACAACTTTGAGCACCATGGATCATGGGTGGCACCTTATGAGGGTGGGGCATTGAGCATATCTAACAGAGCCTTCACTTTGTGGCATTGAGGAGAAGGTAAGGTAGTGAGTTCACTATGCCCTCATGGATTTGTTTGTTCTTGATTTTGTGTGGTTTGGGAGAAGAAATTATACATTGATAAGTGTGAAGGATGTGTAGGCTATGTGAGAGGTATCCATTTCCAAATCCAATGAAAAACTTGAAACAATAAGCATTCAATCAAGTCGTGCAATTGAGCCTGCAAAAGCTTTGACAAGGCAATAGAGCCACCAATCATTACAAGGTTGCTACATACTATTTTGATTATTTGAACACCACTTTTAAATGTTGATATAGTTTTCATTTATAACAAGGTACTCAACAAATGTGAAAGATGATGAGGACCACATTCAGATCCTTTTTTTTTTTTTTGGCTACAGCTTGTAATTTAGATGTAGATTTGCTATTATAAGAGTCTTGAAGGAAACAAGAAGAAGAGGAAAGAGAGGGGTACATGTTGAATAGTAGCTTTATTACCATGAGCATGAGGTTACATATATATTATTGTAAGATTTTTATTGTCTTGAATGTTATGTCACCAAAAATCTCAAAATATGATGGAATCATGGACTTAGGTATCATGCTGTAATAAATTGGTTATGCTAAAAACGATAGGTTTAAAGCCTTTTGTCTACTATTTTATAGTGATTTTATCAAGGAATAGCTTATATAATAGCTTGTTCATAGTAGTCTTATCAAGGAATAGTGGTTTCATCAAGGAATGTCTTGCTATAATATGTACTACAAAAATCATGTCTAAATATTTAGGAGCTATATGGCAGTTTGTTGTTTAACATGAAATCTTGAAACCCTGAGAACTTGTACTACTTGTTGCAGACCTATACAACTTGCAAATCCTATGGATTCTACAAATTTTACAATCTTGTAGATCGTGAAATCTTGCAATCTTGTAATTCTACAGACCTAGAGTAGGTCATGAAAACTATTGAAAGACTAAACAAAGATCTTCATTGAGAGTAGGTCATGCAAGAATGGTTCTGCTATATTTTTTGTCATGAAAACTTGAGTGTTTTGTTAGTTGGGAGATCCTTAGTTTTTGTCATGTGGTATGTGGTTCGAGAGATATTAGAGGCTAGTTATTGATTTTACCTAACAATATGGTATAGTTTCTCATGTGGACTCACAACTGTGAGACTATGAATATATAATGCCTCAATTTTACCATTCCATTTGTACCTTCTTACATTTTTTCATTCTACCTTCCTCCATCACTTCCTTGCTTCCTTGTTGTGACCAGTTTTCTTTGTTCTCTTCTAGATAAAGTTTTGGGGATTGATGTTGAACGTGTCGCAACCCTAGATCTAAGCAATCCTAATAGAAAAATTCCACTTGATTCAACTCTTCATTGCTTGGAAATGAAAAATGTAGATGCACTCTATGGCATTATTACCAGTGCATCTAATTATGTTATCACTCTCATTCAAGACACATGCAAGTCTAGTCAACCTTGGAATCTATTATGATGTTAGTATGACATAAGAAACCAAACTAGGATTCAAAACTTGGAGAATCAGCTTCACCATCAAAAAATTATTTTTGATGGAAAAATAGTAGAATTAGTCTTCAATATATGGATTAAGAATCTTCATGACCAAAATGGCAGTGATCAAGAGAGAGCAAAAGATAAATGATCAATTGACTAAGAGATGCATCCAAATTTTGGCCCCAAGCATGATCCCCTAGTCACAGGATTTAATACACATGCAAGAACTCTTGCTCTTACTTTTGAGGAGTCTAGTGCCATGTTTTTGGAGGAGGAGATGTAGTTAAATAGTCATAATAGAAGCAATGATGGAGATGCTGCATTTGCAACAAATACAAGAGTTGAAAGTGAGAAGAAGAAGGAGGGGAAGAAGAAGTTCAAAGGAGAGTACCATTACTATAGAAAGAGTGGTTATATGATAAAGGAATGCAGAAATAAAGATAATAATGAAGAGAGATGGAGGCAAAAATATTTTATTGCTAGTTTTTTCCTCTTCTTTCACCCACAATACAATGTACACAATGTATAGATAAGATACAACATAAAGAAAAGTGGCCTACTGAGTCAAACAATGCATAATTGACTATAATAATCAACTGGTA
Organism: Lygodium microphyllum; assembly: GCF_053477565.2. Taxonomy (NCBI): domain Eukaryota; kingdom Viridiplantae; phylum Streptophyta; class Polypodiopsida; order Schizaeales; family Lygodiaceae; genus Lygodium; species Lygodium microphyllum. The sequence goes on along the minus strand of NC_141163.1, from coordinate 11,952,481 downwards.
CTATAAGTATACCAAACTGTAAGTAGGTGCAATAGACCAAATATAATAAGTGATTAGTTAGTGACCATGTGAAGATCATAATAACCAACAATGAGCTAAGTATAGATGTGTAGACCCATTTAACCAAGTGGTCCATCATCAATGTTTGCACGTGTTGAGCTTGCCATCTTAACACTCCCTCTTAAGCTCAACTCTATCTCTATAACTTCAAGTAAGATTCAAAATTTTTGAAGCTTCTTTGCATCCAATGCCTTCATGAAAATGTTAGCTATTTGATCCTATGTGTTGACATATACCAATTCAATCTCCCCTACCAGTACCTTTGTGAAAACGTTAGATACTTGATCCTGTGTGTTGACACATACCAAGTCAATCTTCCCTACTAGTACCTTCCCTCTCAAAAAGTGATAATGCATCTCAATGTGTTTTTTCCTACATGGAACACTAGGTTCCTAGCTAATTGTATGCTACTCACATTGTCACTGTGAATGATAACTAGACCAACTCTTTACATATCTAAATCACCCAATAACTTCTACAACCATACCACCTCACATACTACCATAGTAGCACCTCTGTACTCGATAAAGCAACTGTAGGTTTCTCTTTGCTACTCTGTGTAATTGTTGTACTAGCAAGGGAAAACATGAATTTTCTAGTAGATCTTCTATTAGATATGCTATCAACCCAATGTGCATCTGTGTATCCAAATACCTCTATATCTTTACATACCTCATAAAAAGTCCATAATGCAAAGTGGACTTCAAAAACCTCAATATGCATCTAACTACATCCAAATGAGTCTTTTTCAGCATTTTCATAAACTAACTAACAAGGCCAACAACATAACTCAATTCTTGTCCTTGTGATAGTCATGTAAATCAGACTCCTTACTATCCTTCTAAACATAATAGGGTATTCTATCTCATCCCCAATATCAACACTCAACTTCACATTTTTCTCCAATGCCACTGAAAGAGGCTTACAACCTATCACACCAGTTGGACAACATATCCAAGCCATACTACCTTTATTATGAAAACCATATAATATCATCACATTTGATCACCTCAATACCAAGAAAGCATCTCAGCTCACCCAAATCTTTCATCTCAAACTTCTTATTCAAAAGGTCCTTGATTTTAGTGATTCTATTGTCACTATCACTTGTAATATTCAAGTCATCTAAATAGATGACTATGATGACCAAATTGACATCTCCCTTTCTCACATAAAGTGAGTGATCAGCATCAAAAACATCAAAGCCAATGTTGACAAAATACTCTATGATCATCTTGTGAGACCATGCTCTAGGTGCTTGCTTCAGCCCATAGAGCACCTTTTTTTAATGTGCACACGTGTGGGATACTCTAAATCCTTATAACCTAGTGGTTTCTCCATATACACCTCTTCTTGCAATTCACCATGCAAGAAGGCATTCTTTACATACATTTTTTGCAAACTCCAAACTTTAGCTATGCTGCCAAAGAAATCACATATCTAACAGTTGCCATCCTAGCAACTGGATCAAATGTATTTTCATAATCTATGCCATATGTTTCGGGTTAGCCTTTTGCAACCAGTGTAGCCTTATACATGCTAACATAACCATATGCATTATGCTTAATTTTATGGATCCACTATAGCCAATAACTTTCTTACCCTTATGCAATGGTACTAGATCCCAAGTCTTATTGGCCTCTAATGTAGCCATCTCTTCATCCATTGTTGCATCCTAATGAGAACGACCAATAGCATCCTCAAAACAAGTGGGCTCAGCATCCTCATCTAGCTTTACCATACAATCATAATAGTGAGTTGCATTTCAAAACCATTTTGTAGGCGACGTTGCTCAGTACTCTTTTAATAATATGAGGTTCACTGCCTAGACTCTCTCAAGTCCACTTTGTAATAGAACATCTTGGCTATTTCCACAAGAATCAACTTTAATTTTGGATTCTAAGTAAACTAAGGTATCCTATTTGCATTAACTAGTGTCGATCTTTGAGCAATTGCATTTTTCAAGTCAACTCAAACTGAAGTAGATCGAAGCCACACTTGGCTCCATAGTAAGTGAGAAACAAGGGGGGAGCAATATGCATCGACCTCTCTACAGATAGGGTATAGTCTTGACTTCATTTTCCCTAAAATGGCATTTGATCAGGATCTATACTAGATAGTCACCTATTCAATTCTCTAGCATCTTAAGAAAAAATCTCGGCTCACCGAGACCACCCATCCATAGGGTGCATCTGTCGAGGATCTTGCCCTTCCACTTTCCTCAAAGGTTTGTTTTAGTTTTCTAATTATCCTAACACATTTATTTTGCACACATAAAATCAGCTTTGTTAATTAGTCTCTTTAGTCACAGTGTTCATTCATATAATTTAAGTCATGATACACAAATAATGAAAACAATCCTTTGGAAAAAAATAAGTTTTTTACTTAATAAAGAATATTATATAGCTACTCACCTTCTGCCCATATATAGTACCAAGGCCTTTATTTTTTCAAGATTTTCGCCCCCAACTAGTATAGGGGTCCTAAAAATTCCACCATCCTAAGTCATGCAACGTTTTGGACAATTCCTAGTAAATTGAGCTCAACAATGGATTATGGTGTCATGGAAAAGTTTGAGTGTGACATGCCCACTCTAAGACATCCTCAATGGCACGATTTAGTGATCCATTGAGATGATTTTCTAGGCAACCTTGCTCAGTACTCTTTCGAATGATATGAGGTTCGTTGCCTAGACTCTCTTGAGTCCACTTCACAACAGAAGGTCTTGGCCATTTCTATGAGAATCAACCTGAAATTTGGATTCTAAGTAAACTAAGGTCTCCTATTTGGATTAACTCACATAGGAGAATGCCTTGACTCCATTTCCCTAAAATGGCATTTAATCAGGCAAGCTCAAATTTTGGTGGAGTGGTCATTTTTGGGTCTTTATGATTCTGGCACTAATTCATTCTATTTCACAGATTTACAAGGCACCAAAGCATGTCAATAGATTGGACTATGTCATTATCATGCTGATGGCCTCCATTGCCCATTTCCATCACACCTAATTCACCTGTGTCCATCTTTCCATTGGATTCTAGTAGTCTCTATGCCCACTAGTCGCTCACCTCCATATTAAATGGCTCTTGAAAGTCTCCACCGATCTAGCAGCATGGGTGGAGCGCCTCAAGCAGGCCAATACCTCCCTCTTGAAGTAGCTTTGACAAAAGGACACTACTCTTTAGGAGCATAACCAAAGGTTGGAGACATGCCAATACATGCAACTAGCTTTGTGGATGACATTAGGACAAGATCATAGCAATTGGAGTAGGACAATGTCTTCCTACAATCCCAAGCAATTGGAGTAGTGAATCTAGATGGCATGACCCTACTCGCCCTGAAGATCAGTGAGGAACTCCAGTGTGACTACAAAGCAGAATGGCTAGAGTGATGGGAAAAGCTCCACCATGATCGATACCTGCTCCCAGCTCCTGACAAACTAAACAAGTCAAACTTTGATGCCCAGACGGTGCACTCGACTCATCCACAACCCTCTTCTCCTCCACCTCCTCCATCGCAACAAGTTGACAATACCCTTGCCAGTTCCTCCAAGTCTACCATGCATGCAAGTGTTAAAGGCAATAGTAGTCAATGGCATTTAAGCCATAGTCATTGCCAATAGCACATTAAGGATCCGACAATTGCAAATGCAATAAAGGCCACCAAATATGGCACATGGGTGGAGAGAATGTCCTATTGCCTAACATAGCACATGGGTGGAGAGAATATCCCATTGCAAGTAGTAGCCTATATAATAGTAGGAAGTGAAGTACAATAATTGGTCATTGTTCGACCATACTTATAGTCCTAGAGGCCAAGCAAACAACAAGGACTCCTCTTTCTCCATGCCATACCCTACCTGAGTCTTTCTGCCAAGTCTTCTTTGATTGGCATCTTGGGTGCTCTCCCAGTAGAGCTTATCTTGTAATGTTTCCCCAGTCCTTGTGTTTGGCAATAGTACTACCATGGTCCTTGTATCTTGCAATTCTTTGGTCCCTTGTATTGTGTTACAGCCATTTGGTCCTAAATTAATCTACTAGTTTCTACTTCGGTAATACATTTTGATTGAGTTTGAGTACACTTTGTGTTTGATCTCTATGCCATGATTATGTCGAGATTATGTCTTGCTCTCCAACTCAGGCCCTACATGTCAAAAGTGTTGTTAGTGTATATATATGTTGGCTTTGAGTACTCTTGTCATCATTTCTATGGTGGCTCTTCTTAGACACCCCGATTACAGTTATCATTTAGGAATAAGCAAGTCTCTTTCATCTTCTACCTTCTTGTTCATAAATTCCATGGCTTCTTGCATCTTCTCTCTCTCCTTTCTCTCTTTCTCTCTCTCCTTCTAGTATTCTCTCTCCTCTTTCTATATTCTAAAGTCTCTCTCTCCTCTTCAATTCCATTCCTTACTAAAACTTAACAAATATTAAACTATAATATGTATAATTCATAACTACGTCCAATAATGATAAGAGACCACATTGGTTGTGCCTTTCCCTTTAACTAAAAGTTGAGATATCTCTACCATCTAGATAGCTATTTTGGACACGTTTGGAGAGAGAGAGAGAGAGAGAGAGAGAGAGAGAGAGAGAGAGAGAGAGAGAGAGAGAGAGAGATTAGGACAAAGAGGAACGAGATGGCTATAAGCTTGCCCATTTTAATGGAGGGTTTAAAAATCTGATTTTTTAGTATTTCTCTCTCCTCTCTCTCTCTCCTTGTGGGATGTTCGTATGCATCAATGAAAAAGAGAAGGGGGTGGGGGGGTGATGACAATTTTGAAGCAAATGATGTTGATGGAACGGTAGAGGATGTAGATCAGGGTTGAAGAGTGTGTCAGCGGCAAGAGGGCAGCATCAGCAGCCTCTCAATCTCGGGGTGTGTGCCTTGAACATGCAAGTTTCTATGAGTAAGTGTTCTTTTTCTTTGTTTTATGAAAGATAATTGAAGGAAATAATTGATGATGATTGATCTTAGTTGCATATGCTAAACTATCTCTGAAATGAAAGAAAAAACCAGATTTTTTGATGGCATAGTATTTTTCCCTCAAAACACGGAAAACCCACAAAGTGCAATTTTTGAAGAAATCATGGAAATTGGGGGTTTTAGTGAGTGTTTTGAGTTTCCATAGAATTAAAAATGAATATAAAAATGGGACTGAGTGTTTTTTATCAATGAAAGTTCACAATTCTGATTTTTTATACTTTTTGAAGAAATAAATAGAGAAAAATGGGAAAATTAAGGGTTTTCACGATAAATAATTAGGAAAAATACGATTAATGTTTGTGAATGTTTAGCAAGACTGAGACATGAGGATTAAGCCTCAGGTCAGTATTTTATTATGTTAGAGTGCAGTTTTGTTGCTTTATGTATGAAAAATGACATAGAAATGAACCTTACACCTATGCAACGTTGCAAAACCTAAACGGTTAGGGAAAAAAGAGATTGTAAGAGTGAGAGATTGTTGGAAATACATAAAATGCTGATTCATTTGTTTTATGCATAGCATATAGGTCGATAATAATTTAAGTTTAAGGAGACTAATAGCACGAGGAAACTCGGCACTAGCCTCTAGCAACACCGCAGTAACAAGTAGATCGAAAATCATTAAAGTATTGCCTTTGCACATCACATGGCTAATTTTTAATCATAAAATGGTTTCACACAATGGTCATACACTTCTGCATTTTGCATGCCACATGGTACAAAATTTGGATGCATAGCACTTGATTGCTAAATAAATTACCAACGTGGAGTGTGTGAGGATTCCTAGACTATAGGATAGACGAGTGGTTCCTTGGGGTAAGTTTAGTGAGAAAATATCAACTCCTGGATCATTCAATATACAAAAGAGTGGAGCTTGTACATTTGTTCTTTATATTGGAGTAGCGTATCAAGGGGCCAATCCCCGAGATGTAGGATAGTTGTAGTGGGGCCGCGACACTCAGTCAAGAGGTTGTGTCCTATGTATGTGATAAATGGTATATTATACCAATGTGTATGGGATCTCCCTCTGAGGAGTAGGGGAGGGCAAACGTTGGACTATGTCCTATTACAAAAGCAAGATCAGTGTTGTAATTGCATTTGTTGTGGTGTTGTAGAATCTATTTTTCTTAGTATTGATAATTTATCCCATATTCATCAACCGAGTTTCTTGCTTCATTGACTACCAAGACGTGCGTACATGTTTTACATATTCATCAACCGAGTTTCTTGCTTCATTGACTACCAAGATGTGCGTACATGTTTTACATAGGCTAATACTTAAGCAAAAGATTACTTTAGTAGGGCTCATCTTGGCGGTCAATGAAGTAAGAAACTCGGTTGATGAAGATGGGCCTTGTGCGCTTGCATTGTAGTTTGAAATCATCATTGTGAAGTTGGTACCTACCATCAAATGCAATTTGCAAGACTGACTTTTAAAGATGAATGCAAGTTTTGTATAGATTTATTTTGTTGTTTCCATTTAGAAAAAATGTCAATGATACTTATCACTTTTCCTATGTATCCTATAACATATTCATTGATTCTCTTCAAGAAATAGATTATTATTTGTATTTCGAGTACTATTGCTCCTATGACCTACCTATGACCTACAAATTTTGAGTGTTATCTACCATGATTCATGAAGGTTTTAACATGCACACTATATAGCACTTATTAAAAGGGATCAATCTATTTGCAGTTGAAACATAAACTTAGTTGCTAGCATGTCCCTTAGATGCTCCTGGCTGTGAAGCTGTGTGGGGTGTCTTGTGTATCTTAGAGGTCCCAACTAGTGCTAGAGAGTGAGTGTCAGGCATGTTTTTTAGTCCCGACAAGTGGTGCGTTTCCCAGGAGCCACCTATAAGTGGTGGTTTCTAAATCTTGGTATTAAAAGGGACTTGTTAGCTTTATTCTATAATTGATAGCCGCCTTGAAGCAGTGGATGCTAAAATTGACTAATTAAAGTTTTAGCCATGAGCATGATGATGAAACCAAGGAACCCTCGTAACCCTAAAGATACTTTGTCCATTTTAAATGGTTTAGTGGGATCTTTGGCTAGAAATGTGGCCGATTACTTTACCCTTTGCCCTGAAAGTGACACCATGCTAGAGTTTGGGTTACTATGGGGAAATATCCATGGAGTAATCATGAGAAATAGTCCATGGGAGTTAGAGGAAGGATTAGAAAGTAAAAGTGAGGCTAGAAAGGCACAAGCATCTACGATCCTCAGTGATGATAAGGTTTTAGAGGGAAAGACCATGATGCCACTAGTCAAAGTAATATATGCCTATGAGCAAGAGATACCTCCAATGCTAGGGCCTGATGCAATTGGGCTCCAAATTGCAATTTTGCATATCCATAAAGCATTGGATGATATCTACATATGTGGAAAACCCTTATCAAAGAGGAAGGCTCTATTAGAACCTACCTCTGATTCTAGGGAAACGGTAGCAAATAAGGATAGAATTATTAAAACACCATCAATAGTAGATGATGGAGTAGACTCCTTATTGTGTAGCATAGGACTCCCTAGACCACTTTGTGAGTTGCCAGAAAGGGAAGGAAAGGATAATATTAACCTCCCTACACTAGTAAATGTGGAAATAGAAGAGGTTGGAGATCCTAAGACATTGGAGTTAGGTCATGATTATGAAGATTTTAATGACCCCGTTCTGATCCCAAGAAAGAGGATTAAATGCCCTCCTCCTTATAGGGATCTCCCAGTATATCATGGCCTGGTAAATGAGGACCCGATGATGCACTTAAAAGAATACCCTAACTTGTCTTGCAAGCGGGTATGATGATATACATCAGATGCTCATATTCTCAAGTACCCTGAAGGGAGAGGCTAGGAAATGCTATTGGAGCCTCCCAAGAGGGTCGATTAAATCATTTGAGGAGTTGCACAATAAATTTGTAGATGATTATGAAAAGGGGTGCCTATGACCCAGGTCTTAGGGTAGCTTATGCAAATAAGACAAGAGTCTTACCCTTCTATTAAAGAATACATTGGAGCCTTTGGCGATATCCTGAGACTTTGGCCAAGAAGAGCTACTATGTTGCCTAAGGATGTGCTATATGAGCTCTTTATGAGCGGCTTAGAGATTCATATGCAAATCCAATTGAGGATGTGAGATCCTAAGTCATTAAATTAGGCCAAAAGGCATGCAATTGACTACGAGTAGTATATTCAAAGATGTTGGGAAAATTTTTGGAGTTTCCCCTGCTCGTTGCAAGTGCATCCAAATATCCAGTCAATTTTGCAAAGAGAAATTTTTTTTGCTAATACCAAGACAACCTTAGCATTAGATCTTGGTAGTCAAAATCTTCAAGTAGGAAGTGGCAATCCTATGAGCAGTGATAAGATGCCTCTTGGGGATAAAAAGATTCCATGCCTAGCAAGTCCCATCAAGGCTTGCAACAGTTCCATGAGAGGTAGTTGCGATGACGGCATTGACAGGACTATTGGGCCTATGAGTATGGATAAGCATGCTATGAGTGGTCCTAGTTGTGCTGCTAGTAAGGCTCTTGAGAAGCCTTTTCAATTTAGTGACAAATCATGCTTTCGAGTAGATGCTATTCCTTTTAGTAAAAGCATGGTTCCTATGGCTAAGCAGTTGTTGCATGCAGAGTGGACAAACGAAAGCAAAGACATCTCATATGAAGAAGATGTACCATGCCCAAGGTCCACCTATGTTGAGTAGAAGCCCTAAGGATGTGAGGCCATTTGGCTATAGCAATAAGTCCGCTTTGAGTCCATTACACCAATGCGGCAAAATGAGGCAGTATAAGAATATAAAAAGGAATATGATATGGGTTTGGAGACCCAAATTTTCTAAATGTGTGGTTGGTGTGATAAACAAAAGGCCATGAAGGTTCGAATGAGCACAAAGATGTGATTCATGAGCCCAATGAGGTTATTCATTTAGCTCATAGTACCTAAGAAGAGATGGCCCTTATTACTGAGATATCAGTAGAAAGGCTTGGGCTAGTGGATCTACAAAAGCCTAAGATCAAGCTTTGAGTAACTCACATAAGTAGTACGTGGCTAGCCCTCACATCTCATGATATCTTTGATCTTGGCTAATGAGATGAGATGCGGTATATATGCCAAAAATACCATCCATTAGATGCAGCCAAATGAGCTATTTTCGTTAGGCCAAGAGGGCCAATTAGTTTGCAATGAAATGTTCTATTTCATTAGGCCAAGAGGACCATTTGTCTATTTAGTGCGGGTGTATTTTATGGTTTTCTATTTTAGTGATGTGTTAAACAGATTACGTGGAACCTAGGGAGCCTTTGCTGTGCCAAAGCTTCTTGTGGCCCAATCCAAGTGATATCCTTCCTTTTACGAGTACCATTATTTTATGCTATATGTGTCTATGTACTTGTGAGGAATTTCGTTTTCTTGTTGGGGAGTGGCAATCAAGGCATGAAGTCCCAGGTTTAGGTTAGGCATGTCTAAGAGAGGTTTGAGTAATCGTTGCCTCCTGTAAAGGCATTATCATGCATTGAAAGACCTGTTTCAGAAGGCAATCCTAGCAACCCTATTCTGTTGACCTGCTAGGCGGCCATTCTAGGAGTTTCTATTAGTTGTGAGGCAATTAGAAAAGCCTGTCATAAAAAATATATGCAACGAAGCAAAATCCTAAATAGCTGAAGAATAAAAATATATAGAGGTGTGTAAAAAGCGGTCTAACCCCTATAAAAATAAAAAAGGAAAGAAAGAAAAATCCTTGAGCAGTTGTTTATCGTCTGTTTAGAATGTGTAGTAGTACATGCATAAATTGATAGCTGCTAACCAGGATTTGTAGTTAGATTAGTCAAGATTATAATCTATAGAATCTGGATATTGCATAGATTATGAAGTAGAAAAACTACACTAGATACTAAACTATTAGGTAGTTGTGTAGATGGTTGCATAAACAAAGAACTAAGTATTACGGAATGATCTATGCATGATAGAATAGAACTACAAGCTGTGCATTGGTTAACACACAAAAAGAATTTCTAGTTGCATTGCATGAAATGAGTAAAGGACTATATGTGCACTCAAGATTAGTTAAAGTAAAAGTTTATTTTAAAAACCCTATAAATCGTCTCGTTAGGTTACCATCACCATATTTTTTCTAGGTACCAAAACTAAAGGAATTTTACTATTTCTTAGAACAGTTCAATGTTAAGAAAATATTTGCAATATCCCCATTACTTAGTTTATTTTAATGTACATATACATTCCAAAGAAAATTGATTTATGTTGCACATTTTTTTTTAAACACACTCTAATTATGAAATTGACTCTCATTATGAAGATAATTATTATTAGTAATGAGGTATTATATGTCACTTCATGGAAGAAAGACTTAGGAGTCCAAAGACTAGCTTATTAAAACTATATTTGTAGTATAGAACAACAAAAGGAACTAGCCTAGTGGATAGTCACTTAGCAGTTAAGTGCACTTGGATGGCGACACTACCGAGATGGGTGATCTCCCGAGAAGATTTTCTTACAAGCTAGTGGGAGCTTCTCACGCATAGTCAACGACGCCCCAACGAAGCCTTCATAGCCCGTTGCCAAGTATGCCAGGGCCAAGATACCAAGGTTTATGCCTTGGTCTCCTTCTTAGTCTCATAAGCCTTGGAATAATGGCCACCCGACACGATGCTTGCCCATATATTCGTAATTTTTTTATCTTCGCGCTACAAAAATGGAGCTTCCTCTTTGACATCATCAATGATGTCATCGAAAGTTCTAAAAGAAAGTGTTTTCTCTTTGTCATCGATGATGTCATTAAAAAACACTAAAAAAGCAAGCGTCCTCTCTTTTACCCCATGTAAAACTATAAATTGAGGGCTTGGGGATGACCAAGAAGGGGGACAAGAGCAATCTTGACGAGGACAAGACGCTCTATTCTGCGAGATGAAGAGACATCATTCCATTCAACCCAAGGAAGGGGTTACGCTAAAGGTCTCTCATCCCCTTCTACTCTAATCCGAGAAGAGAAGACACTAGAGAACTTTATCCTATTCTATCAATTTGGTTAGAAGTCATACCTCTACTCTCATCCCTATTCCATCTACTAGAGAGAGAGAAGTATTGCTCTCCACAAGGCAAGAAGAACCATCTGTGAGGCCTACATCATTGAGTCCCGCAATAACCATCATCATCATCAAGAGTTTGACACCCTTGCTAACCGATATTACTATCGTATTCTTCTTCTTCTACGTATCATATTTCCATCATGGCCCCAAAGAAAAAGAATTCAAAAGAGGAAATTGCGAATGACCCTAATAATGTGGAAGCAACAATTGGAGTTGCAAGTACGGGAGTCACTAATGGAGTCACAAGTGCAGATAACAACCCTTTACCAATTTTGATACCACAAGTTTTTTCTAAAAAATTCTATCCGAATTCAATAGAAATAAGATAAGTCTCTTAAGAAATAATGCAATCTTAGAGTATTCACTTGGTAAATTATTAGAACATCTTATAGGCTAGAAAATGTTAGGAAAACTATGAAATTCTAGAACTCAAGAGAAATCATGAGGAATTTTTCAAGACGGATTTATTAAGAACGAAACCCGAAGAAATCATTCAAGGATATAGTTTAATCTAGAAGCTTCGATAGAAGATTTTAAAATCGAAAATATCTCTAAGTTGAAGGAATGGACTTAAGGCCAAGAAACGTGGTTACAAGAATGTCATTATGAACCTTAAACTGAGAAGTTTGAGACCCCAAAATCTAGATACCCTAGGGGAAGAGCTCACTATGTGAATTTCAAAGGTCGATTGCTATGAGATTAATCATCACTTAAAAGTTGCATAAGTGTTTGAAGTCATAATTACTTGAAGACATCAATATTGTTGTGATTTTCTACATTAGAAATTGATTGAATTAAGTATTGGAATAGATATTAATTGAGGAGCCCTATACCTCCCCCAAGGATAGGTATTGAATCCCCATACCAAGAGGGGATGTTTTTACTGCTGCGGAAGCATGGACCGCCGACTCTGATGGTGAGAGGTCTCCCAGCAGGGATCACATTAAGTAGGAGGTGGTTAAGGTGCTAAGGGGGCTCTGGCTAGTAAATCCTTTGCGCACCTAGAAACTGCTTGGTCCCCTGTATGGCCCGAGTTCTACTTGGGACACCTAAAAACACTAGCTATAGGTGGATTTGATCTTGGTGACGTGTAGATGCGTCGGATGAGGCAGCATGTGAAATTGTAATTTTTCTCCTATATGGGTATATGGAACATAATCAATGAATTTGTTTTATTATGATTGTATGTCCGTGAGTAAATTATGCAAACGAACAACTGTGCATAAAATGATTTTTTTTAATTAATGAGGCTATTTTTATATGTTTCACATAATGTGGTAGGTAATTAGATAACTAAGAACTTCCATAGAGGGAAGCGGGTGTATAGATTCCCGACGAATCCACTCCTATAGCAAGATGGTCTCGGTTAACTGAGAGGTTTTCCTTCAAAAAAACGCTAGGAAGAAACTCTAGGAAGGGCCAATTCGTTGACTTACCTAGGGTTGGTCTCAGAACCCAAACTATAAATTATCTTTGGGGAAAGGTGCGATGGCTGTGCCAGAGCACTCAAGGGATTTCATAAATCCTTAGTCTACTACTGGAAAAAAGTGTTGTACTCCATGAACCAAGGGTAATGGCAGTGACTCCTTCTGGAAAAGAAGCCTCTCAAAGGAAATCTCCAGATGTGAGCTAGTTGGTGATAGATGACTATTAGGTTAGTCAAGAACCTTCAAGTTGGATCCTCCGTGGGTAACTGCAGGACACTTCCCCCTGTGAGGTAGGCCTAGGGTTAACTAGCCGCGAACAAAATCCGATCATTCTGGTTAGAGTACGGATGGTGGCGGCTGGAAGGTAAACTCTGGGTGACTACTAAAACATCACTCGTCACGTAATTAAGGCGGGTACGTCACAATATTGGATGGAATCTAAAAATCTGAAGAACAACTCAGACCCTCCCAGTATAGCATATTACCTACAAACCCCAAAATTGAAATGGAGGAATATTATACATTCTTCAAAAATAATTTATGCAATGGTATCACTTATGTTGGGTAAGTTAGCCCCAAGTAGGAAATTCATGCCTTGCATAACAAAGTTGAAAGAGATATACTCAACACTTCTTTATGGGCATGATAATCCTCATTAGATTGTAAGGTTATCATTGGTTAAGCTCTAACTTGGCTATATGAAGTTGTGAGCTGCATGATGGTGTGATTGTCATTGGATCAATAATATATGTTTGAAATAATTGTCTGTGTTTGCTAGAATCTAGATCTCTGATTAAAAACATTGACAAATAGGATAAAAGGAATGACCGCACTAGGCTACCCCCAAGCTAGTTGCGAGACCCTACTCCAAGGGGGTCATGGTTATCGCTTTGAGAGGCTTAGACCGGCCCCGTAGTGAAAAGGTCATGTTCGTAGAGATAGTCTCGGGCAGTAGGAAATATGGATGCCAAGGGGACTTTGGCTATAGATTCTCATTACTCCTAGAATATGACGAGCCAATTCGTGACCTAGGATGAGATCCTAGAACCCTAAAACTAGTTACAAGGGTGGAATCTTGATGGGCAGAATACCCTTGTGGAATTTTGTATATCTTTCGTAGGATCAGAAAGATTATAATTGTAATAAACTTCCAATATAATAAAGAAAATTATTTTACTCAAGGTTTGTTTGAATTGTATTCATGTCCATGAGATAAATTACGTGAAGGAACTTGTGATTTAATAGAATAATTAAAGAAATCGGTTATATATGTTTCAATAAATTATTGTAGGTAATTCAAAAACTAAAGATGATATTGTCACCAAAGGAAAGGGGGTGGGTGTGACCCCTGATGGGTTCTAGGGTGGTCCCGGTTAGCTCGAAGCTTTTCTACATCGCTGATAGAAATAGAAAAATGATAAATTGACCAACTACTTGCTAGGTAGAACCAACTTGCATTGTTTTAGGGGGCTGAAATGGGATTTTGCCTTATGGGAAGGATGGTTGATGTACCTCACTCCCCTTCATCTTCCATTCTCTTTGAACCAAGTGCAATGGCAAGTTCACTTCATTTCGAGTGATATTGTGAGAAGTGGAAACTTGAATTACTGATGCTAGCTATTTATTAGAAGACCTGCGACGACTGATTTTAGGAACCCAAAATTCAGGTCAATCCTAGTGGGTTCGGCCGAAACTCTTCCGTTGTTGCGATGTAGACTCAGTAGGGTCTAAGTGACAAACCCCGTGCTACTCCAAGGGAGTGCCGAATGGCATCATTTGGAAAATCTACTGATGGACTACAAAAGGTGCACCTTGGAATGAGCTTGGCAGGCACCTTACAAATACTAGGCTGGGTTTTAACACTAGAGCTGAAATTTTAGATATTACTATGTACATGAAAATGGTAGGAAATCTCATCTACCTTACCATTACTAGGCCTAATCTTAGCTACTCTATTGGACTTATTAGTTAGTTCATGCAGAAGCCTAGAAAATCTCATTTAGATGTAGTGAGAAGAATTATGCACTATGTTGAGGCTATAGTAGACTATGGACTCTTCTATGAGAGTGATAAGCACTTAAAGATCATGGGATATACTGATGCATGCAGATTGGGCATGTTCTCCATATGATAGAAGGTCTACTAGTGGAGGATATGCTTTCATCCTTTGCAATGGTATGATCATGGGATATACTGATGCATGCAGATTGGGCATGTTCTCCATATGATAGAAGGTCTACTAGTGGAGGATATGCTTTCATCCTTTGCAATGGTATGATCAACTAGAGTAACAAGAAGGAACCAATAGTTGCACTCTCTCTAGTATTGAGGAAGGGTATAGAGGTGCCATATCAATAGCTTGTGAGATTGCTTGGTTACTAAAGTTAATGACAAATTTGGCTATGCAAATAGATGCTCCAATCACAATCCATTATGATAATATGAGCAATGTACTTCTAGCTACAAATCCTATGTATCAAGCTAGAATAAAACACATCAAAGTACACTATCATTTCATATGAGAGATGATACTTGCAAGGAAGATAGATCTCTTGCACATCAAATAATCAAAGACCAAGTAGTTGATATCTTTACCAAGTCATTAGGTAAAGATAAGTTTAGTAGCTTTAGAGAGCTTCTTGGAGTATAGTGTCCTTATTGAGCTTGAGGGAAAGTGTTGAGAATCAAGCTCTACTGACTATATGGTGACTTAACCATAGTTGGTTAGTATGGTCAGTTGTGGCCTATCTCTCCTATCTGTTGTGTGTGACTAGGTAAGTGAATGCTACACTGAGTGATTGGGAATAAGGAAGATAATGAGGGTTCTCTACCCTCTCAATTGATAGCTCTATACTATGTCATTCTCTCTCCCTCTCTATCAATATTCATAAAGTGCCACATAACAATAAGTGTTGACTTCTATCATCATTGTTTATACTGCTAGATGCATAATTACCTTGCTAGCTTTTTTATTTCAAATTTTAGCATTCTTTTTTAAGCAATTTTTAGAGATGTGACATTTCTAACCACAATGCCATCACTCTCTACTATCACTAGAATTATATTGCCTATTAGAATCTGCAATTTTTCCTCTTTGACTCCCGCTTCCTCGAGATTGTCCTCCTCTATTTTGTTGTGCTTCAAAACCTTGAGCACAACCACTACCTTGGCCTCTTCCATGACCTCTACCTCTACTAGTAGATTACAACACATGTTCAAACTTATTCTTTATTTGAGAATAAGAGGAATCTAGGCCAAGGTTCCTCTCCTCAAGTATCATCAAAGAAATCAAGTTTGTAGAATCAAGGACACCATTTCTTGTATTCGTAGATGACCTAAAGCTCTTGTATTCATCTCAAGTCCATCTAAGTATGTACACACAACATCAACATCAACAACTACCACACTAATAGATCCAAGAGCTTCCATAGCATTATTGATCTCCAAGGCATAATAATTAATGGACAAGTTTCCTCTCTTCACTTTGTTTAGCTCTGTGACTTGAGCACTAGCTTTCTAGCCTTTGTGTTTACTTTGAACAACCTTGCTAGATTCTTCCATGAAATAGCGAGGGTTTTAGATTTCCTGCAAATAGTCCATCATGCTATATGTGACATTGATAGACAACCAATACATGACTTTACTCTATGTCTACTCCCAATCTTTCTTAGCCTTTATATGTTCTACAATAGCATTTTGTGTAGGAACTTCAAGTGTTACTGCCATGTCTCCTTCAATGTAATTCCAAAAAAAGTCTGCTCTTCAATTTGTATGCAAATGCCTTCTATGTATGCAACCTAGTAAACACTTGAAATCTTACATATTCAAAATTTGTAACATGTACATCTATAAATGGCCGATACAACTGAAAACTATTGTATATTCAAAAATTGTTGTTGCAACCACCGCAAGTCTAGAAATTGGGGATTCAAATGACCTCACATGCCAAAAATGGTAGCAAAAAAGTGCTAAATGATATATCTATAGAATTTATATTGTTCGTCCTACTCATCAAGCTTCACTACCTCAAGAGCCTCCTACGGCTGTAACCTAAGGCAAATTGAGCAAAGGTGAAAGAGCTTCTTGTCATTGCTTTCTTGCTTACTTTCATGCTTTAACATTTTCTTCTTGGCCTTCAATCAAGCTCCATGCAGCTATGGGACAGTTGTGATACCATGAAAGTATACAAGAGAGAAGAAAGGTAAAGGACCTAGAGCGCACACACAAAAGCAATGGAGACTTGAGCACACAAAGAGATAGGGTTAAAATCTTCTTCTTCTTCTTTCTTCTTCTTCCACACAGAAGAACTAAGTCTAAAATATGATAAAATACTAATATAAAAGTACCACAATGTATGTTCGTATAGTCACTAAGTGTGAACCATTTAAGGAAAGAAGAGGTGGCACAATGAATGTGCCATAACCAAGGATGGACTACACAAGTGTAGTCTAACTATAGAATCACTAGTGTATTCTCATCTCCATCACCTAACATGCCATTGAGTAATATTCTGCCACATCATCAAGGTGCATAGTGGATGCTAGCTCACGTAGAGCTTAACATCTCAACAAATAGGAATAATTGATCATTCAAATCAACCAATGAGAATTGGATAGTAGTTCAGCCAACAAAGAGAGGGTTATAAACAAGAAAATAGAGTTCCAAATACTTTCAACAAGATTCCTACGTATCCTATAGCATATACATCTAAACAAGGAAATAATGTTGAACCAAAAGGAAATTTTGAGAGAGATGATGGTGGAGCTAAATAGCCGCCTAATAATATTAGCACAACAAGACTTTTTCTAATGATAAACTAAAAGGATTATGTTTCAAGTGTGGTGAGAAATTCTCACCTAATCATAAATAGAAATGCAAAGCCAACAATGCCAATTTTAACATGGTGATCATAGAAGACTTTGATTAAGATGAGACATATGAGGAAAGTCTATTTACAAGTAGAGGCAATTCCTACTTGTGATGAGACACATGACCATGATGATCATGGCACTCAAGAGGATTTAGAGTCAGTTAATAGGTTTCCATTTGATCTAAGTGGTTCATTTGATCCTAGTGGATTACAAATGGATGATTTTTTTGCTATTGTATATTCACCCATGTTATGCCCCATATCTCAAGATGCTTAGATGGGTTGATCATTTATGAGCCCGAAAGGATATTAGCAAGAGGGAGAAGGTTCTAAGGAACCATATTGTCATGGAATATCTTGTTAAGTGGAAGAGTTTTCTATGGAAGAGTCTTCTTGGCAACATGCTTCATATTTGGAACACTTTCCATGGCTTCTTCAAGAATATATTTAGCTCACTGAGCAGTGGATAGCATGATATATTAAATTTCTATGCTAAAAATAATTGGCCTATCGACATCAAATTTTCTTTTTGATGATATGAATGGATACCTAATGAATTACACTTCATTTCTATACCTCATACGTGCCAATCCGACTTTCTATCCAAAGTTATGGACCATTTTTTATAGCTACCCTATTCAAGATAGCATTCCATATTTCCACAATTTGCACCTTTCATGATGCTTCTACAAGGATACTTCAACATTGGACTCTCACTTCTGTATTTCTACCATCCATTTACCATTTTGGTCTTCAAAGTTTTGAGAATAAAACTTTTGGGTAGGGATGGATTGGGGTATAAGGAAAAAGGGTGCCAATGTAATCATCTTTTGCACATTTTTAAACTTCTCCATTCTTGGAGCTCGAGGGTTTCATACCTTACCCACCAACATTAAGGGTGGATACTCAATATCCACCATTGCAAGGGGTGGATTTCTTGCATCAGACTCTCATCTTGATTCTCAATGTACATGGATTCAATTTAGCCATGGCTACCTTGTGTTGTAGTTTAATACATGGATATGGCTAGTTGATTCACATATGTTTTATTGATTTCTTAGTTATTTTAATTCAAGATAGGCAAAGTTCATTTCAAAATGCATATTCATGTCATGTATTTTGTTTAAATTCAACTCCTAAAAATTAACATATTGATTGATATCCAATAAGATCTCATCAATATTTGATTTTGAAGTATCCAAAGTCTGCACTTCATCATTATGATCAACCCCTTTTACATGCTGCAAAGTAGAAAGTTAAGTATCATGTCATATTCTAGTTGAATACCATCCATTTTTTCCTTTTTCCTATTCTTTTCTTGATCTACCTCTAAATTTTCAAAGACAAATCCATATTGAACCAAGCCATATGGTCATGATATGACTTGAGACACCTTGTCAATAATAGCCCACCATTGATCATGCATAAACTTGATCAATGTAGACTTCATCATACTAACATCCTCCTAGATAAATACTAAACCATCCAATTCTACATCCATATCATGAAGCATTTGCTTCTCAACCTACAACAATGTTTAATTCTAGCATCAAGTGAAACCGTTTCTACTCTCAAGTGGGCATTGTCTTGTGCAACTATTTGAATCTCACCTTGAAACTTTTCTTATATGTTTGTGGTCCACTCTTTGAATAATAGAGAAAAAACTTTGCATTTATGTAGCATAGAACCATATTCATCTAACTACTTCTTGAGATCATTCATCTCATTAGGATGAGCATCCTTCAATTGCTCTTGCAATATTTGAACTATATCAAGATTGGCATCACCAGTGATGTGAAGATCCATAAGAAATGTATGGATACCATCTGTCCAAGCACATGCTATATC
Organism: Lygodium microphyllum; assembly: GCF_053477565.2. Taxonomy (NCBI): domain Eukaryota; kingdom Viridiplantae; phylum Streptophyta; class Polypodiopsida; order Schizaeales; family Lygodiaceae; genus Lygodium; species Lygodium microphyllum. The sequence goes on along the minus strand of NC_141163.1, from coordinate 11,933,188 downwards.
CAAGTTAGATGGCATAGTGGAAAAACTATGTGCCCCTTCACTATCGTGAAAACGAGTCACAATATGCATAGAATCATTATATTTGCCCATAGTAGCCAGGATCATCATTTTCATCCCTATGCTACTCATGTTTATTCTTGATAGGCAATTTTTACATATTTCCATGAGTTTTAGCCAAGGTTGATGGTAAAAGAGAAAGTTGAGATTCAAGAGGAGAAAGGATTTGTGAGATGGACAATGCATGACAAAAATCTAGTGACAAGAATGTAGGCACCAAGTTCACTTTTGCCTTGTTGCCCATACTTTTTCCTATCTTGACCATCTCCCCTTGAAACAATCAGTGAACTTGTGGATTCTCTCACATTGATCCTTCTAGTGATGACCATGTATGCTCAGGATTCCTTTTGAAAGATGTGACTTCCCACCACACTGATCTTTCCAATGATGACCATGTATCCTTGGGATTCTCTCACACTAATCCTTCCATTGATGACCGTGTATCCTTGGGATTCCTGAAAGATGTGACTTCCCACACTTCAGATGTCTCACACCCAACTAGTTGTTAAACTTAGAGACATCCACTAAGAAACACTTCTAGTAAACAATCCATTAAAATTAAAAGGCACACATAGATCTCACTAAGAAACAAATAAATAGGAGATAAAATAGGCAATTAAAGGTACTAATATTGAAACAAAAATGAATTCAAGAAAGGTCAAAAGTAGGATTGCATTGAATAGAAAATCTTGAGAAAGGAAAAGCACACGCATAAGAATAAAAGATAAGTGGAACAAAGAAAACAAGAAGTCCGAATTTGAGATCAATGCGACTCTTAAAGAAGACCTCAAATAAAAAGTAGATCTTAAAATTCAAACCCTTGCAAATTTGCAACAAAAGAAGCCTATCTAACCTAGATAAGGGCTAAATGACAAGAAGTACAACATAATTGTGTGATTGACCTTGTACATAAATTGCAATGCTTATCAATTTCTTCAACCCTTGTGGCTTCTCCACCACGTCTTTACTCAACTAGACCTATACTTGCTTGGTTCCTTCTCCTCTTCCAACTGTCATAGTGCCACATTCTCTGTCGGGATAGTAGGTTCTCAAGAACTCTATGCACTTAGTGTTCTCCTGCCTAATTTCTTTGCATATTTAGCAAGATTGCACTATTCCACAACTCTTTTGGTAGCCTCCTCCTTGGCCACGACTTCTTCAATGTTGTGGATAGTTCTGAACTTTCGTTGGTTGTAGGCACTAATACCGAGGGAGATGTAGTACTTTTCCCTTTCTTCTTGCATGAATGAAAGCCGATAGGCCTGATCCTATTCTGCTGCCATTTTGAGTTTCTGCCATGATACCATAGTTCACCATTAGTATCCTTAGATGATTTCTTGTTGAAAGGTAAGCAAGAATTGATTATGCTTTTATGGAAAGAATGAAATGCTTAAGTACAAAAAGAGAAGTAGTCCATTCATTCCAAAAAAAAATTATGACACTTTTCCTCAATAACAAGTTGATTTTCATCCACTCTTTCTTGCTTTTGGGCATTGATTGAGGCTTTTTTTCTTGCAAGTTTCACTCACCTTACATGTTTGATTCACCTTACACCCTCCCCTTTGGAATTGAGAAGAATCCTTCCTAGGATAAAGGTTTGAGAGCTCAAGGGCATTCATTGCGTGCTCGCAGTGTTTTACTTTTGCATGAGCCAAGCATAGAAATTCGAATTGTATTCTAGATTAGCATAGCCCTCTATGTCGAAAGGACGTATGCCTACTTGAGTGATGTGGGTGAGAACATTCGTGAGGAAGTCACCGGATTCTATTCAATTGGCAATGTGTAGCTCCTCCTCGTTTAGAAATTTGATCTAAATATAGGTGGGTCAAGAGATTATCTTCTAGGGGTCGGTTACGAATGGTGGTCAACACCCTATAGGAGGTTGGAGCTACATAAGTGGGGTCATACTCTAAGGTTTTGATTGCATGTCATTGCTCCACGTTGGTCATGATTTGATAGCCCTCTTGCTCCCATTGAGGTTGGAGAGCATACCATTTCCTCAAGAAAGAGGAGTCATTGTCAGCAAGTCATTTCAACTCCTCCATTTCCTTGTCTCGGTGGTAGGGGCTGTGCTCTTGTCATAAGACGTAATGAGGCATTGTTTTCATGCATGTTCTCAAGATATCTTGGTGGCAATTAATTCCTCAGCTGACTAGGGAGCCTTAACAAATACGAATTTGGATTCCTCCCATGAGCAAGGTAGCGTATGTACCTCCATTGCTCAAGGCTCATCCAAAAGACCTAGGTCTAATCAATTGTAGCTTTTAGCAAGTGTCGTAAATGTGGCATCCAATCGTCGAAGGTAGGTGACCAAGTCATCCCCCATATTTTCAGTGAATTTTGTGGCCAAAGCGAGAATTGATCTTCATTCATAAGAGAGTCTAAGGCCTGTAACTGGTTGGGGTTTGACTTAACTAGATAATTTGGCAATTGATTGTTGCGACTTTGGTTGCTCCTAAGGGTGTGGTTGGCTTCTTGTGCGATGGGCTTAGTTGGGGTTGCAGGTGCCATCCTACCAAATGCTTGTGAGGTCTTAGGGGCACTAGTAGGATGAGGTTGAGGTAGTTTGCTAGTGGCAGGCTATGGTTTCTGTCGATGTTTCTGTTTAGGCTCTGCTAGCTTATGCGTTTGAGGCTCAATGTGTTTTGCAACCTGAGTTGTTTGTGGTATTGGTGCATTTTCTGCCACATGGCTTGGTGTAGTCAAGTTTGAGGGTAGTGTTTGAGTAGGACCCTTGGCCATCTTGGCTTTAGGTATCCAAATCCAAGTGTTACCCTCGTAGTAGCCTTGCGCTTGCAATAAGGTCATAGGGACCCATCACGGCTTAACCATGTGTCTACACCTATAGGTTCTTTTGTGCCTCGTAGATTCTAAATACAAGTTCGTAGCCTTGCGAGGTCATGATTGTGCGATTGTAGTTGGCAAACCTTGACGTTGAGGCATCCATTTGAGTTGTGGTGCATGGGCCTTAGCTTTGATTTCAGTAGTTTGCTGGCTTTGGGGTTGTGACAAGTCATGACCCCCCTGCTTGGTAGTGAGTTGCTCTACTAATGACTTTGTAGGCTTTGATGGTGCCGTGGTGCCCTTGCTAAAAGACATAACTATACATATGTTGTTGATTGCTAGATGAATGCATTGTGACTGGTAGTCGATGTTACAAAGTTTCTACTTTTTAAACATACATCCTAACAGAGATTTCGTACTTGCAACCTTTGCATTTGGCAATACATAAAAGATCATTGGTATGCCTTTAGACTCAATAGGGACTGCAATCTTGCACTTTCCCAGAAGTGCATATGATCAACCCCCAAATGGGCTGAGTTTGGCATTAGTGGGCTGCAGTTGTGGTCTGCCAATTTGAATCCAATGATCCTGAGTCAAGATATTAAAGTCAGCTACTTCATCAATACATGCATCAAATGTATGTGTTTACTGGGCTGACAATCATGTGTAGGTACACCGACTCTACGCCTTCCTCATCTTCATCTTCAATTTCTGTGATAGTGGCCACTTGTACATTGACAGAGTTGGGTTGTCTATGTGAGCTCCTAGCCATCATATAGGCTGGTACTGAGGGCGTGTCACTAGGCTTACCAATTGCCTTAGTGGCTTGCTCATACTCCTCATTATCCGAGAATGGAAAATCGATTGTGGCTAGCATGTGCATCCAATCTTGCTCATCCTCAGGATAAGGGATATACTTGGTGTGTAGCCCGTACGATTTTCTAACTTGTGCATCACCCTTCAGCGTGGCTGAGATGCCATCTAAGTTGACTAGTGAAATCTTCCAAGTATCCATCTCTACCCTTACTGCTTCCGTTCGATTACCTAAGAAGATCAGACTGTTACCCTAGTCCTCTTGACTCGTGCATTCCTCATCTAGGGGCTGCCTAGTAGGCTATCATAGTCCACTCCCTTCATGACAATGAAGCTCACAAAAAGTTGGATACCTGCAATCTTCAATGACTAGTTCTTCAACACTCTAAATGTCCTGACCTTCATTCCATTGACGAGTGTAATATTAAACCTTGCATTCTCGACAGGTGGGTTACCCCAAGCCTGGAGTACTACATGGCTAAGCACACTGACTCTTGCCCCCATGTCCACAATCCCTTTTTGTGTGGCATCTCCTAATGCTAAGACCAGTAAGACTGTATACATTATGTGCCCTCTCAAAAAGCATTCACATGTAATGACTTGGGCACTAAGTGCAACGTGACTAGGTATCTGAGTTACTGCATCATGATCATGTAGATCAGCTACCCCTTGCTCCATTGGTCCTTCAACAACCCACTGCTTCAACCCTTGCCACAGTGTCGAGCGCTGCCTAAGCAGATCTCCCAAGGGCAAAGTCACAGGGGTTGTCACTAACGTATCGAGGAGGTTATCGACTACCTGTGTCTCTCCTAATTCAACACTTCTTAGCCATTGGCCCTAGCTTGTTTTCTAGCCCGTAGCATCTAAGCTCTGTCTCTGTGGTACTGCATGTGATGTCGATATGTCTCTTGATTTTACTCTTGTAGGTGAAACCAGTATGCTCACACTAGAGAGCTCATCAATTTCATCCTCTAGGATGGGCTTAGCATCTTTCAAGTGTTCTTGGGCCTCTTTCACCCACTCATTGACCTTATCTATGGCTTCGAGTTGGCATTTTTGATTGGGGTACTCCCCTGCCTTAGCACTCCCCTTCTCAGTAGTCTTTGGAGTGGATGTCTCTACCTATGTGTCGATGACTTTCTTTCATGTGGGAAATGTCATAGCACTCTCTTTTTTAAGCATGACCTTCGCCTCCGTCCTCTTCTTCCTTCACCTACGGATCTTTTTCCCTATCGAGGCTACATCTAGATTGTTGGGTCCAAGAAGTGACATGCCGGCATGCTTTGTATGTGCACGAGTCATGATGTGTAACGGGATAGGTGTGTCATCTCCGTCAAATGTCTCGACTCTGAACAGCCCCAATGGTACTAATGGCTCATTCATAGACTAGAGGGTGGCTTTCATCTAGAGCATTCAGCAATTAAGTGAGTGATTCCACACTTTGGGCACCTAAGATCAGTCTTTTCTTGATTAGCTTGCTCTTGTTTGGGGCAATGTGAGGAGATGTGTTCTAGATGACCACAATCAGCTCTTGGGTCTACCCTCCTAAGCCTCTACATCTACCTCTGTCTATTGCCATCACTGATACTAGTTGATAATCCATGAGGATTGGATTGCCCTCTTCATTGTACGAGACATAAGGGCTCACATAAGGCTTGTCATCATTCGGCTCATCCATCTAGTGGACTCTAGAGTGTCGCTTAGTGGATGGGTGACATAAGGTTCAGGTGTCCTAGGTATACCTGTGGGATTAATCTTCATCCTATGAATAGTTGGTTTAGCATCATTAGGTATCAGGAGAGCCAATGGGACTCCCCTCCCAAAGAAATTTAATGAAATATTCCCTAGGTACGGCTAGTTGTAGGGTTGTGAGTATGGGAGTCTTATCGGTAGAAAGAGGGTTACTGCTATAGAAAATAAGGTTACTATCGCAAGAGGCAAGTTCACCACTGTAGTTGATAGTTAACCTGATATAAAAAAGTAGTGGCCTGATGCAAGAAAGTGGTTGCTTGGAGCAAGCAACCATTAATACCATGCAACAAAGTCAAGATATTGATGAAGAGGTTCAGATGTTACTAGATTTGGATGTATATCTTGATATATCAGTGTTTATGCAAAATGTTGTTACCATGATGAAGAATGATTTGGTTAAAGTTATGTATGATCAATGGGTTGCCATTGCTAGGAGAATGTCTCAATTAATCTCTCGCCCATATATAGTTTTACAGCAAGCATTTGTTTCAAAAAATTATAAGCCTTCATTCATGAGAAGGATGTTCTTAAGAAGCTTGATGGATTGCAAGCTAAGTATGATAGACTTTTGGGTATGATTACTAAGTTGCATAGTGTCAAGCAGTACAACAATGCTAAAATTCATTCCTCGAACTATGATGTTATGAAGGTTAATACCACTAAAGGCTTGTATGATTCAGTAAACAAGTTAAGATAAGGGAGCTTACATCTAATAGGATTCATGATGTTGATATTCTACCTTTTGTATCACATGAACAACATGCACAATAATAGTCCATCAGTGATTCTCATGATGCTCATGAGCCTCACAGTTGATGAGATTCTTTGCCTATCATTGTCAAATTTTGTATTTTCCATCATACTTATGCTATGTATACCTCTCTTTTGTGACTGTCTTTTGAAGGGATTATGCAACCATAGTAGAGGGCTATAAGTATCCTATTAGAGAGGCTCTACTTATTGTTTCTCTTTGTAGCTTACTTCACGATGCAAGGTTGTGAGTAAGGCATAATTTTTCTCATTAGGTATGTCAACACTTGATAAGGCATTTGATACCATGACATGCAATGGTTCGAGTCATGGTTGTATCACTACTCTATCAAGTGTTAGCCATGGCTTGATGCACTACGTTTGCCCTTAGCATGGTTAGAATCTTAGTCACAGTAGTTCTATATGTGAAGTAGTCTTTAGATACCTCATAAAGTTGTATGCCTCATGAAGTTTAGTTATGTAGGTAGTTTTCATGTGTGAAAATAAATGATTTTCTAACATTGTGGACATCAGCAAACATTTTTCAATCATTTGCATTCATTTTCTCATCATATACACTAACGATTCATTATAAAAACTAAATAAAGATTTCTTACTCAAAAGTTTGCATACATACATCTCATAATTGGAGGAAATGGAGTTGTTGATGTAATTTCCTAGCCATTGCTAACACTTCCAAATCACCCAACCTATTTTCCATTATGCTTTTGAACCATCATCCATTGCTGACTCATCAAATTAGCCCTCCTTCTCTCTCTCATAAACAGCCATATAAACCAGGAAGAACAAGGAGAGAGTAATACTTATTTTTTATCTTGTTGAATAGTACACCATTTCTCGCACAGATTGGAGTGATGGAGAGCGAAAAATTGAAGCATCCAATACCCAAGAGAAGAAAGAAAATCATGACAATACTAAAAAATCATTTTTTGGTGGGATGGAGGATGTACCAAAAAAATTTGCCCCCCTCCCCTCCCATGTCATTCCAATTCTTGAGTTTTAGCCCTTTCCTAATTAAGTTTTAAGCATAACCCAACAAATAACTAGTTCATTTTGGCATTTTCACACTTGTGCAAAGTGGTTCCGGCCCGATTAAGGAGCAAATGATCTTGGAATGCAATCCAACTGGACATGTGGCTTTTTAACATCGAAATCTATCACGTTGGCCTCCTTCATATGCTTTTTGGCTTCCAAATCCAATAGTTACTTCATAAAGCCAAACCTTGCGGCTATTAAATGGGGGGTCAAAGAGACTCCCATTGATGAATGGCCACTTACGTTGGATTCCTGCTGTCGAAATGCATCTAGAAAAATTCTAGCTCCTTGATCTGCAACCGTTTCATTTTTCACCACAAATGCCTTTTTTACAAGTCTAGAGGCCTTTTTGCACTTAAATCTCGACTTTAAAATCCACTCTCATCGGTAACCATGAGGTAGGGTGACTCAGCCCGTCGAATCTACGAATTGATCTACACAAACAAAAACCATAAAGAACATCAAGCTGTTACAAATACAGAACAATGCACAAATACAGCTCTCACTCTACTCCCCCTGACAAAATTAAAGCATGAAGTCCACGAGGTATAGGCCAAGCATACTAGTCCAATAAACATCTAGAGCTAGCTACTAACCAATTGCTCCAACACAGAATAGCTAAAAAGAACTATCAAAGGAGTCATCCTAAGTGGTGATTTGATCTGCGTACCTAACCTAGGACAATTGGACTAGGAACTCCTACTAGGTGAGGACTCCTATAGCCTGGTCTATAAAAAGTCATATATTTTTCATTTTATCACATTCTTCTTTAGTATTTTGTACTTGGTCATGTAAAAATAAGGGAGCTGAGTGTATTGTGACCCAAGGAGAACATGGCATCAGCCTCAGGTCCTATCTTGGTATCCAAGAACTTGCTAAGTGCTCACGAGGCGCACTCACGAGGCAACACTAAATCCTTTTCTTTCACTCACTTTTATTTTTGCTCCAACCATCGTTATTTATTTAATTTTTTTGGCTAAATTCCATCCCTAGAAAGACAAGGCATCGACCCAGGTGACTCATCCCTAGGAACCTATCAAGCCTTTGCAAGGCAATGATCATCTGTTCTTGGAATTTTTTCTTTCTTTAATTTTTTATTTTAGGGGTTAGAACCCCTTTTTACATACCTCTGTATTTGATATATATATTAGATATATTCATTTTTTCTTCTCTTTTATTTGTAAGCCGTCTTTATCTACCTCACAACTAATAGGGATTTCTAGAAAAACGGCTACCTAGCATGCTAGCAAAACAAGATCACTAGACTACTCTCAAAAATAGCTCTTAAAGTGCCTAGCAATGTCTTTGCAAGAGGCAGACAATTTCTCAAACCTCCCCAAATACATCAAATCTAACCTTGGGACTTCATGCCTTGAATGCATGTTCCCAATAAAAGAGAAATACCCCACATGCCTATACACATATAGCATTAAGGGAAAGAACTCATAAAAGAAGGACATCACATGGACTTGGCCACAAGAAGCTTATGCGTAGCAAGAGGCTCTCTCTAGGTACCCCATCGAATCTGTTTAGTACAGCACTAAAACAAAAACCCACTAACCACACCTACACTAAACAAACAAATGGCCCTCTTAGCCAAATGAAATTAACCAATAAAGCGCACCATTCAGCATCCGACTCTGCTGAAAATAAACCCTTGGCCCCCCACATAGACCATACTAAAGTATAAAACAAGACCAATGGGATAGGCTTCTCGGTCTCTACACTAAATGCATCAAATCATTTGCTAACCTCCTGCATAAATATCAATTGGTATCCTATGAATATGTTGTTGAAAGATCCAATGCATTCATAATAGTATAGGAATATGATCATCACTATCTGGCTCATAACCCATACTAACATCGGCAACCAAAACATGACATGTTAGCAAGAAATCCCTACAGTAGCCTTGGACTAACATTAAGAGGCAACTGTGAAAACCCCCCAGAACCACAATTAAGAAAGACATCTTCAACAAAGGCATAATTGGCTAGGGAATCTACAAAGCGATTCCACTGCCAGTTGGCAAGTCATTGCCTTAAAGATCTCAAGGGTGTCCAAGGTTACACGATGGTACATTCATAGAATGGGATCCCTCACACTATAGGTCCCATTGAATTGATTGATCACTAGCTGCAAGTCACCTTTTACCCCAATAATTGGCCAATACCACCGCAGCTGGCTAGATTTAGTCCCATGATCAATGCCTTGTATTTTGCCATGTTTATTCGTAAAAGTAGTATCTAAATACACTCCCATTTTTAAAACCACTCAACGACGGGGATCTTTAATGACAATCCCAACACTCACATGCTTAGCAGGTCCTCGAGAAGCTCCATTAAAATATAATGTGTAAACCTAGGCTTCATGAATGTAACCTGCCATGGAAATCAACCTACTCGTACTTATGATAGTTAAAATCTAATCGAGAGAGAGGGTGTAAGATAGCTAAAATCCCTCCTTCCTCACAAAACTCAATGGACATGCTAGTCAAAAACCTATAACATTGGTGGCAATAGACTTGAATATCCCACGTAAAATATTCATCTTACCACTCAATAATGTGATAACTCGATAACACTTACTCCATTAGATCACTCTGCCTTGGTGGTAACACTACTCTAAATATGGATGCTCAAGATAAGGAATAATTTTTCCCATCCAATAGTCTTGGTACCCTCTACAAGTTTAAGTTGAATCTAAAGGACCTGCAAAGGCACAAAGTCTAACATCAGCCCCTATACATAATAGGGCTTCAATTTATTGAAGTATACTTTAGTTTTGAATTTGACCCCTTGTAAATCCGCTAAAAGGGTTGTAGAGCCATTCTTTCATATGTGAACAATCTTATAAGGACCATCCCATTTAGGTTCTAACTTGCCTAGGAATAGCTCACGACAAGCATCATAAAACCAATTGACCCTTAGCACACTTATACTTCTTAGCCAAAATGTCATGAAGTATTTTCATTTTCTTCTCCTGTACTTCCTAATGTAACAAGGCTTGTAATCTAACCTCATCAAGATGTCCAAGGGAAATGAATTTTTCCTGCAATGCTTCCTCTTCACTCAAAGAATGATTTAGAGCAACATTATTGTAGGCAGCTCAATCTCCAAAGGTAAAACACACTCTTCCCCATATACTAATTAAAATGAGTGTACCCTATAGCTCTTTTGAATGTCATGTTATAAGCCCAAATAGCCACATATAACTTCTTATCCCAATTATGCTTACCTTTAGATGCAGTCTTGGATAAAATCTGCACAAGTTGCTTATTAGTACTTTCTACTTACCCATTAGCTTGGGGGTTATAAGGCATGGTCTTATTATGTTTAATCTTCAAAGCTTCTGTCAAAGCCTTAATCATTTTATTCAAAAAATGTGTCCCATGATCAGACACAAGTTCCTTAGGTGGACTAAAATGGCAAACAATATGTTCCAAAATAAAACTAGCCATTTCCTTGGCATCATCCTTCATCGTAGCATGGACTTCACACCACTTTGTGAAATATTTTGTCACTACAATAATATAATGTTTTTGTGTAGTTGATGAAGGATGTATAGGTCCAACAAAATCAATGCCCCACTTCTCAACTTGTAGTATAGCCATGATAGGAGTCAATGGGTGCTTTCTATTCTCGCTATTGTCATGTTTCTGAGATGTATTACATCTCTTGACATACGCAGATGCATCCTGGAAAATGGACAGCCACCAATATTCGGCTCTCAAAGCTTTCTATACAATCAACCGTCCAGCAAAGTACCCTCCATGAGTGGAGTCATAACACTCTTCCAAAATAAATGGAACCTCATCAAGCATAACACATTAGTGATAAACATCATCAACCCCTTGCCAACATAGTGTTCCTGCAATCAAGGCTTACTGCCTAATTTTTCTCTTTTCAGCCTTTGATAAAGCAACTCCAACCTCTCCTATGGATAGATAGTGTGTTATAGCAGCATACTAGGAGATGGAATGAAGTTCAAATTGATTTTGAATAGAACCTTGAGGTCCCTTCCTTCACCTAAGACTTCCTTTGGCTCCCCAAAATCCACAAGACATTCACTGATGCCATGTAACTTTGGCATCTTACTTCTAATTTCATAATTAAAATTCTGCAAAGTGATTAGCCACTTTACTAGGCAGTCAGGCGACTGTATCTTATTCAATAATAGCCTTAGCTTCTCTGCCTTCGTATAAAATACTACTTTTTCATACAAGATTTAGCAAAGACTATACCAAGGCACAACTTCTCCATGTAGGTATGATTAATCTTAGATACCCTCGATATGCGACGGCGCGGCTGGCAAATGTAATTGGATGATACCACTACTCTTCCCAAATCTAGGCTAAATAGCGGCTAATACTATACATCGTAGTCACTAAAATATGTAAAATATATCTCTCCCTTTAAGTTATTTTATGATTGATGCTTTTCCCAATTCTTGCTTCACATCCTCAAAGGATACTTGGGGCATGGATCACTCCAAACAAACAAATAGTTAAAGGACAATAGATTCATCAATGGCAATGTTCTCTTAAAACCAATGCATTAATAAAGCATCCATAATATCCAATTGATGACAAAAATATATGTACTTCTTTAGGAATACGTTGCGGACTCATAGTGATGATAGCTCTTATCTTTTCATTAGTCGCAATGCAAGCTGAGCTAACCACATGGCCTAATAGCAATCTGTAGGGCACTCCAAAGATGCATTTCCTTGGATTAAGAGCAATGCAAAACTGCCTACACTGCTCAAAACATTTTCTTAGAATAATTAGATGTCTTTCCCTTGTGGTGGCTATCCCCAGATCATCAATAAAGACTTTCATCTTGTCTAGGAAAATATCACCAAAAGTTTTATCAATCGTACATTGCCAAGAACCCGACACATCGCGTAGTCCAAAAGCCATCACATGATATGCAAAGATACCAAATAACATGATAAATGTTGTTTTCAATTAGTCCTCTTGTGCGATAGCTATTTGGTTATAATTGAAAAAGCAGTCCATAAACAAATAAATATCCCTACCCACTAACTAATCTAGAACTTGATCAATAAATGGTAGTGGATAGTAATCTTTAACTATTTTTTTATTGAGCTCCCTAAAATCTACGCAAAGCCGAATCTAATTATTCTTCTTTTTCCTAATAACTATAAGTGAACACCACTATGCGTGTTGTATAGGAAATATCAAGCCAGTCTTACGCAATTTTTGTAACTCCTCAAATAGTTTGTCCCTCGGTTCAAAAGGTATACACCTCACTTTTTGTCAAACAAGACAACTACCTTCCTTCAAAGGAATAGTATACATAGCTAGACTAGGAGGAATACCTCTCAGCTCATTATAGCTCCAGAAAAAATATCACAAAATTCCTGGATCAAGGATACGTATTCCTTTCTCTCTTCAAGATTAAGCATAGATCCTAATTTAATCGGTCATGGCTCATCCAATGTACCAAGATCTAGCTCAATCACATCGGCAACTCTGATTCTAACTTGAGCTTCTATCGGCTCATTTAGAGTCACCTGGTTGACATCTTTTGTAGTGGATCCCTCTCTTGATTCATCACTTGATGAAATCTCACTGCTAGAAGGCTCCTCTAATGTATCTAATTTTGTCGAAGATAAAGGTACTCTCTCACTTTGAGGAGATTCAAGATATGTATCCACTATCTCTACCAAAAATCAAACAACCAGTAGGTATATCAACTTGACAATCGAATCACAAGATCAACGGCCTTCCTAATAATGCTTGATAGCTTGGCCCCTCTACAAACCTAATAATCCTAAAGTCCAAAATGCATTTCACATTAGCAACAATCACGTGGACTTTAGTAATGCAACCTTCCGATTGTCTTAAACTATCATCATCCATTCGAAGAATTGTGGAGGCATCCCTTTGGATTTCCAATCCCAACCTTTGCATCAATTCTGAACTCATAATGTTAATAGAAGATCCTGTATATCTACAATGGCATAATCCACTAATGTGCCATCAATATATGATATCACCCTTGGACAATGCTTTTTAGCTTGTTCAAACTAGTCATCTCCCACTTGGGCTGTTCCCAAGGGTTTGATGATATGCTCAGTGTGAAGAATCTTCTTAAACTCTTTACGCACTCCTGGAGATAACTTGATCAACTGCAAGAGGTTCACATCAGGCTTTACCTCACAAAGAGAATTGGCTAAATCAAATTCATGATAACTAGCAATGGTTCTCTTCTCCCTCCACCAGACCATTCTTTTTCTTGGTCACCTTCTTCCTTGGTAGCTCCTTATTGGAGTCATCTTTGCGGCCAATAGCAGCTCTTAGAGGACTACCTTCCACATCAAGATTAAGGACTTACATCCCCTTATCATCCTGTTTAGGGTTTGTCTCAACAAGTTTTACATTATCTCTAATGCCTTCCTTAACCTTCACCCTCTTGTAATGCTTGCAAATTGGAAGCCTCTATGGTATTAACACACATAGGTTCGATAAAGCTTACATCACTACCATTGGGTATCTCTTCTACGATAGCTTTTCCTCTCTGTAATATTTTCTTTTGTCCCTCATCTTGCTGAAGGTTATTCTCTTATGCTCAATGATTAATTGGATCTAGTTGCTTACTCCCTTATTGCTGAAGAGAAGTAATCTTACTCCAATAGAGTACTAGCTAGATGGTCGAGACTTTCCACATATGTCATATTTGACATTACTAGGGAAATTTCTTAAAAAGTATTGACCACCACACCACCACTTATAGCTAAATCTTGATGGACCACCCTCTTCAGGATATCGAGTTCCTAGCAAGTTTTACTACTTCTTTGGGACATTAACATCTAGGGCTATTTGTCTACATGGTTATGTTATCATATTGGTATAATGCTTCATGTCCTTGACTTCGCCAAGAACATTTGACATACTAGATTCAAAACCATGATCATCTGCTTGTAGTTTAGCTGATCTAACCACCTAATTAGGAATGGGCCACTAATTAATTGGCATGACATTAGGGTTCATCATTTGGCTTCCATTATGTAGTGGAACCATTTGGCTAACCATTGGCATAGCAACATTAAGAGGAGCAAGCAGCATGGGCACATTCTACGTTATGCTTCCTCTTCCATTTGGATTGATCATAGGTGTACTACTTGCACCTTGAATTCCATTGGTCAATGCCAAATTATTTCGAGGTCCTAGACTCAAATTTAAGTTAGTTCTAGATGTGTAGGCCACTTATAAGTGTGACTCTACCTCTTTTGCTTGTGTAACAATAGTATCTATATCAGTAAGAATAACACTACTCAATTACGCTTGGATATTGAAGTCTAATCCATATAAAAAGTACTATAGTTGGACACTAAGTGGAATAGGAATAGAAGTTTGCAATTTGTGAAACATGTCTTTCAATTTATTAGCATAAACTCAAACATTCTCATGAGGCTCTTGACGTGTCACATTCAAAACATGTAGCCCCAATACTGATCGCCTCCCTCAGGGGAAAACTCTCTTCAGAAGGCCTCAAAGAATAAATCAATCATGGTTATGGCTTCGGCTCCCAAGCCATGATACCACATTGTAGCTCTTCCTTTCAAAGTCATATTGAAAAACATCATGAGATGTCCTTCGTCCTAAATTCGGCAATTGAACATTAATTTTTGGAACTCACTAATGTGAAGTTTTGCATCTTCCTCTGCTAACCCATTACAGATAGGTAGAGAGGAACCTAGGGCTAGCAAACTCGGCATTCTTGCAGGTATCACAATGGGTTGTACCATCATGATGATTGAGTTTGCTCTAGGGGTTTGTATCGATGGGTTTATACTCCCACTCAAGGTAGATTGACTTTTTGAAAAAAAGGGGAATGCTAGAGCTTCCTCCTCCTCCTGACCGGACGACTGAGATATTGATTGGATCAAGAAGACCTCTTTTTCTTAGTGATATTAGACTACTACACTTAGGAGAATATCTCCTAATGATTTCAGCTTGCCATCTAGCCCTTTTAGCTCTTCTTGCCATTGAATCTCATCTTGACAATGTCTGTTAGTAAATAATGGATCTATCTCAATGCTCTTTGGCATACACTAAGACTAATTGGTCCCTAATTAACCAAGATTCAAGAAACACCTCTTATTAGCGACTCCCGACAAACACACCACCCATTGAGACCTAAAATAGGCCCAACACTATCTCTAGGACTCTAGTTGGACCTCCTATGCTCACCAAACCTCCCTCTCGACCTTGCAATAACTAGGAGCATCTAGAGGACGTATACTACTCTAAGAAATAACGCATTTGTATCAATTGCAATCCAATGGTTTTTCCCTTTCCCAACTCCACAAAGAGAGTAACATACAAGTGATCAACACCTCAATTCACATACAATAGAATGTTGTGGCTCCTACGGCTCTCCTACACCCCAAGGATTGGTTCTAGGATACACCTCTTACACATAGTACACGAATGTAACAAAGTCCTCTCATAATACAAGCATAAATATCCAAGAGATTGTGTATATTTCTCACTTGATTAATTTCCCCCAAGATATTGAACTAACCTACAACAAAGGAAAATCTTACACTCTCAACAACGGTCATCACCTAGCTATATAATTGCCATGCATCCAAGAATTTATATTCTGATATACCATGTTTAAATTGTACATGCAAAGTGTATGGCATTTTTTTACTCAAATAGCTTAACTAAAAACTAGCCAACATGGAGTGCACAAACAATCTTTTTACTAGCGTCGTGCAGCATTGCTAAGCAATAGCACCGGGCTAACATGTGCTATTGAACCTCCTAAAACTTATACGAAACACGGTCTACGTGCTAAGATACACAAATAAATCAACAACTTAATCAAATATATTTCCATTTCAATCCCACAGCCCCTACCATTTACATTGAAATTGATTGCACAAATATAGAGAGATTTTGTGATAATTTTTCATAGAAGCAAGCCCTAAAATATGTAGTTTAACATATAAATAAAGGAAAACTGTGGCATACCCTCAAGCTTCACCTTCATTATACATTTTCAAAACGTCCTCCTAATTTTTCATAATTTTCTATGCATAAAATCTATTTTTTTCTAGTTTTTCACTTTTATTTGACTATTTTTCATGAATTTTTTAATCTATTCCAATATAAATTATTTATTTTTTGACTTTTCTAATTAGTATGGCTTATGTGAAGTATGATCCATTAGAGTACTCATTTTCATGTCATATGAATATCATTTGACCCCCAAAACCCAAAAACAATCCCATTTTTCATTAAATCCATGTCTTGAGTTTTGTGGTCTTATTATTTTTTAATATACAAGAAGGAAAATGAATGATTTTTTGACATTGGAGATATCACCAAATATTTTTCAATCATTTGCAATCATTTTCTCATCATATGCACTAATGATTCATCATAAAAACAAAATAAAGATCACTTTGTCAAAACTTCGCATACGTTGGTGGGTGAAAATGAGCGACTCAGGACATGATCTTGCGTGAAGTCAAGTGGGGTAACACATGCAAATATCCTTTTTTTGTCTTGCTAACACTTACCCAAAGTGAGAGTTGGGTTTATAGATGGAAATCCCAAGTGGTACAATGCATGTTTAACACGTGGTTGTGATATTTCAGTTTTGAGACACACGCCTCATGCAGGAAGAGATATCCACATACAAAAAAACGTGCTCTTGCTTCTACTTTTGAGTCCTCGAGTGGAATTTTACGTGGTAGGGGGCATGTTTGCATCTAGTAACTAAGGGGAAGCAAGGGGTAGCTTGGTAAAATAAGAGAAAAAGCAAAAATGTGGGGAGTTTTTTTTTTTAAGAACTGAAGGGGAGAAGGATTCTACACAAGACAATGAGAGAGAGAGAGAGAGAGAGAGAGAGAGAGAGAGAGAGAGAGAGAGAGAGAGAGAGAGAGAGAGAGAGAGAGAGAGAGAGAGAGAGAGAGAGAGAGAGAGAGAGAGAGAGAGAGAGAGAGAGAGAGAGAGAGAGAGAGAGAGAGGGGGGGGGAGGGAGGGAGGGAGGGAGGAAGAGAAGGATCTTGCAGTCTGAAGAAAAGAGAGAAATCTAATGCTCAGAAGAAGAAGAATAAGTTTTTAGAAGAAAGAGGCTGTGAAGCTGAAGTTATCAAAGCCGTGGAGCATGATGGCGGGACTATTGAAGTCAATGGGCTAATGCAAGTTCTTAATTTTTAGATGATGGTAATAAGAGTCTTCCTTTTGTCTTTTTTTCTTCTACTGTTGTAGGGCAAAGAGTATGCAAATATGTTCTGATGTATGGATATGAGTGAAAGACAGTAGAGGGTTGTTCTTCATCATGTTGAGAGTGATGTATGTTAGTTGTTTGTGTGAGGCTTCCCGTATAGGAGAGAAGAATGGAAGTAAAGG
This sequence comes from Lygodium microphyllum, assembly GCF_053477565.2. Lineage (NCBI taxonomy): Eukaryota > Viridiplantae > Streptophyta > Polypodiopsida > Schizaeales > Lygodiaceae > Lygodium > Lygodium microphyllum. The sequence goes on along the minus strand of NC_141163.1, from coordinate 11,915,580 downwards.
ATCTCTACATCTGAAACTTGGTATGTGATAGAGAATATGTATTATGGGAAGATGTTGAATGCACCGACTCGAGTTAGTGGAAATTTGGAAGGATTTGTGCAGCCATGAAAATGATGAATTAGAGCTTATAAAGTTCGAAGCTCCCATAACTCTTCATCAATGTAAGATATGCTGAGATGTATCTACTGTTATGCTGAAATGACAATTTGAAATCAAAGAAATTGTCCCGCCATTTGCAAGTTTGGGCTTCTTGGAATAGAGAAGTTATGTGTTTGTTGTATAAAGTAGCAATATATTTAGGATTGCAGGCTGTGCAAAGCTGTTTCAGGATAGTAGATCAAATAATTTGGCTATGAATGGATGTGGAGAGTTCTAGATTGGAAAGAGAGCTACCACTTTCCTTTCTCAAGATCGGTAATCTAAGACCTGGTTAGAAAGTTATGAGCTGCTCCTCTGTACAGTGTGCTCTATGAGGCAATTTTCTGTGCTCTATGAGGAAACAGGTGAATTCAATAGCATCAATGCCACAAACTTGGTTTCCCATGAATGTTATCATGATTATCCATTGCTATATCAATGTAAACTCTGTTTTGTGGCAGTAATAGAATGTCTACAATTGTGAAATGCCTGTAGCAGCTGAATGGGCATGAAAGTTTGTCGTATAAAGCTTTGGTTACTTGCATTTTTGGTTTGTATTTATGTGTGCTCTGAGAAAAGAAGAATAGAAAGCTTCCAACTGATTTTGCACTGCTTGAGGCAACCATGCTTTGTGGAGCAACTGCTGCATGGGGTTGCCATCCCTAAAAAATAGGAGTTGTGTGAATCTAAAAGCTTGTGTTGTCAGAGTCTCAACCATGGGAGTTAGTGATCAGAAATATTTGATCATGTGTTCAGTGGTTTCTTTTCATGGCTTTTGTTAAGGAGATACTCGGTCTGTGCTATTGTCTTGGGGGTTGTTAGGGGCCAACTACCCAATTCACCTACCATAGATTGGTGCCCCCTCTGAGAACCTCCCGTGTTGAAGATCTCTTGCTTATCTTATCAGTTGGGAAGTGTAAGGTTTGGAAACCAACCTATACACAAACTCAAGCATGGTGGCTTTTGGATATGAACCCTTCTTTGGTATTAAAAATGAGGATGCTAATTAGTTTATCAAGAGATTGGAGTGGATGGCTTACCAAGATCGAAGGGACACTCATGCAAATAAGCTTCGAATGATCAACATGTTGCTTGAAGGTTTTGCAAGATTATGGTGGAACTCACTGAATGAAGAGACAAGGGAAAATTGGAATGAAGTCAAAAAATGAGTTCCTTAGAATGTTTGCACCTAAGCAAACTCCTGAGAGTTTATGGAAATATTTGGAAAGGATGTTTCAAGGGGAAAATGAGGAAGTGTCTAAATTTGCTGCGAGATTTGAAGCAAAATGGATAGAAATTGCATAGATTATGGAGCAACCTTCGATGATGTTCTTGAAAAAAGACAAGTTTGTTTCATTGCTTAGGCCTAAAATTAGAGAAAAGATTCTGATCAAAGACCCTAAGACATATGAAGATGCAGTCAAAATAGCCAAAGAAAAGCAAAGGAAAATACAGTTGAGATCGGATCAATCAAGAGGTATTGTTGTGCATGTGTTTTTACGGCCTAACTAATCAGGTTGACACTATTGCAGGAAAAACAAAATAGCAAGATATGAATCTTCATGGGGCATTTGAAAGAGTGGAGAATAGGACTCGACAAGGCCATAGAAAACCTGATGATGATATGATTAATAAATTGCAAGAACTGTTGGTAAATCTTAATTTGAATATGAGCCTATTGCAAGCAAGGCAGCCTCAAATGCAACCTATATTTAGAGGACCTCCAAGAAATAGATGGAAAAACTTTGAATGCTTTAATTGCAAGGAGAGAGGTCATATTGCTCCTAATCACCCTTATCCAAGAAGAACAGGAGGGGACATGTATCCCATGCCACAACAAAATGCTAGGCAAGATGCTAGACCTCAACAGGAACAAAGGCCACTTGAACCAGCTAAGCAACAATTGGAAAGAAGACCTAATGAAGGCACATTGGGTATGAATCTGATCAAAACCAGCATGTCTAATGATGGGGAAAATGCAGATGTTCTAACTAATAAGAGAGTCAGAGAGAGGGATACTCAAACTGAAGCTTAGAGGGAAGCAAGGATTAAAAAGGGAAAAAAGGTTGCAGACGATCCAAAAACCAGCAAACAAAAATGCTAGACAATGAAGGAAGATTCAAAAGGGGGACTTTGCTCCACGAGTCAAGTTCCTTACAACTTGCTTGAGGGTTTAAAAGATAAGAAGGCTGATGCTACATATGGTCAGCTGCTATTGCAAATGAACTCATCTCTAAGGAGGCAATGGCATGGTTTGGTTAGCATCAAGAAAGGAAAAATCAAAAATGGGCATGCTGGAGTTGTATACATATCAGATGTGAAAGACATTATACCTATCATGGATGCATGGATACATGGACGGAAATTTGATCAAGTTTATGTTGATGTTGATGTGCAAGTTTGTGTGATCACTGAAGAAGCAATGCTACAAATGCATCTTAAAATGACAGGGAAGTCATTTTTTAAGGTTAAAATGGCAAACAGCTCAAAAGTAAAATATTTGGGAGTCATTGAGAACTTGGAAATCAACATGCCTAAAAAACTTGGGGCATATCCTCTCATTTTGGGATGACTGTGGTGGCTAATTGATATGAAGTCTAGACAAGAATGGTATAGAGGTCAATTGGAACTCTATCTAGAGAAGCCAGTTCATAACAAGGTGATCTTTGACATGAAAACTGGGTCTTTTATATTCAAAATGGACATGAAAGTGATGATGGAGGTGATGAAAGTAGTGATTCAGAAAATTCCAACCTTGATGAGGAAGATAGAGAATGGGAAGCTAGCCTACTCTCTAGGGATGTTGACCTCTTCGGGTTGTCAATCGAGGGTTCAAAAAGAGAGGAGAAAGTTGTAAATATTGCTACAGGAAATACAGACCTCGTGCAGGAAACATGTGATTAGCAACTTGAAATGAATGTTGGAATGTCCAAGCTTATGAATATGCTAGGAAATGACTTGACTAATGATGAAAGAGATAAATATTCGGCCATTTTTCAAAAATACTCGAAACTATTTGCTATAGAATATCACCAACTAAGGGGTACTAAGGGTATTGTGCACCATATCAAATTGAAAGAAGGGTATAAACCAATGGCTCAAAAACTTAGGATAATTGGTATAATTCAAGAAAATGCAGTTAAATTTGAAATTCAAAAGTTGCTTGATGCATGATTTATCTATCATGTTGATGATGGAGAGTGGGTATCTCCTATTGTAATCAAGCCAAAGAAGAATGGAAAGTGGAGAGTATGTGTTGATTTCAAGCCTCTTAATGCAACAAATAAGAGGGACTCCTATCCTCTTCCGTTTCACGATGAGATCTTGGATCAAGTGACTGGTCATGAATTTTATAATGTGTGCAATGGATACTCTAGATTTTCCAAATCAGAATAGCAGAAGAAGATCAAAAGAAAACTATGTGCATTACCCCATGGGGATGCTTTTGTTATAGAGTAATTCCCTTTGGTTTGATGAATGCATACGCCAGCTTTTGAAGATGGGTTCACTAGATATTTTCCCCTTTCAATGGGAAATATTTGCGGGTGTTTATGGATGACTTTTGTGTGTATAACTCGAGGGCATTACACTCTCAAGGACTTCATGAAGTTTTCTACAAACTTGATGAGGATGGCGGTCAGCTGAACCCTGATAAATGTAAAATAGCAAGAACTAGAGTGATACTCTTGGATCATGAAGTGTCTGCTAATGGTATTTCACCTAAGCCTAGTAAAGTTGAGGCTTTACTTCTTATGGATTCTCCAAAAATTGTAAAAGAATTGATGAGCTTTGTTCAAAAGTTGAGGTATCTTTCAAGATCATTCCATATGCTAGCTGAGTATGTATATCCTTTACAGAAAGAAACTCAAAGGAATCCTTTAGTTTGGATGCGAGTTAAAGAGGATGCATTCTTGCAAATTAAAGAAAAGTTAAGCACTTTGCCAATTCTTATGCCTCCAAACTGGGATGAACCTTTCTTTATTAGCATCAATGTTGGGAAAAATGTAGTGGGAGCCATTTTAATGCAGAAGGGAAAGGGGATGTCTTATATTAGGCTTGTGTTTTATATAAGCAGATCCATTGGAGCGACAGAAAAACTTGGATGGAAGAAGATTTGTTGGTATGGGGGCTAGTATATGCAGTTAAAAGATGGAAGTCATGCTTGATTCAAAAACCATTCGTAGTACTTTACTAGTTCTCAGCTGCTTCCAAGGCTTTGCGATCTGCTGAAAATGCTCCAAGAGTTACTAAGTGGCTGCTGGCTCTGCAAGAATTTGAATTTACATGTTTGAAGGAGGATACTGTAAGAGCTAGCTTAGCTGATATTTTGACTTATAAAGAACTTGTTGAAAGTGCAACTGTTATAAGACGGAAACTAATTCCGCATTCGCAAATTCATGAGGAGATGAAGGATAAAGATACTACCTTGTTTTTTTATGGCAGTTACAGAAGAGTGCTTAAAAAGGGAGGACTAGGTTTTGTCATTATGGACACTAAAATTCGAGAAGTCTTTTCTGGAAGTCAAGAAAGTAAAGAGATACAAAGTAACAATGAAGCTGAATATGTGAGTTTACATGCTGGCTTGAAACAGTGTATTTAACTGGGATACAGGAAGATAGTTGCAAAAGGAGATGCTATGTTGGTGGTCAGACAAGTTCAAAATGTTTGGAAATCCAATAAATATATTTTGAAGGACTGGTTATTTAAGATAAAAGGCCTCATGAGGCAGCTGCAAAAAATTGCAATTTGGCATATTGGCAGCAAGGGAGAATAATCGTAGAGCTCATGAATTGGCTGAAGATGCCATTTCCCAGTATATTGATGCCATGAGGGTGGATAAGCCTAGATAAGAGGGCAAGGAAAGCCTTCACCTAATCGAAGAGTTTCTAAAAACTAGGGAGCTAAAGTCATTGGCTGATAAATTCAAAAGATATACCATTGTCAGAAAGGCTGCTTGGATTTTATTGGACCTTTAATTGGTACAAAAAAAGAAAAGTCTTACATCCTTACTATAGTTGATTATATGACCAAATGGCCTGAAGCTAAGGCTATAAGGAATTGCAAGAAAGAGGATATAACTCAATTCCTTATGGAGGACATATGCTACAAATTTGGAATACCACTAGAAATAGTGACAAATCAAGGTCTTGGCTTCAAAAATAAGCTATTGAGAGAATTAACACGGAAACTATACTTGAAATAGAAGTGCTACTCCTTATTACCCTCAGTGCAACAGACTAGTGGAAGCATTCAATGGAATGTTACATAAGATTCTCTTTAAGCTGGTGGAAGATCATCCTAAAGATTAGAAAAATTATATACATCAAGCTTTGTGGGCTTGTAGAACAATGCAAAAGACAAGTACAGGATTCACCCCTTTCAGTTAGTATATGGTCAGGATGCTTTATTACCTATGAATATCATGTTCCCTATGATGGAGTTTGTAAGAAAGCATCAGTTAGATCAAATAGAATTGGGAGTTGATAGAGGACTAAACTTGCTTACCCTATAGTTGGATAGGCAACAAGCAATGGATTGTTATGAAAAACAGATTATGAAGAGAATTAAATGGTTTAATACATAGCTAAAGAAGAAGAATATTGCAGAGGGAATGCTGGTCATGAGATATGACACTAGCTTGGACTCCACTTTTCAAACCAAGTTTCGAGTTAGATGGGAAGGACCTTTTCTCATCAAGTAGAAGTTTGAAAATGGCACTTACTTGCTACAAGATTTAGATGCGACTGTTCACAACAATGGAATCAATGGGTTTCGTCTAAAAAAATATGTCTGAAGAATCATGTAAATAAAGGGGATGTAAGTAATGTACATACTATACACAGAGTAGATTGCTTTCAGTTCATTGTTTGGGAAAGATTCAGTTTTCTGAAATATGGTGTTAATCATATGGTTGTAAATGATGAACATCATATTTAAAGTGTGACTTGATACCTACTAAAGGTCTTTGTCAAGTTTGGTATTGATCCGAGCAAGAATGTAAAAGTTATAGTCTCTGGAAGGTCGATGTCTGAAGTGGATTGAATGCAGAAATTTAGGACTACAGGCTATGTAGAGCTATTTCAATATAGCATATCAAATAATTTAACTCTAAGTTGTTCTAGAGAGTTCTATATTGGAAAGAGAGCTACAACTTTTCTTTTTAAAGATTGGTAATCCAAGACCTGGTTAGAAAGTTATGAGCTAATCTGTGTAGTGCTCTATGAGGCAGATTTCTAGGAAAATGACTTTGTCTTTGTCAAATGTTTTTGAAGCTTTTAATAAAGGTTTGTTCACACTTTGTGTTCCAAACCAGAGGGGTAGCTAATCATGGTGGGTGAAAATGAGCGACCGAGGGCATGATGCTATGTGGATTCAAGTGGGGTAACACATGCAAATATCATTTTTTTGTCTTTCTAACACTTACCTGTAGCGGGAGTCAGGCTTATAGATGGAAATCCCAAGTGGTACCATGCATGTTCAACACGTGGTTGTGATATTTCAATTTTGAGATGCACGCCTCATGCAGGAAGAGATATCCTCATACAAAAAACATGTTCTCGCTTCCACTTTTGAGTCCTCCAGTGGAATTCTACGTGGTAGGGGGCATGTTTACCATCAAGTAACTAAGGGGAAGCAAGGGGCAGCTTGGTAAAATAAGAGAAAAGCAAAAACATGAGGAGTTTTTTTTTAAGAAGAAAAGGGGAGAAGGATTCTACACAAGACAATCACATAAGAAAGAGAGAGAAAGAGAGAGAGAGAGAGAGAGAGAGAGAGAGAGAAGAATCTTGCAGTCTGAAGAGAAGGGAGAAATCTGATGCTCAGAAGAAGAAAAATAAGTTTTTAGAAGAAAGAGGCAATGAAGCTAAAGTTATCAGAGCTGTAGAGCATTATGGCAGGGCTATTGAAGTCAAATTGGGCTGATGTGAGTTCTCAGTTTTCAAATGATGGTAATAAGAGTCTTCCTTTTGTCTTGTTTTCTTATAATGTTGTGGGGCAAAGAGTATGCAGATATGTTCTTATGTATGGATATGAGTGAAAGACAGTTGAGGGTTGTTCTTCGTCGTGTTGAGAGTGATGTATGTTAGTTGTTTGCGTAAGGCTTCCCATACAAGAGAGAAGAATGGAAGTAAAGGATCTCTACATCTGAAAGTGATGTATGTTAGTTGTTTGCGTAAGGCTTCCCATACAAGAGAGAAGAATGGAAGTAAAGGATCTCTACATCTAAAACTAGGTATGTGGTAGAGAATATGTATTATGGGCAGATGTTGAATGCACGAACTCAAGTTAGTGAAAATTTGGAAGGATTTGCAGCTAGGAAAATGACGAATTAGAGCTCATAAAGTTCGAAGCTCTTGTAACTCTTCATCAATGCAAGATATGTTGAGATGTATCTGCTATTATGCTGAAATGACAATCTGAAATCAAAGAAAGTGTCCTCCCGTTTGCAAGTTTGGGCTTCTTGGAACAGAGAAGTTATGTGTTTAATGTATAGAGTAGCAGTATATTTAGGACTATAGGCTGTGTAGAGGTGTTTCAGGATAGCAGATCAAAAATTTTGACTCTGAGTGGTGGCTATTGAGAGTTCTAGATTGGAAAGAGAGCTACAACTTTCCTTTTTGAAGCTCGGTGATCCGAGACCTGGTTAGAAAGTTATGAGATGTTCTGTGCAGTGCTCTATGAGACAATTTCTATGCTTTATGAAGAAACATGTGAATTTAGCAGCATCTACGCCACACCAACTTGGTTTCCCATGAAATTTATCATGATTATCCATTGCTATATCAGTGTAAACTTTATTTTGTTGCAGTACTAGAATGTCTACAACTGTGAAATGCCTGTAGCAGCTGAATGGGCATGAAAATTCATCATATAGAGCTTTGGTTACTTGCATTTTTAGTTTTTATTTATGTGTGCTCTAAGAAAAGAAGAATAGAAAGCTTCTACAATTTATTTTGCACTGCTTGAGGCAACCATGCTTTGTTGGGGACAGTTGATGCATGGGGTTGCTATCCCTGAAAAATAGGAGCTGTGTGACTCTGAAAGCTTGTGTTTTCAGAGTCTCAACCATGGTTGTTTCAGCATTAGATCCTCTCTAAAAATGGTAAAATATAGGCTTAAGGTTTAAACTTCTTAAGTGTTGAACTGAAGTCTCAATGAGGAGTGAGTGATCAAAAATATTTGAGCATGTGTTCAGTGGTGTCATTTCGTGGGATTTGTTAAGTGGACATACTCAGTCTTTATCCTGTTTTGTTGTCTTGGGGGTTGTTAGAGGCCAACTACCCAATTCACTACTAACGTATGTCTCGTAATTCAAGAAAATGGAGCCATTGACATAATTTTCTAGCCCCGTTGATGCTTCCAAATCACTCGATCTACTTCCCATTACGCTTCTGAACCAACATCCATTACCGATTCATCAAATCAGTTCTCCCTCTCTCTCTCTCTCTCTCGTAAACACCCATATATGAACAAGGAACAAGGAGGAGAGAAAAATACTGATTTTTTATCTTGTTGAGTAGTACACCATTACTCACATAGATTAGAGTGATGGAGAGTGAAAAATTGAAGCATCCAATGCCCAGGAGAAGGAAGAAGATCATTACAGCACTAAAAACTCATTTTTTGGGGGGGATGGAGGAGGCCCCAAAAAAAATGCATCCCCTCCCCTGCCCCCCATGTCATTTAAATTCTTGAGCTTTAGACATTTCTTGGTTACGTTTTAAGCCTAACACAACAAATAACTAGTTTATTTTGGCATATCACACTTACATGAAGTGGTTCCGGCCTTGTTGAGGGAACAAATGATCTCAAAATTGCAATCTGATTGGACAAGTGGCTTTCTGGCATTGAAATCTATCAGCTTGTCCTCATCACATGCTTTCTAGCTTTTGGATCTAGTAGTTGTTTCATAATGCCAAACCTTGTGACCATTAAATGGGGGGGTCAAATGGACTCCGATTGATGAACAGACTCTTGCATTGGATTCTTTTGGCATTGAAATGCATCTAGGAAAACTCAAGTTTGTTGAATCGCAACGATTTCATTTTGTACCAATAATGCCTCTTTTATGGATTTGGGATCTTTTTGCACTTAAATCCCAACTTTAAAATCCACTCTCAGTGTTTCTGATTTGTTGATGATTGGTGTTGTAGTATGTATTCTCATGTCTTTATGTCATTATTTTCCAATTTTCCTATGAGTTGCCTAATGCGGTATTAGGTATTTTTCACACTGCCTACTGTAGTGAGATGTATTTCCATATGAGGCACTGCAATCCTATTATGCATTTCACATAGTTTAGGGGCTACAATAGGTGGCATAATGAATGTGCCATAACCAAGGGTGGACTACTGGGTGCATTCTATCTATAGAATCACTGGCATATCCTCATATTGATCACCTAAAATGCCTATGAGTAATATCCAAACACATCACCAACTCGCATAGTGGATACTAGCTCATGTAGAGCTTAACATCTCAACATGGAATCCCTCTTATTCTGATGAGGGGGATGTACCTTTACCTAGTAAGGGGGAGTCCCTATCCTAGATAAGTGCATTTTAGGAATTGGAGGCCTTTTGGTCTCCACCATAATAGGATGACCCTATTGTTATTCCCTAGTGGTATAGGAACCTTATCTAGGACATGGGCATGCCTCACTTTCATGCAACACTAGTAGGCCCATGTATATCAGTAAGGTTATAGACGAGGCATGATAGTTCACTCTATGTGAACTATGCCCTCATGTCTCAAACCTTACAGGAGCATGAGCCTACTACTATTACTAAGGCTCTTGTATAGGATACTTGGTGTCATGCTATGCAAGAGGAGCTCAATGCTATCAAGAATAATTATACTTGGGAGTTAGTTCAGTGTCCAAGGAAACGAAATGCAATGATAAGTGTGAAGTGGGTCTGTAAGACCAAATACCTAGCTAATGGGACCTTGGACAAGCACAAAGTTGGGCTTTTTTTACAAATAGGGTAGGCTTGGACTACTCAAGACATCTATGCTAACAGCCCATATGTCTACTATTCAGTTTCTTTTTACTCTTAGAGCTCATCGTTGATAACCAATTTACCAAATGGACATAGAGTTCGCCTTCTTGAATGACACCTTTTTTGTTAGCAAAAAAAGGAGGATCATGTCTACAAGTTGCAAAAGGCCCTCTATGGCCTAAACCAGCTCCTAAGGCTTGGTACTAGCTAATTCATTGGTTTCTCTTTATAGAGTGGCTTCCATCATTCCGACCATGGCCCCACCCTCAACGAGGGAGATAGGTGTAATTGGTCATCTTGTATGTGAACAACTTGATTATCACAAGGAGTGACTCACAGCAAGTGGATTGGACTCTACAAATTTTGCAACAGGAGTTCAATATAATGGACCTTAGGATCCTTCACTCCTTCCTTCATCTTGACACTTATCAATTATGTCACACAACATCTTTATTTCCCAACATAGGTATATCTTTGAGACTTTTTCAAAGTTTGGTATGGCTGAGTGTAAGCTTATTTCATGTCCTGTGGACTGTAATAAGTCCAATTTGGTGGCTAACCGAAGATCCCTACCACATGCTACTCAGTACATGTGCCTTGTTGGTTCCTTGATCTAGATTATCCACACTACGCTAGAAATTTCTTCTGTGGTGGCATTGTTGTCTCTTTTCATGAAGATTTCCACACATGTCCACTAGAGAGTTACCCTATGCATTTTGCGCTATAATAGGGGACTCAATCCTCCAACGTCATAAATGGAGAGGGGACCACTCTTGCTAAATGGAGCAATTCAATTGGACTACAAACATGGAGTCCAAACAATCCACTACCAGGTTTTACTTTCTCCCTTGTCTTGGAAGCTATCTCATGAAGCACTAAGGAGCAGCCTACCGTGGCCTTATCTTCTAGAGAGACAGAGTTATGAGAGTGGAAACGGAAGAGAATCATAAACACAGTGAGAAAAGGAGAAGAGAAGAGACAATAGGAAGAGAAGAAAAATGTGCGCTAGAACAAGGAAAATGGAATATAAATAAGGTTGATTAGTCCCTATACACAACCCAAGGCATCAATGAGGGCACCGAATCTCACTAAATAATGATGATAACACCTATGATGGTGATGGGGATGATGGTGAAGAGGGAATGTGCAGCCAGCAATCCTTGCAACAAGAGATGGAGAACAACACAACAATCTAAATGTGTGTGAACTTTCTAGAAAGAAGAAATGAATCTATCAAAAAAGAAGGGGCAACTATATATAGCTGAAAATCCCTAACTTTGATTGATTGCTATAAAAAAGGCCATAAGTGTTGGCCGACCCCTACCATAAATGCTATAAGAAATGCAATATCCAATTTAAAATGGTAATCCCCCTCATCCTATGGTGTGAACACAACCAAAGAGTACTACAAAAGAAATGCAATGAGCTGCTGGAAAATAACCAACCAACTTGAACACACCTAAACCAACTAGAAAAAAAAATTCCATCTCTAGAATGAACTACCTGCTCCATCGAAACACATGACAGACATGTTAGAGAACTCCTAATGTCCACGTCTAACTCATGTCGAGGCTTACAAGCAAGACATAGTGGTGCATGACAAACATGACTGCTAACACTTCTCTTAGATCTTAGATGTGGATGAAGATCAAAGAAAATGCATATTCAAGGGTGCCAGGAAGAGTGCCGATGCCAATGAAGTTTGTTGATGTAGATGGTTGATGAAGAAGCTCCTCGCAATCCTAGGAATCCCGACTAAAACACTAGAGGCCAAGGAATCATGTTGGTTTCTCTTTATAGAGTGGCTTCCATCATTCCGACCATGACCCCACCCTCAACGAGGGAGATAGGTGTAATTGGTCATCTTGTATGTGAACAACTTGATTATCACAAGGAGTGACTCACAGCAAGTGGATTGGACTCTACAAATTTTGCAACAGGAGTTCAATATAATGGACCTTAGGATCCTTCACTCCTTCCTTCATCTTGACACTTATCAATTATGTCACACAACATCTTTATTTCCCAACATAGGTATATCTTTGAGACTTTTTCAAAGTTTGGTATGGCTAAGTGTAAGCTTATTTCATGTCATGTGGACTGTAATAAGTCCAATTTGGTGGCTAACCGAAGATCCCTACCACATGCTACTCAGTACATGTGCCTTGTTGGCAGGCCTTGATCTGGCTTATCCACACTAGGCTAGACATTTCTTTTGTGGTGACATTGTTGTCTCTTTTCATGAAGATTTCCACACATGTTCACTAGAGAGTTGCCCTATGCATTTTGCGCTATAATAGGGGACTCAATCCTACATGATCATATATGGAGAGGGGACCACTCTTAATAAATGGAGCGATTCAATTGGACTAGAGACATGGAGTCTAAACAATTCACTACCAGGTTTTACTTTCTCCCTTGGCTTGGAAGCTATCTCATGAAGCACTAAGAAGCATCCTATCATGGCCTTATCTTCTACAGAGACAGAGTTATGAGAGTGGAAATGGAAGAGAATCATAAACACAGTGAGAAAATGAGAAGAGAAGAGACAATAGGAAGATAAGAAAAATGTGCGCTAGAATAAGGAAAATGGAATATAAACAAGGTTGATTATGTTAGCACTCATGTTTGTCATGTCTTGTCATCTCCTGCCTGTGAACCTCAGTTTGAGTCAGACGAGGACTTTAGGAGCTCTGACTTGTCTATCACTTGTTTTGACGGAGGAGGTAGCTCATTTTAGAGCACTTATTTTATTGCATTTCAGTGCATTTTCTATTCCAATCGGGATTTTATGTGCATTTCCCGTGGCAGTTTCTGCATTCTTTAGTCTACCTCACCTACCGGACATTGTCCACCCTTTTTGGGATTTTTTTGAGCATTCCTGGCATTTTTACCAGCATTAAATGCTGGTCAAACATATTTATGGCCTCAAATTTCAAGTCGGTCAGTTCTTATTGGGTTTTTTGGCTATTTATAGCCGTTTCCCACTTGGCAGTCAGTTGTATTATCATCTTCCCTCCTTCTTTGGCAGGTTCACACTCCAACTCCGTCATCTTCCTCTGTCTTCGGTGCTGCCGTCATCATCAGCCTGATTTGGTGCCCTCACTGACGCTTCGGGCTGCGTGCAGGGACTAATCGGTCCACAGTTTTGTATTCAGCATTCATTACAATCAGTGCAGATTTTCTTCCTTCATTTTCTGCTTTCTCTCTCTCTCTCTCTCCCTCTGTGTTCGTGTTTCTTCTTCCGTTGCGCACTCTCACATGGTATCAGAGCCTAACTGAGAGCACAGAGGAGAGCTTCCATTGCAGAGGAGGACACCATCAAGTGTAGCCTTTCTTCCCTCCTTTCCAGCCCTTGGCGGTGCTGTCCAGGCTGAAATGCAGCCTTCTATACCTGCGTTTTGTTTTTTTGCAGCATCAGGAGTAGGCGATGGTTTTCTAGGTGTTTGCAGCCTGCGTTTGCATCAAACGTAGCCAACAGGAGGTGATCAACATCAGCAGAGGAGAAGGCGTCATCATTTGGAGGACAGGCGACAGTTTTTTTCTCTAGGCCGCAGTATTTTCTCTCTCCTCTTTTTGCAGGTGGCAGCATCTTCTGGGTCTTTTCTGACATAGGCGGCTCCATCTTGACTGTCTATTGGTTGTAGATTGTTTGGTGATTGCAGATATATACGAAGATGTCTTATCACCAGTTCTTTGCTAATTCAGAGGATGTGGTCTCTATTCCTTCCTCTGAGAGACGGAAAGACTTTCATGCTAGTTCACGCGACGATCGGAGGTCACCTAGCCCATTTGACCGAGATCCCTCTATTCCCCGTTCTCTCCATGTTTCACAAAAGGCTCGTTCTGCTAGTCTTCATATGCCCTCCATGGCACCCTCTATACAAATGCACGTACTCCCTTCTTTGCCCAAAGAAGACCGACTTGATGGTTCCAACTACTCGCTTTGGTCATGTAAGGTGGAGTGTATCCTTGATACCTTCGATCTTTGGGAGTTTGTTACCCACCCTATTTCCCATCCAGTGGAGGATCCCACCGTTGGATCATCGATGGATCGTGTGGCCTTATGGGATCGGCTCAACTCACGAGCTCGATCTTTCCTCTTTATGAGCTTACAGGATTCTATCCTAGTGCATGTGCGCAGGCTGCGGAAAGCAGCGGAAGTGTGGACAAAGCTTGCTTCTTTGTACCATCAGAAGAATTTTGCCCATCGGATTACTCTCGAGAAGAAATTACGAATGCTCGTTGTTGTTGATGATTCTTCTTCCATGAAGGATCATATCAACAGGTTGGAGGACATGAGGGATGAGCTTGCGTCCCTTGACAGGATGATCTCTTCCAAGGATATGGCCATGATTCTTTTGACTCAACTGCCGTCTCCCCATTTTGATGTCTTCTACACCAGCCTTCTTACATCGAGGACCCGTGAGAAGCTTCTATGGGAGGAGCTTGCCCCGCTTGTTATGGAGCATGACGAGTGCGCCAAAGAGGTAGCCAATGGATCCACCTCCATCAAAGCTTTTGTTGCAGGTTCGAGAGGGGGGAGACAAAAGAAAGGAAAGTCACTAGCTAAAAGACGGGAGAGTTCTTTAGGTTCTGACTCCGACTCAGAGAAGCCTAAATGCCCATACTGTGGAAAGGGGACACATCCAGAGGAGAAATGTTGGAAGAAGTACCCTCACCTTCGTCCAAGAGCAAAGGATGGAGCTAAAACATCTGAGCCTTCTACCTCTACTCCAGCGATTACCCATGAGTCAGTGTTCCTTCATATTGTTGACTTGGAGGAGCCTTCTTCAGTGGTTGCCTCATCTTCTGAGAGGCCTTGGCTGGTTGATAGTGGAGCTTCTAGTCATATGACTCCCTAAGGTGATTTGTTGCAGGATCTATGCCCTTCTAAGGGTCCAGTCACTATTGGTGACATTGTTTTAGTGCCTATTTGTGGCATTGGCACTTTGCCTTTATTTCCCAACCGCGCGTCGAGCTCCCTTTCCCAAGCTCTTTATGTTCTTGTCTTGGGCTTTCCACTCCTGTCAGTCTATGGCCTTAATAGGCTTGGTACCCGGGTTGTCTTCACCGAGTAGGCCGTTTGTATTGAGGATTCTTCTATAGGGGCTGTTATTGCAACAGGTTGGCAGGAGAGCAAGCTTTATCGGCTCCATTCCCCTTCTCTTATGCAGGGACCTCCGAGGCATTTGTCTATTGCTACACCCGTTTCCACTTGTGCACCCTCTTTTCCACAAGTTCCTTCCCATCCCCCACCCTCTCCTCCGGTGGTTCCCTTGTACCCTCCATCCCTTTCAGAGGGGGACGATCTCGATGATGCAGTTGTGGATTTCCTGGCCCCTACTGTTTTAGAGGGGGCTTCCCAGGATCGTGAGGAGTTTCTTCATCGGCAATCTTCATCGATGGACTTCATTGACCTTGGCATTCCTCTTGCCACCCCAAGATCCATTTCTCCCTTGGCCTTCCGCCACATCCAAGATCTAAGAGGGGGTGTTAGCAGTCATGTTTGTCATGTCTTGTCATCTCCTACTTGTGAGCTTCAGCCTGAGTTAGACGAGGACTTTAGGAGCTCTAACTTGTCTATCACTTGTTTTGACGGAGGAGGTAGCTCATTTTAGAGCACTCAGTTTATTGCATTTCAGTGCATTTTCTCCTCCAGTCGGGATTTTATGTTCATTTCCCGGGACAGTTTTTGCATTCTTCAGTCTGCCTCACTTGCCGGACATTGTCCACCCTTTTCGGGATTTTTCTGAGCATTCTTGGCATTTTTACCAACATTAAATGCTGGTCGGACATATTTATGTCCTCAAATTTTAGGTCAACCAGTTTTTGGGTTTTTTGGCTATTTATAGCCATTTCCCACTTGGCAGTCAGTTGTATTATCATCTTCCCTCCTTCTTTGGCAGGTGCACACTCCAACTCTGTCGTCTTCCTCCGTCTTCGGTGCTGCTGTCATTATCAGCCTGATCTGGTGTCCTCACTGACGCTTCGGGCTACGTGCAGGGACTAATCGGTCCACATTTTTGTATTCAACATTCATTACAGTCAATGCAGATTTTCTTCCTTCATTTTTTGCTTTCTCTCTCTCTCTCTCCCTCTGTGTTCGTGTTTCTTCTTCCATTGCGCACTCTCACAGATTAGTCCCTACACACAACCCAAGGCATCGATGAGGGATGATAACACCTATGATGGTGATGGGGATGATGGTGAAGAGGGAATGTGCAGCCAGCAATCCTTGCCAACAGAGATGGAGAATAACACAACAATCTAAATATGCGCGAATTTTCTAGAAAGAAGAAATGAATGTACCAAATAGAAGGGGCAACTATATATGTTGAAAATCCCTAAATTTGATTGACTTCTAAGAAAAAAGGCCATAAGTGTTGGCCGACCCGTACCATAAATGCTACAAGAAATGCAATATCCAATTAAAAATGGTAATCCCCCTCATCTTATGGTGTGAACACAACCAAAGAGTACTACAAAGGAAATGCAATGAGGTGTTGGAAAATAACCAACCAACTTGAACACACCTAAACCAACTAGAAAAAAAAAAATCCATCTCTAGAATGAACTACCTCCTCCATCGAAACACATGACAGACATGTTAGAGAACTCCTAATGTCCACGTCTAACTCATACCGAGGCTTACAAGCAAGAAATAGTAGTGCATGACAAACATGATTGCTAACACTTCTCTTAGATCTTAGATGTGGATGAAGATCAAAGAAAATGTAGATTCAAGGGTGCCAGGAAGAGTGCCAATGCCAATGAAGTTTGTTGATGTAGATGGTTGATGAAGAAGCTCCTCACAATCCTAGGAATACCCCTCTAAAACACTAGAGGCCAAGGAATCCACAACCACATCACCAAGATCATCCCCCTCTAAAAGGGATGGGGGTACAAGTGAACCACCAGAGGAGAGTGTGGAGGATGAGAAGGAGTCTATGGAGTAGATGGTGCAGCAGTAGACAATTGCCTCAGAGGACCCTACATAAGAGAAGGGGAATGGAGCCTCTAGAGCCCGCACTCATGCCAAGCTATCAATAAAATAGCTCCAAAAAAAGGATCCACAATAAGCAAGGCTATTCAATGAAGAAAACTTGGGTACCAATTCTAGTAAGGCCATAAATTGAGAGGAGTGGAATGCCCAAGTATGGAACATGTAGAACTTCCAAAATGGAGTTTAAGGAATGATCTAGCGATAATTGCAAACTGCTAGCACCACTAATAAGCACCAAACAAATGTCACCAATAGTGACAAGACCCTCAAATGGATGAAGGTCCTATAGCAAATCTCCTTGTGGAATCATATGACTCAAAGCACCACTATCAATAAGCCAAGGTCTCTCAAAAGACAAAGGATCCACTCAAGAAGGCTCCTTCGATACATGGATATATGAAGGAACACAAACTCATGGGAAACTGGTGTAGAGATAGAGGAAGGCTCATATAATTAGCTCCTTCATTTACTCTCGGATGAAGGTGAGGGTACTTCTTCCAGCATTTCTCCTTAGGATGTGTCCCCTTCCCATAGTGTGGGCATCTTGGCTTCTCTAAACGTGTGTTAGAGCTTAAAGAATACTCATATGTCCCCTTCTTGGGCTTGGCCTTTGTTTTATTTGACTTCTTCTTCCCCCGTCATCCTGTACCTACAATAAATGATTTTATGGAGATGGATCCATTGGCTACCTCTTTGAGATGCTCATCATGCTCAAAGACAAGTCATGCAAGCTCCTCCCATAAAAGAGTCTATTGGGTCCTCGATGTAAGGAGATTGGTGTAGAAGGCATCATATTATAAGGATTTGTTAGGAGATTAGTCAGTTCATGGCTGATTCTGCACATGTGGTACAGCATGTTGGACACTAGAGATATTTTAGGCATTTTATTTGTCAGTATTTATGGGGATTTGACATTATTTGCAACTAGTCGACCAACATTTAATACTGGCCAACCAGTCATATTTTATGGCATTTATTTGGCCTATATATTCTCAGGCTCCCTCCTCCTCATTCATTAATTACCTGATAGTTCTTGGGGAGAGGGAGCATGTGCCAGTGCCTCCATAGCCGGTGACTCACATTGCTTCTGTACTGTCTCATGTCTTGGTATATGGATTCCATTTCCCGAGCATACATCTAAGTTCTCATATGTATTGTGTTCTCTCTTTCTTTTCTTTTGTCTTATGTTCAGTAGTTTATTTTAGCACATGCTTATGCTTCCATTGCTGCACCACTTCTGATAGGACTAGCAATTGAGTGAAAAGAATCATGGTCATATCCTTTGAAGATATCATCCTACCAAGTGAGGAAAGTTCATCCCTCATGTCCTCCAACCTATTAGATGTGATCCTTCATGAAAGAAGAGTCGGCAAATAGCAAGCATCCATGATTGTAGAGGGGAAAATATCTTCTAATGGTACAAAGAAGCAAGTTTTTTCCACACTTCTATTGCTTGCCACAACTTGCACATATGCACTAGGATAGAACCCTATAAGCTCATAAAGAGGAAAGATTGGGCTCTAGAATTGCCGGTGACTCACATTGCTTCTGTAATGTCTCATGTCTTGGTATATGGATTCCATTTCCCGAGCATACATCTAAGTTCTCATATGTATTGTGTTCTCTCTTTCTTTTCTTTTGTCTTGTGTTCAGTAGTTTATTTTAGCACATGCTTATGCTTCCATTGTTGCACCACTTCTGACAGGACTAGCAATTGAGTGAAAAGAATCATGGTCATATCCTTTGAAGATATCATCCTACCAAGTGAGGAAAGTTCATCCCTCATGTCCTCCAACCTATTAGATGTGATCCTTCATGAAAGAAGAGTCGGCAAATAGCAAGCATCCATGATTGTAGAGGGGAAAATATCTTCTAATGGTACAAAGAAGCAAGTTTTTTCCACACTTCTATTGCTTGCCACAACTTGCACATATGCACTAGGATAGAACCCTATAAGCTCATAAAGAGGAAAGATTGGGCTCTAGAATTGAGTTGATCCCATAGGGTTGCATGATCCATTGTCGATCCCATGTGGGGATCCTTCACAAAATGGGGAATAAACTCCCAAAGATCAAAGGTGTCAAAAATACATTCCACTCTATAGAACCAAAGCAAATATAGTTGGATCATCCAAACAACCTTATTTGGAGAGAGAAGGAAGTACATGCACCTGCATTAATGGTGCCATCATAGGCATCCTAGGGCCACAAGGATGGACCCTATGGGAGACATGAATAGAGGGGGGAGGAGATGGCACCTCCAATCTATGTGATCTAGCAAGAGAGGGTTCCCATTGAAAACAGGGTTGGAACCTTCTATCTTTGCAATGATCATGCTCCCTCTCAGAGGGAGTATGACTAGACTCCTCATCTGAATCATCAAAGCCTTGGAACCATTGATAAGACATATTTGTACAACCCGCAAACAAACGAAAGTTGCTTTTTTTTTTTGTAGGAGAGCCCAAAAGGAGGGAAAATCAAAAACACCTACAAAACAAGAGTTGCAGATATCCCACCTTTGTTGAATGTCACTTATGAAACACAAAAAATTTGTGTTTATAGTAGCACACAACATGCTAAAATTTGAGTTTTCAACAACATTGTGGTTTGCTCTTTGGCTAGAATGTGTCCTCATGTAGGTGATGATACCATGTAAGAGTACACAAGGGAAGAGAATCATGAACACAAAGAGAGAAGGAGAAGAGAAGAGATATTAGGAAGAGAAGAAAAATATGTTGTAAACAATGAAGGAAAATGCAATACAAATAGGACTTATTAGTCCTTGCAAGCAACCCAAGGTGTCTGAGGGCATCGGATTAGGCTGAATAATTCTGACAGCACTTGAAAGAAGAAATGAATCCCAAATAGGAGGGGCAACTATATATAGCTGAAAATCCCCAAGGCTAGCCAAATGCTAAAAAAAGATGTCATAAGTGCTAGCTGACCTAAAATAAAGTCTACAAGAAATGAAATCATCAATCAAAATTGATGATCACCCTCATCATATTGTGTGAACATAGCCAAAGACTACTAGAAAAGAAATGCACTAAGCTAGAAAATAACTAGCTAGTGTGAACACACCTTAATCAATTGAAAAAGAAATGAATGCTCTAGAATGAGCCTCCTCCTCCGTCAAAACACATGATAGAAGTGTCAAAGATCTTAATGTCCCCATTTAACTTGGATTGAGGATGATAGGTAGGACATGACAGTACATGACAAACATTAGGGGATTTTTGAGGTCTCGAAAATGCCTTTTAGGATGTGGAGAGAGAGTACTCTAGACCAATAAGAGCAAAGCCTCCGTAACAGAACTTCTATTTTTTAAAAAAATAAAAATCCTTTTTACAAAAATATATAAATATAATAATATTATGAATTTGTATTTTTATTATCTATTTTTAGTCTCTTATATTCGTGATTATGACATCTTTTGCATTAATGGCATAGTCTCGGCTACTTTTATTTAATGACGTTTCTAGATTAATGATAATGACTAATGTATTTGAAATTAAAATTGGTGAAAAGCATGGCGCTCAGTTTTTTCCCTCCTTTCTTTTATTCCTCTATTGTTTTTCCCTCTGTTATGGTAGCCTAGTCCTCTCTCTCTCTCTCTCTCTCTCTCTCTCTCTCTCTCTCTCTCTCTCTCTCTCTCTCTCTCTCTCTCTCTCTCTCTCTCTCTCTCTCTCTCTCTCTCTCTCTGTGCATGTCTCTCTCTCTTCTACCATGGATACAGAAATTCGACCTTCAACAAGGCGTCCAAGCTCCCAAATCACATCCATATCAGTGTTTAACTCATTCCAAACTGATGGAAGATGGATTCTTACTATCATTAGCAAAGGTAGTTGGATCACCATGCAACAAACAAAACGTGGAAAAAGACAAAGACATGAGAGCTCGTTTATCTCTGCTTGGAAGGGCAGAATCTGAGCTTTTAAGCTTGGAGCAAATAAGAAATGCATCAAAGAGGTACTAGTGCAACATGTGTTCATGCATAGAGAGCTGTGTTTGAAACCTGGATCTTCAAAGCTTCCAATGCATAGACCAAATTTTAAGAATTTGATTCTTAAAGTTTTTCCTTTCTTAAACATGGTTTAGGTTTTTCCATTATAATATTTGTTTGTCTTGTAGATGTCTATCCCTCTAATCTTGAGGAATGGCAACCAGTGGAGTCTATTATTGATGTTATTGATGTTATACATGGTTCAATTGGAGAAGAAATGTATAGAGGCAAAAAGAAGACAGAGCTTGTAGAGAATGGAATATTCTTTTATGACCATTCTTATGTTATTCCTATGAGGCGTTCTCAATGGGGATCAATAAAACTCCTTCCTTTGCCAGATTTTCAAGCTTTGAGTGCCCTTTGCCAAGTCCAGCTACTAGTGAGGGCTATAGATGTAAGATATTTTCTGAGATTCAGAAAGCACTAAAATCTAATATCTCAAGTAGGCTAAGCAAAGTTACTTTGTTTATGCCTATTAATATATTTATTGATTTCTTCTCTAATATGGAGATAAGAATAACAAAAACCATGCTTTCAGTGAAGAGACTAGCATATGATCATATCATACAATTTGTTGATGAAGAATGGGATACAAGGACAGAAGGAAAAATTATATGTAAGATAGATCAAGACTCTATAGCTTGTAAATATATGATTGCTACTCAAAATTTTATCCTTAGCTTTTACTATAGTCGATGGCATTTTGTCGGTAGTAGTCTAGTTGCTTTAGACCAGAATCTTAATGATTTCAGCAAAGATCCTATAGTGGATCTTGATATTTGGTTCAACGAGGATATTATTGCAATCTTAAAGATCAGAAAATCATGTACGCTACATCAAGTGAGGATGGATTTACAAAATGAATACATTGAACTACCATGCTCCTTTGTATTCCAACTTGATAAGAAACGAGTAAGTTTTCACATCATATTATATCTACTTAGATGTATATCAAGTTCTCACTTTCTAACTAACAAACATTTGTAATTTATTTTTTGCAGATATCAAAAAGGAGAGAAAATAATATACACTGCAAGGACATTCAAGAAAAGATATCTTTACTATTAATATAAAATATATATACTAATTTTGTAGCAGATGTGTATCTGCCATCTCTATGAGATATACAAGGGCTGAAGGGCAAATTTTTATATATGAAGGTTTACAAGGCGATATGGCAAAGCTATTTCTTTTTTGGAGAACTATCCTTTCTAGGAGTCCTTTTGCCTTTCTTTGATGTCTTGGGTATAGAAGGTGTTGAAGCTGTGGCTTCGCCTTCCGTGGTTATAAGCACTGCATCTCCTTCATGGTGCAAATCCCCACCAATCTTTGTTGTTGGTTGTATACAATTGACCATTATATACTTCAAGAGCTTTGCTCTAACGTACCAAACATGCTCAGATGCATAGCAATCCTTCAAAAATTGTCACACATTTATAGAAAAAAGAGTTTTAGTTCATTATTGTTCTTACAATAGACTATATTTTTATCATCAATGGACTATTTGCAATTAATATCTATCTTAAAGTGTAGCATCTTTCATATTACCTTTACATGTTTATCATCATTAAGATAAACAAAGTTAACCATTCTTCTAGCATTTGCAATCACTCTCCAGCCACAAGAATGGCTATCATCCTGATGGGGACACTACAACCACCAACACAAAGTAAAACTATAAAGAGGACAGATGGTAGTTCATAGAATAAACTTATGTTTCAATTATTTTAATGAATAACTTACCGCAACTTGTCTATATTGCATTGTTGCAAGAAAATCAGACGGCGTATGGGGGTCTTTTCTCTAGCTCTTCAATTAATCTTTTGGCACCTCTATATATAAAATATGTTGAAATTTAGAGTACTTACAAAAAAAAGATTTGAAATATCAAGGAGCCCTTAGATAATATAACTTACAATTTAGCATTTCCATGGCTTCCTTTCATAGAGTTGATTAAAAAACATTGCTTATCCACAAGGTCTATTGCAATCAAGCTCCAATGAGAACTAACAGCAATTATATCTCAACAAATTAGTAGGATAAAATCTCAAAAACTCTAATAGAATATTGAATCACTTACTTTTCATTATATGGAATTATAAGGAGCTCCAAAGTATCGAAGTCAATCAGATTGAACCAGTACTCAATAAATCTTGTATCAAGCTCATTCCTCATAAAGAATGAGATAGATGGATCAAGAAGCTCAATTTTTTGTTGTATATCCAAAGGAAACTCATGCATTATACACCTAGAAAAGGCATAGAAATAGTGAGTATAAACAAGAAAAAACTTATTGTTAAAAAAATATCAAAAAGTATAAGTAATTATGGATGGATATACCTTAGGCCAACAAGAATAATACTGTCATTTACTTCTCTTCTTTTATCCTTAAGAATCTGAACACATGTAGCATCAAAGGAGATAACCTCAGTTCTTTTGCCTAAGTCACCAGGTAAGAAACAAAACACACTGAATCATTTTGGATTAGCTGCTTCAAGAAGGGTGGGTAGCTCATTTTCAAAGGACTCTAGTTGCTCTGTTTCCCTTTCTTCAGCCCTTTGCCTCCTATACTCTCTCCATTTATCTGCATGTTCCTCTTTAGCTTTCTCCTCTTTTTCATGTTGCCTTGTATCCCTCTCATGGGTGACATCCTCAACCCTGAGACCAGAATCTTCTTTCTTTCTCCTAGCTGGGGACACATTAAGGATATTAAATGTCTTCACATCAGTGAGGGGATTTGGCTCAAGGACCTTTGAAAATCTATATCTTAGCCTCCTAAGAATTACCATGTCCTTGTCCATGAGTGTGAGCCTATGAGCATGAGCAGCACAAATATAGGCATCTTGAAAAAACTCAACTAAAAAATCCTATGTGGCTTCTTGTATACAATTAAGAGCTGTTCTTGTCCATCTGAAACTATCCAAACTATATTTGTCACAAATCTCCCTGACAAGCCTCTGAAAAGACAACTTTGGAATTGCATTGTCAAGAGCCTTTACTGCCTTCCTAATCTCCCTTAGGCACCTGACATTTTCAGAAAACTTTCTCTTTGGCTTTGACTTTCTAGAGAGCTTCTGAGGCTTTGAAGATTGATGAATCTTTGATGTTAAGCCCCTAGGATCAATCTTCTCCTTTCTTGATGTTGCCTTAGTCCTAGCCATCTGCCAAAAAAAGACATGTTACTTTTTCTCCAACATGTCCAGCGAAACGCGAGTTTCAGACAAGAGGTATCCATGCTGCATATCGTTTTCGCGTTTCAGCTGACTTTTTCTCCAGCGTGTCCAGTGAAACGCGAGTGTTAGGCAAGGCGCCTCCTTGCAGCTGCTTCTTTTCACGTTTCACCGGACTTGTTGTCCATTGTGTCCAGTGAAACGCGAATTTAAGACAGGAGGCCTCCTTGAAGCACGTTCTTTTCGCGTTTCATCGAACAACTCATGAATAGCAAAGAAATCGACAAAACCAAGAAAAAAAAAAGCTTTGATCTAAGGAAAGCTTTTAAAATTACATAAAATATCCACAGAATTAGGGAAAAAGTTTGAAGATTGCCTTAAATCTCCACAACATTAAGGAATGCTCCCACTGTGGAAAATTTCTTTTGTAGTGCTGATAAGCTCATAATAACATAATGGATTAATGAAAAGTATCAAAAAAATGCATTGAATGGACCTTGTTATTGAAAAGCAAGATGCAGAAAACCATACCTTCTTTTTAGCTTGTTCTTCACAATCTCAGCCTAATGACGAGAATATGCTCGAAGGTTTCCTTTGTTGGGAAAGCAGTGAAATGCTTGGAGATTGGAAGGAACACCAAAGGTAAAGGCGAAGTAGCAATGTTTTTTGCTTGCTGGAAATGTGGTGAAAGGCGAAGGCGGTGAATTTGCACTGGACTCAACGTTCTTGGTAAAGTGTTAAGTAACACACGTGTGACGTATTCTCGCTTACCGAAATTTTTTCATCGATGGTACAAGCATTACTTGGCAAAGTGTTATGTAACACACGTGTGACGTATTTTCGAAAAAAGAGAGTGTGCACATCTTCTGAGGAGTTTGATACGGTGTATTAAGTGAGACGCGTGTGCACGTATTCTAAGGTATTTCGTGCATGCAAAAATATTGGAAATTTCATCCAAATTTGCGGTCCGTTTATTTTTCCATCATTACACAAACTTTTTCGTTGGAACTATCACCACATGCTTAACGGTCAATATAAAAGCCTTTCAAAGCCATTTCTCCGACATTGTCTTCCTTTCTGCCGAAATTTCGTCTCGACTTCCCTTTAAGGTCCTTGCTTCCTGTGTGAAGAGCAGTTCAATGATCTTTGATAGGTAACAAAAAAAAAATTATTACAAGTATTTTAACAAAATAAATTTGATTAATATAG
Source organism: Lygodium microphyllum (assembly GCF_053477565.2). Classification (NCBI taxonomy): domain Eukaryota; kingdom Viridiplantae; phylum Streptophyta; class Polypodiopsida; order Schizaeales; family Lygodiaceae; genus Lygodium; species Lygodium microphyllum. The sequence continues at coordinate 11,890,057 of NC_141163.1, read as the reverse complement.
AAAGAATTTTTAATAACACTTGAATAATTACAGATGTTATGTGCTTTGTAACTTTTAAAAGCAGCATAGCTTTTCCAGAAAGGATTTTATCATAAATTTCTGTGTTTCCATAGAGTTAATTTATAGTTCATATTTCTCTTTTTGATTTGCATCTTTTGACCGGTGAAACGCGAAATAATGTCCCTGTTAGTGATATTTTGCTAAGTATCGTGTTTCACCGGTGAGATAATGAAATAATTTTCGTCTTCAAGTAGTGTCCGATGAAATGCGATTTCTTCACAGGCATTTACCTTGTACACTTTAATTTTCGTGTTTCACCGGTCAACTTTAAAAAAAATCTCCTTTTTTGATTTTTTTGTCTTGAAAAATGCAATTTTGGGGCCTCTTTCCATGGTTCCATCTTGTTTTATTGGATATTGTTGCCATTCTGCTTTGTTTTCAGGGATAAATCTTTTCATGGTCAAGATGACAAAGAGGAAGCTATCTCTGGAAGGAATGGATGAGGAGGAGCTAATGGAGACATCTGATGATAGGCTCTTTGATTTCTTACACACCACTGGAAATTCTTCCAAGTTTGGCTATATCAGGGAAATTTTCAATGTTCCTTTTGATTTGAAGGAGTTATTGGAGGATCTTGAAGATAAACTTAAGGAGTGCAGATGTTTTTATGATAGACATGTGCAAGGTTTGGAAGTCAATGGATTTGTTCATTATAGTGATGTCATGGGAGCCACCAGTACATCCAGGTCAACTTTGCTAGGCAAGTTCAACCTCATTGATCAGGAATTCAGAAAGAAAGAAACATGTTTCCCTTTCCATAGGTATCAACACCAATGCCTTCTGATCCACAAGGACGTTGGATTTATTGTGTATCTTCAGTACATGGAAAATTCTTCTCCATATATAGACCAACAGGGAAAGCTACAGGATATTGCAAGTATGGATAAGGAGGTCGAAGAGAAGGAGGAGATGTTCCAAGAAGATGTTGAGAATCAACTTGTCCAAGGTTTTGATGTAGGTTTGTTCAAGGGTGAAAATATCACAATGGTGGAAGAAAAGGAGATCGAGCCAAGTGCACACGTTGATGAAGAAGGTCCTCTTGCATGTGTTCCAACATTTTCCACTTATCTTATCAACAAGAAGAGATATGTGTTGCTAAATGATATTCAACATCTTTTTGATCTTAGAGAAGATTATTGCTTAGCAATCCTTGCAGATTGGGGCAAAAATGACATGAATTTTATAGGTTATGAACAAGAACCACTAGCAAGTCTTGATGTTGAGGGAGAGAATTTCCAAGATAGCTCTATAGCCTTACATACATGTATTAATCAGATCATAGAATACGAAAAGGGGGGGCTACCTACAGAAGAAGAGTTCTTGCAGGTCCAGAAGAAACTTCATATTGATGATGTAGGGTATGAAGAGAGATTAAAGTCTCCATCAGATGAGAAGCCCAAGAGTTCAATAAATCTTTATGATGATAGTCTTCTTGAAGAAGACGAACACCCTAAGGTATGAAATATAATTCGAAGTTACCCATTGAGTTTATGTTAGAATTTATTATGCATTATAGATAAATATCTTATATCTTGTACTGTTGTGGTTTGTTGTGTAGATTGAGATTGAAGATCTGGACAACTTTCTTGGAAGGGCCAAGGGCTCTAGGCCAATGAAGCTTGGAAAAAATCAAAGCCTTGGCCATTATATTGGAAACTTAAACAATTTGTAATATATCATAGTAGATTGTCAAGCTCTCCAAGTCTACCAATGATGGCTTTGAGAGCTATCTCAAAGGTAATTGGATCTCAAGTTTTCAGCAGAGGTTTGGACAATATCATTTTAGTAGAGAAAGAAGAAGCCATAAGATTTTTTGGCTTCATGCCTGGATACAATGGATCTAGAGCTGGATATTTTGGAGTTCTTGGCTCCTATTTGCTCTCTTATGTAGGAGATAGTAAGAATTTGAAGCTTCTTCCAAGCTATCGGAAACAAGAGTTTTTGAAACACATAGGTCTTACTGAGTGGGATGAAACAAAAGATTCCTTTAGAGTCCCTGTCTCGAGCTACCTAAAACCAAGGACTCCTCTGAAGGCCCTATTGAGGTGCCTGAAACTGAGGACTCTTCTACAACACAATCAGACTAGAAGATGCCAAAGATTAAGGGTTTCTTGAAACCCATCTTTTCCCAACTCTTTGTTTGGTTTGTAACCATTCTGTAAATCTTTGCTTTGCGCAAGAATTTAAATATCTATCTTTTCTTCTTTGGGTAACAATTTGTATAGTCCTTGCTAAAGATGATGTATTGCTTGATGTGGTTGTATCTTTAAGCTTGAATTTATGCAAAATTTGTCGATAGAACCATTGAAAGACCTCTAATAAACTATTGGCTTTGTGTCTTCCACATCCATGTCTTGTGTGTCTGAAATATTTTATTCTTGCTTGATAATGTGATTTTTTCATACCTTGGGTTGACCAGTTAGATAGAGATCCATATTGTTTAATAAAGTATGGAGCATGGTTGTATAGAATATGCTGCATAGTCAACAAATAAAGAAAGTTATTAAAAAACATTATATGAGTTTGACAATGAAGAAACAAACATATACAAACTTTTTACCATATAGTGAGTAAAGTGTTGATCACCCCAAGCTTCTGTCATCGCCTTTTTGAAAAGGTTCAATTGGTTTTTAAAGTCTTTGAGATCATATCATTCCATTCAGTCTTATCACAATAAAAAAACACTTTGTCTAGTGTTTCCCAAACTTTAGCTTTTCTATTCCGAGCTTGTCCATTATCAGTGTGATCCTTAACTGCATTATGTAGGGATTTCCACTGATTAAATTTAATAGTTGAGCCACCATTTCTCGAGTTTATCTTGCCAAGTCTCCCATGAAAGCCTAGAAACCTTCTAGCCTTCACTCCACCAATAGATGGTTTTTTTGGGACACAATTACCATCCTTAGACTTCTGAAGATCTGGTTCAATAACAACATTGCCACCATGCAAACCAATTGCAGAGAGAAATTTTTCAACCTTTGTTATAGCATCTGTTCTAGTTGATAATGGCTTCAGCTTCCATGCAAATCCTATATAGAGATGAACAAGCTTTTCAATTATCCTGCAAAGTGCATGAAGTGTATAAATATGGGCATTTGCTAAAGCAATGTCCAAGACTGGTTTAAATTGTGGATCCTTATTGTGCCTAGAGGGAGCTCTATTCCAATTGCTTGAGTTTAACTCTGCAGAGCTGGTGACATGCAATATAAGCAAGGAGATCTCGAGTTGGCTCCCTTTGATACATTATACATACATTTGAGTGTCTTTAGGTCACCAGCTATGTGCCACTCAATCCTGTAGTTCCCAAATCCTTCAACAAATAGCTCTTCTTCTACTTGTTGCCTTTGAATAACATTAGGTATTTATGTTTGATGAAAAACCCAATATAGTATATCAAAATTCTCAGTGTCTACCTCAAATGCTCCTAGCCACCAGATGTTATATTCAGATTGAACACTAAATGATGTTGAGTGATTGCAATGACTTGACGAAAGTGCTCTATTCATCAAGATGATAGAGATTCTCTCCAATTTTTTACATTTCAGAATCTCACTTTCATCAAGTTTAATCACAAATCTAGCCACTCCCTGTGCCTGGCAAGTCATAAAATTTGATCATTAAGCATTGTAGGGTGGGCAAGTCAAGGAAAATATTGTTAAATTCATTGAATGTAACCTCCTTTTTCTTGCCCTTGAAGTTAGCCTTGATATGAAAAGGCTCACCTAGAATCTCCATCACTTTGTTATTAACTCTCTGTCTGATAGTCCTAACCATAAATGGCTTCGGAAGTATGCAATTGTGTACCTGTCCTTGCTTCATATTTGATTGTAAAAGCTGGAAAAGTTGCATATAAACATCTCGACTGATGCCAATACTATCCAATGTCTTCTATACTAACTCAGAATCCAAAGAATGATCATTTACAAATGACTCCAAGCATTGTTTCTTTGCCTTTTTAAATTTCTTCTTCTCCAAAATATCCTTTGAAACTACTGAAGGAAGAAAATGATAATAAAACGGAGCTGCTTTTAAAGAATCTCTTTCACTTGCATTTGGTTGTAGAAGAGATCTAAGCAAAATTAACATCACAAATCAATGCAAGTAATTTAAATAAAGCCATATTTAAGATTTTTCAAGTTAAAAAAAATATACATTCCTGCTTGGATTCTTTTACCACAGCCTCCTCCTTCTCGTTTGAGATTCTCAATATTTTTAAGAGCTCTTTGTCGATTTCAAAGGCCTAATAAATTTTGCTTTCGTTGATAAGTTTTGATACGCTTTTCCAATGAATGAATTTTTTGTTGACAATCCTCTAGCTTCTGCAACAACTCTATATTGTGTTTCATCAAAAGATGATTCTCTAGTCCAAGGATATCCTTTTCTGCAACAAGATTAAGTGTATAACCTAAAAATCCATTGTAGCCATCACCAATAAACCTCATTAATGATGAGCTATTATAGAAAGGAGGAGTGCTATTTCTGCTAGGATCTTTGGGATATAGCTTTCCATCTAACCAAAGATCAATATTCTTCTTTCCTTCAAACCTCAGTATATGTTTCATAGACTCTGTAACCGTGATAGATTTTGTTCTGTTTCTTACTGGTTCATACTCACTATCCAACTCAATATGAAGATGATAGAGAGGTCTTTTATGAGAGCTACAAAGATCATTAGATGATTGATCCATAGCTGAGTTACAGAGATCATTGGGTGATTGATCCATAACTAAGGATATGATAAGAAGCAAGAACGAAAACAAAGAAGAAACTACTAAGGAGGAGAAAAAAAGAAGAGAGAAACGATGGAGGGAAGCAATCAAGTATCCACCAAAATTCAAATTGAATATTACTTTTCACTTTCATGAGGAGAGGTAAGATCTTCATTATGACAACCTTGCCAACTTTATGGCGACCTAGATTTCTAGGTTTGATGTGACCACTAGAATATCACGACAATGACTTATTAACGAATTTTGATATTTTAACTTACCAAAATATAAACCTTTTAAAAATTCTATAAAATGATTTTATTTCTTAAATTGTTTTCTCTCTCTAGGATCTCTTACAGGCATTTTCGAGACCTCAAGACTCCCCTAATGCATGACTGCTAACAAAAGTATCGTGCTCTTTATTCTACCATATTGCAAGTAGTTTAGCTCTGCTAGTTGTTGGCAGAGATTGGCTTTCCACAAATAGGACCCACTCATTTATGCCGAGATAACCAGAGTGCCTTAGCTTTGGCAAAGAACCTCGTGTTTCATGCTTGCATGAAGCACATTGAGGTTTAGTATCACTTTGTTCAAGAGCAAATTGTGGATTCTAAGAGTTAGCAGTCACCTACTATCCCATAAAAGGACAATGCATTGGATCTCTTTACAAAGCCATTGTCTCATGCTTTCTATCCTTCATCGCATAACGCATTTGGGTCTTTATAAACTCCTAGGATTTGAGAGGGGTTGTTAGCTTTTATTTTGTCAATCTATCATCTCAGGATCTGAGAGGGGTTGTTAGCTTGTATTTTGTCAATCTATCATCTCCTAGTTGTGAGCTCCATCTGAGTCTCATAGTGACATAGGAGCCAAAGTTGGGGCGGCCTACCAGATTTTTTGTGTTAGTGACGGCCAATCAACTACTTTTTACTGGCCAATTGCATCAGATTTTGGGTCACTTGATCAGCCAATTTTGCCCTAACCTGGCTATATTTATCCCCCTTTCCACACTTGGTGGATCATCTTCTTGTCTTGCAAGCTCAACGCACTTTGTCTTAAGCCCTTCTCTGTCTCTGGTGCTACCATTTTCATTTGTTTGATCAAGTGCACTCACTAATGCTTTGGGCTACATGCAAGGACTAATCAAATTACCATTGTATTTAGCATTCCATTCAGTTGCAATACAGAGTTACCACTTCATTCTCTTCTCTCTTTATGTCTCTCTCTCTCTTTTCTCTTTCCTCTCCATCTTCATGTTTCTTTTTTGTTGCACACTCTCGCATATGTTGATAGGAGGGTGTGATACATATGGTGTTGGTAGTCTTGGAGTGATTAAGGGATTCATTCCTATTCTTGGCCTTGTTGATCTTGGATCATATGGTGCTAGAAAAGATAATGGAGTACCTCATCCATGTGGGACTCGTCTATTGGCAAGATAAAGATAGACAACATAAGTTTTAGGGTAGAGAGACATTTGAAGCATTCAAGCAATTGTAGCATCATGGCCATAAGCACCACAATTGACACAAACTCTATTTCTAGGTTCTAGGCATTCTAACATAGATGGTTCCCACCATAATATATGTAGTGAACATTTAGCCCATATGAAGGCTTAGGCCTTGAACTCTTATCTAGCTTCACTATCCCTTGTTTTAGGTTTGCTACTTCCTGGAAAAAGCTTAATTTCTACTCCTTTCCCCTGTCTTTCTAGGGATCTCTATGAGCAAGATTGTGCATCTTAGCCTTGTTTCTTTCTTTGAATAGGCCATTTTCCCGTATCAACTCTTCAAATACTCGACTCAAATCAGGCTATAAAAATAACCCTCTTTTAGTGGGTTGCTTTGAACTAGGTATTCTCTTGAATAGACTTCAGACACTTGTCACACAATCCTCAATGGATTCATTCTCTTTTTAGTCAACATTCATTAGCTTGACTAAGAGGTTGTCTATATGGCCCGCTTTGGAGAAGCTCTTGATAAAATGTCTTGTAGGATGGGAAACTTGGCCTTCCCATTTGCATCAAAACTTGTGAACCAAGTCTCACCCTTCTTCCATAAGCACATACCAAAATCTTAAGCATTCTTGTCTTCTATTTTCAAGTTGTTTGTCTCGTAGTGTTAATTCCATGGGAGCAAGATGTAGAAGGATGGTGAAAAATTTTAGCAAAAAATTCGAGCCAATGGGTTGGTCAAAGTAGTCAAAGTTCAGACAAACGAGTCAATGGAGACCAATGTCTAGATTGAGAGAAGAAGCCAAAGCTAGTTACATTGTAATGAAGGCCAAATCTTTGAGAGAATAATGAAAAAGCACATGCATCGAAAGTTTACGAGTGGAATATTTAAATTAATAGATATATCTCAATTTATCACACTATAGTGTACTTTATTAAAAATAAGAATGTATTTTGATCCCACTGACCTTGTAATATCCCTCGGAATCACATTTTTGTACATTTTAAATTTCTAGTCATATATAATATATGTGAGAACTCTAAAAACATGTGGATTCGTAGTCAAGTCTATTTGTCTAAACTAAATGGCTAAGGGTATGTAAAAGAGATTATCAGACTTGATAGAGAGATACCAAGGGTTGAGGCTAGACATCTAAGAAAACCCACGTATATAATGTGTAAAATGAATAGAAAGTCTCATTCTTGTGTGTGCAATTTTTTAGATCAAGCTTCCTTCTCTATCTTTTTGCATCCACCATAGCTATTGCTTGCGAAGGAGAGAGAAAGAGTGTGTGCATGAGAGAGTGAGGAACAAATGCGAGAAGCTCTTTTTTCTTTCATCTTCATCATATCTTCTTCTTCTTCTTCTTCTTCTTCTTCTCCACCACTATTTCATACCACATGGTGTGCATTTTGCCTTCATTACACATTTGCGTGAGAGAAAGAGTGAGTGAGAGTATGAGGGACTTGGAGAGAGACACCTCTTCTCCTTTGATATTCTTCTTCTTGTTAGTGGCTTAGAGGGGAGCAAATCCATCAGTGGTTGAAGCACAAGAGGAGCCATAAATGGTGGATCCTAAGGCACATCCAACTCCCTTTTTATTGTGAGAGACAATGAGAAAGGTGAGATTTGGTCAATCAAACATAAACACTTGAAACTCTATTGATTTCTTACTGTCATGGGGTTGAGAGGGGAGCGCATAGATGGTTTAGAGTTAGAGAATGAGCCGACTATTGTGAGGAACAGTCTTAAACTAGAAGAAGGGAAACCCTTGAATGAACAAGAGTCTTTCCAAAGTCTAATCCATTGGACACAAGCTCACTGTTTTTGTGGTTCCATTGCCAATTTAAGGACAAATTTCTCTCTCGAGTGGTTGGTCGAACTCTCATTGTGTGCAGGGATAGGAAGCTATGAGTGCTTGAAAGGATTGAGTTGCTTTGCTCTCCAGTTATTGAAGATATGGCTAATCTCAAACACGTATGGATACTTTAGGATAACCATTGTGACATAGTAAGAGATTGAACTATAGAGTCCTTTCTCTTCGAATAGATGCTCTTTTCAAAAGCCATGTGGATTAGAGGAGGAAGGCCAAGTTGAAATGAAACCAACATGATAGAAATAGAGTAGAGAGTAAGGTAGTATGGGATTTCTTTATTTTCCGTTTCATCCCAAAAACTCCTACAAATCATAAAATTCCTCACTTCCAATCCTATGCTAAGCTAGGAATCTTGAATACATCAATTGTCTTGTTTGGTTATACAATTGAAGCTCTTAAAGTCATATCTTGCTTGTAGCACAAATAGAAGCATATGGATTGTGAGCATTTTGCATATCATTTTTCATGCTTCTTTCCAACACTTGTCATATAAGAATGCCTTAGCATTATATACACGTATAATTGACCATGTTTGCTTGATGGCTATACTCATTTAGAAGCAATTTTGCATTGTTTCATCAAGTTTTGAAAGCATACATCACCTTGGTTGCATTTTCGCATCACCTCAACTACTACAAATCTTGCTGAAAGTCCATTTCTTCATTTTCTTGGGGCATAGAAATCATGGGCATAGCATCTCTCATGGTCTAGCAATAATGTCAATTTTGGAGTGATCCAGCAAGTCTGAGGACATAAAATGAATGCAAACGCCATCACCTCATGTCCTACTGCAAACCACCCAGACAATTTTATTTTGGACTAAAAGATTCATAATTTTCATGTTCTTTGCTGCTCAACATTGTTGTTTGCATCTGGGGGAGAAATTCTCTTCTGTGCTGATTATATAAAGAGCTTCTCCGGGTCAAACAAACTAGTCTAAGCACTTGAACATTGATCACCTTGACTAATTTCTAACATCACCTTGAACATTGATCACCTGGACTGATTTTTAACATCACCTTGACTGAATCTCCACCTTTATTGATATTTTCCATGCGACAGTATCACCTCCACTACACCACCTACATTGCATCACCATGGCCAGCCAGCTTCTGGTAGCCAGCTTGTTTGCGACAACTCTCCACATCAAGATATTTAGCTTGTGGGAGAGTGTAGCTACCAATGGAATCTTCGGTCTCCTTTTCCATGTCCACATGATAGCCATAAATGGCAAAGAGCAGGGTTTCACGCTCGCTAGTATACACTGGTCTGCATAGGCAGCACTGCTAAGCCAGATATTGAAGAGAGGTAGGGGTCACCTTTGATCCTTTCCAATCTAGGGAGGAGGCCAGCTAACACCAAACATTAACAATCTGTTGTGCAGCAGAGGAGGCTTTCATAGGGATTTTAGTAACAGCACTTAAGGTCTGATTGGGACCAATTACAGTCCAACCAGACCTTGGTAAAAAGCTTTAAACAGGAAATCCAGTTGGCCAACAGCAAAGCCCATGGATGCCCTTCATGCATTCTTTTGTGTAATGGCCTTCTCCCTTAGTGGCTCTAGGCCAAACCCACCTTCGCTGATCTTGATCCTTAGCACTACCCTAAAGTCTTCTTGATCCATGACTTCTACTTCAGTTGACTTTAATCTTTCAAAGCTGCACTTACCTTTCATATTTTTAATTTTAAAATTGTGACTTATTTAAATTTGCACATATTGAAATTTAAACATCTGAAGTTCACTCCCTGGATCTGACACAATAACCATGTTGCTAACATACAAGATCAGATACATGTTACAATGAGCTACAAAAATAAGAATTCCTGTATAACATCAAGAGGCGTTGTATAACCATCCACCAAGTGTAATAAGTGACAATATCACCAACAAAGTATCCCCAAGTTGTGTGGATATGGAATGTTCATTTACTGCTTTATGATAATAAATCAACAAGCTTTTGTATTGATCTTTTACTGGTGCAGTCCTGGAACTGATATAATACAATGTTAATAACACACAAGATCAGCTACATGTCAGGTCACTACGAGTTCCAAAAATGAGAAATCCAGAATCACATTGTAAGGCATTGTTGTGTAACAATCCACCAGAATATCATGTAGGAAGCAAGTACATCACCAACAAGGTATTTCCAATTTGTGTGGAGATAGAATGTTAATTAACTGCTTTACGATAGAGCTATCACAAAGATGCATAATCAGGCTACATACTGCATATAACAAGGAGGTCATATCAATCCCACCTCTAATAGTGTCTAAATCCAAGTTACAACACAAGCTCGTCGAGCATTACAAGAAATTATTCTTGAAGTGGCAGGTACTGGCAAGCCTTCTCACCCACTCAATGCAACCTTGTGAGCCAGAAGTCTTTACTACCATGGGTTTCCACCACAGCAATGCAGCTTCAACTAAGGCCCTCCAAAGTCCAGCAGCATCTACTAGATCCATACTGACACTTAGTTGAGTATAATCCAACTCAGTTGGACATACCCAGGTATATAAGTATCTCTCGTCTGGAATCTTGCAGCTAAAAAGTGTGCATAATCCTGAAACTTGTGAAGATCATAGAGAAATGCCACTCCAGGAAATGCCCCAGACAGCTTTCTGCCCGGGAGTAAAGATCCCATTCGGAAAAGCCTTCAGGAGTATTGACTTTTCCACAAATGACATGCTTTGTACAGAAAAGGCTCTACCTGTACAGTAAAATATCTGTTTGAATTATTTGTTCACTCACAAAACTGTCATAGGAGCCAACCTTTTAGGACTTGTACTTGGGACTGCTGCTCAGCTCTTGAAAACATGTAGAGTGAAAAGAATCAGTGCATGAGCCAACTCTGAATTAAAATATTTCACTTAAGCCAGATCTCAATCATAGTGCAGAACATGAATACGACTTAAAAGGCTTTAGTAGTAGATCGAGGTGGCATCCCACGTAGCAGATTTGTGAACCCAAAAAAGCTCAGCTTCCCATCACTATGTCTAACCCACTCGTGCAGAACAACATGCGCAGGGACTGTCGGGGGAATACCAAGCTCCTGTTCAACCAGATGAGCAAATCATTACCCAATACAACACCCAAAGTTCAAGTAGCAAATTCATGAGGAATGAACAAACCGTGCAAAAATAAATACCCTAGCAAGGTCCTCTATAACAACCACCCGATTGGCTTCTTTTTCGAAAAGCTGATAGGCACTACGTGCCTGCATCTCCCATCCTTCTAGCCCTTCAAGCTGAGGCACACTGGTAGCTGCTGCACAGAACTCCTCAAACTCCATTTTCTTGAATTGAAGTGCATCTATCTGCTCACTCTCACAAAATGTGGACTTACTAACAATTAAAACTTCATAAAGCACCATCGTGAATATACAAAGCATGAGGGATGAAATTGTACAGCTGTAATCATGTCAAACATCCGTGAATCCTTCATTGCATCAGTTGCATTTTTTGTCAGCACCTGCAACAAGCAGCCAGGACCTGACCAGAATTAGATGCAATCCTGTAAGGGGTGCAAAAGATATATCTGGCCTGTTGCACAGAAGCCTCGGTGCATGAGAAACTCACTGCTCTGAAGTTTTCTAAAGATAGTCGACCATTCTTTGAGGGCTCTAAAAGCATATACTGGGCTCGCAAGTAAAACAACTGATCTTCAGATAACGTCCTTGATAGCGCCTGTATCACATAAAAGGCCACCGTCAGCAGTTGCAGCTAGACTAAGAGGACTTGTATGACCAGGCCCTGTCATTGCTACATGTCATTGACAATTAATTCTATGCATTTCTTTTATAGAAAGGCTCTGCTAATTCCAGTGAGATCCACGTACAAGGATAAGAAACAGACCGCCACAAACAAACTAGAAAAAAATCTCAGAGAACAAAAGAAGATAAAAGAAAATTGCTATGGATGTATGGATGATCAGCAGCATGGAGAACTAATATGACTTACCTACACGCTTAAGACGTGTACAGTAGCTGTTTCTTTGCTAATTTGAGCTCTAATGCAGGAGAACTAGTGTTTTAAACAAGACCTTGATGGAGTCAGCAATTCCAATAAAATGAAAATGGGCAAACACATTGTGACATTTAAAAACGTCTAAATTAGCCTTTAAAGTCTTTTCAACTATGTGACACTGCTCCAAAGAAGATTTCCATAGCAACAAAATGCCCCTTTCAGATATAAGCTCAAAACTCTAGTCAATAACAAGAGATACCATCCACCTCTGCCCCAGACATGAATAAAATAAGGATGACACCTAATCTGTAGGGCACCAAATGCAGCTCAGACAAACCTTTGGCATGGCCACTGGTGACTGATAGCTGGATTCAGTCCATCAACTACAAATGTCATCGCCCCATGAGACTTTGGTCATACATAGCAATGTTGAAAGGGCATAAGCGTCCAAGCTGAAGAAAAGTCTTATCTTACATAACATTTGGTTGAAACCAGTAGGCAAGTCCTATCTGGCTTGCTTCATGAACGAAAACAGCTGCATTACAACCCAGTTGCAAGAAGAGACAGGGAATGCTAGGCATGAATAGCAGCCTGCAAGCAAAGCCACATCATACAACTATATTGTCGTGCAACTACTAGACATCATGACCACTCAAGCACCACATAAACCATGCATGGGTGAATTGCAATGTTCAACTTCTGTGTTACTCTACTTAGCACTAAGACTCACCTTCAGTGCTGCTTTCCTCAAGGATGAGGACCTTAGGTAAGACTTTACAAGCCTAAACACCAGTATATCAAGAGGAATCTTTTGCTCCCCTCGGATCCAAGGATGTGCTGGCATACATAGATATGACCATTAGCTGCTAAAATTGGAAAGCCCAAGCATTGCAGATTTAGGATAATAATGTATACCAAGTGCCTGCGCAGCTGTCATCCTTCTGTGCCGATCCTTAGTCAATAGCCTTTTTACAAAGTCCTTTGCTTCTACTGAAACGGATGGCCAGGGAGCCTCTTCAAAACTGGGTTCTGACTTCAGTACAGATCTGAATATCCCAGACTCTGTGCGTGCCCAAAATGGTCGACTTCCACAAAGTAGGATGTAAGTTATTACTCCAATGCTCCAAACATCTGCTTCCATACTATATGACCTATGCAGCACCTCTGGTGCAACATAGAAGGCACTTCCAACTATGTCATTAAGCCTTTCATCTGCACAAAGGACACAGTTAAATCCCAGAAAAACTTATCTTTGACAACCTGCAGTTGCAATGGACAGAATCACACTTATTAGTCAAATGTAGTCAGACCTGGTCTGACAAAATCTGAAAGTCCAAAATCTATGGCCTTCAGCTGTGCATTCTCGTCCTTTGTTGTAAATAAGAAATTCTGTTCAGACAGGAAAGAAATATTAAGTCAGATCTGCACACTTTGTGATGCATGATGTTTAATGCTATTGACACACAAATTTGGGTACATGCTATCATAATGGCAACAAGGATGTGCCTCCTAGAATCTTAAGAGTAGAGTTTGTTCTATGTACTATAAGACCTACACTACATAATCGTTTTGACACGACCACAAAGCAGATAATACCTCTGGTTTGAGATCACGATGCACAACACCTTGAAGATGGCAAAATGCAACAATGTTTAAAATCTGAACCACCACAATCTTTGCATCTTCTTCAGTATACTTGCCACCCCTGTCACGTGTCAGAAAGAGCAACCCATGATAAGGCTCTGGATACTAGATCGACAGGAAACCGTGCTGCAATTCAAGAGTTAGACCATGAAAAGTAATGCCCAGGGTTTATAATCTTCCCTTCCACAGCAGATAGCCTCTGTAGGCCTACTAATAAATCAATAACACAACAGCATAGAGAGCCAACCTTGCCAATATCCGGTCCAAAAGCTCACCCCCTTCACATAGCCTGCCATTCACCAAATGAAAACAATCACTCACAGATCAGTGGCCAGTGGAAAAAGAGAACCTTACAAGCAAACATTTGTGTCAAGCATTCAGCTGCACAACTGTGGAACTCTATTTTCTTCCTGTGAGAAATGTTAATCCTGAACTGACAAATTCGTCCACAGAGCAATGAATTTGAGCAAGATTGTGAATGATAGTGCCACATAAGTTCTGTGATTGGTAAGAAAAAAGTTAATCCTGAGCTGAAAAATTCGTCCACAGAGCAATGAATTTGAGCAAGATTATGAATGATAGTGCCACATAAGTTCTGTGATTGGTAAGAAAAGATAACGTAGCAACCACATATCAATATCAAGCATTTTGCCACATATGAGCCTTGAAAATGTGGTAAGACCCCAATGGTAACACTATTTTTTCAGGTAAACAGACTGTTATCATAGGACATAAAACTTTCTTGTGGATCATACTTCGGGGGTGTCCTCAGCAACAAGGGGTATGTACTAGGGAGAGGGGTGCTCTATAAGTTTTTAGATTGGTGCAGGTGGTCAACAAAAGCTGTCAAAACTACTGAGCACTGATATCAATAATACCCCACGCCAACCACACACTTGGTCACATGTTGTTAGAATTCAACATAGATTCAAAAGAAGGTCAGTCCCTGGTTCAAGTTTCCATTGTGTACTAAATCAACCAGGAACTGAAATGCACTATTGCAGCGTGTCAATATAAATAACAATGCAAATGGTGAGAATGCATTGAGTCACAAGGACTGCTTGAGGTCGAGTATAATCTTACTCCATGACTATGTACACATTTGTGTTGTCTTCGCAGGCATCATAGAATTTCACCAGATTGTGGTGCCCAGTTAGAGCTTTCAATATTTTGACCTCTCTTCTTACATCCTCAATTGAAATAGCAGTTGTCATCTGGAAACAGCACTACAACGTTAGAGCATTATGTGTGTGGTACAGGAAGGTAGCACCCTGTGAGACAATTCAAGTACGGGAGCTTACCTTGGCCTTAGAGATGACCTTCACAGCAACCGACTGACCTTTGAATTCACCCTTCTTGACCTTGGCAATGCATGTATGGCCAAAATGCCCACGTCCAACTTCTTGACCAAGTTCATACTTGAGGTTGAAATTCTTGGCATAGCCAAAGGATTTGTCCAGAGGTTTCTCAAGCTCTTGACCTTCAGGTATAGTCCCTTCCCTGGGCTTGGCAGTGCCAAACCTTTTAGCTAATGCGGCTTGAATGTGCTTTGCTGGAGACGGGGGTGGGAACGGTCTCTTGAAGAACCTTCCTGGAGTGCCATTGGCAGGCGAAGCTGCATTAGAGGATCGGAAAGGCGACCGAAATGGTGAAGCTCTAAAGGGAGATGCTCTGTATGGGGACTTTGGGGGCAACCCTGTTGTGACTGTTGTCTGTGCAGGGATATCCGAAGGCTTCTCGATATCACGATTTCTCTCTTCTGATGATGAGCTCTTTCCATGGCAGATACCCATGTCAGGGGAGGGGTGTGATGACGCACCAGGCCAGGCAGGTATGACCCAAGGCTACTATCAGAGGGATTCCTTGCAAAAAAGCGATCGAAACAGGAAGATCCTGATATGGAGAGGTAAAGCTGATTCCGATGCAGCCTCTGACATTCCCGAGCTTCAAAAACGGCCTGCCCGCTGCCAATCACGCAGACGTTTAGGGTTTCCGCGGCAGCGGAGCTGGCCGGGCAGTATACAGGGGGACAAGAAGAAGCAGGGGCGTCCAACTCCTCTCCTCCATTATTGGGTCTGCTCTCTCCCCCGGCGCTTTCTTTCTCCTTGAAGAAGAAGCAATACTAGCCGGCCCCAAAAGCCTGTGTATCCTTCGAGAGGAGGAGAAACGGTCTCCTCCCAAATGGGACCTTCTCTCTGGGCGGCGATGGCGGGACCTGCTCTGTTCCTCTCAGCAGACCGAGATTATAGCTTGATGGGCAGTTCAGGAGCCGAAGCAGAGTAGAAGCCCGGAAGGAGAAAGGGCAAAAGGAAGGTGAGTAAGAAGGTGGATGACGGTAAAGGGCAGCAGATCTCCCTTCAATCTTCTCTCTCTCTCTCTCTCTCTCTCTCTCTCTCACATTTAAAATGGAAGCTAGGCTCCCCCTCTCTCTCCTCTCCCCCGCTAAACAAATACACAGGGCGAGGAAAGAGAGAGATAAGTACCGACTATGTGTGTTTGTTTCGACATTAGCCTGTATCGTGTATGTATGTGGTGATTATTACCACACCCCAGCGACTTTTGCCTCTAAACCGATGATCCATCGCTCTTTTTTCAAAATCTATGTCGAGAGAGAGACGCTATTAACTGTTTTACCTAATCCTTTCACCTCTTCCCTCCGTTTTAAACAAAACAATAAATCTCCCACCATACCTCATCCTCTAAGGTCTTGTGCTAAAGCTTCACAAACCGCTCAAGAAATGTTTGATTGCCGGGGAAGAGTAGCGGCAGGAGGGGGTGTTAGGGTTCCCTAAGATTTGGTGCCTCAAATTGATGCCTCTATTACCAATATTGGAATTGGCAAGCTGGATGTCAAATTACAATGAGATGTTCAACATATTTGATAAACATAGAGAAACAGCCAAAGTAGCATTGCTGCTTGCCAATCCCACCTATAAACATGGAATGATTAGAATATTTATTAAATGAATGGAATGGTCAAAGATTTCCTTATCTTGAGGCCTCCCAGAGCCTATGTTACTCTAATTCCAATTTTGAGAGATTCAAGTTCTCCTAAGGGTTATGTAAATGCACATTCTAATGTCAAACCCTTTGTTAAGGACATCAATCCCTTTCCTAAGAGAAATTGATGGACTCAATTGTCACTATTCACTGACAAGGAAAGTTGGCCAAAAATAATAAGTCACTGAGACCAGCTTATATTCTCAAGAACAACTACAAGCCCTTGTTGCATTACGATGAAGCCTTCACTCTTGTGAGAGCCATCTAAGAGCATAGAACTCCCGATTTGTTACAACAACCATAAAGCCATAATTCTCAAGTTAGCAAGTAATGTTGCCTTCAAATCCCATCCTTTCATAAGGATTTCACTCACTTCTATGATACAAGAATAGTGAGTTATATTGCTGTTAAAGCTAGTGCAACTAATTAGCTTGCACATGCAAACCTGTCATATTAGTAGCCCGTGTGGGGTACGAGGGCCAATAGAGTGTCATCTAATGATCCCCCACTGTATCTTATTCTTTTCAAGTGATTTTCATAACTTTTTGTAATAGTCAAATTATGTTCAAGATATGGCGAATTGGGGGCATTGTGATAATTTTATCAAGTAGACCTAGTTGTAAAAGTAGGGTTTACAAAAGAGTGGCAATGAGGGGCCAATAGAGTGATAATCTAGGATCCATCGTTTTAAGGTTTTATAAAATTCTAAATTTGTATCGTAGCTTTAAGTGGCTTTAAACAATGCATCTTTTATGCAAAAGTATCACTAAATAGGAGTGGATGCAAGGAAGATAAGTGGGTGAGTCTATGATAACTTCGATTGGTTTCTTGCTTGCATAAGGAGTGCGAGTAGAAGCTTCGGTAATGTGGAGCTAGATTATGGGACAACTAAGTGAGAGGTAGTTGAGTCATAGGGGGGTTGAGCTCTTGAATTGAAAAGATTGTATGTCTAATGTCCCATTGTGGAGCTCTTGTCGAGCCTAGGGTAACAGAGCTAGTAAGATCGCACCTTGCAGAACAATTATGGTCCAGCCCCAAAAGGGTTGGAATTTAGAAGGAAAATCCACAACTTGCATTTAATCTTGTCTTTGCTTAATGGCAAGGATCGATGCGCATTCTTTTTACAAATTACAACTTTGTCAAATTTCATAACATTACAATGTTTGTGTTTGCTTCATTTTGTCTCACGGTTTTTCTTTTTTAGAGGAGTCCTCTCAAACTCGAGCAAGAAGGGTGCCATTGATGTGCTGCAAATCTATTTTCTAGTTAGAAGATTGAATGTGTCATTTTTAATGAGACTCTTCCGGCTCCATTACCCTAGCATTTTGGTTCCGTTATGCTTTAACCTAGAGTCACCATATTGCCCCATTATCGCTATAACACAAAAATGTACTTAAGTGAAAATATAGTTTGCCATGAGTCTAAGCCACCTTAGGTGAGCCCTAAACCACCTTGGGGTCATGTCTTAAGCTTAAGAGTAAAGTTCCATTATCATTTGACTATGTTAAAAGTTCCTCAAGAGATGTTCACACAATCATGCAATGTTTTTGCTTTGTTGTGATTATACTATCGTCTTATTGTGGGTGATAAAGTGACTAGTATTGTTTTTGTGTTATTTAAAGAGATGCTCTTGCATCTCAATGTGTCTAAACAAAATTAGTTTATACTAAATAGTTTCACGCCAAAAGGGCTAGATGCATGGATGTACAACACTTTCTTAATTGCATAGTGTGGTTGTGCAAGCCTTAATTGTTTAGGACATTGTGATTGTGAATTTTTAAAAATCAGTATCATGATGTTTCTCTTGTAAATATCATATCAATTAGATTACCTCATTATGATCTTGTAAAAATCATATCAAGTAGGTAACCTCATTATCACAGGTCATGAGAATTTAACACTCCCAAAGTTATGTCAATCTTATACTATAATTGTGTAAATGAGCTTTATCCACATCCATATTGCTTTGTATATCCTTACAAGCATGTTGGTTGAAATATTAATGTGTTTTTTTAAGTATGTATTGTACTATTTCCTCTTTGTCTTAAATAATACAAAATAGAATGACAATAGGTGGAGAAGGTTTATTTAGTGATATGTTACAACATGATCATTACCTATTCCCTATATTCACAACATCATGGATGGAGGACAACCATGACCAATGTTATTTTATGGTTGGTAGCCCACATTGTTAGACCTAATTACTTCCTGTGATCTTAATGAATAACGTGCAAAAGGTACCCTTTACATGAAAGCTTCACATGTAATGAAAATGCAAGAAATGGAAGATAGTAACATGACACTTCTTGCATCAACCAATATATCAATGTATCATGAAAGCTTCATGTAATGAAAATGCAAGAAATGGAAGATAGTAACATGACACTTCTTGCATCAACCAATATGCCAATGTACCATGGACATACAAGATTGCATTGAGGTTTCACAAATGTAAAGCATTATAATATTGGCTACATAAAGAACTGCAATAGGTTTAAGTGGGGTGGCAACAAACTTTCAAAGAACCCCTTTTTGTGTGCACTGTCACGATCTGAATCAACAGAAGTAAGGCCTTGCAATATTTTAGCTGCAAATATGCTCTTCCCAGTACTTGTGCAAGAGGAACAATCTTTGATTTTTGACAAGTAAATTATTGACTATCCCTACAAAGAAAAGTAAGAAGGTTCCATATTTCTTATTTGCCAGTGTGCTCTTTCTAATAGTAGTGTGTAAGAAGTACGATTACCTTTGTAGTATAGTATGCCCAATAAAAGTGCTAGCTTTGAGTCTCTTTGAAGTTAGCTAACTTGCTTCATGTTGTTTAGGCCTTGATTTCTTCAACATTTCAAAATAGCACACACAAACCTATGTATGGCTTTCATCATGCATGGATTATTTATTGTCAACTCAATTTATTTGTTTTTTTGTATCTTTGAGTTGTTTAATAACTTCCAACTCGAGGTAGGAAGGAACCACTGATTTATTAATAATCAACACCACCAACGTCTATCATTCTTTCCATACACTCCACACCCAAGCAAAAGACCATTGGAAAAATACAAAGGTTGTTTGATAGCTACCTATGTTTCACTTGTGAGTTTAAAGAAGATAAAGTTGCACATCCCAATATGTTTTACAATTCATTATCAATGTGCCATGAGTTTGGAGTTTTGCATATTTTATAGCTGGTAAAGTCTGTCAATAGCATGGTGGTGCAAGGCTTCTAATCATTTGGCTTGATGTACTGACCTCTTGCACATGTCAAAAGTTGATCGAATATTTAAGTGCACCCACTAGCTTTTAGAAAATATGTCTCTCTCTTTACATTAGAATTTAGTACACAATCATAATTTACTTAGAATAATGTAACATGTAGCTTAACAATCCAAAACTATGCGATTTTCAAGAGAAATTTGCATGCATTAACATCTCTAGAGCCATATGGAGGTTAAGTTGCAATATCTACATCAACAATTCAAATTAGCCATCTTGATAGTTCTCCATATCATCTATTGATATTGTTGCATCCATTATGTGTGTCTTGCATGCTATCCAAATGTAAGAAAAAGCATAGGTATAAATATTTCTAGGGGGTGAGGGTTGAACGATATATATTTTACCTTAATTGAGCAACTAACATTTGAACACACTCACTCAAAATGCCATAACATTGTCTCATGGGTTTAGATATGCGTGCATAAACTTTCATAGTAATCTTAATTATCATGGTGGCCTCGTAATGCATAATTATTATGCAAGCCTCATGATCCAAGGGCCTCTTCATATATTAAAAGGTTTGTGCCATCAAAGGATGAACCCTAAAGGACCATTCTCTCCAAAAATTTTGTTTGTGAGGGAGAAACTCTTGAATATTGTTCTCTCTCCACCAAGGTTCAAGTTTTGGATTTGTGGGGATATGGCTTTAAGGCATCTTGGGATCATTCCTATCACAATAAAACCACACGCGCGCGCACACACACACACACACACACACACACTCTCTCTCTCTCTCTCTCTCTCTCTCTCTCTCTCTCTCTCTCTCTCTCTCTCTCTCTCTCTCTCTCTCTCTCTCTCTCTCTCTCTCTCTCTCTCTCTCTCTCTCTCTCTCTCTCTCTCTCTCTCTCTCTCTCTCTCTCTCTCATCCACTTATGCTTAAGTTGTTAGTTGCAATTCAACAAACTAATGTTAAATGGCAATTTTTGAAAAGAGAGTGGAAGATGGAGAGAACTTCTATGTGATGCTAAAAGAAACTCTGTAGCCATAAATGTAAGGAGGTTATAGATGTGGAATGGCCATATGGTTAATTCCTAAAGATTGGACCCCAATCATTATATAAAGTAGATAAATGGTTTCTCATGCAACTCTCTAAGACCTATGAACTAAGCATTTGCTAAGTTAATACCCTTCAATAGAGTTAACTCATAGAAGACCTATAAACAATGTGCTTTACAATCTCAATGCCAATTTCATATATAAAAATAATCACATCATTTATGAGTTTCTTTTATACCATCTCCATCAAGTGCTTGTTCATTGCTAACATTGTGGATTGTTAGCTATTGAATAAATCATTACACTTCAAACCAAACATGTAGCACTTTAGATGCATTTTTATGTGAAATAAACTCATTCAAGGGTTGTATTCAAGAATGTGAAGGTAAACAAATATCAAGCATTCACTAGTAGATTTTCACAATCTCACATGTTGATGAGTGAACTCTCTCAAAAATAGTTAATGTAGCAAAGCTAGGAAATAAGAAAGAGGGAGAGAAGAGAGTGCATGTATGCACATGTGTGTGTGCATGCACATGCATGTGTTCATGTGTGTCTAAGTTTATTTGGGCTTGTTGATGGATACACACTAGGTTTTACATTCAACCCAATGCTATGTATCACAACATTTAAAGCATGATTTTTATGGGACAAGAGAAGAAGAAGTTGTAATACACCTGTATACTTTTATACTATATTATAATGCACTAATTTCAATAACCTAGAACAAACCTACATGGCATGCCCAGAGAAGTTCTTGGACCTAAGAAACATCTCCCAACCTAAAAAACCATAAAATTTTGTAAAAATGCGTGAAATAAGAATTTTCCTAAATAAGGTAGCAAGTTCATTAGCCCCTCATGGAATGTGGCTATTAATACATAAAATACAAACCAACAACTCATGGATTAATAGGGCCCAAATAATATTACAAAACTCCAACACATATTATAGTAGTAACTTGAAAATTCATTATGGTTAATAGGGCCGAAATAGTATTACAATATTAACTTGAAAATTCATTATGGTTAATAGGGGCAAAATAGTATTACAACAGCAACTTGAAAATTCATTATGGTTAATAGGGCCAAAATAGTATTACAACAGTAAATTGAAAATTATTTGTGATTAATAGTGCGAAGATAGTATTTCAAGAATAACCTAAAAATAGTAGATACATTTAACACATGCTTTAAGGAGGGGCACATGCAAACAATGTAACCTTTCATTCTCATGGGATAACATGTAAATATCATTTTGAGAACACTACAAATGGAGCAACCATTGATGTTTGTGGTTTACTATCATGTTGCTTGCTTTGAGGTAAGCTTTGAAATCTTAGATTCAATTCACCTTTTCTTTGTTGCTTTGTAGACCTTCGTATTACTTACCATATCTACAAGGCCTTGGGCATGAGGGAGGGAGGTAGTCATTAACTTTCTTGGAAAGTCATGGGATGGAGCAGGAGGTAGACATGGTAGTTAGGAGGGGTAGTCGATGGAGTGGAGGAAAGGGTTGAGCAAAAGCACATAATGCCCTTCCTAACAGCTACTTGTTTTTCATGGTTGCATTTTGGGATCTCGGAGGAAGGGCGATTCGATGAGAGAGAGGACTAATCTCAGGAGGAAGTAGAGATGGCAGCAAGCTTGGGGCCTGAAGGAAGTCATTGAGGCAACTTAGCAGCTCACAAAGGGTGCTCAGGTAGTGCCAAGGGAGGAGGTATAAATGGGAGTGGTGGGTCAGGGGCCTCTACGAATTCGCACAAGTTGCCATTATTTACAGAGTAGGCACTTTGACAAAAGGGGAGAGAGAGAGAGAGAGAGAGAGAGAGAGAGAGAGAGAGAGAGAGAGAGAGAGAGAGAGAGAGAGAGAGAGAGAGAGAGAGAGAGAGAGGAGGAGGAGGAAGGGAGAGACACGATATATAAGAGTGTTGCCACACGCTTAGTCTATATTTGCATCCAAATGTAAATGTGGTTACATATTTAGTAAGTGGGAAAGAAAAAAGGCATGTCACACCTTGCAGACTTTACTTATTTGACATGTAAACGGTTTAGTAGGTCTGCAGATGACCTCACTCTAAAGCAAAGAGAGAGACATGCTATAGAGAGAAAGACGTGTCTCAAGGGTAAGAGTTAACCCCACACATGCCTAAAGGATCCCTGTCATCACCGCCTTGTAAATAGACTAAGGTCAAACATTTAAATGTTTTCCTTTGTCTCCTTGATGAATTCACATGGTTAGGGTATAAGGCCAAGAGCATTATGGCCCAAAGAAAGAACAAATGCCCCCCATGAAAGCTTATAGAGTTTTTGGCCACACACACACACACACACACACACACACACACACACACACACACACACACACACACACACACACACACACACACACACACACACACACACACACACATCTATATAATGAAAGTCTAACTTGGTTTACTTCATTGGATTCCCTATTAATATAAGTATAAATATCTATTGCTTGCTTAGGAATTTCTCTCTCTCTACACACACACACACACACAAAATTACAATTATGTAAATTGTATATTTTTGTGAAGATTCTTTTATGCATGTAGCCTAGGTATATGTAGTGTTAGGAGTTTTTTATTGGTCTATTTTCCTCAATATGTTTGGTATTGATTAGTAATAGATTTCTCTCTTCAAATTTGAATTTTGATGATACAAATTGATTCTTGATTTTATAGATATGTTTGAGTTGGTTAAACTCAAGTAATAGGCTTTCTCTCTCTCTCTCTCTCTCTCTCTATATATATATATATATATATATATATATATATATATATATATAGTTGTTTTAATTATTTGACATTTAAAAAAAGATTTGTTTATATACTATGTGCATCGAATTCTCTTTAATTACCCTTGCTACTACTATTGCAATGCCTATATTAGGTTCTATAAGTATGGTTGGTGCAAAAATCTGCCTACAATATGAGGACCAAGGTTGGAAATTGACCTTTCTATAATGTTGCAAGTGCACAGTGCAACTAATTATAGTAATTACACTAGTAGGGGCAAGTGGTTTCAATGCTTCCAATAATTGACATGATAGTGCCTTGAGACTAGGAGCAATGGAGCAACGGAGCTATAAGGTGGATGTCAAAGTTTTTAGAAACTAATCCTCTTCTAGCTAGGTTAGTTGCATACCATGAACCCCCCAAACATGAGATTAGTTCCTTATTTTTCATAGGTCCTTTGTAAATATTATCATTAAATACCTTTGATGACATGTTGTGCAGTGCATAGAAATTGCACAAAAATATTTCTTCTTTCTACATTTACTATTTAACATTTACACATTTGCTTTGGATACTTTGAAATAGCCATGAAGGTGCACAACCTCGATACCATGGTTGAAACCTTTGATAATGATACTCTAGAGGTGGTTTTGTCTACTCCAAAAATGCAGATTAATGTAAGAAGGGTCAAAGAAAGGGCAAGGGTTAAAGCCATCAAGAGAGCCCTAGTAGAAGATCGTTCCAAGCAACCCTTGCCTAGAGCCTTCAATGCCACATTGTTGCAAGAAGTCCAAGTCTTGCAGCAGCAAGTGGAGCTATATTGTTCCATCCAAAACAACATATGTTCTCATCTTCAATATGTAGCTCAACCAGGTAATTCTAAGACGATAGGAGTTGATGTTGCGTAACAAGGTTTTCTAGATATTGTGACCAATATACGTAAGGACACTTATGAAATGTATGGTGAAATGTGGGGTATGCTATGGGGTGGTCCAGACGGTCCCATGGTTTGTCCAATTGATGTAGATTGTAACCACAAAAACTAAAGCTCGAGACTGAGATTGCTAGCTTTAGGGTACAACTCAGTTGTCTCAATGCTACTATTGTGAGAATGAGCAATGCGGCACCTGTGGTCAGCGACAGCATGCATCCCATGTTTGCTAACAACAACAGGGTTTAGTTTTGGATGCGAGGAGTAACACTTTCTTAGGTCTCCTTTTCATTGTCTATACGACTATTGAGAACATTTATTCACTTTGTCATGAGTTCTGGATTGTCAAATTTTAGTGCATTTTTCCAATTCAAATTTCTTATGGTTAATTGTTTTATTAAAATCATAATGTTGCTTGGAACGTGATCATTCCATCATACAAAAGTGATTATTGTCCAATGTTGATTCTTAGTAAAAATTGATTCATTGTGTGTGCGGAGGAACTCCCCACTCAATGGACATTCTTCAGATTCCACAAATTGAGAGCGAGGCATCCATTCCTATTATTGAGAGAGAGAGAGAGAGAGAGAGAGAGAGAGAGAGAGAGAGAGAGAGAGAGAGAGAGAGAGAGAGAGAGAGAGAGAGAGAGAGAGAGAGAGAGAGAGCATGTGTGTGTGTTTGTGTGTACTTTGTGTATGGTACAATATGTTTGTATAATCCTATGCATGTGTTTGGTTTTTCATGTTTGTGTATTCTTTTGTGATCATAGGTTATTTTATGTGGATTGTTTGTTGAAATTATAAAAACTTATTTCTCTCTCTTTCCAAGTAAACTTAGTGTATGTTCAAGTGGAGGTGTACGATGTTATGCATGTATTTTGGTTTTCCATATTTCTCTTAATTTTAAAAAAGTCTAACCTCTCTCTCTCTCTCTCTCTCTCTCTCTCTCTCTCTCTCTCTCTCTCTCTCTCTCTCTCTCTCCATGTGTGTGCCTGCATGTGTGTAGGCATATTAAATTGTTACCTTCATAAGTTGGCATATTGGTATATAGATGTTAATGTCTTATGTGTAAGTGTTGATATGAAAATCTATCCATGTCTTACGGATATTTAGTGTATTCATTGACGTGATCTCTCTCTCTCTCTATGCATATGTTTAAGTATTTTCAATGAAAAGCATGCAAATTCAATGAATATAAATGGTTGTATGTGAATTAGCATAGTGATGTGAGCTTAATTTAATTATTTGCTAGCTAGATTTGTAGTTTAGGGGAAAACCTAATAATAGAGTGAGGAAGCTCGAGAATTTTGGGATCTTTTTTTGCTCCCCTCATAGGCCTTACCTTTTAAGTAGTCATGAATTTTAGCACTCGTTGGTCTATACATGTGTGCTTGCGTATGTGCATGCATGCATGCATGCATTCATATTGTGAAAGTGTATGCATATGCGCGCATGCACACACACACCAACACACCCTCTCCCTCTCCCTCTACCTCTACCTTGCCCTCCCTCCCTCCCTCCCCCTCCCTCTCTCTCTCTCTCTCTCTCTCTCTCTCTCTCTCTCTCTCTCTCTCTCTCTCTCTCTCTCTCTCTCTCTCTTTCCCCCTTCTAATCGTGTATATTTTTCTCTATCTCATTATTGTATTGTGTTGGGTTTTCTGTTTAGAGTTATTTTTTTCATTTTTTCTTCAAACATGGCTCTAGCTATGCATGCATTGTCAAGCGAGCCCATGCTACATTTGTCCAGATCATGGTTGAATTCTAAAAGACTTAGTTGACGACACAATACTACACTTCGTACTTAGATGTAGAATTTCCATCTAGTTATTACTCATTGTAGCATGGAAATCAAAGCAATCGGCTTTGCTATTTTCCCTCTTTGCATCATTCTTTGTCTACCTTATGTGATGTTCATGTTGTGCCCAGAATGTCTAGTAATGGAACTTCACGTGAAACTAATGATCTTCCAATGTTGAATGCATCTATTTATGCAAATCCCACCTACAAGTCCAGCCTCTAGACTTGCAAGGTCTTCACAACCAATGTGATGTTCAATATATACCACAATGCACTACAAGTGTATAGGGGCATAGCGACGGGCATTTGTGACACAAATTAGCAGTGTTGCTATTTGCATCGCAAATTGTGATGGTACTTTGAGAAAAAAAAAAGAGGGCGAAACCCAAGTGTGACATTTTGCTGCAAAGAGTTTGAGAGAGAGCGAAAGAGATCATGGCTTTGAGAGAGAGAGAGAGAGAGAGAGAGAGAGAGAGAGAGAGAGAGAGAGAGAGAGAGAGAGAGAGAGAGAGAGAGAGAGAGAGAGAAGGAGATCTTCTCATTGCCATTGCTGCTGCCGCCATTCATGAAGAAGAGGATGAAGTGCACGAAGGAAGAAGAGGGGCCGTTGCGAAGAGGAGACAAAGAATCCATCCTCGTGCCTTTGCAGTGAGTACATTGCCTCTTCTTGGTTTGTTCTTGTTCTTTCTTCTTTTCTTTTGTTTGTTTTTCTCGAGAATGAGGTGCATTGAGGGAGAAAGACAGGAAATGAGAGAGGGAAAAGAAGAAAGGAAAAGGGAGAGAGAGAGAGAGAGAGAGAGAGAGAGAGAGAGAGAGAGAGAGAGAGAGAGAGAGAGAGAGAGAGAGAGAGAGAGAGAGAGAGAGAGAGAGAGAGAGGGGGAGGGAGGGAGGGAGGGAGGGAGGGAGAGAGGAGAATGAGTGAGAAAACATGAGGGGTTGGAGAGAAACAAAGAGAGGGGCAATAAAGAAAGAGAGAGAGAGAAAGAAAGAGAAGGGGGAGAGAACATGAAACAAAGAGTGCAAAGAGAGGTGGATAAATTGTGTTAGCTTAGTTAGAAAACTAAAGCTACTCTTCAAGGGAAGGGGGTGTTTAAATTACCCAATGATTTTTTTATACAGCAAAGTGGTCTTTGTTAGCCAAGTGAATTCCATTAAAAATCTGAAATGCTAGGTTAGGTTAAGTTAGGAATGATAAAATGTCAACTATCCTAGTGTGTCACCCTAGATCCAAATCAATGTTATTTTAGGGGGCATGAGTTGAGACTATACCTTATTAATAAATTCGTTGATGCATATTACTCCTCTCATTTCTCACTCTCTTTAAACCAATGCAATGTTCTACTTAAGTTTGAGAGATGATAGCAAAGTAGTTATCTTAAGCTAATATTAGATAACCATGGTAGGAGACTATAGTCACGATTAAGACTTGCTTTAGGTTGATCCTTGTGGGGTTCAGGTGGAACTGTCCCTATGAGGTAGACTTAAGTAGTTTAAGGTAATATAGTTTGATTATTACAAGGGAGTGATGAGCAGAGGTTACATTGATTAGCTCTTGATAAATTTGTGCCATTAAGATTCAGTGGATAGACATGTTACAAATATAGATATGCACCTAGATATGACTATAGTCTCTAGATTCACAAGGCCATGCACTCTCTAGAATTTGGATGAAAAGGGATCCATTTGTACACACCTTACATTAACTTTATGATCTTTCTACATTATGAAAGGTGTTGGATATGAAATGGCATATATTGCTTTATCAATGCCGATAATCTTCCCTATATTAGAATCAACTTTAAGTAGATATAGTGGATAGAAAAGCTAAATGTTGTTTAATGTTTATTTTGAAGGAATCTATGGTTAACTATACTATTAATGTATCTAAAGAAAAAGAGAATGAGAACAAAAACTAGTTGTTTGTCATAACGTGGAAAAAATGGAAAATGATGATGGTCATGATGTTGAACATCCTGAGGCGTATCTTAATCAGTGTGTCTCATATCCTTGCTCTCAATGCAAGCTGGCAATTAGACAAAAGTGTCGCTTGTCAATAGAACATGTACGATGCTTTGATGAGTTCCAATCAGAGATCATTGATCATGCGATCTTAGACTTTGAGTAAACGGTAAGAAAAATGTGTATCAATCATGCCTTGTATTCGTAAACTAATTGAATATCATTTACAAAAGCATTAGACATGGCTGTAGAATTTATACTAGGAGGTGACGTCTCATCCCAAGGAGGAATGCACCTATTGCGACTAGTTAGAAGAGTTCATGGACATGCAATGGATGGAGTGCCTAAGCCAATCCACCACTTGAAGGCACAACCCAGTCTATACCATCAATACTAGAGGAGACATGCAACCTTTCGGACTTTCCTTCAATCTTGAAGCTTGAGATGGAGGTAATGATTGATGCATTGATGCCCATGGATGCCAAGACATCTGATCTGCTAAGAGAGGAAGCATCCATACTATTATATGATGGGTGCCGAGTATCTCACCTGAAGATATATGGGTGCCGAGTATCTCACCTGAAGACATACGGGTGTCGAGTATCTCACATGAAGATGTTGCTTGCACTCCTAAGTGTGCAAGCAAAATACGGGTGGAGCGATGTGAGTGTGACTGAGTTGTTTATGTACATTCTACGTATGCTTTGTTGATTTTTTTACGGACCATTATTTTTTAAAAAAGTGATTTTTCAAGATATTTTATGATTTCTTTTCAGGTTGCTAAAGTATCATATATTACCACTTGGAAATACCATGCCCGAGTCTCATGATGATGTGCGATATATTACAAAAGCTTGGCATGGATAACAACAACATCCATGCATGTGCCAACGATTGCGTGCTATTTCGAGGAGAGCACGGGACTATGGAGACATGTCCAAAGTGTCTCACAGGTATCGACAAGACTTGTAAGGGAAAACCATCCCTCAGAAAGTTCTTAAACACTTTCCACTTATCTCACGTATATGTCACATGTTTCATACGCCGGGCATGGCGAGCTTGACAATGTGGCATGCATAGAATAGATCCATAGAGATAGAGTCCAATGAATATTAGCGGATTCATGCGCATGGAGCCACATTGACTCTACCTTTCTAGAATTTGCACGAGAACCAATGAATCTTCGACTTGGTCTTGCTATGGATGGTGTGAACCCATTCGGTCTCTGCTCAACTTCTTACAGTGTGTGGCCTGTAGTCCTTGTTAACTAAAATATCCCGCCATGGCTTTCTACGAAGAAATGACACCTGATCCTTAGCTTGGTCATTCCTGGCCACTACAAGTCAAGGATATGGACGTCTATCTCCATCCATTAGTTGATGAGCCTAAGATTTTGTGGGAGGAGGGGGTCACCGTGGAAGATATGAGCAAGCGTGATGGTCGATGGTCCTGAGCCATTCTCATATGGACCATGCATAACTTTCCAAGATTCGAGGAGTGCTCAGGTAAGTAGGCTTTTGTTCTCATTGGTCATATTTATCATAGCTCGTTCAAGTTTGTGTTCACTAAATAGAGATGATGAGACATGTTTGGTCACCTTAGGTTATCATGCATGTCCATTGTGTGGGCCACAATTAGACTCTCAAAGGTCACGAACCATGAAGAAGATGGTATATCAAGGATACGACTCTTTCTTGCCGGAGGGTCATGAACTGAGGGAAGGTTTTCCTGGATGACCTCCAGCATGAATGAACGCCCAAAGCTGGTACAAGTTGAAAATCGTCCACACAGAGTCACATCCAAGCGGAATTCGACAGTTCTTGATTTTCAATGAGTTTTCGTATTAGATCCACTTACAGATCAACCACTTGTTGGATCCCATGCATATTTTCAATAATGTGGGTAGCTTACTATGGGACCACATCACAGGAAAGAGAGACATTGTAGGGGCACAAATGGATTTGAAGGAGGTAGGCAAGATGGAGGTGCTTTGGCCACAGTCGAGTGTTGATGGTCGCTTGCAACTACCTTACGCTACTTGGGTTTTGTCCACTAAAGAAGAGTGCATTGTGAAGTAAATTATCAAGTCTATCTGCACTCTGATGGGTATGATGCATCCTCTCAGATCCGCTTTTTCTAAAGACGACCAACTATAAGCAATAAAATCCCATGATTGGCATAAGATATGTCGGATTTGTACTTGCCTCAATTGTAAGTGGCTGCGTATTTTGTTATTTGGAGTCTAGTCGATGTTCATAATGCTTCTTCATTTTGGTAGTTGTACTACCGATTGCAATTGCAGGATACCTCACTCCAGAAATATGCAGGGTGATTTATAGGTTGTCAAATTTAGTGCAATGGATCTCATAGAAGGAGATCATGACATCCTCTATTGAATTCGCAAGGCGGGGAGTAGTGGAGACGATGGTCTGTCTCTTTGAGAGATACCTGCCCACCAACATACTCATGATACAAATCCACCTCCTGGTGCATCTTGTAGATGAAGTGGAGATTGCGAGACTTGTCCATACACAATGGATGTTCTTCTTGGAGCACTTCATGAAAACCCTAAAAGGCTCTGTGTGACAATGAGCTCGGCTAGAAGGTAGCATGGTTGAAGGTTGGTTGGTGTTAGAGGCGTTAGTGCATATTTCATAGTGGCTATTAACGGTGGATTCAGACAACAATATGCTATGGTCGCTGAAGGATGATGATAGACTGATTGGAGATGTGGTGGTTGGAAATGGGGTACAAAAAAGGATGGATGCTGCAATGGAGGAGAAAGTGAATCGTTTTTGTATGTTGCACCATGCATCCATGGAGATGTGGCTCGCTAGGTACAAGCAAGCCAAGAAAGACCGAAAAGAAGCGCGATCGAAATTTCGACACAGTACATGCCATCGATCGATTCAATACCTTGAGGGCATGGAGGAGATGTCGTGGTTTATGTCCATGTGATGGTTACATGCAGCTTTGATCACAACCTCTCGCGAAGGGGTGGAGGTCTACTGAGGAGTTGAAATTCTCGAGGGGATGTAGTCCAAAGGTGACCACATGTTTAATAAGTTGTCATATCTAGATTTTTTATGTGACAACTAATCTAACCATTTCAATGTACAATACAAGATATACAATGCGGTGTGGTTGCGCGGGGAACATTTCTGCGTCGAGCGCATCGACAAAAGGTGCTCCACAACGGATTGTGGTGTCATGGCAAAGTTTGAGCAAGAGAGCCAACGGTGAGCCATAGATCTAAACATTGTTATAGCTGAGATGGAGTATTTTGGGAACTTGCAAAGTGTTATCACAGTGGATTACTGTAGCTTCTCCATGATCATGTTCAATGTGTAGTGGTTCAAAGTGGTATTGGAAGGAGTTGAGGCAACCATTTGATGACATCCATCTAGATTTCTCGAAATAGATTTTGAAAAAAGATGGACGGATCTATGCAACACGTTTGTCTTATTGGCCCATTGTGAACAGGTGTATAAACTATTTTTTAAAAATTTTATTATGACACAGATATGTCACAAATGTTGAATCTCTCTTATATGTGATTTTGAACATGTAATTTTCTATCCAAACCCCCAGCAACCTCGATGGTGGTATGTTGTGCCTTCAGCTCCCTGAAGTGAGAGAGTGTATGATGAAAGCAATGTTCCCAGCGTAGTTGATGACAATATGTAGATGGAGGGGTTGATATTGCAAGGGGTGGAGGTCGAAGATGGCTTGGAGCATGTAGATGAGGAAAAATCGGGTAACGATGACAGAAAGACACGAGGTCATGAATTCCGTTAGATCTACTTCGGCATGCTTTGATGCTTTGATTTCCAGTAAACAAGGTCAATGCTCCAGACTGGGCCCGAATGGACGGAGTGGTTCTGGGGGATGTTGCGGAGACAGGTGCTACTCCTCACTCTTGTGCAAGTTTGAGAGAGGGTGGCTCACGTGGTTGTTGTGAAGGCACAGATGTAGTGTCTCTGTCTCGTAGTTTTGGTGGAGTTGCATCACATATAGGATTTGTCACACCTATGAGGGTGTTTACTCCAGTGACTCCAGCTTTTGCTCACAATCGTCTACAGGTAGCACCCCTATGGGTGCTACTCTGAGAGATACCACCCCCATGGTACAGGGGTCTCTTGGTTATGCCCAAGAGAGCGGTCATAGGTGGGAGAGGACACATCTTAGACATACCCTAGAGGGGTATGGATACCTTGTAGATGACAGGACAGGAGCCGTGATCATGAATGATGAGGGGAGGAGGGTTGTCTCGTATGAGAGAGTCGTGCCAACAAGTTTTTCGGCACAATGTCTTGGACCATTGGAAGAATATACTCGAGGGGAGCAAGGACTACATAGTAGCATCCTTACATAAGGAGTGTTCGGTATCCACCGCAGCAGAGAGGTTTTTCACAAGTTGGATGATGGCGTGCATGCGTGCATACATGTCACACATATGATCAAACACACATGAGGCACTCAAGAGTGGCGCCTCAAAGCCTGAGTGGTTAGATGTAGATGATTGGCGTAGACTTAGGGAGGAGGCTACAGATTCTCTAGGACATTGGCGACAACAGTGGGAGGTAGCGAGGGCACAACTGGAGGCAAGGGTGGTCCATCATCTTAGGAGTGGTGGTCACAAGACTTATTTAGAGGACTTTGTAAGTTTTTCTTTTATTCTTCTTGCTTTCTTTTTTGCAATATCACTTGTACTAACAATTGTGTTTCTAACAATTGTATTTTGTTTTCTTTGCAGCACTCCATTACAAACTGCAATCCCACCGACCTAGAGACTTGCTATGTAGAGAGATATAGTCTCACTGGATTGATCAATAGACTGTATGCATGCAATAGCCCAGTAAGTCACTCATCTTTGTTGTTTGTATAGTTACTATTTTTATTAAAATGCATTATGTATGGTGGACTAATGTGTAGTTGTTTTTTTTGTAGACTTCGTTCGATGCTCCTTACGTCGGGATGAGCTTTCGGATGGCAAGGATCTATAGCTCGCTCTTGGATTTGTGGAGCACACATCCTCTTCCTTTTTGGTCCTATGATTTATGCATGCATCTTCTATGTACTATGTTATTATCATCCTTTGTATCTTGCCATGATTCCATGAGTTTTCATTAGCAATCTATATATTAGTCTTGTGGGTTCAAGTATATTTTATGCTCTTTTTAATGACCATTGCACACTTAACATGTAATGCATTTGTAGAATATAGATATAACACATAGTGTTACATACAGCAAGGCAGCTTCTTGCCCTGACACAATTTTTTTTCTCTATTAACAATTGCTATTAGTGTCACAAATTTACTGTACGCATTGCTATTGGCATTGCAATATGCGTCTCCATGAAACCGTCGCTATTAGCGTCGATTTTGCGACGCACATACTGATGTGTATACTAACGCTAATAGCAACAATTTCATGGAGACGCTAATACTGATGCATTTAGCAACGATGTGGGCAAATTTTTTATGAACATTTTTGCCAATTTGAACATCGGTACGAGCCCTGTATCTTGTAGTGAACCAACATTTGATCCTGACATCTTCTCCATGATCCCTTAAATTGAAATTCGTTCATTTGTTTCAGTGTTGCTTTATTGTGAGCCTAGATATCATGCTCTCGCAAAAATGCACAAGATATGTAGCCAATGCCATGCAAAGATTCAGAGTAGTGAATTAAAGGTTGTTGCCAGGTTACATGCATTGTTGCAAAAATGGGAAGATTTCATTGCCTCCCCTTTAAGAACCAGTAGAGCCTTTACAGAGTTTCTTGAATGGTGAGTTGCATGGTAGTAAGGAGTTTAGGAAAAATATATGCGCATACAATGTTACCCTTTGCTTTTGTATCATTAGGTCCTGAGAGTAATAAATCATTGCTTGCTAGTTGAAATGATTACACCTTTCAAGTTCATGGTTCTGTATGTCATCATATTGGGTCCATGCTCCCAAATGCTCAAGGTAGCACATGATTGCATTTCACACATTTGTATATGTACGACACAGATCATGAACTTGAAAATATGATGATGTCTTCCATGCTGAATCTTGATCTTGATATATTGGGTTTCTTGTAAATGATGCATAGTCATAATGTGCACACTCATGTTGTCAATAAAGTGGCTAAGAGAATGGTTGAGAGTCATGTAATGGAGATATGTTTGACTATTGTGGAGGGCTATGAGACATCTAAATAATACTCTGTGCCTGTTGGTAATGAGGTTGTGGACATTATGCATAGCCAAGGAGATGATGCCTCCATGCAACACCATGACATAAATACATATGCATTGATCAATGTTTGTGTTTCCCTGTCTAACTTGCATAAGCTATATGCCTTCTTTGTATGTTCTTTTGTTTCCTAATGGAGAAGATGGTTGGCATTTGAAGATCCCTTACACTGCTATGGATGAGGATATAGATGTAGAGCATGTTCCCAACAAAGATTGCATTACATAAATGGAGTACTGTGCATTTTGTCTTCAAGTGCAGGATGACACTATTGCATGCTTTGTGCAAAGTGGAAGACTTCTTCAACAATTCATGGTAGATGCATATTGTAGTATAGAACACTGCAGATTAACATGGTGCTACTTGAATTAATCCACTGTGCATTCTAAAGTTTATTCGAGCCTTGCAAACATTTATAGCAAATGATGGCCAAAATGTTCTTTCTGGAGAGCAATAGGAATTCCCTCATCATTTATTGGGAGCTTTGACATATGTATGAGCTATATCAAGATGCTATGGCAATTGTTTGGAGTAGGGGCAATCTAGATCTTTTCTTTACATTCACGTGCAATCCAAGATGGGTGGATATCAAGGATGCATTGCTACCAAGATAGGCTTGACTTGACTACTAAAGTTTTCTTCTAGAAACACAACAACTTGATTGATACCCTTGTGAAAGAGAATTTATTTGTTTGGTAGATTTGTAGCCTATATCACTGTTGTGGAGTTTCAAAAGTGTGGCTTGATACATTCACATACTTTGTTAATCTTGCAAGATGCATTCAAATCCAAGAACACAAAACACCATGATAGATTCATTTGCACCAAGCTTCTAGAATCAAGACAAGTTTCCATAGTTGTTTGAGACAATTCTTGCTTGCAATTTCCACAAACCATGTATTCATATTGGGACAAATAGTCCATATATGGCAAATGGTAAATGTTCCAGATGTTATCCATGGAATTCACCAATGCAACTATGGAAGATGAACATGGTTACCCTTTTATATGAGAAGAAATAATGGTTAACATGTTTTAGTTAGAAGTGCATATCTCGACAATCATTTTTTTGTGCTATATAATCCTTACCTCTCTCAAAAATATAATGCATAGATCAATGTTGAGGTTTGCTCTACCATATTTGCCATAAAATATATTTATAAATATGTTTATAAAGGACATGATCATGCAATTGTCAAGCTCTAAAACGTTGGAAATAATTCGACAAATGCAAATCGTGATCATAGTGTTGCTAGCAATGTTGATGAGATACAAATGCACCTTGAAGCTCAATAGGTTTATGCTTTAGAGGCATGTTGGAGAATCTTTGATGATTCATTGCACAATGAAAAGCCAGATGTCATTCGTTTGCATATACACTTGCCTAGGGAGAATGTGATAACGTTCATGATAATGACAATATCATGCAAATGGTTACAAAAGACAACATTTGCCTAAAAACCTTGACAAAATGGTTTTTGTGCAATCAAAAGAGGATCTAACCCTTGAAATAGGAAAATAAATGAAAAACAAATAACCTTGTGAAGACCCGGTAGGTTCTTGAAGAAGAGTCACATCTAGGGTTTATAGACTTGGTGTCGATACCTTGCCCTTCTTGGGGGTAGCATCTAGCCAAAAGAAAATAAGAATAGTTGGAGTGAAAATAAAAGTGAGTGAAAAAAAGGATTTAGTGTCACCTTGCGAGAGGTTGGTAGGTTCTTGGGGATTGAGATTTGGACCTGAGGACGATGCCCCGTTCTCCTAGGGTCACAACACACTTAGCTCCCTCCTTTTTACACATCCAAGTATCAAATAATAAAAAACGAAGATTGAGAAAAATTAAAAAAATATGAACTTAACTGGGCGAGGCTATAAGAGTCCTCACTTAGTAGGAGTTCCTAGTCTAGTTGTTCTAGGTTAGATTTATGAGATTAGACCACCACTTAGGATGAATTCCTTGATAGATCTTTTAACGAGTCTATATTAGAGCAATTGGCTAGCAAATAGTCTTGATCTCTTTGTTAGATTATGCTTGCCCTATCCCTCGTGGAATTCATGCCTTGATTTTGTTAGGGGATAGGGTGAGAGTTGTGTTTTGAGTTATGTTGGATATTTTATTTGAAGCAGCTTGATACTCTTTATCTTTTCTTTGTCTGTATATCAATCCGTGGATTTGGTAGGCCCACCTCTATCTCATGGTCACCAATGAGAGCCAGATTTTAAGTTGGATAAAGGGCCAAAAGTGTGCCAAAATTTGTCATTTCAAAATGAAAATGTGGGTCCATTGGAAGCGGTATTAGAGGTAGATCTGATCATTTTAAGCATGAGTGAAAGATGGGGTTAAAGTCACATTTGAAGATGAACCTCGTAGCAGTTCTAGATTTTTATAAAAAAATTTAAGTGATGAGATTGTCAACATCAAGTGCCAAGCAGTGTGGGAGTCCTAGATGAACATGTAACATTTTTTAGATCACGATTTAGATGCCAGACATGGGAGATGCCAGGCGTCCAAGTGGGGGAGTTAAAAACAAGTGTGAAAGATTTTTTTAAGTGGTTGGGGCTATGACCTATGATCCCAAATTTTTTTTTTGGGGGGGGGGGGGGCATTTTTTTCACGAAAAAAAAAGTGAAGAGGAGGGGGTGTAGCATGGCAAATGAGATGGTGAAGGAGAGGCTATGGAGCCGCAATGTATCCATAGCAACTGAGCACATCATGATTCTTCTTGAATTTTTTGCTCTCCATTGCTATCTCTGGCTTTGCAAATTGGAAATGTCCATTTCTAGTCTTTCTCTCTCCTCCTCTCTCTCCTCTTATGTGATGTTCTTGTGGGAATAATCAAGAGAAGATCAGGATGAGATACGACTATTTAGCTTGAACCAGATGAAGATGGGATAATACTAATGCTAAGATGCAATGTCTAGCATTGAGTAGAGCCCAAATTTGCTTTATTAAGCAAGTTACATTACTAACTTACATAATCAACTTCAACCTCTCTTACTCCGTGTCATACATAGACTTTGCAAATCTTCACAAGTCACAGCTGACTATCTCTTCCATATAGGAAGTTCTCGCGCAGTTCTTGCCAGCTTCATAAATTTCACAAAACTCCCATAAAAAATTCCCACCTTTCTTGCCTACTTCCATCCATAATTTCTTGTCCAAAGGCCGCTTAAAATTTTGTTCTTACACGCCAAAATTCTTCAACGACAAGCAATGAGTTTTTTTTTTCATTTGCAAGGCATCCTAAATCTCCGGGTTTCTCCATCAAGCAATCATGGCCAATTTCGACTCTGTATCACCGCTTCCTGAGCCAACCTTGGAGCAGCGTATGGATTTAATATCCATGCAACTTGAAGAAGAGTGTCAACACCGCGTACAACTGGAGCAAGAATTGAAGTCCCTCAAGTGTCTTGCCACTACTGAAATTTCTACCAATGACGACAACCTAGTTTGCGCCATCAATGCTACTTTGGATGTCCATGCTAGTCAAAAGGAATCCAAGATAAGCAAGTGTACATTCAAATTTAATTCTTTTGATGGTCTTAAAGATGATCACAAAATTCTATCATAGTTAAGTCAGTTCGAATCTTATTTTGATAATAAGAAATACTCAGAAAGTGATAAAATTAAATGTGCATCTCATTATTTTATTGAGAAAGCTACATTATAGTGGGATGTCACGCGTAAAAGCATTGATCGTCCTCTCACATGGAATGACTTTCGCAAGAAGGTTCTTGCAAATTTTCTCCCTGCATAATAATTCGAGCTCCGCATGCAACAACAGTGCGACCTATTCATGCAACGGGAATGTGAGTCTATCCCTCAATACACAGAAAGATTTTGGAGCACTCTCTTACAGCTCCAAATGGTGGAGCCAGTGGTCGAATCTACCTTCAAGAGGAAGTATATGTCTGGCTTAATTCCATCCATCCAAGCTGAAGTCAACATGTTCAAGCCCAATAATCTGGACGAAGCCATATCCCTAGCTCACGATGCTGAAAAAAAGCAGTCTAAAGACCGAAGGCAATTTACGGCATCCAACGGTAACAACATGGGTAGCAACTTTCATTTTAATTATTTTCGTAACTTCAATTCTCAATATGGAAAGAATTGTTTTAACTGACGGCCATGGATGCGAAATGTTCTTAATAATTATGGTCAATTAGTTTCCAATTCTAAACCTCCCAATCTACCTTCAAATTTGCCTAAATCTAGTGAACCTAAAAATGTTAACCTAAGTCTCTTCAATATCATTTCCAAAAATGTAATTTGTTATAATTGTAAGCGTCCTGGTCATATTGCAAGTCGTTGTCCCATGGGCAACACCCGTAATTGGAAGAAACCCACGGCGCATCTAAATTTTCTTGGAGCTAAAGAATCCAACGAAGACCTTGAAGCAATGCCTGACTTCGATGAGGCTACACTTATGGGCAAAAATTCTAACGAACCTGAAGACCTTGCTGGTAAAATTTCTATGCATGCCTTATTAAAGATGCGATGTAAAATCAATAATAATGATATGATTGTTTTGCATGACGATGGTAGTACTCATGATTTTGTTTCAGAAAAAGTAGTTAGAAACTTACAACTTAAAACTATTCCATCTGCCTATAAAATTAAGGCTGCATTCCTAGGACAACGATATAATGGTACTAAATAAGTTCAT
The DNA here is from genome assembly GCF_053477565.2 of Lygodium microphyllum. Taxonomy (NCBI): domain Eukaryota; kingdom Viridiplantae; phylum Streptophyta; class Polypodiopsida; order Schizaeales; family Lygodiaceae; genus Lygodium; species Lygodium microphyllum. The sequence continues at coordinate 11,850,715 of NC_141163.1, read as the reverse complement.
AATTTAGAAATTTTTATTGGATCTTATAAGAAAAAGTGAAAATTTTTAGTAGCACCTTTGCAATTTGCTGACGTAATTCTAGGAATGCCATGGCGTCACCAATTCAACCCCAATATAGATTACAACACACACTTGATGCACATTGAGCACAAAGGTAAACAAATTTTACTCGAATGGTTAAGAAAAACCAAATTATTTCCAATTATTAGTCATACACAGGCGAAGTGAGCTTTGCGTAAACAATCAAAAGCTTTCTTAGTATGGATTAATGAAGTTGATGTTACAAAAACTAAACTAACTCCAAAGCAACAACATTTTATTGCTAAATTTTCTGATTGATTTTATAATGATTTACCTTTACAACTTCCTCCATCACGACTCGAAGACCACCAAATTGATTTACTTCTTGGTAGTCAACCACCTTGCAAAGCTCCCTATTGCCATAACCAATTAGAACATAAAGAGATTCAGAAGCAAATTGAAGAACTTCTAAGTAGAAAATTAATTCATCTAAGTAGTTTGCCTTTTGGAGCTCCTGTATTATTAGTGAAAAAGAAAAATCAAACTTATTGCATGTGTATAGATTATAGAGCACTTAATAAAATAACGGTTAAAAATAGGTATCCAATACCTAGAGTAGACGACCTTCTAGATAAATTACAATGAGCAATGGTGTTTGGTAAAATTGATTTAAAATCAGGATATCACCAAGTTCGTATGTCTACTTCTGACATTTTTAAGACAGCTTTTCGTACACAATTTGGACATTATGAATTCTTGGTAATGCCCTTTGGACTTACCAATGCACCAGCTACATTTAGTAGAATGATGAATATAATATTTTTGCATTTTCAGCATTGTGTAATAGTCTTTTTCGATGACATTCTTGTTTTTAACAAAACTGAAAAAGAACACGAAGAACATTTATCTTTAGTGTTTAGTTTATTAAAACAAAACCATCTATATGCTAACCCTGAGAAAAGTTCTTTCTTTCAATCTGAAATAGAATATTTAGGTCATATTGTGTCTGCCAAAGGCATACACGTAGATCCACGTAAAATTGAAGCAATTAAGTCTTGGCCAACACCTAAAAATGTACATAAAGTTCGTTCATTTCTAGGACTAGCTAGCTTTTATCGAAAATTTGTTAGAAACTTTTCATTGCTTGCTTTATCGTTAACTCTTTTGTTAAAGAAAGGTCTTGTTTATCATTGGGGCGATAGCCAACAACGATCGTTTGAAACACTTAAGCATGCACTCACACACGCACCAGTTTTGTAGTTACCTGATTTCAATAAACCATTCTTTCTTGTGGTTACTGATGCAAGTGGTTCTGGCATCAGTGCAATATTGATTCAAGACAATCACCCTATAGCATACTCTAGTTGTAAACTGAAACCTTCTGAAGTTAAATATAGTACATATGACAAAGAATCATTAGTTCATGCATTGCGCATATGGAAGCATTATTTAATGGGTTCGGAGTTTATGATTAAAACCGATCAGCAGAGTATTAAACATTTATTGTCACAACCACAAATATCTGATAGACACATACAGTGGGCATCATTTATTCAATCCTTTCATCCACTCATTCAATATCAACTAGGTAAGGAAAATGTAGTAGCCGATGCATTAGCCGTAGGCCATCATTAAACAATACTTCTATCATTTCTACTTCTTCATTAGACACAATGAAAAATACTTATCTTCAAGATCCCGATTTTCATGATGTTTGGGTAAATATATCTAACAATCAATGGATCCCTACTTATAACTTTTTTGTTTCTGATGGTTTTCTGTTTTATGAAAAAAGGTTATGTATTACTAATCCTTTTCGTCATTTCATTATGCAAGAAGTATACGAGCCTCCTTATATGGGTCATTGTGGTATTATCTCTACACTTAGAAATTTACATGAAGATTTTTTCTGGCCAAATATGCAACGTGATGTCTCTAATTTTTTTTCTGGCTGCATTGTATGTCAACGAATAAAAAGACATTATGGTAAGTCATATGGTTTATTACTTCCATTACCTATCCCTAATTCACCTTGGGAGCAGATTTCTATGGACTTCATTACAGGTTTACCACAAACTTCTTCACAGAATAATATGATATGGACCATAGTTGATAGATTTAGTAAACATGCTTACTTCATTGCTTATAAAAAGACATTAAGTGCTACACAAGCCGCTAACTTATTTCTCAAGCATATTTTTGTACACCATGGATTGCCGAAAATTATTGTGTCTGACCGAGATCCTCGATTTTGTAATAATTTTTGGATTACATTGTTTACTAACTTAGGAACTAAGATTGATTTTAGCTCTGCATTTCATCCAGAGACTAACAGTGAAACAGAGGCCACAAATAGCACAATTTTGGATTTAATCCATGCTTACACAATTTCTTCTCTAGCCACATGGGATAATCATTTGCACCTTCTACAGTTTGCTTACAATAATACCACTCACACTGCTACACAAAAGGCACCTTTTGAAATTGTTTATGGTCACAAATTGCCAACTCCCACATTTTGTCTAACTCATAAAATACATTCTGTTGACAATTGGATTCAAAATCATTCAAGTATTTATGAGCAAGTTAAACAAACACTAGCAAAGGACCAACAATCATATATGAAACAATCAAATAAAAAGAGGCAAGCTATGATTTTTAAAGAAGGAGATTTTGTTTGGTTATGTGTTGAAAAACGTAGACTCCATAGTGTAGAAAAGAACCCGAATGTAAAATTAGCTCCTTGTTTCTATGGATCTTTTAAAATTCTCCATTGTATTAATCCTAATGCTTATAAATTAAAGTTACCTCATCATTGAAAAATCCACAACACTTTTCACATTAGTCTTTTACGTCCCTTCAAAGGTTCTCTTCTTGTTCACCTTGTTTATGACTCACCACCCTTGATTGTAGATGACCATGAAATCCTAATCCCTGAAATAATTATTGATGTTGACTATATGACCACTAGAACTGGAAATACTTATCCTCGTTATCTTGTCAAATTCCACAATCACCCTGTTGAGGAATCTCAATGGATGCATCTCATGATTTGCAACCATTTTCCAATTTATTGTCTCCACATCCAGCCAATAGCAATTGAGGACAATTGCGATCCCACCCCGGGGGTATGTTGCTAGGTGGCACCTACGCAAAGGGATGAGCACCTTAAATGGTTCTCCATCAATGCGAGGCACGTTCCTAAGAATTGTCTTAGGCGGGAGGTCGATGGGGACGCCTATCCTTTCCGGGCATTGATGTAAGTGTGAACGTGGGTGATACCATTTTATCCACACAAGTATTAACGTCTTCGTGAATTAATTATCGTATGGAATTCCAAATTAATTGATTTATGTGGCTAGCTGCAATTATTCAGTTGGTTATTATTCTAACATGATTTTTTGAATTTTTGGCAGCTGATGTGTAAAGCAAGGAAAATTGGAAAGGCGCGCCATGCGCAAGCATTCTAAAGATTATTTCCTCAAGAATTTATTTGGCAATTATTGGATTATTGTATTAGACGCACCACTATTTCTTATAAAGCATGCACATAGCCTCTATGTAAATATTTATTGGCAAAATAGATTTTTAGAAGATATGTCCAATAAAAATTAATGGTTCTAGAGAGTTGTGGGATGCACAACTGCTAGCATCCATTAATTCAGATTACTCTATCTCTTTTCCAGTACACTCAAACTCTTTATGCAAAGAGTGATTGTAAAAGGCCTAAATCTTGGGCAAATAAGGTTTCATAATAATATTATAAATACGACATGAAGGGAGTTGCCCACTTCATGTCGGGGGAGATTGAACCCAATCTTATATCGCTTCATCTTACTTTACCTTCTATTTTAGTTTATTTTTAATTTCTCATGAGTCGTATGCAATTTTATGAGTAAAAGAGAGAAAGAGGGAGCTTCTTCCATTCGCTACGCGCAAACCATGCATTCGTTGCTCGCAACAATTTGCTGGCCATGTATGCAACTATAAAAATATAAAATGTGAAAAATCCTGGTAAGTCTCATTTTTCATGAAATTTTGATTCTTTTTTATGTTTGATCATGAAAATGATGTGCATATGGCATAGTTTGATATAAGCATAATATGTGTTGTGTTTGAGTGTTGTTATAAAGAAAACGTAGAATTTGATATCACATGCATAAGAAATTATTTATTTAAAACATGAAAAAACATACGAAATGAAATAGTTTGGATAATAATAGATAGAAACAATTGAAAATAATATTGTATGTGAATGAAGTAATGTATGATGGTTGCCATCGTTAATCTTTGTTATGCTATGTGATAAAAAAATTGCAAAATAATGAGCATTATAGTAGAAATAATTTATAAAAATTAAAAAAACTTAAAGAAATCTTTTAAATATAGAGAAATAGTAGAATATATGTTTTGAAAAGTTTGTATGAAGAAATAATAAATCTCCTGGATTGGAAAAAAATAAAAGAGCAGATTATGTATTGTTGTTCATCCTAGGGCCAATCCTAGGGTGTAAGAGAGTCGTAGAGTAGAGTATTCAATGGGGGGTGCCTTTATGTGTGTAAATTGAGGTGAAGTAGTCACCTATGTATGGGAAGCTCCTTATGCTTGGAATTGGGATGGGCAAACTGTTGGGCTATAGTTTGAAACTTATGTCTACAAATGCATTAGTTAGATCAACCATTTTGCATAATCCAAACACTCCTAGTCGTGAGGCCTTGAGGGCTATTTGGTGTGTGTAGGAGCCCAGCTATCTGACAGATCTCACCTATCTTCATTGTTCCCAAGAAAAATGAGAAGCTTCATATCTATGTAGATTACAAGAAGCTCAATGTGGCAACCATTTAAGATTTATTCCCCATCCCGTACAATGACAACACTCTTGATGAGATTGCTAGTCATTACGAGATGTACTCATTCTTGGATGGATTTAGTGGTTACAAGTAGGTTAGGCTTGGTTTAGAGGATCAAGCCAAAATTACTTTTATCATGGCTTAGGGTATGTTTGTATGTATAATAATGTGGTTTGGCTAAAGAATACCCTTGGTTCTTTCTAGCAGGATATGTAGAAAATATTTTGGCTCTACCTAGTAGACTTTATGTAGGTCTTCTTAGATGACTTCAATGTCTTTGGCACTCTTCTACTTCACTTGCATAATCTTTGACTCTATTTCACCAGATGTCAGGAAGTTAGTCTAACTTTAGATCCCATGAACAATGTCTTTGCAGTAAAAAGTGATGCCCTATTGGGTCACATAATCTCCAACAATGGTATAGGTGTGGATCCCAACAAGGCAACTGCCATCATGCAACCCCCCATTCTTGATTCCTTGACTGTAGTACTATATTTTCTATGGTAAGTCTAATGGCATGGATGGCACTTGTGCCTTCTGTCTCATGTAGTTATTCCCCTTAATTAACTAGCCGACACTTCCAAGCTAGCTTTCAACTGGAATGAGATGGTAGGCCTCACATTCTAGTATCTTTGACTACTACTATCTAAGATCCCAACTGTGATTCCATTGGATCAGACAAAGCATTTTCATATCTTTGTAGATGCCTTAGATATGGCAATAGGTAGCGTGCTTATGCAATAGGATGAGAATGGTTACTTTTGACCAATTTTCAATGCTAGTAGATGGCTCTTTGCTGTTGACCAAAATTAGTCTATTTGGTCAAAAAATAGAATATCACAAGAAGACTGGCCCAATGGATTCTATTACTTCAAGAATTTGATTTCAAGGTTGTACACAGACTTGGAGCCCATTGCTGACTTTTTGGTCTAGCTTGATTCCTGAAAGAAGCTCTGATTGGAGTAGATGATAACTTTGCAAATACACAATTTTTTCATGTAGTTGTTGAGAAACCTGAACCAACCAATCCTCCTTGGACATGGTATCGGGAATTCACTAGTCTTCTTAGACTCAAAAAAAGTCTCACATCACATTTTGATGGACCAATGCAAATGGTTGGCTCTTTAGAGTCAGCATTTTTTTGAATTTGTCCTAGGTTAGCTCTATTATAGAACATTGTTCGGAGTGCTGCAATATGTTGTTCTCCCTAGGGAGACATATGCAATCATGGAAGAAGCTCACTAGTAGATGCCACAATTCTAAAAATCCAACAAGCTAGAATATGGTGGTCTACTATGCATGGAGATGTTCACTAATTTGTACAAAAGTGCAATGCTTGTTAGTGACTTGGCTTACCTTTGTCATGTAAGATCAATTATCAATGAAAACTTTTAGCTATTTTATGAAAATATCACTGAAGGCTTTGTCAATTGTGCATTTCCAAGAACCTGGTGCTTTACATAATTTGAAGGCCATGATATGATACACAAAGGTTCCAAACACGATTACAGATGTCATCTTTAACTTGTCTTTCTCTATGATGGTCATTTAATTCTAGCTGGCAAAACAGTCTGTAAAGGAGCATATATCCCTACCTACTAGTTGATCAATGAATGGAAATAGATAATAATAATAATTAATTATTTGCTTGTTGATCCCTCTAAAATCAATGCAAAGCCAGACTTGATTATTATTATTCTTCCTAACGGGCTATACTCAAGTTTGATAGTACAGCTAGTGTGAAGGATCTTCTTAAACTCCTCATGTATTTTCAGGGATAGTTTAACTAGGTGCAAGAGTTTAATATCATGCTTGGCCTCACAAAGAGAACTTGCTAGATTAAATTCTTGAAGTTAGCAATACTTCTCTTCTCTTTCCAAAGCATATGCTCTCTTGGTCACTTCATAGGCTTAGGTGCCTCTTTCTTGGCTTTACTTTCTTCTTTGTTGGCTCCTTATTTAGGTTTGCTTTGCTTTTAGCAGCCTTCAAATGAGCACCTTGTATGTAAGGGCTTGCCCTTATCATCCTATTTAGGGGTTAGCTCAACAAGTTTTGCATCATCTTTATCTCTCTCTTTGGTCTTATGACCCCTCAAAAATGCTCATAAATTAGAAGTATCAGTGGCATTAAGACACACTACTGCAATCAAACTTATGCCACTACCACTAGGTAGTTCTTCCACAATAGCCTTTCCTCTTTGACCAAAATTTGCTTCGGTCCCTCATCTTGCTAAAGATCGTTTTCTTGTCCTAGATGATTAATAAGACCTTGATGTCTACATAAAGTTATAAAGATCAGATCATTCAAGAAGGTTATAGATCGTGTAAATAATTACATAGAGGATAATGTTAAGATTGCATGCATAGAAAATACCTTCGCATGTGTGGCATAAAATATCGTATGGATTAATCAAAATTGTAAGCATTGAAATGAAGGCATGGCATTACATTGCCTACATTAAAGTTGTTGGGAAAATTCAACGTTGTTTGTAATTTACCAAAAGGGACTGAGATCCATGAGTCCCATGTCAAAGTCCTTGGTGACTTCAAGAGGGATTGGTAAAAGCTTAGTGCATGTGAGCATTATTAAGAGGGCTTAAGAAGAATTATACTTAAGACGGAGTAGGAACTGTTCTAAACAGAACCTTCTTTACCAACCATGGTCAAGGGGATAGACAATCTTGATCAATTAAGATCAAAGATAAAGGTACATAGGTACTTCAAGGGATCTAGGAGATAACCAGCAAGTTGACCAACCGAGGACGACGGGGTTGTCCATGATCTATTTTACAAGGAGACCTAAGGTAAGGATAATTAGGGTTGGTAGGGTACAAACCCTAACCCAAAGAAAAAGGGAAAACAATCAACCTAGCTTGCCAAGCCCCAGGAATCTTGCCAAGTCGCGAACGATCCAGGACCGAATGTTGGGAGCATTTGGGAAGAAGGAATCACACCTTAGCAGTTTGGTCGTGAACAACCACAGAAATGATCGTGATTGTACACTTAGGTACATTGTTTGAAGTTCTTTGCTCAAGGAACTAATTCAAGGTCAAACACTTAATGCTTCAGGTTAAAAGCCTGGAGGGAGAGGCAGGTTCAATTACCTCCGACTGCCTGCCTGGCCCTATCCAAGGGGGTTGATTAGGCGCGCCGGGTACATGGATCGAACCCACCGTGAGAGGTCTCTCCGTGGGTGCTGCTTGGAGCAGGAGGACGCTTGGGTGCCAGGGGAGGCTCTGGCTGTAAATTCCTTACCTCCGGATCCTGCACAAGAGGCCGACGTGACTTGAGATGGGATCTCGAGGCCCGTGTACTAGTCTACGGGCGAAACTTGGAGCAGCAATCCTGTTGATTGCTGTGATAGCCTTCGGGCATGATACCTGATGTATTCCAGGACTATGATAAATAAAGATCAGATATTTGAAAAAGGAACTTGCTTGACATTGTTTTTGTGTCAGTGCCTAAGTTACGTGAAGGAATCTATGTTTAAATTGATTAATTAAGGAAGTTGCTTTTGCATGTCAAACATAATGTGATAGGTAATTAGATAACTAAGCAACCCGAGGAAAGTGCGGCGGACGTGACTTGGGTTCGTCTACGGAAGGGTGGTCCCGGTTATAAAGGGAATAAGGGGATAAACAAGGGAACTTAATGGAGGAAAATAAAGGGAATAAGGGGATAAACAAGGGAAGATGAGTAGAATAGAGCAGTGTTTTCTGTTGAAAACATTTCTTTACTCACTTATGGATGCTGGGTTTGCAGAGTCATGAAGTATGGAGCAAGTTCTTGGTGTTCCAGGTCATGTTCATGGCTGCAATGCATGCTTCGAGTTATCGTCAGAGGCTTGGCATGATGGATATTCTGGACCGCATCTATAATCCTTCACCCCTGTATGCGGAATGAAGATGGATGGGAGACTCAGGAATATACTACATAGCAGCCCACCGACTCGCGTACCTTCAAACCAACTTGAAGAGAATCAAGTGGATGGAGGAATTAAAGATCGTGAAGCTGTTCATCTTTGTCGAAGCTCGCGTAAATGCAACTTTGCAAGTTAGTGGTCGACAAGTCAAGCAAAACAAGCATGTCTATGAAGAAGTGACCCGGGTGATCTCTGCTGAGACAAAATCAAAGTGTTAGGGCGCTATGAGAAGAATGGGTATCAAAGGAAGGGATACCCCAAGCTTCCTATGACTTACCGTTTCCTGAAAATCCATGACCCCACTCCATATTATTATTCCGTCCCTGTAGCCGATTGTAACACAATCCTATTCTCCCCAAACTGATGTATCAATCAGCCTATCCTACTTATCCAAAATAAATGTACTCAAAGGGATATGCTGTCATGAATAAATAAGACTTTTTACAATTTCTATCTTGATCATAAATGTTAACTAAGGTGTTAAGTGATTAAATCACTTAGCTAAAAAGCTGTGCTAGTCATATTAACATAATATGAGAATGTATGATAAGATGTTAACATAAAGAATCTTATTGTTCAGACGCAACCCCAAGCGTAGGTTCCAAATCCAACCTGCACTAAGTCCAGCTGTGGTTCAAGAGAAGAAATTCCTTCTCAAACAAATTAAGCCACCCGAGTTTGATGGCAAGGGAAGGACTGTTCAAGCCGACACCGAGATCTGGATTGAGTCCATGGAGGACTATTTTGAGGCAGCGGGAACTGCACTTGCTAACCATGCCATGCTCGCCAAACTTAAGCTTACAGGCGAAGCGAGACTTTGGTGGAAACAGTGGTGTAGAGACCAAGCGATCTCGGAGGGGACAGTCACTTGGGATAAGCTTGAGGAAGCTGTGCGAGGGAGGTATCTGCCACCTGCCTACCGCACACAAAAGATGAATGAATTCTATGACTTGAAGCAGCTAGGATTATCCATGGAAGCATATTATTTGAAGTTCGTTTCACTCCTAAAATATGCACCCCCAATGGATATGACACAACATGTGTCAAAATTTTGTGTTGGGTTGAATCCACCCATAGACACTTGATTGGAATCAATGCACCCAACGGACCTACAAGATGCACTCATTCGAGCTGCTCCAATAATACAGGAGGTGTAGACCAAACCGAGGAACAACAGGATTTGGCCTTACAAAGATCAGAATAAGGGTATGTCTAAGGCTCAAACTAAGAGAGCGCAGGGTTAGAATCAGGGCCAAAGGAAGAAAGCTAGGGTCAATGCTGTCAACAACTTTGTTCCAACACAAAGCAATGATCTCAACCCATGTTGCTTCCATTGCAATGAGCCTGGACACTTCAAGAGGGAGTGTCCCAAGCTTGGCAGAGGACATCGCCAGGGGCAATTCCAAGGTCAAAATAGAGCCGCTCATGGCCAAGGAACCACCGTTATGGCCAGAGGGAGAACCTCTAGTGTTTCCAACAAGGAGTTGGACAATGAAGAAGATCCATCCATGGATGCTGACATTGAGAGGGCAACGGTTCACGCCACTCTTCACAAGAAGGGTCTAAATCGCCGATTCTCGGTGATTCAAACTCCATCAGGATATCAAGGTAAATGCTTCAAAACCCTGATTGAGTGTGGTAGTACACATTCCTTCATCTCACCAATCTGTTAGGGATAGCCACAATAGATGCAACTACTTTACTTGTGGAATTAGCAAATGGTCGTGAGGTCACTTGTACTAGGCAAACTGCTAAGTTGAAATTCCTACTGGGTGGGAAGCCAACTTCTGTGAGATTCAAGATAATGAACCTAGGTGTCCATGAATTCTTACTCGGAATGGATTGGCTAATACCTAATGATGCCCACATCCACTGTGGGAAGGGCCAAGTCTCCTTCCAAAATTTTGAAGGGGAACTAGTCACGACTCAAGGTGAGGCTGGTAAGCCAAAATTTTTGAAGGGAAACTAGTCACGACTCAAGGTGAAGCTGGTAAGCCAAAAATACAGTTGGAAAAAGCAACACGGATAATAAAAGGTGTTCAAAAGGGTCTACCTGTCTATCTGATTAAACTAAATAAGCTAGATCAGAATCAGGAATCCGGAGAAGAACCTTCATGGTTAAAGGAATATGCAGACGTATTCCCTGAAGATTTGACGGAACTTCCTCCCCAAAGGGAAGTTGACCACGAAATCAAACTTGTGCTAAGAGCTGTACTAATCGCAAAGAGGCCATATAAAATGTCCATCCCGAAAGCTATCGAACTGAAAGAGCAACTCAAGCAACTGTTAAGATCAAGGCTACATCCAACCTAGCAGTTCTCCAAGGGGAGCTTCCGTGTTGTTCCAAAAGAAGAAAGATGGAACGCTTCGCCTATGCATTGAATATAGAAGGTTGAATCAAGCAACCATAAAAAATAAATGTCCCATTCCAAGAATAGATGAATTACTTGACGGTCTTCAAGGGGCGAAGATCTTCTCAAAGATAGATCTTAGATCTGGATATTACCAGATAAGGATCAAAGAAGAAGATATCCCGAAGACTGCATTCAGTACAAGGTATTGACACTTCAAATTCCTAGTGATGTCATTCGGGCTGGATAGCCATGATAGGCATAAGTGGGCGTTTTCTATTCTCTTTGTTGTCATGTCTTTGACAGGTATCACATCTCTTAACATACTCAAAGGAATAGGAAATGTCGTCAATCGTCCAGCGATGTGATATCCCTGCAGATGGTTGACGGCACAGAAACCATCCTGGAATACGTTCAAAATGAAAGAGTGGAGCTACTACCTTCAACAGGTTAATGCAAGATATCTTTAGGCCCTATCTTAATGACTTCGTCAGCTTCACATTGTTCTTGAAACAATGAGAGCACACAAGCTTTATGCCAATAAGAAGAAGTGCACATTTTTCAAGCGACAGATTGAATATCTGGGATTCATTGTATCAATAGAAGGAATTTCAGTAGATCTAGCTAAGGTCAGAGACGTTCTGGAATGGCCAACACCAACTTCTGTCAAAGAAATACAAAGTTTTCTTGGGTTGCCAGGGTGGTACAGAATTTTCATCAAAGATTATGCTTTGATCGCAGCACCTCTGACTGATCTACTAAAGAAGCAAGTAGCAATTGTATGGTCACCTGCTGAATAGACCAGCTTTGACAAACTAAAGCAAAGCTTAGTATCAGTACCCATCCTGAAACTTCCTGATCTTAGTAAGGAGTTTGAAGTGGTAACTGATGTAGCTCACTTGTTTTAGGATGTGTACTTATGCAAGAAGGTAATCCCGTAGCATATTCTTCAAGGAAATTGAAGAGCCATGAAAAGAATTATGCTACCCACGATCTGGAGCTGTTGGCTATCATCCATGCTCTCAAACTTTGGAGACATTACTTGCTAGGTAACAAAATTTCCTTAGTAATGGACCATAAGAGTCTTAAATGGAATTTCACCCAGAATGAGCTCAATATGAGGCAATGTCGATGGATCAAAGTGCTGGAAGAATACGATTTTGAAATCAAATATAGGCTTGGAAAAGAGAATGTAGTTGCCAATGCACTCAGTCGCAAGGCATTTCTAAATTCTCTCATTTTGCAAGATCCATCAACAACAAGGTCTCTAGCCACAAAGGTATCAATGCCAAACAACTCGATTCTTGAGCTAGCAAGTGAAGGGGCATATCATTACCTAGTCTATCAAAAAATGCTAAGGAAGATCCCCATCAAGGATCAAGACCCGAAGCTAAAGACGAGGTATCACAAATTCTCCATCAGTAGTGGGCTTGTCTACTTTAGGACAAGACTATGTATCCCTGCAAGCCAAACTCTCAAGCATAAGATACTTTGGGAAGCCCATGACTCCCCTTCCTCAGGGCATCCTGGTTATGCCAAGACCCTTAATGCGGTCAGAAAGAGCTATTATTTGGAAAGGCTCAAGGGAGACATACTCAAATATGTCACAGAATGTTTGTCTTGTCAACGCATTAAGGCAGAACATGTTAAAGTGCCTAGAAAATTGCAACCACTTGATATCCCACAAATGAAATGGGAGTTCATTAGTATGTACTTTATTGTTAGCTTACCCCAAGTTTAGGGAGGATATAACTCTATTTTGGTTATAGTAGATATGCTCACCAAGGTTGCACATCTCATCCCTGTCAAGACGAACTATAAAGCTTTAGACATCGCAAGATTATTCATCAAGGAAATATTCAAACTTCATGGGTTACCTAGAAGAATCATTAGTGATCGTGACTCTCTTTTCACATCACACTTCTGGAGGGCTATCTTTGAGGCTATTGGAACTCAACTCTGTTTTAGTACAGCTTACCATCTCCAAATTGATGGTCAAATAGAACGAGTCAATCAAGTCATTGAAGATATGCTTAGGGCATACTGTTGTCGTGAACCCAAAAAGTGGATTCAATACTTACTGGTGGAGTTTGCCTACAATGCTTCTTACCAACAGAGTATTCAGATGACCACTTTCCAAGCATTGTATGGGCATGATTGTCATACCCCTTTGAACTTCTCAGATCCAACTTTGAGGGTAGAAGCTTCAAGATAGATGCTAGAAGACATGGATGATCAAATCAAATCAATAAGACAAGACATTCAAGCTGCCAAGGATAGACAGAAGGCTTACGCTGACTTGAAACGGCAAGACAAATCCTTCGTCGAAGGTGATATGGTCTTCATCTGTGTACGCCCTAAAAAGAGTTCACTGTCCTTGGGAGAGTACAAGAAGCTAAGTCCGAGGTATTGTGGACCTTATAAGATCATCAAGTGCATAGGGCCTAATGCTTACAGACTACAGCTACCCGCAACTCTAAAGATTCATAATGTATTCCACGTCAGCCTATTGAAAAAGTATCTACCTAATCTAAATCATGTACTTGATGATCAGCAAATTGTAATGCCTAGCCAAGGAGTCCTTGAGCTACGGCCTGATAGAATCCTTGATGTTAGGGAGAGGCATTTGAGATCAAGGACCTTGAGAAAATACCTCATCTAGTGGAAATATTATTCAGAAGAGGATGCCACCTGGATGGGTGAAAATACTCTCAACCAACAATACCCCCAAGTCTTCTCGAGATGAGGACATCTCGATTCCTCTAAGGGGGAGAGGATGTAATGTCTCCCCCCGGTGCCTCCCCCATGAGAACCCCCTTCTTTTAAAAAAATTATTAAATTTAATTCAAATTTTTTTACTCTCTCCCTCTCTCCCCCTAGCGATAGCATGGCGGGGAGAGAGAGAGAGAGAGAGGGAGTAAAGAGAGAGAAGGGGGGCATGAAGCCCCCAGGTGGAAGGGGTGGCAATCGTGAACAGTCATCTCCCCCCCATAAACCACCCCCTCCACCCCCACTTTAAAAGGGGAAGCCCCCCTCCCTCATGGCTGGAGGCACCCCCCCCACCTGATCATCATTATCATTCTTGTCTTCCTCCCCATCTTCAACACGATGCCCCCCTTGTCAGAAGGCAGGAAACAAAGGAAAAAAAAAGGTTAAGAAGCTTCTTGAGAAGCTTCCTAGAAGCTTCCTTAAAGTGCCTTCTTAAGGATGCTTCACCTGTGGATCGTGTAAAGGGGCACAATTTGTGTGTGAAGGGAGTTCCTTGCAGGAAGGGGAAGTTGCCAACTTGCAAGAAATTTTCGCACACCCTCCATCTGCCCAACTTATTCCCAAGAAATTGTAAGCATTGAAATGAAGGCATGGCATTATGTTGCGTGCATTAAAGTTGTTGGGAAAATTCAACGTTGTTTGTAATTTACCAAAAGGGACTGAGATCCATGAGTCCCATGTTAAAGTCCTTAGTGACTTCAAGAGGGATTGGTAAAAGCTTAGTACACGTGAGCATTATTAAGAGGGCTTAAGAAGAAATTATACTTAAGACGGAGTAGGAACTGTTCTAAACAGAACCGTCTTGACCAACCATGGTCAAGGGGATAGACAATCTTGATTAACTAAGATCAAAGATAAAGGTACATAGGTACTTCAAGGGATCTAGGAGATAACCAACAAGTTGACCAACCGAGGACGATGGGGCTGTCCATGATCTATTTTACAAGGAGACCTAAGGTAAGGATAATTAGGGTCGGTAGGGTACAAACCCTAACCCAAAGAAAAAGGAGAAACAAGCAACCTAGCTTGCCAAGCCCCTGGAATCTTGCCAAGTCGTGAATGATCCAGGACCAAATGTTGGGAGCATTTGGGAAGAAGGAATTACACCTTAGCAGTTGGTCGTGAACAACCACATAAATGATCGTGATTGTACACTTAGGTACATTGTTTGAAGTTCTTTGCTCAAGGAACTAATTCAAGGTCAAACACTTAATGCTTCAGGTTAAAATCCTAGAGGGAGAGGCAGGTTTAGTTACCTCCGACTGCTTGCCTGGCCCTATCCAAGGGGGTTGATTAGGCACGCCGGGTACATGGATCGAACCTGTCGTCGCGAGAGGTCTCTCCATGGGTGCTGCTTGGAGCGGGAGGACGCTTGGGTACTAGGGGAGGCTCTGGCTGTAAATTCCTTGCCTCTGGATCCCGCACAAGAGGCCAACGTGACTCGAGATGGGATCTCGAGGCCCGTGTACTAGTCTACGGACGAAACTTGGAGCAGCAATCCTGTTTATTGTTGGGATAGCCTTCGGGCATGATACCTGATGTATTCCGAGACTATGATAAATAAAGATCAGATATTTGAAAATGAAACTTGCTTGATATTGTTTTTGTGTCAGTGCCTAAGTTACATGAAGGAACCTATGTTTAAATTGATTAATTAAGGAAGTTGCTTTTGCATGTCAAACATAATGTGGTAGGTAATTAGATAACTAAGCAACCCAAGGAAAGTGCGGCAGACGTGACTTGGGTCTATCCTACAGAAGGGTGGTCCCGGTTAGCTGTGAACTTTTCTCAAAAGACGTGATAACAAAACTGTGAAGACCTAGAGTCGATAGAGTTAGAATCCTGATCTATGCTTTTTTAGGGGAGCGGAATGGGACTATGCCTTATGGGCAGAGAGGTTGAGCTTCGCATCCCTCTCGTTTCCCATTCTCCATGACCCAAGTGTAGCATAAAACCGCTTCGACTCTGTTGTTCCTACACAAAGTGGTTTATCTGGAGCTCGACACTAGCTACTTCCTAGAGACTTTGCTGATAGGGAAGAAACCTTGCCTTCAGGTTGGTCCTAAGTGGGAACAGCCGGATACTTTCGCTCGGGGCAGACTCGGGAAGACCTAGATCGCAAACCCTGTGATATTCCTTGCGAGTGCCAGGTGGCGCTTTCTAGACTCTCTTCCCGATGGGTTGCTAAGAAGTGTCCCACAAGTAGACGAGCAGACACGTTACACCAACTTCAGGTGTCAAGAATAGACTACCACTTTTATGTGTGATGGGATTACTCTTACTATGAGAGGTTGTAAGGCCCCTAACTTTAAGGAATATAGAATTAGTATGGTCAAATGAGCAATTGCAAAAAACCTTTGTACATCTTTTGTAATGTGCCCACCTATCGACTATCCAAGCACATTTTTAGTAGGCCATCGAGAAACGAATCTAAGCAACGCTGGCCGGCACTCCCATGGAATGTTACGGGGTTTGTTGTCTAGGGTTTTCCAAGTCCGCCTCGCAACAGAACGTTTGCGGCCGAACCCACTAGGATCCGATTGACCTAAAATACAGGTTCCTAGTGGTCAAGGTCTCTTGACAGCATTTTGGCGTCGGGTCCTGGACATCCTACTTTATACAGAGATACCCAAGTCGAAGCAGATCCATGCCATGCTTGGTTGAAAGAGAATGGGAAACGAGAGGGATGCACCACTCGATCTCTCTGCCCGCATAGCCCCATTCCGATCCCCTAAAACAGCATGAATTGGGGTTCTAAACTAACACTTACTAATGGTTAAAACTTTGTGAGAAGCCTCCCAGTTCTCTGGGACCACCTTGCCATAGGACGCTCGTCGGGGTTCCGTCCCATCCGCTTCCTTTGATAGCTTTAGTTTTCTAATTAGGTCCTATCACATTTATGGGTGACATTCGAAATCAACTTCCTTAATTAGGCCTTTTTAGGGAATATGGTTTGTTCGCGTAATTTACGACACAAACATGAAAATAGAGCGAGCATTTCTTTTGACAAACAAGTTCCTTAAATTATCTTCAGATTAATCTTTGTCTCCTGCCCCCATACATGAGAAATTATGTATCCCTTCTGTTCAATTGAAGTACCCGGTCCAAATCACATGACACCATAATTTCCATCTAGTATCTAGAATAGGATCTTCCAACGCACTAGACGTTGGGCTCACGGCAGTCTACAACTTCGTTTCGGACTAGGCAAGGGGTGTCCAGAACTCCAGAGCTCCACTGACCCCAAGTGACCTAGGAGTAAGACACAACTTCCATGGTTGGCCTTTTCACCACTCGACCTTTAGCCCGTAAATCGAGTAGTGCCCTCTCAAGTTGAATTGCGGCGTGACCTTGGAGATGATCCACCCACACAAAATATCATTCCTTAATTAATCCAATTAAGAATCATGCACAATCAAGGCAATCAGTCTAATATCATCTTCCAAGAAAACATTCCTTTATTCCCCATGGCAACTTGTCATAATTGACCCCTGCCATGCATTTACCATCAAACATAAGTACTAGGAATAATCATCCAAATCACATTCCAACAATAATTTTAATACAAAAGCATTTAGGATGTTATTTGATCAATCAACAAAAATAATGGTATCCTTTTTCAAACATTGCAGGAATAGTCGCAATAACGTTTTGATCACATATTCGCTCTCCCCCTTGGGATCAAAGAGCGATTCTATGTAAAATTTACCTAACACACCCTTCTTTTAGCCAAGGTATATGTTAAGGTTTCAAACACTATACAAGATATAAGTTCTAATAATCACTTACATTGATCAATAACCCAACCTTTTTCAACAAGTACAAAAGCATCGATCTCTCCTTTGGCTTAGGGTTTCCTAATTCCTTGAGCTCTTCATTTGCCCTAGAGTTGTTGTTATATCTAGCCCAACCCTGAATAGGATTGATGAACATAGTCGCTATTGGCAGATCTCAAGGCATCTTAGTCTTAGTCCTTATGGTCATTGTTTATGTTAACTACGCACATAATCAAGATCCCAATGAACTAACAGATTTGCAAAATTAGCGAGACTTTATTACAAGATCAATTTGTGTACCATCATTGCATGTTTCATATAACCTTTCCTATGCATGCACCGTCTATGCCCATAACCCTTAAGTAACCTTATATGCTCTTTATGCTACGTATGATTTTGTCACGTAGCTCTAGGTTGCAACGATTGTATTTGGCTACAAGGGTTTGTGTGAACCTCAATGCGTCATATGCATGAATCTACGCAAGGTCAGCTATGATTACGGTACGAATTATCCTAAAAATCCCCTACGAGTTCATTAACTATTGAAAAATAATTTTGGGTTACTTATTAAAATGAACTCATGCACGTGACAAGGCGGTATAACCTATGTCTCAATGATTAGTGGAGATGGCAATTAATACCTAGATATTCAGATATGAATTATCCATACTCAATGTTGTATTCATATTAGCAAAAATGCCATGGCCAGTGGCTTTATTGTTGGATGCAGGATTACCGTTGGTGCGTGTCTCCCTCCGTTTTGGGGCCATACTTTTAGCTTGTAAATCTCCCTCTCTCTTTCTCTCATCGGAGAGATGGTGTGCCGAGGTGACTCTTCTCGATTGCGATGGGGGCTTAACCCACAAAAAAAGGGAATAAGTTGTGGGGGATGAGACGGAGTGTGTGGTAATCCTCTAAGGAGGGGAAGGGAGGAATCTCCCAGAACCTTCCCTCCCCCCCTCTCTCTCTCTCTCTCTCTCTCTCTCTCTCTCTCTCTCTCTCTCTCTCTCTCTCTCTCTCTCTCTCTCTCTCTCTCTTTCTCTGTCTCCCCCTTCTTCTTCTTCTTCTTCTTCTTCTTCTTCTTCTTCTCACCTCTCTTTCTTCTTCCTCTTCTCCTTCTCCTTCTCGTCTCTCTTCTCACCTCTCCTACTCCTCCTCCTCCTCCTCCTTCTCTCTCTCTCTCTCTCTCTCTCTCTCTCTCTCTCTCTCTCTCTCTCTCTCTCTCTCTCTCTCTCTCTCTCTCTCTCTCTCTCTCTCTCTCTCTCTCCCCTACAGACCGGCAGCAAAGGGGGGGGAAGGTGGTGTCTCTTCTTTTTTTCTCTTTCCTATGGGGGGGGGCCTCTTGGTAGCAAGGGGGCAGGGAATTAATGTCCTATCCCCCTTAGGGGGGGGAAGAGTTTTATAGGGGAAGAAGTGGTATTTTGGGGGGTCGAGGGGGGGGGGGGGGAAGAGATAGTGAGGGGAAGAGAAGTGGTAGATGTGTGCCCTCTCCCCCGTCGATTTTATCACCACCTCATGGTGATTGTCATCTCCCTACTCACCATCTTCGGCTTCAGTCTTCACTGCCATCGTTGACGGCTTCCCCCTCCCTCTTTAACGTCATTGTCATGCTTCTTTCCATTGTCGCGTTCTTTCTCCTTGTCGACATCATCGCCACTCCCTCTTCATGTCGGTGACGATAGGGGAGGGAGATTTAAAAAGAGAAATTTCAATGATTTTCAATTATTAAGGGAGGGGGGTTCTTATTGTAAAATATTACACGGCGCAGCGAACAGAATCTAAGAAAGAGATAGAGAGTACACAACAGATAAGAGGAGAATCAGTAAATTCTTTAACTCCAAACAACTGATACAAAGATGGCTCTGTCCACCCGTGCGCTTCCACTGTGTGAAGCTTAGATGGCGATCTAGACAGAAGATAGGTGAAGAGTTTAAGGCTAGCTGGAACAACAACTCTGACTGGGTGAAAGATGAGTGTCTGATGGCTGCGAAGGGGTTTAGCTTTTATAGCCCGCGAAGGTCGTTAGGTCGGTCTGCTGACCGCCGACCTACCATATGAGCCTCCACTAGTCGGCCAGGGAATATTCCAAGGAATATTCCCTTTACCATCGGGCCGGGGGCGCTGCCCCCGGACCCCCGCCAGGGGGGCCGCTGGCCCCCCTAGGACCCCCCAGCCAGGGGCCGCTTCCACGGCCCCCGGACCCCACAATAGGGGCCCCTTTTAACTCCCTTACCACGCAACTCAATGCAATGTGCCTCGAGTTGCTACCAGCTTAACCTCTCCATCTAGCCCAAAGATTAGACCCACAACAGTCACCTTTTTGCCATCCGGTCACATAGACCTCATCTGATATACAAGTCAGGACTCAACCAATGTCCGGGCTCACATTTGGCTTCTCCTCATAATGGGGGCCTTACAACTTTGAGCACCATGGATCATTGGTAGCACCTAATGAGGGTGGGGCATTGATCATATCTAACACCCCCGCTCAATGTCCACCCATAGGTGAACTATCTCCTCGGCCCAATGCCGAGTCTCTGAAGATGAACTTGAAGCAGATCCTTCGTAAGTGCTTTGGTGAAGATATCTGCTCCATTCTCCTCTGTTGGACAGTAGACCAATTCCACTATCCCATCCTCCATCAAATCATGCACATAGTGATACTGGATCTCTATATGTTTGGTGCGCGCATGAAACACTGGATTTTTGGCAATGGCGATGCAACTCTGATTGCCACATCTCAGCACAGTTGGTTCTTCATCCTGCACTCCCATATGCCATAGAATCCTTCTCAACCATACGGCCTCACATGCAGCAAAACAAGCTGCCTTGTACTCTGCTTCGGTAGAAGACAATGCCACTGTTGGTTGCTTCTTACTAATCCAAGAGAAAATTCCTGAACCCAAAGAGAAACAATAACCAGAAACTGACTTCCTGGAATCAATGTCTCCTGCCCAATCTGAGTCACAGTTCCCCACAAGAGAAGTTCCGAAACTGTATGTGATACCATAGTCAAGAGTTTTCTTCAAGTATCTGAGCACCCGCATCCCAGCCTTCCAATGACTCTCATGAGGTTTGTTTGAGAACCTGCTCAAAACACCAACAGCAAAACTGATATCTGGTCTGGTGTTACACAAGTAGATCAGACTGCCGACCAACCTCCTATACCTCCCAATGTCTGCTAATGCTGATGTATCCTCGACGGATAACTTTGCATTCACCTCCATAGGTGTAGCTATCTCCTTGCACTCGGTCATGCCAAATGCCTTCAAGATCTCCCATGCATACTTCTTCTGAGAGATAAAGATCTTTCCTGGCTCTTGCCAGACTTCAATCCCCAAACAATAGTGCAGCAAGCCCAAGTCTGTCATTTCAAACTCAGAACTCAAAGCCTTTCGAGTTTGGTTGATCATATCTTCATAGTCACCTGTAATAAGAAGGTCGTCCATATATAGGACAATCACTACAGACTTTTTACCATCCCTGTAAACATACAAGTTAGCATCTGAGCACATCTTTTGAAGTTTAGGTTTAAAAAGAACCTATCTATCCGCTGGTACCATGCTCTGGGGGCTTGTTTCAGCCCATACAATGCCTTCTTCAGTTTACACACTTTGTTCTCAGAATGGGGGGCCTCAAACCCTGGTGGCTGAGCCACGTACACCTCCTCCTTGAGGTCACCATTTAAGAACGCTGACTTAACATCCATTTGGTACACTGGCCACTTCTTGTGGGCAGCCACTGCAAGTACTGTGCGAATAGTGGTCATTCTGGCAGTTGGGGGAAATGACTCTTGAAAATCAAACCCTTCAACTTGTGAAAATCCTTGTGCAACCAGTCTAGCTTTGTACTTTTCTAAGGTACCATCAGCCTTGTACTTTACCTTCCAGATCCACTTGGTGCCAATAACCTTCCGCTTTGCTGGTCGATCCACTAGCTCCCAAGTGTCATTCTTCATTATGCTGTCATACTCCGCCTGCATAGCAGCCTTCCATGATGGATCTGCAAGTGCTTCTTCTAAGTCAGTTGGCTCCTTTACTTCTCTCATAATCTCAACCATCAAGGCCATATTGACTATGTGAGCAGAAGCCCTCCTTTGCTCCTCTATTCTCTGAGACCTCCTTGGTCCGTCTGCCTTCTCCTCAACAGATGCAGGCATAGGATTATTGTGGTCATAGAGCTGCTTCACCCAGCGCGGCAATGGCTTTTCCGGTGGGGTGATGTCAGGTTGGTGAACTTTTTCCTCATCATCTGAAGATGATGCTTCCTCCTCCTTAAGGATAGGGATAGCTCTCGGGACAGGTTCATAGTGGACTACTTCTTCGCTTGATGATAAAGTGGAAGAACTTGCCTTCTCCTCCTCCACTGTATGCAGCTCCTCCTTGAACACCACATCACGGCTCGCGATGATCTTCTTTGCCTCTTGGTCATATAATTTGTAAGCCTTCTGCTCATCACTATAACCCAAGAAGATACATTTTCTGCTTTTTGGTTGTAACTTGTTTCTCTTCTCATCTGGAACATGTGCATAACATTCACATCCAAAAATTCTGAAATGTGAGACAGATGGTTTCTTACCAGTGTAAGCCTCATGAGGTGTTTTTCCCTTGAGAGCCTTTGTATAGCTCCGATTTAGAATGTAGGCTGCAGTATTAACAGCTTCAGCCCAAAAATGGTTAAGCAATCCCTTGCCCTTTAGCATGCATCTTCCCATCTCCACAATGGTGCGATTCCTGCGTTCCATAACACCGTTCTGCTGAGGTGTGTGAGGCATCGTCAATTGATGCTTGATCCCTTTGCTCTTGCAAAAGCCTTCAAACTCCTTTGAGTTGAACTCACCACCACCATCTGTTCTAAATTTCTTTATACTTTTCCCTGTTTCATTCTCAACAAGTATTAGCCATTCTTTAAACTTACCAAAAGCTTGAGCCTTATTACGAAGGAAGTACACCCACATCTTCCTACTGTAGTCGTCGACAATCAACATAAAATAAGAAGATCCCCCCAAGGCCTGTGTAGGCATCTTACCACACAAGTCAGCATGCACCAACTCTAGAGGACCCTGTGCTCTATTCTTGCTTTCTTGTGGAAATGCCTTTCTCTGTTGCTTGCCCATCATACAAGCTTCGCATGGTTCCTTCAATTCAGTTATTGTAGGTAGGTGAGCAACCATACCTTGCTTTTGCATCTCCTTTAATACTGCAAATCCGATGTGTCCAAACCTTTCATGCCAAAGCTTACTTGTGCCCACTCCAGCGGTGGCTGTAAGAGCACTTAGCTCATACAGGTTGTTCCTTCTTTCTCCTTTGCCAACAATTGTGCCAGCACTATCAATAATTTCTGCACCTGTCTTCTTGAACCTCACTTCATGACCAAGATCAGTTATGGCAGCAACTGATAAGAGATTTCTCCTGATTTCGGGAACATACAACATATTTGAAAGCTTTTTGACTTCACCATTTGCAGCAACAAAAGAAATAGTACCTGTGCCCGCAGCAGGGCATTTAGCATCATTTCCAACCGTCACAGTGATGGATTCTTGTAGAGGCTGCATAGAACTGTATAGACCTTTCTTGTTGGTCATGTGACGGGAGGCCCCACTATCCAACACCCAAGAGTCAGTGGTAGATTCTTCTTGCGCCGAGGAGCACACTTCCTCAATGGTCGCCATGAATAATTCCAACTCTGCTTCAGCCGTATTGGCTGTCTCTTTCCCTTTACTTTTAAGGGCACCATTCTTTTCATCTGCCTTCTTGACACGACAATCTGCAATTGCATGTCCTTTCTTCTTACAGTAGAAGCACTCTCCTTGAAACTTCTTCTTGCCGCCCTTCTTCTTTTTGTCACCATCATTTTTGGTGGAGGAAACACCTTTGCCTTTTGCATTGGCAGAGAATGCAGCATCTCCATTGTTGCTTCCTTCTCGGGCTTTCAGCCTCAACTCCTCCTCCATTAATAATGCACAAAACTCCTCAAAAGTCAAAGCTTGAGGTCTCACCTGAGTATTAAGGGCAGTTACTAGTCCATCAAACTTTTGTGGACAAATCCGAAGACACCTCCGAGCTAGCTCTTCGCTAGTCTTTTGTATCCCAGCGCCAGCCATCTGGTCGCGCAGATTCTTAATCCGAGTGATGAATGCTTCAACCGTCTCTCCTTCAGCAAACTTCTCCGCTGCTAGTTGATTCTCCAAGTTTTGAATCCTTGTTTGGTTTCGCGTTTCGTACAGACTCCTTAGTACATTCCAAGCCTCTGATGCTTTGGTTGTATGCTGAATCAGAGTCAAAACACTGTCAGAGCAGCTTGTAACTAAGGCACACAATGCATCTGCATTCCTTCGTTTCCAAGCTCGTAGAAGATCTGCATTCGGAGGAATCATCACACTAGGATTTGATGGGTCGGGGGTAGGCTGTGGTTCTGCGTCAGTCCCCAGCACAGTTTCCAGAAGCTCATACGAATCAAGGATAGTTGTAATTTTGAACTTCCACAAGGTGTAGTTTGTACCATCTAACTTGCCTTCGCTGAAGGTTGGTGGACGAATCCTCAGTGTTTGAATAGCCGGTACAGCAGCACCACCTCCTGCACCGCTTCCTGATGCGCCAGAACTGCTTCCCGGAGTCGACATCGTTTCTCTTTGCTGTTGAAGCCTTTGCCTCTTGCACGCTCTCCGATCTCTAGAGCCCCCTGGGCTCTGATACCATGTAAAATATTACACGGTGCAGCGAACAGAATCTGAGAAAGAGATAGAGAGTACACAACAGATAAGAGGAGAATCAGTAAATTCTTTAACTCCAAACAACTGATACAAAGATGGCTCTGTCCACCCGTGCGCTTCCACTGTGTGAAGCTTAGATGGCGATCTAGACAGAAGATAGGTGAAGAGTTTAAGGCTAGCTGGAACAACAACTCTGACTGGGTGAAAGATGAGTGTCTGATGGCTGCGAAGGGGTTTAGCTTTTATAGCCCGCGAAGGTCGTTAGGTCGGCCTGCTGACCGACCTACCATATGAGCCTCCACTAGTCGGCCAGGGAATATTCCAAGGAATATTCCCTTTACCATCGTTCCTCGAGTTGCTACCAGCTTAACCACTTCGTCTAACCCAAAGATTAGACCCACAATAGTCACCTTTTTGCCATCCGGTCACATAGACCTCATCTGATATACAAGTCAGGACTCAACCAATGTCCGGGCTCACATTTGGCTTCTCCTCATAATGGGGGCCTTACAACTTTGAGCACCATGGATCATTGGTAGCACCTAATGAGGGTGGGGCATTGATCATATCTAACACTTATGGCCGCAGCGGAACGTTACATCTTTGTAGCCATTCTTCATGCTCCTCTCATTGGATATGAGAGATCTCTAGCCTTCTCTCTCAACCTTGCCTTAGAAGTTTTCTCTTTACTTTTGAGTGAAGAGGTCTACACTCCAAGTCTTTGGTTCAATTGGGAATCCTAATGGACTTCCAACAAACACACCACTTGTTAGGACCTAAAATAGACATGACACAGGCTCTAATGGCTCTAGTCAGCTCCTAAACATGCCAAACAACCCCATATGGCCTTGCAACCAGAAGCATTTGGATACTATAAATGATTCTTCCAACTACTATGTTTGTAGATGTAGTTTCGGCCAACTAATTACCCCTCTTGACTCCAAGCAAGGTAGTTTCCTAATTGCTGCTATCTAACAAACTCCAATTGATAAAAACACTTCCAATGTATTCATGATCACCCGATTTTTCTTAGAAAACTCTGGAGTCTCTTCATTTTTACCGCAAATTCTTCATTTTCTACTTCAGTTTTGGCACCTAGTTACATCTCTCAAACCTCCAAAACAATCTATTGTAACCATGTTAAGGAGATAGATAAGCCAAATAGTTTCTTTTATAGGAATTGTTTTTGGAAGAGTTTGTAGACTTACTTCACAACATAGTAGCTCACTTCATAGATGGTTTCTAGTTCTTCCACATAACCTTGCTTATCACTTGATCAAATTCTTATAGTTTGCAGGAGAAAGTTGTTGAAACGATGCAATAGTGTAGGAGACTTGAGTAATAGGAAAATCATCAATTCTTTTCATTCGGAGATCTTGGCCATATGCCCACATATTCGTGAATATGTGTGTCTAAGAAAACATGAAAGTATATATTTAATGTACATGTCCATATGCCCACTAGTTGAATTAATATAAAAACACATATATGAAAACTTACTTGCTAGTCACACCCTACATTAAGCTTGAATTCTTCACATATTGCCCTTCTAATTGGGCCCTTCTCACTTGCTCTTGAATCAAGTCCAAAGGCATTGATGCATCTATCTTATACTTCTTTTGTGCTCTTTTTGCTATTTCTTGTTTCTCTTTTCATAATTGTTGTTAATCCATTTTTGCATGCATTATGAATTGTAGATTATACATTTTCTCCAACTTTCACAGTTCTCTACACTTACATTGTGAGGGATGCCCATTCCACATACAACCTCTTAGAACCTTAGTTTCTTCATTTGCATTGCATGTATGAGGAGACTTAGCATGCACACACTATGCATACATACTACCCAAGATAGTATATATGCTTTTGTAGCACCCATCCCTTTGCAATAGAGCCCTCATGTCTTGCTCTTTGGCACATAAAGGCCTTTATTAGAACTTCCATGACTTATTCCTTCAAAAACATGTAACATGTGCTAATTACCTTGGTTTGCCTCTATCTCCTCAATGAGGTGAATGATCACATGGACTGGTAGTTCTTTTTCCATCAAACATAGAAGCTCTATGCACTCTTGCTTCTTTTATAAGATGTGATGGAGTCTATCTCTTTTGAGGTAACCCACCTTTAAAAATCAACATATTTGTTTATGTGGTCATCAAAATACAAATTGAAAAGAAGCATGAGATATCATTTTAATTGAGAAGAACATATTGTGTGAGAAACCATTATATCTATCATATATGAGCTATTACGTGAGTTCTTGAGAATTATATTTTATATTTACAAAAGAAAGTACACTATTTCTAACAAACCACAAGGACTATTTTTCTTCTCATAGTTTAACCATTGAGAATGATGGATGGTAACTACTATCTACGTGGGGCTAGTGGAAATCTATGCATAATTTCCTAGTACTTCTTCTCTAACACATAACAACTTGGTAGCATTTACCAATATGTATCTAGCACATCTCTACTCATGTATCCTAGCTAATGGCCATTCTCACACAAAAAAGTTAAAATTGGTTCTTTCATGTCTTCTAACACTACTATTGATTTGCCTTGCCATCTTCCCTTGAGTGTAAGGTCTCTTGTCAATGTAAATTTGCTCTCCCTCAATGATCTTTGATACCTCTTTTTGAATGTGATGCTACATTAGTGCACAACTCATAAGTTGCCATGTTCTAATATAGCAAACAAGTTGATGCCGTGCTCCCCATTATAAATAGCCCACAAAATGGCATGAGAGTAACATTTGAGTGTGTAGTACATGCAAACCTTGTGCAATAAAGTGACATCACCCTCCATCAGGAATCATAGCAATAACATAGCAAGTGCCTCAAAATCATTAATCATAAGTCTGAACAAGAGACAATTGGTGATCTAGTAAGGGATGGTCATTGAGTGTCTCCAAATAAGTACCAAAGAGCATGTGTAAATACAAAGTCTCCATCTGTAAATTGGAAAAATGATTGACTATGTCATGTGTGAGAAAGCAAGGATATGCTTGACATGACCTTTCAATAGTAAATTATATGATACTTGGCTACCAAAATGAGTTTAGAACTATATAGTTTACTACAAATATTGTATGTTGACACCAAAGTTAACATGAATCTATAATGCATACATAGTTTAAAACAAAGAAGACTTATCATAGGCTAATCTTGTTGCTCTAGTGGAGGCATCTCATGATGTGCAACATATTACTCTATGTGGGTATGGTATATATCGTGATGTTGTTAATGGGTGACTCTACAATATGCACACAAACATGAAACTCTCTCACCCTAGTGTGATTGTATGTCATTGCATTTATGAGATGCTATAGAAGAAGAAGAATCTCCTCCCTACCTAGCTGATGTATCTAAGGACGAGTTAGAACTTGTGTAATCAGGAACACAACATTAGATTTTGGTTAAAAACAAACTCAATAAAAAGAAAGTTATTGAAGACATTCTTAGGGCATATTGCTATCGTGAACCCAGGAAATGGATCCAATAGCTACCATTGGTAGAGTTCACCTATAATGCTTCTTACCAACAAAGCATTCAAATGACACCTTTTCAAGCATTGTATGGGCATGACTGTCATACTCCATTGAATTTTTCAGATCCTACCTTGAGGGTAGAAGCTTCTAAAAAAATGCTTGAGGAGATGGATGAGGAGGTCAAGGCCATCAGACAAGATATTAGAGCTGCTAAGCCTATGCAGATCTAAATAGACAAGAGCGACTCTTCAAAGAAGGAGATATGGTTTTTATTCGCGTACGACCCAATAAGAGTTCCTTATCACTGGGAGAATTCAAGAAACTAAGTCTAAGGTATTGCGGACCCTACAGGACCCTCAAGTGTCTAGGGCCCAATGCTTACAAACTCCAACTCCCTAAGAACGTAAAGGCTCACAATGTATTCCATGTTAGCCTACTAAAGAAATATATATCCAATCCTAGCCATGTACTCAATGATCAACAAGTTGTAATGGCAAGCCAAGGAGTCCTTGAGCTCTGGCTAGAGCTCTAGCCAGATAGAATCCTAGACACTTGGGAAAAGAGATCGAGGAGTAGAACCCTCAAAGCATACTTCATCCAGTGGAAGGACTATCCAGAAGAAGATGCCACATGGATTGATGAGAGTACTCTCATCAATCCATGATGAGAGTACTCCACATGGATTGATGAGAGTACTCTCAACCAGCAATATCCCCAATTCCTTTCGAGATGAGGACATCTCGATTCCTTAAGGAGGGAAGGATGTGATAGTGGCCGTTCCACTGCCATTATAAAGAGCCCCCTTTTTTTAATCCCGTCGTTGTCGCTGTCAGTTTCCCCCTGTTTATTTTTGAAATAAAAAAGAATATATTTTTTAACTACCTTTTCTCCCCCCTTGTCATCGCCATCAGTGGGTGGCGGGAGGGGGAGATGAATTACAAGATGGAGGGGGGAGTCAAACTGAGGTTGATAAGGCAAGTAGAGGAGGCTGTGATGATGATGATGACACGGAGGGGATGAACTCGGAGACAACAGAGGTGAGGGTAGTGACAATTGGCATTCGATGGGGGGTGGAGGAGGAGATCACAATGGCACAAGAAGTGATGTGGCAGCAAAGGAGGCCGACGATCACAACAACACGATGATGTTAACGAGAACCCCCCCAATATGCCCTCTTGATTGGTTGCATGGCAATACTTACAATGACCATGAGAGTGGAGTTAAGACCTCCTCGTCACGATGCTTTACCCCCCTGTTTTTTAAACCCACCTCACCCTTATAAATCCCCCCTCCTTACACCAAAAATAGGAAAAACCCTCTTCTTTTCCCTTACTATTGTCATCCTTCCCCTTAAATCCCCCCTCCCCCCCCTTTTTCCTTTCAACAAGAAGAATCGTTATTCTTCTTCTCTCCTTGCAGCCAATTTGAGAAGGAGAGGGAGAGGTAGTGGAGGAGAGGAGGAGAGAAGGAAAGAGAGAGAAGGAGAACCTAGAGAGAGAGAGAGAGAGAGAGAGAGAGAGAGAGAGAGAGAGAGAGAGAGAGAGAGAGAGAGAGAGAGAGAGAGAGAGAGAGAGAGAGAGAGAGAGAGAGAGAGAGAGAGAGAGAGAGAGAGAGAGAGAGAGAGAGAGAGAGAGAGAGAGAGAGGCCAAGGACAACTCCCTTATGTTGGAAGAGAGGGAGAGAGATAGAGTGGAGCGAAAGATGAGCCTCAGCTCATTGTTGTTGTTCTTCCATTATTCTTCCATCATACTAACTGAAAGAGACTTATACACATAGGTATGACTAACCAAAACTAACTGTGGTTAAGTCATTGACAACATCGACTTATTGAATGTCACACACATGTACAACTATATCTAGCTAATGTCGGTCACACACATAAAGATAGACTGACTGAGAGTAATGGGAGCTTGATATTCTAACACTCCCCCTCAGGCTCAAACCATCTGATAAACTCTAAGTAGTTGTCTAAAGTATATGAACTTTTCTTTTCCAAGAGACTTGGTAAATATGTATGCTACCTAGTCTTCAATCTTCACATGAATCAAGTCAATCTGCCTTGTAAGAACCATTTCTCTGATGAAATGGTAGTGAACCTCAATATGTTTGGATCTAGCATGGTAGACAGGATTGCTAGCCAACATAACACTGTTGAAGTTATCACAATGCAATCTCACTCTGTTTTCCAGCTGTATTCCCAAGTCTTTCAATAGTTTCATTAACTGCTTTGCAAGCCGCTAAGGCAGCTCCTCTGTACTCAGCTTCTGTACTGGACAATGCAACAGTAGGCTATTTCTTACTCTGCCAAAGGTGCTGAGTACAACATCTTAACGCATGACCATTGGACACGCATTGGTCAACTGCAACTACAGTCCACTAACGCTAAACTCACCCCGTTTGGGGGTACCGCTTACCCACTCCTAGGGAAGTGCAAGGTGGTCGTTTCCATCGAGTCTGAAAGTTTGCCAGCCTTCTTCCATGTGTTACCTGACACTAAGAAAGCTGGTAATGTGTCACTATTGGGTCGCACTTTCAAGAAACAAACCAACTGTAATGTGGATTACAACCTAAATCGCATACATCTTGCTATCGGCAATGTACGCATAGTGACGACTTTCAGCAAGGGCTGTCTTAATTCCCCCACTTTTACGAAGCCACCGGTAGAAACCCCTACGACCACGCTTTAGCCCGAGTCTGAACAGACGGAAACTATGGCCTCGTGCTAGGCTCTCAACCCCAGGCCCAAGCCCACCAAGAGCGCTTACAAGGCCAAAGAGTCCAAGTTTCTATGGGTGCCGAAACGGCGAAAACCACATCTGGGTAGACCACCCAAGTATGATCCTAAACGTCAAAATTATCAACCATCCTGACCCAAGAGGCAGTCTAGGCGCTATCGCCGTAGACACACAACCACGCCGCGCTGGATTCCCAAAGATCTCTTGCGGGCACAAGGATACTACGAGGGCAATCCCTGGATTTGGGTGCCTAAAAATGGCCAGCTAAGAAGCTCATCTACAAGCAATCTCACCCTAATGAGAGACGCTTGCACAAGTGGCACCCAGAACACAGTTAGCAGGCTAGGGCCAGCGGTGGCTAGCAAGCCTCAGCTCATCTATCGACCAAAGCAAATGCCACAGGCCTTAAACCTACCTAATCCTGAGAACTTACAAACCACTATGACTGCTCACTCAGAACCTAGTACAACCCCCATGCCTCTAGAGCTTCCTGCAGCATCTCAAAGTGCTTCAGAATGCAAGGCCCAACCTGTGACACTGATGAGGAAGTCACAACTATCCAGTCCAGTTGCACCAGCCCCGCGAGCGGGTCTTAAACCTTCATACGCAATATGACCTTTCCTCTCTTTGGCTAAGGACCTTGCCGCAACTTCTGGGGATGACTTAATAACCTGCATTAAAATGTTAGACGAAACTTTCACTACATTTGCTAGAAGCTACGAGAGGCTAGACCTAGGCCTTCTTGACGAAACGTTTGCTTCAGATGTTCGTGCATTACCATGCACTTGGGAGGAATATGAACTTATGACCACTAAAGTTTCCAAAATTGCTGCCGAATTGATAGCAAACCATGATCTCGAAGGATCAAGCTGCACTTAGAAGACTTATCACTTCTTATCGTAAGCCTCCTCGTTCTGATCCTGAACAGGAGTTGCAAGAGCTCCAGCAGA
This sequence comes from Lygodium microphyllum, assembly GCF_053477565.2. Lineage (NCBI taxonomy): Eukaryota > Viridiplantae > Streptophyta > Polypodiopsida > Schizaeales > Lygodiaceae > Lygodium > Lygodium microphyllum. The sequence goes on along the minus strand of NC_141163.1, from coordinate 11,819,141 downwards.
TGGCAAGCTCACCTTCCATATTCTTACAGCAGTGGTTTACGCTAAGGATCCAATGGGAGAAAAAAGCTTGTCGCATAATGACCAATGCTGAGTAACGCAGGGCAATTAAAACTACCGAATATGACCCCACTTATGTGGCACCTATCTCGTTTAGGGTCTTGGCCATCACTCGTAATCATCATTTGGACGACCATGTGCTCGCCCACCCCTACATTGACCAATTCCTCACCAAAGAGGATTTACATGTTGCCAGTCGCCTCAATACCGGAGATCTCTTCCACGACGTTTTGACCTACATTTCCCAAGTCTCCATCCGACCATCTACTCTGGATTGTCATGCCACACTCGAATACAATCCAAGCTTCTATGATTGGCTATTGGCTAGGTAAGTCAACCCACGCGAAACAACGCTTACCTCGTCCTTCCTTTGCTAATCCTAGGAAGGATTCTTTGAAAGATCCCCGATGGAGGGGGGAGCAATGTGAGCAAGAGCAGAGCAAAAATGAAAAGTTATGCTATCTAGCTAGCAGATTGTTATAATTAAGTAAGTTTCCATGGAAGAATACTGCAGAGTAAAACAATAGCAATGGTCAAGCCTCTAAGCAAGCGTACCCATTTTGAGCACATATATTTTTCTCTCAAACCGAGTTCTGATTTGAAATAAGCTGATTGTTAGGCATTAATGTTGGCATGGTGTGTTGACAGGTCACCACCATGGCAGGACAGGACAAAGGAGGCAAACTCCCATTCTCTGAAGAGGAAATGACCAAATTCGACATCAGCATCGAGACGCGCGGATCCAGTCAGTTCACTTTCAAGCACACACTGAATCTGGACGAGACCATCCTGGAGGAACCCGGGATCAAAGACTTGGTGGACAGATGCCACCTCCACAAGTACGTGGAGAAGGTGGGGCAGGCTGTGGATTACAGCATGTGCACGGATTTCTTGAGGAACTTCGACAAAAGCAGGAACTGTGGTACCGTCACAGTAAGGACAAGGGAGCAAGAAAGAAGAATCGAAGTGCCCCTCAATGCAACAATCATAGAAAAGGCCTTGGGGCTTGTGCCAAAGAAAGAGAGAAGGTCGAGACAAGATGTTTACACCATGCTGGGGGTCAAGAAAGAAGCAGTGCATACTGTGGATGGAATCAACTTGGCTGACATCCCGGGCCCAGCGGTGAAATTACAAGCAAAGATGATCCATACCCTCTTCTCGGGCCAACGTTACAATGCGCTAATGAACAGGATTGGGGTCCCACTGTTGGAAAGCATAGCAGCAGGAGTTCCTAAAGAAATAGACTGGAATGGATTCGTATAGAAGACCATTCAAAGTTCAGCTGCCCTCCTCACTCTGACGGAAGCACAGCAGGAGGAGAATCCCCTGCCTCAACCGCGCGCTCCGCAAGGAAGAAACCAGTGTCAAAAGCGGCTACAATCAGATACGGGGGCATCCTGACAGCCATCATAGACGAAGCAATAAAGAATGAGGGCGTCATGGATGAGGAAGCTGCGCATCAAAGCCCGCCTCACCACGAAGGAGGGGAATCAAGCGAAAGAACAGTAAGCGACAAGGGAGAGCAGGAAGTGCCGCCTCCACAAGCGAGCAAACCCGAAGAACAAAGCAAAAGTGATAGGAGACAGAAGGAGAAGAAAGAGAAATTAAGTAAGGAAGAATGGGCTGACATCAAAAAAGCTAAAAAAGAGTCTCGAAGGGCCGAGGAAGAAAGGAGGAGGAAAGAGGATGAGGAGCTTGCCAGAATAAGAGAGGACTCGAAGAAGGTAGAAGAGGACAGGAAAAGGAGGGCGGAGGAAGAAGCCGAGGAGCAGCGACTAAAGAAACTGGCCGAACTGGCGGAAGCTACACGAAGGTCGGTGGAAGAGACCCATGGGGATGGAGAACTCGAACCCGCAAGCCCTGGCCATAAAGCCGAAGCCAGCGCAAGTGTGGAAGTAGCACCGGTGGTCGTAGGCAAGGGCAAGTCCCTCCTACATCCACTTCCTTCCTCCTTTGTGCCAACAACAGCTGAAACCACGACCGCAACTACTGCACAACCCCCACCTCCGCTCGACACGGCACAGCTCATGATCATGGTGCAGATGCTCTTGAGCAAGGTGGTCGAAATTGTCCTTGAAACTAGATTGAAAAGGCCCACCACCGACTGCAGATGCAGAGTCACGGCAAGACCCCAAACGACAAAGGCTGGAGGCATCGACCACCATGCCCAATACTCCCATACCTGCCACAGACTATGACGCATATGTGGCCAAGTTACTGACACAACTGGACAAGGCAAAAGAAGAAAAGAAGGTGGCCCTGCTGGAACTAGAGAAAGAAAAGGAGATGTCAGCGGCCCTCAGGCTAGAGGTCTCAAGGCATGAAGCCGACAGACGGAGAGAGATAAAGGCCCTGTAGGACCAACTAGCAGAAAAAACGAAGGAAGCCCAAACCAATGAAAGCTGCCTTAAGCAAAGGCTGGAGGATGAGGAGCAGAGCCTGGTGGCGGAAGAAAGGAACCTAAAACTACTGATGCAGCAATACAGTGATCTACAACAAAGGGTTGGCCAAGTGGAAAAGCTCTACCTGGAGGTTTAGGAAGGCGAAGCCACTGTTCCACAAGAACATGCCGCGGAGCCCCAGTCATGGCAGGAGCAAGAAGAACAGAACAGGTTAATAAGGGAAATCAAATTCTTGAAAAATGAAGGGCCGGGGGTCTCAGCAGCTGAAGCAAAATGACTACAGGATGAAGTGCAGAGATTGCAAGATGCGCTGGAGACCTCCCAGGAAGACGTGGAAGCCCTCATGGCCATGACTTTTAATCAAAAAAGGCTATTCCTCGCTGAAATCCAGAGCCAAGAACGGTTGGTACAAGAGAAATAAAAAATCCTGGCCGAGGCGCACCACAGGCTCAGCATTGTCGATCAAGCAAGAGGGATCGCTAAAGAACAGCTCACTCAGAAACTAAGAGAAAGAAACCAGTTATGGTTTTTATCAAATGAGCAGCAACAGGTAGTAACCACCCTGGCGGGCCAGCTAGAGGAACAAAGGCAAAGGATGGAGGAGAGAGCCATGGAGTGGGAAAGAAAAAACTTTGACAGGGTAAGGGACTTAACTGAATGCCTGGCGGTGGCTGAGTGCGAAAGAATGCTTGTCGAAGCTAGGGTTGAGGCTGCAGAGATAACCACTAAGACCCAACGACAGGCTTTTCTCAAGACGGTGCTCCACGTGATGCAAGCCGAGGGCGATGATACAGTGGAACAGGTAAAAAGAAAGTTGGAGCTAAGCACCCGGGGTCTAAGATACGGTCTTCAAGAGCAGGAGCTTCCAACAAGTACATGAATAACTAAAGAGCAACAATTCTACTACCTGTGTTGTACGGGCCTTTCCACTGCGGAGCTCAAGGAGTTAGGATCTCAGGAGCAAGTGCAGCCACCACCACCACCACCAGTCATTCCTCCTGTGGTAGAGCGAAATGTCGAAGAGGGCCCAGACTTCAAGCAAGACGATGACGAAGAGCCACAAAGGATGCTGAGTCCGCCTCAACCCGAGATCCCACAGGAGGAACCTGCCGATGCTGAGCTACCTGAACATATAATTGTAGCAAGGAGAAGGAGGCAAGAGTTAGCGGAGGAGGCCCAATGCCGAGCGTGCATACTTCCACGACAACTCCCTGAGGAGCCCATGCCACTGAGAAATGATACACATCCTGTAGATTGGCCCTAGGAGTTGGTCATCTGGCGCCAGAGAGAGCTACATAAGAGGCCATTTGAGCTTTCATTCGCTTTTCCACGCTCCCTGGACTGGGCCCTACCTTTAGGAGTCATAGCCAAGATCAAAGATCTGGCTAACGAACTCGCAAACAGATGGATGGAAGAAAGAAGCATGATAATGACTAGGTAGAGACAAGAGCCACGAGAATACTGGGAAGACAAGGTCAGTTTGGTTCCCAAATCCGTCCAAGGCTACGAGGCACAGCCAAATGGCGGAGGAGGATTTGGGACACCAATTTTGATGCATGGACCGCATTTTGTAGCTCCTTCCCCGAAGAGCGTAACAATCCCATCTACATGCCCTACCTCCGTAGGCATGGAGTGGATTACGATAGAGATTTACATGGGGATTTTGACTTCCTGAAAATCTATAATGTAAACGCTAGAAGCCCGGAGGAGTGCTTAGTATTTAGGGTAGAAGATATACTTCCCTCCATAAATCGTTTTCTTGTAGATTTCTCTTCCTACCCCGATCCAGCATTCTTAACCACTTGTAATTACCTCCGACTTCTCAAATTCCTGCTACTCCAGAAACCTGCAGCAGAGGAAGCCCATCTCCCTCCACTCTTTTTTGATCTTAACCTAGGAATAGATAGTAGAGCCATGACGAGGTTGATGATGTGCGCTACTCTCCTCCGTGCCTTCTGCTTAGAGCTATTAGAAAACATGAGTGACAACCGTTTTGCAAGGTGTAATCACCCCTTTTTGTCCACCACTCCTCTAAGAGCTAGAGCCGATATTAAGGAATACCTACAAAGTCACGCATTTTTATCACAATGCCTGCGATCGCCCCGTGACTAAATAGGTGCCCCATACCTTGCCCAATGTACTCTCTCTCATTAAAAAAAAAAGAAAAAAAAAAAGAAAGAAAGAAAAGAAAAGAAAAGAAAAGAAAAGAAAGTGCTTGCAGTTTTCATTCACTATTCTGGTTCACCATACTCACTGTATCTAGAGTCCTCTCTAGCCCCTCCCCCACTTCACACTTAGGGCACATCAAGGGCAGGACTTTCAGACCTGTCACCCTGAATTTTGCACCGCACCTCCGAAGCCGCACGAACTAGGTCCTCAAGTGTGGGACATTACCAAGGGCTTGCCCAAGGTTAGACCCATCTCCCAGTTCCACTGGCAGGGGCACCATGCACTACACGGTGAGACAGACACACCCCCTAGGAAGTGCACCACTTTTCTTGCAGGTTATGTTCGTGTCTCAAGAATGGGCTGCTTGGTTGAAGGAGATCATCTACTATATCCTCCAATGACAAGGAATTTTTCCAGGAGTCGGACATGACCCCATTACTGTAACTTCAGGAGCTTTGCTGCGAAGGTTTCAATGGCTCAACAGATTTCATGTTACCAATCATCCGCCTACTGATGGCTGCCATGATTGAACCAAATCAACCAGAAGGAAAACCCCGTGATGGGCTGCCATTGGCATAGATCTTGGAACCTCACCGTCGGATGATCCATGCCCACCGCCTCAAGATCTACGGATTGCTTATTAACACCACAAGCTTGAAGACTTTCAACTCAAAACTGAAGATCCTCTACTCCCAGATAAGGGTTTTTAGCCCATGCCACGGCTTTTCAAGGCAAACAGCGTTTGGAAGGGTTCTCCAGAATAAATCCCTCCAATACCATCCTCCTAAGGGATTGCTTATTGTTTCAAGCGTTTCGGATACTCAAAAGACGACCGGCTCCATAGGGGCGCCAGAACAGTGAGAAAGATGCCGCGAATCGTCAGGAAGCCTAAAGCACGCCGGAATCTCTCCTGGTCATTGTCATCAAACTCCATTACCTCTCATTCCCAAGCCTCAGTGTCATCTACCCACCAGTTACACCTAGCAATAGCATCATCTATCCCACTACTTCCCACCATAGTGCCATGGGACTGGCACTCGTCTAGGAGGGGGGTAATGTTAACCCCAACACGAAGAAAGCAAAAGAAAGTGGAAAAGATGCAGGGCAAAGGCGGAAAAAAGGTAGCCCGGTTAAAGAAAGAAGAGGAAAAAAGACCAAAAGCGCAAGGGCAACCTTAAAAGTCCAAGGTAAATGCAAAAGGGGAAAGGCGCATTTTAAAATAAAAAGACGCACCCTGAAATCTTGTAAAAGATCGCCGGGCTCTCACTCGTGCAATTTGTAAATGTAGACAGGCGGTGGAAAGGAAGCTAGGAAGATAGAAGGACAATGAGAAAAGGGGCCTAGGCTAATGGCTGGCCATGTAAAAAAGGGGGATGACCGCCCATGGAAATTAGGGCATGTATATAAAGTTGAAAAGTGAATGAGAAGCTCATTCTTGTGTATGGCAAAAGCTTCTTCTTCTTCTTCTCTCGTTTCTTGCCTTCTTGCTTGTGCTTGAGAGAGGAATTGAAAGAGTGTGAGGGAGTGAGGGAGTGAATGTGTGAGAGTGAGGGATCTTGGAGAAGAAGCTATCCATCTTCTCTCTTCATCTTCTCCCCCTCTCTTATCTTTTCTTGACTCGCGCATGGCTATGGAGGATGAAGCTCATGGGAGAGGGATTGAGGTTGCTTGAGCTTGCCTCAAGGATCGTGGAACTACCGATGTGCAAGAAAGAGGAGGGTACTTGATCGAGCATCAAGGTAAGCTCACTACACCCGTAAGGTAGGCATTGCACGTCGGCGATGTGAGAGGTAGCCATGGCTACTCGGTTCGAAACACTTGAGCAATAAGTGGTCCGTAGGTCTTGGGGTAGAGCTTGAAGCTCCCCAACACATGCCCTTCACCCGGAGGTGGACATGATCTGGTGAATGGGGGACGCCGGCCTAGCCTGGCCTATTTGCTCCGGCTCTTCTGTCTGCGCTCGACTTTTTATTGCTTGGATGTGTTGATAGTGTCTATACAGGGTGACACAAAAATCATTGTTTATATATATATATACATTTTTTCGAATCCCTGTCACTTCACGAGGATAGAAACCAATTTGTAGAACTCGGGATTGTACTAAACCATGGCACACGCATCTAGTACATGTGGCAGCTTACTCAATACTGATAGATATTTTGCCACATCGAGTAGCATGGAACCTTGTCCGAGTCTACTGGCGACATGTAACTCCTCCTCAGTGTTCAGCCAAGTCCATGCCCAGAATGGCAGTCAGCACTCGTAGGGAAGTTGGTGCCACATAGGTTGGGTCTCTTTGGGATCGCCATTTGGCCAATCGCTCCTCAGAGACTGTCATGATCTGAGCTCCTAGTTCGATCATTGCAACGCGGTTTTCACACCAACGCTGTTCAAATCGACTTCGGCCTTCTGGCAGTCGCTTTAGTTGCTCTATCTCTAAGAGATTTGGTTGGCAGAGCGCCTCATTGAATGTGACAGTTAAGCGCAGTTTGTCGGCTTCCTCGCCTGAGATGAGTAGCAAGCGTTTGTACAAGAGCCTGCTGTAGTGCTCGTCAATATGTTCTTGCTCTTCCCAAGATAAAGGGAAGGGCAAGTATTCTCCGAGCTGCTCTTTAGGGAATGTGCGCATGTCTGCCAGGACATAGACACGTGCGAACACCTTGAGCTTGGCATCCAACTCAGCTAGGCATTTTGCGACACTTCTATGTTCAACGAGGGCTTTCTCAGTTGCCATCTCACGCAAGGTTCTAGGAGTTTGCCTGGGCTTTAGCGTAGCTGGGGGCTCAGGCCTAGAAGAGTAAGATTGATCAATGCTAGGAGTGCTCATGCGCTTGGGGTTTCCATGTTTCTCTTGAGGCTTCACCATTGCGTCATGGTTCTCCTTGGACATGACTGGTATGAATTTGTCGCCCTGTTGTGACATCGTTATCTCCACTCTTGATTGGTCAATGAGAGTTCTATTGTTGGTGGATTGAGTGTTGGAAGCAACTGTTGATGGCAACAACTGCTTTAACTTTTCAGAGCACATGGATGTGTCTGAGGTTTCACCGCTATTAGGAGAGACATCAATGGGTTCATTGGTGGATGGACTTGATGCTTTATTCCCCACCTCTCCTGCGCTCTTGGTTTCAATGCTCTTGGGGTCCACGACCACTTGTAGCTGCTGTTGTTTGCGCTGTTTTCTCCTCTTTCTCTTGGTCAGTGAAGGCATATCTCTCAATGGTTCAGGACCTTGGACTAGGTCAACCATTGTTGTGCCTGGTTGGGCCTTAGCATTTCCTTTCTCTAGTGTGTCCTCATGGAACATATCCGTGGCCCGCTGAATAGCCTTGCTAGGTTGAATGGTTTGATGCATCATCTCCTTGGCCCCATCTTTGAGGGGTTTCTCCTCGAGCCTAGGATTTAGGTGCTTGGGACGGATTGGAGTTGTAAAGGATACTGGTTGCAGCACCTCCTCCGCAGATGAATTGTTAGGGACACGTTCTGCAAGGGGTGTGGTTACGGCCGAGGGCTGTGACTGCTGCGATCCCTGATTGGAAGCAGTGGCATTTAGTCCAGTGGGCTGGTTACTCTTGGTGGATCGCAGTGTCAAGTCCCTGGGGTGATCGGACGTGGTCGTGTCTTTTGTTGTCCTCTGAGCATTCACCTGTGTAGATCGATCTTGAGTTGATCCAGTCACATTGGGTCGCACGGGCATATCCTTGGGTCGAGAGCTACGGCTAGTGTCATGTTTCCCCTCTTGGGTGTTTGGAAGCTTTAATGGAGACAAAGATTGGGAGTGAGTCCCTGCCGTCGACAATTGTCGTTGTGCCTCCTGAGTCCGTTTGGGAAGAGAGGACGTAGGAGACCTAGGACTCTTAGGCAGACCTGGCACTGGCTAAATGATTTGCTCGTGATCGTTGGAGGATTCCATCATTAGCTTTGCTGAGCAATCAGCCCTATTATGAGTGACGTTGTCCTTGTGGTGCTTACTATCCTCTTGGGAAGTCAAAGGCTCCTTGGCCACTGGTGGACCTCGTGCACACTCCACAGATCCCTCTGTTATCTGCTTGCTAAGCACGATAGGCTGAGGATCTAATTTTTGATAGGTCTTGTTTGGTTTCTTGATTTCGATCGTGAGGGGCTCAATCACTCCAACATTTTTGGTTCGAGACTTGGATTTTCGTTTAGGTTTCCTCCTATGCCTCTTTGCTTTTGACATAGTTTGGGCTTCTGGCAGTGGTGGTTTAGCAGGGGGTTTTGGTACCCAAATCCATTGGTTGCTTGCATAATACCTTTGAGCATGAAGCAACGCCTTGGAAATCCATCGTGGCGTTGTGCTAGTTCTCCATTGATGCCTTCATCTATGAGGCTTGGGCTTCTTTCGTGGTCTTCTACGATATCTGTAAGTCCCAATTCTATCCTTGGCCTTGTCTCCTAACCTCTTTGTTTCAAGTATGGCCTCACTCACTGGTTCTCTCCTTTCACCCTGTGCTTGTATCAACTCTTTCAACAACTCCTTGCTCTCATTACTAGGCTTGCTTGGTATGTCAGAATGCTCCTTGCCCTTCCCTCACAGTTTGGTGAGGTCACCCTTACTAAAGGTAGTGATTATCCTCACACGTGGTAGTGGTAGGTGTATCCTCTGTGCTATATAGTCGGCTTCACACTTCGTTGCCTTTTTGAAGGGCCTTCCTAGGAGGATTTCCTTTCCACAATTCTCGCTATTTGGAGGAACATAGAACAGGACTGGCAAGCTTTTTGTTTCTTCCCTAGTAGTGTTTGTGGGTGTTCTGTGTAAGGATTAAGAGTTGCATCAGTCGGTTTGAGCTCTGGTTAACCTAGTAGAGTCCATGCTTTGTAAGTCAAGATATTGAAATTTGCTCCTTGATCAATGAGAGCATCAACACTATGCTCTCTTTTTGCGGTGAGTTTGACCCTAAGATAAGCATGTGGCACTATGTCTTCATCGTCCGGGTCTTGGTTTACAGCTTCAAGCCTTCTGATACATGCCCTTGAGTCCCTAGTTGCACAGTCAGACATGGATTCTCTACGGAGATCTTGGGTTGTCTGTGCAGCACTGCTCAGGATACATCTATCGTCCGGACTGTCATGTCTAGTCATCCCCACATTGGTAGCTTGATGATGTTGCATTCTGCTTTGACTAGATGTAGTTTGAACACAATGTACATGTGTCCTTGTAGTGTGACCTTTTTGCCCTTGATGGCTAGATTGGCCCGTTGAGGTTCTAGGTTCCCTATTTGCCTCTATTCGGGTGCGGGCTTTTGGTTGCTCCTTTTCAAGTGAGCATCCATGCTCGCGTAGGGCCATTACTGCCTGAGGGTCTAAGTTGGAGGACTTGTCACGGCGCACGTTTTCTCTCCAACCTACTTGGGGAAGATGCAAAGGGGGCAGAGCCCCCTCTGCGGGGGTCCGGATCCGCAGGGCCGTTACGGTAACCACCATGTGCAGTTTGGAGGATTGTTCAGCCAAATCTTGAACCACTTGCTCGAAGTTTCGGCCCAGTGGTGGATCTATGCTGCGCCTTTCGCTCTATGTAGCATGTGGGGTCAATTTCAGGGTTCAGAGTTTTTCTAATTTGTTGCCTCGTTCATTTTTGGGTCCAATTAGGCTTTTCCACTCAACGGTTTGCGTCTAAGTTCCTAGTCTCGCAACTACCTACTTCTAGCTGCTAAGCGGCTGTGCCCTACGATTTTGCCTATTCCGTGTGCCGGAATCAAGTTCTGAGTGTTCTAAGGGCTTCTGACAGTTCGCGCTACTGAGTGTTAGCCAGGTTAGGTAAAGTTTTTTGAAAATTTGGTGAAACTGCACACTCGGCCCAACTGGTCCGAATTGTAGGCTTCGAGTGCCCGATTCGGCTTGTTCGAGGGCCAAGTGGGAAGGGTCATATGTGACTGTCCGAATGCCAAATTTGGCCGGTCTGAACCCGGGTGTCCGAGGGCCGAGTAGGCCGAGGCTGGTCAAGTGAGCCGAATGCCGAGGCCGAGTTCTGAGGTAGTCCGAGTGCTCGACTCAGACGGGCGAGTGTGGGCGTTCGAGTAGTAGTGGCCGAGTGGGTCGAGTCGAGCGGTCCGAGGGCCGATTCTGGGCCTTGGACCAGAGTAGCCGTCACTCGGACGCGCAGGGCGCCATGGGTCTTTTCGCCAAACCTCACAAAATTCGCCATGCTGGGTGCTGGAGGCCTTCCCCCTAGTCAAGCAGCTCCAGTTCCAGCCTACTCATGTAGGGGAAGGTGTAGAATTACATGGGCTGGCTAAGTATCTCTCTAATGCCAAGATCGAAGCGGATCCCCTTGCCAAGCTTCCCTCTTCTCTCCTGCTCTCTTGAACCCTGCAGTGCACAATGTGGCCTTTCTTGCCACTTTTGGCCCTTATACCCCTTCCCGGTTATGGTATTGATGCCCCCAATAACTCACTTGTCGACCTTAGGCATCACAAGCGAGTTTTTTATCACTTTTGCACGATTCTTGCCTTGTTTTTGCCCTGTTTTGCAACAGCAAACCCTAATGCTTATTTTCTTTGTTTTTCTTTGTTTTCTCCTACTCTAATGCATCCAAATTACAAAGTAAATACCTACTCTACTCCATCTCACAACATAAATCTCAAAAAGCAAAAAACCTACTTCCCAAGGAGATCGAATACCATCTTCAACCCCCTCACTTCCTACCTATCTCAAGCACTGGTTCGGGGGAAAACCCTTAGTTTGATGCTCGATTCGAAGCATGCAAGTGCTCAAGGCTTGAATCCGTTGGTTTCGGCAATGGAACTAAAATGTGGGAGCCTTCGCTCAACCGCCAAGACCCACGGACCGCTTATTGTTTTAAGCGTTCCAAGCCGAGCACTAATGGCTACCTCTCACATAGTCGACGCGCCATCCATATCTACAGGTGTGGTGAGCTTACCTCCATGCCGTTCGAGTTACCTCCTCTCCCGTGCACTCCGATTGCTCCACAATCCAAGTGCAAGCTTCAAGCAAGCTCCATCCTCAAGATCCATGCTCCAAGCTCCATAGCCGCGAGCAAGGCAAGAGAAGAGAAGAGAAGAGAAGAAGAGAGGAGAAGATGAAGAGCTTCTCCTCCCCGGTCCCTCACCGTCACACACTCACTCCCTCACACTCTCACACTCCCTCTCTCAAGCACAAGCTCAAGCAAGCAAGAAGAAGAAGAAGAAGAAGAAGAAGAAGAAGAAGAAGAAGAAGAAGAAGAAGAGGAGAGTCACTTTTTGCCACACACAAGAATGAGCTTCTCATTCACTTTTCAACTTTATATACAAAGCCCTAAATCCCTTTTTGGGCGGTCATCCCCTTTTCCCTTTTTTACATGGCCAGCCGTAGCCTAGGCCCTTTTTCCCATTGTCCTTCTATCTTCCTAGCTTTCTTTCCACCGCCCATCTGCATTTACAATTTGCACGGGTGAGAGCCCGGCGCTCCTTGAATTAAACTGCGGTGCACTTGCGCTCTTTTACACAAGTTTTGTCTTGCGCTTTTCTTGGTGCGCCTTTGGCTTCCATTTCTCTTGCCTTGGCCTTTGTCTTTGTCTTTGTCTTTTATTTTAGCTTTCTGGCTTTTCCACTACCTGGCACTCTTTTACAAGATTTCAAGGTGCGCCTTTGTATTTTAAAATGCACCTTTCCCCTTTTGTAACTGCGTTGGACTTTTAAAGTTGCCCTTGCGCTTTTGGCCTTTTCTCCTCTTCTTTCTTCAATTGAGCTACATTTTTTCCGTCTTTGCCCTGCATCTTTTTTATTTCCTTTTGCTTTCTTTGTGTTGGGGTTAACATTGAGCAACTAAAGCATAGTTTGGTAAGTGCTCCTATTTTAAGGCTACCTGACTTAAGCAAGGAATTTGAAGTTGTCACAGATGCCAGCTCTCTTGCATTGGGATGCGTACTAATACAGAAAGGTCATCATGTAGCTTACTCTTCAAGGAAATTGAAAGCCCATGAAAAGAGATATGCTACTCACGACCTGGATTTGTTAGCTGTGATTCATGCTCTCAAATTATGGAGACATTACTTGCTTGGAAATAAGTTTTCCTTAGTCACGGATCATAAAAGTCTTAAGTGGATTTTTACTCAGCTTGATCTTAATATGAGGCAACGACGGTGGATTGAAATTTTGTAGGAGTATGACTTTGAAATTAAGTTCAGACTTGGTAAAGAAAATGTAGTAATAGATGCCCTTAGTCGCAAAGCCTTCCTTAATGCTCTTATCACTAAAGAACCATCTAGGGTAGAAACTTTGGCTACAATGGTATCAATGCCAACTAATCCTATCATCGAGTTGACTAAGGATGAAGCAAATAAGGACAGACTATCAACAATTGTTTTGGGAAGTTCAGGATAAGGAACAAGATCCCAAGCTCAAGACTAAGTATCAAGAATTCTCTACAGATGAAGACAAATGACTTGTTTATTTCAGAATGAGACTATGCATTCCTTCAAGTCAGACTCTCAACAGAAGGATACTTTGGAAAGCACATGATTCTCCTTTTTTAGGACACCTTGAATACACAAAAACTCTTAATGCTATCAGAAAAAGCTATTACTGGCAAAGAATCAAGGGTTGTAATGTCCCCATTACTTAGTTTATTTTAATGTGCGTATACATTCCAAAGAAAATTGATTTATGTTGCACATTTTTAAAAACTAACTCTAATTATGAAACTGACTCTCATTATGAAGATAATTGTTATTATTAATGAGGTATTATATGCCAGTTCATGGAAAGAAGACTTGGGAGACCCTCTCAAGACTAGCTTATTAAGACTATGTTTGTAGTATAGAACAACAAAAAGAACTAGCCTAGTGGATAGTCACTTGGCAGTTAAGTGCACTTGGGTGATGACACTGCCGAGATAGGTGCTCCTAGGAAGATTTTCTTACAAGCTAGTGGGAGCTTCTCACACGCAACCAATGGCGCCAACGAAGCCTTTGTAGCTTGTTGCCAAGTATGCCAAGGCCAAGATGCCATGTCTATGCCTTGGTCACCGCCTTAGTCGTGACGTCGCCGATGATGAGACGTGTGGTGCTCGCCCATATATTCGTTAAATTGGTATCGTCGCACTACAAAAATGGAGCCCCTCCCTAACGTCATCAATGACGTCGTCAAAAACGCTAAAAGAAAGTGTTTCCTCTTTATAATTGATGATGTCATAAAAAATCCTAAAAAGCAAATGTCCTCCTTTTACCCCTCAGTTACTATATAAACAGGGGTAGAGCATCACGTCAGGAACACACACAAACAAACACACACACAATGATACATGTAGAAGTCTATCTGCTATTGACGCGACGAAGCTTTGCTGCAATAAGCCAAATCTCTCCCTCTCTCTCAACACCTATGCAGATGCACTGATCGAATCCATCAGCTTCTTCCATAAAGAGATATCGAGATGCTGAGTGAGGTTACACTTAGAGAATCTCTCCGTCTCTCTCCACACCTACGTGAAAGCGCTACTCAAATCCATCAGCTTTTTCCATGGCTCCCAAGAGACGTCGAGATGCTGAGTGAGGTCACGCTCAAAGAACTCCCCAACGTGAAGAAGTAGTCATTGCTAAAATGCAAGCGGAAGTTAAACTCGAATCCATTCTACTCGAAGAAAGGATTATTCTATAACAAACTCAGGTTGCGGCCATAAACTGTAATCACGATGGATGGCCAAACAGAGGTAATCAGGTTAGTACATAAGAAGGATCATGATTAGTTAGAACTTGCTTAGATTTGTAAAAGCATGTTAGTATTATCAAATGTTTTTTAGGAAGGAACACAAAAATTGATGAAGGGGATAGATTCTATGCATCGCATACATTGACAACTGTGTTAAAAATGTTTTATGGTTATGACTTCTTTTGGATTTGTGAATGATGAGTTATGGCTCTTATGATTTCGGGCTTGCACAGCCAGACGAGTTGTGGATTATGGTGGTTCAAGACATTGGGGTCTCCAATCCAATGCTCCCTTACACTCTGCAGAGTGTGGAAAAACTCACATGCAGGTGGGGGTCCTATGCTCCTGAGGGAGATAGGTGTTTTTTGGTTTTTGATCACTCAAGTACCTGAGAGGGCAAAGGGCCAAGTGGTAAGTGCCCCTATTATGTAGGATGGCTTGAATGCTCAGGGAAGCTTAGAGGGATTCTGAGCCAGTAAATTCCCTATTGACCATGGATGGAGTGCAATCACATACAACCCAATCTCGAGGGATTGGAAGGTCCTAGACAATGTCTTTCTATGGAAAGACAGTTTTGTATCACTCTGCGGAGTGATATTGAAATAAAGTATCTGATTTCCAAATTGTTTGTTATGTGCTAAAGATTGAGTTTAACAAACCTAGTTTAATGGAGTAATAAAAAGAAAGTTGATTTTATATGTCCAAACAGTGTGGTAGTATGCTTTGCTAATTAGAAAACTAAGCAAACCCATTGAAGAAAGTGGGAGGCTTCAATCCTGATGATTGGACACCTATGGCTAGGTGGACCCGATAATTTGGGTAACTTTCCCCAACATTAGATAGAGTTGATTAAATCGTGACCCTCCCAATACTGGTAGGATTAGTTACCAGGATTAACACCGTTTTAGGGGGTTGAATCTGAGATTTTACCTTATGGGTAGGGGGATCGAGTCACACTCTCCCCCGTTTCTCACTCTTTTTGAACCAAATGCAGTGTTAACCTCACTCTTGCCTTTGATTGATTACAAAGTGTTCTTTCTTAGGTGGGCATTAGATTGCTATTAGGGGTGACTTGTCCATGCTTCCCTTGTGAAGTAGAACTGAGGTTTCCATGTTCGACTAAGTCCAAGGTTTCCCATGGGGAGATGGGATGGTGATGTGCGTGGATATGAATTTCAGTTGACTACTAAGAGGATTCGTTTGGGTCTGTTGGAGGAGGCACCTCACACATGGTATCAGAGCCTAGGTTTCAAAAGAGCTTTTAGTGTAAGGTTAAGTAGTCAACATATAAAAGGAATTAAAAAATTACCACACTTGTTTGAAGAAAATTGTTGTTGATTATCTTGCACTAACACTAGCATACACATTGTTCTCATCAGGAACTTAGTGATGAGGAAGCTACACGTTTATGGGATATTTTTCCCATCATGTATCAAGTAGCCTTAGGGTTGAATAATTTCTCATATCGCCAGGCTATATTTGAGATAATGGAAATGATCTTTATTCCTCCAATTATACGGCAACCTCATTCTAACTCATGGTACATGAGAGATTTTTAGCCAAGGAATAGGTCACATATGGGGATATATTGTGGGTGTAACATCCTTCTTCATTACAAACTATGGAGGATTCGATGGGTTGAACGATTAAGGATAGTTAAGATATACCTTTTGTTCAGTGCCTTTGCTGAATGGTTACTAGACATTGGGAATGAGCCTATATCTGAAACCTTGAGGGTATATCAGAAAGTGCTACAAATAGTATCACATGAGAGAGTTGTTGCAGTACCAAGAAGGCCTTATTTTGGTACGGGATGTTTTGATTATCCCCAAGAGCCATCACATTATGTTGTTTACCATGTACATGAGAATCCCCCAAGATATGAGAATATAGACCTTGATACTTTTCATGAGGAAAGGATCCATAAGATGATGTATTGGTAGATCATAGTATGATCAATACATCTTTGTAAATACTTTTCATAAATATAAGGTCTCATCTCGGTCTCGTTATTATTTTTGAAGAGCGTGAGTTATGAGCTCATGATGATAGTTGCATTGGTTGGTTAATGATGAAATACACTTTATGCGATTGATTTTTGAGATCATGTATTCCACTACTTGCCAGATTAGCATGTTAGAATTAAGAGAGAGCGTAATGGCTATCTTAGAGAAGATTCATCTATGGAGTTGTTTAAGCTTATGAAGGGGCTACAACTAGAGCCCAAACTTGGGGATGGGATGACCCTTACCTGTACTTTGTGCGAAGATGTGAAAGTCCATCTCAAGTTGTTGAAATGGTTTGAAGAACTGAAACTAGTTCAATGTTTCTTATTTGAAGGACATAGGGTTAATGATACTGTGACAATTAATGGGGAGACAATGACCCTACATCGTTGGGATATGACCAATATACAAAGGTTATTTTTCCTGATAGGATCGACCTTACTGGGAGTGAAAACTCAAACAATGATGAACTTCTAGAATATCCAAATCTCCAAAAATCTTATCAATTCCTAGAAACAAAGGCCAAACTACCTCGTTTTGTAACAAAGAAGTCAAGGAGATAATCATAATTGCCAACTAGTGTGAATTGATGAAACATACAAGGAACTCCAAGAGAAGAAGTTTCTTCTCGAGAAGACACCAACACCTAGGTTTAGCGATGAAGGACCCAAGGTGGATCAAGATGCAGAAGTGTGGATTGAGGCTTTGGACGACTATTTCCTAGACTTCGAAACTATTGCTGCAAATCAATCCATGACTGCTTGTCTTCGTCTTACTGGAGAAGCTAAGCTTTGGTGGAAACAATTTTGTCGAGATAAAGGGGTAACAGAAGCTTCCCAAACTTGGGAGGAGATCGAAGAAGCTGTGAAAGGATGATATCCCCCCTATCTTTTGAATCAATCAAGATGAACGAATTCTACAGTTTATGAAAATTAAGCCTAACCTTGGGAGGATACAACTCTGGAAAATGCTCTTATGCGAGTAAAACCTATGGCCAAGGAAATTGCTCAAAACGGCCAAAGGAAATGTCCAATAAACAACTATGGAAGGGGCTACCCAAACCATGGTGTCGACATGGCCAATGCTAGAGGGAATGGTAGAGCTAATGCAATGACCCAAGGACCAAATGGGATAGGAATCATGCATTGCTACCAGTGCGTAATAATTGGACACCTAAGGGTGAATTGTCCTAACCATCCTCAAAATCCTAGCCCAAACCAGGTCGGTGGAAGAGGCTGAGGGAATAACAACAACAACCTAGGCCGTGGACATGGAAGAAACAGCTGGTGCACGGGTAAATACCATGATTGGACAACCCAAGGAATGCACTCTAGGTGAAGAATTAAAAGAGGATCCATTCATGCTGCCATGGAAAGGAAAGGAGCGAACCACCAATGTTCAGTAATTTAGTCTCCAGCTACTTATAAGGGTGCGTTATTTATAATCTTAATTGATTGTGGTAGCACACATTTATTTCTTGCACCCAAGATAGTTAAAAGATTGCATCTAGAATCGAGGGGGACAAGGAAAATGATAGTAGAATTGGCTAGTGGGAAGGAAATTGCCTCAACCGAAACTATAGGGAAACTTCAATTTGAGTTAGACAACCATATAACTAAAATAGAATTTCAAATCCTACCACTAGGATGCTACGATTGCATTCTGGGAATGGATTGGCTCAAGAAGAACAAAACCCAGATTATATGTGCTGAAGAGGAAATAATCTTTCAAGACTTGGAAGGAGAGACTGTAAAGGCATATGGGAAAGCTGGAAGAACTAGAGTCCAACTAGCCAAGGCAAGTCGACTCAGGAAGGGATTGAAGAAAGGCCAACCAATCTACATGATCTGGTTGAATAAGGTTGAAAAGACTAATGAAGGAACTCTACCTTCCTGGATCAATGACTTTGAGGATGCCTTTCCAGAAGAACTAACTCAACTACCTCAAAATCGTGAGGTTGATCATGAAATAAAATTGATTCCTGGAGCCGAGCCAGTGTCAAAACGATCGTACAAAATGTCTATTCCTGAACTTTATAGAGCTTAAGGAACAATTGAGGCAATTGATAGAGCAAGGAATTATCCGCCCAAGTAACTCACCTTGGGGAGTGCCTATCCTCTTCTAGAAAAAGGACAGAACACTTACACTCTGCATTGACTTCAAGGGACTAAATTAGGTTACGGTCAAAAACAACTTTTAGATCGCCTACATGGAGCCAAGGTTTTTTCCAAGATAGATCTAAGTTTTGGATACTATCAAATTTGAATCAAGGAACAATATATCCCAAGATAGATCAACTTTTAGATCACCTACATGGAGCCAAGGTTTTTTCCAAGATTGATCTAAGTTTTGGATACTATCAAATTCGAATCAGGAACAAGATATCCCAAAGGCTGCCTTCAGTACTAGGTATGGTCATTATGAATTTTTAGTCATGC
Source organism: Lygodium microphyllum (assembly GCF_053477565.2). Lineage (NCBI taxonomy): Eukaryota > Viridiplantae > Streptophyta > Polypodiopsida > Schizaeales > Lygodiaceae > Lygodium > Lygodium microphyllum. Next base: position 11,800,404 of record NC_141163.1, on the reverse strand, counting down.
CATTCAGATTAACTAATGTCCCAGCTACATTCAATCGTCTAATGCAAGACATCTTTTGACCATATCTAGATGATTTTGTGCTAGTATTCTTTGACAATATACTAGTATACTCCAAATCAATAGAGGAACATGAAGGTCACTTAAAGATGGCCCTAGTAACACTCCTTGAAAATTAGCTCTATGCCAAGATGAATAAATGGGTATTTCTCATTGTGACAGGATTGAATATCTTGGATACATTGTTTCCGCTAATGGAATCTTTGTAGACCCTACCAAAGTGAAAGATATCCTAGAATGGCTAATACCTAAGACAATAAAAGATATCCAAGGATTTTTGGGACTAACAGGATGGTACCGAATCTTCATCAAGGATTATTCCCTCATTGCTGCACCCTTGACAAATCTTTTGAAGAAAAATACAATAATCATTTGGACCAATGAGCATCAAGAAAGCTTTGATAAGCTTAAAGAAGCTGTAACCAGTGCACCTGTATTAAAACTCCCTGACTTCAGTCAACCATTTGAGGTGATCACTAATGCAAGTGGACTTGCGATCGATGGGGTGCTAGTACAAGAAGGAAGACTAGTGGCCTATACTTCTAGAAAATTGAAACCCTATGAGTCCAACTATGCCACTCATGACCTTGAGTTACTTGTAGTAATCCATGCCTTGAAACTATAGAGACACTATCTATTGGGAAGGGAATTCACTTTAGTGATAGATCATAAAAGTCTTAAGTGGATCTTCACCCAAGCTGACCTAAACATTAGGGAAAGAAGATGGATAGATATACTGCAAGAATTTGATTTTAGAATCAAATATCATCCAGGGAAGGACAATGTTGTTGCAGATGCCTTAAGTCGAAAAGCCTTTCTTAATAGCGTTGTAGAAGTTCTAAGCTTAAGAATCGTATCCATACCTAATAATCCTGTACTTGAGCTTCTATGCCAAGCTATTTCTCAGAATAAGGAATATGAAGGAATCATGACTAAGGTAGTTCAAGGAGAAAGCTCTGACAAAGAAAGGTCTAAGATTAAGGATTATTGTGCTAGCAATGGTTGTCTATATTACCATGATCGCCTTTGTGTCCCAAAAGGACCAGAAGTGAAGACTAGGATCTTTTGGGAAGCACACGATGGCCCCATTGCAGGACATTCGAGGTATGCCAAGGCACTCAACGCAGTTCGTAAGAGCTATCATTGGCCAGGATTGAAAAGGGATGTATTAAAGTACATAACTTAGTGCTTGACTTGTGAAAGAGTCAAGGCATAAAGGATCAAGATACTTGGAGAGTTACAACCCTTGGACATTCCTGGAGCCCCAAGAGGAACACCAAGGAAAATGGAATTCTACTGCAAGAAAATCTATCTTGTAACATCAACAAGCTTTTATTTCATTCTTTTGATGACCAAAACAAGGAAAAACAACGAATCTTCACGCAGCATCATAGTAGATATCTCCCACGAATTTGATAGAATCAACCATAATCTTCAACATCTTCATAGAATCCATCAATAGAACAAGGAACATAAAAGAATACACCATTTTTGAATGGAAATCAATCACATAGTATTCATATTCAATGTATTCATAGTTTTCTCTCTCAATCTCTCATATACAGATACATTGTTTTGATAGAATTGGCTATCTCTGGCTCTCTCTGGCTCTCTCTCTCTCTCTCAATAGTACATCATCTCCTCACTAGAATACTCAATAATTACTCTCAATAATCCTTCTTAGGTCGTGGATGCACCTCCCAAGAGGTATGCCTGATGTGAAGAGGCATCAGAGCCACTACAGTGTCTCTTCATAGCTCACTACTGTCATTGTCACTCCAGTCTTCAGCAACTGCTTCTTCCATTTGTTTTAGCTCTTTTGAACTTAGATTCATCCTTTCCAAAAGTTAGAAAACCTTTCCAAAGTCACACATACATTCTGTAGAACACTTACAGAAGATCTACAAAACAGAATAGAACAGGAACAGAGCAGATACAAAGCAGATACAGAACAGATATAGAACAGAGACAGACGCTCTATAGAAGGTTTACAGAGGGTTACAGAAGGTCATCAGAGAACATCAAATCCTCATAAATTATACTAAAACCATTTCAAACTATCAAAAACTATTCAATAAGCTTTCAAACGATTTCAACCTTCATCAATCATCAATCCATGCTTCATACAGAAGAAAATCAGAACAAAACAGAAGCTATACAGAAGGTATCAGAACCAATCAGAACCTCAATAGAACCTATCAGAACATCACAGAGTTTCATATTTCCACCAAAAATCATCATGAACTTCCAAAACATAATCAATATCATCCAAAACACTCTCAAACACTTCCATTAACAACCATACATCACTCTAAATCCATAAAAAAGCAATCATTCAGACCTCAAAAATAACAAAAGTTAGTAAAAAATTCAGTCTTTTTTCACTCTCAACATATCTCCACACTTAGAAAGGAAGCATCCTCGCGACCTAAGGAAAAGAAGAATATAAGTTCACTAAAGAGCTCAATTTAATCTTCTGTAGTATCTCCAATAATCACTCCACCACGACCCCAACTTATCACCTGTATCTCTAGAAAAGAATACTACTAAAGGAAAACTTCGTTATTCATTAACATATCTAATAAACAATAAAAAGTCATAACAAATTTGTAAAGGATATAAGAGGTTTCTTCAAATTTCCATTGTAGGCTTGCCATCCACCATTAATAGTTGAAAAGAGAGCTCTCGAACAAATTATTCAACCAGCATGAACTCATCACATACAAATTATTACAACACACACACTAACACTAAACTTAACCATCTAAATGATACCTTCAAAAAGAGAGATATATATCATTAAGAATCATCTAAAATACATTGCAAAGGCATCAATGAAGGTGATACCTCTTGAAGGCTTGGTGATTTTGAAAACGATCCATGGATAAGGACTCATCCACAAATGTCTTGGGAGGATTTTGAAAGAACTGAAGGTAGCACATCCTTTCTAGCAAAACAAGGTATCTGCTAGGTAGACATAGGGCATGAAAATATAGGACATCCAACTGTTGGGAATCAATGTTCACATTGACATTCATACAAAGCTTTGGAATGGTCTTTTGATTGTTATGGGAATGCCTATGCATATATGCTAACTACCAAGCAAAATGGGCTATCAATCTCACTGAAGGAACTATAGATTGTGAATATTGTTGAGAAAAATGGAGGTAATTCTGGTATGCTTGACTAGCAGTTGTCCAGTCCCTTGAAATTAATGGCCAATTAATCTGTGGTCCTGTGAGAGAATCAGTTGAGCTCCATCCTCTTCTTCTCGGAATCTGTTGATCAAATCCTTCGTATCCACTAACCAACTGAGGGGGTTGAGAAATAGAAGTGGCAGGAGATGGAAGTGGAATAAGTAAAAGAGGATGAAGAGATGGGTAGGCAATATCATAAAATGAGGAATAAGATAAAGGAGTGGCTGAAAATTTAAGTGAATTAGTTAGGAAAGGTGTTAATTGATAAGCAGGAAAAGTAGAAGGTATATGGATAGATGGAGAAGGGCATAGTGGAGAAGGGAAAAAGACTCGATCTTCAATGAAAGAACAATAGGTAAATATAGGAATTTGAGAAAAACCCAGAGGTTGGAAAAGGAGAGATAAGATAGCTACTGAGTTGGATTGATAAAGGGAAAAATAAGCATCATAGCGATGAGCCATTTGTTGATAGTACAATAAGCTAGGAACAGAGGGACCTAAAACAGATCGTCGGTGGTAGGCATAAAAAAAGGATGAATCAAAGGGATTGTTCTTGGAAAGATAAGCTAGGAGATCCATCCTCAGTTGGTTAGTGCTTTGCACATAAGTAGAAGCTGTATTCTAGCATTGGTTCAGGACTACAGAATCAATCATTGAATGCCATGAAGTGTTAGGGCAAGTAGCTACTTTAGAAGAATCGCACTGGAACATGTCATCTATCCTCAACTCCAAATAGTTGACATATAAGTTAGCAAATCAGAAGACCAAGCCCCACTCCAACCATCCTCTGGAAGAGGGAGATCCATCATTAAAAGCTTCATATAGAAGGAACATACTCCTGAAAGTGCTCAAATGTAAACCATAACAAATCCATCCTAGACTGCAATCTTTCCACTTCATCTTGAAATAAGGGACATAATGTGGCCTATCTCTGGAGAACCGCCAAATCTTGCTGAGATATAGAAGGAATCATAGGAACATTGGGACTTGGAGGAATGGACCGTGACTGCGCCAGTTGGTCCTGCAACTGCTTAATCTGGGAAGCTTGTGATTCCACTGTATTATGAGCAGTCTGCAAAGCTGAGAGTTTCGTATCTAAAAGAGTCTTAAACTCTTGAGCTTCTTTGGACATTTTCTCTTTCTCTTTCAAAACTCTAGTGACCTTTGACTGAGCTTCTGCTAACTGAATTTTCAAAGAATATATTTCTTCTCTCTGGGTCTCAATCATTTGTGTCTGCTGCTCCATCTGCTTAAACAGATCAGCAAGAGTGTCTTTAGCAGAGGATAAGTCTGTGGTTGCCTTATGCATCTGGTCTTTGGATTGCATCAATTCTTCATAGAAAGAAGCATATAACTGTTAAGCACAAGCTGTCACTGAGAGTTCAATAGAACTCTGGATGTCATTACAAAGGAAAGGAATAGCATCCCTTGACACTAAACTGTTCAGTGAAGGAACTGATATTTCCAAAGAACCCTCTCGATGTGCCCTGAATAAATTGTTACGTGTGAGGTAGGCAGGGAGGTCACTTCTAGAGGTAGCAGGAACTGTTACTGAAGGAATGACTAGGGGAGTTTTCTATGCTACATGCTTCAAACGCTTTCGCTGAATGACCAATGGAGAAGGGGAATCAAGATCTTCTATGTCAATGGGTTCTGAATCTTTTGAAGGTGGAGGGGGAGGTACTGGATCAAATGGAGGAGGTGGTAGCATACCCTTCTTAAGACCTGAATATGTCAAGAAAGCATATATATAGAAACCATAAGTGACATTTGTAACATTCCCTCTAGTCACTTTGAAAAAATGTTGGTCCATCTTCATAAGCAGGTAAGTACTCCAATCAATGGCAACCCCTTTTAACACCATCCTGGAAGCTGTGAAGAGCTCCTTGGACAAATAGTGAGATGGTGTCTTGGTAGGCATAAACCTGTCTTGGAGAAATTGGCAGACTAAATTCCAAAGAGGATCAATGATCATGGAAAAAGATACTCATGAAGTGTTAATCACTTTCTTAACATCAAGGACCTCTTTGGTTTGCTTCTGTAACAGCTTGAGAATCTCATCATTCGAGAATAATTGTCTAGCTATAAGAAAGGGTTCTCCTTTGTAGGGAAGAGACAAAGCCTTCCCTAACCCTCTAGGTGTCAAGACCATGGAAGTACAACGAACCAAGCCCGATTTCTTACTGTATGATGTAAGAAACTCATCACACGGATCTGGATCATCTGGAATTAATGGGAGTGAAGTAGCCACGAAAGTTGCAAGGCTTGCTTTCGCTATAGGCTCAAAAGTCAGTAGGGAAGAATAATCCCTACTGATCAATGGGACATACTGAATAGGAGGAGGAGCGTGAGGCGCCATTCAGATGGAAAACACACACACCACAAACACAGATAATCACAAAAAATGCTTGGTAGGGATGTGTATGCAAGAGACTGAGGGCGCATTGAGTAGCCCCAAATGCAAGGAATCCAATAAAAAGCAAAAACCACTGACTAAAAAAAATAAAGCACCTTAGTTTTTTTTTTCTCTAAATAAATAAATATCAAAGCAATACTAGGGGGATCACATTTGGTTAAGGCAATATTCATTAGTGTTTGGGTGAAATTTTTATTATATTTTTTAATTGTAATATATGTGTATTTTGATTTTGTATTTTGTGTGTTTTTTTTTAAAAATGATTAAAATGGGATATAGGACACATGAATATGTTGTGAAATGTAATGGTGGGATTTTAGCAATCCAACAAGTGTCAACAATGTGTTTGAATTTATCCATGATTTTTAGCTTATTTTTGGAATTTAAAATGAATTTTCATGAGGTGAGGTATTAAAATTAGGGTTTTGGCTTCAAATAATACTTTGGCCATTTATGAAAGTATTTTCAATTGAGAAATTATTGGCAAAAGGGGAAAGGGGATTTGTGAAAATTTTTTGGAAGTATTTCTAAAATTTTACTAATTTTTAATGAATTTTGCTCATTTTGCATGTATTTTTGAAAGAATTTTGAAGTTTTGAATTTTCTACAATTTATTTTCTTGAATTCCCACCTTGAAAAATAGTGCAAATGATTTTAGCAATGTTTAAAAATTTTTAGGATTTTTTTGCAATTTATTTGGATTTTAAATAAATTTTAATGAAATTTTGAAGTTTTTGTTTTTTGTGTTGTTTTTTTATGTGTTTTTAGGGTTTTTCAAGTTTTGAAATTAAAAGTCAGTACCCAAGCTGCGTGTGAACAGTTGATAATGACTGTGTGTGAATGGCTGACTGCAATACACCACCTATGCATAGGCACACCTAGAGAGGCCGCATGGCGTGGGAACAGTGGAGGGAGAGGGGAGAAGGGGCAAGAACGGGGAACTAACACGGGGAAAACTGGGGTTAGCGGAGGTGAGGGAATGAAGTGATCTAAGTTAGGTTAGGTGACGTAGGTTAGTGAAGTGAATTAGGGTGATTAAGTTAATTAAGTGAGGTTAAGTTAAGTAAGTTGATTAAGTTAGGTTAAGTGGATTAAGTAAAGTTAAGTTAGTTAAGGAGGTTGATTAAGTTAAGTTAGTGAAGAAACTGGGTGTGGGTGGACAAACTAACCAGGAGGAGAAGGGGGCTGGTGGACGGCGTGGCGGCGGCGGGGTGGGAGGAGGCGTGTTCTAGGCGGCGGCGCAGGGGAGTGGAGAAGATCATGGTGGCGGTGCAGGGGAGTGGAGGAGGAGGAGAGGTAGGCGGAGAAGAAGGAGGAGGAGGGTGGCGTCGGTGGCGTCGCACGGAGGGAGGAGGAGGAGGAGAGGTAGGCGAAGAAGAAGGAGGGTCGCGGGGAGGAGGCGTGTGGAAGCAGAGGGAGAAGGCCTCTTGTCGTGGAAGCAGAGGGAGAAGGTGCAGGCACGTGGGGAGGAGAGGGCGATGGCGTGGGGAGAAAAGCAGGTGTAAGAAGAAGAAAGGCCGCAGGACAACGACATGTACATGTTTTTTTTTGTTTTTTTTGTTTTTTTCTTTTTTAAACTTTTTTTTTGGGGTGTTTTTGTGGGTTGTGGTGTGATGATTAGTGGGTGTTGTTGGGTTTTTTTTTAAAAAAAAGTTAAAGTTTGTGTATTATTAGGATTGTTTTTTTTAATCTTTATTTTTATTTTGGTTGTTTTTGTGTATTGTGTTTTTTTTCTTTTTTTGTTGTTGTTTAAAATTTTAATTAATTTTTTATTTTTTTCCTTTTTTTTGGTTTATTTAGCTAGGTTGGTGTGTTTGTTTTTTGTTGGTTTTCTTTTTGGAAAGTGGTTATGGTTGTTAAAAATGAGCGCACCCTCGTCTCGTGCGCATGCGTGGGGCAGAAGTAAAAAAAAAAACATCGGCGGGATCAAAAGGGGCAGAGACGGCGACACACGAGGCACAGAGGCTATGGGTGTGTCTTGAGGTGCTTAAAACAAAAAACAGACGCGTTCACGAGCGACACAAGAAACACGGCCACACTGTAAAAAGGAAGAAAAATTAATAAAACCCAAACCGCATGTCGGGTCGAAAAACTGTAAAAAGAAAAAATATGCCGCAAGACGAGGGAAAGATGATAGAAAAATGCGACATTGGTTCCAAGGTAAAATAAGGGTGTTCACATGGGAAAAACACAAGAAACAGACTTGAAAACACATACGTGTATTAATATCGAAAAATCCACAGGTCGGAGCGAAGTGCGGAAAGAAAGAAAAATGTACAGAATAATGTGCCCAACAACCCTATCATAGCAAAACACAGTTTTGATCAAGATAGGACGCGTTCACATGGGAAAAATCCCAAAAACGAACATGAAAGTAGACTCACAAAATTAGTATGAGAAGAACCAATTACCGGAACAAAGTGCAAGAAACAGGAAAAATGTCCAGGGGAAAGGGATTCACAGGGCCGATGCATCAAAACTCAATTTGGGGGGAATTAGGAGGGGTTCACATGGAAAAAACATAAAAAAAGACACCCGAAAACATTCAAAAAAATTAATAACTAAAAATCCAGCAGTCGAAAGAGGGGGAAGGAAAAAGAAAAAATTGGGGGAAAGGATGGCGGGACACGTTTATCAAATCAAACTGGAATTCTGATGAAAATAGGACATGTTCACATGGAAAAATGTGAAAAATAGGCACGAAAAGGGCTCGAAAACTTGCAAAAAGTAATAACGAATGAACCATGCATTGGAATGACAAGGTGTAAAAAGGAAAAATGTTAGGGGGAATGGGTAGGGTAGGGCTGGCACATCAGATCAGTGTTTCGAAGCAATAAAGATGCATTCACATGGGAAATCGTCCAATTTATAAGAACTGCTTCAAAAATTAATAACTTTAGAATCGTCTGTCAGAATAGGGGTTGGTAAAAAGGAAAAATGGGCAGTTCAAAGGGACGAACAGGGCTGTAAGGTTGGATGTGAGTCTCAGTGAATGTAGGGTGCATTCATCTAGAAAAATGGCAAAACAAAGGGTAAAGGCAAATTGTCAAGAAACAGCTCCGAGGACAGGGTGAAATAGAACAGAGGAGTGGGGAAGGGACCCATCAAAGCATAAAAAAGGAATTTTCGCATGGATAGATGTATTTCCATGATGATACGCATAATTGATACGTAAGGATGAATCTCCACACTTAAGACCTTAACATGAAGGGTAAACCGAACAACAAGGACCTAGTACCACACATCATACCAACCATGAATGTCCCCACACTTAAGACATGACCGTCATTGAGAAACAGAAGGTGTAGGGTTAGAAAAACTTAGCCCATATTGCCGAGGAGTAATGGCGACTATCGAGGTTGCGTCTTGTATCGTTGTCGGCTGCAGGAGGTACCAAGATGTCTTCACATCACACGTCCTTCATGGCAGGGACCATGCAACAGCACCCAAGGAGGTAGCTGGTTGAAGGAATCGCAGGAAATTCGTTGATGACAAGGGATATTGCACTCAACTCACGATCACTCAAATGGAATGAAAGAACAGTCACTCGCCCCATTGCTAACATCACTCGAGTGAATAATGATGAAACCCAAAGCTCACACTCGGTTTAGGAATCAACAAGGGAATGGTGCAGAGGGAGTATGCCAGGGTGCACAGTTAATGGTGCATTAGTGCGTCCAACCCATCTGGCATAGGTGCAAGCAGTGGAAATATTACATCCTTCCCCCCTTAGAGAAATCGAGATGTCCTCATCTCGAGAGAAACTGGGGAAGACAAGCATTAATGGCTTATGACCTATGGGTTAAGACCCACCGTGCATCCGCTATGCTACTCTTAATGTTTCAAGTAGTGCACTCATATTATTCGAATTAACCATAGGTACAAGAGTAGGATTTATTCTCAATTGTGTTACATGTCAATTAAGCTTCTAGGAATTTTAGTCCTCCTAATAAGGTTTAGTGGGCTCTAGATCTTCGTTTTCATCTGATTCGTATATATATCCAAAGACTGCACCTGTGTAGCTTCGTTTTCTTGGAGGCTCAATATCTTCTGGACTTAGATCAGGGCAGTCTGCTTGGATGTGTCCTAGCTCATTACAATGGAAGCATTGACGGTAGGGACATCTCCTATGGATGTGCCCTATCTCTCGGCACGGATGGCATCTCTTATCTTGATCTCCATAGTCATCTTTGCTACAATTGCCCGATTTAAGTTCTTGGATGATTGGATTCGCTCGGAGTAATGCATCTTGCGAGTCCGTTGGACGCATTGCTTCAAGAAGTGGTTCAGAGGAGTGTTCAGGCCATGGCAAAACTTGGATACTTGCTGTGCAATATCCATAGGTGGTGCATATTTTAGTAGGATTACAAACTTTGAGTAGTAAGCTTCCAGGGTTAATTCTAGCTGCTTGAGCTTGAAGAATTCATTCATCTTCAAGGTCTGGTAGGTTGGCGGAAGGTATCGTTCACGTACAACATCTTTCAACTGAGTCCACGCAACAGTGGCTTCAGAAATACCTTGATCTTTGCACCATTGCTTCCACCATAACCGAGCTTGGACAACTAACTTCAGTTTTCCAATCATTGCTTGATTCATGGAGGCAGTTCTCGAAGTAGAGAAATAGTCATCCATCATCTCAATCCATATCTCCGCTTCTGCTGCGACATCTAACCCTTCTCCATCAAACTCGAGTGCCTTAAATTACTTGAGAAGAAATTTCTTCTCTTGCATGTCAGCATTCGTGGGTGCAGAAGGTGCCTGACAATCAAGCCATATGACTCAGGTTATTTCTATTTAGGGTATGTCTATGAACCAAACATTAATCAATCATGTATGATCATGAAGTTTTGCTCTGATACCAATTGTAACGTGCTCACCCATCGGCTGTCTAGGCACGATTTTAACGGTCTATCGAGAAACGAATCTAAGTGCCATTGTTCGGCACTCCCATGAAATGTTTCGAGTCTTGTCGCCTAGGGTTTCCCGAATCCACCTTGCAACGGAATGTTCACAGCCGAACCCACTAGGATCGACCTAAAATTTGGGCTCTTAGTGGCCAAGGTCTCCTAACAGCATTCTAGCGTCGAATCCTGGACATCTTACTTTACACAGAGATACCAAGCCGAGGGAGACCCATGTCGCAGTTGGTTCAAAGAGAATGGGAAACGAGAGGGATACACCGCTCAACCTCTTTGCCCGTAGGGCATAGTCCCATTTCGGTCCCCTAAAATGGCATGAATCGGGTTCTAACTTAACAATACCTAAAGTCATCTGATGGTAAATCCTTGTGAGAAGCCTCCTAGTTCTCTGGGACCACCCAACTGTAGGACGGACCCATTGGGGGATTCCATCCACCCGCTTCCCTTGATAGCTTTAGTTGTTTAATTAGGTCTTACCACATTTATGTGCGACATTTAAAATCAACTTCATTAATTAAACCTTTCAGGGCACAGAGTTCATTTGCGTAATTTACAACACATACACAAAAACAAAACAAGCAGTCCTTTTATCAAACAAGTTCCTTAACTTATCTTTAAGTTAATCTTTGTCTCCTGCCCATACAGGAGAATTATGTATCCCTTCTGTCCAATAGAAGTACCCGGTCCAAATCTCATGGCATCAAAATTTCCATCCTTTATCTAGAATAGGATCTTCCAACGTTCCAGACGTTGGGCTCATGGGGATCTCCAACTCCATTTTGGACAGGCAAGGGGTGTCCAGAGCTCCACTTAACCCACAAGTGGTCTAGGAGTGAGATGCCATTTCTGTGGTTGGCCTTTTCACCACTCAACCATCAGCCTGTGAATCGAGCAGTGCCCTCTCAGGATAATCCGTGATGTGATCTTGGAGATGATCCACGGGTGCAAAATATCCTTCCTTAATTAATCCAATTAAAATTCAAGTATAATCTAAGCAATTAGCCCTAATATCATATTCTAGAAAAACATTCCTTTATTCCCATGGCAACTTGTCATTACAAACCCTTGCTATGCATTTGCCATCAACACAAGCCTTGGAATATTTATCCAAATCACAATGCAACAATCCCTTGATTGAAAAAAAAACATTTAGGGTGTTGTTCAATCAATCAACAAAACTAATTGTATTTTTCCCAAACAATACAATAATAGACGCGAAATAATTCAATCGCATATTCACTCTCCCCCTTGGGGCCAAAGAGTAGAATTTACTTAATATTCCCTCCTTTAGCCTAAGGCATATGCTAAAGGTTCCAATACTATACATGACGCAAGTCCTATCATTCCAGTGCAAATTAATCAATCTAGCAAGAGAATTTATGCCTCTTCTCTAAGTGACAATTATCTTTTAGCATTTTCCTACTATGCAACTTTTTTTCTTGGCTTTATCTTCCTTTCTCCTAAGGCAAGGAGTCATATGTCATCGATGTAAAGTTTACATAATCTCTCCCATGTATGTATTGTATATATGTATTTGCGAACTTTAAACAATATTATCCTTGGTAAAGATTAATCAAAGACTCATCGATGCTCAATACTTTAGTGTCCCATATGTTGCTTATGCTATGCATGGATTCATCACATAGCAACTAGGTGCAATTTAACTCCCTTTGATACAAGCACTTCACAAACTTCATCTTTGAATATTTAAGATGCGATTTATCCTTTTCAATGATCTATTCTAGCACCACAAGATACGGAGCCTAATGTATCTCTTGTGAGCATTAAAACAAGCATCTATCAATTTGAAAATACATTACTTATGACCGATACCGCAATTGGATTGATAGTGATGCCTTCGCTCGAAGCTCTGTTTGCTGGTTGTAGGATTGTCATCCGTATGCGACATTCTTTGCTTGGAGGCCATCGTCCTCAAGTAGACTCAAGAGATTAAGAAGGTGGAATAGATTCGAGATGGGAGAGGGAAAGAGAAGATGATTAAATCGAGGATCGAGATAGAGGGAAATTGTGCAGCCTCTCAAGGTAACTCTTCTCTCTCTCTCTCTCTCTCTCAAGCTCTCTCACACAATATCTTAGAGGGGTATGCTCTCTCTCCCCCTCTCTCTTATAGCCTTTCGGGGTCTCCTTATGCTCCCTTGTGCCTCCCCATGCCTCATATTTATAATGAATTAGAGAGGAGGGGATAAGTCTAAGAACAAGAGTGGAGGGGCTCTTAGAAGACTCAGTGACCTGATGCTCAGATCATAAATCTGATGGTTGCATTGGCTCCAAAAGGGGGGTAAAACTCCAAGACACTTGATTAGAAAGCTCTTAGTTCACTCCTTCTTCTTTTCTCTGTTTGAAGTATTGTCTACTGCCTGTAGACTGCGATCGCAGCGCGCACGATTTTGCCAGTCACTTTTCTTTAATTCTCTTTTTATAAAATCTCCAAAACTAACTAAAACATCACTTGTCTTTTCTTTTAAATGACTTTTAGTTCTATCTTTTTAGGATAATATCTAAAATATAATAGTTTTTTTCCCAAGAATCTAATATTTTTGGATCATTCAAACTATACACATTAATACTAGTGATTAATATGGCTCATAAGTCCTGTTCACATTGTACTTTTCGTGAAGGGTGGCTACGATCCTTATCAATCCGAGAAAAATGTTAGATTATCTTACTAACTTATTAATTGACTAACTAACTTTACCTTAGTTAGTCTTTAGTTAGTAATCTTACTAACTTATTAATTGACTAACTAACTTTCGAACTAACCAACTAACTTTTATTGCATGTAAATATTACAGTTAAGAAGGACAGACGGACTAATATTGCAAAGATAGTGCACCAAGGGAGGTGGCTTCAAATTACTTGCTGCTGAGGGGCGTTACCACCTTTTCCACAGTGAGCTTCCCACCCAAGGGTGTTTCCACCTTTTCTTGGAACGAGGCCTGTTATGATAGGAAACTTCTTTCTTTTCTCCCATAACAATTTTGTTTGTTTTTTTTTCTTTTATTTTTTTCTCTTTCCTTTTTTCGTTAAGAAAGAGAATGGTAGAAAATCATGTGTCAGGACCAAACTCGCCACCATTATTGGATCAAATGAGAAGAGAACAAGGTCTGGTTGAGAGGTAACTGTGAGGGGCTAGCAGAACGAGACCGCCTCATGAGGAGAATCATAAGGGCTATTAGAAGCACGAAGAGAAGGACATTGCGATGACCAAAAGGGGAAGGGTAGGTCGACTGTGGTTGTCAAGATCCACAGGGAGGGAAGTACTTCTTCAAACGATAGCCATTGATCAGGAAAGGATCATTAGAGGCATCAATGGTCTGCACTTGAACAGAGCCATTAGGATTGATAGCAAGTACCTTGTATGGGCCCATCCACCATTGTTGCAGCTTGCCAGGAAACTTGTCAAATCTCAAATCATAGGCTAGGACAAGATCATCTTCTTTGAACTCCTTGTGCTTGATGAAACTGTCATGATAGGCCTTGCGTCGCACTTGAGTGGTTTCCATACACTGTAGGGCCATCCGTCGTATCTCATCCAAGCATTCCAAGTGCAGGAGGCGACGTTGCAATGACTCATCATCTCCCAAGCGTTCTTTAACTGCTACTCGCAAAGAGGGCAATTCGAGTTCAATAGGGAAAACGACTTCTGTACCATACACTAGCTGGAAAGGGGTCTGTCCTGTAGCTGCCTTATGGGAGGTTCTGTATGCCCAGAGGGCCTCTGTAAGTCAATCGTCCTAGTTGCAACGATGTGCAGCAATCGTTCTTGTCAGAATCGAGCAAAGGATGTGATTGGTGACTTCAACTTGGCCATTGGCTCTGGGGTAATAGGGACTGGACTTGCGATGATGGATTTTATACAGCTCCGTCAGCTCCTCCATGATTTTGTTAAGGAAATGAGTACCTCTGGCACTTACCAGCTCGAGAGGACTGCTAAAACGGGTGATAATATTCTTGTACATGAACAGGGCTATGCTGTTACCATCGTCCTGCTTCAGGGCTTAGCTTCACACCACTTTGTGACATAATCCTTACATACTAAGATGTATCTGTTCTGCCTCCGTCTGGTAGGTGGATCAATGGGACCCACAAAATCAATCCCCCACTTCTCGAATGGCTTTAGGGGAAGAATGCGTTGCAGTGGCATGGCACTTGTTTTGGTGGGTTTCCCCATTCGCTGACAAGCATCACATCTTTTACAATAGTCATGTGCATCCTTGTGGAGGGTCGGCCACCAGTATCTTGCTAATAGAGCCTTGCTGGCTGTCGCTTCTCCTACGAAGTGTCCATTACATGGTTCGTCATGGCATGCTTTCAATACTATGCCGATTTCATCCCCTGCAACACATCTTTGCAGCACTTCATCTTTGCCTCTCTTGTATAGTGCACCACCTAGCAAAGTGTAGGGGGTTGATTCTATTAGAAGATTCTTCTTCTCAGGGCTTGAGATGCCAAGAGGATACTGTTGAGTTGCCAAGAGGTTGGCTATGTCTGCATACTAGGGAGTAACTATTTCAACTAGAAACAAAGAAGCATCAAGAAGGTTTGGATCATCCTGTTCCTCTTCTGCAGTTTGAGGGATCCGTGATAGATGATCGGTTAGGACATGGGAATGGCCAGGCTTAGTGACCACTTCAAAATTGAATTCTTGGAATAGGAGCAACCATCTCATCAGACATCCTTTAACATCGGCTTTGTTCATCAAGAAGGACATGGCTTCATGATCCACATAGAACTTGAAATGTGTTGACAATAGATAGTGTCGAAACTTCTCTAGTGTAAACACTATTTCCAAGCACTCAAGCTCTGTCACTGTATAGTTCCGTTCCCTATCAGTGACCTTCTGGATTGCATAATATATTGGTTGATCTAATTTAGAGGGGCCCTTTTGATATAGAACAGCACCTAGCCCTTCAATTGATGCATCTATGTGCACATGAAACTCCTTTGTCTAGTCAGGAGGCTGTAAGATAGGTGCTTGGATAAGGCACTATTTTAGGGTATTAAAGGCTTCTTCACAGTCATCAGTCCAAAGAAAATCAACATCTTTCCTTAGGATCTTGTGCAGAGGGGCTGCCTTGGTTGCAAAGTGTGCAATAAATCTTCTGTAGTAGCCCACATGGCCAAGAAATCCTCTCAATTGCTTGAGGTTAGTTGGTGATGTTAAGGCATAAATCTTCTCAATCTTCATCGGGTCTGTTGCAATCCCTTGTGCCGAGACAATATGGCCCAAAAGAACTCCTGATGAGACGCCAAAGACACATTTGTCGGGGTTGAGAGAAATCCCATACTCTTGGCATTTGTCAAAACATTGCTCTAGGTGTCCCCAATGCTCACGAATCAAACTATAGACACAAAATTCATCAAGATAGACCTCAATGAAATCATGAAGATGATTCTGAAAGGTAGCCATCATTACTCGTTGGAAGGTGGCAGAAGCATTACATAGCCCAAATGGCATCACTCTATAGCATAGGTCCCCCATTCTATGGTGAAGGTTGTTTTGGATTAGTCCTCTTCTGCGATTTGGACTTGGTTATATCCACTGAATCCATCCAAGAGGGAATAGAGCTCATGGCCTGCCACTGTGTCCAATAGTTGGTCTGTAAAAGGGATAGGGAAATGATCCTTCTTCGTCTTCGAGTTGAGCTTTTGAAAGTCTACACATATTCAAAGTTTCCCATTCTTCTTGGGCACTACCACAATGGGAAAAACCCATTCACTGTTAGCCATGGGATAAATGAACTCGGCTTCAAGAAGTTTCAATAATTCAGCCTTCACCAGAGTAGAATAATTAGGATTCATATGCCTTTGTCTTTGTCTTATAGGTTTGGCATCAGGCTCTAGGTCAATGTGATGTTGACATACTGTGGGATCAATCCCCTTTAGATCTTTATACAACCAAGCAAACACGTCTAAGTTTTCCCTTAGTAGATCTTGTAGGACCACTAGTTCCTCTTTTGGAAGAGTGAGACCCACTTTTAGGTGATGTTCAGTACCGTTAGTATCCAAGAATGTTATTTGCCTTTCACCTTCCACTTCGCGGATAAATGACCCACGGATTGCTTCTGGATAGAGGTCTGACTCTTTCAAGGGAGTAGTGTCATTGTCTGATGTTCCACTAGAACCAGTGTCCTCCTTCTAAACAGATGACTCGTTTGTCTGTTGAGGTTGCTAGAAGGGTATCAGAGCTTTGTTTGCTTCTGTGTTAGTGGTGATTTCTTTTGGACTTAGGGATTCATTTTCAGAGGATGCGTCCAGGAATGTCACATAGCACGGACCTTCTAGAAGCCGAGGCTTTGAGGGCTTTGGCTTCTGTTGGCAGGGGGCATTATCATCATCTTTTCTCTGGACTGAACGTTTAGGGCGAAGGAGCCATTGGTGAACTTAATTTTTATGCCTTTAATCCATTGCTTATGTAGATTCTGCATACTTTGTGGTCCATTGGCCAACCCAAATGGAACCATGGTCATTCCATCCAACACCCTGAGATCTTCGGCCTCTGAGGTCTCCATAGGGACATCGACAAGATCATCCACTATCAGAGGATCTTCTTCATCTGCACTTTCATAACCTGCTTTGTTTTCTTCCTCATCATTTCATCCTCTTCCTCTGTAGGCTCTGTCTCTGCTACTGTAGAGGCTCTGTAAGAGAAGAATAGATCTTCTGCCTCTGTATTTGTTTTTGTTTCTGCTTTTGCTTCTGTCTCTGTCTCTGTCTCTGCTCTGTATCTACTCTGTCTCTATTCTGTTTCTGTTACGGTCTCTACAACTACCATGTAATAGGGAGAACAGTACATCCATGCTTCTATCTCGTTGTCAAAGGTGATTTTAGAAGTCAAATCAAGTTGAGGCAAGAGGTATTCTCCCATGGACAATGACTTTGCTTCCTTTGGTAGTTGGCTTACAGTGCCCACTGTTAAGGACTGTGCCTCTGTTTTTTTGGGAAAGATCTATTTAACAGCCTCTTTGTCTCCTGATGTACCATCTATTACTTCATTGGAGAGTCAGTTATGACTTCGATGGATGTGGATCCATTGCCTTTTTGCGATCCATACAATTTCAACACCACTTTTTTGGATCCTCTGCCTAGGGTTAGGGTTCCTTTGAACCAGTCCGTCCTGGCCCTTGCTTCAAAAAGTCAAGGTCTTCCCAACAGCAGAGGGTATGCGGTCCCATAAGAATTTGGTTTGACCACCAAATATGTTAGCCAATAGTCTCTTCCTGCAAGGGTTGTTTTCACGTACGGGAGGATGCCCAACGGTTTAATTCTGCTTTGGTCTGCCAATCTGATAAGCCACTGTGTAGGTTGAATTCCTTGCAACCCTAAGTCCTTCATTGTCACATCCGTCATTATATTTACTGAGGAACCTCCATCAATCAATGTATTTGAAATAAAGCATCCTTCTATCCATACACTAATCTCTGGGGTTCCAGGATTTAGAAAGGCATTAGCCACATGTACTTCCTTTACAAGCTCCTGTGCCTTATTGGTCTTGGTCATTGTTGAAGGAGCGATCCTTAGTCCATGTCTTCTTGTCAAGATGCTTTTGAATTTCTTTTGGAAGTTGGGAGACAGCATCAGCAACTGTCAGAATGTTAAGTTTGGTTTAAAAGTGTCTAGGTCTTTTACCAAGTCATAATCTCTGATAAGATCCACGAGCTTTTTCAGCCCTGCTGGGGAATGGGGCTACACCCATTTTCATCTTTTCTTTTTCTTCTAACAATGGTAGCATCGGCACTTCCTCTATTTCTGGAGGTGCTTCTGTATCATCTATCTCCTGGACCTCTGGTCCTGTTTCTGGGACTGTCTCTGTGACTCTCTGTGGCGCTGCAGTGCTCTGTAGTACTGCACTATTCTATCCTATACTGCTCTATCCCTCTATTGACATGTTGAACTTCACAGTCTTGGCAGGAGAATTATTTTCATTCTGAACAACTAGTTCCTTCTTCTTAGCGCACGTGACAGTGGCAACTTCCAACTCTACCAAATTGGAGGCAGGCTCTTGTACCTTCTGTTGGCTATCAGTGCAATTGGCCTTTACAGGGGCTGGACTTGGACAGTCCTTTGCAATGTGGCCTTCTTCTTTGCATCGGCTGCATAAGGGCTTATAATCCACAGATCGTCTAGGGTTTGGACAATTCGGGGAGATATGACCCTTTTCTCCACACCTGTAACATTCCACCTCTGATCTCTGACCACCGCCAGATTGTTGTCCTCTGTAGCTTTGAGAGGAAACCTCCTTAGACCGATACTAGGACCAAAATCCCTAGGCTTTGGTCCAATATCCTGTGTTGTCATTTTGGATTTTAGCAAGTTGAATCTTGCATTTTCATCCTTCTATCTTCATCCATGCATCTCTTTCAAGGAGCAAATATTCTCTGTATGGTTCTTCCACAAATAGTAGGAATAGAAGGCTACAAGAATGGTTGGTTTTTGGGTACATTTAGTGGCTAAATGTCCCGCTTGATGACACTTTCCGCACCATGTATTAGAGCGCATCACATCTCTCCCAGCTCTCGCAGGGGTGGATATATTGGTGGTATTTACCTTCAGCATCTATAGTTGCTCTGTAATCACATCCATAAGCTCTTTCTTGATACTTAACTGAGTTGGATAAGTAGTCCTTCAAATTTTCACCTCCTGAAGAAGTGCTTGTAGTAGGGTTTTGGGAAGCTTCTATAATTACTGCATACACTGGTTGGGTCGATCCAAAAGGTCCTCTGTTCTGCCTCTGATTCAGAGCTCCTATTGAAACTTAGGATTGTTGATTCTAGTGGGTAGGGTTCGACTGTTGTTGAGTTGCCATTGGAGGAATTGTTTGAGGCTAGTGTTGTTGTGGTTGAACCATAATTTGAGGCACTATCATCTGTGGTGACCATAGTGGATTACATGCATTATACTGCAGCTGTTTGCATCTGGGGATAAGGGTAGGGAACTGTCCCTGGGATTGCATTTGGTGGGTATACCATTCTTGGCATGGGAGGAGGTAAGACTCCTCTTCCTGGAGTCATTGACAGCCTTGCTTCAACTTCATCATACAATCTTGCACCTTCCACTGCAGCTTGCAGATTCACTGGTCTTCTCAATTCCACAAACTTGCAAACTTCTAGTTGTAGGCCTCTAAGAAACGCTCCTTTCTGAATACCTTCATCCAAATGATGGTTAGTCCATCTCTTCAAGATGGATTCCATTCGCGAGACATAAGCTTCTACTCTTTCTCTAAAGAACTGACTTAGGTTCATGAACTCCTCTCGCATTCGCTCTTCAAAACCTTCACGCCTGAATTTAGTGGGGAAGGCCAACTTCAGGTCGTCCCATGTGCCAAAAGTTTCTGTTGCTTGTCTCTCATACCACTAAAATGCCACACCCTTGAAAGTGGCGGGGAATATTGCTAACCAATGCTCAAGGGTTCTGGCATTGTTAGCCACACATGCTACCATAAATTCTACTACATGAAGATCAGGGTCTTCATTGTACTCTCCCTTAAAAATTGGCAATGGGACTACATTTGCTGGCCTGTCATCAATATTTCCAGGACGAATTTGACTAGGAAGGGGACCTTGAGTTGCCATGGGGACTTCTGTAAAGAGTACTTTTAGGGAATCAAAGGATGCTTCTGCTGCAAGCTCGTTCTCAGCTTTGATTTTTGCCTTCTCTCTTCTCACGTACCTCTGGACTCGTTCTAACGCTTGCCTCTTGATCGCGTCATTCATCAGGGGCTTGGCTCCAACCAGTTGTTCAGTATTCAACAGAATAGGATCATAGAGGTGCTTCAGTCTCTGGGGAATTCTCTCGCCAACATCTCCTCTACTTCCTTCTTTTCAACATCTTTGAATTCGGCTTTCAAACCACTATAGAGAGGGAGATATTCCGTTCTGAAAGTATCAAAAATCATTCTTCTTAGGATTATTGTTGTGCCATTATAATAATGCCAGCTTCTGATGGCTTCAACAGTGTATGTTGTGAAAAATACTATGTCTACAAACTTCCAGTGGGTTGCTAATTGGACAAATAGAAGATTGTCAATGCACCAAGCATCCCACGTATCTTGCTGTTGAGCATCCACCAACAAATTCCAACTCTTTTCCTTCTTGTTTTCGTGAGCCTCCACAGACCACGACTCCTGGAGCTTCTTCACGATCTCCCACTTGATGATGTCTGGAAACTTCTCAATGAATACCAATTCTTCCATGGATAGTCATTCTCTCTGCTTCTATTCTTCAGTTTGTTCCCAAACAAATTGCCACCAAGATGCAAGTTTCTGCTGCTTCAACAAGAAGAGGAAACAATCCACCACATAGAGCATGCATCATGATGGTAATGTGTTTCCGCCATTGTGGGATGAACTTCTTGTGGAAAGTGGCTTTGGCAATAAGAATCTCCAACTCTTCAATGGAAGAAGGAACTTTACAAGCATCCATTGAATTCTTCTCTTCTTGTCAATGCCATTTCCTTCATTTTTAGCCTATTTTCATGCTTGTTGATGGCAAATTTCCCCGGCTGCGCACCAAAAACATGGAGCTCCAAGAGGAACACCAAGGAAAAGGAAATTCTACTGCAAGAAAATCTATCTTGTAATATCAACAAGCTTTTATTTCGTTCTTTTAATGACCAAAACAAGGAAAAACAACAAATCTTCACGCAGCATCATAGTAGATATCTCCCACAGATTTGATAGAATTAACCATAATCTTCAACATCTTCATAGAATCCATCAATAGAACAAGGAACATAAAAGAACACACCATTTTTGAATGGAAATCAATCACATAGTATTCATCTTCAATGTCTTCATAGTTTTCTCTCTCAATCTCTCATATATAGATACACTGTTTTGATAGAATTGGCTATCTCTGGCTCTCTCTGGCTCTCTCTCTCTCTCTCAATAGTACATAATCTCCTCAATAGAATACTCAATAATGACTCTCAATAATCCTTCTTAGGTCGTGGATGCACCTCCCAAGATGTATGTCTGATGTGAAGAGGCACCAGAGCCACTACAGTGTCTCTTCATAGCTCACTACTGTCATTGAACTTAGATTCATCCTTTCCAAAAGTTAGAAAACTTTTCCAAAGTTACACATACATTCTAGAGAACACTTACAGAAAATCTATAGAACAGAACAGAACAAGAACAGAGCAGACACAGAACAGATACAGAATAGAGACAGAGGCTCTACAGAAGGTTTACAAAGGGTTACAGAAGGTCATCAGAGAACATAAAATCCTCATAACTCATACTAAAACCATTTCAAACTATAAAAAACTATTCAATAATCTTTCAAATGATTTCAACCTTTATCAATCTTCAATCCATGCTTTATACAGAAGAAAATTAGAACAAAACAGAAGCTATACAGAAGGTATCAGAACCAATCAGAACCTCAACAAAACCTATCAGAACATCACAAAGTTTCATATTTCCACTAAAAATCATCATGAACTTCCAAAACACAATCAATATCATCCAAAACACTCTCAAACACTTCCATTAACGACCATATGTCACTCTAAATCCATCAAAAATCAATCATTCAGACCTCAAAAACAACAAAAATCAGTCAAAAATTCAGTCTTTTTCCACTCTCAACAATTCCATAAATAAAATGGGAGTCAATAAGCATGGACTTTGTTGTTGGATTACCTATTGCTACTCGTGGATATGATTCCTTCATGGTAGTGGCTGATAGATTGACAAAAGTTGTACACTTAATCCAAGTCAAAACAATCTATAAGTCATTTGACATTGCTCAAGTCTTTATCAAAGAAGTATTTAGGTTACATGGAATGCCAAAGAGCATAATTAGTGACTGAGACTCTAGGTTCACCTCTAAGTTTTGGACTTGGCTATTCCAAGCAATTGGAACGCAGCTATGCTTTAGAACTACTTATCATCCTCAAATTGATGGCCAAACTGAGAGGGTGAACCAAACCATTGAAGATATTCTAAGGTCTTATTGTGGCAAAGAACCGAAATGGTGTATTGAACATTTACCTTTGGTGGAGTTGCTAATAACATTGCCTTTGAAAAAGCAATTAAGATGTCACCATTTCAAGCCTTGTATGGGAAAGAATGTCGTACACCTCTAAACTTCTCAGATATCCCACTCTCAAGGTAGAGGCTTCTAAGGCTATGCTTGAAGAGATGGACCAACAAATCCAATTGATCTCACATGACATCCAAGATGCTCAAGATTAGCAAAAGTCCTTTGCAGATCTTAAAAGATCCATAAGAACATTCAAGGAAGGTGACATGGTGTTTAAAAGGGTAAGGCCCGACAAGAGCTCATTATCCTTGGGGAAATACAAAAAGCTTAGTCCAGGGTATTGTGGACCATATGAAGTAATCAAAGTAATGGAAAGGCAAGCCTACAAGCTTAAATTGCCACCCCATCTCAAGATTCACAATGTATTTTATATAAGCCTACTGAAACCTTATATACCAAACCTCGATCATGTGCTTAATGATGAACAAATAACTATGCAAACCCAAGGAAATCTGAAAATGCAACCCGAGAAGATTCTAGATAGAAGGGAGAAACCTCTAAGAAACTGAATCCTAAGAGAACACCTAGTACAATGGAAGGATTATTCTGAAGAGGATGCCACTTGGGTCGATGAGGTAACCCTTATAAAAGAATACCCCTAGTTTCTCTCGAGATGAGGATATCTCGATTTCTCTAAGGAGGGAAGAATATAATGTCTCCATTACTTAGTTTAATTTAATGTGTGTATACATTCCAAAGAAAAGTGATTTATGTTGCACATTTTTAAAAACTAACTCTAATTATGAAACAGACTCTAATTATGAAGATAATTGTTATTATTAATGAGGTATTATATGCCATTTCATGGAAAGAAGACTTGGGAGACCCTCCCAAGACTAGCTTATTAAGACTATGTTTGTAGTATAAAACAACAAAAAGAACTAGCCTAGCGGATAGTCACTTGGTAGTTAAGTGCACTTGGGTGATGACACTGTTGGGATGGGTGACCTCTCGGGAAGATTTTCCTATAAGCTAGTGGGAGCTTCTTGCATGTAGCCAATGGCGCCAACGAAGACTTCGTAGCCCATTGCCAAGTATGCCAAGGTCTATGCCTTGGTCACCGCCTTAGTCATGAGCCTTACAGTGAAGCCGCCTGGTGACGAGACGTGCGGTGCCTCCCTAAAGTCATCAATAACATCGTCAAAAACACTAAAAGAAAGCGTTCCCTCTTTATCATCAATGACGTCATAAAAAACACTAAAAATAAAACACCCTCCTTTTACCCCTTGCTTACTATATAAACAGGGGTAGAGTGTCATGTTAGGAACACACACAACAACACATGCAAAAGTCTCTCTCCTATTGATGCGATGAAGCTCTGCTACAATAAGCTGAATCTCTCCCTCTCTCTCCACACCTACGCATAAGCGCTGCTCGAATCCATCAGCTTCTTCCATGGCTCCCAAGAGACGTCGAGATACTGAGTGAGGTTACACTTAGAGAGTCTGTCCCTCTCTCTCCACACCTATGTGAAAGCGTTGCTCGAATCTATCAGCTTCTTCCATGGCTCCCAAGAGACATCGAGATGCTGAGCAAGGTCATGCTCAGAGAACTCCCCAATGTCAAGAAGGTAGTCGTTGCTGAAATGCAAGCGAAAGTTAAACTTGAATCCATTCTACCCGAAGGACGGGTTATTCCACAACAAACCGAGGTTGTGGCCATAAACTGTAATCACAATGGATGGCCAAATGGAGATAATCAGGTTAGCACATAAGAAGGATCACGATTAGTTAGAACTTACTTAGACTTGTAAAAGCATGTTAGTATTATCAAATGCTTTTTAGGAAGGAACACCAAAATTGATGAAGGGGATAGATGCTATGCATCACATACATTGACAATTGTGTTGAAAATGTTTTATGGTTATGACTTCTTTTGGATTTGTGAATGATGAGTAACGGCTCTTATGATTTTGGGCTTGCATAGTTGGACGAGTTGTGGATTGTGGTGGTTAGGGACATTGGGGTCCCTAGCTCAATTCTTACTTACACTCTACGGAGTGTGGAAAAACTCACCTGCGGGTGGGGGTCCTATGCTTATGAGGGAGATAGGTGTTTTTTATTTTTAATCACTCGAGCACCTAAGAGGGCAAAGGGCCAAGTGGTAAGTGCCCCTATTATGTAGGACGGTTTGGAAGGCTTAGGGAAGCTTAGAGGGGCTCTGAGCCAGAAATTCCCTATTGACTATGGATGGAGTGTGATCACATATAGCCCAATCTCGAGGGATTGGAAGGTCTTATCCTAGGCTAGATAGTGTCTTTCTATGGAAAGGTGGTTTTGTATTAGTGTGCGGAGTGATGGTGAAATAAAGTATCTGATTTTCAAATTGTTTGCTATGTGCTAAAGATTGAGTTTAACGAACCTAATTTAACAAAGTAATAAAAAGGAAGCTGATTTTATATGCTCAAATAGTGTGGTAGTATGCTTTGCTAATTAGAAAACTAAGCAAACCCATCGAGGAAAGTAGGAGGCTTTGATCCTGACGATTGGACACCTATGGCTGGGTGGACCTGATAAGTTGGGTAACTTTTCGAGTTGATTAAATCGTGACCCTCCCAATATCGGTAGGATTAGTTATTAGGATTAACACTGTTTTAGGGGGCCAGAGTTGAGATTTTACATTATGGGTAGGGGGATCGAGTCATACTCTCCCCCATCTCTCACTCTCCCCTGTCTCTCACTCTCTTTGAACCAAGTGCGGTGTTTACCTCACTCCTGCCTTTGATTGATTACAAAGTTGTCTTTCTTAAGTGGGTGTTAGATTGCTGTTAGGGGTGACTTGTCCACGCTTCCCTTATAAAGTAGAACTGAGATTCCCATGTTCAACTAAGTCTAAGGTTTTCCATGGGGAGACAGGATGGTGATGTGCATGGATATGAATTTCAATTGACTACTAAGAGGACTTCTTTGGGTCTGTTGGAGGAGGCACTTCACAAGGGTGATGTACTTAAGTATGTCACTGAATGTCTAAATTGCCAAAGGGTAAAATTTGAACGTGTCAAGCTAACATGAAAACTCCAACCACTTGACATTCCCCAAATGAAATGGGAATTTATTAGCATGGACTTTGTAGTTGTGTTACCTTCTATACAAGGATGATATAACTCAATAATGGTAATAGTAGACATGTTAACAAAGGTCGCTCATCTTATTCCAACAAAAACCAATTACAAAGCTTCCGATATTGTAAGAATTTTTGTAAAATAGATTTTTAGGTCAAATGGGTTACTTAAAAAGATTATCAGTGATCGTGATTCTCTTTTCACGTCACATTTCTGGAAGAGTTTAGCCATTGGGACCCAACTTTGAAGCCATTGGACCCAACTTTGTTTCAACTTTGTTTCAACACTGCTTATCATCCACAAACTGATGGGCAGAGAGAATGATTTAATCAAGTAATTGAGGATATTTTGTGCGCATATTGCAACAAGGAACCTAAAAGGTGGATTCAGTATCTATCCTTAGTGGAATTTGCTTATAATGCCTCATATCATCGAAGTATTCAGATGACTCCATTTTAGGCACTATATGGTCAAGATTTCTGTATGACACTTAATTTTTTCGATCCTAATTTAAGGGTAGAAGCTTCGAGAAAAATGTTAGAAGAAATGGATGATCAAATCAAGATTATCAGATAGGATATTCAAGCTGCCAAGGATCGACAAAAGGCATATGTTGATCTAAAAAGGCAAGAACGAATCTTCAAATAAGGAGACATGGTCTTCATTCATGTCCATCCAAAGAAGAGTTCTTTATCATTAGGAGAATTTAAGAAGCTAAGTACAAGATATTGTGGACCCTATAAGGTTCTCAAGTGCTTAGAACCAAGTGCTTACAAGATACAACTCCTTGAGAATATAAAAATCCACAATGTATTTCACGTTAGCTTATTGAAAGCATACGTAGCTAACTTGAACCATATCCTTGATGATCAACAAGTTGTAATACCTAACCAGGTGTCCTTGAGCTACAACAACTTGACAGAGTAATTGATGTAAGGGAGAGAAAATTGAGGAGTAGAACCCTTAGAGAATACATTGTCTAGTGGAGGACTATCCTGACAACATGGATAGATGAGAATGTTCTTTATCAACAATACCCACGGTTTCTCTCGAGATGAGGACATCTCGATTTCTCTAAGGGGAGGAGGATGTAATACTTCCATGCAATTAAAAGTTAGTTGGTTAGTTTGAAAGTTAATTAGTTAATTAATAAGTTAGTAAGGTTACTAACTAACGTTAATAACTAACAATTTTTATTTAATTTTTTAAAAATAGAGGATCCTAACCCAATATTTTTTTCCAAAATGACAAGGACTGTAGCCACCCATACCGGAAGTTACCACGTGAATGAGAGTTATGAGCCATATTAGTCATTATTATTGTTAATGTGTATAGTATGGATGGACCAAAAATACTAGATTTTTGGACAAAAATAGCATATTTTTTATTTATTTATTGTAAATATCCTAAAAAGCTATGGAAATTTATAGAACAGGATGTCATGTAAAAAAAGATAGTGGTCTTTTCAACCAGTTTTGGAGATTTAATGAAAAAAAAGGATTGGCAAAATTGCACATGTCATGTAGTTTACAGGCAGCAAACAACACTTCGAACAAGGAGAATAAGAATGAGTGATCTAGAAGATTTCTGACCAAGTGTCTTAGCAAGTGTCTTGAGGTTTTACCCCCCTTTTGGAGCCAATGAAACCATTAGATTTGTGATTTGAGTATCAGATTGCTAATTTTGCCAAGGTCCCCTCCGTAAAGAGCTCTTCTTCTTAGCCATAACCCTTCTTCTCTAATTCGGCTATAAATAGGAGGCACGGGGAACAATTTAGAGAAGCACAAGGAGACCTTGAGAGGCTGCGAGAGAGAGGTAGAGAGAGGGAGGTAGAAGGATATCCCTCCAAGAGGCTACGAGACGTAGCTATATATATATATATATATATATATATATATATATATATATATATATATATATATATATATATATATATATATATATATATATATATAGAGAGAGAGAGAGAGAGAGAGAGAGAGAGAAAGAGAGAGAGAGTAGAGTAGAGTAGAGTAGTTTATTATCGTCCAGGGAAGGCCAAATTATGACCCATGGGACCTTTCTAGATATACAATGATTCTCCTCCCCCATGGTAGGAAAGGATAGCTATGGTGAAAGAATGATCTATGTAGCATGGCTCTCCCGAAAGTATAACATGCGAGTGATTAGAGCCCCTAACTTTGATATAGGAGTAGTGGTTAGAAACTAGTGAAGTGGCCCCTGTTAAGGGATATCAAAGTTAGCCCGTATGTGTGCATATGCCATAATCATGTGCTCCTGTGATTCTACACTCTGTAGTCCACATAGCTTACATAACCTCATCTCTCTTGCCTATCCACTCCATGCACATGTCTCAATCAATGAAGTGTGTGATCGAGTTCGAAGTCGTGCAATACTTCGTCTAAATACCACTAAGGGCGGGTTGGCTATGTATGGTTGTGTGTGTGCCTGTGCCTGCATGTAGGATTCCCAACATGAATGATAGATATGCATACTGTAATAAGCAAGTTTGCCATTTGCTCCCTTGCTTTGATGTTTTTCTTGATATGCTTGTAAGAGTTCCGTTTGAAATGTGTCTAGGCATATATCTTCGGATGCCATATCTAGATATCTATCCACTCCCCATCCTTTAAACCATTTTCACATATCCAGCACCCATCCTGTTGAAAGCACTTTACTTTTCCATGTTTTCTATAGGCGTGTTCTAGCATCCCATGCCCGTTTTTGGGGAGCCTACTGTCATCCATTTGACATACTTGGGTGGCATATCTCAGTACTTAGATCATAACATGTATCTCAATTGGCCGACAAAATCATAAGTACATATGGTGTGGTGCTTTTGATGCCCAAATGTTTACGAATAAAAGCTTTTTGCAGCTTCTCAATGTCGTTCCATGCAGATGAGGAGATGCTTCCCCCCACACTTCCACTCCATATAAAATCGTATGTAGAATATATGTATCAAAAATCATACAATATATTTTCCAGCATTTAGTATCTGTACGACTGCAAATGTTTTCAAAGTGATAATACTTGCTTTTCCATGCCGCTAATCATTGCTCCATACATGTATGCCATCTGTGATTTGCATTATCTCAATCTGAGAGAGAGAGAGAGAGAGATAGGAGTTACCCCAAGAGGCTGTGAGGGAGAGAGTTAGCTCAATCCCCCCAGTCTTAGTCTTGGACTAAGCCATCTTCTCTTACGCTCTCCCATTTCAAATTCATTCCTCCTTCATCTCCTGAATCCACGTGCGAACGATGGCTCCAAATCGACAAGGTGAAAAGACCATGGGAACCACCGCAATTGGTCAAGGAGCAGGTATTGCCAGAGATATGGGAGTGCCGAGGTTGCCAGAGTTGCCACTACCAATGGAATATTGGGTGTGGTGAGCACGTGCACGAGCAAATACGAAATTCTCAATGTTGTCATGCCAAACCATGTTATTCACTACTAGGCTATTAATTCGCCACATAAAATAATAAGATTTATTTTGAATTTCTATAAAAAATAAATATTAGCCTTTGCATCAAACAGCACAAGAGCTACTTGTTAGATTGCACGTACAATATCCGTATAAGAATTAATTACGTAAAATATTAGCTCTATATTTTACACTTACACGAATTGATAGTTTCATCTAGAAAGTATACTAGTACTTGCATAAACAATTAATCGCTATGATTTGTAGTTAGATTAATTGAGATTCTAAATTGATAGAAATAGTTGCAAGAGGTTATTGCACATATGACTTTATACGCACTCAAGATTAGTAAAATACCTCGATATAATTATTGTCAAATGTGACAAGGTTAAGTGTCGACTAACGCTTAAAAAGTGAAACTCTATTTAAAGGATCTTTAAGTCATCTTGTTAAGTTATTCGCACAATATATTTCTTTAAGGAGTTTTGCTTGTGTTGGGTAAGATAGCCCAAATGGGAAATTCATGCCTTGCTTAACATGTTGTAAGAGATGTACTCAACACTTCTTTATGGGGAGGAGAATCCTTGTTAGAATGTAAGGTTACCTTAGGATAAGGTCTACCTTGGCTATGGAAGCCGTGAATATCCATCTTGTCCATATAATGTCAAGATAGATAGAAATTTTGAACAAAAGATATTTATATATCATGCAATTACTTAACATACTTGTGTCTATTGGTTTACACAAAAAAAAGAACCATCACGTCATAGGTTATCCAAACTTATCACTATATGGTATTAGATCAAGTTATTAAACCACACCTAATTAGTGGTGACTCTTTTAAGGTCCTAGTTCATGAGACTTATACATGTCACTTTAAATGATGTTATATCTAAAAGAAAAATCTCATATTATAATATCTTCAAATCCATAACATTATAAATTTTTGCCATGATAACATATTTTCATATAATGTTTAAGGCTCTTGTATTCTAAATTCTCACTGCACTCCTTCAAACCTTTGTATTCTTACATTAAACTTAGAAATTTCGTAGGTATATACTAGCTAAGCCTCCTTGATGTTTCCACCACCATACAACATCATATTTTGTTAGTATGCTAGAAAAGATAGAGGTGAAATCCAAATCTCCTAATAACCACATAGCTTACATTGTAAAGTCTATCTTGCTTGGTTTGGGGACAAAGGATTTCTGAACAATTAGATATTCCAATCCTCTCATCAAATTCAATGATACCATCAAGATGGAAGTTGAAAATGGTGAAGCTATTGAGTTTATCAAGTTTCACATTGGTAACATCATAATGGTTATTGGTAGTTGCATGGAAGAATTGGAATCATTAAGCATCATGAGAAGCACAAGGGAATTTGTTAACCCTTTCTAAGATGGCAAAGATGAAGGCAAGGTGAATGCAATATTTTAAAAACAAAAAATGAAAGCATGCATAAGAGTATTGAGGCATGATCATAAAATTTTGGCTTGAGAAAATTGGATATATATATATATATAGATGTGTGCATAAAATGAAGATTGATTTAGACAAAAAAGATGGGAGAGTGTCCAAAAACTCAAGGTCGTATATATAAAAGGTAAGAAATGAAAGGATAAGCTCATTCTTGTAGTTTGAAATCTTGTGGAGATCTCCTCTTGCTTCTTGCTTCCATCTAGAGAGAGAGAGAGAGAGAGAGAGAGAGAGAGAGAGAGAGAGAGAGAGAGAGAGAGAGAGAGAGAGAGAGAGAGAGAGAGAGAGAATGTGAGATAGAGTGAGGGACTGCATTGCTCTTTCTTCTTGTCTTGTTTTTTTTCTCTTTCTTCATTTTCATGGAGCATGTGTGGTGATCGAGGCTATGGAGTTGGAGCTTGCTTGAGGTGCACCACTTAAATCATGGAGCCATCAATAGAGCAGATCTTTATAGATAGACTACAACGAAAAGGTAAATTGGTGAGTTCACAATGTCTTTTATGAGAGTGTGCAATGGTTATGTGAGAGATAGCCATAGCCATGTTTCTTAAAGTGCTTGAATTAATAATCATTCCATCAAGTTTGACATACAAAGCTTGCAAAAGTGACAACATTTTGACTCTATTATTGGGATTGCTAGAATTGATCAACTAGGAATACACTCTCTATGCCAAGCTCGCACTTCGAAATGTTGTGTATTATCGTAAGATGAGTGAGTTCAGAGGTAATTGACTTATGGCATGTGTTGGATTTTAATTAGCTTAAGACAAGTGAGTTGAGAGGTAATCAGCTCATGGCATATGTTGGATTTTGATTTTGTGTTTTTAGGTATTCAAAAATATTTAGATAAATAGGAATGTGATAAGCTAAGGTCCAAAGGGTTAAATAAAAATAAGTCTTTAGTTCTTTATTACTCATCGAAAGGAAAAACAAACAAGTTGGGGGTTTAATAAGCAAGGGGCTTGAGAAGCAAGATTATGCTTTTGGCAAGAGTAGTTGGATCTGTTGGAGTTAAATGAGTAGAACGAGACAAGAGAAGGGATATCACAATTTAAAATTGCATGTTGTAGAGGAGAGTGAAGGAGATGGGATGATGGCTTGATTGTAGCAAGGGGCACTCTCTACTTCATCTATAGAAAAAGCTTGCAGGTATGGCCACCACATTCTTTTTTGTTTATTGTTGGATTGTAGTGCTTAATCAACTCTTGGATGAGTTCTCTCTTCTCTTCCCCATGTTTGATCTCATATATCTAGAGGCATCGCTTGACTACTAGGCCCATCAAGGGCTCAAGCCTCGTAATCTAGTTGGAAAACCTTCAACTTCACCACTCCTTGATGAGTGCACCCAATTCCAAACTGAGAGGCTATAACTCTCCACAAAGATGATCAATGGCATAAGCTAAGGTTATAAGGCCTTTCGAATTTTCCAGTCAGTCAAATGGCCTAAGGTGAGCCCAAAATGCATTTGCAAATCATCTTTGGTTGAATTGTCCTTTGGTTCAACATTCAATCAATGTGGCCTTATTTTTATTTAGCTAAATTTCCCTTTTGTTCAATAATGGGCCAGATTGGCCTTGTATTCAATGTCCAACCAAGTTGATTGGCCTTTTGTTCCAACATATGGCTGAATTGGTCTTGTGATCAATGTGTGGCCGAGTTTTCCTTTTGACTATTTGGCTAAATTGGCCTTTCTTCAAATATCATTCAAATTCAAATGTCCTAATAAAATTCCATAGGCCCTTGTCAAGATTCAAACTTGGCTAAATTCAAATGGCCTAACAAAATCCCACAATGTCTTTTTATTCGAGCCAACCAAATAGCCTAACTTAAGGCTTAAGGTCATTTTTGATTTGCACTTGGCACTTTTTAATTAGAGCTCACTTGAAAGGCCCACACTATAAGGTCATAATGCCACTTGAATTGGCATTTGGCTATAGAATTGGTATCCAATCAAAATTGACTTAAATCCATCATGACCTACATCCATCCAACCAACAAGATGGCATAAGGCAATTCAAAATTTAGTTGGAATTATGATGCTAAAGCCTAGGGTTAGGCCTAAAGGCATTTGAAAATTTGATTCACTCCATCATCAAGAGTTGGACCATGTGGCAAGCCTCCCTAGGTCATCTAGAAAAGGAGTGGACCAGATAGGTGTATGCGAATCTTGCCCTAGAACCATTGCAACACCCCATTGTGTGACATATCAAAGGTGCCCTCTTAACCTTTGGCACACTTTGGATTTCCAACAATGTTCCTTTGAGCACAAGGGTTGACTACCCTACTTGTAAGGAGGATAACAATCCCAAGGAGTTTCTATTACAAATATCTTAAGGGATTTAAAGCATTCTTACCATCCTTGACCTAGAGTGATTGCACTCAAGGACTTGATAGGAGATGGAGGAAGACTTCATCACAAATATTAACTTGTGACATTCCAAGTGTGGCCTATCAACTTTGAGAGGACCTTCCTTGTGTTTGTGGTGGATGACCCACTGGATGATAGTAAATCAATTTAATACCTCAACCAAGAATTGAACTCTTTGAGAGGACCTTCCTTGTGTTTGTGGTGGATGACCCACTGGATGATAGTGTGGCCTATCAACTTTGAGAGGATCACAAATATTAACTTGTGACATTCCAAGTGTGGCCTATCAACTTTGAGAGGACCTTCCTTGTGTTTGTGGTGGATGACCCACTGGATGATAGTAAATCAATTTAATACCTCAACCAAGAATTCAACTCTTTGTTCTCAACTAGCATTATGAATTAAATCCACTTACATTGCATGATCATTTCACTATCTTGAAAACCAAAGCCATAGGGTTTTGCTTTTCAAGGATCTCACACCACACATGAGAGTAGATACAACTAGTGGACAATAAGCAAGTCAAGCCTTTGGCCATGTAGACAAATCCATGATTGCCATTGGAAATGCCACTCCAATTGACCATTGAGTAGACCATGGGAGATTCATAAAGGGATCCCTAACCTTGAGGAGAATTGAACGAGATTTGGGAGATAATTGTGTTTTGAACTATGCCATTAGTTAGATGTAGGATCCCACTAACAAGGGAAGGAAATGACAACCTTGCCACACAACATGGCATGATCTTAGGGCTAGGGCCAAATACTTTCATCCCTTAGAATTTCTTAGAAGTCTCATAATCCATTGCAAACTAAGTCATCTAAATCTTTACTAGAAACCTTGGAAGAAAAAAATAATGTTGGCATATACCACCAAGCACTAGACTAAGATAACACAAGGCAAAGTTGTCAAGATTTAAGAATTGGGAACACTTGCTTTATTTGGACATAGTCATGCCTTTTGTTAATTGATTGAAACTCCCATAGTTGCTACAAGTTAGGATAAAATACCTTGACGATCACCCTTTTGCAATTCAAAGCAGTTAAGACATACTACAAGAGAAATATATCCTCTTGAATTATGTAGCAAGTAATACTTAAGCAACAACTTAAGGCCCTTGGGTGTACCACAAAAACTAATTGGTAAGAAAACCTTGAGTCAAGAAACAGAAATGAGAGAAGTTATGAAGGATCATGTGATGAGTTGAAGAATGATCATCCTACTTGTAGATTTGACCACATAGACCAAAGTGAACAAAGAGCTTGACCACATAGGCCAAAGTGAACAAAGAGCTTGACCACACAAAGAGCTTCAAGTGCATCATTGAGAAGAAAGTGAATTGATTGAGGAGTGTGTTTCACTCACTGTGGTTTAATGCTTGTTTGCACATGCAACAACACTTGCATTGCAATGAATCATTGTTGCTTGTGAAAAATTAAAAGTATAATTGTGCATTGTGTACTCACATTCATCTATATAAATTGGTAAAAAGATTGTTTGTTTCTAAAAAACACCAAATGCATAAAAGAATAATTCAAAAATAGAACCACAAATAGGAATTTGGACCTACCAAGAGAGGCCAAGCAATGAAAGAGAGATATAGCCTGTTATTGTGGCTGGCCCTATGACCTAGTGTAAAAGGAAGAGCATCACTAAAAGACAAAGCCTATTGTTAAAAATATCCTAGGGATACACATGATAGAGACCCCAATTGTATATGAGCCGTATCAATCGATGAGGGCTAGCTAGGAACAACCATTTGAGAACACAATTAAATTCAACAACCACCTAGAAACCACCAAAGTGAGAAGTTTCTATCTTCCTCATAAGTCACAATCTCCCTAGTTGATTTGATCGATCTCATTGAGACCTTAGTCACACAAGAAGAGTGAGAAACCATCTTTACTTTGAGCTCAAATGTAGACATGACCATAGCAAATTTCTAATAGAAATTTAGTAGCTATTAATGCAATACAATCAAAAGACAAGGATAATACACATAGGGAGATCAACACATGAGAATAATATTTGGAAGAGGAAATGAGGCCAAGAAAAGATATTGTTGTAGCAAGTTTCTAAGTTCATGCAAGTGCAAAGAATCGATAGCAAAAGAGAGACAAATTAAATCAGGTCAAGTACATCTTAGCATCTATATGAAGAAGTATACCAAGAAAAAATGTCAAATAAGAAAAGATCCCTTAAAGCATACCTAACACTAGCCACCAAATGATTGCCTTATAATTTAGTAAATGAGTTATTAGTGTAGTATTAGTAGACTTAATTCTAGCTGAATTAGGAATGGCACCCAAAACCATGAACCAAGCAAAAATCCCTATAGTCACAAAGTAGATTGACAAGTATAAACACGAGATAATCAACACAACTTCATGGAGTAGTTTCAATAGGTTTGATGTGCTAAAACGATCTCCAAGACTCTGGCCAACATGCTAGGCTTTCGGGTTGTGTCCAAGGAACAAAGATCAAACTTGGTTCATCAATTTGGACAATGTTGAGAATGCAATGACTTCAATATGCTTAAGGACCTTTTTGTCAAGAGATTCTCAAAACTAGGGTATGCAAGCAATTTGATTGTCAAATTGATGCATGTAAGAAGTCAAAAGCATATGGATGAAATTAGCAATTATATAATCTATCTTTGGAGTCTCTACAAGAGGATCTCAACAATCAAACAACCCACTCAAAAAGCAATCTCAATTATGTCCAAAAATGAAAGTATAAATGAAAAACTTTATGAAGCACTAGCAAGTAAATTGAGTTTGCAAAGAGATATGCTAGCCAAAGTTTTAAAAGAGGCAACCCATGTTGGTGACTTGGTAAAGGAGAGGGATGCTAAAGCTATTCAACTAGCAAGATATATCACCATTCACAAAACAAGAGATCCACAATCCATAGTGAGAAACCTACCTCTAACATTCAAGGCAAGGGGGAATTTGTGGACCTCACAAAATAAACAATGGCAAGCCTCAAGTTGGAGCTCACTATGATTTATAATGCATTAACACAACCCACAAGACCACACATGTAATGCATCTATTATGGTAGCAACCATCTCTCATTGGAGTGCCCGGATCCATGACCACATACATGAATTGTGGAAGATTTAGACATGTGGCCATTTGTTTTGATTGTGTAGGAGATTTCCATATCCTCATCCCTATCCTCAACTATTCTATTCAATGAACAAATAGGTCAACTATGGATGACAAGCTCTGCTAGCACTGTTAGCACCCAACAAAAAAAGTCTTGTAGCCCTTAGGGTAGATATCAATTCGAAAATAACACCTATACAACCTAGACCTATCAAAGAGGGATATATGATCTTGATGGATTTTAGACTAGTTCTAGTTATGGATTTACTCACGTATTAAACTTGTGGCCACATAAGGTACAATTCATCAAGATGTCCTAAAAAGGAACACACCAACAAGGATAAAGCCAACTTGAGATGTTAACAGTGCAGAGTTACACACCTTATGCTGATTGTCTTAAATAAAATCCTCCACTAACTCAAAAATTGTGCCATTAGTACCACTCAGACTTTTTAATGTCCTAACTAAAATCCCTCCACTAGCTTGGCAATTGTGCCATCAGTACCCTCAAAATTTTTATTTTTGAGACACCTGATGATGGTGCTACTCAGATTCCCTTAAATATAATGACTAGAGCCCAAAGGAGACAAGCTTTCATTGCAATAACCAAGACTAATAATCAAGATGCATCATCCATAAGCAAAAAGAAGTAGAAGAAGAGGAAGAAAAGACCTGAAGTAAAGATCACACTTAAAAATGGCAGCACTACATTGCTAACTAATGGGAAGCAAGTCCCTAATGTCGAAGTAGAAACATCTATCCCAAAGATGAATGAAAAAGGAAGTGTAAAAATTGGAGAGTACCCTCATTTGGAGCAACATATATTAATAGTAGATAAGGTAGAAGTGGGATGAAAGAGGTGCAAGAGCATCTCCAAAATGAAAATTTGATAATATAGGATGACTTGCATGACTTCTCAAGTGTGAGTACCTATTTCTTCCACTTACATTTTATCAAAAGAAAACCACATGCCCAAGGCACCTCATCAAGGGCCAAGCGACATTGCAATTGAGAACACTAGCCAAGCGATGACTACTAGGAAAGAATGTTACAGGATATGAGTAGGGAAAACCAAGTGCTAGCTTTCTTGCCACATTAATCTTAACCTTGTTCTCCCTATCACTAAGATAGCTATTGAAGTTAATCCTTGTGCTTTGGGAAGTGCTCAAGAAATGGATAGATAAGCCAACACAAAAATACATAAGAGTCATGGAAGGACATGATATGTTGATATGCATATATCCAACTTATAATATCTAGACCCCTCTAAAAGGCTCACAAGAATTGCACCTTAATTAGAGAGGATAGTAGTGATATCACAACTTATGCACAAGAGGATAATGCAATCATCAATGATGTCATATTGCAACTTGTACTAGCCTATATAAGAGGCTCTAGATCTTCATTTTTAAGAGACACACAACTGAGACTGAATTAGCCTAGCTCCTCCTAGCTTGACATATAGCTCATTAGCCTTGGTATCTCCTTTTGTTATTAACATGATTTTGATTTAGAACATCTTTTAATCTCTTATTCAGTTGCATGTATTGCATGTCATGACTATGTTTCACTATTTCCCACATTAGTGTATTCAGTACTCATGTCATTCATTGTAATGAAGTATCACATTTCCAATATAGTAATAGAGTAGCCACATCATAAATTCATGCATTTGCATTATCTAATCAACTCATATTTAGGAAATATGATTTTTAAATCAACGTCTTCATCTACCTCTCATTTACTCTTCTCTTTTCATAGTCTAAGTTAGGTAGCCAACCACCCCCTCTAGTTGGAGGATTGATAAGTCTAGGTAGAGGCCATATTAACTCAATATTTTAATTGAAAAACCTTCCCCACATTAGGACACCCTTGCTTATCACAAAAATTGGTGCATCTAGTATACATAGTAGGAAGGATTATGATTTCCCTCAAACTAGGGTATTTTTCATTGATTTGGAATCAGGTTGTTGATCTTGCTCTCTACTTAGTGCAATGTTCCCTTAGATATGTTAGGGCTTTTTTTACACATATAGTCCACTAACTTCAGCCAAGAGGCCTCAAATAATTCTTCTTCTATTGGCTATTGTAAGAAAAATGCACAGTCACTATCAACTAATACCCATAGCCAAGTTTCTACAAAGCTTCATTGTAGAAATTATATAACACAACAAACAAAATTTGAGTGAGTAGAGATCACATAACAAATATGAGAAGAATAGAGACTACTTTAATTTCAAATGAATTAATAAAAAGATGGATCTATCCACCCCTATGCCTCCACTATGAATCTTAGATGGTGATCTAGATAGATGATAGGAGAAGAGCTTAAGGGTAGCTAGTAGAACTCTGACTGGGTGAAAGATAGATTGATGATGACTTTAGATGGGTATTCCTTTTATAGCCCAGGAAGATAGTCTAGTCATCATGTTTGACCATATTATGAACCTTCTCTAGTCGGCCAAGGAATATCCTAGAAAATATTCCCTTTACTATTGGGCCAGGATGCTATTGCAGACCCTCGTCAAGGGGACCGCTGGCCCCACAAAAACTCCCCCATATTGAGGATGCTTATGTGGCCCTTGGAACCCAAAATAGGGGCCCTTGATAAATCCCACACTTGCCAACTCCATGCATTGTACCTCAAGTTGCTACCGTCACAACTACTATATTTAACCTGAAGGCTATAGATCCACAAAAGGTCACCTTTTTGCCACAGACCTCATCTGACATACAAGTCAGGACCCACCCAATGCCCATGCTCACACATGACTTCTCCTCATAATGGGAGTCCTTACAACTTAGAGAACCATGGATCATTGGTGGCACCTTGCAAGGGTGGGGCATTGAGAATATTGAACACCCCCCCTCAATGTCCACCCACAAGTGAACTACATTCTCGGCCTAATGCCAAGTCTCTAAAGATGAATTCGAAGGGGATTCTTTGTAAGAGCTTTGGTGAAGATATTTTCTCCATTCTCCTCCATTGGATAGTAGACCATAGCTCTATTATCCCATCCTCGGTCAAGTCATGCATATAGTGATATTGGATCTCAATGTGTTTCGTACATGTATGAAATACTAGATTTTTGGCAATGGCGATGCAACTTTGATTGTCACATCTTATAACTATTGTCACATCCAAGAGAATATTCTTGAACCTAAAGAGAAAAAATATATAGAAACTAATTTCCTGGAATAATTATCACCTACCCAAATTGAGTCAGTTTTCCATAAGAACACTTTTAGAACTGTCTATGATACCATAGTCAAGAGTTCCCTTTAAGTATCTAAGTGTGATATTCTGACTTTATTTTCAATCTTCTCGACTTCTCGCAGTTAGATTTAAAGAATTCTAGACCATTAATAAAGGAAGTCTTGAACAAGACTAGTTTGAAGTTCGTAACCTTTCCCAGGTTGATAAGGACTGAAGTCATCCTTCACTAAAGTCACCACACGAATGCAAGTCATGAGCTATGTCAAATTTGACCAAACCCATTTAAAACTTAGCAAAGTAAGGTAAGTTTTAAAGCTTTAAGCTTTAAAGCTTTAAAGCTTAAGAAAGAAAAAGAAGAAGAAAAGGAAAATGACTACGAATAGGTCCCCCCCCCTTTTTTTTAAAAACGGCGCATAATTCTCCCCAAATTTGCAGTCCCTAATTGCTGAGGAAAAAGCCTGAATCTGGTGCGCAGATCGGTCGCTGTATGCTCACGTAGTGAATCTCGGAAGGTCCCCAAGAACAATGAACTCTACTTTTTGCACAAGTTACAAGGTAAAAAGCATGAACGACAAGAAGCAAGAGACCAATTGGGTGCAATCTCCCCCCATGCCTTGTGTGAGCGCTTCACAAAGCATGCATTTTATGTATATTTCATCTTCATGCTCAATAATAGCCCAATTTACAAAAATATAACAAGCTTTTAGCTTTTGAGTTTGCTTTTACAAAAATAGGAATAAAGCTAATGGACGGTGCCCAAAGAGTCTGGCACGCCCAATACAATGTCCAAATAGAAATAACATAACCGTGTGCATGGACGCATACAAAATAATAATAAATAATCGATGCCTCAATAGACATGACAAAATATAGGCGTGGCGCCTATCAAAATATAATCCATAGATCGAATACTCTCTATCCTTCAATGCTTTCCTCCGCCACTGCTGCTATCTCTACACATCAACTGAAGCATTCGCAATCGTTAGTAAAATAATACAATTAAACCGACAAAAGTGAATACCTAGCAGTCTTCAGCTACATAAATAAATCAACTGGTTAGAAATAAATCCTAACCTTAATTTATTACGAGTGCGCACTCTAAACTCATAAACGTTTATTAATTTAATATGCATTTTGCGGAATCACCCGCTATGGAATCACCCATGTGCACACTAAATTAATGAAATGCCCGAAAAGGACAGGCGTCCCCATCAACTTCTCGCACAAAGAATCCAGTTTGTGTATGAGTCCCGGTCATCAAAGTTTACGGAATCCACCGTAAAACCTCACGGAATCCACCGTGGAATATGCCTCCTGGCATCAAAATTCCCCTCCTATATCATAGCAAATAACTCTAGCAATCTCCACCTCTTCTCAGTTCAATGAGAGGCTTAGATTAACATCCGAGAGCTAGATGAATCAATCATGGTATCTATGGCAACCTCTCTGGAGATCAAATCACCAGCATCAGATTGCATCTTGAGAGCTTCCAAATTGCTGATTTGCCAATGTACCCTCCATAAAGAGCTCCACTTCTTAGCCACAACCCTTCTTCTTCAATTTAACTATAAATATAAGGCCTGAGGAGTCATTGGAGGGCAGCATGAGTAAGAGAGGAGAGGTCCTTCTTATCAAGAATATAGGGCAAGAGGGGGTGGGGCAAGAGAAGCACGAGGACAAGAATTCTCATCACGAAGACAAGAAGGATACTCTGCAAGCTCTTGGAATTGAATCCTCTATCCCTTCTGCCCCATTTCCCTGTGGAATTAAGAATCTTCTTAATTTTTCTAAATTCCTAGTGATCGCCATCCCCCGTCAATCAAATTTCCATAAATCCAATTGCGACAACCCCAAGCTCTCTTGCTAAAAATCCCCTCTATGATCTCGTAATTAAAGACCATGGCCTCGAAGAAGAAAGTTATGAAGGTCGCGCAGGCAGGAGCTACCAATAACATTGCAAACACAATCACTACAAACGAATGACGAGTATTGGGATTACAAATGAAGCTGCAAATACCATCAACCAAGCACTCGTCATGGATCCCCAAGTACTATATTTTTATAATAAAGGCAACTAGGAACCCATCATCCCATGAATTGGCAACAAAAGCTGCATTCATAAAATAGGATTTTATTAATTTCCTACATATAATCTTTTAAAGGAATTATTAACTGCAAATTCCAAGGGGTGACTTGAGTTTGTACAAGATGAACCAAAGAGAGTACAAGAAAGGTATTGTGTCCCTAAAAGACTTAATATTTTTTATTTGTATTGATCTAATGAATGTTGGGGTAAAAGGCCCTTGGGTCTGCCCGTGTACAGTGACCGCCCATATTCTTTATTCATATATATATGAAAGTGCAATAAGGCTGTCATAACATTGTTGACATCACCTACATTGTGTGTGCTCTTCTCTCCCGCGTCTCCTGCATCCCTTTCAACTGGTATCAGAGCCACTCTTTCACAAGCTCTTCCCGGCATCTACACAAGGTATGAGATCTTGTTCTCTCTCATTCATTTCGGTCCACATAGGTACAGCAGGGTTTACAGGTTGGGGTAGCCATTCATGAGCTTCCCCCTTGAAGCTTGAAGCTTCCCGCCTTGCTTGGCTTGTTGAGGCTTTGTTTGGGCCTTCATTTGGCACCTATTGAGCCCCCTTATGGCTACCTTGAGCCCCCCCTTCATCAAAAACATGATCAGCCCCCTCCCTATAGTTTGTACCAATTTTTGGCACTTCAAAGTAGCTTGTGATCCTCTTCCTTCAGCTCCCCTCCTTGTTGGCACTCTTTGGCACTTCAAAATGGCTTCATGAGAGCCCCCCCAGCACTTGGCATTTGATCTTGGCACTTGGCATTGATTTCTGGGTTAATTTACATCAGTCCAAGACTGTTCACAAACACTTTACAACAGTGCTACATTAGCATTTTATGTTTGGGCCACATTGGCATTGACATTGGTCGCCCGATTGGTCCCGAATGCTCCCCGAATGATGTGGGAATGTATGCCTATCATGTGAGATGGTTTTGAAGTTGATATTGCTCAGCCATTGACTATTTTACACAATCCACAGGCAGCCCCCTGTCATTACATTTTATGCTCATGCTACATGGTCATTTGATGCCCGATTATGCCCGGTTGGTGCCTACATGTCTGGGAATGTATGCCTATGAGTTGGCACTTGATTTGAGCTTGGTTTGAGAATCATTTTACTCAGTTTTGGATTGCTATTTGCTACTAGAAACTTTAGGGCTGAAGCTATTTATACTACAGTTGGGTTATGCCTATTGGTCACGGGGTGCTCCTGGCTACTCGGTATGATGTAATGATGTATTCGGACTATGCCACATGTCTTGTTTATGCTCCAGAATGCTTTTGAGATGAGATTAGAGCTTGATTTGGGTTTGACTGTCACTTCTTTTCAGCTGGCATTTCATCTATGACATGGTTTATGCCTAGGCTACCCAGTACGGGTTATGATGTCTTGGTGAATGCTTTATGCTTTGGCTATGGATGGCAGTTGTTTGAGCTCATCTTGACATTCATTTGAGTATTCCCTTGAGCAATTGGACATTGACTTGGATTTTTTTGTTACGACTTGGCTTTTTCCGTTACAACCTTGGATTCTATATGGGATTTGATGCTCTGATTATGGATCTTTGCTATTAC
Organism: Lygodium microphyllum; assembly: GCF_053477565.2. Lineage (NCBI taxonomy): Eukaryota > Viridiplantae > Streptophyta > Polypodiopsida > Schizaeales > Lygodiaceae > Lygodium > Lygodium microphyllum. The sequence goes on along the minus strand of NC_141163.1, from coordinate 11,757,418 downwards.
TTGGATGCACTTACAGGTATTGAGCAGTGAACTGCTCCCTTGTTTTGGCAGTTGCCTATTAAGCTGTGATTGCTCATTTGCATTTGATATGCGGGATACTTACTGATCAGTGGACTTGGATAGTGCTTGGGATTTATAGTTATGGTTGTCCTGCTTCTCTATTGTATGGCATCTATGCTATTTGGGCTGCTATTTTCCATGTATGTCAGGGAACAGTTGATCTTTATGGCCACCCATATATGCACATGGTCTGCTGCTATGTGTTTTATAGAGCCTCTTACATGGATGCTTTTACACAGATATTTGGGCTTTTATTCAAGCTTGATTCTTCCAGGTTTATTTGCCACCTGTCGTTCTTAGTTGGACATGTATGTCAGTACATGGTATGAGACACTGCAAAGTTATGTATACTCCTATGTTTCGGGGATGCTTATGCATTTATGGTTCCGAGGCTCTCTTGGGGATACTTCATGGAAAATCCATTGTGGTTGCTTGGTATTGGCCAGAGGTGCTAGATATGCCAGTGATTATGTAGTGCATGTCTCTCATGTAGGAGATTCTATGGTTGCAATTATGCAGATACCACATGCATTGTTATGGCATTGTCGCCTAGGCCATGTATGACACACTGGGATGGATGTTTTATGTGATATGGGCTTATTGCCTGCTCTTCCCCATGCTACTTGCCCCCATTGTACTCATGGTCTGTGCAGATCCTCTTTGGCTTATGGTGATCGTGCCAGGCATGCTCCTCTAGATCTAGTCCATGTTGCAATATATGGACCTATGCCTTCCCAGTCACTTGGTGGAGCGTCACATTTTGTGACCTTCATGGATCATGCTACCCACTGTGTTTGAGCTTACCCTTTGGTACAGATTGAGGATGCTGTTATTATGCTTGACAAGTTTATGGATTCTGCTCTCGTACTTGAGGATGTTTGGCTTCCAGGCATCTGTCAGTATGCCACATGAGTCTATGTCATCATGCAAATGCATACTCCTTGGTTATGGAGATGGTGACTTTACGGCTTACAAGTTTTGGGATTTAGATGCCCAACAGGTTCTATGCAGCCGTCATGCTGTCTTTTTTGAGACGTAGACACCTCTCAGGCCTCTCGATGCACGTTTAGTGCGCTTTATGGCTGATTCTATAGCCATATGTCAGTCTTCCGCTTTGCTGAGGATGCATACTGTCTTGAGACGCGGTGACGTGTGTCTGGGATGCTGGCCCTCTTTCGATGATTGACCTTCGAGAGTCTGTATGTTCTCTGCTGTCTTTTATGCGCTGGGCTGATGCTATGCGCCACTCTGATGCTTTACAATCATGCACTTATGAGTTGTGTTGCTTGCTTCATGGGAACCAGTCATGGATTGCTCTATTGTCTAGAGCTATGGGATTGCTTATCTCCTGGATGTCATGGACTGACGGATGAGGAGGCTCCCACCACTTATTGCACAGCTCGCTTTCCAATTGGGTGTTGGGTGAGATGTCATGATTCCTCACCCTGTCTCTTTTCTTTTGTTTTGTTTTTTCACTCCCTAGCCCATTGGCCTTTTAGTGGGAGGTTGTTGGGGTAAAAGGCCCTTGGGCTTGCCCATGTACAGTGACCGCCCATATTCTTTATTCATATATATATGAAAGTGCAATAAGGTTGTCATAACATTGTTGATAGCACCTACATTGTGTGTACTCTTCTCTCCTGGGTCTCTTGCATCCCTTTCAACGAAACCTTTGATAATCACGAACGCTAATTCTCGGAATATAAAAGACCTTGAGATGGAATTGTTGAAAGAATACTTTTTGTAATAAAACTAACCGAGATTTTTTTAATCACGGGCAAGGACCCATGAAACTCTAAGGGAGTTATTCTCAAGAACAGAATTCTTGTTTAGTCCAAACTAGATCCCAATGAAGGGGAAATCTGAGAAAACTGTTGGAAGGTATTGCCACTTACGCTAAGTTTTTCCTTGATATTATTATTATTGAAAAGAAAAGATTTGTCTTGGAACTAAATTTGTTAAAATTTTATGTTTAATGCATTCGATTTAAGATGTTTGTGATTGTAAGTTGGGTACTAATCTTTCTTAAAATCATCAAGCTAAGAGATGGATGACCGAGTATAGATCACTGACTGAGGCAGTATTTCGATGAGCACAGATGGCCAGTTGAGGCAGTGTTCTTGTGGCGCTAGACCTCCCCAAGGCCAACATGAATAAAACCTACTCCAATGGGTTTTCTTTTTTCTATTTCTAATTAGTGAGTATGAACTAATCATGATGCAAAAGGTCTTGTCATAGGAAACTCTGGTCGGTAGGAGGAGGTGAGGGTACCAAGGGGTTCTGGTCATAAACTCCTTAGGCTCTTTTACGAACTACCAACTACCCTTCAAATCCCAAATAGTATCCTGGAAGTTCCAATACTAGTTTAGGAACTAAACTTGGAGAGAATAATACATTCGGGTTGACACATCATTCTAGTTAGAACATAAAACATTGTAAAAAGTTACTTTTTTGAAAGGAACTATTGAGAAGGGATTGCTTTACTCTTTTTTTGTGTTGTAAAATAAAGGCGTGTAACAAATTTGTATCAGGAGATAATTCAAAGAAGTTATTTTTATATGTTGAAACTAAGGTGGTAGGTAATTAGGTAATTAAAAATGCTCTCTCGAGGGAAGTGGGAGGATGGACCCCCGACGGATCGAGACCTATGGTTGGGGTCTTGGTAAGTTGAGAACTTTCCTAAGAAGGAATAAAAATCACATTTTTGATGGATCGTTAGAGATCAAAAAGCCTGACTTGCATCACTTTAGAACTATCGGCAAAAAGGATCAAAGTGCCACACTTCCCTTCGTCTCCCATTCACTTTGAACCTAGCACAATGTAAGCACGATTCAAGCAAAAAATTCTATAAGGGGTGGATACCGTTGACACTAATAAACCATTCGTAGTTGATTTGACCAAAAAGACTCATGTTGATCCTTGTGGGAGTGACCAGAACTTCCATTTTGGAGTAGACTCAAGCGAGCCTAGTTAGCAAAATCCGAGGGTTTTTATCAAATCCCAGTGGTGTTTTCTAGGATATCTCTTGATGGGCTACTGAGAATGCACCACTAAGGAAGCAGCTCGGGCGGGCACGTTACACTGAGCACCCGCATCCTAGCTTTCCCATGACTCTCTCATAGTTTGTTTGAGAACCTACTCAAAACACCAAGAGCAAAATTGATATATAGCCTAGTGTTACACAAGTAGATGAGGCTTCCAACCAACCTCTTATACCTCTCAATGTCTACTAGTACTAATGTATCCTCAATAAATAACTTCACATCGACCTCCATAGGTATAGCTATCTCCTTACACTCAATCATGCCAAATGCTTTTAAGATCTTCCATGCATACTTCTTTTGAGAGGTAAGTTTTTTCCAGTCTCTTGCCAAACTTCAATCCCAAACAATAGTGTAACAAGCCTAAGTCTATCATTTCAAACTCATAGCTCAAAGCCTTTCAAGTCCAATGGATCATGTCTTCATAGTCACCTATAATAAGAAGGTCATCCATATATAGGAAAATCTCTACAAACTTTTCACCACCCCTATAAGCATACACGTTAGCATCTGAGGCACATCTTTTGAAATTCAAACCTAGAGATAATTTATCTATTTGCTAGTACCATGCTCTACGGGCTTGTTTCAGCCCATACAATGCCTTCTTCAACTTACAAATTTTTTTCTTGGAATGGGAGGCCTCAAACCCTAGTGGCTAAGCCACATACACCTCCTCCTTGAGGTCACCATTCAAGAATATTGATTTGACATCCATTTGGTAAATTTTTTACTTCTTATGAGTAGCCATTACAAGTATTGTGTGAATAGTGGTCATTCTAGCAATTCGAGCAAATGGTTCTTGAAAATCATTTTCCTTCATTTTAGTTACTACATGTAGGTGAGTAATCATACCTTGCTTATGTATCTCCTTCAACACTGCAAAACCAATGTGACCAAATCTTTCATGCCAATTTTCACGTATGCCCACACCAGCAATGGCTATAAGAGCACTTAGCTCATATAGGTTGTTCCTCCTCTCTTCTTTGTCGATAACTTTGCCAGCACTAACAATAATTTTTGCACTTGTCTCAATGAACCTCACCTCATAGCCAAGATTAATTATAAAAGAAACTGATCACAGATTTCTCTTAATCTCTAAAACATATAACACATTTGAAACATTCTTGAGTTCACCATTTGCAATAATATAGATTTCTCTTAATCTCAACATGCCATTTTCCATCGTTTCCAACCATCACAATGATGGATTCTTGCAAAGGCTTCATAGAACTATATAAACCTTTCTTGTTGGTCATGTGATAGGAGGCACCACTATCCAATACCCATGAGACAATGTTAGATATTTCTTGCACCCTGAGGAACACACTTCCTCAATAGTCACCATGAATAACTCCAACTCTACTTCAGCCATATTGGTTATCTCCTTCTTTTTAGTATTCATGATGCCATTCTTTTCATTTGCCTTCTTGACATGACAATCTGCAATTGCACATCCTTTCTTCTTGCAGCAAAAGCACTCTCCTTGAAACTTTTTCTTACCACCCATCTTCTTTTTATCATCATTGGTAGAGGAACTACCATTGCCTTTTACATTGGTGAACAATGCAGCATCTCCACTGCTACCATCTTCTCATGCTTTAAGCATCAACTCCTCCATTAGTTGTGCACAATAAAATTTGGTGGACAAATCCAACGACATCTCCAACTTAGCTCCTCACTAGTCTTTTGTATCCCAGTGTCAGGCATCTAGTTGCATAGATTCTTGATCTAGGTGATGAATACTTCAATTGTCTCTCCTTAAGCAAAATTCTCTACTACTAATTGATTCTCCAAGTTTTGAATCCTTGTTTGATTTTGCATTTCATACTGACTCCTCAGTATGTTCTAAGCTTCTGATGCCTTGGTTGTATGTTGGTGATTAGATTAGCATAGGCTCGGTTTATTTAGACTAAGGTGTACAAGCATCTTGTGAGGATTGATGGACCCAGAGTCCACTAAGTGGATAGGATACCCAAGAGAGAGTGTAAATCCTAATTCATAGTTGTGAAAACCCTAAACACAAAAGGGGGTGCAACTAACCCTTATTTGGGGAGAGACCCGAAAGTGTTGAACTAATCTAACCCTAAACACAAAAGGGGACACAAACCCTAACCCTTATTTGGGGAGAGACCTGAAAGTGTTGAATTAACCCTAACCCTAATCTTGTATCTATATAAGGATGGGAGGTCTTAACCCCTTTTGGCACATCTATGCTGCGGAAGCTCTATTAGTGCAACCATTCAATCTTTCTATTCTATCATCTTGCTTCCATTGCATTCAGAGTGACTTAGAGAAAGTGAGTGAGAGGTGTGTTGAGTGAGGGATTGAGGAAATGTGAAGCTCTTCATCATCATCTTGCTTTTCTTGTATTCTCTACTAGCTTCTCAACTCATGTGTGTGCTTGGTGGTGGATGCGAAGGAGCGACATCATGAGATCATGTTGATTGAGGTCGTGGAACTATCTTCAAGTCTTTGAGTCATCAAATGCAAGAAGGTAATGCAGGTGAGTTCACTACAACTAGAAGCTAGTTTTGTATTCTTTCTTTATTCGAATAGAGAAGAGAATGCTTGGTTAGTTAAACAAAGTGTTGAGAGACAAGGTGAGAGATCTTCACTAAAGTGAGTTGTAGCTTCTGAAATAATAGAAGTTTTCCCAAAGTCTTGACTATTGGTGTGTTTAGCTTAACATTTTGGTTCCATTATTGGGATTAAGGATAGTGCAACTACCGAGGTCTCACACTCCTACCATGTGGTAGAATAGGAGGTGTATGTATGAGCATGGATGGGATCGATGGGGTATTGATTGTCCATGTTTATGGCTAGCATACTCCGACTTGCAGTTGTATTTGTTGCACCCACAAGTGTTGTGTGGGTTGTGTACATGTATTTATGATTAGACTAGCATACATAGGTCAAGTCTATTTAGCCCAAGGTACAAGCATGCTATGAGTATTGACCAACCTAGAGCCCACTAAGTGGGTAGGAAACCCAAGCAAGGGTACAAAATCTAAGTCACATTTGTGGAAACCCTAAATGCAAAAGGGGCACAAACCCTAACTCTAATTTGGGGAGAGACCCAAGAATGATTGACCTAACCCTAATCCTAATCTTATGTCTATATAAGGGTGGGAAGTCTCATTTGTATGGATCCCTTTTGGCATATCTATGCTGTGCGGAAGCTCTATTAATGCAACCATTCAATCTTTCTATTCTATCATCTTGCTTCCATTGCATTAAGAGTGATTGGGAGGGAGTGAGTGAGAGTGTATTGAGCAAACGACTAAGGAAAGGTGAAGCTCTTCTTTGTTGTCTTGCTTTTCTCGTATTCTTTACTAGCTTCTTGACTCATTGGTGTGCTTGGTTGTGGATGCGGAGGAGGAATGGTATTGGATTGTGTTGATTGAGGCCGTGGAACCATCTTCAAGCCTTTGACTCATTAAACACAAGAAGGTAAGGTAGGTGAGTTCACTACAAATCGAAGCTAGTCTTATGTTCTTGCTTTCTTGGGATAGAGAGGAGAATGCTTGGTTAGTTAGAGTGGAGCGTTGACAGACAAGTTGATAGATTGTTTCTAAAGTGTAACGTGCTCGCCTATTGGCTATCTAGGCATGCTTTTAGCGGTCCATTGAGAGATGAATCTAAGAGACACTACCCCGCACTCCCATGGAATGTTACAGGGTTTGTTGCCTAGGGTTTCTTGAGTCCATTTTGCAACGGAACGTTCATGGGCGACCGAACCCACTGTGATCGACTTGAAATTTAGGTTCCTAGTGGACAAGGACTTCTAACTCAACATCTCTACCCATGGGGCATAGTCCCATTCCGGTCCCCTAAAACGGCACGAATCGGGGGTCCTAACTTAACAATTTCTAGGGGTCAGCTGGCAGACATCGGTAAAACCTTGTGAGAAGCCTCCCAGTTCTCTAGGACCACCCTGTCATAGGACACACCCATCGGGGTTTTTCCCACTCGCTTCCCTCAATAGTTGTATTTTAGTTATTTAATTAGGTTCTATCACATTTATGTGTGACATTTGAAATCAGCTTCCTTAATTAAGCCTTTTAGGAAACATGGTTCATTCGCATAATTTACAGCACCAACACAAAAATAGAGCAAGCAGTCCTTTTGACAATCAAGTTCCTTAACTTATCTTCAAGTTAATCTTTGTTTGCTACCTGTATAGGAGAAATTATATATCCCTTCTGTCCTCTACAGAAGTAATTGGTCCAAATCACATGGCACCACAATTTCCATCCTTTATTTAGAATAGGATCTTCCAACGCCATAGATGTTGGGGCCACAGAGGTTTCCAACTCCATTTCAGACTTGGCAAGGGGTGTCAAGAGCTCCACTTATTGACCCGCATGCTGCCTAGGAGTGAAACATTATTCCCGTGGTTGGCCTTTTCACCACTCGACCTTTGGCCCATGAATCAAGCAGTGCCCTTCTTGAATTGATCCGCAGTGTGATCTTGGAGGTGATCCACCCATCCAAAGAACCTTTCCTTAATTAAGTCATTTAAGAATCAAGCATAGTCAAGGCAGTCCGTCCTAATATCATCTTCCAAGAAAACATTCATTTATTCCCATGGCAATTTGTCATCACAGACCCCTACCATGAATTTACCATCAATCACAAGCACTTGGAATAATCATCCAGATGACAATCCAGCAATCGATTGAATGTAAAAGCATTTAGGACATTGTTTGATCAACCAACAAAACCAATTGTATTTTTCCAACAATGCAAGAATAGACGCGACAACATTGTCATCGACATATTCGCTCTCTCCCTTGGGATCTAAGAGCGATACTATGCAAAATTTTAACTTGACTTTATCTTCCTTTCTCCTAAGGCAAAGAATGTGAGACAAATTTGTAACAATTATAAGCTCTTATATGATGTAAGACTATCTTTCAATGTGAAATAATTCTCGAATTATTGTGCAAGAGTTGTAATCAATTCATGGTTTGGCAG